>NC_139145.1:167398504-168791004 GCF_964270905.1 Leucopleurus acutus | reverse complement strand
TTTTGCTACTCCACAGCAGGGCCACCCTTTCTTCCTCATGCCCTCCTACCTGCTTCCTGTCTGGAGTAGAGATGACACTTGGAGTTGCAGGAGGGCAAAGACCACTTGCTAAGAAGAGTAGAAGCACTATGAATAGAGGTGCTATAAACATCTGTGCACAGGTGTTTGTGTGAATATAAAATTCACTTCCGTAGGAATGCAATTGCTGAGTCATATATGTTATATATATGTATATAGATACACACCTATATATATGATTTATAAGAAAACGATCAGTTCTCCAAAGAAGCCGTACCATTTTGCATGCACATATCACAATAGTTTATCAAGGAATGAGGCTGGATCTACCGATTGCTAGTCCAAAGAACTTTCTTCGAACTTGCCGTCTGCCACATTTATGTTCAATTGTTCATATTTACTCTATGTTCTCAATATGTTCATATTTTCTCTAATATAACTCAATATGTTCATATTTACTCTAATATAACTCAGTTATGAATGAATGTCATAAACGTTGCTATTCCTGTCTCAACATTGTCATTCTTTTAGTATGCTTCTACATATAGGTGTCAGCACCTTCTCCTCCCTTAAATCTGTGACTTAGAATCATTTCTATCTTGTCCAAGTTCGAGAAGCGCAATGAGACATACTACAGGTAGGTGCCGTGAAGGCTCCACAGCCAGCAGCAAGTGGAAACATGGTGAGGTTCTTTAGACTCTGTAAGGGTTGGTAATTAAAGTTTCTAAAACCTCAAATCATGGCTTCCATCTTTAGAAGGTTTCTCTCCTTGAAAGCACTTAGAGTATCTTATCTTCCTAGTGGATGCTAGAACCTTATATTTTCCATTTCTCATCAATGCATAATCTCCATGAACACAACAGTGATTTTTCACAGAGGCTTGACATTAAAGGTACTGAAATTCTCTCTAGGTATGACCTTGAGCAGTTCAAAACCATAACATAGAATCTCTGTCTCTTTAAGAAATTACCTCTATCTTCTAGTAAGTACTTTGATTATTTTGGGCTAACATGGAGAAAATATACATGGTGTAAGTTCAAGATCTTCATTAAGTTCAAGATCTTCTTATGAATCAGAGCCATTTTAAACATTGCTTATCTCTAATGATACAGCAGAGGGAACTGACCAAACAAACAGTCTTGAAAAATATTACAATTATCTTTTTAAAAGATCGAAGGGCTTAAATGCCTGAAAGAGGAAGCATGTTTCTATAGAAAGAGACATTTTAAGTGATGTGTGTTAACATTTAGGGTAAGCAAACTGACTGAAAGAATAGATCTCAAATTGCATAATGGTTCAAACACCATAAGAGTTTGGTTCTTGTGTACATATATTACCCTGGTCAGTGAGGCCAGGAGCTGGGGCAGGCGGGGGGGAGGGGCATGAATTATTGATATATTGGTATATCAGCAACTAATTATCCTGAGTCTTTTGAGGGTCCCCAGTGGCAATGCCAATGCCTTAATTCCCAAGGACTCATGGACACCTCCAGTCAGCACTTAGAGACTCGCACTGGAAGTGAGATATATCCTTTTCCGTTGCTCACAGCCCATTGGTCAGAATCCTTACCTCACTTAAAGGCACTAGGATAGGGAAATGAAGTCTCTCTCTGCATAGCCACTTCCCAGGAACAACTCTGGCCTATAATTGGGGAACACCAATCTTTTATGGACAGTTAGCTCACTTTGACAAACTATTGTTCCAGAATTTGTCATTTGTTTTATTCCTTTATAAAATACCGGGACATTGAGATATGTCTTAGATATTTTTCCCTAAATCTTTTCCTCTTTATTTTCCCTGAGTGTCTAATCCTTTTAATTCTATCAACTGCATTAAATCTAAGCAAGATAGTATAAGCTGGTATCCGACAGTGCTTTTGAGTATTAATATACAGACGTAGCTGTATATTAAATCTTTTCATTGTTTTTGTCATGACTCTTAACATCTATTTTGTATTTCATAGCTGTGGTTCATTTTGTCTTATTTCCTCAGTTCTATCTTCTAATTACTGTCTTCTCATCATTCATATCTAATTTACCATTTACCCTTTTTTGAGATCTTTTTCAATGATTATAGGGTTTTTTTTCAGAATTTTGATGGATTTTCTGACTTTCCATTTTCTTTGTTCATCATGCCCTATTCTTGGCTTATAGATTCTACCATTTCTCTTATCTTTTCAAACATCTTAAACATACTTATTTTCAAATCATTTTATAAGATTTGAAGTAGTCCCAAACTAGAAATAACCCAAATGGTCATCAACTAATGGCAGTGTCTGAATATCTCTCAAGGTGGGATCTTCTCTTATGGGCCCATATTCTTTCCTTACCTTGTGTGAGAACTGTTTCAGGGAGACACACGTTGCCCCCTGGTGTGGAGAATTTATAATGAAACTTTACATTTGTCTCTGTCTGGTCCACAATATTTTATCAGTTTCTAGACTTAATTTTTTCCGTTGGCATTACTGAAATATATAAATAACACAAAATAAATTTTAAGGGTAAACTTTCATCATTGTTGACAAATATGTACATTCTTTTAACAATTATAGTCATTTATATCTCCCTAAAATGTCCCTCTAGCTCCCTTAGAAAGAAGGAGCTCCCTTCCCACCACAGCCCAGACAACCCCAAATCTGTTTTCTGAAGCAACAAGGATATACTGTACAGCACAGGAAATTATAGCCATTATTTTCTCATAACTTTTAATGGGGTATAATCCATAAAAATACTGAATCACTATGCTGCACACCTGAAAGTAATATAATATTGTAAATCAACTATACTTCAATAAAAAGAAAATCTGTTTTCTATTACTATGATTTTGCCTTTTCTAGAATTTCATATCAACAGACTCATAGATCACGTAATGTTTTTGTGTGTAGGGCTTGTTTCACTTAGTATCATGCTCTTGAGATTCAGTTATGTTGGTGTGTGTATCAGCAGTTTATTCCGTTTCGTTACTAAGCAGAATTCCATTTTATGAATATACCACAATTTATCGTTCAATAGTTGCTGGACATTTGGAATGTTTTTACCCTTTTGCTACTGTGAACAAAGCTGCTATGAATTTTGCATACAACTATTTGTGTCATATTTTATCCTTTGCATGCTCGGTGTTAATGGGTGCTGAAAATTTCAAATTTGTGTTGTTTAATGTTGAACTTTATTTTATTCCTGTATAGAGAATTGGGACTTGTTCTGATGACCAATTATGTTTCATTTCAATTGCTTTGATCTTTTTAAGATTTGCTTTTAAGTTTGTTAGAACATGAGCAGATTTTATCATTATAGACTACCCTTCAACCTTTATTTCTATATTAGATTTTTGCATATCACACAGGCTGTGGGTTCTTCATTGTCACGGGCTACTCTTTTCCAACCATAGCCCGGAACTTGTTCTCACATGGGCCTGGGATTCCTAAGTAGTGAGCACAGGTTGTTCACCCTTATGTCATGGATGGGCCTGACTTCCCAGCTCCTGACCCTATATCACAAGGTCAATTCTAGTTCGCTCCAGCACAAAAGAATATCATCCTTGCAGAGGCATTGCCTGGTTCCATGGTGCCCTACTTCTCTACAAGAATGTTTATAATCTCAAGTCTAAGTTGCACAACCTTCTGCTTTAATAGAGCATTTAGTTTAAGAGACAGCAGGCTTTATGGTAGAACTTTCTGGATGGGAAACCCTTAAGTATCACAGCTTTTTCTGTAGATGTATTCTATTTCCCTAGAGACACTCTTTGACTTTGTGCAGAATGGGTAGCATAGGAATAGGGGACTTGGTAAGCACTGGTTACAGTACTTTACAGGTGATATAAGAGCAACGCAGACCTGCTTTTCCAAAAGAAATAGTTTCCCTCTTCAAAACACATATAATCGTTAAAGGGAGAATCCAGTGTAATGGAACAAACAATGATTGTCTTCTCAAGACAAAACTGGCAATATTCTCTCTAACGAATCCATTTGTGAGTTACATGTGTTAACTTGCTTTTGTTTTAGGCTATCAAAATTTTGTAAATGACGATGCCCAGTTGCAGCAGTAGAGATGTAGGATTGAGACTCGCCGGATATTTCCCCTAATCCCTTCCTCTCTGTTGTTACCACGCATCTAGTCCTTTTCTTTCCATTAGCCACAGTAAGCTGGGCAAGGAGAGTGAGCTGCCACCCCTCAGGTACTAGAAGCAGATTTAAAGGGCATTTCCACCTGGGCTGGGTAGCATCCCATTGTCTCACTAAAGGATCACCGTCACAAGCCCAAAAAACTTCTTAGACTGTTCGATAATAGGGTTGATTGATACCTAGGTCCCATTTTCATTTTATTACACTCTTGAAAATTGTTTTCTGAAAAGCTTCCAGAAAATAACCTGACCACATTGTAAAGTTCACAGTGATGGGTTTTAGGATAAACAGGACGGCTGGCTATTTTCTAAGCACTGAGAGCTCACCCTGGTGAGCGTCCTGGTCTCCAGGCCTGGCAACCTGACATTTGCTGACTGCCAAGGATCGAGGGCCCAACACAAGCCCAGCCCCTGCCCAAGGGGCCATCCGTGTTCTCAGCACACCTATCTTCCCTCCTTCTTTCTCTCCCTTTAGATACAAAGCCGTTTTCCCTAGCTGTGCTGCGTTTGTTGCCTCCGGGTCTATGAAAGGACCATCCCTTCCCGGTAATGTCTTCCAGGCGCTGATTCTTCCCAGGGCAGCCATGTGGTTGGGAGTTTGGACGGTATCTGCGGCCCTGGCCATGGGTGAGAGCTTGGAAGAAGGAGGTCTCTCTATGCCTCGCCGTACCAGCTCCACTCTTAACTGTTCTAATTGTGCTTCACATAAATTTTATTTTAAAGAGAAAGGAGCTGCACAATTTAAAACAAACAAAACAATAAGGCCACTCATTTTGCGTTGTTTGTGTTTTTGACAAAGGCTCCCAGCGCCATCTGTGGCGGGCCCCTCCTGACCTTTCTAACTTCTCTCTCCCCTCACCTGGCTCCACAGAAACGCTCTGTCCCCTCAAACTCTGCTTCCTCCCGGCCTCGCAGCAAACTGCCCCAAGCAGCGTCTCAGGCTTTCACCAACTAATACTCTCTGCTTTGCCTGGACGTACGGCTGCTGATTGTGACACCTGCCCTTCCTCTGCTCGGTCCCCGCCTCCCGGAAAGCGGCCGCAGGGCCCCGTCTCTCAGGAGTCTCCTCCTCCCCGGTCCTGGCGACTTCACACCAGAGCCTGACGCCTCTCCTCCTTCCACGCACCCAGGGCTGCGAGCAGAGGCCCGGCTGCCCCACATCTGACAGCCCCTCGCCGCTCCTGTGCCCACAGCGGCCCGCAGAGTGGCCCGCTAGCCGGGAGCCAGCAGTCACCCCAGCTTCACGAATTCCAGTTTTGCATAACTTTAGACAGAGGTTTGCGTTTTCAGGAAGGCATCTTGCGATGAGATTGCTCCTATGAAGGAGCAGGTTTGTATTTAAATTCGGCTGCTGTCAAAGGGATGATTTTGCTGAATTACGTTTATCCGAGCAGGTGCCGGTCCCTCCCCAGGGATGAGGCGTTTGGATGCAGTCAGTCGACCTGATCTGGCACGCGGTCTCCCTCTTGCGAGGACAGGGACCTACGGATGAATGGGAGGAGGAAGAAGGAAAGAGAAAAGCACCGAATCTGGGCATCTCTCGATAAAGGCCAATCACATCTGGGTGCGGGCAGTTGTGGAACTTACTGAGATGCCTGATGCCGCCGTCCTGCTGGCCGTCCTCAAGCCAGGCATTTCCCACGTGGCGCTGGCGTTTCTCCCACTGCACGTGCGGCGGCTGTACTGTCGTGATCACGCACACACCGTCCCACACTCCTGCCGCCAACTGCGCACGGCGATGCGAGGCTGTCCTCTCGCGCATGCGGAGCTCGCTCGCGCCCGTTTCTAGGCACATCTGGTTTAGCTGTGAGCACTCTCTGGCCCAGGTACCTTTAGGAGGTGACGCGCGGCAGGTGGGCTGGAGCAGATGTGCTCCCGCAGCCGAGGGACACCTGCGGGCTCCGTGCTTCAGCCTCGCCTGCCCTTCAGGTGCTCCGCAGGTGCTCGGCCCGCGGCCACCTGCACCCCAGGACCTCGGGAGCCCCGGGCCGTGTCCAAGGGCAGGACGCGCACCCGTGGCCACACCGCAGGAAGGGGCCCCGTTCTCCTCACCTGGGCCCACTGCGCTCCCTGAGATCAGCACCTCCGCTGCTGCCTCTGCTTGCGGTTGCTACCACTCGACACCCCCTCCCCCCACCCCGGGGGAAAGGCAGGGGTCTCGCCCAGGGCACTGCTCTCATTCCCAAGACCCAGCGCTCAGGGGATGGAGAGCTCTGGGCCCGCACACGGCGGGGGGAGACAGTATTCTCCCCAACTCATGCCGCTTCTCAACACCACACCAAAACTGTGCTCCCCAAGACTCCCCAAGATACCTGCCTTCTCTTTAAAACCCTTCAAAATCAGATAAACACTCACAGAAGGAGTTTCACCCAAGAGCCATCTGTTTCCCTGGGCGGTGGCCTCTGCTGTGGCTGAGACTGCTTCCAGGCTGAGAAGCCCCGGCCCTGCCCTCCCTCCCCCCACCCGCTGATCCCATCACGCCTCAGCCCGCCTCACCACAGCGCTCTCAGAGCCTCTGCCCGCCTCACCTTGTGCCCAACCCGGGGGTCCCCTTGCTTCTCACCACAGCAGGCCCGGGACCCTCCCGACTCCCCTGTATATCGAGGGAGAGCACGGGGACCTCTGTGTCACCTGGTCGCACTGGACGCCAGGAAGACTCGATTTCCTCTGGTGGCTTCCTCCTCACTCACACCTTGGCTGGAGCACTGAGACTCTCGGCCCAGCCTCAGTTCAAAGGGGAGAGGAAGCAAGGAAAACAAATAAACAGGAAGACTGGGAACAGAAATGCAAACTAAGTCATTTCAAAAGTGTCATCCTGGGGCTTCCCTGGTGGCACAGTGGTTGAGAGTCCGCCTGCCGATGCAGGGGACACGGGTTCGTGCCCCCGTCCGGGAAGATCCCACATGCCGCGGAGCGGCTGGGCCCGTGAGCCATGGCCGCTGAGCCTGCGCGTCCGGAGCCTGTGCTCCGCAATGGGAGAGGCCACAGCAATGAGAGGCCTGCGTACAGCAAAAGAAGAAGAAGAAGAACAAAAAGTGTTATCCTGGTTCATGTTCCAATCAGAGCGACACCTGAGCCCCTTTCCAGGCACAGGATCGGGGCTTTTACCCACTTTCCTACGTTGATCTCCCATCACCGGCTGTGGTGGGTTCTCCGCTCTCCTTCCAAAGAAATCTCATTGCCCAGGTTCTGGTCACATGTCTAGGCCCTTCCATTGGATGCCTCGGCCGGATTGGCGAGAGGCTCTGTCACCCGAAGCTGCTGCCGCCCCCGGTCTTCTTTTTATTTATTTATTTTTTATTTTTGCGGTACGCGGGCCTCTCACTGTTGTGGCCTCTCCCGTTGCGGAGCACAGTCTCCGGACGCGCAGGCTCAGCGGCCATGGCTCACGGGCCCAGCCGCTCCACGGCATGTGGGATCTTCCCGGACCGGGGCATGAACCCGTGTCCCCTGCATCGGCAGGCGGACTCTCAACCGCTGCGCCACTAGGGAAGCCCTGCCCCCGGTCTTCAAGCTGGGTCTGGACCTGGCTCTGTCCTCCTCGGAAGACAGTATCGTCAGGGCAGTGGGCAGCCACTTACCGTCAAATGTCTAGACTTTCAATTCTTTTGTGAATGGCTCTCCTTTGGACTGAATCACAATAGCTAAAAAGACATGTTTACATTTAGTTGTGTTTTCTACAAAGTTTTCTTTTTCTGCTGCTCTCAAACACCAGAATCTGGCCAAGGCTACTTTGTATTTATGTGAGTCTGTGCAAGTCAGACCCCACCAAGTGGCTTTAGAGTCCCTCCTGTGGGTGCAGTTTGCATGGCTCCATTCCAGCTGACTTTACTTGTTCATGTATTGCCTCTTACCTGGAGACCCCTCCATGCAGGGGAACACTTCTGGAAAATTCCAGGACGCAGGCTGTCTGAATTTTGGTATTTTACAACTTTTCCATATCCTGATTTTCATAAAACTTCTGAAAAAATTGAAGCAGTGAAAAATCAAACCGAAAGATCAAATGAGAAAACATAAAATACCCGGGTCATAACATATGTTTTCTCTAGCAGGTTTTTCTCAAGTTCTCAAGCAGCCTGTGTGGTGTCATGTTGACCTTGGTCTCCACTTTCTGAAGTTCAGAGGTTGGATTTTTGTTTTTTTTTTTACCCCGTAGGGCTTCCCATCATCATTTCTCTTGACAAAAGAAAAATAGACTAGAGACAGCTAAAATATTCAAAACCACCTGTCTTTTAAAAACTTGTTACTTTCTCTGGTTATTTCAAGGTCAAGGAGCCCAAGGTAACTAGCAACCTTGACTACTGACCACAAAACATCTATCTTTTCCATAATTCTTGAAAAAATTAAAGTACCTCACACTCTTTGTTTACATAATACATACTAATCATGAGAATATCGCCTTAGAAGTACAGAAAGCCTCCTTTCCAAGAGCTGTAAGAATACCACGTGTCTGAGCAAGTCCTTTCATTACACCGTGAAGAGAGGATACAGGTTGTTCTATATCCACAGAACAGAGCAATCGAGAATCTAAATGTTCCCTTCCTGTTGGCACCTCTACCATGGATAATCATTACTTGCCTGTGTTTCGTTGACCCTTGAGCAATCCCTAAATGTCCATCTGACCAGCCAGATTCTTTGTTTCCCTGCAACGGTCACGTCTCTCTTCTGATAATCACTTGGCCTGAAAGCACATTTCCCCTCTTCAAATGCTGTGGAGTTTTGGGGGTTTTTTTTTCTTTTTCACTGTACAACATCCTAGTTGCCCCAAGGAGTGTTCAATAAAGTACCACTCGTTCAAATATTATTCACATTATCCTTCCATTTACAATGAAAGCAATAATAGTAATGACATGTTTGTTCAACGCTTTGTATGCGGCAAGGCCTTTTGCTACGTGCTTGTTTGTGTTAACTCGATGAATCATCAAAAGGACCTTTCAGGCTTCCCTGGTTCCGCAGTGGTTTAGAGTCCGCCTGCCGATGCAGGGGACACGGGTTCGTGCCCCGGTCTGGGAAGATCCCACATGCCGTGGAGCGGCTGGGCCCGTGAGCCATGGTCGCTGAGCCTGTGCGTCCGGAGCCTGTGCTCCCCAACGGGAGAGGCCACAGCAGTGAGAGGCCTGCGTACCGCAAAAAAAAAAAAAAAAAGGACTTTTCAATACAGGAGACCTCTGAGACGTGGATTAGATTCCAGACCATTACAATCAAGTGAATATCCCAATAAAGCCAGTCTTACGAAGTTTTTGGTGTCTCAGTGCATATAAAAGCTATGTTTATACTATAGTGTAGTCTATTAAGTGTGTGATAGCATTATGTCTAAAAAAATACATAGCTTTATTAAAAAGTACTTTATTGCTAAAAAATGCTAACTATCATCTGAGCTTTCAGTGAATTATAATGGTTTGCTGGTGGAAATTTTGAAAATTTGTGAGAATTACCAAAATGTGACACAGATGCACCAAGTGAGCAAATGCTATTGGAAAAATGGTGCCAAGAGACTTGCTCCATGCAGGGTTGCCACAAACCTTCAGTTTGTAAAAAACACGGTAGCTATGAAGTGCCATAAAACAAGGTGGATCGAGGCTCTTGTCTCCATTTACAGATGAGACGCCGAGGCGCAGAGAAGAGAATAGCCCCAAGGTCGCAGCCACAAGGACAGTTTGAACCCAGCCCAACACAGCCTCCCTGTCATCAGGGATCCAAAGGCACAGCTGTCTTAGCCAACTCTGTTTTCCCATTTTTCCAGCACAGACCTTGTGCCTAGTGGTCCAGAGATGGAGTATCATGGAGAGAATGGAGCACATTCTCCCTCACTTGCACATGTCATGTGATTTTCTAAAATATGAGTGATTTTCTAAAATGTGATCAGGTAAAGAATTGAACTGCATGTAAGACTCCTTCCTCTTTCCATCCTGATTCCCCACCCCCTTATCACATTTCCCCTTCTAGTAGGGGGCACTGGAGTGGCTGTGGGCATTTCTGGGGGGGTTTGTGGGGAAACTGAGGTGGGGACTACATTCAGTTGGACTTCAGGAAGAGTGTGCACGTGGTTTGCAGTCACCTCCATGTAAAGTGATGTTATTGCAGAGTCTTGTTGTCGATATGGCAGCACTCAACCTCCCTCCGTCATGTCACCATGTGCTGACACAAAGATGTGGCATTGGAGGGCCCGTCCTGCAGTGCACAGCCCCCAAGTCTGTGCATAGTGAAGAAAGATTTGGAAACACAGAGCCATAAGCTGGTCTGCGTAGGTAGTCATCCTACTGTCTTAGCTTGTACCTGAAGGGAAGTTGGTAGAAATGTTCCAAATGTTGGAAAAAATCCTAAAATTTTACTTGTGGTTACACATAACAAGGTAATCCACCTTGATTAATAATTATTTTCTATTCTCTCAGTAGAATAGTTTTTGTCGGCAGTTAACACACGTACTCGGTTATTTTTCTTCAATTTATTACATATGTAGTTTCTGTCATAATTGTTTTAAATTTGAAGTTTGTACAGATTTCTTTTCTAAATCTGAATGAACATTAATTTTCATCCTTGACTTCATCGTGTGAATTTTGTATTCCTTTTCTTTCAAGGACACTCAAATTACATAAGCTTCAGATGCTTTAAAGTGGGATCTATGTCTTACAAAATGCATGTGTCACAAAGAGTTAGGTTAGAATGACTTGAAGCCCATGGAAAATGTTTCTCCCAGTTCAGAATGGAGCCCCTGCCGCTGTCCTGTGTACGAGTTTGATGAGTGTGTGTTCCCTTGTCTCTTCAGCAAACAGGAGCACCTCCTAGATTCAGAATGGGGACTTTCCAGCTGCCGTGCTGATCTGCGAGTGTGTGCACTTGAGTCCTCCCACTGGATGGCTGTCTAGTCCTGGCTGCCCATCTGTCCTCGTGATGGGAATGTCCTGGCGCCATGTTGCTTCCCCCAACCATGCTTCTCTCAGGGAAGGGCGATGCCTGGCCACCAGGGAGCGCCTGTCTCAGGCATCTAGTAGCAGGAACAAGGAGGTGACAGCAGTGCTGAGGTGAGAGAGAGGAAGACGGAAGCAACTGAAGAGGAAGAGACCTGTGGACAGACCTCTGCACAGCACTTGAGTGTGGCTGTCTTCACTGCTCCCAGCTTTCTAAGGAAAGGTGGGCCATGAAACTGTAATCAAACCCAGGTTTGGCCAATAATTTGAGAGGGAAGTGTCAGCAGAAAGGAAAGGTGCTTTAATCAGTAGAAAGGAAAGGCGCTGGGAAGTTGGTGGACTTGTGTCCAGAGACGAACTCCGAAGATTCCGCTCAGCCAGGTTGGTTTTTAAAGGGAAAAATGGGGTGGGGTGGGGGGAGAATCTCAGTGAATCATTGAGGCAGGAGGTTGGGTTCTGCATCTCCACTGCGTGCAGACCGGCTGACTCTTTCTTCAGACGTTATCCTGCCCAAGTGATCTGCCTGCAGGACTGCTTAGCGGGGCCTACTGGGGGTAGAGAGCTAATCTTACTTCTTTTTATCTAGGAAAAGTATCAACAGGTTAGACAAGACATGGTGAGCATTCAGGAGATCGTAAGTCAAGAGTTAGTTTCAGTTGCTTAGTGATCTCACTCTTATAATTAGGTTCTTTTAAGGTTAGAGGGGAAGAGAAATGGGCAAACAGGAAAGGGGCAACAGAGCTGCTTTCAAAACCACCACTGTGACGAACAGTTCACCCTCTGGCAAAGGCCACGGCAAATACCTGACAAATATCGTGGAGCGCACATGCATTAAGATTGAAAAATCATATGAATTTGATTTGAATTCATTTGGATCATATGAATTTGAAAAATAATATGAATTTATTATTCATAAAAGATGCAGAGATTTGGGTTATAGTTCAGCAAAGTTTTCTCTGTGTTTTATGGTAAGACTCATTTTCAAAATATTAATAATGGCTTTTGAAACTAGAGATGAACTTTTGCACTTCCTGTGTACTCAATGAGGGATCATTTCACAAAGGGTTATTACTTTTTGACTTTGTTTCCTCTGTTGCGCTTTTAGCAACTCGTCTAAGGAGCTCTGAACTGCCCAGAACTACCAAATGTTTATGAAATGTGTTCCTGTTGTTTTCAGATCTGGTTCTGATTGTGATCGCGGGGGTGGGGTGAGAGCTTCATATACTCCAGAGGAAAATGTATGTCAAGACGATTAATGAGAGAAAGGCCATTTCAGACATCACTTTCTGTTTGATTTTATAAACAAACTGCTTTAAAGAAGTAAACCAAGTATAAACAAGTGTAATTCCAGAAAATAAACATAGTTTCAGATACTATTTTAAGGAAAATTTCTTCTTACATTAATGCCCTACAGTTGTGCAGTCAATACATTCAATCATCCCTACTATTCTTCACAAGCTGGGCTCAAGGAGGAACTTGAAATGGAAATTTACATTGTATATTTCAAATATGTCCAGAAAGGTATTTTAAATGACATTTCAATTGTATTTGTTAAGAGTGAATGAAGTAGATACTAAAAAGAGGAGATGGATACATGAGCATTGGGTGAGAATGTCTAAATATTAGAGTACATCACTGTAAATACAAAGATTCAGAAAAAAAATCACAAGGAAGAGAATTGTGGGACCGCATTTATTCCACTCACTTTCTAAACTAACAGTCAAATGTAGGTTCTTCATGGAATGCTTTAAGATTTTAATATTTCATCTAATACAGATCCTCAGAATCCAAACTGCTTTGGTCTGAGATGGGGTCTGGGTGATATATATATTTTTCAAAGTCCCCAGATAATCCTAATATGCAGCCAGAACTAATAATCTCCTGGATTGTCAGGAAAAACAGACCTCCCCCAAAAGCTGTAGGAAATTATTCTTCTGCCCTTTTAGCGCTGAAGAACATCCAACCTTCCAAAAGCAGAGAAGTCTTTTAATGTGTAGTTAGCCTGGATCATCTGGGTAAAGACAGATTTTATAAATTAATATTTCATTAGTTGGGGTTAAAAGTAGTTTAATCATTATCACATGCTTCGCTAGTTTATATTTTTGTATAGCTTTATTTTATTATGTTAAGGTTTGTATCCATATTAAATGGGCCTTTCAGCTTTGTGCTAACTGGAAATTATATATATGTGAAATTATACACATGTATGTTTATAGTTACATGAATGTGAGTATATATTAGACATATATGTGTGTGTGTATATATATATACACATATATATATACATATGGAGAGAGAGAAGGAGATTTCATGGGATCATACTACTGAAATACGTCTTTCAGGCATCTTCTAGCTGTGTTCATGCTAATAGTCAGCAGTTCATTGTAGAAAAACCTTGTTTTATGCAAGGAAGAATGGAATATGGTGTGCTGTAGAGAAGGCGAGCTTAATATAACAGTAAACCGACCATCAACGGAACAGGTTATCAACTCCTTGTAAATGAAAAACCTGATCGATTTTCCTTGGCACACACTTCTTATTGTCCATGGAAATACTTGTAAAAGTTGTCCATGGTGTCATAGAATCATCACAAAGCTGGCTGGTCTTGTCTTGGCCTCCACACAAGAGGCTGTGGCATCTGATCACACAGGAGCGTGTTATGGGGTTCTCCCCAGAGGTCGTCTGCAGTCTCAGTCCAATGAAACGCTCTCCTTCAAGTAGTGATCGCGCCCAGCACATCTGGGGACACAGGGAACACTGAGGCTACTCAAGGAAAAATGCCACTAAATTATTTCCTAAATGGTGGAATTTATTTCAATGCTAACTTACAATGGAATGAGATAAACTATTTACATAAAGCTTAAGTACAAAAAATATAATACAATTTTTACTGTACCTAATCAGGATTCTCTTATTTTGTCCCCCAAATGTTGGCAGATAGAGATGAAGAGGGGGCTGGTATGGAAGGAAGCTTGGGGGACTGTTGGCAATACTCGGGATCATCCTTCATGAATTTATTATTCATAAAAGATGCAGAGGTTTGGGTTATAGAACCTGGCAACTCGCCAAGAGCAGGGAGTGAGCAGGACACTTTCACTTCGAGGATACCAGCTCAAAAATATGCCTGTTTTCCTCTGAGTTGAGGCTGGGAGCCCGTGAGAGTTGGTTTCTGCTGACTGGTTGGGAGACACCTGCCCGCCCCTTCCCTGAACTTATGACATTGATCCAGGGCAGCGGGCAATGGGCGCCCTGCCTGCACTGCCTCAGATGGTGTCTTAAATTCATTTTGAAAACAATGTATCTACCAGGTGTCATTAAACAACTTTTGTAGATATAGACCTGGACAGCTCTCAAGTGAGCATTTAAGACCAGTGAATTGATAAACAGAAAAAAATGAAGACCACTGGAAATCGGTATTACACATTTTTAACAACAAGGTTTCTAGTGAAACCTTGAAAGTCAAATGTAAGGGCTGAAAAACCCCCATCCCCCGTTGGTCCTGAGGAGGAATACCCAGAAATCCACAAGCATTCCAACAGTGCAACCAAAGCTCTGTTTTTCTCATTCCAATAAAGGGGAGACAGTGCTACCTCATTCTAAGAAAGCTCCATTATGATTAATATATATGGTCTTTTAAAAATTAATTTCAAGATCAGTAACTTTCTGTAAGTTTACCAAGGGTCAAGGTGGCTTCAGGAAAAGGTTCCATGAAAAAAAAAAAATGAAATAATCCCAAATAAGTTTATTTTGTATCACAAAACAGCAACAGCAAATTAACACAGAATGAGGCATTTAACATTTCATAACATCTTCAAAAGTCACATCAAGTGGCATAACACACAAATTTAGTTACACACTTTTGAAGAATCCTACGTTGGACCGAGTTTGTGCACTTCCCTTGCAGACAGTGTAGAATTTTGGTGGTGGATGTAGGTGCTTGTGTTGAAGGTTCATAGTGTGCTTTCTCCCAAAGTGCAGAAGTTCAAGTCTGATTTTGGCCAACAGTCATGGTACAGGGGAAAAGGAATCAAATTTAGCAGAGAAAACACTGTTAACTTTCTTAACCCAGACTAAGAATGAAAACTTTGTGAACTTATGAAGCAAGTTTGACATTGAGTTCAAACAAACAGCAGGCAATATTCTAGGTGGTTCTCATTCCACTCACCATATCTGTGCCAGTCATCACCAGCCTATGTCTAATTTTCCTGTATCTACACACTTGCCTGAAGACAGACAGTAACAAAACCCTCTAACTTCTATAGGCATCCTATTGACATTCCTACTACAGAACGAACGTTAAGGTGTTTTTTGGAAAATGTAAAATTAAAGTGATGTCAGTTTCTGGAAGGCTGGGTTCACCTAAATTCTGAACACATTGTGGCACCCATTCTGGCATCATAGCCGCAGTGCGGGTGGAAATCACATCTGACGATGATGTGCTTCTTGTTCATTTTCTATTCCTGAGTTCAAAGAGGCATATAAGAATGATTTTCTTCAAAGTATAGCCAATCAGTCCTCTGCTTTCAACCAATAATATCCAGATGAAATGATAAATCATTATCTTAAACAAGGCACTGGCAACTTTTAATAGGAAATTAAACCATCTGCACTTACTAATCAGGCTCTTTCTTAGTGACATGTTAGAGGATAGTTTGGATTTTCTGAAATCCAGATTTTGCTCTTCAGCTTGTATTTATCTAAAATGGGGATCATTTTGAACTATAATATTTGGGCCATTTTTGGCATTAAGTTGCCAAAAATCTGAGAAAGTACAGGATCGTGTTTGAACTGCTGGCCTCAGATTTCTGACTGATATGCAAGGGGTGGAATGAATTCTATTGCCCATCCAACACGTTAGTTTAACAAATACCATAGAGTGGTTTTCTATCTCAATTTTTCTCCCTTCTGGTCTTAAAGTATATTTCACTAGTTACTGTCATCATGGCAACAAAGTAAAACATGTTTGCCTGAATGAGAATTGGTACTGAATCATGGGAAACAAGCTTGATAGCTTTTTTTCTTTTCTATGGCAAAACTAATACGGTCTTTTGAAAATACTATATGAGACACCTTTCACTAGGAACAGTACATTCATGTCAGGCTCTGATTTTGGTTTTGATAATGCTCTTAGACCCTTTACAATGTGAACTTACATTTTCAAAAGAGAACAGGTCGCCATTCTTAACGCTTCTGAAACATGTACCAAATTTTTGATGATGCAACATATGATCATTAAAAAAATCCCACTTTGATCCATCTGCTACAAAAATAACTATAACACATCTTTAACATAAAACCGTAAAAAAGATTATGGAATAGTCATTTTAAAAATCCCTGCCAATGGTCCAACTTTACGTCTTGTTCATTACTTTTCAATTTCCAAAAGAGAAAATAAGCAAGGATGAAAGCAATATATTTTCTTGTGTTTTATCAGGTTATCAAAATGGATAACCAGAATGCATTGGTTCTGTATTTATAGAGTTACAAAACATCTTTAAATCAACTAATATTAATGACTTCAATAGGAGAGAACAGCAGAAATAAATTCCACAATGGCCACTGGTCTCCAAATATTTTATCTTACATGGTAATACACTTGAAATATTTGGCATTCCCTTTTGTACATTTCTCAGGCCAAGATGAATGTTCTCCCACTTCACACCCATTGATCAGAATGGCTTTCTAGTGTCTGATAATAGTTAAGGATAGGTAATCAGAGGTAATCAATTTTGGTAATGTCATGTCAACATGAATCACCAAGCCAACATAAATTACCATGAAATGATAGAAACAGTAGAAGGAATAAATGTGCTGGGCATGGCCAATGAGATCTGTGTACTCCAATTTGCATCATCTTAAAAAATAAGAGCAGAGAGTTTGCATATGAGTAGATTTAAGGTTAGTGTTTTAATTCCCTGCCTTCACGGACAAGGATTATTGGAGCTGTGAGATTTAAGCACAGCCCTGCCACATGGAGAGCAGACTCAGTGCTTGGCATCCACTACTGCTACCCTACCTGTTGCCTCTGGATAGATGTTCCAGAGTCACTTTCTGAAACAGAAAGACAGAATTAAATATAGTTACCCCAAAATGCCACACATAAGAAAACTCCACTGAAATATAAAAGACACCCTGGGGCTAAGGAAATTTGATGCCCGCAGGGCTAAGTCAATGCTGAAAGTGGTTTGACAGTGTTGGGGTAATGGACATGATTGATTCTAAAAGTTAGGGAAATCTCATAAAGGGGCACTGGGATATTTGTAAATTCAGACACTAAGGAGGCTGCACCTCCAATGTGCATTAAGGACGTGTTTATACAAAATGACTAGCTGAACGCAGACCTGATATATTTTTTAATAAAATCTCCTCTGATCTGTGGTTACACAAACAGCATCCCTTCAGGTAGCCCCTGGGATTCCCCTGCTGAGACTTTGTCCGTAACTTGAAAGGCATCTGACTCATGAACTCTACCAAAGTCTCCAGTGGGAACTCTCACCACACAGGCTTTGATTCTCATTAATTTCACCCTTTTGCAAATAAATAAGGAAATAGAGGCACCTTCGCCTGCACTCTGGGCAGTTGATCCCGCAAGATCCAGGGATCAGCCCACAGGACTGCGCAAGCGGATCGTGGGTCTCCACCTGGGAATGTCCAGGACACTCGGCTGGGAGGGACCAGGTACCCTTCTTTTCAAGGTCACCTTCTCCCACATTCACTTCCTTTCTCTTTGCATCACTGGTGAGTCAATGGGGCCAGACCCGTGGCTCACGCCGTTCCCATGGGCTGAACCCTCCTGGGGATAGAGGCTTCTTCACGGCAGGGGGCCCTCACGTCCACTCGCCCTTTATTCCTCTCAGTTCCTTTAAAATATCTGCCCACCCTTGACACACACAGGGAACCCTCTTTTTTCCCAGTATTAATGCTGATTCTAGTCAGAATCTATAGGCTTAGTGAAATGTCTCTGAAGGAGCAGGGAAGTTCAGAACCTCCCATAAGCTTCCAGGGACAGCAGCACAGAAACATGCCTAAAGCGAGTCAGACAACTGGGTAAGGAAACACCCAAGTCTGGGGATGCTGGGTCTTCACGCAACAGAGGCTGATCCTGTGCCCCCCAGAGCACCTCAGAATTCACAGGAGTCCATCTCATTCAGGGTGACAAAGTCCTCAGTGTCATCAAAGCCATCATCTTCAGAGCTATTTGGGGAAGGCCACCCGCTATGCAGCGAGCAGGGACTCTGTGGCACTGCAGGGTTGATATTAACAGTGACTAGTCTAGCCTAGAGAAAGCACTGAGCACGGGGAATCACTTCCAAAGAATTTAAATGTGAGATTAAAGCCAGTTTCCTAATGAAAACCAGCCAAACTTCAATTGTACCCAGAAATAACCCTAGAAATTAAACTGTGATTAATGTCATTTGATGTTAGGCTCAGAGAGATGCAATTTAAAAATATTAGTCTCTATCTGTACCGCTTGTACCAGACGAAAGGAAGGAAGGAAGGAAGGAAAGAAGGGAGGGAGGGAAAAGATAAAGAGAATGAAGAAATCACACAGTAATTTAAAAGGTGACAAGTGCTGGCAGGAATCCCAACCATCCCAGCCTAAGGAAGAGGTGCTTTATGAAGGTTCCAGCAGAAGTGGTAGGTACCAATGTGAAAGCCCATCACATGGCGACTTGATGAGGGCTACGGAGGGGAAGCATAAACACATAAGTAACAGCTCTACACTGATGGGAAAACAAAAGTTATTCCATAGATTCTTAAAATACTTGGATTATAGCTAAAACTAAACAAACTGATATCCTGTTAAGTAAGAAGGCAGGATGGAGGGAGGGAAGGAGGACGAGAGAGAGAGAGGAGAACAATTTTCTTTTGAATAGAGTGTCAGGGAACAAAAATGAGTGAATTTCTTTGCAGTGATAATTGTAAAGATTTATGTAATCAACAACATGAAAATTCCGTTGTAGGGAAGGGTGGTTTCCCTAGTCATTGCACAAGATTGATTAAAGACCAACTTTGATGTCATTTGGGAAGCATTTCCCATCAAGTCCAGTGATACTTCTTTGAAATATCAGTATCCTCTTTCCTAGGGGAAAGAGAATGAACTTTTAAGCTTTGAAAATATTGCGGGGGAGGAATTAAAAAACCGGCTAAAATACGCTACACAAATGAGGACATTTTTCTTATAGGAAAGTGTTGAGACAGGTTGAAGCATCCAATGAAAATCCAACCCAAGGAAAATTAGAAAACTATCTGGCTAAATTTCACTTCCTAAGTGTGGACTTTGCGTAGAAACAGAGCAATCTCATACAGCATACAAGGAATACGGGAGATGTAGCATGAACTTCCCACTGGAAAGACCCGGAAAATCATTCATTTGAAATCTATCAGACCTCCCAGAGCCCAACTGCAATTTAGATTTTAATTTTAGTAGAGCCGTTTCTGAAAATTTGGGCATATAAGAATATTTTGAACTCATCAACATTCATTACTAAACATAGGATTTTTTTATATCTTTAAATTGGATAGGGTGAAAACCTAACCAACCTGTGTAGGCTAAAAGTCTGTGTCCCTCAATGCCCACACTGTAAGTTTTCCCAGATCTGAAGTTTCATTTATCAATAAGAACATGTCTTTATGTCCACCCAGGCCTTTATCATGACACCCAGAGGCATAAAATGAATCATTTCAATCTTGTTCTTACTTTCAATAATTATTCAACCAACTGCCATATGTTATACATCAGTTTTTTGCGAGTAATCTACCCTGTTTTTTTTTTTTTTTCTCCTGGGGACCCCTCTGGATAGTATCATAACATCCTGAAACGCTTATGAATGATCGAAGCTCAGAACCATGGAACCATTAAAATCCTTACTTGACAACACCCTGACTTCTCAAGGTACTTCTTGAAATGCTGCTGCCCCCATGCCGGGAGAAGTGGGAGTGGATGGATGGCAAAGCAGCACTGAGATCAAAAACAAGAGGCACCAGAGCTGAACATCTCCTCACCTGAACTAGAGGAAGCAAATGACAGCTTGGTACTTGGGGAGCACTTCAATATGTACAACAACAAGCTGCAGAAAGCCAGCTTTACACATCATTAATGCTCTTGGTAGGGGCTGATGGCCATACATTAGTTCTATCAGGGAGACAGAAAATAAAAAATTTGCTTTTCATTAAATGTCAGGTTTTTCAATACTTTCTGTAACAAGGAAAATAAAAAAAGTTGTCTTCAATTATATTTCAGTCCTTTCAATACTTTCTTCATCAGTATCATGAATGTTCAAGATTTTTCTTTGCAGAGAGAGGGGAGGTGTAGAGTCTGTTATCCAAATGCTAAACAAATGGTTATTTTACAGAGTGGTTCTTTAGGATGTTACTGTGGACCAGACAGGTGGGCTACCAGGCCGATGTGCGACAAGGAGCTCCCTGAAATGCCATGAAATCCACAAGTCAGAATAAGGCGAGCTTCACGACAGCATGTAGAACACGTTCCCCCTTCATCGTGTCTGTACCTCTGCTCTTTACACTCACCTACCCCAGGGACCATACAGTAATGGCAGCAAGACCAAGGGTAGAGCATCTCACACCTCATACCATCACCTTTGCAGATATAAGCCAGGTTGAATCCCTGGGTGACCTCAGGCAAGAAGCATTCCAAGTCCAAACACACACAGTATCATTCAGATTGAGAAGATGGAGATCCATGGTGAGTCACTGTATGGCCACATTCAGATTCTTCATTTTATCAATACTATAAACGGTGCGGAGGTGGGGAGGCTCTCATATAAAGTGCCTAATTTCTTGAATTAAAACATCATGAAGATTTACGCTCAAGGTCAAGAAGATGTTCACATTTCTAAAGACCCCTTCCATTGTGGGTGGTACAGTTATGAAAAAGCTCAAGAAAACAACTGACTTGCTAGAAAAATGGACTGAACACAATTAAAAAAACCCTGCACACCATGGCTCATTAAACAATGATCAAGAATTGTAGACCAGATTTTCACGATTAGATTTTTGTTGCTTTTAAGAATGTGTCTTTTTGGCAGCAATGGGACACTAGTGGCTTGAAATGCACTTGAGATGTACCCAAACTCCATCTCTGAAGTCTTGGAGACATGGGCAGTCATGGAGCACAGGCCTTGAGGAACTGGGGCAGTTACAGGAAGCCAAAAATAGAAGAACTCTTAGTACTCATCATAGTTATTGAGATCTGTAAAGTAGGCATTAGAATAGGTCTTCCCAGTGAGATGTGGGTTAAAGTATTTGTTTCTTTCCTCTAAGATCAAGTTGTTCTTGTTAAATGCCTGTAAAAAATGAAATAGAAGATTTAGAAATATTCAGTAAGTAGTATTTCAGAAAGAGAATATAGTTAGGAGACAATTACAGTTGACCCTTGAACAATGTGAGTGTTAGGGGCACTGACCCTCCTCGAAGTGGAAAACCAGAGTATAACTTATAGTCTTCCCTCCAGATCCGTGGTTCCTCCATATCTGAGGTTCCCCTGTACCCTCAGTGCTGCATCCTGGATACAACCAACCTCTGATCGTGTAGTACTGTAGTATTTAATACAGTAAGTCCCTACATACGAACCTTCAAGTTGCGAACTTTCAAAGATGCAAACATGCATTCCCGTGTCCAATCACATAAGTTAGTTCACGTGTCTGGCGTACATTGTCACATGTGTGCATCCTCTACAAGTGGTTGTGCTTTTGTGTACTTTACTGTACAGTACTGTATAGAGTACAGTGGTACATCTTTATTTCTTGCCTGTTCACTCGATGCCAGCCCCTGGATGCCAGCTGTTGTACTGTACTACTGTACTTTTCAAGGTACTATACTGTAAGATTCAAGTATTTTCTTTACGTTTTGTGTTTGTTTGTTTTTTATGTATTATTTGTGTGAAAAGTATTATAAACCTATTATAGTACAGTACTATATAGCCGATTGTGTTACTTGGGTACCTAGGCTAACATTGTTGGACTTTCGAACAAACTGGACTTACGAAGCACTCTCAGAACAGAACTCGTTCGTATGTAGGGGACTTACTGTATTGAAAAAATCTGCATATAAGTAGACCCGCACAGTTCAGTATTGTTCAAGAGCCCACTGTATGTGGAATTCAAGCTCTCTCCTAAGCCTCCATTCTTTTAAGATGTGTTTTCTCACTTCTCACTTGCTTCCTCACATCATTTGCTGAGGACTTGCCTGGTAACTAGAATGAGGCTGGTAGGCTTTTAGACCAGACTGCTTCTGAGCTTTACTCAGAAAGTCTACTTTTGAACTTTAGTCAGGAAGTTTCCAAGTGTTAGAAAACCTAAATCAAAATCTCCCAGAAACCTAAAACTCTAGTGATTTCAAATTCATAAATGCTTTGAATATTACCACTTATAACTGGATAGGTGTTTAAGCAGCTTTTGGATTGTCATTGGTAAGAGATTTTGAAGGAAAATATTTAAATAAATGCACGGGATTCTTAGTTTCTCTTCATTTTCTACACTTGTTGGAAGGTGACTACTGTGGCCATTTCTGACACAGATGCTCTTCCTCATTAACAGTCATGAAAGTTACCCGTACTTTTAAAGAGCTGAACTGTCTGAGAAAGAGGGTAACTTTTAAGAGGACCAAAATAAAGATGTGAGGTCGTAGGCATGTCCAAATGCCCAGGACTCGTCTGGGCAAGGAGTCAGAAGAAAGTTCTAGAAAGATTCATTAGAGACTAGGCAGCAGTACTTTGCCTTCAGAGCAGCCAGGTTTCTGATGAAGTGCCTACTGGGTCTTCAGGGAGAACAGAAGACCAGCTAAATTATCTTCTGATGCTTGAAGCAGTAGTCACCACAGATAAGCTGATGGGATGGGATCACGTTGAGAGGGGCCGCTTTCTTGGGTCCTGGAGGTTTCTTCTTGAAGAGTCTTGGTTCTGAGAGGGTGTGTGGGGCGTGTTATTAATTCCTGGTGCTTCACTTCCTGGCTCTGTTATCTGATCAGTATAAGGTGCTGATGGACTCTGGATCCTGCTGTAAGTAAGACCCATGAGTAGAAGTGAATTGGCTCCGTCTCTGTGCATGTGGGTGCCTCATGGCGGGGGTGGGGAGGGCAAGTGTGAACACTGCAGCTCCCAGCACATGAGACCTTCCAACCAGTGGCAGTTGTAAGGGCTGAAGATATTCCGTACTCCCACATGGGAAGGAAACTGAATTTCAAAGGAAACCATCATAGCAGAGAGAGGGCATCAAATACTCCCTAAGAATATTAAGGGGAACCACCAACTTAACAGGAATATCAAAATTTAGGTAACTTAATGAAATATTGCCATTTGCAGCAACATGGATGGACCTAGAGATTATCATACTGAGTGAAGTAAGTCAGACAAAGACAAATATCATATGATATCACTTATATCTGGAATCTAAGAAACAGTACAAATGAACTTATTTACAAAACAGAAATAGACTCACAGACATAGAAAACAAACTTACAGTTACCAAAGAGGAAAGGTGGGGGAGGGATAAATGAGGAGTATGGGATTAATAGATACACACCATTATATATAAAATAAAAAGCAAGGATTTACTGTATAGCACAGGGAACTAGATTCAGTATCTTGTAATAACCTATAATGAAAAAGAGTCAGAAAAGAATATGTATGTATAACTGAATCACTTTGCTGTACACCAGAAATGAGCACAGTATTGTAAATCAACTATACTGTAATAGAAGAACAAAAGAGAAAAAAAACAAGAAAAAAAATGAAAGTAACTTAGCTCATGAGAACTCCCTGCATTCATGTGGGTGGTAGGGGAGGTTGGGTGCAGTAACAAGAGCCTGTGATGTCTTTCCAGCCACATTCCTGACCTCTTGTGTAGACACAGTAAGAACAACAGCCACTATTTGCTGGATGCTGGGCTTCATGTACCTTAGTCCATTTAAACCTCACAACAATGATACAGGAGTACATAGTGTTAACCCATTTTAAAGATGGAGAAACTGAGGTTCAAAGAAGTAAGTAACTTGTACTCTGAACCAGGATGCAAAATGCCTCAAATAAAAACCACTTTTATTTTGCCAGGCAGTGTTCAAGGCATTGTGTCTAATTTACCTCACTTTATTCTCATTATCTCCAATTCACCAAGAAAAAAAATGGAGGCTCAGTTAGTATGAATACCTGGGAGAAGTCTATCTGGCTGGTAAGTGACTCATAAACCTAGATCTGTCAGGCTCACCCCTTTTCACCTTTTCTTCCTTAGAACAAGAAGGAGACTTGTCATTCACTCTAAATTTCTGGGTGAAACACTGGGTTATTAATCACCCACTCAGGAAATTTAACACAATGCATCACCTCCCCCCACCAATTGCACCAGCATCAACATTACACAGAATTGAAGAAGCTTCATTAAGCTTCAAAGTTATTAGAAGATAGTCTTTATAATAATGTAACAGTTGTTCTCAGGATGCCATCCTGGGGATTCCTGTAATGGACCTGTACATGGACATGTATATCTGATTGACCAAACCCCATCCTCATTTCACTGCTCAGCATGTGCAGTTCCTCAGCACGGAGCTCTTCTCTTTGGTGGGACTTCTCTTCGGGTACTGAGGCACAGTGGAGGCAGATCTGGATGGTGACCAATCACTCGATAGTTTCCAGCATTTTATTTGTTGCCATTTCCATGTCCCATTTTTAACCTACTTCCCAATATGAGATGCCACCTTTTCACAGGAACAGCGAAGCTTAAAAGGCATGTCAGAAAATGCTTGCTTGCTCCCTTTGTAGCTGTTGAGATGTCTGCCATGTGGCTGACAGGGTCCTGGTGCTCCGGCCGGGTGTCAGGCCTGAGCCTCGGAGGTGGGAGAGACAATTTCAGGACACTAGACCACCAGAGACCTCCTGGCCCCATGTAATATCAATTGGTGAAAGCTCTCCCAGAGATCTTCATCTCAACGTTAAGACCCAGCTCCACTCAACGACCAGCAAGCTATAGTGCTGGACACCTTATGCCAAACAACTACCAAGACAGGAACACAACACCACCCATTAGCAGAGGAGCTACCTAAAGTCATAATAAGTTCACAGACACCCCAAAACACACCACTGGATGCGGTCCTGCCCACCAGAAAGCCAAGATCCAGCCTCATCCACCAGAACACAGGCACCAGTCCCCTTGATCAGGAAGCCTACACAAGCCACTGAACCAACCTCACCCACTGGGAGCACACACGAAAAACAATTGGAAATACGAACCTGCAGCCTGCGAAAAGGAGACCCCAAACACAGTAGGTTAAGTAAAATGAGAAGACAGAGAAACACACAGCAGATGAAGGAGCAAGGTAAAAACCCACCAGACCAAACAAACGAAGAGGAAATAGGCAGTCTACCTGAAAAAGAATTCAGAGTAATGACAGTAAAGATGATCCAAAATCTTGGAAATAAAATGGAGAAAATAGAAGAAACATTTAACAAGGACCTAGAAGAACTAAAAAGCAAACAAACAATAATGAACAGCACAATAAATGAAATTAAAAATTCTCTAGAAGGAATCAATAGCAGAATAACTGAGGCAGAAGAACAGATAAGTGACCTGGAAGATAAACTAGTGTAAATAACTACCACAGAGCAGAATAAAGAAAAAAGAATGAAAAGAATTGAGGACAGTCTCAGAGACCTCTGGGAAAACATTAAACGCACCAACATTTGAATTATAGGGGTCCCAGAAGAAGAGGAGAAAAAAAAAGGGACTGAGAAAATATTTGAAGAGATTATAGTTGAAAACTTCCCTAATATGAGAAAGGAAATAGTAAATCAAGTCCAGGAAGCACAGAGAATCCCATACAGGATAAATACAAGGAGAAATACGCCAAGACACATATTAATCAAACTGTCAAAAATTAAATACAAAGAAAGCATATTAAAAGCAGCAAGGGAAAAGTAACAAGTAACATACAAGGGAATCCCCATAAGGTTAACAGATGATCTTTCAGCAGAAACTCTGCAAGTCAGAAGGGAATGGCAGGACATATTTAAAGTGATGAAAGGGAAAAACCTACAACCAAGATTACTCTTCCCAGCAAGGATCTCATTCAGATTCAACAGAGAAATTAAAATCTTTACAGACAAGCAAAAGCTAAGAGAATTCAGCACCACCAAGCCAGCTTTACAACAAATGCTAAAGGAACTTCTCTAGGCAGGAAACACAAGAGAAGGAAAAGACCTACAAAAACAAACCCAAAACAATTAAGAAAATGGTAATAGGAACATACATATCGATAACTACCTTAAATGTAAATGGATTAAATGCTCCAACCAAAAGACATAGACTGGCTGAATGGATACAAAAACAAGGCCTATAAGACACTGATGAAAGAAATTAAAGATGATACAAACAGATGGAAAGTTATACCATGTTTTTGGATTGGAAGAATCAACATTGTGAAAATGACTATACTACCCAAAGCAATCTACAGATTCAATATAATCCCTTTCAAACTACCAATGGCATTTTTCACAAAACTAGAACAAAAAATATCACAATTTGTATGGAGACACAAAAGACCCCAAACAGTTAAAGCAATCTTGAGAAAGAAAAACGGAGCTGGAGGAAACAGACGCCCTTACTCCAGACTATACTACAAAGCTACAGTAATCAAGACAGTATGGTACTGGCACAAAATCAGAAATATAGATCAATGGAACAGGATAGAAAGCCCAGAGATAAACCCACGCACATATGGTCACCTTATCTTTGATGAAGGTAGCAAGAATATACAATGGAGAAAAGACAGCCTCTTCAATAAGTGATGTTGGGAAAACAGGACAGCTACATGTAAAAGAATGAAATTAGAATACTCCCTAACACCATACACAAAAATAAACTCAAAATGGATTAAAGACCTAAATGTAAGACCAGACACTATAAAACTCTTAGGGGGAAAACATAGGCAGAACACTCTATGACATAAATCACAGCAAGATCCTTTTTGACCCACCTCCTAGAGAAATGGAAATAAAAATAAACAAATGGGACCTAATGAAACGTAAAAGCTTTCACACAGCAAAGGAAAACATAAACAAGATGAAAAGACAACCCTCAGAATGGGAGAAAATATTTGCAAATGAAGCAACTGGCAAAAGATTAATCTCCAAAATATGCAAGCAGCTCATGCAGCTCAATATGAAAAAACCAAACAATAATCCCAAAATGGGCAGAAGACCTAAATAAATATTTCTCCAAAGAAGATATACAGATTGCCAACAAACACATGATAGGATGCTCAACATCACTAAACATTAGAGAAATGCAAATCAAAGCTACATTGAGGTGTCACCTCACACGAGTCAGAATGGCCATCATCAAAAAATCTACAAACAATAAATGCTGGAGAGGGTGTGGAGAAAAGGGAGCCCTCTTGCACTGTTGGTGGGAATGTAAATTGATGCAGCCACTATGGAGAACGGTATGGAGGGTCCTTAAAAGACTAAAAATAGAACTACCATGCGACTCAGCAACCCCAGTACTGGGCATATACCCTGAGAAAACCATAATTCAAAAAGAGTCATGTAGGGGGCTTCCCTGGTAGCACAGTGGTTGAGAGTCCGCCTGCCGATGCAGGGGACATGGGTTCGTGCCCCAGTCCGGGAAGATCCCACATGCCGCAGAGCGGCTGGGCCCATGAGCCATGGCCGCTGAGCCTGTGCGTCCGGAGCCTGTGCTCCGCAGAGGGAGAGGCCACAACAGTGAGAGGCCTGTGTACTGCAAAAAAAAAAAAAAAAGAGTCATGTACCACAATGTTCATTGCAGCTCTATATACAATAGCCAGGACATGGAAGCAACCTACGTGTCCATCGACAGATGAATGGATAAAGAAGATGTGGCACATATATACGATGGAATATTACTCAGCCATCAAAAGAAACAAAACTGAGTTATTTGTTGTGAGGTGGATGGACCTAGAGACTGTCATACAGAGTGAAGTAAGTCACAAAGAGAAAAACAAATACCATATGCTAACATATATATGGAATCTAAAAATAAAAAGGTTCTGAAGAACCTAGCGGTAGGACACGAATAAAGACGCAGATGTAGATAATGGACTTGAGGACATGGGGAGGGGGGAGGGTAAGCTGGGACAAAGTCAGAGAGTGGCATAGACATATATACACTACCAAATGTAAAATAGATAGCTAGTGGGAAGCAGCCGCATAGCATAGGGAGATCAGCTCGGTGCTTTGTGTCCACCTAGAGGGGGGAAATAGGGAGGGTGGGAGGGAGATGCAAGAGGGAGGAGATATGGGGATATATGTATACATATATACAATTATACCCCAATAAAGATGTTAAAAATAAATAAATAAATAAATAAGGCAGGTCATCCAAAGAATTTGAAGAATAGATACATGTATATGTATAACTGAATCACTTTGCTGTGCACCTGAAACTAACACAATGTTGTTAATCAGGTATGCTTCAATATAAAATAAAAAAAATAAGAGGAGCCACTTACCTTGTCCCCCACCCTGTCACCTATGCCACCACCACTGAGCTTTGCCATCAGGGTCCACCTGCCTTCTCTGCACACCTGGCTGCAGCGGAGGCTGCTGACCCCTTACCTTGATGGCCTCCACCGAGTCATACTTGTCCAGTTTGTTGATGTGGTTAGTTATGCTGGTGTTGAGAGGGGCGGGTGCAACGGGGTGGATGACGGTGGCATCGTGGGACTGCTGCTGGTACCGCTGGCAGTAGGTGTAGACAAGCAGCGTAAGAAGGCAGCCCAGGATGGAGCTGCTGAGCCCCACGGCGATCATGTGGAACAAGTTGAACTCTGGGAAGACAACGTCAAAAGTGAGGCCACCCTGGAAAAGGACACGCTCCTCCCCAGCTCAGTGGGCTCAGAGAAAAAGAGAAGGACGCCATGGAAAGCTCCACACTCCTTCTAAAACTCAGGAAATCATGGGGCCTTCCTTTGAAATGTCGTGGCTGCCAAGACACTTCTCTGCAGCGAACTCAGTGTAGTTTAAGTCAACGCTCTTATGGATTATAACCACCGTATAATATGGTGATCTTTTAAAGATCACCAAATACGCTAGCAGAGACACTTTTTTCTTTAAAGGCTTGTAAGAGACCGTTCTTCTGTTTCAAGTGCAGCATGATCTGTGGTCTGGGGGGTTTCTAGGGAACATGTTTTCCGTTTTCCTGAACAGGCTGAGTCCCTGCTTGCAGCCTGGCTGTGTCCCGGGAACAAAGCAAGGATGTATCTAGTACTTCCAATCACTGCTCACCTGCAAGCCCGACTATTTCCCCCTCCTTTATCATTTCATTTTATTTAAAAATGTGTTCTGATTTTATCGTTCTTATGTTTTCCATTACGTTTTTTGGAATATGAAGATACACATATTGTATAACATTTGATTGCATGAAAATAAAAGTGCAAAAGGATATACAAGAATAAATCTTGTTTTCTTTCTGAGAGGAAACCACTGTCACCACCTTCTCCTGTGCTCTTCCAGAGACACTCTGCACACTTGCATGCTATGTCTGCGTGTTGTAAACATTATCCTGGGTACCATTTTTTCACTCACATTGTATTTTGGAGACCTTTTAAAGAAAATGGCTTACTCCAAAGAAACAAAGGATTTGTGTCAAAGGAATATGATCTATTAGTGGTCATGAAATGACCCTCTTTTTTTAAAGTGTTTTTTCTATCTAATAGCATCTTTAAGTAATTTTCTTTGAGTTATAAATACACAGTGTTGAATAAACAAGCTGACATGGACTCATGTCTCTAAGACAGGATTGGTTTGAGTGACATCAAGGTAGCTTAACCAAGAACTGCTTAATCTCTGACAGAGAGCAACAAAAGAAAAAAAGATATTCATTGTGTGTTGGTAAAACACCTTACAATCAAAATTTTAAGCCTTTCAGGGAATAAAGACAACATCTGAGCCATGACCATGAAGCTGAGATTACTGAAAATCAGGTAAAACAAAACAGGACCTCAATTTTTCTATGCTGTGTTGGCACCGTATAGCTAACCAGTTGCCTAAGGGTTCTTGGCCCTATGTCTCCACTGCACATCCTGGGGATCTGGCTTTTCTTCCAAGGTGTCCCCTTCATGCACCACCAGAGGGCTGAGAGACACCCTTGCTCTCCCTGCACCCAAATGGGACCACTGAAGATGCCTGCTGGGCACCCCTGTGGATGCTGGGTGAGACTGCTGGGCCACGTGGGGAGGTCCCCAGGGATCTTGGGGAGAGAAGACCCGTGAGTTTGTCTACTACACCCAGGTTCTGGGATGTTTTCTCCTTAAACACCTGGGATCCTCCCGAGGACTCTCTGAGCTGTCCTCGCCTCACCTGGGATCCACAGCACAGGTGGAACATCCTTCATCCGTCCCTAAACCCTCTAAGCTTCTCCCTTTAAGCTGTGCCCCTTTGCTGTTCCTGGACACTGTTTTTCGGGGCCCTGGGCCCTGGGATGTAGATTCGCTCCAGGAGGTGGATGAACACCGCGCGGAGAGGCAGCCTCGTCCTCTGTTCTCTGTGAACCGGAACCAACGTACTCCACCCATGCTGAGTCTCCAAACAGGTGACTCCTAACACGCGCCTCAGGTGTCTTCAGCACCTGGAGCTGGATAATCCAGGAGGACGTTACTAGAACATTCCACAGATATCACCCACTCCCTGACATCCACCTCAATTTTTCACTTCTTGATTATCCTGTCACTGGTTTAACAAAGTGAAAGGAATCGCTAAATCTTTGGCTGTTCCTGATTTTGTCTGAAGACTCTAGGGCTGAACCTGGGACAGCTGGATAAAGCATCCAGGGGCCATTCTACCCGCAACCGCTAGAAGCTTCTACTCTAACCCTGAAGTTGCCCTCAAGATAAGCAAGAGTGATTTCATACCTGTTGTCATCTCTCGATACTTTAGCCGTTTGGACCCCCCAGGGTCAAGGCAGCATATGAATAAAAGTACTTCTGCTGCACTGATAAAATAATATATAGAAGATGTATGGCTCTCTCCCTATGCAGGTACTTTGTTATTGTCAAATGAATCATTCCTGCAGGTGCCTGGGGAAGGCTGGGGCCAGCCGACATCTTTATGATGATTATACAGTCTTTGTGTCTCATGCAACTAAAAATAGCTAAGTTGGAGCATTTCCATAGGCCTACATTTTTTCTGCATAAGTGAAAAATCAAGCCTATTAAACCTCTTGAATCTGCTTAGCATGGCTCTTTGCTTTGAATTCAATGCTTTTTGCTGTTGATTTTGGTCAGTAAAGCTAGAATAGAAACCAACTACCCAGCGATTCAACTGGCTGATTTTCTGTGCAAAGTTTGATTCTCCTCAACAAACTGAAAAAAGCATCCCCAAACATCCTTGCTAGGTGACTGTTTTTACCTCTCAGCCCCACAACTAGCCCCATCGGACCTCTTACCCACCTACTCTGCTGTGTCAACGTCAGCAGCCTAAGATCTAAACGATTGGTTCTGAATATTATAGAGTCATTCAAGTGTCTGTGATTGAATCAATAGCACCTCAAGGCTTGATCTGGTGCAGTCTTTGGAACAGCTGGTTCAGACACGCAGAAGCTGCCTTTTAGGATGCAAGTGAGCCTTCGGCACCCTGTCCTCCCGGGTGCTCAAGGCCTTGGCAGGACTCCCGTATCTGAACCCTGAGAAGGTTGGCAGAGGAAAGTGGTTTTTGAACTTGTGTTAGGCCTGGAGGGCATGCTGGCTGCCCCCAGGGTCTGCCTTGACCTCCCTCAGGGCAGGAACACTCTCTACAAGCTCTGCTCCAGTGGTGACCCCGGGTGTTGTCCAAGAGTGTCGCCTGGCCGGGGCTGCTGTGGCTGCATACCCCAGATACCCTCCTCTGGGACACTCTGCACCGGGCCCCTTTTCCCGTGGTGCTCCGGGCTGAAAGCTCACGCTGGGATCCCCTTGCCCAGATCCAAAGCTGGCTTCGCTTAGACTGTTTGTGTGAACCTCATCTCTGACCCTCATGATCCCTATTTATAAAATACAGATAAAAAGACGTGGCTGCTCTCCCTTTCCTACAATTCCCCAAACAAAAATTTCTCTGAAAACTGATTTTTCATCACTCACCTGGCAGCGAAGCCTGACCTGACCTGATCATTTGCTGCAGAACCAGGATGATTGGCAGCTTCACTTCACCTACATTGCACGGCAACGTCATTAAAGAGGTTGGTTACGGAGTGCGACCCCCAGACCTCGCCGTGTCATACCTTATATGACCCGTATTACCCATATATAATCTGAAGAATGCTGACTTCCAAACCCTGCTCTACCTCCAAAGGTTTTACATAAAGAACAGTGGGCTGTGGCACCCACGCGAATGCTCTTTGTGAGGAGGAAATAGGATACCTCTACGGTGTCTGGCACACAGTGACTGCTGACCTAAAAATACTACAGCTATAATTCTTTTTATGTGAACAAGCCAACATTCATCTTGCGGCCGGATCCCCAAGTAGTGGCTCACTGAACTGACCCAGTCAGACACCAGACACTGCCCTTCTCAGGCACAGGGCTCTCTTGGGATATGACTTTTGGTTCCAGAGGGGCTGGGGCTGTTTGAGTCCCTGCTGTAAGCTCAACACCCCTCACAAAACTGACACAGAGCAGGTGCTCAGGAAAGATGATTGAACAAATGGATTAACAGATGGCTGACTAAACAGATAGAGCGTCACAGATAGCAGATTCTTAACCAGTGTAGTTAATAAATAAGTACATTCCTAAAACACACCGATGAAAATCCAGATTCCTTCTGAGTGTGAGAGACCAAAGCCCGTTGGGCTGAGCTGCCTGGGACCTCCCGCTGGAATGGATTATGTTAGAAATGGTTAGGAATAGTCATCAGCTGCACACATGAAGATGCTGGTCTTGTGTGTGGTTTTTGGCTCTGACACCAAAGGTGGACCAGGGCTGGGCTCTGATCAATGGACAGCCAGTCCCTCCCATCCAAACAGGATAGAACTAGATGGGAAAGTCCAAAAGCATTATGGATTTGACCCAGAGAATGTGATTTCTGTCATTCAGGGTTGCAGGAAGTTAGAAAAATATCTCTGGAGATATAGGTATAGCCTTTTGCCCATAATAAAATTCTGACATTTTATCATTTCAGCAGTTTGGAGATCTGAGGCTGGTTTCTATGGATTTGCACTATACATATAAAGAAAATGGTTGAATTCTGTTTTACTCATAGGAAATCTAACTGGAGCTAATACCCAGATCACTGGGCCATACAGCTTATGTCCACTAGACTCACCTGAAGGGCTTATTAAGCCAGAGTGCTGGGCCCCTCTCAGGGAGGTTCTGACTCTGTAGATGGTGGTGCAGCCTGAGAATCTGCATTTCTATCAAGTTCCCAGGTGATACTGATGATGCTGGTCTAAGGACCCCCTGAGAACCACTGATCCAGATGTCAAATATGGACTCCTTAGCATTTCTACTGCCAAAATATAAGGTGTTTGGATTCAGGAGTTTCTCCAGTTTTATTTTATTTTTTTCTTGGCCAGTAGCTGAAACATCATATGAAACATATGGCAAGAGAAATGACTGGAAAATACATGAAATTAATTAAGAAAAAGAACTTACCTCCACACCTTTTCTCTTCTACGCTGCTGGATCTTGCCACAGATACTTCTGGAAAAACAAAGTTTAATCACAATGTATAAATGGTGTAGGGAAGGAAGATCACATTAATGATTCATTTATGAAATGTCTAATGATTTTGAGTTTTATGTGAGTCAGTTTCCAAAAGCCTGATTAATTGTTTTTAAAAACATATTTCTTTCTTTTTTTTTTCTTAACCAACCGGAGATGTATTTGGTCAAGGTCACCTTGATTGGAAAGGGGTGAGATTCATTATTACAAAAAGAAAATGCTATGGTCCCTTGGGTTGAAACCAGGGCACTAGCTTCAAAGTAAGGCTGGCACATGGGCTGATTTTCTGTTCCAATGTATTCTGCCAGCTGTGGAACCCCACAGTGTTTGTCTGTAGAATTTCTGCCTCAGATTTTTTGTCTCATCAAAGTCAGTGTTGTCACATTGCCTGGGGAGGGGGACCACTCCACCAGAGCTCAGAGGAAATTGCCAAAACAAATAACCTTCCTTCCTACTCGAGCCCATTCATGATCTTTGCCATGGCCCATGTGAAACTGACAAGTAGGAAGCCAACCAAAGGAGAGATCCACCTAAATGTTTAAGCCCAAGGATAAACACCATTTCAAGAGTCCAGAAACACTATTCTCTCCTGTATTGATTTCTCATGCGTTAACAAGAATTAAAAATACGTCTATGGTTGAAAAGGAAACAACAATCAACACTCTTGCAGTTCTAGACCACAGAAGAGTGAGGTGTCTTTTGAGGCTGAAGCTGATAGTTTTTTCTAAAATAATATCTTTCCTTTAGTGAAGGAAAACAAGGCATTCCCTGTTATTACCTTGTAAGAGGTTAGTCTCTGCTTTTGGCCCACATCAGAGTGCTAAGGCACATGGTGGGCATATATGTAGGCCCGTGCCTACAGTGAGCATGTGATGGGTGACTAGCTATCACTAATAACTAAACATCGATTTCACATGGAAAAGCCTGTAGCCAAAGGGCCAAGCCAACCTCTTCTCCAAGACGAGAGCAAGGACAGCCTCCCTTTTTCCCAAATAAACTAAGGTTGTATGAAGAGAATGGCCCTCTTTTCTCTGTGCAAACACATACGCACAACCTTGCCAAAGCATTTAACTTAATATTAAAGTAACCAAATAACCTATTTTCATTTTTTGAACAAACTATTCTGACCGTGTTATAGGCAATAAATTGTAGAAGAAGACATTGTGCTTAAAAAAACCTTAAAACTCATGGCCTAAATTCAAGTCTACAGACGCAGTTAGCTACAAATCTATAATCACCTTGAAACCGCAAGAGTTGATTGAATCATCTCTGTTTTAGCAAACAGGACCTCATAGAGCAGATAAAACTCCCACCTAGGAATCATTGTCTCTCAAAATATCGGAAATGATTTTGTTTGCACTAATAAGCATCTCCCCTCTTACCCGGGAGGAAATTGGAATCAAAAACACAGGGCCGGCTCTCCGTGGTGTTTCCGGAACACTGGCTGCCCACGGGGAACAGAAGAATGCACTGGCGGATGCGGACCTGGACCCCAGACACATCACACTCGGACCATTCTGACCACTCCGACCAGCTCTCTGCAGGGGCCAGAAGACAGAAGATGCGGCAACAAGACCCACTAAGATCCATCAGTCTGGAAGTTGGGGCAGCTTATGTACATAAGGTTTCATATGATGTTTATAGTGGGTCTGTGTATAAATAAGATGGACTCGTATCTTATGACCAGTCCAGTAAATAAAATACAAAGGAGCAAGAATAAAAGAACTCATATACCTTTGATTAGAAATAATGTGCTTAAAATACATTTTCTAAAACTCACATTACTTTAATGCTCTAAATTAACTGTATTAGACACTCCATAAACTAATGCATGAAGCCTGGCTGTGCGTGACCCTTCCTTGGTGGAGAAGAGATCATCAATGCAGACCCCATTCCTACGGGGTCATACTCAAATCCTTCTCCAAAAAATTTCTCAGGCCTCAGTGCTCAAGCAAGAGAAATGACAGTGTGTTAATGAGAAAGTCCTGGTTGTGAAAGGGGTTCAAGCTACTACAAATACTTTCTTTCCAGTTGTGAAAACAACTTTGCAAGGCCAGTACACCAAAGGCAGGCTGTACTCATGGTAGAATTCACTCTATCCCTTGTTTACTGCCACTGAAGCACATCCACACACAAGTCATCAAGGCCAAAAGATGAACTAGCTAAAGTCACTTTACCCCAAAAAGGTAGATTCGCTAAGATGTGTTAAATTCACCGGACCTACAGATGTGTCAAAAGAGAGAATTAATACTCATTTTATGTAAGGAGGTTAAAAAAATGAACTCTAAATATTATTTATGAAATATTAATAATGTAAAATAATGTTTTTCTATGCAGCTTGGTGTTTTCCTCTTTTTAAATTAAAATTGGCAACCAAACTTGTGTTTTGATCCATTGTAAAGGGTATAATTTTCCTTAGAAATTTGTAAAGTGCCAGTTTTGGGGATGACTGAGAATCTGGTTTCTAGGCACTTTTCAGTATACATGGAACCTTCAAGGAAAGTCTGCAGGAGCTAGTTAAAAACGTGTGTGTGTGTGTGTGTGTGTGTGTGTTTCAAAGTCGAAGTTAGACTCAGAAGAGATTGTCTCATTTTCATTCCAAGTGGTCCCTACATGGCAGAAAACAAAGCTAATTCTTGGATGGGGTGGGCTGCTGCAGGGCATCCACTGGGCACATGGGCCAGCTGGCCTCGGAGCCCGGAACCCCCATGCCCACGGTCCTGGGGGGATTCCTGTGAAGCCACTTCACAAGGGTTCTCCTGCTTCCCCACCTTGATTCTAAGCAACTAAATGTCAGCTCCCATTACCAGCTTAAATATTTTAAGAATACTTGGTTATCACTGGTTTCTGTAACTAGTTCTGCAACTACAGCATGGTGAGAACGATTCCATTGCAGAACAATGTATTAGGAGGTCACATCACCGGCAATAGCGTGGCATTGACGTGTTCCCCTCTTTTGGTCTTATCGTGATGTGGTTTCATCGTTTCACCATTTGTATACCAGGAAAAGGGTGAGTCTGCCCTGCTGTCTGCACGGGCCTGGCTGGGTTGCTTACCGGGGCAGGGCTGCGTGTTGCAGAGAGCCTCTTCCGTGTGCAGGCCCAGGCAGATGTCGCCTCCATAGGCGGGGGCTGGGTTTGTGCACGAGCGGGTCCTCATATAATGTCCACCTCCACATGTCGCTGAGCACTTTGACCAGGAGGACCAGCAAGACCACACGCCATCCACTGGGAAGGGACACAAAGTCACACCGCTTCTGAAATCCACATCTGACCCATGCGATGTGGCTACAGAGAGAGTCTGCACTGTGCGAATGTGTTGTGCACCACTGACCATCACAGGAGGGGGTTCAGGATCTTCCACCTGGCTTTTCACATTCCTCTCTACGCTTCTTCAGTTCCTCCTATTCTTTCAGGAAATAGTTCTAAGCATGTAAAATGCAAGCACGAGGATGACCAAGGAGTGCATGTACATATGCAGTACAAAACCCAGTCTCTGGGAAAGACCATGAACTATAGAACAGTGTTCTGTAGTTGTTCAGGTGAAGCCCCAGCTAGCGCTACCTCTGCCAGCCGCCCAAGACAGAATCAGTGTCTTATCCTCCTTTTGTGTCACTTGCAGTTTACAGAACAAACTGTGGACTCAAAGATTTCATGGACAGAGAGGCAAGGAGTGTTCTTAGCACACCATAGGTACTTAACTGATGTCATCCACAGAACACACACCTGTCCAAATTCACTTTGATTCAAAAGGTCTCCCGTCCATGAGATTCTCACTCACTGTTCCTTCTTCCTTGCACTTACTGTTTTCATAATAAAGAAGAAATAAATTATCTTATTGAATTTGAATATGACTTAGAAACAAAGAACCATCTGCTGTCCTTTGTCAGCCAAGGTCTGGAATCAGTTCTGAATCAAACACGAATTGAGAAAAAGGAGTGATGGAGAAAGACCAAGCTATTTCTCAATGTTGGAAATAAATTATGTCAGTGAAAGTACTAGTCAGACCAAACCACAGAAGAAAAAGGATCATTTCAACATGGGCTCAACTTTCAAACCTTACTGCAAGTTTTAATCCACATTAGAATTGGAGATCGAATTTTTCATTGATTAATTTAAGAGGTAGTTTTATATTTCTCAGGTCTTTGATTAATTTTCAAACTTAATCATAATGAGAAAACTTGTTTTTAAAGAAAATATACCACCCCTTTGTAACTGTTTCTTGTGGACCCAAGAGGACAAAGGAGGAGTAAATGCATAGGGAGGAAAGAGTCCTAAATGAAGTAAAAATAGCCTATAAGAGCCCTGAGTCTTCCAACCCCTCCGTGTTGAGTTGCATCCTGGCCTGTGTTAGGAATTTTCTAGGAGGTGGGAGAGAGAATTGACATTTGCCCCACTCAACAACCCCCTGAACTCATGCATTCCCAAGTGGAAAGTGAGAAGGGCCACTCTGAATATTTTCACATCCCTCTATGGAAACTTGGCTTTCAAAAAGAAGATGAGGACAAAGCTATTTCAAGACATTAAGGTTACGTGTACCTGATACTGTCTTGACCATCAAATCAACGAAAATAAAAATAGCCACTAGATCATGTTAATGGGAAGTCTCGGACACGGGCCCGCGCCTTGCACTCGAAGGCCAGGGCAGCATCCGAGCATCTGGAGGAGTCTGTACATTCAGCCAACAGCAGCATGGACCTGTGTCTGGAGCCTGGGGAGGCGGAGCGGCTGGAGGGATCCTGACTTCCCCATGTGGCTTTCCCTCCCCCACTTTACAGGATGGATCCTCATCTAATCATGTTGCCCCAGGGGTCCCCTCAGCCCCCGGGGAGGAGCCCTTCCATTCTCCAGGCTGGGGCTGTGGGAAAGACATGTCTCTGTGACCTTTCCCAGCACCTCAGGATCGCTTGGCCAGGAAAGCTGGGTAGTTTGGAGGGAAGCATCTCCTGAGGCTGGAGAAACTCAGGCAGAGACAGCGGAGGAGGACTGGAGAAGCAGGGACATTACTGAGCAGCCTACCTACAAAGCTGGGAGCTGTGTTTTCAGCTTAATGTACGTGTTGATTCATCCATCCATCCATCCATCATCCACTTATCTATCCATTACCCATCCACACATCCACTCCTCCATCCACCCATCATCTATCCACCTATCCATCCCTCCATCATCCACTCATCCATCCATTACCCATCCACCCATCCACTCCTCCGTCCATCCATCATCCATCCATCCATCCATCCATCTATCCATCTATCCATCCATCTAATAGATGCTCACTAAGTACTGCTACAAGCCAGTTCCTTGCTTAAGGAACTCAGAAAGTTGTTTGTACCAACTGAAAAAGATGCTATATTTGCAGTGGTGTGTGCCTTTAAAACCAATGTACACAGTATTTGGAATGACCCCTCATGCCCCACCCCTGCTTGTCTATATGACCAACTCCCATCTGTCCCTCAAGGCCCATTCCAGGGGCAGCCTGCTTGGTATAGCTGCCATGATTCCAGTTCCATGGGTCCCCAGCTGATGTAACCATTGCATCTTGTCATCAACCCAACCATACTGGGTTGACATTATTCACAGGATGCTTCCTCACTGAACTCTTAAGTTCCTTTCTGACCTGGACCAGGTCACTGTGTCTTTCTTTACTCAGTGAATAGCACACAGCAGGTGATCCAAAATTGTTTGCTGTAAAACTGAATGAATAAAGAAAGGAAGATCAAGTAACCAACTGCTTATTTTCTCATCATTCAATAACCATCACTGAGAGCTATTTCGAGTGTGTGCCAGGCCCACGCTGGGAGCTGAGGGCACTGCCGTGAGTGAGATGGTCCTGCCCTCCTTGGGTGGTCACTCTGACAAAGTCAAAAGGCAGGATGCACAGCCAGGGGCCAGCACTCAGGATGGCCGTGAGGCACTGGGTTAAATTAAAGATGCTCTGACTGTGGGAAGGTCAGGGGGAAGCGATCCAGGTGACAGAGCTGCACTCAGAGCCGGGGAAAGAGGAAGGCACAGCTGGTTAGAGCATTAAAGGTGACAGAGGAGCCTTCGGGGCTGTATTAGCAGACAACGCCCTGAGCGGGGGCGAGGGGGCTCCTTAAGGTCATTTTATTAACCCTGTGCTTCTGTGGCAAGCCTGCGGAATGAAAAGCCAGGGGTCAGGAGGAAGACCCAGACAACACAGCTCCTGTGGGTCTCCAGGAGAGGATGCTGCGTGTTTAGAGGACTGACCTCAGGAGGATGTAGACCCCTGTCAGCTGAGGGCACCAGGGACAGGCTTGGCAAGGCCCTGCTGGGCCACCCCTGATAACTGTCACTCTGGTGAGGACTCTGTGGTATGGAGGGAGGTCAGTTCTGGGGGGCGCTGGGCACATCAGAGTCTGGGAGGGACCAACCTCCAGTTTAAAGACAGGACACCACTCTCTGGACCATGGCAGCCCAGCCCACTTCTCAAGTGGTGCAGTGCTTGGGGCCACAATCCCTTAGAGGGGCTCCTGAGAATGCTTCAGTTTCTGTTAAAGCAGAAGAAATAGATGAACATAAGCCAGCCTAGGTGATATCTGTCTTTATACCAATGTAGTTGGAAGATTATAACTATATCTATCTATATCTATATCTTTATCTACATCTGTATCTATATTTATAACTGTTATATATCTACATCAATATCTATGTCTATACTTATATCTATATCTACATTTATATCTATCTATCTATCTACCACAAATTATGTCTCAAACATAAAGCCAGGGAAACTGAGTGAGAAAGTCTTCCAAGGCCCTTGATGTTTCGGTCTTTTCCAGATTACTCGATCCACTCACCTGGGCAGGGCAAGATGTTGCATTCCTGGTATTCCAGGGAGGGGCCCAGGCAAGGCATGCCCCCAAACTTGGGCTCTGGGTTGTTGCAAACACGCTTCCGGTTGCGAATGCCTCTGCTGCAGTCTCGGCTGCACTGTGACCATGAGGTCCAGGCTGACCAGGCCCCGTTGATGGTGTGGGAAGAGTATCTCCCAGCACGCAGGAAATCACCAGAAAGGCCTGCAAGGGAAATGGCCAAAGCACGATTCTGTTAGGAACTCTTAGAGTAACCAGAGTCCAAACTAACTTTCATTCTGTAGCACTGTCTGCTTTGCTTCTGCAACTATACTCTCAAATATCAGTGGAACACTTTTTACACACCTCAGAAGCACAAAACTAAATAAAAATAACATTGCAGTTTGCATGATAATCTCCTATAACTCAAGCTTCTTTCTCTGCAGTTGCTATTAACAGGGGTGCAACTAAGAACTCAATTTGTCAATGTAGCAAAGTCCTTATACAAGTAATAGGGTTTTATGGGTAATAGGTCACTTATTGTTCTGAGAAATTCCTTACAAAGAAAATACACCTTTCTCACTTCCATTGGGAATTCTACAACAAATTGTCCTTGTGCAATTCATGTTCATTTTGATGGAAATGCCTACTGACTTAAAATATGAAAAAATATTCAGTCATTTTCTCAAAGGTAGGCAGTGTGACACAAGTTTTAAGAAAAAACTCTCAAAGTATGCCATGAAGTTCTGGGGAAATGTGAGAAGGCAGATGTGTGAACAGTTCTATCCATTGTTAAGTTTCTTGGTTGTCTACTTAAAAATTCTGGCTCAGAAACCTAGGCAGATGCTCTTCAGAGAAAATAGATTAGAAACCTTTTTCTCTGATGAGACAGTAGTTTGTGGTTAATCAATAAAGAACACACAATTTAGCCTAATTTCATGTGATCAGAGGCAAACAGGTCCAATTTTGTATTCTCAAGATATCAATACCAAAACGTATGGCTAGTCCTTAGAACTTGAAGCCATTAAGATACAAGAAGGATAAAGTATTTTTTAAGCCATGCCCACAATATACTTTTGGAGGAAATATAAGAAGTCTTTTATAAATGTTTATCAAAATTTTTCCTTAGTTTATATCATTTAAAATGAATATTAGTGTTGGTTTTATATGTATCTGAGAATGGAAGGATTAAAAAATATATGTTCGGATAAGAGAATAAAGTTAAAGAAACAATGTCATTCATTTTTTCTTTTTTCACTTTGATGTCATAAGAAGTAAGTTCACAGCCTGCTCTGAAATAAGGGAATAAGTGACTGAATTGGAGACAGGGTTGTCAGATTTAGCAAATAAAATACAGGAAGCCCGGTTAAATTTTAGTTTAACTGGGCTCTTCTATGAACTTAGAGATAAGACAAATCACCTGTCCCTGGAAGCGAGTCAGTCCCTACAGAGTCGCTTACTCACCGTCCGTGGAGCAGCTGCTGGTTCCATCACTAGAACAGTACCGCATCTCAATTCTCTGCCTTCCCACTTCCAGCAAGTTTGGATCAGGCAGGCGGGCCTTGCACGTGTACCGAAATCGCTGCTCGTAGTGGCCCCCATTGTCAGAGATGTTGACAGGCGTCCAGGGCGTCCAGGGTGTGGTCTTTTTCAGCTCAGGGCATGGGTTGGTATTACAAGGCTGGTACTCCTGGAGGAGAAAACACATGAAGTATGCTTATCATACTGCAGAAATAGAGACAAGGGCATCCTTCCTTAAGTGAAGGAGAGGGCTCTCTAAAACTTCAGGTCCTGACACCCACCAGCTACTCTGCAAAGTTAAAAGCACACTTTTTTGACAAATTAGGCATTGAAGAGAATGTTCGGTGTTCAAGTTAACTGCAAAGGAATCTGCACAGTTTCTACATCAACAATGAGAATGAGATAATAAATGTAATTGTGTGTGAATAAAAATGGTGATTCCCCTCAAATCATCTTCCTTTCATTGATAAGTGACCCAAAATGTTGAATATTCTGACGTTAACTTTAGCTTTTTTTTTTTTTTTTTTTAAGATAATAGTTAAAATGAGGGAACCAGAATTTGATTTTTGGACCTCATATGTTCAGTCTAAGATTTATATTTTAAGCTCTGGATCACAGATTCAAAGTGTTAGAATGGTAGCTTTCCAGTTGATAACACAATACATGATAACTTTTGGTCTATAAGAAATTTTCACAAGATTTCCCTAGTTAATACATTGTTGGCATTTTTCAGTCTCACCTCCCTTCCCCAGTACCAGATACCTCCATTGTAAGCACAGCGGGGAGGACCTTGGCAAGTGGGACATGCCATTTTTGGGCGGTGGACTTTAGGACTATAAATTTGGGTCTCTTAATCTGGCAAGAATTTTAAACATTATGTCTTCAGAAACACGACCAAATCTAAGGGGCACAGGGTTTGACCTTGAACATAGCACTAGATGTTTCATTAGCGGGAAAACCCACAACATATAATACATTCAATTATGGCCATACTTTTTTTTTTTCTTTTTTGCGGCACGCGGGCCTCTCACTGTTGTGGCCTCTCCCGTTGCAGAGCACAGGCTCCTGACATGCAGGCTCAGTGGCCAGGGCTCACAGGCCAGCCGCTCTGTGGCATGTGGGATCTTCCCGGACCGGGGCACGAACCTGCGCCCCCTGCATCGGCAGGCGGACTCTCAACCACTGTGCCACCAGGGAAGCCCTATGGCCATACTTTTTTTTTTTTTTTTTTTTTTAGGATTTCATTTCTTGTTTAATTAGGTCATCTTGTGTGGTTTAAGCAACTTGAGTTTTTTTTTTTTTAACATCTTTATTGGGGTATAATTGCTTTACAATGGTGTGTTAGTTTCTGCTTTATAACAAAGTGAATCAGTCATACATAAACATATGTTCCCATATGTCTTCCCTCTTGCGTCTCCCTCCCTCCCACCCTCCCTATCCCACCCCTCCAGGCTGTCACAAAGCACCGAGTATGGCCATACTGTTAAAATAATTTTATTAATGTTAAACATACACAGAAAGGAAGAGTTAAATAGCTTTCTAAGATTTATTATGAAAAAGAGAATTGTTTTATCCTTCCCCCATCTCTTTCAGTTATCTAGATACTTATCCCTTAGAGCTAACAACAAGAATTTTCCAGCATCAGGCATTATCCATTAACTGTGCACTATGGGAAAAGATTTAGCTCTTTATTCTTTACCACTTTACCCCTCTTCCTGTGTCTCCAACCCAGATGCAGCCTTCCCATTTCCCATCATCTTAATGTAGTTATGCTGCACTTCTGGTTAGATCCAAATCCAGTGTTTGCACTTATCGCTAGATGAACATTATCCACAGGTGACTGGTGCAGAGAGCTGATTGGTTTCTGTTTCGTGTCCAGTCCCCTCCCAGTCCGACTCAAGGACTCGCCTGGTTTGTCGGGGTAGTTGTCTAGTTTCTATGAACTTGTCATGAATTCACTCCCCATCAGGTATTTTGACACAGTAGGAACTGTGATGGCTGGTTTATGCTTGGAAAATAAAAAAGTCTCGGTAATATTGTATAACTGAATTCTGGTAGGAGAGAAAGTAGCCATGTGTATCCACACCAGAAGCTTTAACTGGAAGCCTGTTAAAATATTTATTTTGTCATGATTCTAATTAGTCTAACTAGTTTTCTTTACGCAGGGCCTATCTTTTAAAATTTTTTTACAAGGGACAATACTCGAGGGCTCTTCATGTTTGTGACTTCATACGCTTCTAACAGAAAACATGTAGAGTAATCATCACCACTTTCCTGATTTAACACCTCTTGCTTCCCATCCCTGACCCACACTGATGCTCCCCAACCCCACACCAACACACACTGGAAGACAGATGATTTCATTTTCCTTTGTTTACAGCATGTTTTATTATGGCATCTTTTGGATGCTGCCTTTTAAGTGAAAAAATAATAACCCCAATGGATGCCATAAACTCAATCATGTGAAACACTAGACAGAACACGTGTGTGCTCTTTTTCACTGGAATGGAGACCACGTAATAGGAATGCAATCGGCCTTGTCTGGGACCTTCCAGGCCCAGTGTGTGGCAACATTGCCAGCCCCAGATTGAAAATGCCATATGCATTCCCTTCATCACTCTGCATCAGCCTGGCTGGGCAAGTGTCCAGGGGCGGCTGGCTCCTTGCCTAACTGGACTTAAAACATATGCTGTTTATGGACCTCTGCTTTTAGCATTAACAAGTTTGACATCACCTACAAAATAGTAAGAGCCCATGTCTCAATAAACAAACACAAAGGGTCCTCCCAGTAATTCTGAGCTTCCTCGCACTAGAAATTTCACCTCTTCTATGGAGATGAAGTTTTTTTTTGAAACGGATGAATAGAAAATATATTTTAAAGCCTGGTTGGCCTCTGTGTACTGGTAAAATGCTCAGAAGGGTGGGGGGATGGTGGCAGCTGTCACATGTCCCAGAGGTGGGTACACCTCACGGGTGAAGAAGATCAATTCAGGCCCATTAGACCTCAACCTCTGATAACAAAGTCTGTCCTTATGTTCCATTAGCTCCTCACTGTACAAAATCCAACAGGAGTCTCAGGACCTCTCCTTTCAACTGCCTTTTAAGATTTGATTATGATGCATTCATTTAAAATATCAAATTATGAAATACTGAGAAATGGTCTGACTGATCTGTTTTATATTAATGACCAAAATTATAAAGTGGTTCAATCCAGTGGTGAGTAGTTGTATGGCTTAACTGAGCCTGTATGCTCCAATTTACTGAGGAACTGCTGCTGTGAGTAAAATAGAGAGATGGTGACAAGCCAAGCAAACCCAAATTTGAATGGAACTTGAACAGCATTATAGTTGATGCTTAAAAGATAAATTATTTTAAAAGGGATTTCAGGGAGCTAATTATTATACCTGTCACATAGGAGTCTTAATATTCTGGTGCAAAATATAAGATAAGAATGGTTAATAAATCAATCTCACTGCTGCTATATATCCAAAGGAATTAAAATCAGGATCTCAAAGAGATACCTACACTTCCATGTTCATTACAGCATTACCCACAATAACCAAGATACGGAAACAACATAAGTGTCTAGTGACGAATTAATGGATAAAGAAGATGTGAGACAGACAGACACACAAACACACACACACACACACACACACACACATACACAGTGGAATATTATTCAGTCACAAGAAAGAAGGAAATCCTGACATTTACAACAACTCGGTTGGACCTTGAGGGCATTATGCTAAGTGAAATAAGTCAGACAGAGAAAGACAAGTTCTGTATGCTCTCACTTATATGTGGAATCTAAACATGCCAAACCCAGAGAAACACAGAGTAGAGTGGAAGTTACCAGGGGTTGGGGAAAATGGGAAAATGTGGGTCAAAGGGTACAAACTTCCAGTTATAAGATTATCAAGTTTGGGGATCTAATTTACAGCATGGTGATTATAGCTAATGATACTGGATCCTATACTTGAAAATTTCTAAGAAAGTAGATCTTAAATGTTCTCACCACAGGAAAGAAATGACAATTTTGTGACAGGATGGAGGTGGTAGCTAATGCTATGGTGATAATCATTTTACAATTTATAAATGTATCAAATCAACATATTGTGCACCTTAAACTTACATAATGTTATGTGTCAATTATATCTCAATAAAGCTGGAAAAAAATAAAAGAAAGACAGCAGCCGATGCAAGGACAAAAAAGAAAAACAAAAGGTCAAGAACAACAAAGGAAAAAATAAACATGGTTACTAGATCAATTTTAAACAGTTCTCCTAACATGTTGCCTATGTTTTATATGTCCCAGTCAACAGTGATACAACCATCCATTTAAAAGTTTAATCTGGAGACCTGGGAGGCACCTGCCTGTTCTCCCTCACCTCTAGGCCAAGTCCTATAGATATGGCCTCTTAGGCTCCTTCTCTCCTCCCCTTCTCAACTGTCTCTTTTCTAATTCAGGTCACCATCATCTCAGTCCTGTTTCACAGAATCAAAGCGTGTATTTCACTGACATTTAATTGTGTATTTATAAGTCTGCCTCCACAAACAGATTGTAAATTTGTCAAGAGCAAGAACTTTGCCATATTTATTTTATATTACCAGTCCTAAGTATAATACTATAATTTTTTGGTGAATGGATAAATCAATTCACAAATAAGCCCATTCTGGTGGAATCTACATAAATCTGGGGAAAAATTAGATGGTTAAGCAGGGCCCCATTTTGCTGTTTATTTTTCCTTTGAGAAAACTAAAATAGCTTACATTCCATAGGTTGAAAGTAAAATAGATGGTAACAGGCCAAGAAAAATTTTGATACCATGTGTTTAGCACAAAATAAGAAAATTACCCTTGAAGTGTTTTCATCAATAGCTGAATATGTGAACTAAATATATTCTCGTATGGAATACGTATGGTTTCCACATGTACTTATCAAATTCTCTTTCGGTAACTAAGTTGTTACACTCTGAAACAGAAAGCCATTCTGCACCCGAGGAACAAGAGGAATGCAGCTGTGCTTGCGAAGGGCCAAGGTACTGAAGCATATGTACAGAGGTAGATCTGTGATCCCAGGAGCTTGAGGGAGCAGAGCACAGACTGACAGGAAATCCTGGAAATTAGTTTCGTGGTCCCAGCAAGAAAGAGAAAGAAAAGGGAGACAGCGCATTCAAAATTATAATGCCACGGAATGACTTCTGCTTCCAACCAAGATGGGGTAACACAAATGGGATGAACTCTTTCACCAAGAATAACTTTAAAATACATAAAACAATAGTTTGTAAGACATCGGACGTTAGGCAACGAAGGGCAGTGATCACCAAGTTTTGGAACCATGAGGTGAGCTCCACAACTGACCCAGCCTACAACCTGGAGAAGGTTTCCAGGTGATGGTGGAGGAAGAAGAGACCCAGGCACAGACTAGTGACTGGGGAGACAGAACTGGGAGGTAAAGGAAGCCAAAGGGGCCGGGGTTCTCAGCAGGAGAGGGCTGCACAAAGAAGAAACTCCACTTATGCACAGCTCCCCCGTTAGGTATTCAGCTGAGTAGAAACCCGTGAATGTATGTGTATGAAGAGACTACACATGGGTGGGGAAAGACCCACCTGAAAAGATCAGAGGGAAGAGTGCACGCCACTCACATAGGGCTGGGGATACTGCTTGCTCCTAAGAGCCAGACTGAAAAGCTTCATAATTCTCCTCGCATCAGTTAGGGTACCAGGAAGGGTCTTGTCTCCACCATGCGGAAAAGTCACCCCAGACTAAACTCTGCTCTCATCTCAACTAACAAAGCTTACAAGCAAAAACCAAACAGATCAAACCTAGTTTCACATAACTTGATCTTGTCCCAAAGGACAGCTCTTGCATAATTTGGGGAATACAAAAGTGTCCAACGTACAACAAGGAAAAGGTCACAGTGTCTTACATCTAATCTAAAATTACCAGGTATGCAAAGAAGCTGCTAAAAAAACACAACTTACACTAAGGAGAAAAATCAGTCAATTGAAATTGGCACAGGAAAGCCATAGATGACAGAATTTGTAGTTAAGAATATGTAAAACTGTTATAATAACTGTATTGCATATGTTCAAGCAGCTAGAAGAAAGACAACCTGTTAAGAAGAAACATGGAAGATATAAGGAAGAAATAAAATCAACTATACACAACATTCTATGAGGTCGACTTTAATCTGGTATAAAAAAACAGACACAGACATAAGAAGGAAAGAAAACTACATGTGAATATTCCCCATTAACTTAGACACAAAAGTGCTTAACAGGACTTTAATAAGCAAAACTCCAAACTATTTAAAAAGGTTAATAGCTCATAATTATGTAGGGAGTATGTCAAGGGTGCAAGGTTCATTAACATTTAAAATTGGATCAAGGTAATTCACTTTATTAACAGTCTAAAAAGTAAACCCATATGGACATCTCAATAGATACAGAAATGTCATTTGATAAGATGCCCAAACCCACTCCTTATAGAAACTCTCAATCAATTAGGATAGAAATAAATTTCCTAAGTCTGACAAAGGACATTTATTAAAAACATACAAGCAACATCTTAAAGGTTAAAGCCTGTATGCTTTTCTTAAAGCTGAAGAATATAAGATCAATATAAAAGATTAAGTCTGTTTCTATGTACTAGCAATGAGGAATCATAAATTAAAAGAATGCCATTTACAATGCTATCAAAAATATGAAATACTTAGGAATAAGTCTCATAAAATATGTGCATGACTTGTACACTTAAAGAAAACTTAATCTTCTAAATGATCTATAGAATCAATGCAATCTTAGTCACAATTCCAGAAGGCCTCTTAAAAAAAAATAAAATTTGACAAGTTAATTCTAAAATTCACACAAAAATACAAAGTATCTATCAATAGAATAGCAAAAGCATTTTGCAAAGAAAGGACATTGTTGGAGGACTTACACAACCTGACTTCAAGATTCATTATAAAGGTACAATAATCAAAATGCTGTGGCATTAAGATTGAAAGATTGAGCAAAGGAGTGGAATGAAAAGCCCAGAAATAGACCCACATGAATATGGCTTATTGATTTTTCAAAAAAGGTGCAAAGGCAATTTAGTGGTAAAAGCAGTCTTTTCATCAAATGGTGCTGGAACAATTTGATATCCATATGTGAAAACCTGAACTTTGATCAATAACTTGCTCTACCCATGATAATAAACTCAAATGGATCACAGAACAATATCTAAAAGCATAAAACATATAGAATAAAACCTGGGAGAATATTTCTGTGACCTTAGGTTAAGCAAAGATTTCCTAGATACAATGCCAAAAGCATCAGTCATAAGAGAGGTAAAAATAAGTTGTGTTAATCAAAATCAGAAACCTCTACTTTTGAGAGACACTGACTGTTAATAGAATGAAAGACTAGTCCCACATGGGAGAGAATATTTGCAAATCAGTTACCTGATAAAAGGCTCATACCCATTATACACTTAAAAACTTAAAACTCAACAATGAAAGACGAAAAACAGTATAAGCATTGTCAAGCGTTATGGAGAGACATTTCACCAAAGAAGATATACAGATGGCAAAAAAGCATATGTAAAGGTACTCAACATCGTTGTTTTTTTTTTTTTTTTTTTTTAAGAATAAAAGTAAATTAACACAGATATAGGGAACAAATGTATGGACACAAAGGGGGGAAAGTGGGGTGGTGGTGTGATGAATTGGGAGATTGGGATTGACATATATACACTAATATGTATAAAATGTATAACTAATAAGAACCTGCTGTATAAAAAAAATAAAATAAAATCCAAAAAGAATAAAAGTAAATTAAAACCACAAGAAACCACCACACACTTATTAGGATGGCTAACATGAAACAGAACAAAAGAAACCTCGAACCTGACAATATCAAATGCTGGTGAGCTTGCAGAGCAACAGGAACTCTCATATCCTGCTAGTAGGAATGTAAAATGACACAATTGCTTTGAGAACTATTTGACACTTGGCTAAAAGCTTAAACATACACTTACCATATGACCTAGACATTTCCCTGCTAGATATTTACCCAAGAGCAAAGAAAGGATATGTCCATACAAATACTTGTACATGAATGTTCACAACAGCTTTATTTGCAATAGCCAAAAACTGGAAACAATGTATATACCCATCAGCAGGTAAATATCTAAGCAAATAATATCCAAATAAGAGACTACTCAATAATAAAAAGAAATGGACTGTTGTTATATTCAACATAGAAGAATCTGTAAAGAATGGTGCTACGTGAAAGAAGCTCCCCAAAATGGAATGACAATGTATGATTCCATTCACATAAAGTCATGAAAAGAGAAAACTATGTAGAATCAAAAAGATGAGTGGTTACCTGAGACTAGGGAAGGCAGGGAGGTATATGAGGGAGGGGTTACGAAAGGAAACAAGGAAACTTTTGAGTTGATGAACACATTCATTCTCTTGTGTTGATGGTTGCATGGATGTACATATCTGTTAAGATTTATCAAATGCTAAACATGTGCAGTATATGGTATACCAATCATACTCAATAAAATATTAAAAGCTATGTGGTCACTGAAAGACAATTCTCTTTCTAAAAAACGGCGGTTATTTTGCTAATTTAGAAGTGATATTCAAAACAGTTGTGTTTGCACGTACCTGCACACAAACTAAGATTACAATTATTTTATGGCGTTCATGCTGGAATATTTGAGACCGAACGTAACTACTAAGTATTTGTAGATAAATCTTTCACAAATACAAAATGTGCACGATCAAGCCAGTTTTACCTGTCATCCCACATCCTACATTGTATGATAGAAAATGTTATTTTCTATCACACGATCAGCCAGTGTAGCAACTGCCTGCTTAGCCTACATATACATGTGCATCAACTGCATTCTTTGATAATCTTATTCCTCTTACAATCGGTTTCTTTAGCTTCAGTGCATTTTCATGCTGATACAGGTCTTTGAACACGAAGGAGTTAAAATTATCTTCCATGGGGTCTGGAGATGTTTGTGAGTCACAGGATGGCTTGGTGGAAGTAGCACTCAGCCCCAAGGCCACCTTCTAACTTACTGTATGATCCTTGGCAAACCTTTTGAACATGTCTTAATCCGTTCAGGCTGCTGTAACAAAATAGCACAGACTGGGTGGTTTATAAACAACAGGAATTTATTTCCCACCATTCTGGAGGCTAGAAGTCCAAGATCAGGGTGTCAGCATGGTTGGGTGAGGGTCCTCTTCTGGGTCACAGATGTCTCTTTTTATCCTCATATGATGAAAGCGGCTAGCTGGCTCTCTGGGGCCTCTTTCATAAGGACACCAATCCCACTCATGGGGGCTCCACTCTCATGATCTAATCACCTCCCAAAGGCCCCACGCCCTACTACCATCACCTTAGGCATTAGGTTTTCAACACATGGATTTTGGGGGGACACAAGCATTCAGCCCATAGCAGAACACACTGCAACAAACACCAAATGAAGGGTTACACAAGATGATCTCAAAGTACTTAACAAACACATTTTGGAATCCAGAATCTTGCTTTTAATCTAGTCGGCCAACCCCAAATAAATATTCAGTGATGCACTTGAATCTGGTTCATAGAAGGTAAAACGATTTGATATCCAAAGGCTACATGACAGTCTACGCTAGCTACTTTGAAGAGGGGATGCTGATTTAGAGATTTTAAAGAATGTTCTTGTTTTATTTCCATTACTATTATTAGTCATTAAAGGCCCAATGAAATAAAATAGAAATACTCTTTAAAATGTGAAAGCAATATTGGAACAGAAAGAGTGAATATTTTTAAGTAGAAAATCCCACTGTTCTATTGCAGTAACTGCTTGCATTTCAGCAGACCTCCTCTGGGTAGCCACAGTCCTCTCTTTGACCATGTTCATACATCTTTACTGTATCACTTGTTTGCCTAAGGGTCTCCAAACCCTGAAAGCGTTCTGAGGGTAAAGCCTGGGGCTGATGCAACTTCCTTCCTCATTTGGGTGACTGGCAGCACCTCTGGCTCCAAAGGGGGAGAGGATTGAGACGAACATCTCAAGGGCTTTCAAATGGGTGCATTTATCAATACTTTCAACAAGCAGTCAACCTGCGTTCTTCTAAGTGCAGAAAAAGCAGCAAAATACTCCTCTGCTTTCATATTAAAAAAAGATGTGTGCGCCTGTGTGTGTTAGATTATATGCGTGTGCATATCTATAAAAATGGAGCTGGCTTTCCTCCTTACACATACTTTTAGGCATTCCTTTTTATAACACTGTAGAAATCCCAAGAGAATAAGAAAATCAGTGCTGTCGCTGGTAATCTTTTTTTATTATAGAGGCTGTGATTTGTGGGCACTCTATAAACTTACATCTCAAAGGAGAAGATCCATTTATTTGGTTTATTCTCTCACTATCATGCCCTTAAATTCTTAGTCCCTGAGGGCGAACATCAAGAATTCAGATATCTTTTTTTTTCTGGCAAATACCTTGCAACAAGAGGAGAAACTACTTTTAGTTAGGAGTGAAAGCCTACCATTGGGAAAAATGTTTCCTTCCCAAACTGACCATTGAAATGGGTGACCTTGAGCAAAAAATCCACCCTTTATTTCCATTCCTCCATTTTTAAAGAAAAAAAAAATGCTTAACTGTAATATACTTGCTTCAGAATAGTTGGACCTATTTTAAGAGTTCTTATGAGGAATTTCGGAAGAACAAGAGTAAATAACACAAACCAAACTGACGTTGTGTTATTTAAGATCGAGGCTTTGAAAGGCCAACTCATGGGGCATTGCTTTTACACTAATACATGGGGGCAGTTGCCCTGGATTCTTTTAAGTACAAAAAAACAATAGTCACTTGCCTTCTTACTAGAAAATGATCGTGTGTGTGGGGGTGGGGTGGGGTGGGTGTGTGTCTCACCACCTCACTGTACATATACAGCTGTAGAAAAACATGGCTTAAGAAAAGAAAGAAAAAATACTCCCTATCATCATAGGATTTGGATGTTATGGTTATAGCCATATTTGTGTGGGCTAAAGTGGCTTAATTTCTTGGCAAGAAGATGCAAAATCAAATTAGATTAATGGAGTGGTTATGGAAAATTCAGTCATGAAGATACAGGCTAAAACCATACTCATGGCTCGGGCAAACCTTAATTAAAAAAATTCAATGTATTAAAAGCTGTTACTTAGCAGCCTAGGCAACCATTGATATTTTACCAACACCTGGTTATTAGTGTGTGGTTTGATAAGTAAACATTTATTTTATATATAAACTAATTTCTAAAATAATTTGTTTTGAGCTTTTGAGAAATGTATTAAAAATAAATGTGAGGGCTTCCCTGGTGGTGCAGTGGTTGAGAGCCCACCTGCCGATGCAGGGGACATGGGTTCGTGCCCCGGTCTGGGAAAATCCCACATGCCGCGGAGCGGCTGGGCCCGTGAGCCATGGCCACTGAGCCTGCACGTCCGGAGCCTGTGCTCCGCAACGGGAGAGGCCACGACAGTGACAGGCCCACGTACCGCCAAAAAAATAAAATAACATAAAATAAATAAATAAATGTGAGTCAGATGGTGATGATAAATATATACAACTTGTTTTTACCTGACCATTGACTGCAAAATGATTAAATACCATTTTCCTCTTTTAGATAATTTGGATTCTTTTATTTTTTTTCTTTATTCTGCATGTGTAGCTAAAGGGACATAGGCCAAAATAGAATGGTAATGTCTTTTTCTCTTTGCTTACTCAGCTGACATCAGTTTTCTTCTGCCTTTCATCAGGCATGGAGGGTTGAGTAGTCCTACTTGGAGCCTTGGGAGCAGCTGGTCTATTTGTCATTAGTCACCTCCACCATGCTTCCTTGGTTATGGCACAGCTATGATCTTAAGGGTGCCCTGACAGTAAGCACCCACTCGCAGACTCTGGTAGGCAGAATTCTCACACGCCCCCAAGAGCCCCACCACTGGGTATCACATCTTATGTAATCCCTTTCCTGTGAGTGTGGGTGGGTTCTATGAAAATGATGGCATAGTGAGGTTCCTCCTAATCTAAGACCTCCTTGTAGTGGACAAAAGACAGATTCTCCTGCTGGCTTTGAAAATATTGGCTGCCACATTGTGCGGGGACCACATGGCTAGGACCTGAGGGCAGCCACTGACAACATCCTCCTACCTACAGCCAGAAGAACACGAGGACCTCAGTCCCCGAACTTCAGGTCACTGTGTTTGAGTGAAATAATGTTGGGTAAATGTCTTTTGTTTAAGGGCATGAACAGAATTTAAGATGGTGTTCTGTTCCTTCTATGGAAGAGCTTTTCCTAAAGTGTATCTTCGTGGGGTGCTCATGGCGCTACAGAGACAAAAGCATCTGTTGTCAGGAGGGACTGAGAAGCTCTCGGTTCAACAGAGTTAAACGGGTTTCATCAAACCAGGAGTGCTCAGAGCTGATCTTGGAGCCCTTTTCTTAGAGCTTCGCAGGGAACCAGAGTGGAATAGAGGGCACCTTAGCAAATGCTGTCAGAGAGGATGCTACTGGGAATCAAACAAGTTCTCAAAAGGTGAGAGCAGTTTTCTCATCGGAGCACTGATTCTACAATCAACTTTATTGATTCAAACTGAAAATAGGGGTGTATCCCCAGAGTTCTGAAGTTGTATGGAAGTCATCCCTCTTCTGCCAAACCTAACCAGGATTTAACAGACTGAGGATGCAGTCCTATGTTCATAAGATCCTTAGCCCACTTGACTCCATGTTCTAATCAGGAAAGACATCTAGAATATCCCTCTCCTTCAAGCCTGTGGGTGGGCGGCTTTCCAGGAAGTGTATGAGGTATAGGGAGCTGGTACTTCATTTGTCTTGCTCCTCCAATGACTTCCAGTCTGAGGTTATCTATAAGTGGGCTAATCAGTTCTTATTGTGAAACTCTTCACTCATTTCCAAGTTCATTGTCTTATGTGATAACCAGGGGAGGCCACCAGGTCTTAACCTTAACCTAGGGCCTCAGCTTTCTCATCTGAAAAGTGAGCACATAAAGAAACATCATTGGGACTTCCCTGGTGGCTCAGTGGTTAGGAATCTGCCTGTCAACGCAGGGGACACGGGCTCAAGCCCTGTTCCGAGAAGATCCCATATGCCGCAGAGCAACTAATCCTGTGCATCACGACTACTGAGCCTGTGCTCTAGAACCCACGAACCACAACTACTAAGCCCACGTACCACAACTACTGAAGCCCATGCGCCTAGAGCCCATGCTCCACAACAAGAGAAGCCACCGCAATGAGAAGCCCGCGCACCGCAACAAAGGGTAGCCCCTGCTCACCGCAACTAGAGACAGCCCGCGCACAGCAACAAAGACCCAACACAGCCAAAAATAAATAAATAAATAAATAAAATAAAAAGAAGCACATCATAATTACCGAGGACTGTTAACAAGATAAGGTGTTCACAGTGATTAGCAGGGATCCTGGCACATGGGGCATCTTTGGTCTGCACAGAGGCCTGGAAATGAAGATGGGATGCAGAACGTGAAAATATTAGGGGTTCTGCAAAGTTGGTCACTAGCAATCTTGAGAAATCACCCTCTGTCCAAGAAAATGCGGATGGTCACAAAAACCCCTAATGATCCCAGCAAGGTTACACACAAGGGAATGGATTTGCCTACCTGACAAAAAAGGTTTAAACTTAACCTGCATCCAAGTTTCCAGGTACATCATTTCACTCGCTTGGGAATGTGATCATCCAGTAGAAAATTATCTTCGAAATTTGTTCTTAACTGAGTTTACATGAAGCTGACTTTCTATCAGTTCACATTCCTTAAATAATTAGTTAAGATTTCATGTCCTAAAAGATAGTAGTAGGAACATTTATTTAATCTAAAATTCCTACACCATGAATGATGCATTTGGAACACTCACTGCTAAGGTCAGAGTTCTTCTGTCATTTCCTTTCACCAGTATGGAAATGTTCAGAACTCTTGGGTATTCTTTTGGCTGTCTAAGCTGGGATCCCATCATTTAATGGATCTGGGAAATGAAAAACACGTATGTTTTATCAACATCTTTGCTTAGAATTTAAAGCACAAGGAACCCTTTTTTGGCTCGTCTTTTGGCCAATTTACGTTGGGAAATTATGTTCCTCAAATAAAGTTGTGTAAATGACTTTCTTCTTATAATTCAGATTAACTAGGTTTCTATTACCTCATGAATCTTTCCTGCCAGAAATTATGGGTAATGTCCTAGGTATCTAAATTTAAACAATTATATTTTTGAAATTAAAAGTCAAAGTAATATTGTACAAATGACGTTTTCAATGAACAACACAGTCATGAAAATAGAAGTATCATGTTATCCATCCACTCATCCATTAATCTTTATTCCAGTCATCACCGTTGGAGCATCTATACCTCGTGCAAGATGCTAAGCTACATCCTCAGGGGGTCTTAGATGTTAGTGGTGAAAATGAACAGGGGAAGTTCAAGGTAGACACGTGAAAGTGCCATTAAGTCCCACACCAACTATGTGTTATGGGAATTAAGATGCATGGGGGACTTGATCTTAAATCACATGAGGACACAGTAATTGACACTGTGGCCAATGCCATGGGCCACTCGGCCTGGGGTTCTGTGTCTGACAGACCGACCAGTTTTATACCAAGGGGTGTATTACTCCCCAGCCACAGCATCAGAGGTTGGACGCACCCAACAGCTTAGTTGCCTTGAGCAACCAATTCTGGCTAAATTATCCATGCCTTCATAGTACGATGTCACTGCTAATACAAAACAAATGAAAACCCCAGTGCAATCTTATCCACTTTAAGTTTCAAGTTTTGACTACAGAAAATAAAAAACTAACAGGTTAAAATATAAGTTGTCAAAAGAGTTGGGTACGTGTCCATATTTTTTCTTAATAAAGTTAAAATTCGTTATGCTCCAATTTTATAAATGTTCAGAATGTATGCACAGGGTCTCAGCAGCAGGCCTGATGAAAAGAGGAAAGTGTGACAGTAACCTGCTCAGGACTGTGGTCACAACTGATGGCCAAGGGTCATTCCAAGGCCTGGGTGGTGTCTCCAGATCTTCCTTACTCTACTGGCTTTCCTCTCAAAGCTGGGAGCTACATTCACAAGAGACCACCAATCTCCCAGCAAAGGAGACTCGTTTCAACCTGAGGATAGAGGTGTTGTTCTTTCTTGGTAGAGTCACAATCTCAATGCGGTAATATAAATATATAACGACTTTCCTAATATCGTTTTCAAATAGACTATCACAAAAGTGAATGATGTTTCTCAAATAAACTATCACAAGAATGAATATTCTGTCTAAATGAAGTGACATCATAACACAATCATTTGTCTAAGACCGCTCTTGATGGATTTATTTCTAAGATTTATAAACTTCTCTCCCAGAACTTAATTTAACAGTTTATTGATGTCTTGGGGATATAATTAAATTTATTTATTACTGACAATACTATGAATGCATTCGGTTTATTGCTGTTGCTGTTTTCCAGAGACTAAACACATTTCTCACGTTTGCCTGAATTTTTTTTCCGTGACCTGAGTTTTCGGCCACAGCTCTGCGGTCTTATGCCCCCACTTCTCGCGGTCCTCTTTCTCCCTCCATCTATGTGATATTCTGGACAACGGATCATTAAGCTGATTGGAGCACACAGCAAAGAGAACAGGCAGAACTTGTGAGGCCTTGGAGTCTGTGCCACAAGGTTGGACAGCAAAACCTTTGTACACACCTGCTTCCTAAACCTGGCCTGACCCTGGCTGCCAGCATTGATGTGGCGGCTTTCCCGTTGCTGAGGACTGCGGTCGAATTAGGATATTCAAGATGTTAAGTTCAAACTTATAAGTTAAACAGTTCTGGCCTTTAATATCCTTAACATGTGGCTATGATGCAAAACAGTTTACCTAGAAGTTTGCTATAAAAAATAATTGTCCAAATCAACTTTTAATGACTGATCTACATTATGGATTTTCATCTACTTAAATACAATTTGAACATCTATAAATTCCTAATATACAATATGGTGATTAAATTATTAAGTGGGTAAAATTCCATCAAATCCATATATTGGTCAAAGATATTTATTTATCCTGACATAATTTGTACATTCCTTAGATTTTAGCCATACAAAACTTCCCCAACTGTCACTATATAAACACACTTGTATGTGTGTGTGTGCGTGTATATGTATATATATATATATATATATATATATATATATATATATGAAAATAGAAAAACTTATAATGGAGGTCACTTATGTGGAAGTTCCTATATGAAGATTATCTAAACCAATAAATGTGGCTACAAGTTTCTTGTTCTAGAATGTTACTTCTTTAATAAAGCAGGGATGTTTCTTGTTTCTTATTTAAAGTTATCTTTCAGGACTATAGAAAATGTCCCAGTTGAAATATTTAGGATTCTGTACTGTGAATGACTTTAAAATTCATTTTTTCTCTTCTAGGAAATGTTGTAAAATTTAAGCAAGACTACTGACTGCTTTCTGCTTCAATTTATATTCATTTAGGCCAAAAAAAAAAAATCATAAGGTGGCTGAATAAAAACTCCTGTCCTTCCAAAATATGACTGAAGTATCTCTAAATTGCTTAATTTTCCTATAAATATAAGTATATTGAATAAGAAAAATAACTGGTACATTAGGGTGACTATAGACATCTAAGTTTTCTCTTATGTTGTGACAGAAAAATGTTTCGTTTTCTTCTTTTCGATCATTCCTCAGTGTTAGAGGTTATTTGGCTTTATTATACCATGAAAGGTCCTTGTCCATATTCAGACAGAACATTACAGTCAGGGGAGTGAGATGTGCGGTTTTTTCAAACAAGAGTTTATATGGGCAGGCAGGAATGACACCAGTAGCTAGAAGACTAAATATGTAGTAATATATAGAATATGCAGTTATATATGAAATATATATATATATAATTTCACAAAATTATAGTCAAGGTCATATACAAAGAGGCTCTACCGTAAGACAGTCTGAATGGTGGAGGCGGCAGCCTCGACAAACGCTGGCTAATTAGTGTTAATGCGTTTCCGTGACTCCATGTTACCAGCAGGATAAAGCCCAAAGTGCTCAGCTTTCCAGACTCAAAAAATTAGATCCACTGCACTGGCTCAACCCCTCCCATCCTGCGGTCTGTACCTGAGCCATGTGGCAGATACATGTCTTAAAGACCCACAAATACACACTGTGGCTTCAGGCCTCTCTGCCTTTGCTGCTGCTGCCTTTACTGTAACATATGATTCTCCTATAGTTACCTGAAAACACCACTCCCTCCTTCACGTCACATTGTGCCCTGGAAAGTAACAGACGAAGGATGCAGCGCCACAAGGACCTGCCCGCGCAGGGGTGTCTCCAGTGATCTGTGAAGACACCTGCTACCTAGTTCTTGTGTTCTGTTTCTAGCTCAGCACTGGACACTTGCTGCTTGTCACACAGCAGAAGACCTCCCGGCCCTTCCTCCATCAAATATGGCACTAATGGGGTCCATGCATCTGAAAACCAGCCTTAGCTCCTGTATTTTTGATAACTTTTCCTCAATGGTCCGCAAAATCTTTAAAAGCATAGAATAATCTTTCAATCAATAAACAATACATGAACAGACAAAGATCAAGCGGCCATGGTTCAAGTGGGGTAGGGGCCAGGAGCTCGTCCAGCTGGGCAACAGCCCTGCCCCCAATGCCACCTACAGGGGCTCAACAGGGTGCCCTTTGCCAAATACACAATAACGTCTGGCCATTAACTAGTAGCCCCTGATCTTTGAGACACAGGTAAGTGAGCTGGCAGGAATCCTTGGGATAAATCATTCCCATCCTTGACCTGACAACTCTTATTTCTTTGCCTTGTTGTACTGAATTGGCCATGATCTCCAGAATAATATTAACATTAGCAGTGCTGGCAGGAATCCATGGCTTTTCTTTGACTTTAATTGAAAAGCTTCTAACCTTTCACCATTATGTGTGATGGTGTTTGCTGTATCGTTTTAATAGGTATCCTTTGTAAGGTTAAAAAAGCTCCCATCTGGGCTTCCCTGGTGGCGCAGTGGTTGAGAGTCCGCCTGACGATGGAGGGGACGCGGGTTTGTGCACCGGTCCGGGAAGATCCCACATGCCGCGGAGCGGCTAGGCCTGTGAGCCATGGCCGCTGAGCCTGCGCTCCGCAACGGGAGAGGCCTGCGTAGTGCAAAAAAAAAAAAAAAAAAAACTCCCATCTATGCTTTGTTTGTTGACTTTTTAAAAAACTGTTATGAATGAGTGTTGAATTTTATCAACCATTTGTTCTGCATCTATTGGAATGACTGACATTCTTTCTTCTTAATCTTATTAATATAAAATATATTATTTATAAATTCTCCATTTGTTCATTGTAAATGTCACACTATGAATATGAACATATAAGTGCAATGTAAATATTTATATATGTAAAATTTATATTTGTACATAAAGTCTGATGAATTAAGGTTGTACAAGGTTGCACAATAAGTACACTGCAAAAAAGAAGATCCTGGCAAAGGGGCATGTGAGAGCTGAAATTCAGCCTGCATCTTCTCCTAAGCCATGAGTTTTGGCAGAGGGCTGTCTGTCCTCAGAGGAAGGAGCCTAAGAACCTGCTGGCTGCCTGCCAAGACCTGAGCCTATGCCGTTGTGACCCTCAGAAGGGGAAATATGTACTACTTCACACAAAGGCACTTTACAGGTTAGCAGCGCTTCTGGGGCTCATCCATTTCTAGCCCTCGAGGTCCATGCCATTTACCAAGCAACTCAACCACTGGATATCTTATCTTGGGAGAACTTGCTACAGGATCCTCTCACTTTTAAACAAACTGTCCCTTTCTGTCTACTGCTCAGAATCCCTGCCACCATCTCTACGAGCTGGCACTCTGATTTTTAATGCCTTTCCCCTACTCAAAAAGGTGGCCACGAGCAAAGGGACACAAATGTTTACGTGAGGGAGAGAGATACAAATACAACTTAAAATGATGAAGACCTGACGCTTCTTGCAAATGTGATGATTGTTTAGGGACCTCTAGAGAGAATGCTGATCTCTGCTCCTGATTTAAATTTGTGACAGTTCTCCCTTCATGTGAATTTTTCCAGGGCCTTTCACACAATTCATTGAGCAGCTAGTTTGTGTCAGCTACCGAGAAGGTGCTGAGGATGCAGGGCTGAGCCACAGAGACAGGGCATCTGCAGCTGGTGGCTTGGAATCTCACAGTGTTCTCTGCAAAGTATCCCCAACCCCCTGGGGAATCTCCCCTCTCTAGTAGAGAGGACCACAGAAAAAGCATCACCCAGCTTTCTCGAAATTCAGGCTCACCAATGATTTCACCCTGGTCCAGTTACAAGGACATGATTGACAACTTAAAACTGTGCCAAGCAAAGTTCTGTCTTCCACTGAGACATAAATAGAATGTTTGCAAAGTGTCAGATTGTAAACCCTTTTTTTTTTTTTTGGCCGCGTCTCGCAGCATGCAGGATCTTAGTTCCCTGACCAGGGATCAAACCCGTGCTGTCTGTAGTGGAAGTGCAGAGTCTTAACCACTGGACCACCACGGAATTCCCAGACATGTCTTTTATAACACTAGACCCTTATCTTTTTTAACTTGAGTACATATGCTGAAAGTTAATTAAGATGCCTTTCAAACAAATGTGGCAAAACCCAATAAATGTGTAGTAAACTCATAGCCACACCTACTCAGAGGCCTCCCCTACACAAATATTAGTCTAAAAGCAACAAAAGGGAAATTTTAAGTTCTGCTAAAGGACAAGGAACAATGAGTACTGGGAAAAAAGTTACAACTTCTATGGATTATATATATATTTTTGCCAAGATCCCAGTAAAAGATAGAAGTGAAGAGTCAGAATTTGAAAAATGGACAATTTGTATCAGGATGGAATTGGATTTCCTTTGGCCAGATTCCTTTCATTAGGCTGTGACTCCTGGGTCACATCTAAGAATAATATGATCTATAAGCACCAAGGATGACGAACAAGAGAGAGCGGGAGAGGCCCTGAGAAGGTCATTTAAGACATATGCACCCAAGGAAAAGGCTGTCAAACCCTCACAAAGGCACCCACGTGGAATGAAACCTCCTTAACAGCCCCAGGAATTGGGGTTTACAGGACCTAGAATCAGCCCCAATGGACCAGAAGTATGTACATTTCCAGTTTACTGGCTGTGCAGGCTAAAGGACCCGTTTGCTTCAATGAGATCCGCAGCGCATGGAAAACATAACAAATGCACTGGAGGTGCTTAGGCAGATCTCTATTCCGCAGGGTAAACAGGGGGAGTCCCTCAGTGGATACATGGGGGGTACTGGAGGCAAGGCACCCCAACGTGCACCCTCGGGGAAACGCCAGGGCCTCAGCCAATTCTAGTGCCAACCCCTCCTGTTGGAGCAAACTAATGGGGACACCATTTGTATTTGAAGTCCCACTGAGCACTCATCTTCCTAACTCTCAGTAACCCCTAAAACACCCAACTGACTTCTCCTAAAATAGTGAGGTGGGGCTTGTCCAGGGAAACCCATCCCGTGTACAGGGGGCTTAAAATTGCAAACTTGACTCCTTGCATCCTCTGGACACCTGTAGCTTATATTCAATATGCCACTGTCTACCAGGAGTTTGTGCTATGGGGTTGTTAGTGTTTCTCGTCCCAGGCTGAGAGCTCCTTGAGGTCAAGAATAGCAGCTTACCCAGATTCATATTCCACCCAGCCTACATCCCAGGCCGTGGCTCATACACAGAGTTGTTCAAGACTAACTTGTCGAGGGAATAGAGCTCGACTCAACATTGACTGGGAGCATGAAGTGCACCAAAGGAAATAATACAACGTTTGACTAGCATGCAGGACGATGGTCTGCAAAGGGCTCAGGGCCATTACATTTAATTTCTTATTTACAAAGGAGAGCTCAAATATTGGAATCCGTGCAACTTTAAAATATTAAATTCAGATTTCCTTTTCTAATTGGGTGCTCTGTAATAGTTATATGTACTCAAGTCTTGCCTATGGGGGTGTGATGAGGTCTTGGAAGGTCACTGCCAAGTATAATCTAATATCAAAACCAATTTTAATGAACTTCATACACTATTACTGCAGGCATACTGGCTTTCAGTGCCAAATTTGATTCGTTTGGAGCAGCCTTGTAAAACTAATTAGGAAGAATTCAAAATAGTTTAAGAATATGAACAAGAAGTGAAATGTTCCTAAGCTAATATCATGGAAAGAAAAATTAAATATGAACGAAAGGCAGCTCCACTGGGGTATGAAGAGTCTCTGTGAAAGAATAACCACAAAATATGTTCCTTTATAAGAAACTGTAAGAAAGAACCAAAGAGTAGACAAAAACAATATAATGCACAAGAATGATCACTTCGTTTGAAAAGATGTTGCTAACATTTTGCCAAATTGCCATCATCTTTTAAAAAAATTAGTACATAAATTTAATAACTAGTTTCACTTATTCATTTTGTTACACTCTGCTAGGTATTGAGGATATAATCGCAAATAAAATAGATATCGTCCTTGACTTTAAAAATCTCAAATATCTTCTTTTTTGGTATTAATAAGTTTAAAAACAAATTAATTTATCTCATATTAATGTTATGGAACTTTCCCCTTTGAAATAGGACTAAACTCAAGTTTCTATGACATATTTGGGGGCAACACTGAGCTTAATTTATATTTTTTTAGGTTTAGAAGCACCTACTAAAGTTGAAGTAACGATTGTGGGAAAGCAGCAAATTTAAGACTAAGGACTACACATCTACACACCCGCACGGATTTGCACGCCTAACGTCAGGTATGTATTTACAATTAGACGGCTGCTTTTAGACAGTAAAATCTAGACGATTCTTTTTTCTTTTTTGCTATAAGGAAAAATAACTGAACACATGATGTGGCTTACCTGCTTGAAATCACTGATGGGTTTATATTGTGGAAATATTAACACAAGAAAGTTATCCTAGCCCCAATTATGTAACTGAAGTAGCAAGTAAGTAAGAGTCAAATGGCTATCTATGCCCTTTAGTCTGATACCCAAGACCTATCAGGAATGAAACACCTTACTTTCCCTGTCTGCGTCTTGCCATATTCCTTCATGCATCCTCAACCACGCAAATGACACTACTTACGGATCGCAGTGTATTCCCCACGCCCTTTGATTCACAGCCTTCGTTCATTTTTCTTTCACAGAGAAGCTCCCATTCCCATCTCAACTTGGCCAAATCCTAGCCACACCTTTGGGACCCTTGACCCAGCCAGCCAGAGGTAACCTCTCCCTCCTCTGGACTCAGTGTTTTCTCTTAATGGTTCCATTGGCATTCCTGGCTTCTTCCTTATATTCTGGCCATTAGGTTTATATTTTTCTCCCTTGGTTCGGAGTTTTCTTGTATGCATCTGCATACCTTCATCTTCCATAGGACCTCGTACAGTTCTTTACACACAGTAAATAGTCAACATTTTTGGTTGACTACTTATATAGTTGAAAAGATCTGAAAATTCTACAGAGGGTAGAATGGAAGACATGAATCAGTAACTGATGTCATTGAGAATGTTCTTTTCTTCCATATGAAAAACTGTCTAGAAATTAACAATTATATATGAGATCACACCAAGCTTTACGGAAATCAATTATCAAACACGACTCATGTAACAGGCAGAGTTCCTTTCCACCCTTCCCTTTCAGATGTCAAGGCTTATCCCTAAAAGCTATTAGCAGCGGCAAGAAGATAAGAGAAGGAAATCAATTACGTAAGCTTCCTAAGGAAAACTGCTTGGCAAACATCAGAGAGCTCCTCCTGATGTCTGGATTCCATCTGTTTGCCACTGCTATTTTTGTCTCTCTCTCTTTTGAGAGGCGATGCCTCATGTGCTCCTGCGGAGTCTGAATAATTTTATAAGGTAGATTCCACAGCTTATTTCTTACAGCCACTGCCATTTCTTTTTCCCACATGATGACACTCGAGTTCCTTGAAAGACTGCTTTTCAATAGTTGTAAACTGGGCAATTTCATGGGACTAGGATAGACTGGAACAGATGTGGAAAACCTTTCACATCATGATAGAAGCAAGATCCCAAATAGTAGTGTGTAGGATGTTACTTTCTCACGCAGCTTGGCTTATATAATAATGCAAGAATGTGACATGGTACGAGCCAACTCCATCTTCAAGAGCCTTTATTGCAACTATTTCTTTCAAACCAGAACCTCATGAGATTCTGCATGTCAAAGAGATCTTGAAAAAAACACGCTGTGGAGTGAAATGAACAGACAACTGTTCTAAGAATGTCTGTTATTATAGCACATCCTTAGATCACAGAGAAAAATAATTCAGCTTTTTAATTATTCTGACAAATGCTGAAGGCTTCTAAATGGAACCTTGTATTTCTACTTAGAAAAAAATCTAAATGGAGCAGTAGCTTCTTTATTCTTTCTTGTATTCACATAGATGAGTTCTGAGCTAGGCTTTTATTCTTAGAAGATTTGAGGATTAATAAAGAGATAACACTTGGGCAGAAAGAAACCATGGCATCTGTGAAAAATACTCAGTGCTTTAAACCATTCTTTTTCACGTTCCAACATCTGTTACTTCCTTCTTTACTTAATTACAAGTTGCTTTGAAAATTATTATGTATGTGCGTTGTTTTAACAACTGAAATTATACATGTTCAGTAATTCCATTGGAGGCACTCAGATGAAATAATAAAAAATAGGAAATGCAAATCTTAAGCAAAACACCAGTTAAAACATATTGTTGATGTAATTAAACACTTACGCTACTTCCTCCAAAAGGAACAACTGTAGGCTATGAATAAAACCAAGTGACAAGTATAAGAAGTATAACGATCAAAACTTATTTTAAAACTCTCTGGCTGCAATAGCATACATGTGAACTCTTTCTACAACACACCTCACTCTTGCTAAATCAAAATTGGCACTAAAGAATATTTTGAACGACAGCACCCACAAACCAAAACAAACTAATGAACAGACTTGTGCATGGACCAGTTCAGGTTAAGCATCACAAGTGAAGAGTCCTTCCCAAGTTTTAAGCAGGAACCATGAGTCCCTTACTCACTGTGGTATCCCCAGAGCCTGTTATAGGGCAGAAGCTTAATAGTTATTCAATAATAATGGCATGAAAATGAGTAAAAAAACTAAGATGCTCAGATTCTAGCTACATTAGTATGAGTGCATGCAAACATCTATTAAGACTGTGATGTACGCAGGTCTTGCGAACCTGAGTCAGCACAAGAGGCACAATCAATTAAGTAAATGACAAAAGGCTTTGCGATCAGAGGGATGTCTCCCCAGGCTTTTGTTTGCTTGTTTATTTCCTTGCTTTTAGAGGGGATTTTAGAAATGAGTCAGCTGAGTCAGTATGTTGGCTTCTATAACATAGAACCTACAGTAGATCAGACCCCGGCTTCCCTCCATCTTTCCCATCAGTTGGTTGAGCAGTTAGTCTCAAGTAGAACCACAGGTCTCAGATTGGGATGGCTGGATGGACAGAATGTTCTCATGCAGCCATGGCTCAAGATACTGTAAGATATGAAAATATCTCCTGGAAACATGGCCCCAGCCTGTGCAGTGAGGTGCTGGACCGAAATATGATTTTTTTTTAATTGGGGTGGGGAGGGAAATACCCAAATGCAACAGTGCATCCTTGATGCTACAAACTGCACATGGAGGACAGGAAGTCCTCAACTCCAAATGAGAAAGACGGCAACACAGCACATCATATAAAGGCCAACTTGACAGGATAAATAAATGGCTTTTTAGAAACTATGAACAAGCAAAGCCTTTTCAGACTCCAAGAGAGCGTTCTCTTTAATTGCAGTGGCAAGTGCCCGGCGCAACCAGAAGGAGACAAGGTGAGCTACAGAAAGTGACCAAAAATAAGTGTCCAAATTGACAGAGACATCAAATCGACTAAATTACCCCAGGAGTGTTCTCTGTGGATAACCCACAATTAGCCCAGAGTGTCAACAGGCCTACCAAGACTGAAGATGCATTTGGAAAAGACTATTCCCTAATTGTTTTTATAGGAACTTCTGCTAAGCCTTTAAATTTAGAAAGCCACATTTAATTACTCATTTTGTAGCAGGTAAAAATCTGGCATCATTTAAAAGAGGCCTGGGTTTCCTATAGCTGAGTATTTATTTATGCCATTAGAAAATCAGTTCCTTCTGTGTGTACTGTGTATTTGAGTAGGCCTTCAAAAGATTTTTAAGCTCATGGTCATTTAGTGGAAATTGTTATGGCTGAGAATTCTGCTACTGTGTTTCCATAAGTAAATTTTAGGTATTTTAATATCAGGTATTGGAAAACCTTTATCGTGGAATTTATTGGTAAACTGTCAAGGAAGAATTTGTGTGTGTACGTGTCTGTCTGTCTCACTTAAGTCACCTTTACAACAGAAGACCTCTATTCATGAAAACTTCTCTTTTCAACTAACTTTGCAATCACTGTATTTGAATTGTTATAGGCAGAAACAAACCTGATTCTTTGCAAAGAAATCTGGGCAACAGACGCTTCCAACATTATAAATAAAACATTTTTGTGAAATGCTCCAGATCTCCACACCAACTATAATTACCAGAGATTGTAGAATAATTTTTGTGCTCTAGAGGCAGACTTTTGATGGAGTAACTCCTACAATCCATCATTTTCTCTTCTCTCCGTCTGCATCATACATCATTCTTGAACTTGATGACCAAACTTCCAGGTCTAAATTTCAGAATGCTTATACTTCTTCAGCTCTCCACTGTACTACTCCTTGATTTTGTGCACTGATATTAACTTTTTCAAAATACTCAAGCCTCTTTTAAGAAAATGTGGCATCTTTACACTGACAGTCTTTCATCTTTGCAAGCTCTTCACTGAGATCTCACATAACAAAGGAAAGCCAATTTTGCATTCCCATGCTTCGGAAGGTGTAATATCCAGCCAGTTTTAGCTAGGGAGAGCGATCATTCCCCTTGCAGAAGAATATATGGAAATACACGTGAATGCATTTTATAAGCACAGTGCAGTGGAAGAGTGATTGTGATGAAAAATATTATTTTTAATCTATAAAAACGTTTCACTGTTTCCACTGATTTAGAATCAACTATTTGAGTTTTGCTTACTTTTATTTATTAAATGGTACTTCAGAAAATAGCCTTTTTAGAATTATGAAATGGTATTTTCATAAACAATGGATAAAGTTAACTGTATCTAACCCAGAAGGGCCACTGGCTCATTAAAGTAACTAGAGCTTCCAGACAGCTCAATGAGAAGCCCATGCAGGAAGCCCAGGCGAGAGGTCAGCGTCTGTGACCGAGCTTTCAAGGTATTGCTGGAGCAGCAAATAAACATGCAGAAATGGATCTTGGTCCAAAGTGAAATAATAACCCTTTAACTAACACATACAGCTTGACGTCAACTGGCAATGCTCAAGTACCTCAATCTAGCATAAGCTGGGCTTACCTTGTACAAACTTAACAAAAGCAAACCAACATAATCAGACAAAGAGAAAACGTGCTATGTACCTCCTCGCAGAAATGTTCCCGTCCTCCACGGCAGGACTGTGGATCTCTAGAAAACCACCTTTAAAAGTGAGGAAACACCAAACCGGAGTGCAAAGGAAACCAACCACCCATACCGTCAAGCAGCCAACTCAAAAACTACTTGTTCAGGTTTCAAAACTTCAGTCTCTCCCAGCTAAGGTTTCCTCCATACTTTACGCAGAAAGGAGGTGCCAGCTATCCCATCTGAAGAGACGCAGGTGCCATTGCAAGGAGGTTATTATTCTGTTGAAGGTAACTTAGTACTAAAAAAGGAAAGAAAGATGGGGCAGTAAAGATAACTATCATTTAGGAGAAAAGGAAATAAGTCTTCTAATAACTCCTTTTTTAACGGATCCAGCTTTGTGGGCGGGGACATTACCTCCTGTCAGTTAATCAGCTCTTGTTCTAGCATCTTCTGAGGAGGCCACAGCATCCTGGACCTTTCAGCTCCTTAGGGGCAGAAGACCTGGACCCAGGGTCTTGCTCTGACAACCTCAGGGTTTCGCGTCCATAAACTATCTTCTCTGGGCCCAGATTTTCTTATTTGGAAAACCAGGAACACATGAGATGACATTTCTCAAAATATTTCGCGAACTCCACTGTGCTACACAAAAACAAGTTATCTTTGTAATATTGTCATTATTTTCATACATTACAACCTATTTAAACTTCCAACTGCCAGGTTTTACTTGCTTCTAAATGTATCCATGGTGCCATTACTTGACCCAAACAAGTGTTAGTGTGTCATATCAACTCTGATTAACCTTCACGGAATCCCTTTGACAGCATGTATTGATTTTAATGTCTTTATTCTCGACCTTTCAGGGGCTTCTGTGGTCCAGTTCCTTTGTATCTAGGATATAGATATCTCTCCTATATGCTCCCTGCTGATACGTGAAATCACAGCTTTTGTCAACTGTTTTACGCCGTGTGTGATATTTCAGTAATAAATATAGTGCTGGCAGGAGTAAGTCTGTTTCTGCTTTTGAACGATCTTTGCTGTATGTGACACAGTCTTTAGCTTTATTCTTTCCCACATCTGCTAAACCTTTGAGGGAATTCCGAGTTACAGTAATTTGAGAGGCAATTCTATTCTTGTACTATAACATTTTGTCTTTCTTCCTTTCTTGTGTTGTAATTTTCAAACAAAACATCTAATTAAGATTTGGGTTGTGAGTTCAATTAATTTCCATGATCATGAGAATCTATTAATGGAATTTTCATGGTTGGCAGAAAGGATATTATTGCAATATTATGGACATCAAGGGTGCTAATGAAGAAGAGAAGCGTTATGGAAGAAAAAGAAAAACCCTCCTCTTTCTTTTAAGATACACTTTGTACTTAATAAGAGTAAAGAAAAATAAAATCTTATCATTTATTACTTAACATTAATCAAAAAAATATTATGCAAATGTAGTTGTGTATTTAAATTCTATTTGTGCCCAAAGAACCAGTTCTCAAATGCTGGCCTAGTCACCCACTGGCAACTGGGTACTGGCTAAGTTCATTAATCTTTCTCAAGTTGAGTTTTCCCATCTCCAAGTGGAGAAAATAATAAAAACTGCCTAGCAGGGACACAGGCAAAATAAACATAATCTATTTTGATCACTCTTAGTACAGTGTATGGCCGCAGGTGCTCAATAAAAGTTATTTGATCATGTAACACAGAATTTCTGTCTATCATAACACACCTAAATAGTAACTCCAGTGTGCTTGGTTATAGTTTCAATATTTCATTTGATATCAAGCAGTAAGTTGGGATTTGTAAGACTTGGTATAACAATTATCATCATGGCTATCATATATGACTGAAAAAGGTTAAAAATTAAACAAAAATATGCCAAAGGTAATTAAGCCCCAAGTGGCTATTCTAAAATGATCTAATAATTTTACGTTAAAATAATTATAACCTCAAACTTCTAAGTCACTGCTGTGGTCTAGGCTTGAATCCCAGCAGTGGGACCTGGAACAGACCCTGACCCTCTCTCTCAGCCCATCTTCTCGCAGGTAGAAGGGAAAGAGTGAGCAGAATGGTGCCAGTTCTCCCTGAGGCCCACCCCTCTAGGGGCAGGCTCAGTACCCTCGGGCACTTTACCCTGGGCTGTCTCACTTTCCTTCATCCATAAGCACTGGTGTAGCAGAGTCCCACTTACAGAGTTGTAACAGAATGAGAGCAGATAGATCGCACCCAGCTCTCAGCAAGTACTCAATAAAGAACGCCATTTCTCCTTATTTCTATTGCCATCCAGGGTTACTGTGAGCACTTTGTTATATGACACAGGAGTCCAGCCTATCATAACGTGCCTGGATAACAACCCGAGTTTGTCTAATGATAACCTCATTTCAGTAATTCATGTGACACTATGCAGTAAGCTAGGATTTATAAGACTTGATCTGACAATCATCATCATGGTTACCAGGTATTATCAAAAGAGGTTAAAAGCGAAACACATATGCCAAATATAGGTAAAATAAAATAATTTAAATTTAATATAAATTTATATAGCTATATAAATACAAATTATAAATTACACAAATATTAATATAAAAGTAACTTTAAATAGAAAAACATAAAATGTGACCTGTTAATGGTATATTATTCAAGAATAGAAGTATTTTCCTGGAGACTGTGACTTGATGCCAATAATGATGGTGACAATTTCTATTTCTGTTTGCCTATGTTGCTTTGTCACTGAGTAGGATATATAGACATGTATCTCATACGTTCTGTGTATCCTCTGAGACAGCCAGGTGTTTGCATTCGAGGATGCAGCCTGGAGATGCGAAACAGGGCCCCAAGTGTCCTGCCGACTCAGAGGCAGAGCTGGGGGGTGGCTTTTCCTCTCTCACCTGCCTACTCGCTCTGGGAGGCCACAGGCGTGAAGGGATGCTGTGGAGAGCTGGGGAGGAGCAGCGGGGACCGGAGGAACCCAGCACTCCTGTGGGTTCTAGACTAGCTCACTTGGAAGTGGGAGAAAATGTCTGTTCATTAAGGATCCTGATGTATCTCATTCCAAACTCATCAGAGACCTCCGCCACCAGGGAAGGACACGTGTGCCACCAGGGTCCAGAGAAGGGGTACCAGGATCACAGAATCAGTCATTTCAGGGCCAAGGAACTTGGACTCTAGCTGGCTTTGCCCTGCACTTCGCGGAGGAAGACAGGGGCCCCGAGGATAGTGGGTGGGCCTTGGAGTCACACAATTAACTGACTGCAAAAGATCCAGGCCCTCCCTCTGTACGTGTCAATCAGCTCCCCAAACAACACGAGGCTCCATGGGCCCCCAAGCCTCCAACATCTGGAACTTACTTTTCTTTAACTTTACTTTTTATTATTTTATTTTGTCATGGTAAACATGACAAACATTTAACATGAGATCCACCTTCCTAAATATTTCAGGGTTCAGTACCGTGTTGTTGACAGAAGGCACAATGTTGTAGAGGATACCTCTAGAACGTGCTCACCTTGCTTAGATGAAACTTGATTTCCCCATTTCCCTCTCCATGCAGTCTCTGGCAGCCACACTTGCACTCTTTGATACTATGTATCTGACTATTTCAGATACCTCCTGTAAGTGGACTCACATGGTATTTGTCTTTCTGTGACCGGCTAATTTCACTTCTAGCACCAATTTCACTTAATGTCCTCGAGGTTCGTTGATGTGGCCACATAAGGTAGAATTTCCTTCTTTGTTAAAGGCTGAGTGGTATTCCGTTGTACATCTCTACTGCCTTTTCTTTATCCATTCATCTGTAGATAGACATTTAGGTTGTTTCCGCATCCCGGCTATTGTGAATAGTGCTGCAATGAACATGGGAGTGCAGAGTGCTTTTCAAGATCCTGATTTCAATTCTTCTGGATGTGGAGAAATCGGAACCCTTGCATGCTTTGGATGGGAATGCAAAATGATGCAGCCACTACTGGAAACATCGTGGAGGTTCCTCAAACAATTAAAAATAAAACTACCATACGACCCAGCAAGCCCACTTCTACATATGTAAGCAAAAGAACTGAAATCAGAATTGTGAAGAGATAGCAACATTTGGAACTTTAAGAAAAGAGTTTCACAGAAAAAACAAATGGCTCTCAATGAGGGTCTTTAACTTTCTGAACTGACCATCTCTTACTGAGATTTAAATAAAGGCATGGAGGTTTAATCAAAGACAAGGACGTATGAATATCACGGGTGAAATATGGGAAATCTTTTCATGAAATTTCAGTTTAAAAATGGTGGTGCAAGAAAAGTTTCTCAAGTCTTTTTATCCCGTTCATACCTGAAATTGAAACCAACTCTTTTTTTATTGGCTGCTGTAGTGCTCAGGAAATTCAAATTGTTATACTTTTCACAAAGCTGTCCTTTACTGTGTAAATAACATTCCATTAGCATACAGTCATTTGTAATAAGCTTGGACTCAGAGAAGCAGCTGAAGCCCAGGAATAACAATTAAAGAAATGGGAGTAGGAAAGAGAACTCACAGGGAAGGTGAGACCTTGTGGCTGAACGTCAGGGGCATCACCGCACCTGATACAGCAGCTCTAGGAGGGATGAATGACCACCTCTTCTTAGTGGGGGAGACAGAGACTCAGAAATATCACCTGACTTGTCATCCAGCCAGATATCGGCAAGGAGATAATCAATTTCATGAATCCAAAATCCATAAATTATACTTACAGCCACTACCATTTTTTCCAATTTAAAATGTCCTTACATTTGTTTCTTAATTCTGTTTTTTTTTTTTTTAAAGGAACAGATCTAATATGGAATCAGATTTGTTCTTCCCTATTACAGTAGCTTCTTTGGTTGGAGAGCCCTGCAGAAAATACATGGACTTCCGTATTTTTTTTTTTGTCTGTGTTGGGTCTTCGTTTCTGTGCGAGGGCTTTCTCTAGTTGTGGCAAGCGGGGGCCACTCTTCATTGCGCTGGGTGGGCCTCTCACCATCGCGGCCTCTCGTTGCGGAGCACAGGCTCCAGACAAGCAGGCTCAGTAGTTGTGGTTCATGGGCCCAGTTGCTCCGCAGCATGTGGGATCTTCCCAGACCAGGGCTCGAACCTGTGTTCCCTGCATTGGCAGGCAGATTCTCCACCACTGCGCCACCAGGGAAGCCCCCTTAATTCTGTTTTTTAATGTTTAATTTAATTTTTATTTTATATTAGAGTACAGTTGATTTACACTGTTGTGTGCCACTATCTTGGTAGAAGACAAAACATCAAAAACAAACATACTTCATGGCCAAAGATTTCTAAACTGCAACCAGAATATGATCAACATATTACTTTACCTAAATAGCTACTAGTTTTTTTTTTTTAAATCTTACAAATTGAACTGATAGGATACATTTTCTAAGCAAAGAAACCAAGCCCCTCCTTCATTCTGCTTATGTCCCTCATTTGGCATTCCTGCCTTAGAAGAGACAGAAACTGGAATAAATAGAAAAAAAAAGCCATGCAGGAAAAAAATCAATGCTGCGCTTCTATCGTAAAAGAATAGATTGCTCCAGTGTACCATAATAACACCTTCCTGGCATTACATGGCCAGTAGATTAACTATGGTGGGGAAGAAAAAGAAAACGAAACTAAAATACCTAAAAACTTATATTAGGCTTCTTAGAAACATTCATGATATTACTCTGGATTTGAAAACTGATGTTATATTTTTTCATAAACCATAATTCTGTAAATTTAGACACAAATAAAGCCAAAATACATGAACATTTTGGAAAGACATTCAGTTTTTACATTTATAATCATATGTATCACACACACACACACACACACACACACACACTCCAGTGACTACGTAGGAGATAGCCTACTCTTTCCTTAATATAATTTTTCTTTCACTAAACTGTTTTTAAATGTAATAATTGAAGTCAGTTTGCAATAAGAAAATGAAAGACTTGAAATGTTTTCTGAGTTCTTCGTATTGCAAAGTTTTAGAGACTAAAGTGCAAGATCAACTCAGGTCATCCATCCCTGTGGTTTCCCAGCAGAGGAGACAAACCTTGATATGGGAGTGGAGATCCCAGTGCTAAATGTCGAGCCACCGGGAACAGGACTGATATATTTCAGCAAAGAATAAATCTACCACATTTGAACTGTTTTCCTAGAACATGTGGCTGTTCACAGATTTACCTGCCACATTTTCATAAATAATTTAAAATCTTAGCATCTGAAATATCAATAAATACATCATCCTAAACTGGATACTAAGATTTTCCTTGGTTGAAAGCTAGTTCAGGGTGACCTGGAAGGAAGTGCCTCTATAATCAGTGATATATTCGATTAAAGTTACTGCAAACTTTGCCAGTTCAAAGGGGAAGAAATCTAATTGCAAATCCCAATGACAGAAATCTCCTTGGGTTGGACGTAATATCTGGCAAAGCATCTAATAATCCTCTTCTCTCCAAATTTCTCAAGGCTATCTGGAGTGTGTGGCCTTTGCATCTCACAAAAACAAACTTTACAGCAACACAGAAACATCCTAAGCCTCATGAGCCCAGGTTACAAAATTGCTGCAAAGACCAACTGGAAGACCAGTGAGGAAGGGCGCCAAGCCAGACCTTCTCAGGCTGAACCTCTCCACCAAAGCACCTGCACTGTCTTTGCAGCCACTCTGCAGTGCCAGCACCAGGGGCAGACAAATAAAGTGAAAGCCCCGCAGCCTTTGGTGCTCAATCATTCTGACAGATGACACAGGATGAGCAACAAGAGGCGCTTGACAAGTGGAATTTTATTTGAGAGTCTAAAGTGTTAAGGGAAATAGGACCCGTTAAGGCAGAAGAAAGAACAAAACCATCGTTTGTCTTTTATTCTCTCAGAATTGGCACCAAATGTGCTCTGACAATGGCCCCATAAACTTCTCAATCCTCAGTGTCTCAGGTTTGTCCACATTTTATAACTTAGCGCAGGCCCGGTATGATGACCTTATTCCACTTCCCAAACCAAATATAGTGCCCAGAGTTCAGCAGACTGAAGTTTCTGTACTAGCTCAGAAATGAGAACTGGAAAACTCCTGGGCAGTATATCCCACACGAGAATATTTATTCCAATCAGCCTTCAGGATACTCTGAATTCCCAGTATCTCCTCCAGGCATTCTCATTAACCAGAAAGACTTACGTGATTCACAGCATCTAGTGCCTCGATGTGTCATGTCTATGGAGCATTTAATGTTTGCAGTATATCTAGTGTCTGCTGAGGATCTTGTGTTTGCAGAACATCTTGTGTTTGCAGAGCATTCAGAGTTTGTAGGACACCTTGTGTTTGCAGAGCATCTAGTGTGTGCTGACTCTGGACTCCCAGCTCTAGACTGTGGGCTGGGGATGAGGAGTACTACTCACCACACTACAGCCCGCACAGTCAGGACCATTCTCGCAGGTTCTGCGGCGAGCTTGAATGCCGCCTCCACACTGTGCTGTGCACCGTTCCCAGGGACCCCAGCCTGTCCAGAACATGTGTGGGGGGCACAGCAGATGCTCATTGCAGTATCTGTAATGAGGAAACCAAGAGGAAGAAAGCAAGGGTTTAGTGGAACGTGAGGCCACAGGCTTTCCACTCTCTGGCCCTGCACGGAATGTTGAACCCATGGGCATGCTCCGCGTGAGGGGCGTTTCGTGTTCTGGGTGGTCACCCAGGGAAGGAGGCAGATGTGGCGCTGGCCATGCTGTTTGTGCACAGACAATGGGATGCGGAGGAGACAATGAAAAAATGTTAGACTCACAATGCAGGATGGATCTTCCTGTGCAGCCAATTAGAGGAGAAACAAACAAAAACCCCTTCAAACAGACACTCAAGAACACATAGAAAATACCTAAGTAGGGCATGTATCTTCTAAACATAAACACTGAAAGATAAAGTAGGTTATGAATATAAAGGCAGCAAATTGTATTTGGAATTCATTTCTCATCCTCGAATCAAATAAAGCCTGTAATCCTACTAATATAAGTCAAAGAAAAGTTAGTCTAATTTTAGCATGAAGCTTCAAGTCACATACTGCCAAGTTATTGTATTTTTAAATTTATTTGTGGACTCTCAGAATGATGTCCAGCTACCTTAATTTAGATGACCACCTGTTACCCAAAAAGAGTTGAATTACTATTGACAATTAGTCCTATTTTTTAGTGATTGACTATACTTCTACATGTATATTCATACTGCCAATTTTTAGCCAAATATACATGGCTTTCCTTAGCCTTACAAGGATCAAATTTCTCCTCATCTTTAATACTACAAGTGAAATAAAGCCAAGGGAGGGAAACAAACAAAAAATAAGAAGGAAACAACCTGGCAAGGCACAGGTTTACAGCTCATAGGGAAGACGTTATTCTGAATGTAGCCAAACTTAGTGAGACACATTTGGCAATTGTGTCTCACTAAGTGCTCAAAAACACAAAGAGTACTTCCCTATCACAGGTGTGTCCAACCTGAGATGCATACAGGGAAACAGACCCAAGTCCAGGATGTGCAGGATAGAACACACTATCTTTATTTCCTTATTGAAGTAGACTTAATTTACAATGTGGTGTTAATTTCAGGTGTATAGCAAAGTGATTCAGTTTTTATATATATATGATATACATTATATATATATTTTTTCATATTCTTTTCCATTATTGTTTATTACAAGATATTGAATATAGTTCCCTGTGCTATACAGTAGGTCCTTTTTTTTTTTAACCTATTTTATATGTAGTACTGTGTATATGTTAATCCCAAACTCCTAATTTCTCTCTCCTCCCTTTCCCCTTTGGTAACCCAAGTTTGTTTTCTATGTCTGTGAGTCTTTTTCTGTTTTGTAAATAAGTTCATTTGTATCATATTTTAGATTTGGCATGTAAGTGATATCATATGGTATTTGTCTTTCTTTCTGACTTACTTCACTTAGTATGATAATCTCTAGGCCCATCCATGTTGCTAGAAATTGCATTATTTCATTGTTTTTTATGGCTGTGTAGTATTCCATTGTATATGTATACAACATCTTCTTTATCCATTCATCTGTCCATGGACACTTAGGCTGCTTCCATGCCTTGACTATTGTAAATAGTGCTGCTATGAAGTGGGGTGCATGTATCTTTTTGAATTAGAGTTTTTTTCCTGGCTATATGCCCCAGAGTGGGATTACTGGATCATATAGCAATTCTTTTTTTTTATTTTTTTAAGGACACTCCATACTATTCTCCATAGTCAGAAAACACTAACTTAATGAGCAAAAAATAGAGGTAAACAGCTGATTTCCAGAATGTAAGAGAGGTAATTCGGGGAACGTAGTTTCCTGACAGCAAATGTTGATACGATTCAACTGTCTTCCCATCAAACCAGGGACATTTAATGAAGAATGTGATGGATTCCGTAACAGGTACAGCCATGAAAAGCAAGAAGCCAGGCCAAGCTGAAGGGAGTCAACAGGATGAAGCACAGTGAGCATCACTGGGCATCCTGGAAAAGAACAGAAGGTAGGCGTGGGAAGAGTGAAGTAGAAAGGGGATTGAGGGGCTTCCCCGGTGGCGCAGTGGTTGGGAGTCCGCCTGCCGATGCAGGGGACACGGGTTCGTGCCCCGGTCCGGGAGGATCCCACATGCCGCGGAGCGGCTGGGCCCGTGAGCCGTGGACGCTGAGCCTGCGCGTCCGGAGCCTGTGCTCCGCGGCGGGAGAGGCCACAACAGTGAGAGGCCCGCGTACCGCGAAAGAAAAAAAGGTGATTGAGGAGAAGTGAATAGAAAAAGGCAAAAGGAGTGGAATGATCTATCTTTACACGAATAGGGTGGAAGAATTTGAACTTTATTTGCAAGGAAGCAAGGAAATCCCACCAAGCTCCAGAGACAAAATAGCACCGTCAGAGTTAGAGTGAAGGCTGGACTACAGGAGTTGGTGTCTCCTCATCCTGCTGGCGCTGGAGCCCCTGAGGTGAGAGGAGCTCTCCATGCCTGAGTGAGGGGTCTGAGCCTCCAAAGGCTCAGGGTGAGGGGTCACGTGCAGGACGAGTTTCTGGAGCAGTTGCCGGCCAGGAGGGCATAGATGCCAGCCACCTGAGGGAGAGATAGCCCAAGGTGAACAAAGAGGGTGGTGATGGCAAGGGAAGGGACGGGACATCACATCCACGGCGTCTGGTAGAATGGGAAAAGATGGCAGCCGTGTGGACTACAGAAAAGCAAATAAGTAAACAGCAGAGTCCAAAGTCAGCCTCTCAAATGTAAGGAGGAGGCATGCTTACTTCTAGGGAGAGAGGGTTGATATCTCACAGCGGAAGGAGCCTTCAGAGAGTCGAGAACCAATCAGGAAAATGGTTAGGTCTCTAAATCTCCACATGAAAGAGTAGCCAGTGCAACTGAATACTTATCACTCTTCCTTGTGTGCTTGATTGTTTAAGACAGATAGTCCTCTGGGGCCCTGAGTCTGGGAGCTCAGGACTCTGGACAGTTTCACATGTGGGAAGGAAGGGGAAGGAGGCTTCTAATTAAGAGAGTGTGACCTCTAGATGGAAGAGCCAAAACAACACCGAGGACACGATAGATGAAAAGCATCTGACCTCAGGAAGCCTGTGCAGATGTGCAGAGTTACCATAAGTAAAGCAAAGCATCCTGACTCCTTAGTGATTATTAGCATACATGTTGGTGCAAGGATTGTTCTGTGAGGCAACTGCCATTTGTTTTAAGAACGCGTTTGGAAGAAGTAAGTCAAGAAAGCTCAGAACATCAGAACTTTCAGCATTTAATTCAAAATATCCATGTGTAGCTTCTCTCATTGTGGATAGAAGGCCACCTCCTGTTTCCAAGGTGATTTTGCCCATATTTAAAAAGGAGTCCTTGACTCCTTGACATGAATTTCAGCTTGCAGAAACAAAAACAAACCAACAATAAGAGTAGGGAGGGCAAAGGAAAATCTTACCAAAAATACTTATAAAACCCTCGACTTTTAATAAAAGGCACAGCAACTGAGCTCCCACTTCCCCACAGCAAAATAAATCATAATGCATAAATCCCTTCTCATCTCTGCCTACAGCAGGCCCTCCCTTGAACACGCTCAGCGTATTATTACAGCTGAAAGTCCACAGCTGGATAATTTGATAACTGCGTGTAGCATAGAAATTTCAACCAGTGTTATAAATGATTTACTTGGCCTCATTTTTAGGTGGTCAACAATGTGCTTTCCCCCTTCTCTTTCTCTTTCTATAGTAGTCCCATGACAAAAGGCACACCAGGATATGTGACTGTCGCCCTCTGCAAGGGAGGTCAGAGGGAACTAGAAATTGCCAGTTTGTCCCTTTATGTCTGGATTTCACTCACGAATTCAACCTGGGAGAGTCTGCTCAGAGGCTAAGCCCTTACAAGCTCCTAACTCTGGATTCTCTGCAATTTCAAGGGAGTACTGTCCCTCTGCCCCACTAACTCCTTCACCCAACAAACACGTGCCACTGAGAGACGTACCTCTTGTTAAACTCCTGATTGGGCCTCTAGTGTCACAAACAACAATGGGCGTCTAAACTTAGTTACCTTGGTGACTCTGGGTGTGCAAGGATTTTTATTAATTTAGGGATAAAATAGCTACACAGTAGACCAGCCACTGGTTCCTCATTCTCTAGTCCTTAACACACAGCTGGCTTTTACCAAATGATAAGCTAAACAGTTTTGAAATTTTATTTGCTCTCCTGGACCTCTAGCTTCTTAAAGCACGGACAGTCACAGATACATTTCATGATGCATTAAAAATTAAGATTTTAATTTTACCCATGACTACCCATTCTCATTTTGCACTTTAAAAATGAATTAATAGCCCAGCAATATTTCTCCATAAATTATCCATTTTTCCACAAGAGCATTGTCTTTCACAATCCTGTATAGACTAGACTTTCAATACCGTATCATGTTCCTTGTCCTATTTCTTCATGCTACACATTGTGTTCTGCTGTGGTTCAATCCATGTTGGTTTCTCACTGAAATCTCTGTTAGCCTGAACCAATCAGAGCACTGTTAGAACTATTTTCTTCTTGGTTTGCTTTAAGTGATTGTTCCTTGGCTGGGCCACACTGGGATAATGGAATCTTTTGTGGCACCAGAGAAACCGTACATGTATTGAGTCCTCCATAATATTATTTTTTACCCCAAGGGAAAGCTAAGGGAACCAGTAGGATAGAGTGATGATAATGACTTGCAAAGAGCATCACTTTGGTTCATCACAGGATTAAGTAAACTTGCCCATGAAGACGAAGAAAAATCATATAATAAACCTCCTTGGTTCCTGGGTCTCTTAACTTTGGTAATGCAGTGGAAAGACTCTAGCATGGTCTTCATGAGCCTTGCTTCCTGGAATTCACATCCTGTGTAAACCCCTCCCACTCAGTGTGGGTGGGACCTGGAACTTGCTTCTAACCAATAGAATATGGCAAAGATGACAGGCTGTCACTCCCATGAATATGTTACATAACAGTGTAATGTCCTTCTTTCAAGGAATTCTCTCCCTTGCTGGCTCTGAAGTAGTAAGCAGTCGGATGCGAAAGGCCCAGGTGGCAAGGAATTGTGGGCAGCTTCTGGATAACAGCTTCAGTCCAACGACACGGAAGGAACTGAATGTGGCTGACAACCACGGGATTTAGGAAGCAGTCCCCTCCCCTCTCCTACTGAGCCTCAGATGTGACCACGGCCACAGTCTACACCTTGGTGCACCCTTGTGAGATTCTGAAGCAAAGGACCCAGGTAAGCTCTGTCCAGACTACGAAACCACAGAAACTGTGAGCCAATAAAGCATGTGGTGTTGTAGGCAGCTAAGTGTGAAGTAATATTATTATGAATGACAACTAAGACAGATCTTGGCACCTAGGCATGTAGTGCTACTGTAAGAAATATCTAAAAATATGAAAGAGGCTTCAGGACTAGAGAATGAGTAGAAACAAGCAGAATTTTGAAAAGCATGGTAGAGAAAACCCAAATCACCTTGAACAGACTGTTAGTATACATGTAGACTTTGAGGATGCTGCCAGTGAAGGTTTAGAAGGAGATAAAATAAAGAAGTAAAGCTCAACAACAACAAAGCAAACCCAATTAGAAACTGGGCAAAGGCCTAGACATTTTTATAAAAGGTATACAGATGGCCAATAAGCACATGAAAAGATGCTCAACGCCATTCATCTTAGGGAAATGTAACTCAAAACAACGAGACACTTTATACTTGCTAGAATGGCTATAATCAAAAAATGAAAAATAACAGGTGTTGGCAAGGATGTAGAGAAATTGGAACACTTGTACATAGCTGGTAGGGATGTAAGTGATGAAGCCAATGTAGAAAACAATTTTGCAGTTGCTCTAAAAGCTAAACATGGAATTAATATATGACCTAGCAATTCTATACATATATATACACACACACTCCTACATATATACACAAAAGAACTGAAACAAGGACTTGAACAGATACTTGCATGCCAGTGTTCATGGCAGCATCATTCACAGTAGCCAAAAGGTGGAAATAACCCAAATGTCAACTGATAGGTAAATGGGTAAACACAATATGATGCAGCCATGCAGGAGAATATTATTCAGCCTTAAAAAGCAATGAAGTTCTTATACATGCTACAACATGAATGAACTTTGAAAACAATATGCTAAGTGAAATAAGCCAGACATAAAAATATTGTATGATTCTACTTATATGAAATCTCCTAAATAGGTAAATTTATAGATTAAAGGTTATCAGGAGTTGGAAGGAGGAAATAATAGGGAGTTATTGCTTTTTGGTTTCAGAGTTCCTGTTTGGGGTGATGCAAAAGTTTTGGAAATAGTGTTATGGTTGCACAATACTGTAAATGTAATTATGCCACTGAACTGAACAGTTAAAAATGGTGAATTTTATGTGTTTTATATATATATATATATATATATATATATATATATATATATATCTATCTTTAGCTCAATAAAGAAAGTAAAAGAAGATAGGATCATATTATTAGAAGCTAGAAGAAGGGAGACCCTTGTCATACAACGAAGAGAGCTCCCAAATTTGTTACCGCAGTTATATGGAAAGCAGAATACATAAGAGTGACTTGGGTTATATAGCTAAGGAAATTTCCAAGCAAAGTGTTGAAGGTGCCACCTGGTTTCTTCTTGCTGCTTATAGTAAAATGTGGAAGGAAAAATAATTGAGGGAAGCAATATTAAATGGAAAGAAACAGGTCTGGATGGTTTTGGAAATTCTTGGCCTCTCCTGATGGCAAAAGATGCTAAAACGAAGAAGCAGCTTCTGAGCACTGTCAGAAAAGGTGGACATAGAGTAAAAAGCGGAGGATGTGACTGTACAACCTTTTGTTAAAACCTCAGAAACATCAAAAGATCAGAGTAGTGTTCAGTCATACAAGGAGTCCTTTCAAAAGGTCAAGAGCAAGAGTCGCAGATCCTTTCAGTCACAAGCAAGCTGGAGGGTGTTGTCCCTCAGCCATCTCAGCAGGAACCCCAGGTAGAGAAGGGCTATCTCAAAAAGATCTATGGGTGTAGATCTCTTCAGTGGAGTAAACCCCAAGGAAATTCACAGAAGACTTATAGAGTTTATTTCAGCAAAAAGGTCGCCAGCTTAGACTGAAATGTATGGAGAAAGTACAAATGAAATGAGGCTGTTGGAAACCCAGACTTGTACTGGCAGGAAGCAGGCTGATTAAACTGCCCAGCTGGAAGCACATGCTACCTTTCATGAGAAAGGAAGGATGATTCAGGAAACAGAAATGAGAGCCCAGAACACAGAGCTAAGAATTGTGGAGAATCATGGCCAAGCCTTGAAACTTAATCAAGCAACTCCATACACTTGTCTGAATAGATTTCAGAATTTCAATGGAAATTTCTTTGTACTTTCCATTTCCCCCCTTTTTCAACAGAACTATCTGTAGCTGTAACCCTTTGCCTGTCCCACCATGGGTTCACTGGGTGTGTTGGTGGCAGATAACGTGTCTCTCATTTTAAAGATGGACAGACTGAGATGAACTACACCCAGGAAGGCTCATTCACATATGGGTCTGACTTAAATAAGGTTCTGGACTTTGGGGAAATGATTGAATGGTATAAAATTTTGTGGAAACTTGGGAGGGGAGAAATGCATTTTGTACACGTCAGGGACACATAATCGACGCTGGCAGATAAACTATATGGTGATCTCAATGATCCCTGCCCTTCTGATGTTTGTATTCCGTGTCATGTCCCCCTCTTGATTGAGGACTGGGTCTGTAACTTTCTTCTAGCCAATAGAATATGGAATGGTGGTGGTTTGTCGCCTTTGTGATGACATTACATAGGAGAGTGATGTCCATTTTGCAAGGAGATTCTCTTCCTTGCTGGATTTGAGGAAGCAAATGACCATATTGGGAAGGCTCACTTGGCAAGAAACTGAGGACTGTCTCAGGCTGACAACTAGTGAGACGCTGAGATCCCAGACTAACAGCCCACAAGGCACTGAATGCTGATAACAACCACATGATCTTGGGAATAAATCCTTCCTCAGCTGAGCCTCAGATGAAACCACAGCTCTGGCTAAGCAGAGAGCCCAGATGAGTCATGTAGGAACTCCTGGTCCACTGAGACTTGAGTTAATAAATGTGTGTTGCTTTAAGCCATTAAGTTTGTGTCACACAGCAGGAGAAACAAATACAGACAATGACATTTGCATTTTGATAATATTTATACACAGAGGTCCATTGCTTCATCCATGCTGGTAGCCTTTTTAGGAGTCAGTGCTTCTATTCAGTTTCTGCTACTCAAGAAAATCACTTTCCAGGAAGTTTCAGAACAGAAAAACAAAATGCCCGTGCCTTTTAAAGTACAGCTAGAATATAAGTTACATATTTTCTTTACCCATTATGTAGAAAAAATGATGTAGCTATTTCTGAGATCTCTGTTGCAATAAAGCTCTCATTGAATTTTTCATATATTGGAGATTTTATCCCAAATCAAAAGTCACTGACTGTAGTCCTAACATTAACTTCGGGACTTTCCCAGGAGAGCCAATTTATTCATTTGTGGCCACTCAGGAGTTCTTTATGGTTGATGGTGTTCAAATAAACACAATGTGATTTTATTAATGATTGTGTATGTCTAGTCCATCGTCTTTTGTACCTTCTCAGGGAGACAAGGCTCTCCTTTAATCTCGAGTTTAGTTCTCAAATTTCCCTTTTTTCAGAATCAGAATGGTATTTCTTTATATTACTTAGGTAGAGAGACTTCCTGCATAACATGGCAAAGAAACCTAAGAACCGTTTGTTTGTGAAGACCAAGAAACTGATATCATGTGTTTGTCTTTTCTAGTTTTCATTATTTTCTTGAATCCTCCCTAGAAAGGCAGTTCCAAAGGGAGACTTCCCCGGGCCACAGGCCTTGTTCTTATCATCCAGGCGTCTCTTACTTAAGTCCCAATGTTCCCTTCTTAAGCAAATATTCATCTAGCCCAAATGAGTGTTTCTTCTGTAAAATAAGAATATTTTAAGTGTAAGTTCTCCAAACACATTAGCCATCCTGATCTCTTTCTGAAAATGAAGCTTTATGAGCACTCGTAAATGGATACAGAACATACACCTATGTTAACCACAGAATTAACCAGCTTCTTCCTTCCTGCGTGCTCAGCCTGGGAAAGGTGACAACAGGTGTGAGGTTGTGGAGGTGCCGTGATTTTAGGAGTGGCTTCGCACAGATGAAGGCGACTTTGCCTGAATGGGCTCTATTACGTGACAACGTATAGCATTTTACAACTTCCAACCAATTTAAATCTTATAACCCTGGGAAATAGCAGGGAGACAACTTCCCCATAATCGGCTTTCCCACTTATCAACTGGTGTCAGATGATTGGAAATGACAAGCTTATGCAAGTCTGTCACTGGGGACTACTACAAAAGCGACCCACCCTGCTTTGTAAAAGTCATCCTTCATTTTTCTCTCTGAGTCAAAAGAACAAAGTCTTAATTGGTGATTTAGGAACACAGTGAAGAAAGAAAAAAAAAATGATTCCAGTTAATTTCAGGTTGTGATAAGTATTTAGTAGAGAATTATCTATACACTAAGCCTGTGGTTTTGTCTATATAAATATTAATCACATAGCAAATAACTGCATACAGTATTTTCCTGAGGCTCCCACTGAACACATTTCACTGGCTATAAGCCTTACTACATTTTAATTAAAAAGTACTGAAAGCCAGCGTGTTTCTCATGGATCAATAGGATAAGTTTATGTGATATGGGGAGTAAGAATCCTGAAAGTGATGTGAAATTCACCTACTTGGATTTTCTCCCATAAACGAGAATGTACTTTAAATATGCAAGAAAGAGTCAATTATGACAACTGTAGATTTTATGAGGCCAAAACCAAATGTCTGAGTCTATAGAAAGCAACAAACTGTTAAATGCGAGACTGAACTCAAATGTCCCTGTGATGTGTGGAAAGCTTAAAATACACGTGGAAAAGGATCCCCCCTTCTGGGTTGTCCTGCAGCTTCACTGAGGGTACCTGTTAATAGACAAGTGCATAGTTGTAAATATAACCAAAATACTGACTATGTTCTCACCTACATGCCAGTGCTTAATTTAGCTGTGATGGAAAACTTACCTCATCCGAGCAATACCATCTGGACCCAGGACCAGCTCAGGCCCTATTCAGGATTGGAGGTTTGAGACTTGAATTCAATTCTAGTTGAATTCTAACAAGAACAATCATTCTCCAGCAGACCCATAGGCTTGGTCTCTGGGGAGCCCAGCACAGAGATGCCCACTGTCCATGCATCTCCAGTCCCTTGGAAACTGCTCAGCTGAATGAACTGTGCAGGCTCCACGGCGGCCCAATGGTGCTGTCAACCCCAAGCTTTGGTCAAAATTAAAGAATGCCGGAAAAAGAGGAGGGTCATTCAGCTCAACAGAAAGGGATGCCACAGATAAGCCGAGCCGGATCCAAAACTGAAGCTGCAGGGGAACCGACCACACTGGGATGACGGTAAGCGCAAGAATGGCGATGCCGGGAGCAGAGAGGGTACATACCTTTCCTCGCGGTTCTGTCCCACACACACCCGGCCCCCGTGTCGCGGAGTAGGGTTGCTGCAGGACCTCTGGCGCACCTGGAAGCCGATCCCGCAGGTGGTGCTGCAGGGAGACCACAAGGTCCAGGGGGTCCAGCCTCCACTCCTGGGGGAGGAAGCCACGGGGTCATTGGGTCCAACTGGCTCGGAGCCCAACCTCTCTCTGCACCCGCCCCCAAATTCACACGTTCCCGACACGGACCACTGACTGTGGGCTGTGAAGGAAAAGCCCGCAAAGAGCCATGGGAATAAAGGTCCTATCCAGGAACCTCAATCACTGTGAGGTTTTCTTCCCCACGTATCTGATTTTAGAATCAAAATAGAAAATCTGAGAGTCAGGTTTTAGCAATATTAGGAGCAATTAAGAAAGTTTAGTTATGAAAACATTAAACTATAAACTAATGAAAAATAATGTTATTTCACCGAAAAGCAGTTAGAGATGAATCCCTGAAACCTGAGAGTTTATGAATTTAGTTGACTTGTACCATGTCAGTTATCATCTATGAAAACTGCACATTTGAACAAAATACTCACCTAAATGTTTAGTTTAAAAATCTGTTAACATCAGTGAAAATCAGTAACTTTCTCGATGGCATTCACATTGATAAAGAGCACCGTAATGTGCGAAGTTTTAAAACAAGCTTCATTAAAAATGAAGAATGGGTATTTTAAATTCAGATTCTTGGCTATTTTCTTGCAATTTGACAAAGACGTAGTATATAAATAGGAAGTGCAAATTGCATATATCTTTATTTATGTTGTTATACATATAAAATAAGGTAGATATATTAAAAATGTAAAATAAAAGAAAAGGAACCACTTTTATAAAAGTGGTTTATAAAATAAACTGCTACTAGCAGCTAGAGAAAATTTTTGTTTGCTATTGTATTTTTTCCTTAACATGGCTGCATGCAGAATATTCATAATTTAAATATCTCCCTTAGCAGTTGGTCCCTGCTGTTTAAAAACAAGCTATAGGAATAAAAAAAAATTTTAAGTATTAAAATATCTGTTAAATCCAGAGTCCAAACCCCCACATAGATGGTTTACGGCATGTAGAATTTTTTTTATTTCTCTAATTGCATATGTGTTTCTAAATAGCTGTTACCCTCATCTATAGGATTTATAGTTCCACTGAAAAAAGTCAACTCACATGAAGTCTTATTTTACTTTATATGTTCCTTTAAAAGCATGGCGGTCCACAGCTCAAGGTACAAACAACAAATTACATATGTAACTTCTAACACAATTTCAAATGAAAGTTCCTCTGAGAAAATATTTAGTGTATTTCATATTTCCCTACTTTATTTTCTGAAACTTAAAAATAATCTCAATAAAATATAAAGTGATACCTCGATGTACAATACAATAACAAAGCTGCTTTGTGATAATTTAACCAAAATAACACAAAATAAGACAGACTTCCCAATTTGCTTCTAAAAGTAATTAATATCTTATACGTCATTACCTACACAATTTTAAAAAGTATCCAAGTAATTCATTGAATTACATGCAAAAATAGCAATTTCAACATGAATAAAATGACATTTTTACTTTCAAAGTTTCTTTATCTATGAAAAAAATGGTTAGATAATGCAGGAAACACTGCTTCCAAAATTGTTTGGAAATTCTTAATTTCCTAAACCTTTTAACAAACGTGACATCTGATGATATAGTCTACTTACAATCTATGGAACCTGCTGTATACAGGGAGGTAGGTAAATGGAAGTGTTTATAAATAATAGGAGTATAATACCTGAGGGAATAAATGAATATATTGTCCATGAGTGTGACTATTCTACGGAGCTGGGTTTGCACAACTTAGAAACACTGCTTAGCGGCAGATGTAGTAGCAGGCAACCAAAGAAGTAAGCATATATCAGCAGATGGATGATTTTTGTGATTAAGTCAGTCCAAAACAATCCACTTATGCATTTAAAACATCACTAAAGCAGGTTCGTTTATTTGAATTTTAGTCTTGATATAACCACTAATTGTATCACGGCTCTGCTTAGTGAATGACATTCCACAGCTAGAACCAGAGCTGAGGAGATATCGATAAACAAGTCACAGTGAGGCCTGTGATAGTCCTTGTTTTCCATGAAACAATATAAAAAAGAATATTACTCATTGACTATAATCTTCCAACAATAACAGTTCTATGGCTTCTATAAAGTTTCTGCCAGGCATCAGTGGAAACCAACTTAGCTTTCTAGAAATAATGCAGCACATAATGCAAGGTTGATATGTTGTAGTTTTCTGTAATAACACAAATAATGTCATCTCTGTAGCCCTGATGGGCTCCTGGCAACTTTGTGCAGTGATCTGAGCTGGTCTATGGAAAAGGTGAGCAGAGGGCAAAATCCGCCCTTGTGGCTTGCCTTTCCTTATCTGACGGACCTTCTCCTCTTGGGCAGGCAGAGCCCTCACGCCCTGGGTTCCCGTATGGTGTGGTCACCCAGCATGCTTTTCAGTGTTAGTGATGTCACAGACAACTCGCCCAGAGGTCTCTGCATTCTAAATAGGCTCCTGGAGAGAAGATAACACTTAATAAAAATACCCTACATGAAGTGAGGCGGAAGAGTTCGGAGACTGATCCGAGAAGCTTTCCTGGTGCTTGCTTTTTAAAATTTTTATGTTTTTTATTGAAGTGTAATTTACTTCCAATGTTGTGTTAGTTTCAGGTGTCCTGGTGCTTGTTTTAAAATATGAAATATTGCTGTGGTCACAGTGCTATAGGTGATGCAGGAAAGGGAGGACCAAATTGAGTATAGTTGTAAAAGAAAAATGAAACAAACAACAACAAAACAATATACAAAGGAGACAGGAAACCTACTCCACGGATCACACTGTTTGAACCATTCTCCGGCAGATGTTAGCTGAGCTGGGACGTTCGGAGCAGAGCTGTGTGATTAAGGACTTGGCTTCTATCTCCCAGCTACTGGGAGATAGTGCGCAGTAGTGGACGCTGTGGTCTGCCTTTCTCCAGATGCTGAGGGTGTTGGTGGTTACGACTCTCAGGTGAGAGGATCTAACAGCATCAAAGAGCTGCCAGCTCTGGAGCTTCCTGTGCGACCAGCTGAGGTCTTTGTGCGGCCTGCAGCCCAGCTCTGCCCAGTTTCCTGCTCCCCTCCCCCACCCCAGCTGCAGATGCTCAGAGCCCTCTGCAGTTTCATTCCCGCACACAGATGATCTCGCTGTCACTGGTTCTCCGGACTAACCCAGGATGGACACAGGTTTTGCTCCTAGAGAAAAGTCCCCTAAGAAGGTATAGGTAAGGACTTCCCTGGAGGTCCACTGGTCAAGACTCTGCGCTTCCAATGCAGGGGCTGCGGGTTTCATCCCTGGCCGGGGAACTAAGGTCCCACCTATATGTATGTAGAACTGAATCACTTTGCTGTACACCTGAAACTAACGCAACATTGTAAATCAACTATATTTCAATAAAAAAATTTAAAAAACAGAAGGTATAGGTAACAAACGTTGAAAGTTGCAGACTTATTGTATTTAGATGACAAAGTCCTGTCAAGGCTTCAAGGCTTCCTTGACGTTCTACCTTTCTGCTTAGCTAGTTACAATTCTCTCTCTCTCTGTTCCTCCCTCCCGCTCCAGGAATTAGAATTCAGAAGTGACATACACATTCCTGTGTTCATTTTAATTATAAAATTAAACCAGATTTTCCTGATTGATAGGAAGTCTGACTTGACCCTGGTTTGATAATAAAGTCTGGCTTAGCTAATTACCTTATCTTGTGGGTTCATTTCCATAAATTGAATGCCTTTAATCTGTGGCTCCAAGATAGTGAGAAAACAAATTTAAATGATGTGATACAATAAAAGCGTTTAATCAAAGATATTATATTTGCAAAATGTATTGAACTAGCAATATTTTGAATTTCCCAACAGTTTCTGAGTATATTGGATTAAACAACTACAATAATAAATAAAGAAGAACAGGTTTAGTTTAGCATCATTAGATCAGTCTTTGTAAAGACTTTTGGATGTACTTTGCACAAATTGAGGAAGCACTTGACGTTGCTGACTGAGCCAAAAAATATGGGTTTGTAAGTTAGGTGGTTTCCAGTTTTTTGCTTCCAACAAAATCGAGGCCAACATAGACAGGTTATCAACTGATAAAGGGCATTAAAAACCATCTCTGATGTTAGATTACCATACTTTGGGCAGACAACTTCAAAGGAATATGTAGACTAGGAGTCCCCTGCTGCTAGAACAAAAAACATTTGCTGCCAACTGGCCAAATCCACTTGCTCCATTGTCTCTTTCCTTTGACAGCATCAGTGGCTTCCAATGGTTAGAAGCAAGTGAGCAGAATGGGCCGTCTCCTCAGACCCTGCCCTGAGGTGGTTCATAAGAAAGAAGGCACATCTCAGATAGAATCTGGTGACACACACGAAACTGTGACATGGCCTGTTTTTGTAAATGATGGAGTCCCAGCTTCCTATCCCTCAGGCATGCTGAAATGTTCACTCATGAGAGAGTCACGGGAAGCAGATGTGATGCTGCTGACAGCAGACAGCTGCTCCAGCCAGCTTTCTACTCAGAGCAGGGAAAGGTATCCTACTCCATTATCAGGGCAGACGCTACCCCCCAATCCACGCAAGGACAGAGATGCACAGTGTATCAGCTCATGTCTTCTTGGACACCCCTTAATTCATCAACCAGAATTTATCCCTAACAGCCCATATACCAGTAAGTGACGCTCTCATGCACATTTGGAAAGCAATATGCACTGTTAGAAGCGGGCTCCTCTGCGGTGTGAGCACCAGTGTAGGATAGTTTTGGTAGTTTCAGAAGCGGCCCTAGAGTGACATTCCTGAATCTGTAAAGGACAGATATAGGGTAGCAACTAAACTTCCCGTGATGTAGCTGTGATGGGACAGCTGTCACTCACAACGTTTGTACTTGGACAATGTGGTTTCCGGGCGTGGTGGTCTTCATAGCAAGTTTCTCACCTGCCCCCTAAAAGAATGGTGATAAACTAGATACCTCTCAACTACTTGTAAGTTGGCATCGAATTTTTTTTTCGTCAAAAGCTTCAAAAGTTGCAAAGGTATAATTTCTGTTACATCATTATTTAAATGTGTGAGGGAATTTAAATGCCATAGTGATTTGATAGCCACTTTCCCATTTAAAAACTTGATGAGCAGGGTCTAATTAAACATTCAGAAATGTTATGCTTTTCCTTCTTCTGACATCGTGCACTCTCAAAATACTTTCCCTCATCTAACAACGAACACATGAATAGGTTTAGATTTATCTCAACATATAAACAGGCTTAGAATCTAATTTGTAATTTTTTAAATTGAAGTACAGTTGATTTACAATATCGTGTTAGTTTCAGGTGCACAGTACAGTGATTCAGTATACATACATATGTATATTATATATATGAATATGTATATATGTATATTACAAACCTAATTTGTAATTTTAAATCTACGCTCATAGATCACATCATTTTTAAGTGGTAAGTGTCCCTCTTTTTCTGACATTTCTCTTGAAGAGGGAAGGCACGTATTAGAAGTGATTTCCTAAATTCCTCTGCAGGCTGAGCTCACACGTGAGTTTAAGCCCGAGTGTTGCGAGGGACACACCTGGAACAGTTAGCGATCTCCATGCGGGGGCCCTCGCACTGCCAGCCGCCGCACTGGGGGGCCGGGCTGTCGCAGGAGCGGGTCCGGCAGAGGCAGGATCCCACAGTGCTGCCGTCTGTGTGCGTGCATGGCGTCCACGCTGACCACGCGCCGAAGTGCCCATCCACGGTGAGATTCCTCATCTAGGAAGCAGATACAAACGTGGATGTCAGAAAGGGTCAAGGCTGCAAACATAATAGGGAAAAAATGAAAGGTCTCCCACAAGACCATCAGAACTCATCTGGAATATTTCATATTACGATTAAAAAGAGAGGAACAGGGATGTAGTTTGAAGTAAAGCAGCAGAGGTCATCGGTGGAGACAGTGATGGAGGAGAGGGAGGGGAAAAAAGAGGCAGAGGGGAGGAGGGGGCAGAAGAAAAGAGGGATAAGAAGGATATGGTTCTATCTGCCTCCCTCAAGGAGGACGGAGAGATGTAACGACTTGTCAATCAAGCGATACTAGGCTTGTTCACTCAGGTGAGAAACCCAAGGAACAAGAAGAATTGGAGTGAAGAATCGCATCTGTGCTACTCTGTTGCATTTTTATGTACCTTAAAATAATGCAAGATTGGTCAGCTAGCAGTATGTAAGACCTGGCCTCAAAAGTCACCTCAAACTGACCACATTTAATTTATAACGTATTAAAAGAGCGTGTATTAAGCAACCGGAACCTACTAGTTGTTAGGCGCATCCCCGTCAAACCCGTCCTATATCCACCCTCCAAGAGTCTGTAAGCTGGCCAGGAGGAGCTGGACCGCTCATCATTACTACAAGTAAATCCAGTGATGGAGCTCTGAGCAGGGGCTGTGGGCGGAGGAGGGGCTCTCGGCAAACTCGCAGGATCCTTAAGGACGGTTAGGAGGCTGCGCTGCGCCCTGAAGCACGAGAGAGGCACCAGGTGACGGAGTCGGCCGGGGCCGCCGAGGGGAGCAGCCTGAGTGATGACAGAGGGGAACGATGCTGCTGTGTGGTATTGAGGGCAAGCAGGCTCTAATGTCGCTGGGACGCGAGCAGGTGGTCCAGAGGAAGCAAAACGGAGAGCTGAGCTAGGAGCCACGGCAGGGTCTGAACAGGGGGCCCGGATGCTCTGTGATGTGGACGTTCTGAGGGCCTCCAGGGAGGGTGGAAGGCAGGGGCCTCTCTGGCGGGCAGCCCGGCCCATGGTGACTAGCTCCAGTGCAGGTGGAAGACCGCACGATGTCACTGTAAATCTGACCAGGGAATTTTCTCAGGAGCTAGAGTGTCCTCCAGATTTGAGAGTTTTGGGGCCCAGCCTTCAGATCACCCAGACCCCAAAAAGGAATCTCCCCTCTGAAAAGGGACAGAAGAAGGCCTAAAGTCCAAACCTCCTAAATTTAACATGGGGCCTTATGCATTTCTTAGAAAATATGACAAATGAAGAGAAGGGATCACAAGTAAGTTACGTGTTTCACGTTACTCTCTGCTGCCCCACCTTCTCGCCCACATGGTCCCACCCTGGATGATTCTGGGGGATTAAAGACTCATCATTCACATAGGAGAGGACTCCACAGATGAGACAGTTAATTTCTGTGGGGCAAACTGTACCTGCATGACACAGTTTCAGAACAAAGCTGACACCATATTTTGTGTGTGAAAATCCAAGTGAGCTTTACCTCTGCTCTGTATCCAAATACAACAGGAAAGAGTAAACATTAAGCATGTTCATCTCCTCTGACCCGGCTGGTTGCCCATCTCCAGCTGCCACAGTTATGACTCTACCCCTCTTGTTTCTTATCGATACTCCAAGACTTTACACTCCCACTAACCACACCTGGCTATTTCTATAAGAAGCAGGGACAAAAGGGAAAGGATGACACTGCATGGTCCTCTGGATTCAGAGTGATTCACCGGATCCCACCCAGAGTGAGGCGATGTACAAAGGCAGATTTTTCCTAAGAGGAAAATATCCCCATTTCTAAGGTCCTGTAACCTCCCCCGTCCCACCAGGATAAGAATACAGCTCCTACCGTATGGTGACCTCAGTGTTTTCTTGGAGAACAGACCCCTGCGTGACAAGGGGGTTCACACCACGAATCTCTCCCTGAATTTGTTGTTAAAGCAGCAAAGGCCCTGCCACTTGCGAGTTTCAGGATTCCTCCTCCATCCTTTAACAGCCTTCTTGCTGCCTCTGGCCGAAAGGGCTCTTGTGCAGGTAGAAAAGAGATCAGCAGATGCGCGCGCACTGGGGTTGACCATGCTCACAAGTCCAAACACCCGCCCGCTATGTAAATGTGGCTATGACTGTTCTCACGGTAAAAAGCATGAAGCCCTTGCTCGTGGAGCCAGCATCAGTAATAACAGTGATCACACAGCATATTTGTATGATATCTACACAGTATAGGTCCATACTATTTTGACTGATCGTGATCATTACTATTACTTTGTGAATGTGCTCTGAGTCTGGGGAGCCCCCCTCTGCTGCTCTGCCCTCAGGGCGCCATGCGGGGCTGGGCATGGGGGCTGACGCACCAGCTACCTGTGCTATGGGGGTGGGGGAGGCGGGGAGGGGGGCGGGGCGGGGGACCATCCGTCCCTAGTAAAGAGGGGTGATGAGAGTTTCTACCCTTGGGCTGCGCTCGGAGGCTAAGGAAAACGGCACCTGAGTACCTGTCAAGTGGTTGGCACAGGGACTACTGTCTAGTTAAGGGCCGACCAGAGGTAACAGCGTTGCACGGATCACACAGAAATGATGCTGAGTTCCATTTCGATTTCACAAATGCAAATATGGTTCTATCTGCCTCCCTCAAGGCATCCAAATGATGCTGTACCTCAGACAAGACCCAGGTCTGGGCCACAAGGAAGCCAGTTCCCTAGTCTTCCCCATCTGCTTCTGGCATGTAGGTGATGGCTGGAAGGGGAAATTGGGGACAAGAATTCTTATAGTGGGATAAAAAGGAGAAGGGGGGCTTCTACTACTGCTTGACACAGTTTCACATTGAAAACATTTCACAACTTTTATTCAATGTCCTGGTAGGCTTGGGCCATTGGCTGGCTTTGTACAGGATATGAGGGACTCCTTACTGAGCGGGTTATGGGTGAACAGATAAACTGTGGAAAGGGGGGATTATCAGAGCCCAGGACTGGACAGTGCTTCCAAGGTGCTGCTCTGCGTGTGATGTAGGGGTACATAGTTGTGCCTGTTACACCCCAAACACACACACAAACATATATGTCACAGCTCATGGAAAATCGTGGAAAAACCTAAGGAGCTTAAAAGTGAATTTTTAAAGCAACATGAAAAACCAATCAAAAGAGAATATCACCATCCATGTAGTTTATCACATCATGTTGACTCTAAAATTTGACATCAAAAACATCCTCCTTCTCTGAAGTCCTGCTGTGCTGTAGACTACACTCCAACCCAGCCCAGAAGGAGGCAGACGCCTCTAGAATGTTTGCTGGAGGTTCAGGCAAAGGGAGCCCACGAGTTACAGAGTATAAAATATCACGGCTTCATGGTACCAGTGAGGTTTCAGAGGTGAAGATCCAAGTCTTAAGCACATGCATTTATGATGGTCCTGGCAGGATTGTGGAATGAACGTGATGAGGGCAACCTGGGCAGAGGTGTGGGTGGGATTAAGGGAACCATCAAGGGATGCAGAAGCCGCAGGGAGCAGAAACATGGGGAGCTACGACCGTGCTCATTGCGCCGGCCTGCTGGGGAGAGGGGAGGATAGGTTATGGGGGCCTGAGGGAAGAATAGAGCCTGGGAAGGGGCTGCCTGACAGGGGCTGTGATGTGGCATGAAGCCCTGGCCAAAGCTGCAGGCTGAGCTGAAGGAGGGCAGGAAGGAGGACCCCAGCCTCATTCTCTTGCCCGTGGTGCACACTGGCCAGACCCAAGACAACAAGAAAGCCTGGGAGGAGAGAGAGAACAGTCTGGAACTGGGGAAGCTCAGGCCCTTGGGGCAGGGGTGGGGAGGGGATGTGGACTGACTAGCACAGACCAGCATCACCATCACCAGAGGCTCTCTGAGACTTCTGGTTCCTTCCATTTGCCTCCTTGTCTGTGATGGTGAGAAGGGTCATGTAGGTCAGGGAAGTCCTTGTGATTTTTGAATGTCTATGAATCCCCCCAGTACTGATCAGAAACTTTTGTAGGGGCAGATGATTTGGGGACCTGCAAAGATGGGTTAATTCTCTTAAATCCCCCTTGGCTTCCGTTTCCTTGTCTAAAATGCAAAGGAAACAGCACAGAGATTGTTAGGATCTATAACTACAAGAGATCATGAATATACAAAACTCAAAGATTTGTGAAGTCAGGGGGAAATACAATATGATGGTGATGAATGAATAAAGATGGAAGCAGCAATCATTCGGAATGTTGGAAGACAACATTTTATGATGGAAAAATATGTAGAAACTGGCAAACTAAAAGAATAAGTCAGTGACTTGTAGAAAGGGGCCTGCGGGGCCATGAGTTGAGTGCCAGCTGAGGTGGTCTTTGTAGAAGCTAAGCTTATCAGTGAGGTGAGGCACTGCACTGAGTGACTGACAGGTATTATCTCACTGCATCTTCACAGCATCCCTAGAGCGTACATCTCACTTTATGGATAGGAAAACTGAAGCCCAGGTGTCACTCAATTAGCTCAAAGTCACTCTGGTTGTAAAAGACCCAAGAATCAGTCTAAACAAGCTTAATCCAGAGCCTGTGCTCTCAGCCATTTCATTGGGTAACGTGATTCTTAGAACTTTCTTTGATGAGACTCTTATGGAGATCAGCTTCATGCACTTTTACCACCAGCTGTGTAACAGCAAAGTTCCCTTCACCTAGGAAATAATGGACTTCCAAGAGCTGGCTAGAGCCAACTTTTGTTAACAAGCATAATCCTTAATCCCACTTTTGATTTATTCATGTTCAATTCATTAATTCCCAACTGATGAAGGATGTAGATGCATTTGATGAGCATAGAGGTCCCTGGAGCATATCTTTAGGTTCTTACTGTTCTCCAACCATCATGTTCTTATGACTAAATTGAAGTCTTATATTTTCTATTTGGATATTTTTTCAGAAGTTAAAATGTTTTCCTTTATTTACTATTAAGGCTCATGTACCTTTGGTCAGAGACTGTAACAAAACAGGATATTGGATGCACTCTTTGGAGTGGCTTGTCTCATGTTATGACATCAACTTAATATTGTCCTTAAGTCTATCTGTATAAATGAAGTACATGAAGGGAAGATAGCACCTTTGAAGAGAACTAAGATGGAACTCTGTGTGGCCTCTGCAAGATGGGTGAATAGAGGTAAACTTTATTGCCTCTGAATCCCACTTCTTCCATCTATGAGACAAAATGGAAGCAATAACATCATGAACATTAAACGAGATACTCCACTGAAAGTTGCCTAACATGGCACTGAGCACACGATCAAAACACCCAATTAACCTCAATTCCCTTTTCCTTCTTTTACAGTTGATTTCGGTGATACCTCTCAGGCTATATGAACATAATATGCCGATGACTAATGGGTCACCAAGCACTGAGTCCACTGATCAGCCACTGCTTTGGAAGACGTTGACAGCTGGGAATTACATCATCTTGTAGACTAGGAATAATGTCAGAAGTACCGGATTTAAGTCGATTTCTTTCTCAGTGTAGTTTCAGAATCTTGTGTAAACCCTTTAGTCTCTGGTCTATGGTACTGGCATCTAAATAAAGGGCTCTGGGCTTAATCACTGCTAAATTCTCCTTTCACTCCAAAGATGATAATTACACAGTAGCCAGGGAAGAATCTGTTATTTTAACACATTTAGGTGCTTATTTGGTCTACGTATTTTGCAAGTCACTGCACGACGTATCTTGGAATAGAGACTCATTGCACGATATGGTATGCTAATAACCATATGTCCACACAGGGTGTGGATGACATTCACGCATAAATAAAGCCCAGGTAGATTTTTAAGATTATGCTATCCTTGTTAAGCAATATTGCAAGTTAGGCAGGACGGATATATTATTTGAATCACTCTAGGTATGTAAATTTAGATCTTGCTTGAGTACTTCAAATCTCTTAAACCGAGAACAATGTTTTTAATTACAATAATATAAGAAAAGAGAATGTTAACCAATATGTCGGTCAACTATTGCCCTGTCTCCTGGACAAAAGAAATCCATAAACATTTTTAAATAAGGATCTTTAAGTGGAAAATAGTTCTCTGTCTTTACTCTGGCCCATAAAGTCAAGCCTTTCTTCCACTTCAGTCAAAAATTTTAAAAAAAGAATAATATAGAAGCAAATTACTATTTTAATAGCTTTTAAAAATACTTCTCTAAGTCTGCTCTATATAAATGCTAACCATTTCATCTAACTCATTTCTTTCTAAGAGATTTTTTGAAATGGATGTATAATTAAAACAATATTTGGGTAATATGGGATTTCCCATTTTCTATCTGGTAGCCTACATAAGTCAGAAAAAATATGTTTTTCTTTCCTGTGGTTTCTCAAAGTGATATAAGTTATTGTCCGTTGTCAAATGCTTTGCATATTCTTATCAGTAGTATATCTTGATAAATGACAAATTACACTGGATGAAATGACAGAGATGGTTTTGTATAATGAAATCACCTCAAACCAGAAGAAAAAAAGACCTTGTTATGTATGGTTTAGGGACAGCGAATCAGAGATCACGTCTCAACTACATTTTTCAAAAAGAGATAGTGGAGGGGCAGCTGTGAAACCAGCGCAGGTCCACATCGCCCTCTGACCTTCCCTGAGTTTATAACAGAAGCTGTCCTCTCAGCAGAAAGAAGCCACTTTAGTGATAACCCTCCTGTCGCTTCTTAAATACCAGGTCTTTCATTTTCTGACCGCAGAAACATACAAGACGTACTTGTTATAAACTAAGTGGATGAGTGTGTATTTCCCCTTATGTAACTAAGCATGTCCCAGATATCCACTAAAACAGCCTTGAGTCCTGGACCAATGGCTTTACTGCTTGAGAAGAACTGCTATTATCTTCTGCCTTTTTTTTTTTTACCATTAAAACTGTAAGGTCAAACGTCTACAAGAAGATGCGCTGATTCTTCTAAAGTGTGTGTCTGAACTTTAGAGGTACATTTCAGATAGTGCACTTTGTGTTTTCTTTAGCTGCAAAGAATTTAAGGTGAACACCTTGTGCTTTTAAAGTGTGTTGCAGACATTAAGAAGGAACTTCACACAGACAGTGGCATGTTTTAACCAATTTCACAAGACACCACAGAAAAGTTTGCTTCTAAATTCAGAGATCCAAAGCTAAATAACCCAAAGGAGTAGCAGCTAACCCCATTGCAAGGCTTTGCTCAGAGCCTGGATGTGGTGATACACCCACCTCTGCAGCGAAAGGCCTAGATCTCCTGCCAACATTTGGGGAACAACACTGATTTAATAGCCCTTGCCTCCCTCATGACACTCTGCCTGATTTTCTCACTTACAAACTTAAGGACAGGCTTCCTGACACGTGGCTCAGATAATGGAAAGTGCAGGTTCCTTCATAAGAAATGGACAGACTGTTCAGACGCCTCAGGCAGTTCTGAACAGAAGGAACAGCACGGATTTAAAATAACAGCCTGTGTCCCTTGCCTTCTCACCTCTGTCTTGCAGAGGTGCGGCCAGAAATGACAGCATGGAGATCAGCAGTGATGTGACAGCAAAGGGACTTACTAAATTTTCAAATATATTGAAGTTAATAGCTGTTGTTCATGTTCTCTGAGAACAGAAAGAGACTTGGAATGACTTGATTGAGGGCTCTGAAGACAAAGGGGAAGAAAGGTTGGATCCTATAAGTGAGGATGCAAACAAATAAATTGGCAAAGGAAAGTGTGAAATCTGTTTTCTTGGATTCAGAGTTCGGCTCTAAACACAGGGGAATTTCTCCCTATTCTGCAGGGTTCCCTGTGGGAATGTACATTAGGCTGTTTCTCCCAGGACTTTCTGTGACCCTGAGCAGTAGTGAGGAGACTGTCCCACATGGCGTTCCATCATAATATCCTTTAGTTTATTCTTTCAATTGCTATTTTATTAATGCTACAAAGGGCAAAATAGTCCACACCAAGGTCTGGAGATAAAAATCCAAGAATAAAACAGAAATGTTGCATCCCATTTTCAAATCAGCACTGCTTTCTCTTAAGATATTTCTCTTCAAAACAGACAGCAAGGTGTCAGCAGGATCCCATGTGGCTCCGTGCAAGGAGGGGCTGAAAAAGTTAAGAGAGCACAGACTGGATTTGCTAGGAAGGTTCTAATATGAAAATGCATGGACACCACGGAAGCGTGGGTTAGGATTGTAGGACAGCTTGGTTCCCATGGACAGTGTTTCCAGAGCTGGACACACGGACACTCACAGGACAGGTGGAGATGCTCTGTTCCCACTGCATCATGCTCAGGCTCTCCTCCAGGCTCGTGCATTTCTTCATCACCGAATCCCAGCCACAGTAAGGGTCCTGGGCCCCAATGCAGGCACTGGAAACACACACCAAAGGGTCAAGAGAAAGGCAGGTTTATCTAGTACCGTAGATGCAAGCTAAGAATTGACTCTTAGGCCTTGACATGGGATGAGAAACAAAGTTTTCGTCTGCACAGTAGAGAACATAGCTAACTGCATATGCCAGTAAGTATCTAATTAAAATTAAATAAATTAATTTTATTTGAAATATCTATTTTTTTCTAAGATCCAGGGCTGACAACCAAATGATTGTCCATGCTAACATGAAGCCTTTTGGTGTCATGAACAATCTAGAGTCAGAATCTTGCAAGGCTCCAAAATACTAGTTGTCATCACACCATCATCATCCTCACCCCCTTAATGACAGGTACTATTTGTTGAACATCTACCGTGGTATGTAAAATGATTGCATCCTTTGTACAGAAACAATTTTTATAGGAATGTATTAATGTTTTCACTTTATCATCATCATCATCACCACCACCACCATCATTATCATCATCTTCATCCCCTTAATAATGGGTATTATTTGTTGAATACCTACTGTGATATATAAAATTATTATGTCATTTAACCATTTAAACAACTCTAATGAGGGAGGTATTATTATTTTAACTTTATTGATGAGAAAAAGGAGACACCAAAAATTTCTAATATTTGCCCAAGGACAAACAAATACACCCCAAACCCTGCAACGTGGTCGGTTCAAATTTAATAAAATAGAGAAGTGTTCCTTTTGAGTACCATAGCTTAAAAATGCATTAAATTTTTCAATTTAATAGTGGTTTAATATAGCCCTGTCTACAATATTCAACATATTATATCAGAAATACTGTAGATGGTAGATATTTTGTTTCAGCTTTGTCTAAACGAAAGAGTTCATATACAACATGGGCATCATTAGATGAAGATTTCAGCCCCTAAGTTATAAACACAATATAGTGTAGATGTGGGGAGGGAGGAAACAGACAGAGATGACTGTGACAGTCAAAATTACACAGAAGATGACCCCACAGAAATGCAGGACATTGGACACCTTTTCTCTGAAGGGTCAAGAGATCAGATGTGCAGGAAAGGGTTGTGAGGGAAGGCAGGTGAGTTCAGCACGGAAGTGCGAAGGTCTTCTGAGTTAGGGCAGAACTTACAAGGGGCTGAATCTGTTACAGAGTTACCAGTTCACCAAGAGTAGGACTAGAAATCATAGCATAATCATCAAACATGGGGCCAGGGAGGCAGTCGAAGTAACAATGTCATTAATATTAATGATATTAAAAACCCCTATTAACACATCAAATATGTAAACCTTGCATAAAGCACTGTTCTAAGAACTGGACCTCGATTTGCTCACGTAAACCTCATAAAACCTTTAAACAGAGTACCTCCATCAGCTACTCTATTTATTCTCGTTTTAAAACGAAAAAATCGGAGCAGAGAAAGGAGAAGTCCAAGTTCCACAGCTGGGGAAGATACATGTAAAGATAATAAATGAAGCAATAGAGGTATAAAACTATTACTGAGGGCTTCCCTGGTGGTGCAGTGGTTGAGAGTCCGCCTGCCGATGCAGGGGACACGGGTTCGTGCCCCCGTCCGGGAAGCTCCCGCATGCCGCGGAGCGGCTGGGCCCGTGAGCCATGGCCGCTGAGCCTGCGCGTCCGGAGCCTGTGCTCCGCAACGGGAGAGGCCACAACAGTGAGAGGCCCACATACCGCAAACAACAACAACAACAACAACAACAGACTATTACTGATTAAGTTACCAGGCAATTATTTTGTATTAACCAGCCCAAGAAGTTCAAATGGTTAAAACTGGCGCTTCTCACAGCAGGACTAGGGCTGGGAAGGAGTGTGAAAGAGTTACCTGTCACCGTAACCTCACTGGAACTTTTTGACAAGTGACCCTGTACCTGTTGAAAGATAAACTGAGGTCGATTAAACTGTTCAAGAGTTCATTTGAGCAAACATCGGCAGTGCCGAAGGGGCGCTGGTTAGGAGGCTCCGCCCACAGGGGCTGAGGAGAGACTTTTACGGGGAAGATCCAGAAGCAAAGCTCGAAAGTTATTCGATTGCCTACAGCCTGAGCGGTGCTTTATCTGGGAAAGCCTGGCTGTGCTCTTGCCGTTGGTTGTTCTTAAATTTCATCTTTTCCGATTCCAGGGCATTCCGATTCCCGGGCATTCCGATCCCAGGGTGTAGGCAGGACCAGAGTCCCAGTCGTACTGAACTAGCGTCACTGCTGGATTCCACGGTGTGCATCACACATCGGAATCCTCTCCGTGTTTGATCCCATTTTCCCGTCAGGGGGCAAAAAGGGCAAGGCTACACTTCGGGAATTATTCAAGAAGCCTGAATTCCGTTTCATGTTTCTTATTCAAGCAGTATGACCATGAGACAAACTTAAACTTCCAAAAACGAGGAAATTCCACCAAGCCCCTAACGTTGCGGCTTCCCCCTTGCAAAGCTGTCTGTAGAACTTCTGTAGAAGCAACGCCACAGGGTTACCTGGAATATTTTAAGCTGTTTTCAATGAAAAGCTGTTTGTAATAACGTCTCTTTCTTCCGATACTGCAGATGGTTCTGTAGATTCTTAAGATTACATTTAAAATACTAAAACTTCTCTACAATCACAAGTGTCCATTCATTAAAAATACCGTTTATATTAAATGTTTTCCTCACTTAAAATGTTTCATACCATGGGGAACATTCTGATGAACTCTACCTTTATTCTAAATTATACCTTAAGAAAAACCAGTCATCATAACTTACTATTTTTGGAAGTTGCGTCCCTTAAGGAGATCATGTGGAAAATCACAGAATTCCTATGAACGGAGCCATCACGAAAGTGGCTTTTCTTTATTCCACTTTGAAAATGTTTTTCTTTGTGTGATGAATATTTTTAATAATTTTTTTCTTATTTTGTTAAGAACCTTAGATTATTCTCACGTGATATACTGCCCTGGTATCTGAAAGTATCTGAATTCAGAAAACAAGTTGGTCAGAATCTGAGGTTTAATTTGAGAACACATTTATTGAAAGCGTATTTTAGAGCAAAAGCATATTTAGATGTAGGCCTTAATTCTAGAAGGATAAACTACTTTCTTTCTTACAGGAAATTAATCTAATGACATTCCAGTTTATAGAAACTCTTCCTTTATTTTTTTTGGTTTTTGTGGTACGTGGGCCTCTCACTGCTGTGGCCTCTCCTGTTGCGGAGCACAGGCTCTGGACGCGCAGGCTCAGCGGCCATGGCTCACGGGCCCAGCTGCTCCGCGGCATGTGGGATCTTCCCGAACCGCGGAACGAACCTGCGTCCCCTGCATCGGCAGGCGGACTCTCAACCACTGCGCCACCAGGGAAGCCCTCTTCCTTTACTTTTTAAAGTTTGCGGTTACGCTATTTGTTGAGTAACAGAAATAAATGGGTATATTCATTAAAATCTTCCACTGTATTTCTGCAAAGCTGGAGCTAATTACTGAATATGATCCCCTTGCATATTAGATTATCTAAGTATCTATGACTTCATCTGGCTTGTTTCTGCCACACTAACTGCCATTATGTCAGTTTATTTCTGATATTAAGAACTCTTGCCTTATCAACAACACGTATTCATTAAACATGGGATTTCAAAAGTATTTCCATCATTCATTTATTCAGCACACACCTAGCACCTGTCTTGAACTGATTTTGAGAGTGTTTCCTGGGTGTACCGGGAAACAAAACTGACACAGTCAGTTGGACCCAAAGAACTCACCTCTTAGTGAAGGAAATAAACATTAAACAACTGCCCAGATAAATATCAGCAGCCAGTTGCAAAGGAAAAACAAAAGGGGGAGGAGGAGACATATGGGGAGAGCCAGTTAAGCTGGGACCAACGAGAGGAACAGAGTGACTGACGTGATACTTTTCAGCAAAAACAGAGCGTTTTGGCAGGAAGACCAGCATAGGGAGAGCGTACAATGTAGGAGGGAGTAAACTTGAGAGTCTGAAGAAACGCCTAATAAATGGAGGTGGCGCTTTGGCGGAAGTTTGGGGTGTGAATCTGCTGAGTCCTCAAGCCTCCCTCCCTAAGCATTTAGGTTCCCTTGTAAGTGCTGCACCTTTAAAGTGCTTCCCAAATTCTGCACAAAAACCACATGTCAAATGTCAGTATTTTTATTTGTATTATCATGATGATGACACTGAGAGAGAACAATTTATCTATTTGTGAATAATAGTGTCTTAATACCTGAGACAATCTCAGTTGCCTTATTCTTAACGGCTACGTCACCATATACTTCAGGATCTGCTTTCACTTTGAGTTGCATTAAAAACATTACCTCACTGAAAATAAGACTGGAAAATTCCAATTAGACAGTAATCTTCCTGAGGAATACATTCTAAGACATCCACACGTCCCTCAATTAGTAAATCCAACTGGAGCATATTTTTTTTTCAGTTTCCTCTTCTGCAAAACTAGGATAATACCTCACTGGGCTGTTCTGAGGATTAACTTACATCATGTGGTAGAAAAAAACAAAGATTTTTTGAGATGGGCTGCATATACTTATTCTACTTCATCTATAAACATAATTACAAATATGCTGTCAATTTCTGGGAGTGTTTGAAAACATTCTATACCAAAAATACTAAATCTGTGAATGTCACGGAGTCTTTATTTAATAAGGTGATGTGAGACACCACACTGTGTTCCATTAAACGGTGCAAAGTATTTCAGCTACATGTTTGGATCCATTCACAATGATTTCTTTTGCTACTTGCATGTGCAAGCACAGTGCCATGTGTTGAAGACACAAGGATCACGAATGAACTTGCAGTCTAGTGAGGGGGGAAGACGACGTTCATGACCACTGCTTGACAATGTCATAGTGAGGAATGACTATTGAGAAGCCCTGACAATAGGTGCTATAGGAATCAGAGGAGAGAGCTGTGGCCCAGAAGAGTTTCAGGAAGAGGTGCTATTTAGGCTGGCCTTTGAATGCAGCTGGGGTTTGGCTGAATAAGAAACACATCCCTGGTCACAGTGGTTCCAGGAAAGACAACAAGGAGTCCTGTGCACATGGCATGATCCTGTGAGCTGAGCAGCTTGGCTGGGTCAAAGTTTCCTCAAGATTCCAGAGAATTGTACTGATGTGATTAAAATCTGGGGGTTTTGCTTAAGCAAGGGAAATTTGGCTGTGGTGAGTAGGATGTGTCAGATAGTGAAATCTACTAGAAGAAGAATTTATAATTCCCAAGAAGAACTGAGAGACAAGTACAATTGCAACAGCATTTTTAAAAGTTAGGACACATGCCAAGTAAGCAAAGACACAATTACCAGTAAAAATATATGCTTACACTCAGTTAGTCACTAACATTTAATATATTAAAAACTGTTCGCTATTGGCTTATCATATTGGCTTATCATTAAATTACACTGATTAAATTAAATGAGGATTTTTTTCACATTTCAATTTGCTTTTTTATTAATTAATTTTTAAAAAGATTATTATAATAATAATTAAAAAAAAAAACTATAGTTCTTCATGCATCCTTTCCAACATGTTAAAGTGAATTATTTATGAATGAACCTTAGATGATGGTGATTCCATATTGACTACAGTATGAATTATCACTGACTGCAGTGCACTGTAGGAAGTAGGTGCTCAATACATGTTTATTGCATGGCTATGACGTCACTGTGCCTCTACTGGTTCTCTTTACTTCTAGCCCCAAGCTGTAGGAGCAGTCTCATGCATTCTAGAATCAACTTATGTTTGTTGTACTCTCTGAGAAACTTCTTCAACTTTATCTTCTAAACTTTTTATTGAGTTGCTCATATTAGTTTCTTAGCGCTCTTAAAACAAATACCAAATTTAAATCATATCAAATTTAAATAATTCATTTGTACTGCCAGTAATATTAAGCAAATGGTTTTTAGTTAAAATCTTAGGGACTTCCCTGGTGGCGCAGTGGTTAAGAATCCGCCTGCCAATGGAGGGGACATGGGTTCGAACCCTGATCTGGGAAGATCCCACATGCCGTGGAGAAACTAAGCCCGTGAGCCACAACTACTGAGCCCGTGTGCCACAACTAATGAGCCTGCATGCCTTGAGCCTGTGCTCCGCAATGAAGAGTAGCCCCCGCTCGCTGCAACTAGAGAAAGCCCGCACACAGCAAGGAAGACCCAATGCAGCCAAAAGAAAAAAAAAATCTTATTAGGTAGATATAAAAATTTTACAGTGAGACATTATGGGAAAATTGATAGTTTAAGAAAACAGTGAAAAAAATAGAGGGCATTTGAAGTAAGCAAAACAAAAATGCTTTCTGGAAGTCTAGCACTTGCAGTCAGCTTTGGTTTCTGATGTGATACGGACAGTCCTATTTCACCTAATTTTCCTGCCCAGATTCCTGAGCTGTTTACTTTGGCCTCTGGGTGGGCCTTAGTCACTGGGGACTTTTCTCTAGAACAAACACAAAATTTTTCTGGAAAGCCCAATTCTGCCGCCTGAGGGAAGCTCTCCAGGGAAGGCAGCCTGTCTAGTCTTGTACTCAGGAACAAAAGGGGCACAGAGACTAAACATGAGCCCTTCACAGCTCAGGGATGTTGAAGTAATTTCCAGAAGTGACTTGGAAAATGCTGTGTCCCTGTGCCCGGGAGGGAAAGCATCCACTGGCCCCTTCATTCAGGGAAAAGCCTACACTCTGGTATTTGATCTTCTGTTGTCTGTAAACTAGAGGTAATCGTAGGTTTCTCCAAGTCCACTCTCTCAGTCTACCCTCCTCTCCAGCCAGTCAAGGATAAAAATGAAGACACAATTATTTCTTGCCCATCTCATGTTTCTTCAAGAGAAACCCTTCTGTACGTGAGGGTTTAGTAGGCAGAATCAGAAGACACGGGAGAGGTAGAAGGGTCAGCAGTCACACCTGAAGACTGTACGAAGTGTCAAGTTATCCATCTTAAGTTTTACACAAAACCCTAGAGGACAATAAGTCCAGAGCAATTTTTTTTATTATTATTATTTTGGCTTCTTATAATTCACTCGACTTAGCAGTTTGCCTGCGACTGAGTGGGTGAGGCTTGGGCCGAGGCGTCCTCCTGTGGAGCACAGCCCACCCCAGGAAGGACATCCGCCCCTCTCAGCAGAACAGTTGAGGCACGTGTGGTACCCACCTCGCATCTGGATTCTCTGTTGCCCTCCCCAACCACCGGGATGGGCAAAGGTAAGCACTTGGCTCTCCTCACACCCGGCCCTGTCCAGCCTCCATCAGCCCCGCTTGTATGCATATGTACCTGCTCACTTGAGACGGGGGATTACTGAATACCCACCGACAGACGCCCCTGCCCGTTGGCTGGGGCCATGCTGACATCACTCACCTACACACAGAACGTGCTCGAGGTAGAGTCTCACAACCGCCAGAAAATCCATCTGCCCAAACAGACCAGAGCGAGGTAAATAACTTAATGCACGGAGCAGAATCTGGCCTGATGGGCCCTGTACATCTCAGAAAATGTGAAGTTGTTTAAAGGTGGAAGAACAAATTCACAGATTAGTTTGCCCTCTGTTAGGTCCAGAGGCAACGTGAAGTATATCTGGACAATGAAAGCAAATCATGTGTACGAGAGCAGCACCGGCCCAGCAGGACGTACATGAACTGAATATAATGCTCACGCGGCAAAGGAGAGGAACCGTCTCGTATTGGATTCTTCTTATTTGCCAGACCCATTAGATGGTCTCTGTCTTTTGCTCTAGTAACACACTGAGTAACCTCCTCATAATCACACACCAAGCCAAAGGCTTATCCAGGATCCACCTGCATCCAAAGCTCATGGTCTTTCCGTATGCGAGCTGTTTTGCAGACACATAGGGATGACGATTTCCTTAAGAATCGTTAATTCACTGGACCAGGCTGCAAATACAACCTTCGGAGGAGCTCAGGGTATAAAAGCCAAGGTGTTTCTGCTCAGAATCGCTCAGATGCAAGGATCTGGAGCTGAGAAAAACTGCTGCAGCCCAAGCTTCCCCATGGAGTTCTTTACATAGCGTTAAATCTGGGAGCTCAAAAGCAGGAGATCTGTAGAGTAGACATTAAATAATGAAACCTCGCAGCGTGAGCCCTTCAGTTGTGCCTCTCAAACACAACTGAGGTACAAAAGGTTGGTAACTGTACTGATTTTAAGACTTTATCCAAGTGACTATCTGGATTGCCATTTAGAACACAGAAACATGCTCTTTTAGGAGACTGAACAGGAAATGGAACCTGAAACTGTTGGGTGGCTATAGCATATCTACAAGATGGCACTCAAATATTTTCTTTGCTTTTATCGTCCACCTGGATCATATGTACGTTTATATCATTGTCAAAGGTGGATTTACCATGAAGCTAAGGAAGCTTGAACTTCCTTACTTCATGAGACCCTTTAGGATTCTGTGATTGTAGGTGACATGGATGGAACTAGAGACTGTTATATTGAGTGAAGTAAGTCAGACACAGAAAAGACAAGTATCGTGTGATATTGCTTATATGTGGAATCTTAAAAAAATGGTACAAATGAACTTATTTACAAAACAGAAATAGAGTCACAGATGTAGAAAACAAGCTTATGGTTACCAAGGGGGAAGGGGGAGGGATAAACTGGGAGATTGGGATTGACACATACACACTACTATAAATGAAATAGATAACTAATAAGGGCCTACTTATAGCACAGGGAACTCTACTCAGTACTCTGTAATGACCTATATGGGACAAGAATCTTAAAAAGAGTGGATATATGTATATGTATAACTGATTTACTTTGCTGTGCACCTGAAACTAGCACAACAATGTAAATCAACTATACTCCAATAAAAATTAAAATAAAAAGCCACGGACATATCTGATTTCTCTCTGTATTCCCTGCATTCAGAATAAAGCTTGCCTGGAACTGTTCAAAGAATGTTTGATAGATGAAAAAAAAAAGATTCTGTGATTGGCCTCCGTCATGTTTGTATTTATAATTTGATATTCTTTTCCTTAGAATAGAGAATTCCTTTTAGAATAGAGAATCCCTCCCAAATTGTGTGTCACACCACACATAACCTACATTTTTCCCTGATTATTACAGAACAGTAGTATGACTTACATTCTTAATTTACTAGTCTAGTTCATGCACGTTCATGTTCTACGTATCACATTTTGACTGGTCCTTTTCCACCCCGCCCAGGACTTGGGGGTGTAACTAATGAGTTTCTGGAAGATGCTGTGTTCCAGCCCAAGCCCACCTCGGACCCCCTCTTACAATGTTGCAATTAGCATGTTAGCATGTATTTCACGGTTGTAATTAGCACGTTGGCATGCATTTCACGGTTGTAATTAGCACGTTGGCATGCATTTAGCAAGCAAGTTGGCATGTGTTTCACAGCTATGATTAGCACGTTGGCATGTATTTCACAGTTTTAATTAGCATGTTGGCATGTATCTCGCAGTTGTGAACAGCATGTTGGCATGTATACTTTCGGTCTTTTCCTTCTATGTTTTAAACAGTATTAGTGATGGCAAACAAATAACGTGTCTTGCTTTTTTCAGTTAATATCATATCATACAGATGTCTTCACTGTCATCATTTAATGCCTTCAGAATAACCCACTGAGTGGATACTCCACTGAGTCAGTATATCATAACTTGGTAATTATTTCCCTTACTATTGGAAATTTAACATTGGAGCACTGGTTGTGATTCAGATATAGCTTAAAAAAATAATTGTACAGCGATGGCAGGCTTGGAGATTAGGTCCTAGTGGAGTCCAGGGTCAGACTTTAATGATAAATCGATTTGGGGATAAAGTCTAAGGTAACTCCAAGGCCCTTTGGCTTGAATCCACAAGAGATATTTGGGAGATTTTATTTATGTCAGAATTTCTCATTAGATTCTGAGCCCCGCGAAGCAGGGTCAGTGACGTCTCATCTATCATCATACACTCAGAGCCTGGCTTGGTGCTTGGTACACATAAGATTCAATAAATATACTATAAGTGAATTAACTAAGGAAAATCCAGAGGCTACACCAAAGCCAAAGCAAACAAAAACTCAAGATGTTGAGATTAGGGAAATATTAAGTTTATTTTGAAGGGAGCATATTTACTTTGTAAAATGGGTACATTTCAAAATGTCCTTCTGATGTTTATATGATTCATAACTGAATGGCTAGGGCTGTCTTGCTGGGGCACCTTGTGGGGATCCCGCAAGTGCTCTCTATACATTGTGTTTCTCCCATCAGGCAGATGCTGTCTTTAGAGAATATGTAATTAATAAAGGTGACAACCTATTAACTCCACCTTTTAAACTGTAGCTCTTTCAAGCAATAAATATCCTGCAGGAATCTCATTTCCACACTAGTTTTCTTAATGAGGTGTTAATTTTTTTATTACAGGCTAACTGAACTAAGAATGACTAGACACCCATTCACAAATGGAGCCAACGTATTTTTCTTAATGGTTTCCTCTTTCCCTCCAGTTTTATAAAGCAAAATTTAGAAGCCATGTCTCATGTTATATACAGGCTATGCATCTTCCAGTTCCCAGCTTTCCTTCTCTCTCCAAATAGCTTTTACAGCAAAGCAAAAATAAACACCTAAAGACGAAGGGTTTTCAATCCTTTGGCTAATGTTTTATATCACTGCACTTTTCTGTAAAGGGAGCTTTACTGTTACACAAGAATTGCGGTTTTCTTTTTAGGTTATAGAGAAAAATAACAGAAAGGGGACAGGCAGAGTATCCATCTGTTAATTTGATAAGTATTTACTGAGCCTGTCTCAGGCTGGACACATGCTGAAGGCTGTACGGAACCTGGAAAGACAATGCCCAGCCTTCAGGAGCTCACATTCCCAAAGGCTGAAGGAAGAATTCTAATTTCTGTTCTCTGACTGATGATTCTTTGGACATTCTCTCTCTGATTCCGATTGCTCCCTCATCTATAAAATGTTAACACTACAAGCTGATAGGTTTATCTTACCTCAGAACTGTGGTGGGTGTCAAACAGAAACTAAAGAATATATGAATGTCTGAAGAGTAGAAAACGCTCTGCTGTTAATTTACTAGGGTTTAGAGTTAAATTATGTAATTTAACACTTAATTTATGTAATTTAACACCTAATTTTAAAAATTAGTGTATGTAATGATGTAAGGCACATTCATTCATTCAAAAGGCGTACACGATAATAATCTAATTCAGGAATCAGCAAATGACAGTGCATGGCCCTAATCCAGCCTGCTCCCTGAAGTTTTACTGAAACACAGGGTAGGCGAATGCTTGGCCCTGGTGCCCTGGTGGCTTTTCATGTCTCCACATAGGGCAAAGCTTAACTACAGCTAAGCTAAGCTTTGGCAGAGAGCCCTGGGACCCGCCCGATCACGCGCATGGGAGGATTATGAGCGCCTGCTACAAAGCTGTTTTCCTCCCACCTCCCTGTGCCCCAGGGAGGCTGTCAGGAGATGGTTTCTCATCGCCTCCTGGGTTCTAATGAGGTATAAGGCTTTTTGCCCCCTACTCTCGCCCCTACTGGGATGCAGCTGCAGGCTATAAAACCGCAGCACAGAATCAGCTCCTCAGCAGCGTGGGGCCCGAGTTCTCCCGCGCATTGTCATCTGGCCTCTTCTGTTTTGGTGTCATCTGTGGGATAAGGGACCTGGGTAACTGACACCTTTTCTGCTCTTACTTTTGTTGTCTACATAAGTAATAAACTGACTGAATCTAAAAGTGAATCCTTCCTTTGCCGGATGAACCTGTGTGCCTTTTGCTGACACACAGCCACACCTACTCACTATGGTCTGTGGCTGCTTCCATGCTACAAGGACAGAGTTGAGCAGCTGCAAGAGAGACCCTATAGCCTGGGAAGCCTAAACATCTTCTGTCTGGTTCTTTACAGAGAAAGTTTGCCAACCCACTGATCTAATTAATGCACAATCCTTAAAATGGTTTTAAAGTCTAAATCAAAAGCCTTTCCATCACCACTTCCCCAAGCTTTCCTTTCCTTAGGCCTGAGGAGCTTCAATCAGCCAGACCAACTGAAGGTTACACTATTTCCTTGGGGGTGGTGGTGTGGGGAATAACAGCTTGATTTCTGGACGTGACTATTGCAGCTGAAGTCCCGTGATCATTCTTTTCTTCTTGAAGCAGGGAGATAAGACCTCTATCAGCTCTTGGCCAGTCTGTTTTCCTCCAAGTGGCAAGTTATGACTTTATATTGGTACTTACATCAGTAGGAATTAAGTTAGTGGCTATTCTTGCCTGCTTCACCTCGTGCATCCCTATGAAGACCTTTTCCCACTTTCACGCTGCTATTGGGAGCCCCCGGCTGGGCACCGGCCTCAGGTGAGGGTGGTGTCAGCTTACCTACCTTCCATTTCACATGCTGTACCCACATGCAGCCCTTTCCAGATTCCCATCTTCTTCAGAATTCAGCAAATATTCATTCATTTCATGAAACTAACACATGCGTGTGGTAAGTAAGTCTTAGAGTACCAAGGATACACAGGAAAGGTAAAATTTCTCTCCCACTCTACATCCCCAGAAGTCACCATCCAACCTGATGAACTGCTTTATTATTTGCATAGTTTTTCCAGGCTATTTCTTAAATGGATTGTGAAAAAAAAAAGGTTAAAATCAAAACAAAATCTTTCTGCTTAGTTTTTGAGGTCAAACTCATCTGAAATATATTTTAAAAATATTGTTCTTTCCAAACAACTTTCCGAAGAAAACAGCTACGGGAAGTTAAAAACACTGCGCCGTTGGCCCCAACGTGTGCACAGTGTGGATGGCGCAGGCGTGCACTGTTTGCAGCCCCTCCTGGGTCCAGCGTCACCTCTAGAACAGCTAGAGAATGGAGACTCATTTTACAGTAACCCAGGGGTACAAAACCTCTTTTTGGTCTCTTTAACCCAGCCTGGTGGCAGGCATGATAAGGCAGGCACTAATGGGAAGAAGCTGGGAGTACTCGTCCGTACACCTGAGTTCAGCCTGTCCTGGTACTAACTAGCTCTGGCTCGCAAGAACACCGCGAAAAATGCCATCGAATGGCTCATCCCTGGCTTCCCTGGTGGCGCAGTGGTTGAGAGTCCGCGGGCCAATGCAGGGGACACGGGTTCATGCCCCGGTCTGGGAAGATCCCACATGCCGCGGAGCGGCTGGGCCCGTGAGCCATGGCTGCTGAGCCTGCGCGTCCGGAGCCTGTTGCTCTGCAATGGGAGAGGCCACAACAGTGAGAGGCTCGCGTATCGGAAAAAAAAAAAAAAAAGGCTCGTCCCTGCTGAAATCTGACCACTGAGCATGATGTCCTCATTGTACCAGGGGCAATACAATGAACCAAAGATAAAGTCTGGGCCTTGGGGTCAGAGAGTCCGGCTCTGAACCTGGGTTTCACATCACATGAGCTATGTGACTTTGGACAGGATGCCAGAAGTCCCAGACACCATTTCCTCCTCTGAAAAATAGAGACGATACTTGACTTCACTGTCAGGGTGAAATGATGAAGGAAAGTGGGGATAAGATCTAGCGCAGTGCCAGACATGTAAAAGAATCTTGGGAAATTGTATCAACTGTTATCATTTAGAAGCATTTTAATTGATATCAAACTGCATTGCCTCTGAAAAACAGATATTCAAAAAAATGAACAACATGAATATGATTTTGAAGCAGACAGGTAATTTAGTTAAGCTCAATTTCTCTTCTAAACACTTCAAAATTCATTTATAAAAATGATTTTCTGACAACAAAATTACTTACATTGTACTATGAAAAATATATTTAACAAAGAAATGAGTACTTATTGTTACTCAATTGTTATCCTGTCCCTATGCCGTGTATTTCTTTAGGCGTATTTCTTGAAAGTTAAAATTGCTTTTGTCCAGAAAAAAAAAAAAAAAACACACTATCTTTCTCCATAATTTATAAAAAAGAGATCTGGTCATGTAGACACCAGTTCCTTAAAAATGGATTTTTTTCTGCAATGAGTGTTAGAGAGGTCTTCCTATCTTTCTATAAGAGGAAGATAGCAGAGAAACATGGGGAGAAATCCTGAGAAACTCTTGGGTTGAAATGTTTAGATTTTCTTTTCTCTAATGGAATATTTAAGGGTCAAATACAAACTAACCTACTCTGGGTGTGAGCACACAGAGGACCACAGTCTACCAGTTTACAATAAAGTTATCATCTCTCACTGCTTTTCTCTGAGCGAGTGGACAAGCAAACAGCAGGGAGATTCAACTCTAGATATAACTGTAAAATCTTGTCCTCCCAGGAGCCTGATAAAGACAGGCAAGGGGCTTATTCTCCTTGAAAGAAAAAGGGGGAACTGTCAACTCCTCCTGGGCGGCTGGGCCTGGTGGTGGTTGATGCCTGTGGATTCATGGTTGAACTTCAAGTGCAGCTGCCTAGGAGACAGGAGTGCGCAGACGATGCCTGGCCTCCCTGACCTGATGCAGGACCTAGTTGCCTAAGTTGCACCTACAAGTTGCTGAGCTAGCAGAGCACCAGGATAAAGGTGAATTGCCTCGTGCTTTGCAAACCAGAAACTCCCATTTCAGCACCAGAAATACCTGTGTATGGCACAGGCCTGTTTTCCTGCCTGTTATCCCCTGTCATGTCCCCCCAGAGCATGCTGGGCTGCAGCTGGAGGACTGGTGCCCTTCCAGCTTCATTTAACTTGTGACACTCCTGTTAAAGAGACCCCAACCCTCCCTGTCGCCCACTGAACCATCAGCAACTGGGCTAGAATAATTCCTGCCCTAGGCTAGTCCTGCAGGAAACACAAATCAGAACACATTTCAAGCAGCCATCGGTTAAATTTAGGGAAAAGGTGTTATATAAAAGATAGCTGTTAATCAATGTCACTATTTGTTATTATTAATCACAACAGCATCATTATTAGTTGGGAGGTCCCTAAGGTTATTTATTTCTCGACACTCTGATACCAAAGGAGGCATCACATTATATACCTCATTGTCTAAAATCATCTAGAAAGGAATATTGTAACGATTTGTATTAAACATAAAAACCTTCCTTCTACATAAGAATACCCATTTTGCCCATTTGCATTTTACATTACATATATTTTCCCATTTGATTCTACAGCAATTCACATGTGTTAGATGAGAAAGTGAGGTTTAAAATACTTTAGTGGCCCGGTTTAAAAAAAAATATGTGTGTGTAGCAGATTAATTCAGGAACACCAAATATGGGCATCATCACTGAATGTTATAACGCACTGAAAAATTTATTTTAATCCTGACATCTGCTTACAGATGTTACACAGTGGCTGCTCCCCCACATATACTGATGTGTTAACTGTCATCACAACAGCCTGGTTCGCATCAGAGCTCTCTGCGTCCTGGGATGCAGGATTCACAAGGATGCTGAGGTCCTCATCCCATTCAACCACGGGAAATCTGAAAGCCCTCGGGGCTCCTGTGCCCTCTCTCTTGGTGGCGCCTCGACAAGGGGCGCCAGCACGCCGGACGGTCCCCTGGGGCTGCCCTACCTGCGCGTGTGGTGGAACTGGCACCTCTTCAGTGGGATCTTGGCCACGTGCTCCCGCAGACCCACGAACAGGACGCTCTGGCTGTGGAGGATCTGCAGGCTTCTGATGGGCTCCGGCCGCCTCTCGGGGAAGAGCTCCATCTCTTCCAGCAAACAGCTGCCCGAGGTCTGAGTCAGGGGTGCCCGCACTTTTTTAATGGTGCCGTAATCTGCGGAGGCGACAGGGAAAGAAGAAAGTGAGGTCAACGGGTCGCACCAGCCACTCGTCAGCTGAGCCACCGGGGTTCTCCAGCCTGGCTGCACATAGGGTCATCTGCTGATGCCAGGGCCCTACCCTGGACCTGTTCAGTTAGCCCCGCTGTACGTGGGACCAGGCGCCAGTATTTTCCCAGCTCTCAGCAGCGCGAACATACAGCCAAGGACGAGAACCACTCGGCTACGAGCTGCCTGGTCCCGATGCAAGTCTAGAGACCCAGAGCACAGTAAGCTCACTGCGGCTCAACGCAGCCAGCTTTGCACCATCCCCTGGAGAACATCAGGTGAGAGGAATCCCTGGATTCTCAGTGAGAGACAGAGGAGCTGACCCTGCTGCCCCAGCACAGAAGACCCCACATGATGGACAGCTGCAGATATGCAGGGAGCAGAGGACCACCTGCTTCCCTCCTGCCCTGGAAGTACATCCTTCTCTGCCTTTCTGTCTGGATCCCCTCCTTCCTCTCTTTCTCCCCCAAGCTTGTTCTGCAGGATGCTCTTCTGGGTCTCAGCTCCACGGCTTCTTCTCTCCTGTACTAAAGAACATCCATTTCTGACTCGGTCCCCTCCCCACTCGAGCTTTTCTGCTCACCACGTCCTTATGCTCATTCATTTTGGCTATGAGCACTGCCCGAGGACAAGTGTCCTAGAGTCCCTGGAACCACAAAGACTCTCCAGAGTGGCTGTGATGGGCACAGAGAAGGGTCCTCTCCACCAGGGAGTGGCATGGTGCAGCCAACCCCCAGGGTTGGGACCCAGACTTGAAACGTGCTGTTGTCCTTAGCACGCTGTGTTGAGGCCCCCAAGGCCCGTGTGCAAGTCCAGGGAATGAGACCCAACCCTCTAGAAGCACTTCTGAAAGCCGTCCACAAGTTCCTCAAATAACCCTGAAGGCACTGACTTCATAAAACCCATGGGGATCTGAGTTTCAAAACGTTGTAATTCTTATTCTGTAAACACAGATAATGAGGCTATCAAGTCATCTAAAAAAGGAAATAAAATCAAGAACCTCTGGCTTCAAGGCTTCCGATCAATCTGCCAATCTCACAAAAGATTTGGACATTAAATACCTTTACAGTTTTTCATTCCTAGGAGAGTCCTTAGAGACGAAGGCTGTTTACATTTAGAGAGAAAATACCTAGGTGGATATATATTATCCTGAGTTCATTAAGAAACGTATATCTGAAACATCTCCAGTGAACATTTATTGATTATGAACTGACTGCTAAAGCACTATGCATGTAACAGTGTATAAAATTATGCATATATTAATGTATGCAGTATTAGTGAACCACTGCTTAATTTTATTTTAGGTTAGCTGGTTAAACATGTCACTTTTGAGAAAGTTCAAGCACAAACAGGATAACTATGTATACTGGGAAGATTAAAAATATAGTACCTGTCTTTTTTTTAACATCTTTATTGGAGTATAATTGCTTTACAATGGTGTGTTAGTTTCTGCTTTATAACAAAATGAATCCATTATACATATACATATGTTCCCATATCTCTTCCCTCTTGTGTCTCCCTCCCTCCCACCCTCCCTATCCCACCCCTCTAGGTGGTCACAAAGCACCGAGCTGATCTCCCTGTGCTATACAGCTGCTTCCCACTAGCTATATATTTTACATTTGGCAGTGTATATATGTCCATGCCACTCTCTCACTTTGTCACAGCTTACCCTTCCCCCTCCCCATATCCTCAAGTTCATTCTCTAGTAGGTCTGTGTCTTTATTCCTGTCTTGCCCCAGGTTGTTCATGACCTTTTTTTTTCTTAGATTCCATATATATGTGTTAGCATACGGTATTTGTTTTTCTCTTTCTGACTTACTTCACTCTGTATGACAGACTCTAGGTCCATCCACCTCACTACAAATAACTCAATTTCCTTTCTTTTTATGGCTGAGTAATATTCCATTGTATGTATGTGCCACATCTTCTTTATCCATTCCTCTGTCGATGGACACTTAGGTTGCTTCCATGTCCTGGCTATTGTAAATAGAGCTGCAATGAACATTGTGGTACATGACTCTTTCTGAATTATGGTTTTCTCAGGGTATATGCCCAGTAGTGGGATTGCTGGGTCATCTTTAAGGGAAGAGTGTGTGTTTGCGAACGCACAGCAAGGGAGTGGGTGGGAACAGAGAGAGAGGGAGAGACGGGGAGAGGGAGGGGGGAGAGAGAGAGGCAGGGGAAGTCTACGCAGCAAGGCAGCATTTTAACAAATGCTCACACTTAAAGTGTGCAAAACAATTTGTATGTATTTACTGTGTAAGTCAATCTACTTTTGACCTGGAGACCACAATTTCCAGCTGGCGGGAAATTCAACCCAGTGATGTTTGGGTCTTCCTGCTTGCATGGGGCAAAGCATCAAAGATGAGCCCGGCACCACGGCAGGGATGGGAACAGGTGGCAGCTCCAGGGAAGGTGACCTCAGCGTAGTGTCTCAGCCCCAATACCCCGAGAGGAGGTCTCCCCCGGCAGACGGAAGTGCCAGCCTCCTGTGGACCAGTGACAGGCACGGAGCCTTTGCTGCCCTTTGGGACATCCCAACAATAGGATGCGGTCCGAGACAGAAGTTAAGAGCCAGGGCCTGCCCCCATCCGGTGAGCTGCGAGGCTCTGATGAGTCTTAAGTAGAGACTCTTGGGAATAAACACACTATTCTATATAAAATAGATAACTAGGGCTTCCCTGGTGGCGCAGTGGTTGAGAGTCCGCCTGCCGATGCAGGGGACACGGGTTTGTGCCCCGGTCCGGGAAGATCCCACATGCTGCGGAGTGGCTGGGCCCGTGAGCCATGGACGCTGAGCCTGCGCGTCCGGAGCCTGTGCTTCGCAACGGGAGAGGCCACAACAGTGAGAGGCCCGCGTACCTCAAAAATTATATATATATATAACTAATAAGAACCTGCTGTAGAGCACAGGGAACTCTACTCAGTACTCTGTAACGGCTTATATGGGAAAAGAATCTAAAAAAAACCCAAAAGAGCAGATATATGTATATGTATAACTGATTCACTTTGCTGTACACCTGAAACTAACACAACATTGTAAATCAACTATACTCCAATAAAAATTTTAAAAAGAAAGACTCTTGGGATAAAACAGAACATTTTAGAGCAATGCAGGAGTGGAGGTGAGGAGGGCCAGAAGAGGCGAGAGTCCAGGTGGCGAACTGTCATCTTTTGACGGTTACCGCGCTATTTTCATGGGAAACATGGGTGAGAGAACTAAATCCTATTCAACAGGTGCACAGAGACTGCTGGCTGTTTATTATTTATTTTGCTGATGGATTATTACTCTGAGAAACCAATCAATAACAATTCAAACGTCAATATGCTCATACGCACTTGGAATTCCTAAGCAGTTGTGCGGGAAAAAAACAAATTTTCAAAGATCTTTAATCATTTGATTTAAAAGAGCTAACCATCATTGATCAAAACTTCTCAATGTGTATTTCTGCACGCCTTGTATCTGACTTTCCAGCTGACTGGGATCTAACAAAACTAGAGGACTTCTTAGCATTTCAGAGAAGGGTACTCAGCGTGGACTTAGGTGCTCGTCCACCATCTACGCCTCTGCTGGGTCTTCTTCACTCTGAGCCACCCGATCACGTGAGGAGGCTCGTGACGTTCCTCGTTCTGTTGGCAGCAGGGTCAGCACATCCGGACCCCAGGAGCCTCCTTCTGTTCCCTCGACGCCTGCCCTTCCTCAGCCGGCAGCTTGGCCACCCTGTTCACACACTGTCACCTTAGTGTAGAACACCTTCCTCACCTGGACGCCCCCAGAACACTCACCCTACGCTCCTGTCTCTGGCGTGAGCATCTGGACACGTGCACGACCACACCCCTCTCCTGCCTCGGACCCTCTGCATCAGGTGTCAACACGGTACCAAGTCACCCATGGGCCATGTGAGGCCCGAGCCCCAGCTGGTGTCAGTGAATCAGCTTGACTGCATGTGGGCAAATGGAACCAAGTTTGGTTTGGTAACAGAGCAAGGATGTGGCAAAGCCATTTTTTTTTTGTTTGTTTGTTTTTTCTTTTAGAGGCAGAAAGTCAGAGCCTGGCTCCTAAGAGACCAAGGCACAAAGATCCACTTCCTATGAGAGGACAGAACAGCAGGACTTGGGGAGGTCCCTCAGAGTGCTCTTATGTTTTGCTGTCTTTGCTTTATAATATCTGCCACAGTTTAACTACTAATTTAGTTGTTTTGTGGCTTCTACACTTGCTGTTATTAAGCTCCATGAGGGCAGACACTATCAGTTTTGTCCCCTGATGTCTGCAGAGCGGCCACCACTGTGGCCTATGTGCTGGATGAGAGACTGAACTAACGAGTGAGGGAAGGAAGGCAGGAAGGAATGCAGCTGTCATGGGAACGTCATTATCACTTGTACATTTGCTAAAAAGACTCCTGATGAATATCTTTGCATTGCAACGTTTAATGAGAGGTACGAAATCAGTCAGATCAGTCAGTGTGAAGGTGAAACAAGAAACAGTATTTCCCCAATTCCCAAATATTTCAACTAAAAGTGTCATAAACTAAATATGAATGAGGAAAATCATTTTCATTGGTTTCAGCTGAGAAAATGTCGGCTCTGAAAATTCGCCATAGAAAAATAAAACCATATACACCTGAAACTCAATACTCTAATCAAAGCCAGGGGAAGGAAAACAATCAATGCTAGAAATACAGAAAACCTTCTAGATCAGTCTGTAAAATTTTGAGATCAGAAAGGAAAGAGAAAATTGGCACTTCCTATCAATTGCAGATCACTTCCCCAAGGAGAGAGAAGGAGAGCGAGCTTCTGGAAGTGCAGAATCGGAGCTGACAGCAAGACCACGGGGTTGGCACCGCCCTGGCCCAGATCCTCATAATATTCACCTTTTTGTGAGAATGTGAAATACTAATTACGTTATGGACACACATTTGAGGGTCAGATATTTGTAGTTTATCTCTAAAATTGAAAACCACAGGTACTCGTGAAAGAGAGCTACTGCAAGATTTTTCATTTTCAGGCCGATGACAGCTGATATAGTATGGTTGTCATTTGAAAGACATGAATAGTTGTAAGTATATGAAAATGTAAATACTGTGCTGAAGAACTTATATTTGCCTAATTTCAGCAGAACAGGAAGCATGCTTGTACTTTAGGGGGGTGGCAGATTCAATAAAGCATGCCCACTTAAATAGATAAACCATTAATTTTTTTAGTATTAGTACATTCAATTCAATATTATTCATGGTTTACCTGAAATTCAAATTAAAGTAGGCATCCTATATTTTTATTTGTTAAATCTGGCAGCCTTATTATATCCACATCTCATGCAATCATCTCAGCAAGCTGGTGAGGATGTGACAAATAAATGCATGAGTATTCCCACTTTACAGATGAGAAAACTGAGTTTCAGAGAGTAGAAGATCTGATATATATTTCCTATGAACTGTACTTTTAAAATCCTGTAAGGGAGTCAGACATGAAATGGAGGTTCACGTCAATGCTAATGAACAAGAGAAAGTAACAATGGACCCCAAATAAGCATTAATTAAAAAGCCAGTGTGATACCTAGGAAAGGGTAGTTATATTTATTTTATTATTTTTATTTTATTATTATTTTTTTTTTGCGGTACGCGGGCCTCTCACTGTTGTGGCCTCTCCTGTTGCAGAGCACAGGCTCCGGACGCGCAGGCTCAGAGGCCATGGCTCACGGGCTCACCCGCTCCACGGCATGTGGGATCTTCCCGGACCGGGGCACGAACCCGTGTCCCCTGCATCGGCAGGCGGACTCTCAACCACTGCGCCACCAGGGAAGCCCGGTAGTTATATTTAGATTGTTTGCATACTCTTTTTATTCCATGAAATCTTCTGGAAGTCATGAAACGTGGCCAGTTGGGAGGTACTTAGAAGGAAGGCAACATCCTGATCCATCGGAAGCTGCCCACGTGGAGGACAAACACGGTCAGTAGCTGCTTCAGAAAGCACCGGGGCCTCCTGGTTACCAGGACCACATTCCTTCCCACAATCCAGGCAAAGACAGGCAAACACGGTGACTGATGTCTGTGCTCCCTTACACCGTCTATCTAAAGAGTGAGGCATGCAGAGCCAGGATAAACAGAAGTTGTATGTACACTTAAAAGGCAGTATCTCTGGGAATAAGAGAAAGGGACAACTATGCCCCAAAACAACAGCCATGCAAGGCACCGTCACCAGACCAGACCTTGAACAAATGAAGGGCTTCACTGAAGTGCTTGCCAGGGATATGAGAACTCTTCTGGGCACAAATCATCAGACTGTAGGTCCAAACAATTCCTAATACTGATTTTTGCTGGTGACTAATAAAGTCATGGAAGACCAGAGGCACATCTGACGGCAGGTGGAAAACACAGAGGCAAAATTGGATTATCGTAATAAGAGAGGTATTCATTTCAACCTCAGTATTCTGAGCCATTAGGAAAATGACCAAAGGAAACAGCAAAAGTCATAAGCAAAATCGTATACTAAGGTAAAGCTGGAACATTGTCACATGAAACAGTAATAAATCCAATTTTAAAAGTGATTTCTAGGGAAGAAATATTTCCATAAAACTTATCAGAAGACTGGAGGGTTACTTGAAAAGGACATGAAGAAATCCCCCCCAAAATTCCAACCACAAGAAACGATCCATGAAACACTGAAGTTTGCTCCACGACCTCCAACCCACAGCAAAATATGTGCACGTCCTATAGCTAATGAGCTACCAAGCACCTTAGGGGAAGAGTAAGTAAAATGAGAACAAAACCAGGGCTTCCCTGGTGGCGCAGTGATTAAGAATCCACCTGCCAATGCAGGGGACGTGGGTTCGAGCCCTGGTCCAGGAAGATCCCACAGGCCACGGAGCAGCTAAGCCCTTGTGCCACAACTACTGAAGCCCATGCGCCTAGAGCCCGTGTTCTGCAACAAGAGAAGTCACCTCATGGACATATATACACTACCAAATGTGAAATAGATAGCTAGTGGGAAGCAGCCGCATAGCACAGGGAGATCAGCTTGGTGCTTTGTGACCATCTAGAGGGGTGGGATAGGGAGGGTGGGAGGGAGGGAGATGCAAGAGGGAAGAGATATGTGGACGTATGTATATGTATAACTGATTCACTTTGTTATAAAGCAGAAACTAACACACTATTGTAAAGCAATTATTCTCCAACAAAGATGTTAAAAACAACAAAAAGAGAGAAACCACCTTAATGAGAAGCGCACTTGCCGCAACTAGAGAAAGCCCGCACACAGCAACGAAGACCCAATGTAGCCAACATAAATAAATAAATTAATTAATTTTAAAAAAGAGAACAAAACCAAACAAACAAAAATGTATGTTTTTCTGCAGAAAAAAAATATATTTTGGTTTCAATGAAAAAATGTTCTTAGAGCAAAGTGTGGTAGTAAAGAAAGCTGCCCGGACACATTCCTAATGCATTTCATGGGAACAGAGCGACTTGCACATGGGACCTGAGGAAGCAACAATGACTAGAATCCCCACAAAACTTTCGAGCACTGATGGCTGGAGGCGAGAGCCCACAGAGTGAGTCTAGACCGGTGTCATCCAACGGAACTGTAGCACCATCCATGCAAGTAATTGAAAATTTTTCTAGCAGCCACATTTAAAAAAGAAAAAAAAAAGAGCAGGTGAACTAAATTTAATTACAAATTTTTATTTAACCTGATGTATCCAAAATAGTGCACAATCTTCCAATACGTAATCAATATAAAATGATTGAGCTATTTTGCATTTTTTTTTCTACTAAGTCTTTGAAATGAGAGTTCAGATTACCCACGTTTCGGGTGTGCAGCAGTCACATCAGGTTATGGCTATGGTATTGGACAGCTTAGAGATGTAGAGAGGTGGCCCAGTACTGCCCTGAAGAGCCAGGTGCCCACCACTGCCCAAAACGGGCAACAGCTTCATAACCCACAACATGGCAAGCTTCATTTCACATATTTAGCCTTGCCATATGATTTCCACTGAAGAAAGGGTTCCAGCAGGAAGGGCTGAGAATAACTGAACAAAAGGTTCCATCTCCACAGATGTTTGAGAATGCTTGCACTAGAGATCCTACTGCAGGTAAGGTGATGCAGGTCCTCAAAGGTTAACTGAAGGCTCATGGTGTCCAGCCAGTGAGTGTAGCCCTGATATTAGAACCTGGCCCCTAACCCCTCACCTGGCCACCTGTGTCACCCACTGGTAATCTGCCCACAGGCAAATGGCAGATGTCCTGTGAGAGTGAATGCAATTATTGTCAGCTTATATCAGAACCTTATGGACTGCCACAAAGTAAGCACAACCACTAAAGAAGATTCTTTCTGTTTTTGTTCATTTTCTTTGTAGAGTTTTCCTTTAATTAGAGGTTAAGCTTGTCCCTACTCTTTTGGAGTAGAGCTTCTGTATCACTTTTCTGAGAAAACCAATGACCCTGACTGCCCTCCCAAACAGAACTGGTGAGAGCGAGGAGACTGTTCATCGTTCACAGCCTGGTTAATCAACATATGAAAGCCAGTGCAAACAAGAAAAAAAAAAAAAAAAAACTGATGTATTTATACCAAAATTAAGCTAACAAGGAAAGAGAAGCATAGATGTAAACTTGATGTACAAATAGAAAACTACAGACCACTTTTATTTTCCTAATTCAGTCAATTTTCAGAATCCAAGATAAGTCCCTGGGGGAGAATACGAGAGATCCCATTGGTATGGGTACTCTAATTGCAAATCATCTACCATCATTATGATTTCTAAACTAAAATTTCAAACAGTCGTAAGACATTAGAGTTGGAAGGAACCTACAACAATATTTTGAATTTTGCAGGTGAGGAAAGCAAAGCCCAGAAAGGTTGAGTTCCAAAGATCAGACGATTTGGGCCAAAATGTAGGCCCTCTGCATATCAATCAAGTGCTGGTTTCTAAATTTTTGAAGGTATTTTTGTTTTGAAAATATGGAAAGTATAATATACAATCCTTATAATGGTGCATCAGTAATAGTATGGCTGATAAGTTTCTTAAAAGATCAGGTGGTCTTATCAGACAGTGTATTAAGCAGTAGTGGTTATTCAAGACAAAGATTAAGCTATGATTTACAGACACGCTTATCTTATCCCAGAATTCCCTACACGCGTAACTAATATATAAGTGGTGCCAGGACAGACCTGACTTCTCTACCAGGCTAGGGACTCTCATCTCCTCAAGTTCAGGAAGCAAACATGAGAATAAATGGATGAAAAATGCCTAGAATATTCTAGTTGTTATTTTTTTTTAAAAAAGAGGATTTAAGGTGACAAAAGATTGGTTTAAACAAAAAACTTTTACAATAAAAATGACTCTCTAACCACTAATTGCTTTATGTGATGTAAACTGTATGTAATATAAACTCTAATGGATGTAATTCAGTTATTAGTGGTTGAAAATTCACTATATTTTTGACTTTGGGGGAAAATAGCTGGTCTTTCTCTAAATTTCAGCGATCAGTTTGCTAATTAACATGGATTCAATAGTTTAAGCATGATTCTATTCTGCCTCTTGATAGGGATGTTCAAATATAGCAATCTCTCATTTGGTGTGAAATATACCTTATAATAAAATATGGATTATTATGGGCTGGATTGTACCCCATCAAAATTCTTATGTTTAAGTTTTAATTCATAATACCTCAGAATGTGACTGTATTTGGAGATAGGGCCCTTCAAGAGGTAATTAAGGTAAAATGAAGTCATGTGGGTGGTTCCTAATCTAATGTGACTGGTGTCCTCGTAAGAAGAGGAAATTAAGACACAGACTTGTGCACCCAGCATGTGAGGATACGTCTGGAAGATGCCTGTCTGCAAGCCAAGGGGAGAGGTCTCAGCAGAAATAAACCCTGCCAACACCTTGATCCCGAACTTCTAGCCTCCAGAACGGTGAGCAACCAACTTCTGTTGTTTAACCCACCCAATCTTCAGTACTCTGTTATCTTTGTTAAGGCAGCCTGAGCAGGCTATCAGAGGGACTCCATGTCAAGAGTAAGAAGATCTTGTCACCCAGATAATTTGCTCAAAGCAATTTCAAAACTGGACTGCAAATTATTCTTCCACATTTCCCTAAGATATTATGACTCAAATTCTAATGCAAAGGCATTATAAACTATATTAGACAATTTTCTTTTTTCCTTGTATGATTGCAACATAAGATTCATCTTAGTAACAGCCTGGTATTATCAAATATTGTCATGTATTTCACTTAATCCCCTATACATATGATCCTGGGCTAGAAATGCAGCAGGAGATGATACAGAACATGTAGTATTGTAGAAAACTGATGCATTTTGATAAACATCATAAAATAATTCAAACAGTGGAAGCCTTGCTCACAACCTTTATGCTAACAACCCTGGTGATCTTTGGGGGACAATTAGAACTAAATGAGTGCTCAGGAATGAGCTTTCCAGTATTTGAGGGAAAGGTCATTGGTTATAATGAATTTCTTTTTGGAGGATGTCTAGAATTTTAGTTTCACCGAAATTTTGAGGATTCATGAAAATATTTTTTTTTTGGAAAGAGGGAAGGCAGAAAGGAAGGAGGGAGAAGGAGAGGGAAGGAAAAGAAATATGATCAGCTCAATATAACATTCACTACTGCTATAAATAACAATAATAATTTTTGATTTTTCGTACTTGTATACGATCAGACAGCCTTCTGCAATTCATTAAAGCTTCAACAATGAAACAATACTAAAAGAAAAAACTCATCATGTCCTATGGTCCTACGTGTATAGCGGCATCAACTCTAATGAACTTGAGAACCCTGAGCAATGAAAAACGGCCGAGAAATCAATTCTTCTTGAGTATAGCAGCCCGAAGCACTTCCAAAACATTTTGGAATAAATATATATTTCCTCTAAGGTGCGATAAAACACTTAAGAGGGTGGAGCTGTAACATACTGAATACATAGAAAATTTTTGTTTTAAGAGAGGGAAAAGTCACACCATGAAACAAAGAGAGGGCTAGTTCAGGGAAATGTGATATAAAAATGAAGGATTATTGCAAAGCCCTGGACGGTTAAATCTTTTATCTTGACTCTGTTCTCCTCTTACTACTTTTCTAAGTTCTGTTGTATTTTAAAGGGATGTTTATTATTCAACTTGCCATGTGCTGAATCCAGTACAGAAATTAAACCTGTGAACGGGACAGGCAGTTCTGACCATGGTTGCCTGTGACAGGGCTGGAGATTCACTGCGGACACCAAGGCCACTAATCAGGGAAGCTGAATTACCTTATTTCCAATTGCGCATTTGACTCTATTTGATTCTCTGCTGTTGTATCCAAGAGACATTTTTCGTGTTTGTCTCATTGACCCAGAGTTACTGCAGAGTAAAAGGAAGCACTTTGTATTTGCATCTGTTACTGTTCTGAGCATTATCAGTGAGGTAATGATGAAATGCCCTCTTCCACTCACTGGGCAGCATGTTACCATAGCAACAGATCATTAGATAAAGTTCATCAATTCAGCCAGTTGTGACTCCAAAGTAGCAGACAGCTAATATGTGTCAAAAGTTCTTTCTTTTAACCCATAATTGAGCAAATGAATTAAATTGGTCTTGGCACTGGGAGCTCAGTATCGCATTTATATAGTAAAAGGGAATTAAAAGAAGAAAACAAGCCTTCTTGGCTAGTGTATGCCTGAAAAGGAGATTTTAATTAACTCAGTTTATCAGATTCAACTAATGGCTTATTTTTTCTCAAAAACAGATATGTTAGCCAGCTTAAACATCCTAGTCATAAATTATATGCAACATTCTTTTATCCCAAAGTATTATTTTTAAACCATATTCCTGTATCCTCACCCTCGGCATATAAATTCCAGGTAGTCAGGTGCTGGGGGACCTAGCCTGTCTTATTCACTGTGATCTCACTGGTGTCTGCGCCTGACACACAGTAGGTGCTCAAGCAGAGGACATGGTTCCGTGTGAGGACCCTGGAGCCCGATGATCCAGGTTAGACTCCTGTCTCCAGGTCACTCACATCTGTGTCTCCTTCACCCTGGGGTCCAGCTCACAGGCCAGGGGCCATGCAGTGAGCTTATCTATGCAGAAGGCCTGGAAAGTGCCTGGCACGCAGGATGCGTTATCTGAGAATTCAGTATTATTATTTTATTGCTATGTTTAGCTTAGAGATTATAAGCCCCACTCAAGTTTTGTCTAAAATGAGCACGCTCCCTGCCTCTGTCAGTACTGGCCGCACATGAAGCAGAGGGGTGGATGGTAGCTCTACTGCCTTACTGAGAAACGAAAGGAAACAAAACACTCCTTTAAGTACTCCAACTCATAAGCTGGTGCTTTTAGGAAATTTACCAGTGGAGTTTTCTGTGAATAAAAACCATATTCCACTTAAAATGAGAGTGCAACTAATAGAGTCCTCTGGGTATCTTTTCTAAGCTCTCCTCTAACCCCAGAGCTTAATTCTAACTCTCATCATTCTGTTAAGGAGACAATTCAGGTTTCTAGAAGGTAATAACTTACCTTAGATTTACTCTATCTAAATTACAAAACAACGACCCAGTTGGCAAAGTCGGCAGGCCTTCTCTGACAGTCACCAGGCAGGAACACAGAGTCTAAATTACCCTCTCACCCCAGGGGTAAAATTTATACTGTGCCTGGTCCCATTAGGTGTGGACTGAGATGGCTGAGAAAAATCTATGCAAAGAACTTTTGTAATTTTGCATCATTAATTTGGAAGAAAAAAGAGAGCTCTCTACTCAATGGAATGAGAAAATTATTTTGTCATTTTCCTGAATCATTACATTACACTAATTATGAACTAGTGGCTGAGATTCCAAGCTATTTTTTTTAACATCTTTATTGGAGTATAATTGCTTTACAATGGTGTGTTAGTTTCTGCTGTATAACAAAGTGAATCAGCTATATGTATACATATATCCCCATATCCCCTCCCTCTTGCGTCTCCCTCCCATCGTCCCTCTCTCACACCCTAGGTGGACACAAAGCACGGAGCTGATCTCCCTGTGCTATGCGGCTGCTTCCCACTAGCCATCTGTTTTATGTTTGGTAGTGTATATATGTCCATGCCACTCTCTCACTTCGTCCCAGCTTCCCCTTCCCCCTCCCCGTGTCCTCAAGTCCATTTTCTACATCTGCATCTTTATTCCTGTCCTGCCTCTAGGTTCATTAGAACCTTTTTTTTTTTTTTTTTTTAGATTCCATATATAAGTGTTAGCATATGGTATTTCCAAGCTATTTGGGAGCTAGATTTTCACATGCTTTCTTCAGGCATGATCTCATCCACTTCTATAGCTTCAAAGCCAAGCTGAGGTCTCTGTTACTGATCCAAACCTTTCTCTTTGGCCTCAAAGAAGAAGTTCCAACCGACTGTCAGACCTACCACAGGAAACTGGAACTCAGCATATCCCAAAACTGAGCTGTGTCTCCCCTTTGGCTCAAATCTGTTCATGCATCTGAAATCCCTTTCCATTTGTTAGGATAAAATTTTCAATCTGACACATCCCACATTTTAGCTTCACCTTCTGTCTCTCTATCCACAATGCCAGCCTTTTAGAACACTTCCGCCTTTCAGAACACTCCATGCCTTTCTATATCTGCAGGTTTTCCATATCCTGTGCCTTCTCCCAGGAAGGTCTGTCCAAACCCTCTCCACCAGGCAACCACCTCCCTCCCACCTTCCAAGGGCCAGTTCCCCCTCTCCTCCGTGGGGTGTTTCTGACCCTCTCAAGCCAGGTCATTGTTCCCAAGCCTCTGTGTCTCTGGGATCTAGAGGGAGAAACCCTTAACCAGTCTTTGAGGAGAGGATGGGGAAGGGAAAGTCTACACTTTTCAACTGGACCTTGAAAGATGAATGTGCATTCACCCAGCAGAGAAGGAAATGAGGGCAGGTCGAGGAGGGAGGGTGTCCTGACCAAAGTGGGGAAGACTGGGGACCGTGGCTCACAGACGTGTAGGATTAAATGTTCCTTAGAAGGGTGATGCGTTGGGTTGGAGCCAGAGAATGAACACTGCGGAACAGTCCAGTTTACATGTGTTTGTGCAATGCCACAAACTGGATCAAGTGCAATGAAGCTCTGAGCTCTGCAAAACACTTTGGCAAGCAATTTGGAATAGTGTAGCAGAATTGAAGATTCCAGTACCCTGTGAATCAGCAACTTCAGCTTCCCAGCCCACGGGCCATGACTAGGTTACACATATACCATGATATAGACCTCCTCCACTCCTGAGGCAGTGTGGGCAGCTCTGCCCTGCTGGGTTGGTGCCCATGGTAGCAAGCAACCTTGATTTTTTCCAATGTGCCGTATACAGAATGTCATTTTCTATGGTTGCCATGATTGGGAAGCCCTGTCCTGGACACAGTTCTTGGTACAGGCTCCAGGGGATGTGCACAGGGATGCGGGGGCAGATGTAGCAGCACCACTTACAACAGCAAAAGACCAGAAATCCCCCAAAGGCCAGTCAACAAGATTACCTTAATTTCAGGCAGATGATGAAAAACTGTATATAGTGGCAAAGATGAAGGGACTTCAGTTATGTGCATGAACATGGATGAATCGTTAATTTAAAAAATGTTGAACAAAATTTTAAAAAGAGAATCTTAAGAGAATATGCATAGACCCATTTACCTAAAGTTCAAAAGCATATAAAATTAAGCTATGCCATCTAGGGAATAAAATATGGTGACATTATAAAAGAAAGCAAGGAAATAATAAAAACAAAATTCAGGGTAGTGAATACTTTGGAAAGAGGGCATGGGTTTGGGGTGGTGGTGAAAAGGGGGGCCTTTAGAACACCTGTTCAGCTCTGCTGTGTGACTTGGCTGGGTGGGTAAATTGGTGTGCCCATGTTATTACTCCTTATACATAAAATATATATCTAAAATAGTAGTATATAATTTCCCCCCCAAAAAAACTTCTTAAAAATGGAAAACTACTATATAGAATGCAATTCTTGACCTTTGCAAACTTGGCTTCTTAGGTGGATGAACACACCTCTCTCTTATACCATGTGCTATACACCCCCCTCAAGACATACACACACACACACACACACACACACACACACACACACACATGCTTACACCATAGGAAGATAATTTAGATGCAAATATATTACAATAGAAGTGAGTATTAAAAACAAAAGGCAGGGCTTCCCTGGTGGCGCAGTGGTTGAGAGTCCGCCTGCCGATGCCGGGGACACGGGTTCATGCCCCGGTCCAGGAAGATCCCACATGCCGCGGAGCGGCTGGGCCCGTGAACCATGGCCGCTGAGACTGCGCGTCCGGAGCCTGTGCTCCGCAACGGGAGAGGCCACAACAGTGAGAGGCCCGCGTACCACACACACACACACAAAGGCATTATAAGTATGTAATAAGGTGCATACACTTCTATTCCCTAATATTCCTCTGGGATGGAGGCAGGTATTCCCTGGAGCGTGTCCTGAACAGAGCTTGAGATGGGAGCCGACACGCTTCCCCTTTATCTGCCCTCTGCACCGGATATGGGGAGAGGTGTCAAGGAAGAAAGCCTCCAGATGAGATATGGGTAGAATTTTCATTGGGAGCCTATTGAGAAAGGGTGAAAAGATAAAGGGGTGGGAGAGAGAAGGTAGGGAGATGGCGGCAAACTGCCAATAAACCTTCCCGGTGACCATGGAACCTTCATGGCGTCTTCTAAACTCACACAATACTTGCTGTGTCTTGCTCTTTTCAAACACAATCTGGAGAAGGAGATGACTTTGTGTCTGACAGCGTGAGAAACACAGTCTGCCTGAGAGTGCACAGGACTTCGTGAGCATAAGCTCAAAATTAATAAACAGAAATTGTGGGGAGAGTGGAGGACTTCCAAGGCCATGACATTGGGAGTCTGAAATAAGGAACCAACTATTCAAGGGGCAGGTAAGTCCCAGCTGGTCTCCACTGGGCGGGCATGAAGCATGTCATTAAATGTCTGTGGTGGGGGGAATAGGCTTGCATTGTGACTCATTACCTGAGATGAAAAGCTGGGGTATTCAGCCACTAAACATGCCGCACACTAACGATGCAGATTCCGGGGCTCTTGGCCTGCTGGCTTCAGCGCTGACTTTCCGACGCGGCTCCCGAAATTTCTGTGGGTGCCGATTTGTGACCCACGTGGCATCCCAGTCCAGTTCTTACTCAGGCAGAAGACAAATTAGGAGTCCTAACAAAATTCCCCGAACTAGGATTCAAGTGGCTGAGGGCCTGTGGTCCCAACACCAGTTGTACATCCTCCAACCATGAAGGCCAAGGTGAGGGTCCCAATCAGACACCAAGATAGAGAGGACCAGGGGGGCAACAGGTCAGTGTCTGGAGCAGGAGGGAGTGGGCATGAACCACAGGGCACAGGAATGGCCCTCTGATTCCTGGGATGAGAACATATCAGAGAAGACGGGATACAACTCAGACACTGTAGTGAAAACTGGATCACAGGTCACAAGAGAAGATGTCAAAGGCCCAGTCACTAAAACTGGATGAGGGGTCACAGCCCAGCCAGGGAAAGAAGACCTGGCACTGGGCTCGGGCCCTCGTGTTCCTGGCACATCTGGTGCTCAAGGCAGGAAGGCCCCAGAATCTGAGTAACCCAGAGGTACAGGTTAAGAACCCCGGCTTTGAAAGTTAGAGGGTCCTGAAGACAAGCTGCAGGTGAATCACCACAGGTCAGCAATTCAATGAAGACCAGGACAACTGGCTCTTATCCAGTCCATGCAGAGAGAAATTAATGCTGCCCACAATAAAAAAAAAAAAAAAAAAAGAGCCAACATTATGTAAGTAATACAATTTCTAATTTAAAACAGAAAATTAAAGTTTAACTCAAAGAGCAACAGTGCATTGTGAAGACTGCCTTTTAAAGACCCAGTTTACCAAGGGCAAGTCAAGGTCTCTGCCAATGGGGCTATCTTTCACTTTGAACCAGTGTTCTTTTGCTATGGTCAAGGTCAGATTTTTAAAATTAATTGATTATACCAGTGAGGGCCTACATTCAATGCCTACACTGATAATCTTTGAGATCACTTCCAATACTACAGGTAAGGATTTTGTTTTTTATGAGATTTTGAATATTTAGACAATTATTGAAATTTGTATCATTAACACAAATACATGAAAATTGAGGGCATGAAAACCTCATATCTGTTCTGGGGGTGTGAAAACCAACTTCTACTGGTCCTAACTCAGGATCATTGTAAGCAACTTTTACTAATTATAGATAATTCTCAGTATTTTAGCCTCACATGATAACAATGCTTAACACATATTTTCTAGTTAAAGAAAAACACCACCTATCTTGAGCAAATTTTCTTTTCCTTTCTCTCCACTCAAGCTTAATTCCTCAAATAGAAAAAAATATATATTTAATCAGTTTCATTATACTCAGTTGGAGGGCAACATTAGACTAAAAGTAGATAACAAGAACTGCCCTCTGAACATTGTTTTAATCTCAAAATGCCTTAAAAATTTCAAACAGAGTTAAGCTTTTGTAGCCTTCAGAAATTAAAAAAGTGATGATAATTATTCACTAGGTCAAAAAGTTAATTTGCATTAAATGCTCTTAAATGGTTAAAAAGCTCAGAGTTTTTTTTCTTCTTTCTTTCATATTTGGGCTTAGTTAACACAATGACAATGGAGCTTGGTGACTGGAAGGATGGCTGGATGGCCAGATGGACATCTACCCATTTATTCAGCATTGATTTAGCATTTACTATCAGCCAATGCACAGCGGGGGAAGGTACTTTTTTCCTTCACGTTCACTTTTCTTTGCTCTTTTCTTTGTAACTTCGTACATAATTATAATTTCTGATATTCTTGACTTTAGGAGTTGGTTAGGTTTGGGCTGCCTTGATTCTTCACACAAGGTCTCATTAGCAAAAGTCACGTCCTCAGCTTCTCTAAGGAAATACTTACTTATCCAACAGGTTAAGTCAGATAAGACCAAGTAGGAAGAGCATTTGCCCCTAGGGACATTGGCTTAAAAATTATTCCATTCTTAACACTATGAGAACTGTATGGTTCCTTGATAAGAACCTCTGCAGCATCTTTCTGGAAAGACAATTCTGTTTAAAGACCATAAAATACCCTACTTAAGAAACATCGATTTGGCCACTTCAATATTTCAAAGAGGAAAGGGGCATGAAAATATTATAAACAAATAATTGGACAGCTTTTTAATAGCACCGTGGGATTATCCAATTTTTTTGCAAGAAATAAATGAAAAGAAATTCTGATGTTGACATCTCTGCAAATGACAAATACCGCTTCCCACACCCACACAGGTTTGTTTGCAAACCTGCACCGTCAATAATCACACCACCATCAAGCTGTTTGCACCAATCCCAGTTTGCTGCAGGCATCCTGGTGGGAGGATGAATTCCTTCCACCTGGGTTAATTCACCACTTCCTTTAATGGGCTCCAGGTGGGAACTATAATATTAGCAGGTATACCTTGCCCCCTGTACCTTAGTGCTCTCTTACTCCTAGGTCTGTCAAATCTCTTCCTTTTTGCACTAAGGGATTTCTCTACCCACATCTCCTCGCAAAGAAATGATGGGGTGTTTTTTTCTTCCAGTCACTCTCCTGTGTAACAACTTCTGGAAGAAAGCCTGTATATAATGTCATTGCTAATGATATTTCATCTTTCGGTGGAGACTGCACTTCTTCGTTCCTGGTCCTTCTGTGTGCACTGCTGTCTGCTTTAGAATTTAATTACCTGGAGGCCATGGCCTAAATCTGCTTAGTAATGCTTGGTCATCATTGTTAGGCAATGTATATACAAGCCAGTAAGGAAGGTAGAAAGTGCTTAGACGAATGAAAAAGGTAGATGGTCAAAGCCAAGGTGTAAACAGTCCAAGTAATTTGCTGCCGTGATCAGATGTGGGTCCACTTTGGCCCAAGCAACCCGACACCTTTGCAAAGCTTCCATTACCATGTCCTCCTGCATGTCAGACGAAATCATTTTAGAATGATTTACTCTGAAGACCATGTTCCTTTCAAAAAGTGAGAGGGGCCAGCACTCTGGCCGAGTTTTCCTAGTGCAAAGATTCAATTTGTTAACACATCATAAACAGAATCAAATCATTCCAGACTTTATGGTACTAAGAAATGTCGCTTTCTGATTTAACAGCTTAGAGAACGATAGTGGTGGGCCAGTTGACGGCAATTTCACAGATTACTTTAATGCTCACCAGCAATGTGGAGGGGTGGGAGAGTCCTAAGAGTCTCTTCCTTGCATTCCCAAAGGAATCACAAAACTGCAACTTGATCCTGTGTGTTCACAGAGGTCCATGTCAACCTCAAGCGTCCGACAGGCTCTTCTTGTGGGAATCCTGAGAGTTCCCCAGTAGTCCTGGAATAACTGGGTGTCAGAGAGGCAGCACTACCTGGGGGAGATAGGCAGTCGCCTCCCCGCCTGTAGGGTGCTGTCAGAAGGATTCTCCTGACAGGGTGTGTGTTTATCTCTATAGTCAGGAGAGGCCCACGCCTCAAGGTCACAGTACAAAGAAAGGAAAGAAGAGAGAGAGAAGGCAGACATGGTGATGGCCCTTACATTTTTAATGTTGTAAGATATTTCATTTGTTTTTTTGTTTTTGGCTTGTGAGGGAATTATCTGTTAAATGCCATAGAATATATGGCATTTCCCCCCTGCCTTTCACTTCTACATTATTGATTTTTTTTTTCCAGTGCAGACATTAGCTCATGGAGCGCCGGAGCCAATGAAAAATGACTTCATTCTGCCATGAGCACTTCAGCCGGGTCTAGATGACCAGGCACAGAACAAATAACTGATGTAACTAGGCAGCTCAAACTAGAGCAAGAGATGTTTTTTTCCCTTTACATATGAACAGCCCTAGTAATTCAAAGTGTAGATGTTTGCCCCAAGGAGAAACATTTTATATTTAATTTGAAACTTTCACAAGCAAACTTATATTTAGGAGCTCTTTTGTTGGTTTGTTTGTTTGGTGGGAGTGGGTAGCAGGTATGGGGTGGGTGTTTCAAGAGACTTCCTGTAGTAGCAAATTTCTAGAGTGGCTCCACAATTACATGGGTGTGTATATATATATATGTGTGTATATATATATATATATATATATATATATATATATATATACACACATATGTACCCCTTCTTCCTGAGTGGCCCAACCTGTGATGATGGTATGTCACTCCTGTGATTAGGTGACATTATGTGGCAACAGTGAAGGGATTCTGCAGGTGTCATTAAGCTCCTAAATGAGTTGATTTTGAGCTACAGTGGGATTACCCTTTGTGGGCCCGACTTGATCAGGCGAAAGGTCTTCAAAGAGGGGCAGGACCTTCCCTGAGAAGAAAGGCTCTTTGCAGCCTTGACAGAGAAGCCTGGCTGGGAAGGAGCTTCAGGCAGCCTGTAGGACATGAGAGGGGCCTCTACCAAGAGCCAGCAAAATCCTGGGCCCCTCAGTTACACAGCCACGAGGACATGAACTCTGCCAACAGCCTGAATGAGCTTGCATGTGGATTCTTCACCAGTCCAGCCTTCAGATGAGACTGCAGTCCTACCTAACATCTCGACTGCAGCCTGGTGAGACCCTGAGCAGATAACCCAGCTAAGCCCAGGCTTCTGACCCACAGAAGCTGCAAGATAATATACGTAAATTGTGTTAAACTGCTAAGATTACATATATATATATATATTAGGTAAAATCCCTTTTAACAAGTTTCGTATGAAGAGAAGTAGTTAACAAGTGTTGGTAATAATTGTACAATGTATTTAATGTGTTTTGTCCCAGACGATGAAATGAATGAGGATGAAGTAGCCATTTAATTGGGAGATTTATTACCTATGGAGATGTTGGTTTTTAAGATCAACTAGAAAAGTTCTTTTATAATAACACTTGCAGGTTCATCATCACATTGGCAGACAAGTGAGTCTTCTCATAACTGAATTTCCAGGATAAAAGTATCTGCAAAAACATATTCTAAATTATGCATTCCAATAAATGGTGATCTACATTAGACTCGCCTTACCACGGCATGGCTTGTGGGATCTTAGTTCCCTGCCCGACCAGGGATCGAACCCAGACCCCTTGCAGTGGAAGCTTGGAGTCCTAAAAACTGGACCCCCAGGGAAATTCCTCACAGTAAGTGGTCTGAATGTTTCTCTGCAGAAGTGGAGATCTATAATTCACAAAACAAGAAAACCTGGGACATCGGGTGGATGTTGCCAAAACCTGTTTGGAGTTATGACATCATTTCACACAGAAACAATGATATACTAACTAGAATTTTGTAGAAACAGGAGGACAGCAGGCCTGGGAACATGATGCAGGACCTGCCATGACATCTAAAGAGGTTATATCAAAAATGCACATCGGGCAGGGTTTATATGAAAAGATGAGGTGAAGAGAGATAGTTTGTATTTCTTTCGTCCACAGACTGCAACGCTTTACTACCTGGGGCAACTGTCGGTCAATCCTGATCATGTGAAACATGAAAGACAGAATGAAAGATTTACATGGGTCTAAAACAGAGAAAGGCAGGAGAGAGAAAGCAGACGGAGAAGAAAACAGCAAAATTGTCTCCTCTCTAACGGCAGAAGTGGATTGCATCATTTAGAGTAAATTGGGACATTTACTAATTAAATGTCCTCTCTAAAGGCAGAAGTGGATTGCATCAATTTAGAGTAAATTGGGACATTTACTAATTAGCGTATAACTTCAGATTATTTTGTGGTTGGGGAACTAGGCATAAAGTACTAAAATTACTCAGAAAACATGTTTAAAACCAAAACACATTAAAAAGTAAAAATTAAGGTTCCTATATTTAGTAAAACAAAACAATTAATTGTTGTTATACCATTTTAAGTGATTTGGCATATATTAAATTGTATTCAACAGATTTTTCATTTTAATTGGGCCTGACATAAAGTAATACTAAAATACTGATTTTGGTTTTTTTGGTGTATTTTTTTATGAATAATGAATGGATTGTTACTGTATTTATAAATATGCATAAATACAAAGTCATATCCTCAATATATTATACAATATTAGGTGAAGTATAAAATCTATCCCATGTTTTCTAATATTGACTTAAGATCCTGGAGGATTTATGAATAGATAATGCTGCTTAATACACTCATAGAGTTTATCAGATCCTAATATAAAATACTAATTTTGTTTGTTAGGTTTAGGACATTGAGAAATGTCAGGGGAGCAGGAGAAAGCCAGGCTAACGTTTTAAATTGGCTGCAAGATCAGGTGCAAAGTGAAAAAGTGTACCCACGTGGATTAGTGTCCTGGGGCAGCTATAATAGAATACCATGTTCTAAATGACTTAAAGCAATAGGAATTTATCATCTCACTGTTCTGGAGGCTAAAAGTCTGAAATCAAGGTGTTGGCAGGGCCATGCTCCCTGGAGACTCTGAGTAAAATCCTTCTTTGTATCTTCCCAGCTTCTGGTGGTGGCTGTCCATCAGTGGTGGTCCCTGGCTTTCAGCCACATCCAATCTCTGCCTGTGTTGTCACATGTCATTCTCCTGTGAGTGTCTTTCTCCCCTTCTTATAAGAACACCAGTCATATTGGATTAAGGGTCCAACCTACTCCAGTATGACTTAATCTTATCTAATTACATCTGCAAAGACCCTATTTCCAAATAAGGTCACATTCTGTGCTATTGGTGGGTTAGGACTGCAACATATCCTCTGTGGGAACACAATTTAACCATAACACCAGGTAACTGGAATTTTCCTACATTGTTGTTATTCATTACAATTACTTTATCATTAAACTCAAAATTCATTAAGTTTTATCAAATAAGCACTAGAACGACATAATGCTCCCTTTCACCTAGGGAACGCCTTACATAAATGGGCACATATAGAGAAAATCCAGATTAGGTTTGGATTTCCAATTTCCAGTGAAAAGGACAGAATTTGGAGTGATTGTAAAAAACCTTTCCCCTATAGGATTTTCACATTTTTTTTTTTTTTATACTTCTTTTGGCTGCACTGAAGGCCATGTGGGAACTTACTTCCCTGACCAGGGACTGAACCCTCACCTCTTGCATTGGAAGCGCAGAGTCTTAACCACTGGACCACTAGGGAAGTCCCAGATTTTCACACATTAATGTTTGCTTGTGACAATTAGGTAGTTACAAATTGCTTATAAATATTAAGGGAGATAATCGTAACGGCAACAGTAAATGTATTACTTAATTTCTGGTGCCTGTAAAGATTTCCCTAGGGTCCTTAAGTCTTATGTACTTTAGTTCAAGGCAATACCTGAGGTCTGTCCCTCCCTCATTATTATTATTTGTATTAAAGCCTTACTATGGTCTATAGAGCATATATCATTTATCCCTGCCTTCGTTTGTAACCGGACAACTCTGCATGGTTGGGTGAATTCTTCCTTAGTGTGATTGCCTAGAAAGCAGAGTATGAAGCAAGGATTAGAAGCTGATGCATCGTTAGGGGTACAACCCCAGGGCTGTGTGAGTGAGGGAAGAGACACAGCAGGAAGAGGGGAGTAGTGCCGCGTGAAGGGTCACCATGGGCTACTCCTGTATGCTGAGCCACAAAGAGATATCTGCCCATTGAGTTCCTGAATAGCCCATTGGAAGGAAAAAAGAGAAAGGAATTTATTAGGTGGTTCCTTCCCATATCCTGCCTCTTGTTGGTTGAGATTAGCCTCATGGGAGTTAATACCCCTGCACTTCCGCGTTGTATCTCCCAGATCCTTTAGCATCTGCTTGAGAAGCTATATCCCAGGCCAGTGGTGTGATGTCTCATCCATGTCCAGAAGTGGCACGAGGGCGTGGCCATCAGCTGGTCAGCACCAGTGGGAAGAACCTCATGGTCCTGCCCAGGCATTTATCAGCCCAGGTGACAGCTGAGATGGAGCAAAAGGCTGAGGGTCCAGGAGAAAGGGAGGCCAAGGAAATCTGAGGAGGGGCTTAAGACATGTCCAGTTCATGGACCTTCTCTGAGTGCTCTGTACACACGATGCTTCACCAGCTCTCAGAGCCCTTCATGTTCTATAGGACACTTTAATTTTTCTTTCATCTGAAATTAAAATGGATCCTCAGTTCACCACCCACCCTTTTTCCACGACTTCTTTCCTGATATTTCCATTCTGATATTCTTCTTTAACTAGAAATCAGGGTTTTCTGTTTTGATAGTTGCTACATCCCTAAATTCTCCATGTACCTTTATTTTTGAAGGAAAGATTAGCCTAGAATGAAACTCTTGAGTCACATTCAATTTTCCTCCAATTTTTACATATATTGCTTTACTTGAAATCTGGTCTTGAGTGTTCCATTATTTTGTTTTATTTTGTTTTCCTTTCTTTCTCAAAGCTTCTCCATCATTTGTTTGGCTGAATCTAGCCAGTAATTAGCCTTGTTTTTGCTTGTAAAAGACACTCCTGGTATTTATTCTATTGCTTGAGATTTTCATTTTGCGGCATGTCTGCCTGTTTTCTTTATTGCTGGTTGAATATAATACTCTTGATTCATATTTTCTTTTTTTTCAGAATATTTTTGACCACATTTCACAGATTTATGCAGTCAGAGAGTGTTCTGGAGCCACCTAACATTTTTTTCCATTTGTAGGTATTTTGTTCTCCTGAGTACCTGAATAATTCTTTCTTTACTTTTGCAATTTAAAGACTTAACCTGACTACATTCAGTGTTCTTTTATTCTGAGTCAATATTGCTCAAATATGGTGTGTTTTGAAATGTACAGACTCAATTCTTCCTTTATTTCAGAGAAATCATTCCTAGTACTTTTGCCTGTCCCTGCCTAGACCACCAGGTTCTATTACATATGATTTCTGACTTTTTTTAGCCTGATATACTTTAGTCATTCTGTATCAGCTTGCTGCATCCTAAAACATTTTCTTTCAAATCAAGTCACATCTGTTTTGCTAACTAGTTAGCAAATCATACCAGCAACTATAGAGATGAACTGTAAACATGTCTGCTCCGCTCATGTTGGATAACAGATTTTATATCTGCATCACAAACAAGCACAGAGAGAGGCAAGGTACATTTATTATAGAGAAGTGATTCTAAATTAAAAAAAAAAAAGAAACAAACAAAACAAAACTATTATTTCCTCTAGAACAGCAGTACTTAAATACGGACCAGAAATGCCCAGCATTGAGTTGATCTGGGATCCTGTTAGAAACACCCTACTCTCTGTGCTGAATCAGAATCTCACGGGGTTGGGCTCAGGAACCCACATTTCTCATGCCCTCGAGGTGAGTCTTAGCCATGCCCTCGTTGAACAGACACTGGTCTAAAATAGCACTTCAGAAATATGAAGGGTTTGAGTTAAGGGAATAAACAGTTACGGAAAAATAAAATAAACGGTTAGCAGAGGTGGCAGAGGGTTCAAAACTATAGAACGTGGTACCTGAACAAAAACAAGAAAGCATATGGGAGAAGGGGCAGATTGGTAGACACACTGGAATTGAGATCAAGTGAAAATAAGGTAACATATTTCACCCTAGAGAGGATAGTAGAAACTCTGAAACTGAATGGTATTTCCAGGGAGATACCATAGAATTAGAACAACCATAGCTAAGGGCAGAGCAACAGCCACAGGTGAGGGGCAGAGAGAACACCTGGAGCTGGCAAAGGAATATCACAGAGGGAGAGGTGCCAGAAGAGACAGGGCTCCGCAAGTCAAGATTCCCAGAATACGCGGATGGTCAACATGATGCCAATTTTATCTTTGTAGAGAGGCACTGAGCAGCTGTTTGGATATAAGACACAGCCACGTATAGATCTCCAGTCATAAATATCCTAAAGGAGTTACCATTGCCATTTTGTCTCCTGCTCTGAGAAGACCTTCAAAGGAATAACTTACAAAGTATCAGCACAGTCATGGCCCAGATAATGTGCCTACCGTGGCCGGATTTCCAAGAGGAGAGAGATGGGAGTAGCATGGAAACAGACCCAGAAGGGGGCCGGAAAAGGCTTCCCTGGTGGCCAGCCTTCCCTGGTGGCCAGCAGGGAAATGCCATTCCAGCTGCAAGAAGCAAAGTGAACTGCACAATGAACAGAGGTTTTTTCACTTCAATTTTTAGATAATACTGACAAATAAAATTAACCAGCTTTCAAATGGCCATGGATAGGAGTTCTCCAATTTGTGCTTATTCAAGTAAAGTCCAGGTGAGAGAAAATAAGTTATCACAAAACCTGATTCCCAAACCCAAGCTATCAAACTGATTTTATCAGCAAGTTAGGAAGTATTCCATCTTCACATTCCCTGGTTGTGAATGTTACCCTCATGCTCTGTCGGCTGAGCACTTATTAATTCCTGAATGAGGTACAGCATGTGGACGCAGTTTATCATCAAATGCATCCAAGGTTTGACTTGCCGTAAACTACTTGGGCAAGATATAAATAAAAGGCCGCATAAACATCAGCCTTCTGAATTTTAAAGGTCAAATTCTGTAATCTTTGTCATCCCGACTTGTCAGGAGTTGTTCAGCTCTTAGCTGGTTTAGTTAAAACAGACTGGCGTTTTTGGATATTCTTTCTAATATTCCATTTTTACATTTCAGTGCCTTGGAAATAAAGAAGAAAGCTATTTGCTGGATCATTAAAAATAACATCCTTTAAAGCTAAATTTTATTCTGAACTAAAACTTGTAAAAGAAGAGATCACCTTCAAAATGTATGCATCAGTGCTATAAGAGATAAATGAAAAGATCCAGAACTTGGTTGAGACATGAAATTTGTACTTTAAGAGGTCCTAAAGTTAGAATCATCAAACTAGTCTAAACAAACTTAAATAACATCTATGTATCCAGATGCTAGGAGAACTCTGCCTATCTGCCCTGAGTCCCTTCATGTGGTTGGGAGCAGGGCTCTCTTTGGGACCCCGTGTATCCATGGTTATTTCCCTGCTGGGAGGGGCCTTCACCCACTGCAAAACCCCGTCCCCTTGAGTTTAACAAACAACCTGACTAGTCAGTCGTGGAAACTGCAGAAGAGTTCTATGTATGGCATCGTTCTCCATAATCCCATCCTGTGATTGCTGTTAGTACATCTTGCTATGCCATGACTGAATTTACAAACAGGCAGCAGATTAAAACAAAAGCAACAAATCAGGTCTGCAGAACAAAAAAGTGAATCTCTGTAGGACATATTTGGTGAGTGGCTTGCAGTCTATCATTATCAGAATGAGAACTGCAAACCTGGAGCCAGGATCAGACAGCCTGGGGTAACCATAGCTACTTCAGGCTGAGCTAATCCCCTAGCTTTAGCGTGGGAGGGGATGGGAACCAGAGGGGGAGGGGAAGAGCAGCAGCCCAATCATGAGATCATTCAAAACAGACTTGAGCAAGCAAGTTTCTAGAAGGCTGTACTGTTTAAAAAGTCACAGATGCTGACTATAATTTAATCTCAGATTGGTAATTTATCTAAGTTGTTCTGTTGGAATTTGATTTAGATTCTGTTCAAACATGTTGTTTGTAATAAAAATCCTCAAATATTTTATCCCAGTGGCCATGTTTTAAGTTGACAGAACAAGTTGCTCATTGCTATGGACTGAATGTGAGAGGCCCAAAATTCACACTGAAGCCCTAATCTTCAAAGCAGTGATATTTGGAGGTGGGGCATTTAGGAGGTAATTAGGTCATGAGGGTGGAGCCCCATGATGGGATTAGTGCCCTTATAAGAAGAGACAGGAGAGAGATGATCTCTCTCTCCACCAAGTGAGGACACAGCAAGAAGATGGTCATCTACAAACCAATAAGTACAATGCAAACAAACATGACCTTCCCATGGTCTTGGTTGTGGACTAGGTCAGGTTTCTCAAGTTGAGGTCATAGGCTGCTCTGTGCTGACCTACCCAGGCCTGCTCAGGACCAGCCCATCTCCCTTCACCATCCCTCCTCCAAGTACTGATGAGGAACTCAACAGCCTCCTAGATTTCCAAGAGGACTCCATTCTCTGTGGCATCAACCAGAACATTTATGGGAGAAAATAAAATAGGAAAATTTTGGAAATGTCCATTTCATTCATTCCTCAAGCTACCACACCCTATGGGGGAATTAAGATGAAAATAGCAGAAAAAGGGTCATGGTTCCTTATTAGACTCTGGTGAGCAAGATAGACACTGTGATGGTAATTCCTTATCTGCTCTTAAAACAGACTTGAGGTCCCACCCCCTCGGGCTAACACATCAATCTTCTACAGGCCTTCACTGAATAGCTTCCGGAAGACTTGCTCATGGTAGCTGTTTCCCCCTAACCTCCTCCATGCTCCCTCCCTGTCCCCCACTCCTCCCTCAGACTGACCTTTAGAGGCACCAGTGGCCTCCTTTGGTGATGCAATGGTCACATCTCTGTCCTTAGCTGAGCTGACCACACAGCAGCACCGGCCACAGCTGACCACTGCTGCATCTGGCTCTTTGGCTGTGTCCCTCTTTGTGCAAACCCAGCTCTTCCTCCTTGGTCAGCTCTCAGCTTAACCTCATCGGCCAAGCACAGGAGCCTTCCTGGCTCTCCTACCACATCACTTTAGTCACACCCACTGCATAAGCTTGGCATCACTTCTCACGATTTCCTTAGTGGTTGGTTCGTTATGTGCTGTCCCCGCAGGAATATAGAGAAAGATGCTGCTGGTCTGCTCACCATCTCACTTCATCAGCACTCAGATGAACCGCAAAATAGTAAAAGCTCAGTAAATCTTAGCAACTTTGTAAATAAAATTAACCAACTGATGGATATAAGATATTATTAACAACAACAGTGGAAACTGTGTTCTATGAAAAAGTGCCAACTATACAAAACACTGGACAGAGGATGTAGGGATGGGGTGGACTTCACAAAGTGGACTTCACAAAGCGGGATTTTCTATACAGGAAGACCTGAAGCAAGAAAGAGCTGGGCAAGTTTATAAAACTAAGACCCAGCCATGAGGCCAGCCTAGGGCACCCAGCACTCTTCACGTAATGAACAGAGATGGAACCTGCCTTCAGGTGAGTTACTGTGGAAACCGAAGAGGTCTAGTTGTCACTGATAATTTGATAAGCATTATTGCCTGTTTTTTCTGTAAAATATTTTCTTATTTATGCCCCCAAACATATTCTTCAGAATGCTTCTACCTACAGTCCTACAACAGGAATATATTTCTGTGAGCACTGTTTGTAAACCAATTGGAAATCATATGACAATCTCAGGATAATATTTCACCAGACAATGTCCTCTAACAAATTTCACTGTCTTAAATTATCTGAATTAAAATGGTCTTTCCAAGAAAAGATGTATTTTATGAGTAGTTGAGAAATACTAGTTAAGAAATCAGTATTTACAATAGCCAAGACCTGGAAACGTCCTGTCCATCAACAGATGAATGGATAAAGATATGATTATACATATATACAATGGAATATTACCCAACCATAAAAAAGAGTGCAATAATGCCATTTGCAGCAACATGGATGGACCTAGAGATTATGATACTAAGCAGAGTAAGTCAGAAAGAGAAAGACAGATACCATATATTACTTATATGTGGAATCTAAAACACAACACAAATGAACTTATCTATGAAACAGAAACCAGCTCACAGACAGAGAGAACAGACTTGTGGTTGCCAAGGGGGAGGGTGGGCTGAAGGAGGGAAGGATTAGGAGTTTGGGATTAGCAGATGCAAAATAGTATACATATTATGGATAAACGACAAGGTCTTACTGTATAGCACCAGGAACTATATTCAATATCCTGTGATAAACCATAATGTAATAGAACACAAAGAAGGATACACACACACATATATAACTGAATCCCTTTGCTGCATAGCAGAAATTAACACAACATTGTAAATCAACTATACTTCAATGAAATTGAAAGAAAGAAATCAGGCATTGGTTTTCCAATAAAAATTATAACTAACACAGTGAAAAAAGATGATGAGATTATTTTTGGAGGATGACGAAGATTAGGAAGCATCCTGGGCTTTGCTGCTTGGAGGAAAGAAGACAGGCCCAAAGCTTGCACTGAGATCTCATGTTTAGAATTTAAAACACAAAATCAGGAGATGATAGAAAGCTCCTCAGAGGAGGGCGAGCTCCTACCTGTGGCCAAATAAATAATGTGGATGAGCGCGTCCCTGCCCTGCACCAGGTCGACGGCCACGTGGGAAAAGCGGCTGTTGTCCTCCATGAAGGAGGGCACTGCAGTCACTGGTTGTACCACCTCATGCATCAGGATGAACTTCTGAGCATCCTGCAGGTTCCTTTCTGTCAGGTTCACGTACAGGCCCTGGTCCATGGTGCCGCACTGCAGAAGAAGACATGCGGTTACTGGAACCAGCCACCCCAGCTGGAGGGCGACTGGGAATCTGAACACCTGAGTGGGCCAGGTGTGCTCCCTTCTCCATTTCCACCAAAATCCCCATCCTTGGTGTTCCTCCCATTTTAGGTTTGAACTTGTTATATTTGGGGAGTCGCTCCACTCCCATCATAAATGAACAATGAGAACAAATGAACTTATCTACAAAACAGACTCACAGACTTAGAGAACCAACTTATGGCTATCTGGGGGGGATGGGTGGGGGGAGGGATAGTCAGGGAGTTTGTGACTGACATGTATACACTGTTATATTTAAAATGGATAACTAACAAGGACCTACTGGATAGCACAGGGAACTCTGCTCAATGTTGTATAACAACCTAAATGGGAAAAGAATTTGAAAAAGAATAGATACGTGTATATGTTTAACTGAATCACTTTGCTGTACACCTGAAAGTATCACAACATTGTTAGCCAACTACACTCCAATATAAAATAAAAAGTTAAAGAAAAATAAATGAATGATCAGAAGCTTGAAGAAAATGGAGTAGAAGTCGTTGCTAACTTCAATTCTAACAGCATATACAGAAAATCTCCGCATCACATGTGGAGTCCCTTGGGAGCTGTCTGGCTAAGTGCACACTACTCAATCTGTCACACAAATCAGGTTCCCAGATGGAAAACACAGCAATCAAATGCATCACGTAGATTTGCTGGTTTTCCTTGGTACGGCGGGTTTATAAGCAAGACATGGATTCCACCGAGATAGAATTAGGTCATTTTAATCTGTAAACTACGTGATATCGTTCTACTGTCTTTTACATGGGCTACAAAACACTGTGCTGGCCTTATTCCTTTGTGCCCATATTCTGAGCTAGAAGAGGCAAAAAATTCACACTGAGTCGAGCATCTGAGAAAAAACACGGGGCAGGGGAGCAAAACTTCCCACCCCAAAATGTCTTTCTGGCGTGTGGATTATTTCGAGCTGAAAACAACGAAGGCCCAATAGACTCAGGAAGAAACTTTGACCTTCCCCCTAAATGCCTAAGAAATTTAGACGGAGGGCCTGTTCCTGGAATAGAGATATCTCCAGAGATATCAGCAAAGAATATGGGCTAAGTGTGGTGGGAGAAACTCAGCAGGGCCTGGAGATCAGAGCCCCCTCGGGGTCCCATTGTCTCTGTAGGCCCAGCAAACACTTATTTACCAAGGATTTGCTTTTCTATCTCCAGGTCAATTGCTTTCCTCCCCTTTGAAGTCTCAAACCACTACCCTCAACATGCTCTTTCATTCTTTAGCTAAAGATGGTATTTAAGATGAGGGTTTCGGCCACTTGGGTGAGTTACTCAGTTTTCCTGGGTCCCTCCCATGTATACATGTTATTAAACTTTTGTTGGATTTTCTCCTGTTAATCTGTGTCATGTCAATTTAATTCTTAGACTGGTCAGAAGAATCTAGAAGGGCAGAGGAAACTTGCTTTCTCCCCAACAGTGATGAATTTTCAAGAAGAGAGGGGAGTAAGATAAAGGAAGTGAGGAAGGAAGGGAGATGGGCAGAGAGGAGTGTAAAGGAAGAAATCAGAAGGAAATAGGAAGGAAGGAAGAAGATTCTCAGGTAGAAGAAATACCACAAAGAGGAATCTGTGATACACAGGGAAAAAAAAAAATTAGGCCTGGAAATTGCTGAGAATTAAACTCAGAGCTGTGCTGCGAAAAGGCTGGCAGGTGTTATGTAGGATGGTCCTGGGCAAGGATGAGGTTAAAAGAGGGGTAGGAAAGCAAGCAAAGCTTTCCTGGGGCAGAACATAGAATCAGAAAATTATTACCAAGCTTTCTCATTTCTTTCATAAACTTTAAATTGTGCTTCCAAGAAAGGCTGTTCCTCGGCAGAACTCCATAGAATTAGGTTTGATGGAAATGAATTTCCCTGTTCATACCATCTGAAACTACCTTTATAACATGTCATTTCTAATACTTGGTTTTATAATAGGTTATAGGTGCAAAAGTATAAGATGGACATGGCTTTTTAAGAATAGACGGTATTTTTGTAGCACTTGATAAAATATCCTACATGCCATAAACTGATAGGCTGATTTAGAATTAAAGTATCTTGGAGCAAAATGGATTCCAAGACTGGTCCAATGCTTAGTTGAATGTCACACCCTTGCAGGGGGCCCCAGGTACCAGGTGGTGGGATGGTCAGGTGAAGGTGAAAGGTACAGCTCTGTGGTCTCAGGTGAGGCCCTGCCTCTCAGCCTCTGCCTCTTTACCTATAAGGTGGCTAGAAAAACACTTCCTCTGCTCACTTCACAGGGCTGCTGTGAGGCCAACTGAGACTATCAGTGGAGAGCATTTGTAAGTTAATTGAAAGTGCCTGTAAGTGCCAAGGAACAAGGCCATGTGCCTGGCACAGAGAAGCCATTCCAACAATGGTAAATGGTCAATGCGTCCGTCTAGTAGCAGGGCAGCAATTCTATGGGCCATTGAGCTGCAGGGGCCCGAGGGAATGAATGAATAAATAAAGGGAGGAAGGAATCAGTGGGTGAATACATAGCAGTTGTATTGGGGTGGTGGGGGGGGGGCGTGCCAGGAGATTTTCCATAATTAACGTATTTAACAGTAACACGTGGAGGATGGAGACAGTGCCTGTTGACAAATGTGTTACAAAATGCTCTGAAGTCTATCCAGGTGAGTTCTAGTTCTGAGAGTGACAGTGTGTGGCAGTTTTCTATTCCTGAAATCAGCAGCAATACTTAAGTCACGGGTAGCAACGAGCAATCGGACTGCTGGGTGAAGTTTTGCATGCAGGTTTTGTTTTCTATGCACAGTGTAAAAAATTGGCATCAGAAAGATCAGGAGACATAATATAAAACTGAGGACCTCTGGCTGCTCTTGAAGAATCTGGGGACCTAAGTGACGCAGAGGCCTGGGTGGGCTGGGGCTTCAGAGCAGGAACCCCGACTGTTCCTTGTCGTTTTCACGATGCTTTATCTTACTTAAATCAGCAACCTGCATTGTCACTATGATATTGTGATTTATAATAAGAAATATATATTTGGCCTTTGTCCCTGTTCTGTCACAGAGCTCCTAAAACCCTTGAAATTTCCTAAGTGATGAGAGCAATACAGGTGTCTTTTGTTATGTTAATAAGGTGACTTTTGGACCTCACCTAATGATGGGGGCTAGTCCTCAGCGGACCCAACCATGTGATTAGAGGGTTGGAACCTTCAGTCCCACCACCCTGACCTCCAGGAAGGAGAAAGGTGCTGGAGGTTGAATCCATCACCAATGACCAAATGATTTAATCAATCACGCCTATAGGGAAGCCTCCATAAAAACCCCAAAGCATGGAGCTCTCAGAGCTTCCGGGTTGGTGAACAGGAGGAGGTTCAGGGAGCGTACCCACCTCAGAAAGAGCTCCATGCCCTTTCCCCATACCTTGCCCTACTTGCCCTGTGAATTTCTTCCATCTGGCTCTTCCTGAGTTGTGTCCTTTATAATAAACCAGTGATCTAGTAAGTAAAATGTTTGAGTTCTGTGAGCCTCTCTAGCCAATTAATGAACCTAACGGACCTTGGAATGTCCCACCTGTAGCCCACAGGTCAGAAGCATGGGTGACTACCCGGACTTCAGAATAGCATCTGAAGTGGGGCTCAAGGGGAGAATCTTGCAGGACTGAGCCCTCCACCTGTCATATCTGATGCTATCTCTGGGTGAACAGTGTCGGAATTGAGTTGACTTGTTGGACACCAAGTTGGTGTTGGAGAATTGCTTGGTGGCGTGGGAAAAAAACCCACAAGTTGGAACCGACTGACAAAATCTTTAGCCAAGAACTGGTTTTAAACTATACTCTGTACTCCACAGTGTCCTCGTTTCTTTTGCCAGTCTATAATGAATATCTCACCCAAGGATTCTTTTTCAAACATTTTGAAAGCTATTTAAATTTATAGCATATATTTATTGGATCATAAGGAACCCACTTAGCTCTCTAATGGGCTGCAAATGTTCTCACTGCGCCTTATACATCAGGCTCCCGCAGTGTCTCTGCGACACCCCGGGTACTCTGTGCAAGAGGAAAACAATAAAAATAGTAAGAACACAGCCATCGTCCTCCTGTGGCTTACCACCCATAATGGTTGTCTTGCTAACACCTCTGAAATAATAAGATCAATACTTGTACTAATTCTTAATACAGTAATACTTGCACTCTTGTTTATTTTTTTCAAGAATGACAGAACCATCCTCATCCTAGCTTGCCAACCCTTGGTGGGCAAGTCCACGATCACCTAGCCTCATGCTGAGAGGGCCTGATTTTGATGGTACCCTTCCTCCCGTCTTGCTGCAAACATGTATCCTGTACCAAAGGGTGCTGATGGCTTGACCAAGTTCCTCCATCTGGTCCTCCAGCAGAGGCCTCCTCACCTGCCTGACCACTTTTGAGGGTCTGTTTTCCATCTTGGCTCCATCACTTTTGATTGGTGGTAATCAAAACCACCAGAGTCTGTCCCACTGCAGGTGTGCCACTGGATCTGAATAATGTTTTCTGGAAGTGACTGACGCTTTTCCTAGTGAGGGCTCAGAGCCTGGGTGACTTCGGGGACTGAGGCCTCTAACAGGGCGGCCTTTCACAGCACCACCTACCATGGTTTCTAGATTGCAACTGATAAAAATAGTACTTTGTTTTGTTTTGTTATTGTTTTCAGTGGAGATTTCTGTATCAAATCTTGAAAAATTATGCATTGTTTCTCCTAACCCATTCTTCCTCCTGAACCTGAATCATGTTTCTGCTCTTCTAATTAATTAGCTACTTCTAGTACATAAGTCGTGCATAAAGTTCCAAATGTCAGTAGGCAAACAATAATAAAAAATCTAACCATTTCTAACTGTTGGTTATTGCAAACATAAGGTCCATTATACACAACTAGTGGAGGGATCCTTAATTCAAAACATACTCCCACCCTATGCCTGCCTAGATGGTCTCATGGAAGTCAGTAAGGTTGCCTTAAATTAGCACGGTTATCAAGTATGGTAAACCGAAAGAAAACATTTGGTACCTACTTGCACCAGGAATTATACAAAGGATCACCATATCTATATCTCTCACGTCGTCCCAGCTTACCCTTACCCCTCCCTGTGTCCTCAAGTCCATTCTCTACATCTGTGTCTTTATTCCTGTCCTGCACCTAGGTTCTTCAGAACCATTTTTTTTTAAGATTCCATATATATGTGTTAGCATACAGTATTTATTTTTCTCTTTCTGATGTACTTCACTCTGTATGACAGACTCTAGGTCCATCCACCTCACTACAAATAACTCAATTTTGTTTCTTTTTATGGCTGGGTAATATTCCGTTGTATATATGTGCCATATCTTCTTTATCCATTCATCTGTCAACGGACACTTAGGTTGATTCCATGTCCTGGCTATTGTAAATAGAGCTGCAATGAACATTGTGGTACATGACTCTTTTTGAATTATGGTTTTCTCAGGGTATATGCCCAGTAGTGGGATTGCTGGGTCATATGGTAGTTCTATGTTTAGTTTGTTAAGGAACCTCCATACTGTTCTCCAGAGTGGCTGTATCAATTTACATTCCCACCAACAGTGCAAGAGGGTTCCCTTTTCTCCACACCCTCTCCAGCATTTATTGTTTGTAGATTTTTTGATGATGGCCATCCTGACTGGTGTGAGGTGATACCTCATTGTAGTTTTGATTTGCATTTCTCTAATGATTAGTGATGTTGAGCATCCTTTCATGTGTTTCTTGGCAATCTGTATATCTTCTCTGGAGAAATGTCTATTTAGGTCTTCTGTCCATTTGTGGATTGGGTTGTTTGTTTTTTTGATATTGAGCTGCATGAGCTGCTTGTAAATTTTGGAGATTAATCCTTTGTCAGTTGCTTCATTTTCAAATACTTTCTCCCATTCTGAGGGTTGTCTTTTCATCTCGTTTATGTTTTCCTTTGCTGTGCAAAAGCTTTTAAGTCCGTGCAAATCTTAAATTCTACCCAAAGAAGACACACTCAGGTAAGCAAGTTTCCTGCCTGAAAGGCACGCCACATTCTGCAGGTTTCATTCATCACACTGCACGGCCCAACTCCCATCTCATAAACGTGAGTAAGCCCCGGCATTATAAAACTAGATGCCCATGGACTCAGGAAATGAGGGGATTTGCTGTTTGCTACAAATATATCCAGACAAAGGGGCTAAAAGTTATCCACTGCCTGGAGTCGGTTAGGCATCACAAAGTTTGTTAAGTCACTGTTCACCGTGAAGACATTTGCAATTGAAACGTCAAGACATTAAAAGAACCCTGTAAGTATGGTGAGCATCTTTGTTAATTTTTTTTTTTTTTAAACTTCAGGATTTTACAATCGACTTTCTTAAAGGGAATGATATATTTCACCTTCATGGTTTTTACAAAGGGCTTTTTAAACAGTTACATTACCCCAAGATCCAGGGGACACAGGTGGGGTTAAGATGCAGAGACTCAACAATGGGGCAAAGAGAGTCAGTGTTCAGTTAATAATTACATGAACTGTATACATCAGGAAAAGTGACTACTTCATGTTTGGTTCCCACTAAACCGTCAGCTTGCCCGAATTTCTTTGTCTAGTACTGAGCTTGGTTAGTAGCGAGGCTTGGATAACAAATATAAATCTGATCACTCAGTTTCCTGACTTATAAGTGGGGCTAATGATGCCCACTTCATAGAGCTGCTGAGAAGAGAAAATAAGACAAAGCACCTAAAAATAAATAATCCTACAATAGTCCTCCTTCTTCATTTTATTGATGAAAATTAGGATGGGAGATGCTAAATAATTTTCCCAAGTAAAGCAGTAAGTGGTAAAGTGGACATGTAAACCCATCCCAATTGCCAGCCCTGTGATCTTTAGGAAAAAAACCCTCAAAACAATTAGAATTGAATGGTCCCTGCCAAAGTCCAAGTAAAGCGTAAAGTAACTGAACTTTTCCCTACTAGCAGTTTTCTCAAAAGCCAAAGAGGTTTCATGTGTTGGGATAACAAACCCTTCAGAATTTGGAGGCCTGGATACAGGACCCAGTTCTAGTACTGATTAGTTACAAAAACTAAAGTTTCTCTAGTCGGAGTAGGTTGAGGCTTTGTATCTGAGGACTGGGGTTGGGAGCCCAGCTCGGCCACTAATCAGCCAGTGTCCTCGGCCTAATTATGTGCTCTGAGGTTCAACAAATGCCCTTCTCTGTCTGTGGGAGAAGCTGTTACCAATCATAGCACAGTTGCCAGAATGCGACGAGATACATGGGAAGCACTGAGCCCAGTGTCTGGAACTTGGTGGTTCTAAAAATTACACCCATGATGATGATGATGACAATGCTATGAAAGTTCTTCTCAGAAGAAAGGCTCTCAAGGGAAGCCTGTTGTTATGCATGAATGTCTCCCCAAAATTCATATGTTGAAACCCTAACCCTCAGGGTGTCTGTATTTGGGGTTAGAGTCTCTAAGGAAGTGACTGAGGTCAAATGAGGTCATATTGGTGGGCCCCTGATCTCATAGGATTAGTGCCACTCCATGTTCACTGAGGAAAAAAAGCCACATGAGGACACAGTGAGAAGGTGGCCGTCTACAAGCTAGGAAGGGAGCTCTCGTCAGAAAGTGAATTGGTCAGAACCTTGATCACGGACTTCTAGCCTCCAGAATTGCAAGAAAATAAATTTCCCATCTGTGGTATTTTGTTACGGCAGCCCGAGCTGACTAATACACTTGCTGACTGACCAAACATGAGTAGTTGGCTTCATCTCTTTGGGTTTCAGCTTCTTCTGAACATGGGTATATGGGAGGAGATGATGTACAGAGCCCCTTACAGCTTGAACATGTGGCAATATTGTGATTTGTACGTGAATGGCCTCCACCTGCTCTTTATTCCCTCACAGCTGCCCCATGACATCCCATTCACCCCAACGGGAAATCTCACCACATTCCCAATTAGAGCTCAAATTCTGTTTGTGCATCTCCACTGCTCTGTGTCCTGGACCCCATTCATTACAGCGTCATTCATTAGGAGTCAGAGCTTCTGGGGACACAGAGTCCACCATCATTAGTAATAATTGAAGCTTGGATTCCCAACCTGCTGCATTATGCTGGCCTTTTTCAGTCCAGGCTCAGGCGTCACAGCTGACAAAAGGTCCTTTTTCGGTCAGGCGCCTCAGTAGACAAAAGGCCTCGGTCTATTTACATGAGACAAGCCGAGTGTGGGGCTGTCCCCAGGGGCCGGGTGGCAGTGGCTCACAGCCGTACTGTGCACGCGCTGGGGGGTTAAATCGCCCCAGCCAGTCTGTCTACACAAGGACTCTGCATGCTATGTGGGGGGATGATGGGAAGAGTGCCCCTCTGTCCCCAGAATTACCTGGAAGTTGGGGTTAGGGTTGGGATACGGTAGCCAGGCAGACCGAGAGCTCTCCTGGTACTTGAAGGGCCCGTTAAAGGCCTGCGAGATGGCGCTGAGGTTGAAGACGCACACGGCAGAGGCAGCGATGCTGTTCCTGGGAGCCGAGGAAGAGAAAGGAGAAGGCAGGTCAGAGAGCCCCGCTGTGATCCCTGTCCCAGGGCCCTCCCACGGGCCCTGGGTGCCAAGGAAGCACCTTCTAGGGGAAGACCCCCCCATTAGTCTCCTAACACCCCAAGGATGAAGCTGAAGCACCTGGGGTTTCTTTATAGGGGAACAAACACTTCACTCTAGGAACACGGGTATTTAGCAGCTATGACACTCATAATCCTGCCAGATGAGATGAATTCACCCAGCCACAAGGGGAGTGACAAACGCTTTTGTCCCCATCAGCCTGGCAGGGCTCTCTCCACCTGTTCATCTGCTTAATTTAGCTGGCAGTGGGGCAAGCTGCTGCTCCTGCTTTTTAAAAAAGCCCCAGATAGGGCTTCCCTGGTGGCACAGTGGTTGAGAGTCCGCCTCCCGATACAGGGGACGCGGGTTCGTGCCCCGGTCCGGGAAGATCCCACATGCCGCGGAGTGGCTGGGCCCGTGAGCCATGGCCGCTGAGCCTGCGTGTCCGGAGCCTGTGCTCCACAACGGGAGAGGCCGCAGTGGTGGGAGGCCCACGTACTGCAAAAAAAAAAAAAAAAAAAAAAAAAAGCCCCAGATAGTTGTGGTTATATGTTATCCTTAAAAGAATACCAACTAAAAGCATTTTGCAAAAAGTTCCTGTCAGAGACCCTTCATATATATATATATGTATATATAATGTATCTATATATATATATATTTTTAATTTAAAAAGAATTTTAAATTCAAAGGGTCAGAGAGAAGCATTTGACACAGCACTGACACAGGACATCTTGAAGCCTTAATTTAGAATTCAAGCTGTACAGCATTGAAGGCTATAAATGAGAGGCTCTCAGAGTCCCGTGCCCTTTACTAAGTGGAAACAGCACTATTTTTTTTGTTGTTAAATAAATCTGCATTGTGAGCTCAGCTATGGTTTTAAAATTTCGTGTTAATGCTTTTAGCCAATAACATGTCTACTTATCCATTTTTTCCCCCCTGAATCAAAGAAAAAGTCATGAAACTCCAAAATGGAAATATCTACCTTAAACTTGGTTCATCTGAAAGACGCTGAATAGGTGGTAGACACCTTCTAAAGGCTTTACAAACTCCAACTCATTTAAGCTTCATAAGGTAGGGGAAATTGATTGTTAGGGAATTGGGACCCAGTGAGGTCAAGACACCTGCCCCAAATCACCCAGCCACTAAATGGGGGAGTTGGACTGAAACCCCAGGTGGGTTGGTACCAAAAAAGGAAATTTTTGAATTCTTTGTGACAACTCTGTGTGGATGGTAATAAAAAACACCCCCATGGAAGGTTAGAGCCTTGAGAGCAGGGGTGCGTGTTCCCTCTGGAAGCTCCAGTACAGAGAAGAAAGTCTGGTGGGAAGATGCGTACCCCTCACTGCTGGCAAATAAACTGATAAACGATAAATATGAACTTATTCATATTGCTAATTTTACTCTTTTTTAAGAAGATGAGAAGTCAAATTGCGTAAGGAAGAATTAGCCTTTGGACATGTGACTGGACTTCAGCGAGAAGTCGAAGACAGCTCTGCTGGAGCAATAACGGCCAGCCAGACCCACAGGAGAGGTTCTACCTGCGGACCAGGTGACCACGCCTTGGCCCTGGCACGGTGACAGTCAAGGGCGGAGTGTTAATAATACCTCCCTGAGCCCTCTGGCGAGTGCCTGAAAGGGAGCATCTTATTTTTAGCACAGGGAACCTCTAGACCCTGAGACCAGCCTGATTTTACAGATGTAGGAACCAAAGCACAGGGAGGTTACTGAACCCAAGTCACAGGCTGAGGGGAAGTAAAGCAGGATTTACATGGGGCCTGGGGGTTCATGCCTTTGACCCCATTGCTATGCTTCTTTCCGGGAAGGGAAGAAACTTATCGTCTCCCTGCTGGCATCCCATTTCTCAGTTCGCTGCGTTCACTCACTCTGAAGGGGGCTGGGCGGGGTCTCTGGTGTCACTCTGGATGTCCCAGTGGCTGCCAGCCTGAGCATCCCTGACAGGTGTTGGTGGACACTTCTTTTTGCCCCTCAGTGAGCTGAGGCCCATCGGTACAGCACATGTATGCCATGTGCACAACCAACACACACACACGCACTTTCCTGTTCTCCCTCTGCCCTTTAACTCGCGGTGATCTGAGAAGGGTCAGGGGCGAGGACTTGGGTGACTCCCCAGGAGCTCTTCCCCCGCTCTTCCTGGGATGGGCCTCCTGCTAGAACTGTGCATTACTCACCTTGCCTGTCCCTGCACGCAGGGGAGGCCAGCCCAGGTCTAGACTACTGTGACCTTGGGGCTGCGCCTGCTTAAAGCTGGGGTCGGTAGTCATAAGCCCATTTGGCTAACAGACCTTCACTCACATATCGCAAGCTGGCCTCTATCAGTAGTCATGGTGATAACGTGGCCTTCATCTAATGCTCTGTTTTATTTCTTTACTTGTTTACAGCCCAGGCAGGTAAAAGTGGAGGTAGCCCCTCGGCCCTTGGTGAGCCCAACAATATGGGAACTTAGAGTTTCCTTCCTTAATCTGCTGGAAGCCGCTGGTAGAAAAGTAGAGAGGTTCCTCCTAGCTCTTCATCTCCTAAGGAGGGAAGAGAAATCAAAAATTTTGCCCTCCCCCACTCCTACTACTACATTATCTGAGAGCCAGCATTTTTAGCTTTCCAGGAAAAAAACAAGCAAAACCTTCGGAGATTCTGCGGCAGGAGTGTACCACTTCCTGCAGCCCAACTCATGCCCTAGGGGTTGAGAAAACCCCACAGCCCTAGGGACAGAATGGGCTGGAAGAGTGAACTTTATCCCCATTCCCCAGTGCTAGGGACCTTGATGAATATACAGGGACAAACCAACCCTATGAGCAAAAGCCCGAGAAAGCGTAGCCAGGGCATTTTTAGTTATCAGTTCAGAGACAGGACATAACCGGTACCTCGAACTGTGATTTTCTTTCAATACGGAGCAAGTCTTACCAAGAATGCAGTCACCTCCTGAGAGCGTAAGAGCCAGGCAGAGACAGGAGAGGGAGCCCAGGCAGAACATATTATGGGCTTAGAGATGAAAACATGAGAAAGTTGTTCCCAAGACCTAGTGACAATAAGTATTCAAGAGAGAAAGGGAGGTCCAGCAATTCTATTTCTGTTAGTATGGATGCCCCATATAGGATGATTTCCAACGGGATGGGCATTTGCAACACTGAACAACTAATCTGGAATAGTCTGAAACGTATTTTTGCAAGTATCCAAATTGACTATCCACCCTCTTGGAATGGCCCAGACACAGTAATTTTATAACTTTTTAAATTGCTTGTTTTTGCCTGGAGCCAGGGGAATGAACAGCTCGGGAAGCCAAGCTCCCATTGTGTGTAAAACTGATGTCAACAGAGCAAGCGCACATCCATCTCGAGCAGCCTATGCTACTTCTTAAACAAGGTGTCAGGAGGCAAATCAACCTCAGAAGCTATACACTGATGTTTTTCAAAAGAAACTTATCAAGGAGAGAAAATAACCTCTGGGGTTGAAAACCAGATTTACAGGAAAGATGGGCGTAGTGGGGTTGGGGACGGGGAGGGAGCCGTCCATTTTAGTCTAATTTTCCTAACTTCATGTCACAAAGAAGACCCGTCAGGAGTAAACGTCGTTATCAAGCCAACGTTAACACTTCAGCTCAGCTGTAGGATGAACGGGAGGGGAGAGGAACAAGGAAGTAAGATGCAGATAAAGTGATTCTTCAGAAATGCAATTCATGGGCAAGCTTCTGATTGCAGAAGAGATGAAAAAGTAAGTTAGCAAGACTGGGGAAGCTGAGGAAACATCACAGAGTGACCGACTGTCCTGGTTCGCCCAGGACCGAGAGGTTTCCCAGGATGCAGGGCAGTCCTCGGTGCTAAAAGCTGTGCAGTCCAGGACAAACCCAGATGGTTGGTCATCCCACCCCGTGGATCGGCACTTTTAACCCATCCTCATTCATATTCTTTACTTTGGATACAGATATTTGGCTTTTGTCCAAACCATTAGGTCACCAGATAAGAGATTTCAAAGGTGACGCAAAGCAGGACCCACACTGCAGAATCATCACGCCCACAGCCAATGCTGAGAAAAGTGGAGCCCAGAGCCTCTGTGATTCCTGGGGGTGGGGTGTGGTCTTGTGGAGTCTTAACACATCAGCTAAGAGGAGACATTAAGTGTGGGGTTAATCTACACTCCACCAGACAAAGAGTGAATGAAAGACAGGCAACTCCATATGCTTTGCCTGGTCCAAACAGAAGTACCTCCCCACAAGAAATCAAATACTGTAATTTTTTACAAAAATATTTAAAAAGTAGAAGCATCATTTTAGAAATGCCTAAGTTAGCCATCATCTAGAACATTAGTTTACAATGCAGCTGTGGGAAAATGAGGAGGTGCATTTCCTACATGAGCAGGGGTCCAGGTAAGAGTTACATTATCTCAAAGATCAAACTCTCCAGACAGCACTGCTTTCATTGTGCAGTGACATGACTTGTGTATAGGAAAAAAAAAGACATCTAATACATTCCAGCATTTCAAAAAGTGCCCAGAGCACATCAGGAAGGAAAAACTTACAGAGGATAATTTGATGCTACCATGACATAAGGATCGATCAAAACTTTCTGATTAGCTTTATTTTCCTAATACCAGTCTCAGAAATCACATCACTTTTTGTAACATTTAATGCATACGCAAAATTTCTTTTGGCTGTTAGCCCAGTAAAAGAAGAAAGATTACTTTTAAAGCAACTTGCAAACCTCAAAGGTCAGAGAACAGTAGACTCATTCAGAAGGAGTAGAAAAGCAGGGAAGGAGTGATTTCCAGTTACGTACACGTTGGTGGTAAAGATGCCGTAGATCAGATCCAGCTCAGGCAGGAAGAAGGTGCCCTGCAGCTCATTGTAGTAGAAAGGGAGCTCGCCAGGGCGCGAGCAGTTGAGACGGGCCTTCATGAACGTGGTCCATGTGTCCTCCAGCAGGAACCGGCCCCCGATGTCGTTCTTGCAAAGGCGGGCAGCTCGGGAGAACACGGTCTTCCCACAGTCATGCTCCACGGCATTTTCGCGGAAAAAGAAGTAGGTGAAATTCCCGATGTCATAAGATGACACGAAGTTTGGTTCTAGAAACAACAGGAAAGAAGAAAAGTCTCAACCTACTGTACAGCACAGCAAACTCTGCTGGATATTATGTAACAACCTAAATGGGAAAAGAATTTGAAAAAGAAGAGATACATGTATATGGAGAACTGAATCACTTTGCTGTACACCTGAAACGAACACATTGTTAATCAACTATGCTCCAATATAAAGTAAAAAGGTAAAACAAAAAAACAGGAAAGAAGAAAAGTCTCAGCGTCCATGTGCTACTCCTTTGTGTCTTGCCTGCTCTGTATTTCTTCCAAGGAGACCTGATTTTCTGCGGAAACCCACAGTTCTTATAGAAGAAACAGGAAGCCCTAAGAGCAACTTAGTGGTCTATGCCGCTGGGTAGGACTCAGTACATGAGCTCTAAGTGACAGGAAATTGCCAGCGTGATTCCAAACATCACACATAAGCATCCTGAGTTAAGGCTGCATAAACATCCTGAGTTAAGGCAGCACTTAGGTACATAACATTAATACCACCAAAAATGGGCAGCAAAAATGTGCAATACACTCGAAAGCCACAGATAGTACTTCACTTGTATACTCTTACATAATCTTCAGAAACAGTGGGAGATGAACTGATTTACAAAACGAAACAGACTCACAGACTTGGAGAATGAACTTGTGGTTACCAGTGGGGGAGGGATAGATTTGGAGTTTGGGATTGACATGTACACACTGCTATGTTTAAAAGAAAATAAATAAATAAATAAATAAAAGATTAAAAAAAGGAAAAATAGGGCTTCCCTGGTGGCACAGTGGTTGAGAATCTGCCTGCCAATGCAGGGAACACGGGTTCAAGCCCTGGTCTGGGAAGATCCCACATGCCGCGGAGCAACTGGGCCCGTGAGCCACAATTACTGAGCCTGCGCGTCTGGAGCCTGTGTTCCACAACAAGAGAGGCCGCGACGGTGAGAGGCCCGTGCACCGCGATGAAGAGTGGCCCCCGCTTGCCTCAACTAGAGAAAGCCCTCGCACAGAAACGAAGACCCAACACAGCCATAAATAAATAAATAAAGCAAACTGTCAACAAGTAAAAATAAATAAACACTATTATATTAAAAAAAAAGGAAAAATAAATTAGACACAGTGAGAGACTAGCAACTATAACAATAAAATAGAACAATTATTTCAATATACTATAATAAAGGTTATGTGAATGTGAAAAGAAAAAGAAACAGTGGGAGGAAATGAGATTAAAACGTGAAATGTGATTCAGAATATGGAGTCTGGTATCATGTTTGCGTAGAAGACACCAAAATTCTTTGATTTTACTTATACACACGAGCATGACTTTGACATAAGTTATGTGCTTTTAGTAAGGACTTTAAAAATGTTTTCCACTTGTGAAAACTGAAACTATAAGGTTAGTGTCCCGAGTCAGCTTTAGCAACTCCTGTTACTATGGTGACCATGTAAATGTGATGATCAATTCTTATCTTCCTATTTCTGGGTTTCTGGGACATCCATTTAAAGGAGGGAAGTGTACTGAGATGGAGTCATTGTCTGGAAGCTTTCTGACCTCATGATTAGATTAAAATTAGGAACTTAGAAATGAAAAAAAATTATGGCAAACTTTTACTTAATCACCACTCTCATTAGGCATTCAGGAATTTATTATAGATTGTCAACTGAACTCCATTCATAGCATTGGAAGTGTTATCTTCACAACTTCCTGTTTGAGTCTATTGATGATAAGGATGATACCCTTTCAGATACAGGTGTGCCCTAATACTGATCTTTAATAACCAGGTTTGATTCTTACTCTTCTCTCTATTGCTAAGAGCTTTCCACTCCATTAGCAAATGTCTTAATTTATGGTGCAATTAGGATAATAGGACAATATCCTTTGGCGTTCAAAATTAATGGAAAGATATACACAACAGCTATATCCACAAGGACATATTTCGGGGACAATTAGTTCTGTAGGACAATTCAACTGGCCTTGTATTATTCCAGATTCAATCAGACTGTACCAACAGACATGCTATTGGCGGGACAACTAAAAATATGTTTGGCTACAAAATGACCCATTCGTGTTAAGAGGAATACCCACCACAGGCTCACCTGAAATGCAGACAATGATTCAGAGGCTGACAGGCAGGTGGCACTGAGTACCCTGCTATTCTGTTCAGAAAGGCCAGTTTTCAGTCAAATTCAACTGAATTTCAATCAATATTTGCTGTCATCACAAAATGCTTCAATTTAATTCAACTTCACATTCTAAAAATGTAACAAATATTCTCCATTGTATATGTCATGTACTTTTCTCTTCAGCCCATGATATTGTTCTTAAGTCATGTTAAGTACATTAAGTAATAGAGAATTTCATAAGAACTGATTTTAATTTATAAACTGTCAAACATAGTGTCTGATCACTTGCTTTAACTTGAAATGGATATTAAAAAAAAAAACCAAAACACCCTGGATTGCATTAACAGGTATGAGATGGAAGTTAGAAATATTTACTGTACAGTACGCTTTAATATCCTGGAAAGACGCTCACAAAAACAGGAGGTTACACATCTCCGGCTTGTGTTTTTGGAAAGTAAAGCAAAATATTGGGGGATTTTTGAACCTGTGTTCACTGTGAGTCTCACAAAGAGAATTACTCACTGAAGCAGATCCCAAAAGCAAAGGTGTGAAACAATTACAAAACTGTATTTAGTTTCTGAAGATAACATTCACATGTATGTCTAATTCTGAAGAGAACGCTAAATCATATGAGAGCAGGTTCTGCAGCCAGGCTCTTATAACCAGACTGCAGTTTGGTCCTTGTACTGAAAACAAACAAAAAACCACCATCATCAACAACAACAAACCTTATCTAAAATGAAGAAAACAAAGAAAGAAGATGCAGGACAGGTGTGTCTAGCTACAGGTCCCAGCACATGTGGACGAGGTATGAGGCAGAGTCCACAAGGTTTATCAAACACCCTCATGACTACCTACTTCTGCTATTAACTTGGGGACAAACAGCATGCAAACCACATAGTAAACAGTATGTAGGAAGTCTTGAGTAGGAAGTCGAGGAGCTGAAAAAGTAAAAAGATCTGCCTTGGTTTCTTCCAGCTCAAGGCTGGCCTATAGTTTAAAAACCCTGTCGAGTGCGAAACTCTTGCGTGAGGCTCTGAGCTGGGTGCTCCCCCTTCATAAGCTCAGTAAATGCACAGGAATTATAGAGGGAGATACTGTGTGACTCCTCCCATTTCATAGATGAAGACACTAAATCCTGGAGGTTAAGGAACCTGTCCAAGTTCACACAACCAGCAATGGTGGTTGGGTTATGTCCCAAATCCAGACCGTCTGACCTCACAGCCTACACACGTACCCTTATACTACACTGAAGAAAATAATGGACTGCAAGAGAACAATCAGTTACATTAACAACAACATTCAAGAACAGGACTTGGAATTCTGGGCAATGCTTTAGAAACCAAAGTGGTGAGTGGATTTACTCAGAACCAAGGTGAGGAGGGCTTGGGAACAGACCAGAGGGGAAGACAGATGCCCGGATGAATGTTTACTCTGGAGCTATTAGAGACATCAAGGCTGCCACAGAAAGAAGAGCAGGAAGAAGAAGCCAACAATCCAAAGGCTTATTAAACAAGAATATTGCTGGGAAGCGTTTGCCCCAACTCCAGAGATGACGTTTCCAATGATGCCCACCAGAGCCTGGGAGTGCCCTCTAGGGACCATGAGAGCCTCTCTCTGTGTTCGTCATTTTCACTGTCCAGCCACTGAACAATTTCACCCAGATATCTCATATGGGAGGAGTACTGAATCATGCCAAGCAGATTAGCCCACGGCTTCCTCTTTCCATGGAGAACCTCCAATGTCTCTCCAAACCACTGCAAACCCACTTTATGATAGGGTGACAAAGAGCCTTTTAGATAGAAATGCTCAACTATATTTTTTCCTGCTGGGAAAACAAGGGAAGAATTTGTGCCTTGTACGTAGTGTATGTGTTTCTCTAACTCACCACATATTACAGGTCCTTTTAGTTGGGGAGCTAAACTACATTTGGAAACACATCCTGCGGCCCCACAGTGGTCCTGCAGGCAGATGATGGGCCCTGACTGGGTGACCTGCTGTCACATCAGGAGGCTCCCGAGACTTTGGAAACTCAGCCAGCATCCTATTCCTTTTCCAAAGATAGAAGAAAAGCAGAAATAATTGTTAAATAGACAGCCAAGTAGCTCTTGCGTTTATAGATCTAAATCTGGAGGTAGGGGACGTTTGAATCTCACCAGGCAGGATAATAAGATGCATATTGTTTCCATTCCATTGTTGAAGTTCTGTCTCTTGTTAAAATGCAATTCACCATAAGCTAGTATCTGTCACTCCTGAGTGAACTGAACGAGCCATAAATCAGTCAATGGCCTCCCTGTCTACAATGAATGTGAGTGCATGAAAGAGCTCCTTTATTCATCATTATTATTATTAGAGCTACACATGAATAGAAGGTGCTGCTAATTCAGAATAAAAACAGACATGAGTATGTGTCAGCTTATTACAAATATATGCATGGAAAAGCTGTTTTTTTCCTCATGTTTTTAAACATATTGAGTTACGGACTACAGAGTATTCTACAAAATATGTCAGGTTTTAAGAAGAACTGTGTTATGATATGAGGACTTTTATCTGGCACATTGACTTACATAATAGTGATCATGCGGATGGGAGTACTGAGTAGGGAAACACAATATAAATAAACATGAACAATGAGAAGAGCAAAAGTATCAACATCTCTGAGAAGATTCTGACCATGTAAAACCAAACACTGAACATCCTGATGGATCCTTCCCCTCTGTCTTCTGTCTATTCCAATGCCTACTGCATCTGTCTGGAGGGGCACCAGGTTCAATGGTCCAATCTGATGACTGACTAGATCACTGAGAGGCTCTTGATATAGAAATATTTGTCTAAATTGATGAAAATGGACATTAAAAGGAAAGGAATTCCAATTTTCCAACTCTATAAAAGTCTTACTAGCATCAAAATCTATCAAAATTATTTTGCAATCAAAGGCCACCTTGTGATACACCTGTCAAAGGCAGACTAGAAAATGGTGGGGTGGAGCCTGTATGGGTTGGACCCTGCCCATCCCAGCTTGAAACTCTGAGCTGGACCACTGACATCTGGAATGTTCCTTTATCCTGCGACAATTTGACCTAAGGATTAAAGAGAATGGTACAAAGTAGCCTCGCAATAAATGATGGTTATAGTTTTTATTTCATGATTTACTTTTTTTTTTTTGTGCGGTACACGGGCCTCTCACTGCTGTGGCCTCTCCCGTTGCGGAGCACAGGCTCCGGACGCACAGGCTCAGCGGCCATGGCTCATGGGCCCAGCCTCTCCGCGGCATGTGGGATCTTCCCAGACTGGGGCACGAACCCGTGTCCCCTGCCTCGGCAGGCGGACTCTCAACCACTGCGCCACCAGGGAAGCCCTCATGATTTCTTTTTGATTTCCTTTTTAATAATTTCTATTTAGTAGAACTTCACATAATGATAATGAGTAATCAAACAGGTATATATTAAAGGTGATCAGAATTTGGGAAACATAAATAAAGCCAGGCTGAGTTTTTAAAATAGCAAGCGATTCCACAAAAAAGAAAGGAGTTAATGGAAACAATATTTAGACATGACACACAGTGAGCCAGAGGTTTTCAGTTCCCTAATTTGTTGATGTCGGTTACAACGAAAACCATTTCTGTGCATATTCCTAGATTTCAGATACTCTCTTTATTGTGAACAGTTTCCCTTGTCACAGCTACATGAACATGTGCTGCAGAGGGTTCCAAATTAAAGCTAATTTTATCTAGAGATTTATTAAGAGGGGATAATTAAACCAAAACTAAATTAAGTAAAAAGTGGTTTAAAAGCCATTGATATACTAAAATTCTTTCCTTAAGATTTCTAGGAAAAGATTAGATATATAGATATATAGATAGATAAATAGATATAGATAGATGGATAGATATACATGTTTGTGTGTGTATGTTTTTTGTGTGTGGCATACATATGTATAGGATTGAGGTATATGTATATATGGCTCAACACTTCCACCTACTGGCTGTATGAACTTAGTCAAATTACTTAACAACCTACATTCTCAGTTTCCTCCTTTTAGAACGGTGATAACAATACCCAGTATGTAGTATCATTGTGAAAAGTCAAAGGCAATGCATGCCAAGTGCGTACCACTTGGTCGCTAATCATCAAAATATAGGTCACTATTTATTTATATATATAAACTATCATATAAACAATAAATACATAAATTAATAATATACATATACAAAAATATATATATGAATACAAATGCGTATGTTGGTAAACATACTATCAGTATTTACTTAACAAGTTAACTCATTAGATTTGCATTCTGTATATCAAATTAGGGTCTGTGTTCCTTTCAGAAAATCTGGAACCAAACACGGTGGAGGGTCTGTGGTAGAGGTGGAGCCTTGCGTGCCAGCCAGAGCACCTATATCACCAGGTACTTCCTTACCACCCACTGTGGGGCTGTCCAACTGTCCTGGGCCCCAGGTATTCCGCAACCCATGCCCTCAAGGCCATTGTAAGGCAACAAACAAGACAGACCAATGAGCCATCACAGTGAGGAGAAGACCATGGGGGCCAGGGCAGCGAGGTGAATTCGAGAATCAGAAAGGAGGGGAGCAGGGAAAGGGCAGATGCCAGGTTCGGATGGGGCTCCAGGCCAAGAGCAGGAGAGAGAGCAGCCGGAGAGAAGACCCTAAGGGTGGCCAGGAATGGAAGGAAGCTAGTGTTGGCACAGAAGGAATCAATAGGACAGGCGGCAGAAGGCTGGGCCGGGCCAGCGATCCACAGAAAGGAATCTGGAATTCAAGGGCCACTGGAGAGACACTGAAGAGTTTTAAAGACAAGCTTATGACCCAAATTTCCGTGTGTGTGGTGGCAGTGTCAGGTGAAGGTGGGAGTGGGATGTGGTCCAAGCGTGTCCTTAGTGATCACTGACATAGTAACATAAGCTTTGGAGCCCCAGGTCCTTCACTCACTGAGGCCCCGGCAGAAAGAAAGCCATTGCTAAATCATCTTGGGAGGACGAGAAACATGGCTCCAGCAAACACGATTCCTTCCTTCTTCAGGGGACCATAATCTGTTGAAAGTGTGTTACTTATATAGATTTGCTGGTTCAAGTAGGAGCAACTTGTACCACAGGGACACGTTGCTGTCTCTTCCTAGATGAGAACTGCCACCTGTACATCAGCGTGTACCCTAGGAGCCCAAACTCTCACCAAGCATCCTCCCTCTCTCAGTGTCAACAGGCGCTCCATTAACTGGCTATTGGTCCACCTGTTCTAGCTCACAGGGCCAGAGACATCCTTCTCTATCCTGCTGGCTCGCTCCATTCCAAGCACCAAGCCCCTGGCAGCCTTTCCAGTCTCCTGTAAGATTCGACTGAATCACACAGTCCAGGGTTCAATTAGTTATAAGTAATTTCATGACTATGTATTTCTGAACATTTTCAAAGCTTCAAGTTTCCATTGACCATGTTTATTTTTTCTTGATTATATTTTAAATGTATAGGTTCACTTCTTTCAGGAATTAATCATTTTACCTGCTGAATTGTAAAACTTAAGGAGTTTTTAAATTGGAATATTAACTTAAATTCAAAGATCTTAGAGATATTTTAATGCCTGTAAAATATTTTTAAAGACTAAGAGGAAAACATGCAAGATTTAATTGAAAGAAAATACTGGGCTACAACACTGTGCAGTTAGAATAAGTAAACTCGTATGATGGCTTGGTCTTTGTCTCCTGAGCTGATCAGGGCCAGGGCAAGAAAGAAGACAAAAACACAGAGATTATACCGTCCAATGTTCAGCAGTGAATGAAAAAATGTGAGAGGCCACTGACTGAGGGAAAACAAGAAGTTTAATACAATAATATGGAGACAAATTTACTGAAACACAGAGAACTGAGTATCTTATAAACAGGATGACAATATGATTTATGCTCCAAATTGGAAATCTTTTGAGAGGGAAAAGGAGTAATGTTAATCATGCCAGGTGTCAGGAGTGATCCAGGACTGTCACCAGGAAACAGCTATGATGTCTAGACAATGAACATCAAAACATTTTCGTGAGTGGTTATATAAGTACTAGTAAATTTCTATATAACATATTGTGTTCTCTATAATGGGGCATATCTTCTTTGCGGGGATCTTTTTTTTTTTACGCAGGTCTCCATATGCCTTAGTGTATACAGTTGGTGCCTCTGGCGTCATAATATCTTGACGGGGGAAGGAAGAGTGGGATTTATCCATTCTCTTTTTTTAAATAAATTTATTTATTAAATTTATTTATTTTTGGCTGCATTGGGTCTTCGTTGCTGCACGTGGGCTTTCTCTAGTTGTGGTGAGCCGGGGCTACTCTTCACTGCAGTGCACGGGCCTCTCATTGCGGTGGCTTCTCTTGTTGCAGAGCATGGGCTCTAGGCACGTGGGCTTCAGTAGTTGTGGCTCATGGACTCTAGAGCACAGGCTCAGTAGCTGTGGCACATGGGCCCAGTTGCTCCACGGCATGTGGGATCTTCCCAGACCAGGGTTCAAACCCGCGTCCCCTGCACTGTCAGGTGGATTCTTAACCACTGCACCACCAGGGAAGCCCCATCCATTCTCTTTTGAAATGTGTAAATTGGAAGTCCAAATTGCAACTGAGTAAGACCCTTCCCAGGACAAACGCCCCACCCCCGCTGTCCTCTGCCTGCCTCTTGTCTGTAAAAAAAAAAAAAATTTGGCCAAAGAATAAATTTAATCAGAGAAATGGGAAAATACAGAAGCAAAGGAAAACAGTCAAACAAGACAAAATAATAATCGTTTAGCCATTAAACAAAGTCAAGGACCTTTATTTCCTCCTCAAGGGCTATAGATAATATTCTGAGCCATGTCCTTTGAGGTGGTTTGCAGATACTGAAGTCCCCACCAGGTGGAAGAAATTAACTGTACGCTGCCCACAAGCACAGAGACCCCAGACTGGGTGGAACCAGAAGGTCAGTGATGTTGACTCCTGGCTACCTCACCACCACTCAATCTGAAAAAGATCCACGAGTTGATCATGTACCTTGCAACTCTCTCCTCAGCACATGGCCCCTTCCTTATTTCCCTGTTTAATCTTTGAGCAAAACCTGGGGAGTGGGAGTTGGCTCCTGGGGACATGAGTCCACCTTCTCCCCAGAATGGCTGGCTTCCTCAATAAAGCCATCTTTCCCTTTACCTAACATTTGTCTCTCAGTATTGGATTCTTGAGGAACATGCAGCCAAACCTGAGTTCGGTGACAAAATGACTTATTGGCAAGTATAGAGCCTTCATCACAACACTAAAGGGATTCTGTGGCTGCCCAACTTTCAGAAACTCAGCACTCAATGACTGGGACAGAACACACTATTTTCAAAGAGCACAATAATTGATTCCTTCCTGTCACCTACCAGATGTTTGTGTCCATAAAGGGCTGTGTTAAATAACCCCACAGGCTCTTCTTCTTTGGGTTTAATAACCCCAGCTCATTCCATCTCCTTTTGCAAGTTTTCACCAATCAAGAAGCACCGGCCACTATTTCCAAAGTCCCTGGATCCCACTTCCATGGCAACTTGTGCATGAAAATGTGGACATCAGGAGAGAGACGGAGGCAGCTTATGGTGGCAGTATTTCCTAAGATGTTGACTAAACAAAGGGGAGGCCAGAAGTCCACAGAGGGGGAAGGATCTGTCTTCAAATTCTAGCTCATGCATGCTTCAGCATGTAGCCCTGGTTCAGATAACACCTATATGGAGTCTCCCAACCACCTGTAAGTTGAAAAGAGCCACTGTGACTCCCCCTTGCACCTGGAGTAACAACTGGATGTACCAGAGGCTCCAGCAGGTGCACGGACAGGCAAATGGTATGCAGGGAGGCCATTTATTTAAACCCTTTTCTGACCCTATAAAGATCATCAGACTTGGTTTACAACACTCTTTCCAAAGGGTGTTTACATCCATCCCACACAAGACAGACAATCTGCCCAACGCCCTCTGATAGGTTTGATCAAGCCTGAAAATTAGAAAAGGGCAGCTCGTCATGCTGGGTCTCATGTCACACAACTTTGCTCCCATGCTCTAAGTCCACGTGCCATCACCTTCACAAGTTGAAACTTCACGAGTCAGCTGTCAGCTGTTAGCCTTTCAGCTGCATTACTGAACAGAGCCCACTGTTCACAAGGACGGCCCTCTGAAAGCATCTCCCCAGGTGCTGTCTGGTAAAGTACAAAACTAGGCTGCTGACGACACAATCGTGATTTTTGTTCTGGGTTTTACCTAGCTTCTTTTCCTTGGTAAACACTACAGATTTCCTAAACAAGTACACTTCATTCCCAGGCCCCTCTTGTCTTTATTTTGCTTATCTGGGAACTGCCTGCATTTATGAATTTCCTGCTTTAGCAAATCTTGTCTGTCCAGGGAGAGCCTAGTGCAGACTGTTCACACCTTCAGGGACTGCACTGTGTAGACTGCCAGAAAGTGATCTCACTGTCCCCAGGATGGAGCCCAACAGGGTCACCCCAGCCTGGCCATGTCTGGACCCCCAAGAAGTGGTGTCTGCACCCAGGGAGAAGCAGGGAGCTCCACAAAGCACCTGTCTTCATGATAAGCAGAAACTATTTTTCCTTGAGTTAAGCACAGAAGGATTTTTCTCCCTCCAAGTAAGTTATCTTTAATCACTAGAAGGTTAATCATTGTATTTTAAAGACCTCAAAGAGTCTATTTAATGTGTGGGTAACATCGATAGAGTTATTTCAAACTAGGAGAATTTGAGATTGTTACAGACAGAGTTTTCTTGACTGGAAACATAATAGCTCATTAAAAATGATACAGTGGGGCTTCCCTGGTGGCGCAGTGGTTGAGAGTCCGCCTGCCGATGGAGGGGACACGGGTTCGTGCCCCGGTCCGGGAAGATCCCACATGCCGCGGAGCGGCTGGGCCCGTGAGCCATGGCCGCTGAGCCTGCGCGTCCGGAGCCTGTGCTCTGCAACGGGAGAGGCCACAACAGTGAGAGGCCCGCGTGCCGCAAAAAAAAAAAAAAAAAAAGATACAATGGATTTCAAGTGTGTTTTCCTCCAGGTGGAGGTCAAGTCTGGAATCTCAGAGAATGGGAGGAAGCAGCAGAGTTCTGTGGAGAAAACCCAAGAGAGAGACAAACGCTGCCTCCAGGGAAGGAAAATAAGCAGGTTGCTGCCTGCCAGTGAGATTAGGCCCTCAAAGATGTCCCTGCTGAAAGCTCACTGACAGATTCCTTTTTCCAAGTTCCTATCGAGGTTTTAGTCCATGTGCAAGCACGCAGTTCCCCCCGAACCCACAAACGCAATCTGTACGATGCTACTTTGCAGACGTATTTTTTTCCCCCTTTTCATGGGTTGACTGTTTCCCCGGTTTGATTGCCAGTTTCTTGAAGGCAAGTTTGACAGCTTCTCTATTTTAAGCATAGACCATTAAACATGTATTACCCTGCTGTACCATAATCATTTAATAAGGGTTATTAACAATTAGTATTTTAATGCGTTAAGGCTGTTAAGGTACTTCTCTAAACACGTAAGTTTGTTTGAAGAGCGATTTTTGCACAGGGGAAAAAATCCGATTTTGAAACTTATAGTCGTGACCAAACATATAACTCAATGTTTCAAGTTCCTCCAGAACATTATCCAATTAATCATACTGTCTTTGATAACTAACTGAATACATAATGGTTGAAAATGGGAGTCCAAATGAGAACGGCAAAAGAAGATTCTTTACATGTTTGGACCCGCATCAGTTTCAAACATACAAATCTATATATATATATATATATATTTTTTTTTTTTTTTTTTTTGTGGTACGCGGGCCTCTCACTGTTGTGGCTTCTCCCGCTGCAGAGCACAGGCTCCGGACGCGCAGGCTCAGCAACCATGGCTCACGGGCCCAGCCGCTCCGTGGCATGTGGGATCTTCCCGGACCGGGGCACAAACCCGTGTCCCCTGCATCGGCAGGCAGACTCTCAACCACTGCGCCACCAGGGAAGCCCCCAAATCTATATTTTTAAAGTTCTGGGTTACAACTAATATGACACGTTCCCTTTGTTAACAACAAAATTCATATTTCTGCCACTTATGAAATGTGCCTATCTCCTAGTCATTCAACAAATATTGATGGAGTCTCAACTGTGTTTCAGGCACTATATGAAATGCTGACCACACAAAAATGGATCCCACCTAATCCCTGCCCTCAAGGAATTCAGAAACTCAAGGGTGGGGAAAACAAAGATGTAAACTACTCATCTATTAGTTCATTTATTCAAAAATGATGTAGTGGGTGTTTACTACGTGTCCAGCACTGTTGAAAGTATACGGGATCCATCGGTGACCAACAAGTAAGCCTGGCCACTAGGGAACATTCATTCTAGTGGAGGAAAGGAGACAAGTACTAAAAGCATAACACTAAGGATAAAAGTCTAACGTGGCTAAGGGGAATCAAGAGGGCTAGACGGAGGAGGGGGTCGTTTCAAATAAGGTGGTCAGCGGCGAGCTCCCATTGAGAAGTGGCATTTGAGCAAAGATAATGGAGCTAAACCCACTGGCCAGCTGGATTGCCTGGGGCTGAGAGCTCTCCAGATAGAACAGGGACCAGCAAACTATAGCCGTCAGGCCAGATCCTGCCCGCTGGCTATGAATAAAGTTGTATGTGCACGCAGCGTGCATTGGTGACGGCTGCCTTCATACTACGATGGCAGAATTGAAAAGCTGCAACAGAGACCATACGGATGCAAAATCTAAAATATTCGCTCTCTGGCCCTTTATAGAAAACATCTGCTAATCCCTGGAAGAAAGGAGGGAGCCAGTGGCAATGCATGTAAGAGGTTAAAGCAGGAGCAAGGGTGGGTAGGAGAGAGCACAGGGAAGCATCGGGGGCCGGCCAGCACTGCCTCAGCTTTCTCTGCAGGTGAAATGGGGATGCGAGCGGGGTTGGAGCAGAACAGGGGCCACGCGCTCCAGCATCGTGGGGTGAAGACAGCCATGCACAACGCCCGTCAAGAAGGGATGAAAGGGACCCACCGAGTCTTGGGGAAACTGCAACTTCAACTGAAGCTACGGAGGAGCAGGAATTACGGATGAGGCAAAACTCAAGGGAAGAAAGAACAGTATAAACAGCACGTGGGGAGGAGCATGGTGAGGAAAGCACAGTGCAGCCAGGGAAATGCACATTCCGCCTTAAAGCATGCTGAGAGGGCACGTGGGCAAAGGAGCAGCGGAGTCAGATCACACAGGCTGGGAAAGAGAAAACCCGATGAAGGTGTCACAGCCAGCCCTGCTCTCCTCTCCACGTCAGCCCTTGCTGGCAGCCGATGCACGGCCACCACCTGGGTCTTGCTGCACTGGTGCAGGGGTGCAGGCGGGACACCCACTCATTGGTGGACAGCTGTAACGGTGGTGGTATCATAAGGCAATGCACCTGGAACTCTGGTATTAGATCCAAGGCACTTAGCTTGCTCAGGGCAGGTTGTTGGAACCCTACCACGTAGTATTTACGCTGGGTCTCTGGGAGGTGTGGTGGGAAGATTAGAGGCTTGGTAGGTCCTTACTCAGGGCTCTCTGTATCCTGGCAGGACGTCACCCTGGACAGCCTGATGTCACCACTCTCCTGAAGAGTAGCCCTGAAGCAAAGGAGGTCCCCAGAGGCTTGGGTCCCTGAGGGGTCATGACTTGCCATGTTTGTCTACATGTTCTGACATTCTGAAGAGCATCCTTTGTGCCGTGGGCTTCTCTTGCTCTGGAGGGTCACAGTGCTGAGTTTTGCCAAGCCTTCACTGCAGCCCTTTGAGGGAGTAATTCAGACACAGAATGAGGGGGATGAAATCCACTTTAGAATGCTGCCTAAGAGAGAGGCACCCCTTCCCCAGAGGTCGCGAGGTGGAGGAGGGATGCACAGTGGATAAGGCTACAGTTTAAGCAGATGGACTGTCCACCCCAGTGCTCTGGAGCATGGAAGGAGGAAACGGGTGCAGGCCGGCTCTGCCCTGGGCGAAGACAACAACCCCTTGAGCCCTACCTGATGACCTCTGACGCTTTTGATTGGGAACAAGAAGGGAACACTGTCTGTCGAGAACGAGGAGAACACAGCGGAGACCAGGAGACCGAGTGTGGCCAGAGGATTCACCCGCAACACAGAAAGAGATGTAACAGTGTCATATAAATAAGACGCAGAAGTTTAAGATTTCAACATTTGAGCGTTTCCTGATTAGGGCACTATTGCGGGTTGCATTGTATCCCCCCAAATATATGTCGGTACCTATAAATGTGACCTTGTTTGGAAGTAGGGTCATGGCAGATATAATTAGTAAAGATGAGGTCACACTGGGATAAGGGGGGCCCTAATCCCATAGGACCCATGTGAGGACACAGAGCCACAGGAAGAAGACCGTGTGAACAGAGGGAAAGACTGGAGTGTTGCTGCCACAAGTCAAGGGATGCTGAGGGCTGTGGAGCTACAAGAGGTGAGGAAGGGCCCTCCCCTGGAGTCTTCAAAGAGAGCACGGGCGGCCGACACCCTGATCTTGGATCTCTCGCCTCCAGAGCTCTGAGAGAACACATTTCTGTTCTAAGCTACCCAGTTTGTAGCACTTCGTGGCAGCAACCCTAGGAAACAACCAAAACAAACACAGCCAGCGTCCAAAACGTCGCTGAAGGCATGGCTTGAGGCAGTGAAGTTGGTTGGTGCCTAGCTGCTGGCTGAGGAGGGAGATGCCTGGCACAGGGCTGGCAGAGGCGAACAAGAAACGCTAGCAACCGCTGTACCGCTCATGCCATGAGTTTGCCCTGTACGAGTTAATTAACCCAATTATGGAAAGGGTCTACCTCCCTGTACAGGCAAATTATCCTATACACAATTTAATCACAGCAGGGAAGCTGAAAACAAAAATTCTGCTGACCACGGTTCACAGGTGCTACCCCCCACACCTCCCCTGCCGAGAAAGTTCTCTTTCGTCATTGGCAGAAAACTGGTAAATGTCCAAACCAAAGACAGGAGCTCTGCTTATCATAACCTGTAAGCAGCTGTTAGCTGAGTGATGGCCTCCCAGGGACCCTGAGCCCGGTAGACACCTGGAGGTACTGAGGATTGTGCAGTAGGTGAATGTGTCTGGGGGACCTGGATGTGGCAGCAGCAGGACATGGCAGTCAGGAGAGTCCAGCCCAGAGGGGCAGCAGGGGGCACAGTGGGGAAAGCACAGAGGAGGCTTGTCCGTGTCAGGAAAGATGGGAAACAAGAGGCTGGTAGGTGTCAGTAATCAGGAACCACAGCCCAAAATGTTCCTCCATGAACCCAGCCAACAGACGTTTACTCACTGCCACTATGCATCCGATGTCGTATCAGACTTTGGGGAGTTCACAGTAATTACGTCTATTTATCGAGTACCTGCTACATGCCACCAATATGCGTCATATCTTCATGGTCTGATTTTTTATCTCACAACTGCCAGGTCCGACGGCAAGTTATTTCCAGGTTGCAAGCGAGGAAACCGAGAATTGAGACAAATCAGCATCCTGAAGGGTGAGCACTGATTCACCGGCAGGACTTTCCACCTCCAAAGCCTCCAACCCCTACCTTCTTATACGACCACTGAGCCCACGAAAAGACAGTGACCTCTGCCCAGATAACCTTGTAAGTTAATAGGTGTTTGCTACCCTTCTCTCTATCTCCTGCTCTTGACCTGGGATGGAGGGCTGCCCTTCCCCAGCTCCTGGGTTCTGGGATCTGCAAGTAATAAACCTTGTGACTGTACTTTCTTTGCGTGAGTGTATTGAAACCGCACCTTCAATCAAAGCCCCAGCGTTTTCACTTTCCCAAAACGGGAGGTTGGATGCTGAGGAAGCTGCCTGCCAACCCCACGTGGAAGCTCGTACCTCTTCATTCAGCAGGTCATAATCTGCATATTCTTAACACACCAGCCCTGGGATTTTCCAACACTAAGTTCTATCAAGAACAAATCTAACTCTCTGAGCTCCATTTACTGGGCACCTAATATCACACAGGAAATAGGACTCTTCTTGGATACTGCAGAACTAAGGGTGTTTTTAGCTTCATTGCATTTCTTTGCCTTTGTCTCATGGAAGAGGGAGGAGATCTGAACATTTTTATAAAAAGATGGTGATTATCACCAGAGAGCAAGAAATTTAAGGATATGGAATAAAAGGATAACAGGTAAGGCACCAACCTCCAGTAAAGAAAGAAAATTACTCCAGAGCACAGTGGAAAGAACAGAGACAGCGTGTCTGGTCAAAGGGCAGATGGAAGGAAAAGTGTGGATTCCAAGAACGGTGAGAATAAATGTCCCTGCATCCGGGCCCAGCAGGGGCACAGAAGCAGAGCCCAGTGGGGCTCAGAGGCCAGAATCTATGCTGGAGGGAGAGTCAGAGCAGAAAACCAGGGCCAATCAGAGGTAGAAATGATACCTCAGGGTTCAGTAGAAGAAAGTGTCCCAAGAGAACACAGGAGAGGGAATCAACACTCAACTTGGGAGCCTCAGGGCTCTCTGTGCTCTGCCCTGGGAGTGAGGGCCTTCCTAGTGGCGAACAAGAGGGTGACACTCCCTGAGGACGGCGGGACAATTCAGTGCCATGCGAGTTATGATGACACCGTGAGCAGAGTAGCGGCTCCGCCATGTTCACCTTGGACTTATTTGCAATCGCCACAGTTGCTGGATAATATCATTTATGATTTTAGGACATATATGCCTACAGTGACTGTGGAAACCCTGGGTGAGCTCTTCAGCTGTCCTTATGACATCACCTGACTCTCAAATGGGAAAGATTACACCCAGAAGGTTAACAGCATCTGAGCACCTGATCAGCCTGGGCATCTAAGTCACATGGAAAGAAACAGTGTTTCTAACTCATGCCATAACCTGAATTATTTTCCCAAGATATTCTTCAGGGTGTCGCTTCCAGGGAAAGAAAGAGATTGTATTCCGAATTAATTTTTACTTTGCTTTCAGCAAACTCTAAATGCAATGCTTGTGGCTGGGGAATAAGTCATTTTGATTTTTAACTGGAAACTGCTTGGCCAGTAAAACTCAACAAATGAATAGAAAGAACTTTAAGCTACACGAAAGAACTTTAAGCTACATGAAAGAAAGCATCAGAGCGGAAAGGAAACCTTCCACAGAGAGTCGAAAGGTCCAGTTGAAACCAGTTCAACAGAAATAATGCTAACCTAGGGAATCTAGTTAGTGCTTTGGTTTGAGAAAACAATTCACGTTGCCCTTTGGAAGCTCACGGAGTCATTCAACTTGCTGAAGAAACTGGATGAAGACTCTTTTCTCTACAAGGGAGTCTTTTAAAGGCAAACTGTGATGGCTGGTTTGACTATCTTATTTGACAAAATGCTCGTGTGTATATATACACATATGCATAAATATGCAGACGTGATCATTCTAAACCAGTGGTTCTCAAAGACAGGCAATATTTCCCCCAAGGAATATCTGGCAGTTTCTGGACAAAGTTTTTGTTGTCACAATTCAGGAGGTGGGCCATGCTGTTGCAACTAGTGGGTATAATGCAGGGTTGCTGCTAACCACCCTGCAATAATCAGGCCAAACTCCCTCCCCCCAAAAAAGAATTATCTGGCCCAAAACATCAATAGTGCTGAGGGGAGAAACTCGGGTCTACAATAATGAGCTGGTACCTAATGAAAAGCCAGTAAATCTTTGTAGGACTCGAAAGCTCAAAATAGTAAATATTATCATGGCAATTACAAGATTTCATCTTTATGCGAACTATCAACTAAACGACTGAGGGAATGGATTACATATGGTACATACATCTATCAATAACATTGTGTTTGCTAGTGTGTGTGTGTGTGTGTAACATTGTGTTTGCTAGTGTGTGTGTACCCATATGCAGAGGGCTGAATTTCAGCTGGCAGGTCTCAGTACCTAGCCAACTTTAACTTCAATTTGGGTGGCTGGAATCACTTTCTATTTGTTAATTGAGCAAGTGACCAAGTTCTAGCCCAGGATTCAAGGGAAGTCTTCTGGGGGTTTCTGATTTCTTCAAAAAAAGGACACAAGGAACGTGGTTCTTCTTCCCCTGGATATTGTCATGTCTGGATGCAGTACCAGGAATTGTAGCCGCAGGTTTGCACCCATGAGCAGAGCTAGCCTGAGGACCAACCTGACAGACTGTGGGTGGCAGAGACAGTGGTGACAGGACTTGGGTCCCTTACTAACTCTTGAGTCATTGAAGTGAGCAACTCTGAAGACACCTACCCTGACCTTCCAGTTGTATGACTTGACACCCTTTTTTAAAAAACTGTGGTCAACTTATATGTGGAATCTAAAAGAAAAAATGATATAAATGAACTTATTTACAAAACAGAAACAGACTTCGAAAACAAACTTATGGTTACCAAAGGGGAAACGTGGCACAGAGGGATAAATTAGAAGTGTGGGACTGACATATACACACTACTCTATATAAAATAGATAATCAACAAGGACCTACTGTGTAGCACAGGGAACTCTACTCAATATTCTGTAATAACCTATATGGGAAAAGACTCTGAAAAAGAATGGATACATGTATACGTAGAACTGAATCACTTTGCTGTACACCTGAAGCTGACACAACATTGTAAATCAACTACACTCCAATATAAAATAAAAAATTAAATAAAAAAAAAACTGGTCAAGTTATTTGGAGCTACCTAAAGCCAAACACATTCTTTTACACGATTGCCTGAAACTTTCATGAAACGCTAGTAATTTCCCTTTTTAGGTATCTAATAAAGAAGTTAAGAAAGAAGGCACATGAGGCTACAGATATCTTTGACATGACATCGGATTTCCTAAACTGCAAACAATAATATGAAAAAGCAGCTTCAGTTTGAGGAACGCTCATACCACCATTAGCTTTATTATCACATCCTAAGCATGGAGAATATCACTTCTCTTCCGAGTTGGCAAAGAGCCATCTGATACCTTTCCACACTGAAATCCAAAAGCGGGTACATTTTGATTTCTTTAGAAAATGAAGAAATTATTTTATTTTTAGAAACGGTGACAGTTTGCTTTTGAACACCAAGTCACCGGGCATCACAGACCAACGAGAGGGGAAACTGGGAGTGAAGGTAAGACTTACCGTTGAGCCATTTGGAGTTGTACTGCGCGGTGCGGAGAGGGGGCAACACGCCCAGACTTCGGTAAATGGCGGGATCGCGTCCGGGGAAATCCATGGCCGTGGCTGCGTAGACCTCCCCGCCCGCCGTGAGGAGAGCCGTGGAATTGTGCCGAGGGCTGTAAGGACAGCGCGCCATGCCGCTGATCTGATCATGGATTTCCGTCAGGTTACTCAGCTAGGTGTGAAGACGAGACAGAGAAACAAATTATCCCCCAGGAAACCCCTTTAAGAGCGTTAATGGAGAATATCCACCCAAACTGCAAAGGAAGCATGCACCATAAACTCTCCGGGGCTCATACAATGTGACAGACTTCTGCACTCTGATTGGATGAGAACAGTACACGGTGGTCACCCTTAGACAATCTACCAAACAAGCGCTCTCATCATCCTTTGAGAGTTACTGAACCTCTGGCTTTTGGATACTCACAAAAGATGAAGTGAGATTACTGTCTATGACTTTATTTATAATGCATGGGACAGTGCAGATTTTTCCACTTTAATTTAAAAACCCAACTTCAATATTTATAGAAATACAAATTGCAATAAAAATTATGTACAATTTTATCAATAAAAGTGAATCGAAATCTTATGAATAGCCCAAAACTGCATTCATGGGTAAGGATGTATGGACATTTAGCTCCACGTAGCCCAAATTTCCAAGCCTTTAGTTTTTAGTTTTCAGAGAGGCAACTCAGTGCCTGGCAGTCAAGTGGTGGGAATCCAGCATTTGAGGAGCTGAACGATCAGTGAATGAGAAAAGTTCTTTGGATGAGGAGGGAATCTTTGCTCTCCTCTGGTTTCTTTACTCTTACCTGAGAGGTACAAGAGTAGAGGGGTTAGGCAGGGGGGCTCAGATACACTGCCTGCCTTATTAGACGTGTAGCCCCGGGTAAGCTACTTCAAGTCTTTAAGCCTTATAAAGTGGTGACCCAAAGGGTAAGCACCACCTAGGGTGGATGTGAGGATGAAGTTGTAAGGTGCTCCGGACAGGCCATGGTACCTAGGGATCTCCCTGTGAGCATCACTTCTTATCATCAACATCCTCCCTTTCTTTCCAATAACTGAATGTTATTTGAAAATAATGAATACTAAAAGAGGATGGTAAGCTCAGGTCTTGAGAGAAAGTGTGTAACCAGGAAATTAACATAGTGATATTTCTTCATCATGTTCCTGGAGGAAGATCAAATGAATATCCCATATAAGGAAGATTACACGTGTGCTCTGATAACCCGGCAGTTCTACGGGTATAAGACCTGGATGCTGAAAATTCCCCTGTCAATAATGACAGGTTAAAATAAAAAGACAGAGGGTGGCATATAACTTTACTTTTCCTAGGGTTCCATTTGTTTGCTAGTTTGCTTTACTTTTTTGACACTCTTCTCATCCAATTTGTAAACTGTATTTTCTTCACTTGGATTATGATTTTAGGTTATTTTAATACTTAACAGCCTCCCTACGATAAAGAAGAAAAAGAAATAAGAATACGTTTAGGATTATGTTTAGGGTCTGGTGGGAAATAAGCTGGTAGAAATAGTCTGAAAGCATATTTAAATTTAATTAAACAAGCTAGAATTATTACCAGTTCTTTATATAATAGTGTTATTAGTAATAGATCAGTACATCAAATATTTACTCAGTTTGACAAAAGATGTTTTTTAAAATTAAAAAACAACTCTTTGGAGAATAGAAACACGTTTAAAACTAGGGTTTGAATAGAATGCTTGGATTTTCCAGGTATTAAAATCTGTCAAAGCTCCACCTGAAGCCGTACCGTGCGGTTGGTGCAGACCGGCGTGAAAGCGTTGGTTCCACAGGTAAATAACCTGTCGCCACCCACCAACAGTACCCGGATGTAGTTCTGACATTCCTCCTGAAAAAATTAAAAAATCACAAGAAACTCGTTAAGGAGGCCGGAGCGCAAGAGGAATGGTGAATATGAATACATCTTGTCTAGTTAATAGATTAGACGTTAATTAACCAGTAAAAACAAACAAACAAACAAACCAAAAAATCCTCTCGGATACTGACCAAAAAATAACAACAGAACTCTAAAATAGTCTGACTTTCTCTGCACACTTGCTCAATCGAGGATATTTGTAAAGATAGATATAAATATACGTTCAGTTAAAATCTCAAAGCATGTGTCTTCTTTTGAGGAATGGGCTTTCATTTTGAGTTGTAGCTGATAACAGTGTGAGCCCTAAATTGCCTTTGACATATATTAGGAAAATAAATAAACAGTGCTCATGAAACAGTGTCTTAGAAAACTTCCCCAGGAACTTGAAAAAACATGGTGAATGCTTCTCCAGATGCTAGGGTCACATGGGAAACTCTGATTGCAAATTGCAAGAAGTTTCACATAAAGTTCTCAAAATGCATACACAGCAAGAACCTATAAACATGTTTGATTCTCTGATGAAAAATTAAAATATAACTAATAAGTCAAGGATGTCTGGAACAAGAGGCATGAAAGCTCATGCTGAGGGATGGCTCACAGCTGAATTTTTTTGCTGTGATTGCAAAACATACATAGAAGTCTAGGACATGGTCACAGTAATGCAGGAACTTTCAGGTAGAAAGCTCTTCATTCATTCAGCCAGCAAGCATTTACTGATTAGATACTCTTTGGCAGAGGCTGTGGAAAAAGTCACAATCTAGGCCCGTAGCGCAAAATTAAAATACACGGAGCTGTCCACGTACTCTAATGAGGAGTCACCGGAGAACAGCATATTGCTAGCCCCAGAGGAGAGGGGAAGGGAGGAGGTGTAGGAAGGCTCCCTGGAGGAGATGACACCTGAGATAAGTTTCAAAGGAAGAGTAGGATTTGGTGAGGCTTCCTTGAGGAGGTACCCCCTGACACTTGCAGGATTTTACCGAGCAAAGGAGGAAAAACACATTCTCAGCAGAAAGAATGGACTGTGACAAGGCATCACGGTTGGAGAAAGCACCGTGCTTTCACTATGTACAGAAGAGGTAGACATAAGCTGGGGAGCCAGACACAGGCCAGGTGTGCCAGGCCAGTGAGTTTACTTTTTATTCTGAATGTGAAGGAACCGTTTTATGTTTTTACTGCATGCAGTCGTTGTTTTTTTAAACATCTTTATTGGAGTATAATTGCTTTACAGTGGTGTGTTGGTTTCTGCTTTATAACAAAGTGAATCAGCTATATGCATACATATATCCCCATATCCCCTCCCTCTTGCGTCTCCCTCCCACCCTCCCTATCCCACCCCTCCAGGTGGTCACAGAGCACCGAGCGGATCTCCCTGTGCCACTGCATGCAGTTTTGACCTGAGGTGATGTTTGTAAATGAAGGACCACTCTGGACCCTGTGGAAGCTAGTAGAGATGTGATAGGGCAGTTCAGGAGACAGGTAAGGAAACTACTTCCATAATTCAGTCCCTCCTGCTTCCGTGTGAAAGGGCAAAGTCAGACTCCAGCAAATGAACAGGAAATGGTGACTGACCAACCAACCAGACCTAGAAGATGCTGCATGAGGATATATCGGTTTGACACACATTTCCCCAATCAGGAGGATCTGGATCTAATGGCACAGCAGCGCTCTCTTCAGTGGAATGGAGCCTCAGTCTCCACGAAATGTTGATTTGCCATAACTCAGCCTGTGGCATGGCCTAGCTGTGGATATAAAATGAGCTAAAATATTTGAATTTGTTTTCTAACTGTAAAGTGAAATATCGAAGGTAGATAATTTTCCTAATACTACTACTAACAATAAAAGCAACAAATTATCCTGCAGTCTAAAAAAAAACAAACAAACAAAAAAATAACTAGTACTAAACTTTCTTTGATTTTTTTGTATGGAAATATGTTAATATAAATGTTTCAGACATTACATGAAATTTCTAAAAATCTTATATGTTCTGGTATAATGTTATAGGTCATAATTCTAGTTATTACTTTAAAATGTATATCTCAGAAATAACTAAATTTCCTTGTCAATTGCATTACTATGAACTTTCATCAAATCTTTAACCGTGGTCATTTTTAAGTTTTTGGCTTTTACAGACAGTTCTGGGTGTACTCTGATGCTTTTGCAAAAATGTTCCTATAAAAGGGTTTCATCTTCAAGGAATTCATGGAAAAGACTCTGACAAGTACAGGTTTCTGGTAACTGACTATACTGCTGAACTGAATGAATAAGCATTTTCAGAACTCTAATGGAAAACTGATGAATTCATAAAAGTGCTAACAAAAGATCAAGATGAAAAAAAATTAATTACATGGGACTGAGTGAACTGATGAGGATGATTATAATTTTTGTGACTTTCTGTTTGAATTAAAAAAAAAAATCCCACGAGGACTCAAAGGCAAAAAATATACCAATCAATTTTCACTGCAAAGTAAAGGAGCTGTTACAGTGGAGGATTCCTGGACTGAATGTCAATATTATGACACAGTGTGAGTGTGTTTCGTGTTTGGTAATTGCAATCATTGTTGCTTCTGTCGTGGTCATCCATTTACAATGTTTGGTGTCAGTCTATTTATCTCCTGTAAAAATAAAATACAGTGTGTGTGTGTGTGTGTGTGTGTGTGTGTGAAAAAAAAAAAAAACAACAAATTATCATTGGCTGCTAAACTGAAGATACTTTGACTGAGGAAAAAAAAAGGACAGAATGAAAGATCGAAATTAACTATTCGACGAATTAAGAAATGAGTGTCAAAGGAAGACAATAAATTGAGTAACTGAGAAAGGTACACCTGATAGGGAGGCTTATTTTGTTCTGTTCTGTTTTGCTTTTATACCTGGGGAAAGGGAAGGAGAGTTCTGAAGAGAAAGAACAAACCAAGACATCAAAAAGGCACATCGTTATCCCTTCCCAGGGTCAGGGAGCTCTCACTCAGAGAACACAGAGGAGGGGTGCGCCGCCTCCGAGAGCAGAGGGGCACAGAGTTTGCAGAGACAGGATCAAGGCCAGGGTGGAAACCCCAGACCTAATGGCGTCTGAGGGCACTCCAGAAAGACAACTCGGGGAACACAGGGCTGAGATGGCTCTTGATGGCCGGAATGGACAAAGCAGACACAACAATGACACTATAATAAAGAATGAGAGAAAATTACAGACAGTGGAGAGATGTGGAGATTTTGTTTGTTTTCAGCTGCTGCTTTTAGAACTCTCTCAAGAATGAGTCAAAACATAAAAGAACTTTTCGCGTTTTGTTTTTTTAAAGCAGGAGACTGACACAGGTAGAAATGCTCTAGAGGCAGTCATATCACCGTGAACTTGGCCAAGGGTAAGTTATTCCAAGAGAATCATCCTCATTGAAAAGAGGTGCTCTCATGGCTGAGTGTTACAGACCTGGTGAAGAAAAAGCAAGGGCCTCTAATCAATTTTGGGAAGAGAAACAATAAAGATAACAGATGTGGTGTTTATCTTAATCTCCCAAAAGAAAGACAATGTGAAAACAGGACTGTAGGTCATTAACCTTCCTGAAGGCCCATTACAAACTTGATGAAGAACTAGAAAGATGGCTGGGGATGTGATACCCAGGATGCTGACATGTGTCAGAGCAGAAGGACAAATCCAACTGGTTGTCAAAAAAAATCCTGGAAAAAAGTAAATGAGGGAGGGCACAATATTATTTCAATTAGAACAGAGAGGAACTTCCCTGGTGGTCCAGTGGTTAAGACTTCGCCTTCCAATGCAGGGGGTGAGGGTTTGATCCCTGGTCGGGGAGCTAAGATCCCACATGCCTCGTGGCCAAAAAACCAAAACATAAAACAGAAGCAATACTGTAACAAATTCAAGGAAGACTTTTTAAAAATGGTCCACATCAAAAAAAATTTTTTAAAGAATTAGAACAGAGAATTTAAAAAGTATGTTCTGGAAATCACGAGAATATACTGTACCCTCTGGGAAAGGTTACCTGGGCTGTGTGTCTCCCCGATGCTGATAGGCTCCCTCATGTTGAGTGAGGATGTAGGGAAGGAAGCAGGTAAATGTCAGGAAACTGGACAATCGGACATGGAGGCTTATGCGGTCTTTACTAAGAGGATGCGGGCATCACCAGCTCCGTGAAAGCCGTAGTTGCTTACGTACGGTAAGTGGGGCCTGAGGAGGGTAATGCTTTAGGTAAGCCCAGCATGCAAGGTTGGAGGGAACAGAGAAGAGGATGCGGGGGGAAGAGTTCTGTCCCATCACCAGTGAGGCTGGACGAGCTCTTCTCACCCTCTGTGTCCAATAGGAGGAACCACTGGAGGCGGGGTGGTACTTCTGTGTTTCTTCTTAACTGTCCAAGGCTGAACTCATTCGCCCGACAGTCTGGGTCAGCTCAGCTCAGCCCCTTCCTGTTTCACTCCCCTAAATGTTCCCTCATGGTTAATTCACAAACTGCTCAACTGATTCTATCTAGAAACAGACTGGATGTGAATCCTAAGCAAATAAATACATTGAAAATAACAACTTTCTTTTTCTTTCTTTTTTTTTGATGAGAGATTGGAGAAAGTCCAAGCAAAACAGAATGTAAAAACAGAAATGAAAGAAAGCAGAAGTACTTTGCTTTGGAGCAGAAGATCAATTTATGAATCAGTGGTGGCGCAGTGGTTGAGAGTCCGCCTGCCGATGCAGGGGACGCGGGCTCGTGCCCCGGTCCGGGAAGATCCCACATGCCGCGTGGCGGCCGTGGCCGCTGAGCCTGTGCGTCTGGAGCCTGTGCTCCACAATGGGAGAGGCCACGACAGTGAGAGGCCCGCGTACAGCAAAAAAAAAAAAAAAAAAAAAAAAAAAAATTAAGAATGACAGGAAATGGCTGAGTGCCAGGCCCTGTAATACTGAGTCTCCTCATGATGGTGATCCCCAAATCCAAATTCTCCTATGGGAAAATCTATAGTCTATCACTTTGTCAGTCTTTGCTACAGACAGGGGCTTTTCACGGGTTACCTGAACCTACTAGAAGTACTGCTTGGACCACGTGTTTTAAAATATAACACAGAAGTCCTTTCAGGAGGTTCTACTCTAGGTTTATCTTTTAAATGAGCTTATCTAAATGTCCATGATAAGAATCTCACCTGAGAATTTGTTTCTTTTATACCATTTCTGTAGCTCAAAAATGGCATAAGGGGATTTAAGGAATTCCAGTTTTCCAGGAAGACACAGTGCACGTTCCCAAGGCTCCCGGGAGCCTGCCAGCACATGGCTTCTGTTGTTACAATGAAACTCATCTACCTCACTTTGATAATAGCACTTAAACATTAAAAATAACCCGCTTGTGCCTGCAGTCCCACCGGTGGGTCAACCTGTCCTTGACTTTGAAGCAATTCCTGCTTGAATTGAGAGCTGACATGCACAGTTGCTGACTCACCGAAAGAGCTTTTAGATGCGACAGCCGATGCCCACTTGATCTCAAGGACATAAGACCAAGGCCCCAGCAGAGAGAGCATGTGTTTGGGGACAATTTTCTTCATGAAATAACTGGGTTTGCCCTGCAGCACTTCCTCATATTTATTTCCCAAACAGATGTTCTGCTTGAAGAAAGGCTAACTGTGGGTCTTGAAAAACTGGACCATCCAATCAGATGTAAATATATATATAAACACACACACACACATATATAAGACATATATACATATATAGGAGACATATATATTACATATGAATATATATGCATACACATTACAGAAGCATTTATATAAATATATAGACATACTACTATGTCCATATTTAGATATATAAATATAGATATTTATATGTATATCTATAAAACTAAAAATATACCGATACACATATATATGAATATATATTAAAAGAGTGTATGCTATATAAGTGCATTAATAGAGTATATTATATATATTTATTTACCTAATGAGATTGTTTTCAACTGAGCTCTGACTCCAAGGGTAACTTGTTAAGGAACCTCAATTTTATGAACCAAAATTTGGTAGGTGTAATCTGCACAGGTTGTTAGTATCTGATCTTAAAGAACCCTCCGTTTTTGGAGGAATTATACAGAACAAAGGCAGTTCTGTAGTGTGCTGCCTGCACCAGTTAACGCATAGCTTTCCAAACATTGGCACCTTGGATGAAAATGTTGTTTCACCCCCTACATCACAGGTTCCCAGGCGGGATGGCATCATGTTTTTCTTCTCTGGAATTTACCTGTTTATGAGCAGAATTTGACAACCTGGGAAGCAGGACCACAGGACACAGCAGGAAGAGCAATACACAGAGCACTGGATTCTAATCCAAACTCTCCCACTAACTTGCAAAATCATTCTAGGAACTTGGTGTTAAAAATACTGAAATGAGATCACAAACGAGAATCTTTTGAAAATTATAAAGTATAATATGTGCATAAAGGAGCTCTTTCATTCCCTTAATAATCGGTTGTGTTTCCTCTGTGAAGTTCCTAAAGGTCATGGTAGGAAGGGCTTTGGTTTAGACATAATAACCCCAAGCAGACAAGGAGCTTTTGTTAGATCACAAGAGAATCGACTATTTACGTTTAAAATAACATTTGTGTAAAACACATTTAAATACTTCTAGAAGCCAATGTCTAGAGTTATGTTTCAAAAATAACTAAATCCAACAGATTTTATTATGAAACCTTTTTGAATCCATAAACAACACAGATTTCCCACTCCTGTTTTCATAAATAGGATGTTTAAGCCATTTCAGGTCAAGTCACCCCTTTTCTCCCAAGTGAGCTGAAAATTTTAAGTAAAATAGAATTCAAAGCTCACCAAGAATTGACAGTCTCCGTCCTCCCTTCTCTGCTACACAGGCTCAAATCAAAGACCTGGCTACATTTTCTTGACGTTGATTCCCTAAATGGTCATTTTAATCGACTGAACGTGAAATGATGTCCGTGTCGGTCCCAGCAACATGGGGAACACGAGGAAATGTGCCCTCTCTCTTCTCCCCTCTGCAGCCCGCGGAGGAATGCTCTCCCCAGAGGACTGAGTGGGCGCACCCCTGAAGGCCCAGGGCCTCATCCACGCTCCACATTCTTGGCTCTGCAGTAAAAGGCATTATGTGGAGAAGCACAGACCACTTTTCTTAGGGTAGGAAAAAATGAGTTCAGACAAAATGGCTAGCATTTTTCACATTTTTGAGATGTCACATTTTGCATTACTCTATTTCAGGGAGAAGGGAAACTTTGTAAATTTGTGTGTAAGTTTCCATATTACTCTAAAGCCAACAAAAATAGAAAACAATTGAATTCTTATTTCTAAACTCAGGGCTACTAAGAAAATCTGAATTCCACTCCCCCAAAGAGATGTTACATTTCAGTCAAATGGACTCTATGGAAATGTCTCCTGATTTGGCTCCTTGAAATGTCAGAACAGGGAAATTGGGGTTGAATGAATTCTGAATTCAGGGACTAGACCTTTGGAGCTGTTTGTTTCCTTCCCTTCTGTGTTCCAGGAGCTGGGCTCAGGGTCTCTGATGGCTGTTGTGCCAGGTGCCACTTTAAGAAAGCCACAGAGATGCTATAAAAGAGAAAGGAACTAGTAACAGAAAATGAAGAGCCCTGGATGTCCCTCTGCTCTCACCAGCCCTGGACCAGCCCAGCAGCGCTGCCTAGGCTGCTGCCTTCATAGACCTATCACATCATTTTGTGCACATGAACGTCATCGCACATGGTTCTGCTACAAAACCGAATTCTATTTCAACCAAGCGTAGGTTGTTCAAAACTGTCTGTGAGTTTATCAGTGTACTTCATGCAACCTAAAAGAATATGCCATTTCTCTTTCTCACATTGGCACTTTGAAATTCATCTTCATCTGTCTTAACGCATTCATCTTAAAAAAAAAATCCCATCCACAAACACAGTTCGAATCGATTTATAATTACTGGGGTTTGCCATTGTTCTTAGCCCATTGAAACCAGAAACATGTGGAACTTAAAGGTACGATTTTCTTTGACAATGTTTGTTTTGCTCATTTTCTTTCTGTGTATCAGGAAACCTCAATTATGTATAATAATGATCTGTCCTTTCTGTGAATCAAAGATATATTCCTAATAGGCATGAAAGAAGGCCTTTCCTGTGTGTTCTCTGGTTTTTACTTGCTTAATTTCTAAGCATCAAACAACCAATGATCACAGCTTAAGGAAAAATGTGGGACAATTTTGATTCAGCAGAAGCAACTTTTCACCCCAAGGAGTAATAATCTACTAGTATAAGGCTACCACACGGATTGTTTTAAAATTGTAGACTCATAGACTATTAGCAGGAGAAACCTTGGCTAGATTAAGTAATTGAATGTTTTCCTTTAACACACAGGAGACTGAAGTCCACAGATAGGACATTTTTTTAAAGCCCTTGAAATGAATAAATAAGTGTGATCTAGATGAAATATGAAAGTACTCTTAAAGGGAGAGCAAAATTCAAAATAGACAATGTAAAAGTTGCCAATACAATACCATCTTGGGAATTACGCCTGGGATTTTCACCCAAGTCACTGTCCGGCAATGTCTGGAGACATTCTTGGTTGATCTTGGTTGTCATGATGGGTGAAAGGAATGACTGGCATGTGGCAGGTAGAGGCCAGGACAGACTCCACCACAAGAAGTGGCTCCGGCATCGGGAGTGGTGAGGGCAGAAGCCAGATGAAGGCTTATGTGTTTGCTCGCTCCTTAGTGGACTGGAGTCAAACAGCCACTACAGGCTGTGTCCTGGGCTCAACAAGAATTCATGTGGCCCAGCTCAGGGGAGGGGGCTGAATAACTAAAACGCAGCCTGACCAGGAAATACAAATGGCTACTGAGAAGTGATGCAGGGTGGAGTGGGACAGGTCAGGCAGGAACCCCTGAGGAGTGGGGACACACAAGTCCAGGGAGATGGGGGAAGGAGGCAGGGCGGGGAACAGTTAGATGGGGCCTCGGAAGGGAAGGGAGGCCCAGCCACCCGCCGACCCAGGGCTACCAACTACACATGTCCCCAGACAGGCCTTAAGACAGGCAGGTGTCCACAAAGATTTTGGCGGGGTTTCCCAAAACTGAATAGTGCTGCTTGTGGGTGTATCACAGCCCCAGCAAGAAGGAAGGGGAGGAAGAAGCCCTAAAGTACCAGAGGAAGATGAAGACAAGAAGAGAAAGGAGAGAAAAGAGGAAAAGTAAAAGGGAGAAGAAAGCATGGGCAGAATGAGGTCACAGACGGTGCCCAGGCGTCACAGCCCAGGGGGCACTGATGTCGCCAGACAAAGGGATCAGTGTTGGCATGAGAACCTTGGAGAGAGAGGCCAGTGCTTCCCATCAGTGGATCTTGCTAGAGGAAAGAAAGTCGTTTTTCCCACCCTCCCCCCCGAGGCAGATCTGATTCCCCAGCTTTCACTCCTCACTACAGGGGTCTTGCTTGAAGAATTTCTTGTGCTCCGAGATGAGTGAGAAGCAAAAAAAAGGGCAGGAATCCACCTGTCATATCAAACATGTAAGCGTTACAGCGAGGAGAGGAAAAACCAAATAGGAAGAACGTTTTCAAAGGCTTCATACATAATTTATACAAACTCTTCTGAATTTGTTATAGAAGTAAATAAATTTACTATGTACTGATTTATTTATTTTGGGGGGGTAATTTAAGAGACGCTCTTCTGATTCTTTGGAACCTGGTGCCACTTTTAAATCTTCTTGTGCCTCTGCTGCTTTATCTCAGAGGTACCTTCTGAGGTTAGATATCTTTCAATAAACAGCATTCATCAATTTCTGCTTTTGTAAAATGTCTCCAAGTGTTTCTCTAGCTAAGATCGCCTTTTCTTCCTTCTCTCCTTCCTTCTGCCTAGTTCTTTACTTCCTAACTCTTTCCTAGTTTTGGGAAACCCAATGACTAAGTTTGCTGAGACCTGCCTCCATGTCTGACTCTCAAAACTGTTGAGTTAAAAGACAAAGAAACAGGAAATGAAATTGGGTAACATAAAGTGCGTAACCCTCTTGGACAAACACAGGTGGTGTAAGCATCTTTTACCAGCGCCCTCTCCGTTTGCTGTATTTTTCCTCAAGCCCTTGGCCCTGGGACCACACTTTGTGCAGGGAGCCCTCTTTGCTGCTCCCTGTGAGTCTGCTTTACTCGGTGACCCAAAGTGTGATTCACATCGGAAAGGCCCACGTTCCAATAAAGTATTAGATGATCTCTAACAGAATGAGACATAATGAGCTTATGCACCAGCTGCAGAAGCGTTTCCTCAAGATGATCCAGTGGGATTTCCTCAGAAACAGACTTCCTTGGAAAAGAGATTCATGTCTCTTTCTAAGCCCACCAGTCGTGTGAAAGTAGGCCTGCAATGTGCACAGTAGCTCAAGAGATGTATTTCCAATGTTAGCTATAATCTGCTCTTTCCTTAGGAACTTGGCCATGTAGAGTTTCATATGGAGAGAGAGAGAACTTATTTTAAAGACATGTTAAGATGAATTATAAAAAACCTCAAATCATTTTTGATATAGTAATTATATTTATCATATAGCTACTTTCTGGAGTTAGCGGTAAGATATGATTGGGGGAAATTAAAATAGTATTTTCAAAATTCAAGCCCATATCTTTCGAAATGACATCACAACCAATTAATTTCTTTTCTTACTCTAATGACTGGGGGTGCAAATTATATCTGATCATATGTTCTGAATCCTAACAGCTGATTGTTGTTAATCTTGCTTCAGTGTTAAAACCTTGAGAATTGACTGTGCATATATTTTGAATCTTGCTTCTTTTTTCAGTTTCCATGGCATCATAAGCGGGAATAGCCTTCATATTAAACGTTCCATGTACTATCCCTCACAAAGGTGATGACTACCCATAACTGTATCTTCCTTACCTGGGACTTGCCTTTGCTGTAACAGGCCTTCTTGGTTGCTTCATCACACTCCCACTCCACAGCCTATAGGAAACACCAAAACGACAACAACTGAATAAAAGGCCTTTGACTGAGTAAAAGGGAAAAAAATAATAAGGTATCGGTAACCAGATTAGGTAAGGTGGGCACACCACGACACCAACATTTTCATACTAACATAGAATTGACACCAAAAACATGGAATGCAGTCATGTGGGTTTATACTGAGCTTTCAAATTGAAGCATTTTAAAGGACTCACCCCCTAAGTATTTTCATTTGCGCAGTAATAACGTGCTTTAAAACTAGTCAGTATAAGAGAAGCACACGCCCTGAGTTGGTGACTACTTCACTGATTACAGAAACACTCATTTCAGTAAAACTACAGAAGAGATTCATAGGATGCTGAGAAGAGAAGCCTTGAAACAAAATGATCTAAATTCTCGGTTAGAGGTGATGTCTTGGTTTAACAGTCTGTCATTTATCAACATCCACAGATAATGAAGCAAGAGTGATTTTGCATATCCTTACTCCCCAAAGACATATATAAATGATGAAGAGTCAATAAAATAAACAGCTCACGCAAAAGCCCACCTACTACTTCCTCCCAATGCCAATAATTTGTATACCGTTATTAGCTCTGGCTAAATACTTAGAGCCATGACTTTTAAATTTTTTCCCTCACTTTCCAAATCTAACTCATGCATTCTTTCACATCTGATGCTAACCCACAAATGGACCTGTGATTAGTTAAGGTAACATACAGAACCCACTTCACAGGAAGAAATGATACCTGCAAACATTAATGGCCAATATGTTGAGACTGTGAATCATATTTTGAAAAGATCTAAGTATCTGAGATATTTATCTTTTCCTTTCATTATTTTATGGAATGTGGACTTTTATAGGGCAAAAATGTTTTCTCCATTCTGTCCACCTGTTACTACAATTATGTTCTATCTTACTATTAGAGTTGGATTTCTGAAGAATTCAAGATTTCTGAAGAACCAGTTAAATCATTATCAGAAAAAATTGAAGCGAGTGACAATTTGCTTTTAATTTGGACTATTGTTACACAATAAAGTAAACTAAGCCAAAAAATACTAATGTCAAATATTATGAAAGAGAATAATGCCTTCACTCTTACTTCTAAAAAGGTTTTTGTTTTTCGCTAATTCTCCTAAACTGAGAATAACAAAGTCATATTAACACCATTATCTAATATCTACTGTTCTCCAAAGAATGTTACATAACAGAGATTAAAACATAAAACGCTGCATCTTACATCGTATCTTACTTGGCAAATATGAATTCATAAGAAAAGTGTTCTTTTCTTTTGTATAAAAGAGAGAACCACTTCAGTGCCTTTCAAACAGAAACAATACTATAACTGTTTTCCCTTGTGCAGACTTAGAGATTTTTGTCTGTGTCAACATCTGATAAGAGAAGTTGTTCATTCTTCCTGTGATGTTTTCCTGTTCATAATGTTTAGTGGCAACAACAAGGTTACAGCTAATTAGCATCTAATGCAAACAAATGGCTTGAATTCCTTACTAGAATGACAGATACTTTTATGAGAAGTGATGACACCTCCAGAGAAGAGATAAGAACTTCATGTACAGTTGCATAATTACATATCCCCATGAAGCACAGATAAAACAAGCGCACTGCTCTTATTCTGAGTGGAGCTTTCCTTTAGCAGATCCCTGTATGAAAGCTCATTCTGTTGTTTTCATTTAAATAGAGATATCCACGCCTTCGCCCTTACTTAAACTCAAAACAGGATTGATACACTATGATACATTCTTTAGCAAAGTACACCCCGTAATAACTTGGATTTTATATATCCTCAAGAGGATTTAGAGTTTTATATCACAAGGAGGAATGCGTGCTCTATAATTACTAGGAAAATTATTAAGTGAAATGATTTAGATAAAGAGGAATTCCTAGTGGCTCTCACTGGTTTACTGATTTTGTTGAAAGTTAAATAGTAATGCTGCCTTCAGTAAACTCAAGAGCTGCAAGGGGCAGAGTTAGTCCCAGAGTTACAAGAAGAATATTTAATAGATGCCATCAAAATTCTTCAACTCCTTCTGCTGAAATGGCAAACAATCAGCTTCCCAAGTCTGCCTAATGTCCAAGTAACCTTTGCATTTTCAAGATAAACACTGGCCAAGGATTGGAAGGGGATAGTAAGAGGAAAAAAATGTGAGAGCTCTCAAAGATATTTCATTGCTTTATCCAGTTTCGCCAGAAAGAGCAACTGCTCACACAAGTTTATTAGGCCCACAGAAAATAGGAAAAATCTTATAGATTTTTCTGAAGATGGTTATTAAAAGTAGCAAAGTTACTTTCCTGAGGCATTTTTATTACAATATATCAACTTTCCAGTACTGTTCAAATCCAGAATTAATTAAAGACCATGATTGTATAGCTTTTCTGTTGATTCACTTTCTACCTGACTAGAAGGCAGGATAAAGGGAAATTATGTTAAGAATGGAACTGAACTACCTATTGTAGCTGAACACATGTGATTGGATGTCACAGAATTTGAAAAACAATGGAGTAGGAAAATGTGTCTTTTCAAGATTGGCCTAAAACTGGGTGTTCCAGACGAATCACCTACTGTCTGTTCACTCAGCAAACTAGATTTTACCTATTTGACCACTTGGCAGCAATGGAGAAAAACACTTTCTCTAGAGAGAAATAGGAATATCAATGGAACTCTCCAGTACCAGATTTCTCAAAGTTACTCAATTACTCTGTTTGAATTAGATTATGTTTTAACCTGGTCACAACTTTTCTTTATTCCACAAGATGTATTCTAATCAATTAAACTTCTTTAATCCAGCCTTCTTGTTCTATTATCAATGGAGATTCACTGTTATTCTTTCATGCATCATAATTTTGGAACAAATCCCACTGCTGATTTATGAAGCCATCTTTCTGGTTGACTCCTTCTAAGACACTTTTCTACCCACACAAACCTATGTTTATGACAGTCAAAACGAAGGCTAGGGCTTCCCTGGTGGCGCAGTGGTTGGGAGTCCACCTGCCGATGCAGGGGACATGGGTTCGTGCCCCGGTCCGGGAAGATCCCACATGCCGCGGAGCGGCTGGGCCCGTGAGCCATGGCCACTGAGCCTGCGCGTCCGGAGCCTGTGCTCCGCAACAGGAGAGGCCACAACAGTGAGAGGCCCGCGTACCGCAAAAGTAAATAAATAAATAAATAAATAAATAAATAAATAAATAAATAAATAAATAAAATAAAAGACACAGAGTTTCCTGTTTGTGGCACAGCTTTTTTTTTTGTCTGTAAATAGTTAGAAATAACATCTGTGCTATTCAATAATTTGCAGAGGTGTTGCTTTATGCAAATGCACTCACCATTCTCTCTTTCACTTAATAAATATTCATTAAATACCTACTAAGTGCAAGACACTGATAGATAATGAGTGATAGAAGGAAAAACACACATACAGATAATGTTTGCACACATCAGGTATTAGTCTACAATAAAATATAAGTGAATTCCATCAGCCTCGATAACATCATGCTAAATCTGAGAATGCATCTGTGGTCATTTTCATTGTTGCAGTAGCCACGTTCATCTCAGAATCCAGTGGGACACTGGAACTTACAACATCATCAACTTTCAGGAATTGACAGTGCTATGGACAGACCTAAAAGGAAAGTGAGTAGGTTTACAGAAAATCATTTTACACCTGCTGAAACCCTGGGGATCTATGGAAGCACCTACTGTTTCATGACACAGCACACATCTCCCTGTTGTGTGCACACATTTGCTCAGGTTATGATAAACAGAGCTGGGATCTCAGGAGTAAATCAGATGTGAGAAAGAAAAAGATTGGCTCCTTTTATGATCGAGTTACATACATATAAATCCACAGTTCTCGGAAGTATATAAACAAAGTTGTGTATTATCACATTCTGCAGCGAGAGAAGTTAATTAGACAGGGACCAGCAAAGGCAGATACTTTTCATAAAAATGAAGAGAACAACATTCTAGGCAGATGGACCAGTACTCTTTCAGCAGATGGCTTTGCTAATTAGATACTGGCAAAAGATAACATTTAAAAAAAAAAACTAGTTTAATTACACAGTGCCGAAACTTAACAACCACCTGAGGGCTTTTTTTTAATATGTTTGCATTCATATTCTTATGGTATGGATTTCTGTGAAATGCTGGAGAATGTTAAATTGTCATGGCGATTATAAACAAATTGCCGGGGAATGTGAGACTGTATGTGTTCAAAAGAGAAGCAGAGTGCAAACGAGTCAGAACTTGAAACAACTGTGATTTTTATGTGACCTGACTCAAGTGTCAATCTAGTTATCCTTAAGCAAAGGCATCTTCTTTGCTAATGGCTTTTAGTGGTCACAGATGATGGGTTCAAAACAAGTGGCACTTGGGAATTCCCTGACGGTCCAGTGGTTAGGACTCCACGCCTCCACTGCTGGGGCCCTGGTTCAATCCCTGGTGGTCGGGGAACTAAGGTCCCTCAAGACATAAAGGGGTAGAGTTGAGTCACTTTGGACGGATTTGTCCAGCTTGCCTCTCTGCCTTTACTCCTTAGCAGATATTTGGTGTATCCGTTCACTTTTAATATCAATTTGCCATACCCCTGCACTTATGTCCATGGCAAATATAGGCAAGTCCATTTCATTCTTACTGGTGGCCTCCAAATCAGAGAAGTGGAAGGGGACTTTCATCATATCTTCTAACTACTGTTTTTTGTTTTTTGTTTTTAACATCTTTATTGGAGTATAATTGCTTTACAATGGTGTGTTAGTTTCTGCTTTATAACAAAGTAAATCAGCTATATGTATACATATATCCCCATAACTCCTCCCTCTTGCATCTCCCTCCCACCCTCCCTATCCCACCCTTCTAGGTGGTCACAAAGCACCGAGCTGATCTCGCTGTGCTATGTGGCTGTTTCCCACTAGCTCTCTATTTTACATTTGGTAGTGTTCATATGTCAGTGTTACTCTCTGACTTCGTCCCAGCTTACCCTTCCCCACCCCATGTCCTCAAGTCCATTCTCTACGTCTGCATCTTTATTGCTGTTCTGCCCCTAGGTTCTTCATAACCATTTTTTTTTCTTTTAGATTCTGTATATATGTGTTAGCATACGGTATTTATTTCTCTCTTTCTGACTTACTTCACTCTGTATGACAGACTCTAGGTCCATCCATCTCACTACAAATAACGCAGTTTCATTCCTTTTTATGGCTGAGTAATATTCCATTGTATATATGTGCCACATCTTCTTTATCCATTCATCTGGTGATGGACACTTAGGTTGCTTCCATGTCCTGGCTATTGTAAATAGAGCTGCAATGAACATTATGGTACATGACTCTTTTTGAATTATGGTTTTCTCAGGGTATATGCCCAGTAGTGGAATTGCTGGGTTGTACGGTAGTTCTATTTTTAGTTTTTTAAGGAACCTCCATACTGTTCTCCATAGTGGCTGCATCAATTTACATTCCCACCAACAGTGCAAGAGGGTTCCCTTTTCTCCACATCCTCTCCAGCATTTATTTTTTAACTACTGTTTTTTGATTCTTACAAAACTGAAGTCATCCAACATTAGAGAAACATCTAACCTCAGACAGTCCCACAAATATGTGTTATAACTATTTTTTAAATCCTTATATCAAAGCCCAAGATTTTCTTCCACAGAATGATACCACATCAAACTTCCTTTGATCACTGCCGGGTGGAGCTGCCAACCTGTGAAACGCTCATTGGGGCTTTTTGTTTTCTAATTAGGCTTTTTAAATTGAGGGCTGTTTTGTTTTTTTTTTTTTTAATTGAGCAGACAATGTATTCGATTCCTAGGGGCTTTGTAACAAAGCACTGCAAACTGGGGGGCTTTAAACAACGTAAATTTGTTTTCTCACAGTTCTCAAGGCTAGACCTCTAAAGTCAGCCAGAGTAGATTCCTTCTGGAATCTCCAAGGGAGAAGAATCCCTTCCTGGCCTCTCCCAGCCTCTGGTAGCTGCCGGCCATCATTGACCTTCCTCGGCTTATAGAAGCATCACTGCAGTCCTCACCTCTGTCGTTACATGGTGTTTCCCCTGTGTGTCTCTGTCCAAATGTCCCTCTTCTTATGAAAACGTTGGTATTTGAATTAGGGCCCATTCAATTCAGTAAAACCTTATCTTAACTAATTACACCTGCAAAGACTCTGTTTCCTAAAAAGGTCACATTCTGAGAGTCCAGGTGAGCATGAATTTTGGAGGGATCCCATTCAACACAGTACAGACAGCCAGACGTCGTGACGTAACGAATTCTGAAACTGACAATTGATAGCACACTGAGGGCCATTGCTCTGCTGCAAATTAGCTTCCAAATCTTACCAAAACACTGGTAACATTTCGTAAGACTTTGGTTATGTGCTAACCACAGCGCTAGGTGCTTTCTATACGTTTACCTCATGTATAAGTCTCTCTATAATTTTATGTGGAAAATACCATTACGGTAATATTCCGGATGAGGACAGTGGCTAAGCCACTTTCCAAAAGCCACAAAAATAGTAAGTGGGGCACCAAGATTCAAATTTGGTAACTTGGCGGGAAGCCTGGGCTCTAAACCACTCTCCCTTCACTGAAGTTGTCAAAGTAAGTGACCTTCATTACTGATTGTCACAGTTTCTTTCTTTCTTTTTCCCACAATTTAGAAAAATATATACCAAAAGCACAGAAGTGTGTGCACATCTAAGGTCAGAGCTGTAGGCATTCAGTAAATATTAATTAATCATAAAAGCCATCGATTCCCCTGTCATGGAATGTATTCATTTTTAAAGCCTCTGGACCCGTTCATGGTCCTAGTATTGATTTTAAAGGGGACATGATTCATCTAATGAAATTCTAGAGTTAATAACTGTATGGCCAGGGTATGACATAAAAACCTTAGGTTGATTTTGTGAAATTACACAACTTGAATATGAGAACACGGTCTGCTCTTGACACAGCGCAACGTTGTGCTTTTAAAACGGATGTTGAGATACCATCCCCTCTCTGCCACAGCCCTCCAGGGGCCCTTCATTCACCTGGAGTAAAAGCCAGAGCCATCTGGAATGTTCTGTGAAGTCGAGCCACTTATTTTCTCTCTCTCTGATTTCCTAGTACCCTCACTCCCACACCCTGGTCTGATCCTCAGACAAGGCAGACCTGTTCCCTGGGGCTTGTGCACCAGCTAGTCCCATTTTCTGGGACCCACACCCGGCTAATGCCTGTGCCTCCTGCATGTCTTTGCTCAGGCGTTACCTCTTCACTGGGGCCTATATAATTATGTAGGACAAATGGCAATTGCTCTCCCCACCCCCGACTAGAAGGTGACTCCCACTTGGACAGGCATCTTGTCCTTTTGGTTCACTTCTGTGTCCCCAGGGCCTAGAACAATGCTTCACACACAAGAACTCAGTTGTTCAACAATCCACTTGCTGAATAAATGCATGGGTATAGAATGCTCTCCACGCGCAGCCTTGCAAGTGGCTCCAGGTGCCCCCAAGTGGAAGGGACAGGTGAGGCTTTGGAGCCCTTGAGCTGGCTGGGCAAGGCTACCATGCCCTGCGCTTCTGCGGCCAGTGCCCTGTAAAGATTCGTCTTCCAAACCCTTCCCTGCATCCTGACAACAGGAAGAGGAACACCAAGGTGGGTGCAGAATCCACTAGAGCACTAGAGCACGGATTTCCACACTTTCTCTGCAGAAGACTCATTTTGTTGAGTAAATTCTTATGCCTAATCCCATATAAAAGAATGCAAAAGCGGTATTTACTAAATTCTTGTTATAAATATAATGCAAGAGGATAGCATTAAATCATTTAAAAAATGTGAGGCCAAGTGACCACTGAGGCATAGCACTCTCAGCATCCAGTCATTTCGGCTGCTTACTTTTGAAATAATACTGACGTATACAAATTAAGTAGTGTTAAACAAGGTCACCTTGGAATCTCAGTTAATTTGGAGTAGAATTTGAAATGATAGCAATTTATTCCCTGCTCTACAATACCAGGTTATCCAGGTACTATACAATAAAAGTTGCTTCACTGAGGACCGCCAATGCCTTACAATTTTGTATATGGGGCTTCCCTGGTGGTGCAGTGGTTGAGAGTCTGCCTGCCGATGCAGGGGACACGGGTTCGTGCCCCGGTCCAGGAAGATCCCACATGCCACGGAGCGGCTGGGCCTGTGAGCCATGGCCGCTGATCCTGCATGTCCGGAGCCTGTGCTCCGCAACAGGAGAGGCCACAACAGTGAGAGGCCCCCGTACAGAAAAAAAAAAAAAAAAAAAAAAAATTTGTATATGGTATACTTTAATATAGTGACTTTTTAAATAGTGGAATTAAAACATATGCCATGCATAAAATCCCTTAGCATCTATAGACATCTGGGGCTCCAGGAAGCATATTTGGTTCTAAGGAACCAAGCATCTTTGATAAGCAATTTAAAGTGCTTGGAATGAACCTGAGGATGGAGAAAAAACAAAATAACAGAAAATGAGTTCTAATAACCCTACTCCTGAACATCAGTGAGCCCCTCTAGATGATTTTGTGAAAAAAAAAAAAACTTGCATTAGGAAAGAGGCCAGTATCAAAGGACATTATAATATCTGGTGTAATATTTAGAATTATGATTGTCAGACACTGATACACCAAACAACTGTTATCCTTCCAAAATGTTGCCATCAATGAAAGCATTGCTGGAAGGTAAGCCTAGTAAGAGCAGCTGCTCTTAGTTTCAAAGAAATTATTTTCCTGCATCCAAGAAGGTTTGGTTTGAAAAATGGCATATTGTCCAATTTGTTAGCCTCAATGTAGGCAAAAGCAACTAATTACTAGAGAAATGACTAGTATTTTTATACATAAATTTGCTAAAGTGTTTGTATATAAAATCAATCAAGCATGGGATAAAAGTGTTGAAGTCAGAGTGGACTGACTTCTCAAGGACAAGCTCCCTAGCTGAATATTTCCCAAATGTCTGAAAACTGTTGCTTCTAATGCCAAGTTTTCAAACATACCATTACGTCCTCCATCACCCGGATGATGCAATTCAAACATCACAAAATTTGTTATGTTCAACAAAAATTGTCATGTTCACTAGAAATTAAATATATATATAATAACTGAATTAAAATTAGACATTGTAGCTAATGTTCCATTTATTCTGCACATGCAAAGAAGTACCCTGAAAGGAATAAATTGATTATATAGTCATGAAAAATATCAGACCAAGATGAGCTTTTTAACACTACTTGAAGACTTTACAGGACAATGACAAGAGGTCTTGTAAAATAAAAAGTAAAAATAGAGGAGGAGCAGCATATTGGCATGGGATGCTCTGTAGGACCTCAATCGACTGGAAGGGTAAACAACTTTGTGTCATTAACGTTGTGTTGGAAGTGTCCTCACAAAGCTAAATTTGTAGTATGGCTTTGACCAAAGCATTCTTATGTAGAGCACTTGACCACTGGCAGTCACATTTTAGATCCATTGGGAAACTGAAGAGAAACAATTCTGGCCCTGATACAGAAATGAGTTTCCCAGCCATACAACCAGATTTTATTTAGGAATACAGTTAAAAGATTCCAAAGGAACTGTATCTCACAAATAACATGAAGGACCAAGGTTGTTATTTTGAGGCAACATGAAACAGACGTAGAAAAAGACTTCAGCAACCACAACATGAAGATGCGGCAAATAAAGATGTAGACCCCTGTAATTCTTTGAGTTTTATTTATGTGTCTTATAAAACTTAGAGTTTTATTTTATTGATGTTAAAAAATAGTTTTGTCTTTTCAAGACACATTTGTGATGGTGTGTGCTAGGTTTCTCTTGCTGGAAGCATAAGGTCACTTTTATTGGGTTCATCAGTTTTGGTCCTATATTGTTATCTGGCTAAGTCCTAATGAAGGCATTCTACCTGAACTGTGACCTTAAGAGTCAACATAAATGTAAATATATGGGTTTGTTTTTAATTTTTCCATCAATATTTTCTATCATTTTTTGAAACTAGCTTCATGAAAACAAATAATACTTCATACCCGATTCCTTTTCTCCATGGTTCTGAGTTAGAATGCGTTACTAGATTCACTGAAGTACTTATAAAGGCCAGATTATGGATCCTTACTGGGGAGTTATTTTATACTAACCGAACCACTCATAATTTTATTATTCACGCTATAAACGTTTGCTTCCTGAGAGGCACCCTACCACTACAAAGATGGACTTTACTTCAACTTCAGAACATATGGATCTATTTGCCAGATCACAAGATATACGGAAAACCCTTTTTAGCAGCCTTATTCAGCATCAGTTCCATAAATTTCAGTTTGCAGCTGAGAGAAATGAACATTAAAATTTGTGTTCTGGTTTATAATATGGGCAGTTTCATTTCTCTCTTATTTTACATAAAATGTGTAACAGGGTGATGTACTTCTGTTCAAGAAACATTATTTATAATATTACCACAATGTTAAAGGAGAACTTAATGAACATTATTGATATAGTCACTTCCCAGTTAATATTTAACAGTCTCATAATTTTACGAATACCTGCTTGAACTTACGCAATCAAATAAATAATTTAGCATTCAACAGCAATGTGTGATTTTGCCATTTAGTTCTTCAAGAATTTGTCTCTCTTCTATAGTATAATCAGTTTATTTATGTGCCCGGGGGAATATTATCATAACTGTTACTAAAGTCTTTGACGAGAAAGAGCTCTATCTCGTAAACAAGGCCAGAAGTGCTTCAAGTATCAGAATGAGAGCTGGTGATTTTTCTGACATATGCAATGTCTACGATATTTGGATTGAAAATGGATATTTTTGTTATAAGTTTACAATAACTTGAGGTAAACATCACTCAGTTCCCCTTTACCCCTTTCCATCTGTTCTCAGTAGATCTTTTGCTCTGTGATTAGTCTGAGTTGGTGATTAATTGCCAGGTGTCGCAACTTTACCCAGTTTTGTGTGAAGGAATTTGATTTTGATCTCTGGCTCTGAGTAGCATCCACAAACACAAATTCATGTATGTCTTGGGGTGGGGCCTTGTCGGTAGATTTGAATAATGGCCCCTGCAAAAGATACCCATATGGTATTCCCTGGAACCAATGAATGACACTTTGTAGGGCAAAAAAGAACTTTGCAGATGTTAAATTAAATTAAATTAAGGATCTTGAGATGGGGAAATTATCCTGTATTATTCAGGTGGGTCCTAAATACAATCAAATGCTTCCTTATGAGGGAGGCAGAGGGACATTTGACAAACAGCAAGAAACAGGCAATGTGACCACGAGGCTGAGATTGAAGGCATACAGCCACCAGAATCTAGAAAAGGCAAAGAAGAGATTCTCCCCTAGAACCTCCAGAGAGAGCGCGCCCAGGAGACACCTTGATTGTAGCTCCATAACAATCATTTTGAACTCCTGGCCTCTAGAACTGTGAGAGAATACATTTCTGTTGCTTTAATTCCCCAAGTTTGTGTTAATTTGTTACAGCAGCCATAGAAAAATGAATGCAGACATAATTACACATGAATTACTCATATGTGCTGTGCGCACACGCATGCACACACACACACACACACACACACACACACACACACACACACACACAATGATTTTAACGTCATCAGGTGAAGAAATTCACCTCCATGTTTCTGCCAGACATCTGAGTTGGTCTCTGTACATAGGAAAGATGCAGTTTCTGTTATGCAAGGTCTGTTGGGGGGATACTTGCAGTGGTTTGGGGAGCGCTGAAAGCACCTGACCCAGGTGTGGTTAGGGATGAATCAAGGGAAGTTTCCCAGGACGGCAAGGCTTGAGCTCGACTGTGAAGGAACTGACAGTGGAGGGGTGGATGTTCATGAAAAGGGGAGGAATCGGCTATTATGAAGGCCTGCAATGGGAAGAAAGTGTGTGTCTGTGTGAGGACCTGAGTCCCTGGGGCGGGGAACAGAGAGGGCCGTGGCTTTCTGAGTTGGATGCAGCTCAGGACAGGCCTCACGAACCATGCCAAGGAGTTCAGATGTTTTTCCTGAACTACAAGAAGCCACAGATAAGATGTTAAGCGAGATGTTGGCATGGTGAGATCAGTAATTGAGAAAGAAGTCTCTGGGGATATGACAAGGGCTGGAAAGGAGCGAGGTAGGTGAACAGGAGATTGGCATAGAGGCCACTGCAGGCAGCCAGTGGGCAGATGTCGAGGGCCTGAAATAAGCAGGGACAATGGGATACAGAAGAAGTGTTGAGTGACCAGCCACCTAGTCGTGGGAAGAGCACTGCCTGTTGAAAAAGTAGATGTGAGGGAGGGAGATGCCCACTCACCTGGCCAGACAACTGGTGGACGTCAGTAGCTCAAATCTGTCTAAACTACACTATGAAACTGATTCCACCCACTCCTCTGGCTAGGTCTGGGCTAAGCACTGTACACAATTCTGGACTGCCTTCTTTCAACCCCACAAGTAACTCCTGTCTTAGAAAAATTACACTACATTTACAATGCCGTTTGAAGTAAAACATAATAGAGCCGTAAATCTGCTATCAAAATCGCAAAGTAGTTGACAAAAAACCAAATTCATAGGATGCTTTGATCATCATACCTTTGAATCAAACATGCTTTAGTTCATTGGTAATAAATTCTGGTTTTTCAAAACCACCTAAAGCAAAAACAACAACAACCAGAAAAGCAAACCATATTCATCAAGTGAAAGGTGTCACTAACATTATAGGAATTCATAGTAGTTCAGTAAAAGAAATTCTTTTTCAAAGTCACACAATGACTTATTTGCTTAGAATTCTGCGTCCTGAGATAAGCAAGTGAGATGATATAAAAAAAAAATGACACAAACGGAAATGAAAAATGAGGGAAAACTTATAACCCTTGACTTACAGGACATTTAATAAAGCTCAAGAAGTTGAAATTTGTAAGTGGAAAAAATAAGGAAAATACAATAGAAAAGATTAAGCTTTCACGTCTGTTAGGAAGATTTCTCTTAGATTGTCACATATGTGGAAAATTCTGAGAAAGAAACATGCTATTAAAAAGTGAAATATTTATTCACTTCTTAATCAGCCCAATTCAGAATTCACGCTGGAGTTTCAGGTATACTTGGGTTTCAATTATTATAATTCTCAATATCACCAGAGGAAATTTAATGCCATTTTTAGGGAACAATTTGGGCCTGACTGATTTTTCAAGTTGTGACTTTGAACGAATTCATTACTGCCGACCTTTTGAATCAGCATAGTGAGTTCAGCCAGACCCAACAGACAAACATGTATGCAGAAAGCTGTCAGTCAATCTGGAGCTGACACAATGTTACAAGAGGAGCAATACAACAGCAGAAACCAGGAATCAGACAATGAGTGACAGTAAAACACCCTCAAATACCTGCCAGAAAGATATATTGGGGAAAATATTCTAGAATTCCTGATGGGGATGATGTCTGCTCTTCCCTCACAATAGTCACATGAAGCAGGCACTAATATTAAGTTCATCCTACACAGTAGATAAAAAGGTAAACGACGTACAAAGTTCTCCAAGCTATTAAGCAGATGACCTGGGATTTGAGCCCAGGCCACCTGGCTTTAGCATCTCTGATGTCCGCCCATGGGCTATGGTCCCTTGTTTTAGAGAGTAGGGCACTAGGACCGCCCAGATTCCTGATGCCTTTCTGCCTCACCAGAGTCCTATGCAAAGATGGAGTTTGCTTGCTTTGAACTTTTCAGAGGAAATAAAATGTGTTGCTTTCTCTTTGTAATAAAAAGAAGAAAGGCTCTTGGTGGGAAAACGGGAAATAAAATGATTTGGTTGAAGAGATGATGCCTGTTCACTCCGTCTTTACTGAGATTTTGACAAAACCATTCCTAGTTTCAGCGTTGACTCCGTACCACACATACTCATTCATTTGAACGCGTTGGCAAGCATCCCCCTGCCCGCCCCATTTGATCTCTGAAAGGGCACGGAGAACACAGAAATACATTTAATTGAGAATAGTCTATCACTCTGCAATTCTGTTGAATTATTCAAACTCATTTGAAATAATATTCAAGGTAAGACACAGAACGTATATGAGAGGATAAGTGTGTATATAATCCCAAGGAACCACAGGGCCTGGGGCACTCCTGGGTGCTTATACGCGCTGGGAGCTAGCCGAACCGATCCTAGAATGTCACTCTTCCTTGTGTCCAAACAGTCTCAAGATTCCCCTTGCTGTCCTCTTACCAAAGGACCCAGCCCTGCAGAGTCTTCCTAAATGGTCCGCAGGTTGTCAACCCTGCCACCATTAAAGGGGGAAGCCAAACCTTCCTCCGGAAGCCATCACACAGGCTGTAGCAAAGCACTGGCTCTAAAGTTAGTATTTTCTAGCACAATCATACCCTAAAAAAGCCCTAACGTCCCTGAAATAAGTGATGCTAACAGAGGTACCCTCCTCATTTCCTGAGGCCTACAGGTCTGATTGGGCTGAATAATTAAGCGAAGCTGCTTTTTCTTACTTGTTTTTCCAAACGGGATCACTCTTTCCCGTACACGTCTATATGTGCTCTCACCCAAGGGAAACTGGTTTAATGGATTATGATGATGGATAATTAGGTCTCTTAATTATTTTCTTAGGATTATTGTAGCTGTGAAAATCAAGCCACGTACACATACATTCAAATAGCAATGATAAAATATTTAATTGCTTTTTAAATTTAGAAATGATATCTGGTTTTGAGAACTCTCTCTGTCCGAGTGTGTTCATCCTTTTTCTTTGCATATTCAAAGACCTTTTCCATCTATTTATAACCATTTTGATGGGTTTACCTTCTATGGTGGTCTGACAAATGTCATTTGTCATTGGTTAGATTTGTGTTCATGTTAATACACGGTCTGGGTGATTCGACCGACATATAATGCTTAATTACCCAATTTTAATCGAATCTATTTAAAACATGGATGCAGTAAGTCCAAATGTGGCCTATAAAACCTCAGAATTTCACCTTTTCTAGATATCCGACCCTGGGCGTTTCTACATTTCATCCCTAGGGCTTCTCTGTCAGTTCTGGCTTTTCCTTTAAACAGTGATGAGTCTCAGGAGGGAGACGCTCTTAGCTTCAGGACGAAGCTTTTACGTTGCCATTACATCAGTGATAAACAAAATTATCGTTGCATAATAGTCCTAAGATGGCAAAGCAAACTTTCTCTTCTGATGCTTAACAACACTAAGGACGGTCATTGAGGCTTGTCTGTGTTTAATATGAATGAACTCGTGAAACAGGAAATATGGATAAAAGCCCTGTGTAATCCTTAATCATTTGTAATTAGTTCTATGCCAAGAACACACCCCTCCCCCAGACAGGCAATGTTAACTATCCAGTCATATTTCTACCTAACCCAGTTTACAACTTGTAAACTTATTTATCTAATATTTTACTGACAAAGAATATTCTGTCTGTGACAAAATTTGGGATCCAACGGGCTCCTTTCCAAACCCTCCTGCATTTTAGGAATTCTGAGCCTAGCAGAGGTGACAGAAAAGTCAAGAGTGATTATAACGCAACTTGGGAAGTAAAAGTGTACCCCGGGAAAGCATGGAGAAAGGAAGACACTGGGTAGAGGAAATGGAGCGTCACACGAAGAAGCTCAGTCAGGCTCACATCTGAGCAGGGTTGGAGGAAAAAGGGAGGCTCCTCGGGTAAATGAAAGGGGCAGATGCTTCCTGGGAACAAGGCAACAGCATGTGTAAGGTCTGTGAGAAGTGAAAAGGCATCTCACGGTCAGGGAACTGCAAGAACGCTGTACGGCTGAAGGCCCTGAGGGACGGCGGGGACCAGCAGGCTTTGATGCTGGAAAGAGAGAAAATTCAGACCATGAAGCTTCTTAGATGATGCAGTTTGAAAACAGACATGTTTACGTTTAAGGGGTTTAAGTAGGAGAGTAATATAATAGTTTACCTACATTAAGACATTAATCACAGTATGAGGCAGGGGAAACTAAGGCCCGGAGCATTGCAAACAACTGACCAAAGTCAGGAATATGATCAGATAAGCAGTTCAGAAATTGACTGAGGAAAACAGACTGAAAAAAATGAGAAAACAGAAAACAACTCATGAAAGAACATTACTTAGTTTAAGCCCATGGGGGATAAAGCGAAGAGGCCAAATTCAAGAAGCCTGAATAAGGCAGAATCAGGCGTAGAAGTGGGCAGAATGTACAAGTACAGGCTCCATAACGGAGATGGGAAACACCACAGACATCGAGTGCTGTGGACAGAACGTCTTGAGTCTGTTGTCTGAGATCAGTTTGAGGTGCTGCATTCAAATGGTGGTGGTGCTATGAAAAAGTATTCTATTGTTCAGGAAAGAAGCTGAATTGGAGGTAAAGAAAAAACATTGTTTATTTTGAGCTTTATATTGTCTTTGCTTGGGAACACAGGGGCTATAGTGATATGAGTGGCTCAGAGGTTGTGATTTGGCTGTTGTTTTGTTCTTTTCTGGGAAGGGAATGGAACAAGAAGTCGCAATAGCTCACACAATCACGAATCTGCATTCTACACGCTGATTAACAGGCAGGGTCCATGCCCGGCTGCCGATCGTATTACCGTTATAACTGAGGATAAACCAAGACCCTTGTGTGAAACACTCTTGTTCAGAGTGAGAGATGAGTTACTGGAACACAAAGACGCATGGCCAGAGCACGGTGACATTAGGATGAAGAAAACTCAGTGCAGGTTGTTCTTCCGCAGAACAGGGTGAAGCGTCCATCACAGAAGTTGACTGTCTAAGTGTTTTGTTAATGACTTCTCAAAAGCATTAGAGACTTGACCTCTCTTTTCTTCTAGAACCACCTTCTCCCCACGCTCTTCGACTCTTATTGTCAAGGCTGTCTTCTTCACTCACTAGTTGCTTCTTCTCAGCTTCCTTTTTCGGTTCTTCTTCTGCTGTGTTCCCTCCAAATGGTGGCCTGCCCCTGGCATCTGCCTGGCACTCTCATCTTTCCTTCTTGAGGACGATGACCTGGTCCCATGATGGTGAAAACCATCAGTACAATGTCTCTCCATTCCTATCCATTGCCAGGAAGTATTCATTCTTCTAACCCTCATCCATTTCCAGGAACTATTCATTCTTCTAACCCTCTCTTGGATATATCCCATGGGATAATCAAGGGGGGTCTCCAGCTGAATGTATCCAAATCACCATGCATGGTTTCCTTCAGTGTGTCCCAAATTGTTTCTCCCCACCGTGTTCCCATATCACTACCCACTCAGTTGCTCGAGTAAAAAATATATGAGCCATCCTTGATTCCTTTTGTTTCCTCATTGCCAACATCCAAGCCACCAGCAAATCCTATTGACTGTAACAGATATAAAAAGATATCAACCCATCCATTTCTTTACCAGTATCTCATGTCTAAACTGCTGCAACAATTTCCTAACTGGTGTTCTTCCTCCAATCATGCCCCGTTATAACCCCTTCTCTACACCTCAACAAAAAGTATCTTTTTAATATGAAAATTAGACCATATTTAATACCTTCCTGTGGCTTTCCACTGCACTTAAAATAAAACCCAGAGTCCCTGGCCTTGGTCACACACTTCATGAGACTTTACCACCACTTCTCTGACCATGTGATACCATTCCTCTGCCCCTTGACCACTAGAAATCAGTAACTCGAAACTTCTTTACATTCCTTGGCTCACCAAGGTCATGCCCTCTTCTGGTCCCTTGGATCTGCTGGTCTCCCTTTCCAGAAATCTCCTCCCCTCACCTCTGCCTGATTCCCCATCATTCAGACATTACCTCAAACATCGCTTTCTAAGGGTGGGCTTTTCCCGACCACCTTATCTACAGAGCCCCACAGACACTACCTATTGTATCACTGCATTTGATTATCTAATACTTTCCTTAACTATCAATTGAGTAAATGTTTGTCACCAATGGTTATCAAATTTCTAAGAGAAGAAAGTCCTTTTCTCTGGCTCACCCCTTTACTCCCTGCACTCAGAAGTCTGCCTGCCACATAGGACATCCTGATAAGAAAATATTGAAAGAAAAAAATGAATCTAGGAGTTCAGGAAGGCACAATGACTTTGCCTTTAGAAACTTTCCGAACAGAAGATAAAATTTTGTTTTGGGGTGGCACGTGGGATCTTCGTTCCCCAACCAGGGATCAAACCCGTGCCCCCTCCAGTGGAAGCATGGAATCTTAACCACTGGACCATCAGGGAAGCCCCTGGAAGGTAACAATTTTAAGGCAAAAAACCTCATTGCATTTGTTTTCACGTGACCTTGTTTCAAGACCATAGGTTTAAGATGAGTGTGAAGTTTAGGCAAATCATTTTGCACATCTATATAATGGGAATAATAATCCCTGTTTTTCTTGTTTCATTAGATTGTTGTAAGATGTGAAGAGATGGATGTGAAGCTCTCTATTAACTCTAGGGCAAAGTAAGTCAGTAGTAGCTGGGCCTGGGATCTTCTGTCTTCATTAGGCATTGGAAAGCTCATTCTTGTACTGATGGATTTGCTGCCCATTGAGTGGGTGTGGCATAACCAGGGTGGTGGCCATCACCACCTGGCCCTGAAGAGTTTTGCATCTGGCAAGAGTATTTGCATCAGAGAATAACTCCTTTGCAAGGTAAAAAACACAGAGAAAACTTCTTAGCTGTCATCTCTATAACTTCCTCATAGCAGCCTGTAGTAAGACATTCAGATTGCTCTACTGATGAAAATCAGCTCACTTTTTGCTTTCAATAGGATACATGGTGCATGTACTATTACACTGGAGAAAGAACCACACAATTATTACAACAGGAAAGAGTAAAGCTCAACATATCTGGCAAACTATATATATATAATATGTATGTCTTTTTTTCCTACCAAATTAAGTTACACTGAAAGCAAATCAAATGAAATAAAAGCTTCTGTGTCATATCTACAAATGTTCATCAAAACAGACAGCTCCAGCACAAATTGTGTGGTTTATATTAGGGACTCGGACTCTGTATGGCTCTAAAAAATGGATTATAATTTCTCCTTGGAACAGATGAGGTCAGTGAATAATGTTTAGAAAAAATGAAGCCCCCTACCTTCTTCCTCCCCCGACATGAGCCACAGGCAGCCCTAGCGATTCTGAAGCCCGGCACTAGGACCTTCAGCGGCGGGCAGTGGTGCTGGCCGTGGCTTCCAGATGTTTGACAGGGGCAGCAGCAAGAGGCATCAGTGGGATGTGTCCACAAGGTGCAGGGGTAGGTTACAGAAGAGCGAGCAGAGGAAGGCGGGCTCTAGAGCACTCTACACACGGCAATGGAGGCCCCCAGGAGGCGCAGAGAAGGCTGGAAGAGGACAGGGTGGGCCCGGGTGATGTCACTGCACCCTATGACCAGCCGCCGGCACCTACAGCAAAAACCCAAAGGTTTGCCCCTGCTGAAGACTCATTTCGACTCAATACTGAAAACTGGCTGAGAAGGATCACTGAGGAGAAGAGCTGTCAAATGTCACACCGCTACAGTAAAATAGAAATGTTCACGCTGATTTGGAATCTCTAGAAAAGTTACAAGTCTTGCCCTTTTCCCATCACATAGGTTCCCCAAATGCTAGTTTGAGGTGTAACTCTATGTATTCATTTTAGTTCTTAAATGAGAGGGCTTGGTGAACCAAAATTTCACTACACAATAAAAATCCTAACTGCTGGGTTAAAAACGTATAGCTCAAACTTACTCAGTCTCAGGGATGGTGTTATATTACCTAATGAACACTGATAGCCAAGCAGGCAGCCTGCCAAACAAGGGGAGGGACAGCAGGTCTGTCTGTCAGTCTGTCTTCTCCACTTGCAGACTCAAGGCCCAAGTCATTACCGCCATGGGCCCTCTCTCTTCATTTGCTCCAACCATCCTTGGGTCTGCCTGGGGGTGGAGAGGCCTGAGCAGAATCCTGATGAAGCTGAGGACCCTGTGGGACCCGCCCGGGTACAAATCCTTTCCATGTCCCCCGTTTCTTGTTTGTAGCAAACAGGCTTCATTCAGCCTCCTTGACCTTCCCTGAGCTCCAAAGGGCAGATTCAAACAGCTGCTAATCAGGGAAGGGAGGGGATGCAGAAACAAAAGAGGAGAAGTCAAGAAACTATAGTGCAGACAAGAGAAGGAAGCTAAATGACTTATTCAAGGGCACTAGGCCAGCCAGCACTACGCTATTGATTTAGATTAATAGTTTTTATTTGGCCAGTTGGATTGACCCCCAGAAAGTGAAAAAAACAATTATCAAAGAGCTCGAGTCAAATACAAAATGGATATGAGCTTTTATGTTAATATAATTTCCTGATCCTGGTGCCATATGGCAAAAAGGAGGCTGCACTGATTTAGAAATGGGACATTAAGTGTTTAAATAAATAGCACAAGGCAAGCAAGTGATACGGTTTTATAAAGTACTTTGAACTCTGACTTCCAGTCAAGTATTTTAACCAGAACTCTCCAAGCAGCATTCATATATATCTTTAATATTTATTTTTGATTTAAATTCCAGGGTAACTTTATTTTTTTTTTCTTTTACCTAACAAGTATGTATTTATTTGACTTACTGTCAGGAAGCTTAAATACATTTGTATTGGCATAGTTACTGAGTTTTAAGTGTCCAAGCTATACATTTCTGAATATGGAATTTCAGATTATAAATTAAAAAATCACATTTATATTCTTAAAACAAACAAACAAACAATAGTGCAGCATTGGGGCAGTGTCCTGGTTGCTCCTCAAGGAATATACGTAACAATACCTTTGAGTTCTTCTGCAGGAACTAAGGTCCTCACCCAGATGGAGGATGGTAACTTCAGGCTGAGTACAAGATTCCCAGAACGCTGCCCTGTTACCTCACCTCCAACCAATCAGAAGAAAGTCTGCACACAGTGGAAGCTAACGAAGGCTCTGACCCCCCTGCCCAGATGATTCTTGCTTTAAAACTTTCATGGTCACGCAGACTCTTTGGACTTGGTTTTTGTACACTAGTCTGCCTTCTCCTCAGGTTGTTGGCTTCCTGCATAAAGCAATCTTTCCTTTCCAACCAACACTTGTTTCTCGAGTATTGGCCTGTGAGCAGCAAGCAGACGAACCTGAGTTTGTTAACACTGGCAATGTGAGTTGATGGAATCTTTTCATTTCTCTCTCCCTTGTTATTCTTTATTGGTTAATGGGTATAAAAAGCAGCAAAAAATCTTAAAAGGTCATAGTGAGTACTGAAACTGAGCATGCCTAAAACTGAGTTCCCATGCCAAGGTTGATTAACCTCTCTATCCAAAACTGTACTTCCTTGTCCCATTCCTGTTTCCCTCAGGATTAAAGAGTATCAAAGAAAATGGGAGATTGAAAGGAGCAGAACCCCGAGGCGCCTTCCCGGGCACAAAAGCCCCTCCATGTCCCTCATCTCCTGTTTGTAGAAAAGGATTTAGTCTCCTAGTTACTAATTAGGGAAGTGAGGGGAAGCAGAAAAAACAAAAGGAAAAGTGGTCAAAAAAGAAAAGCAATGATAACTTAAACAACAGTTCAGTGATAAAACAGAGACTTAGTTCCCCCTCAAGGGTTATACATAACAATCTTTATGATGCATGTCTTTGAGTTGTTCTGCAGAAAATAAGACCCCCAACCAGGTGGGATGGTGACCACACGTTGACCACAACACATAGACCCGAGACTGGTTGGAGCCAGAAGACTGATGATTAAGATTCCAGAAACATCACCCTGTTCCCTCAACACCAACTAATGAGAAGAAGGTCCATGAGCTGCAGCCTTCACCCCAAATGTTGCCTTTAAAAACCCTTCCCTAAAAACCATCAGGGAGTTCGGGTCTTTTGAGCATGAGCTGCCTGTTCTCCTTGTTTGGTGCTCTGCAGTAAACACTGTACTTTCCCTCCCCACAACCTGGTGTCAGTAGATTGGCTTTCTTGTGCGTCAGGCTAGCAGACCCAAGTTTGGTTAGTACTAAGAAGCATTTATAAATGGCATTTAATACAGAGCCTTAATTAAATTTAATTATTTAAAGAAACATCCTTTTTAATCCCCTTCTAATCCTTCAGGTATCTGCCTTTAACTTGGAAATACAGCTACAGTGGAAGGGATAAATGCAAACAGCTACTGGGCAACAGTTTGCTTTTTATATTCTTAAAAGGTTCATAGTAACACATCTTTCCATGTGTGTGGACAAGAAATTGTTCTTTGCTTTGGAGGAGATTTGAAAATAAAATTTCAAAATTCTTTAAATGCTTAAAGAATTCCAAATGATTTGTAAAGCTAAATCCATTCAGTCAAAAATGGATTTAGATTAATAGTTTTTATTTGGCCAGTTGGATTGACCCCCAGAAAGTGAAAAAAACAATTATCAAAGAGCTCGAGTCAAATACAAAATGGATATGAGCTTTTATGTTAATATAATTTCCTGATAATTTCGCTCCAAAAAAAAAACCAGATATCTGCCAAAATAGTCTGTTCAGAATATTAAGCTGCTTATTGCAATATTTGGAGAAAGCTGGAACAAACAGTGCTATGCATTGAGCAATTCATGAAAATTTGTTATTAGTGTGTGATACAATGAGAAATATATATTTGGTCTTTGTCCTGTCCTTCTCACCCTCAGTTCCTGACACAGAGCTTCTAAAACCCTTGGAATTTCCTGAGTGATAGGAATATCTTTCATTATTCATAACAAGCTACTTTCAACCACACCTGAATTTATGCTAATAAGATGACTCTTGATGGGCCCAAAGGTGGCTTCAGGATGGGGACTCATTGCCGGGTGAAGCAGCCCTGTGATTATAAGGTTGGAACTTACAGTCCTGTCTGCAGGAAAGGGGAGGGGGGCTGGAGATTGAGTTAAATCATGAACACCCAGAGATGATTTATTCATCCATGCTGATGTAATGAAACCTCCCCCAAATGCCTAAATGACGGGGTTCAGAAAGCTTCCTGGTTGAGGTCAGTGACCACTTCAAGGCGCTGGGAGGGTGGTGTGCCTGGAGAGATTATGGACTCTGCTACACACACCCTCACCCGATGCATTGCCTTGCCTGATGCATCTCTTCCATTTGGCTCTCCCTGAGTTGCATCCTTTATGATAACCTGGTAGATGAGTAAAAGTAAAGTGATTCCCTGAGTTTTGTGGGCTGCTCTAGCAAATTACTGAATCTGAGGAGGGGCTGGTGCAAAGCCTTGATTTACACCTGTTGGTCAGAATACAGACGACAACCTGGATTTTCTGAAGCAGGTATCAGTCTAATTGGGCTGAGTCCTGAAGCTGTTGCAGGGTCTGGTGAACTCCAGGAAGTTGGTGTCAGAATTGAATTGAAATGTAGGAAACCCAGTTGGTGTCAAGAGAGTTGGAGAACTGTTGGTGTGGTAAAAGTACCCCTCATTTGATGTCAGAATTGTTGTGAGTAGACACAGATCAGACAATGAAAAGAATAAAATTATCCCTGCTTTTTCACTCTGTCCCCCAGGTTCACTGAAGACACTGGAACACATGTATCTTGCCACTTAACCTTTATCTATGACTTGAATTTAGCTTGCAAAACATAAGAGAACATGCTCTTTAATGCCTATGACTTGTCCTAGTTCCCCACCATGTGATTACATGGTGAAAATCAAGTTGTTCCTATTGATTACACTTGGGTTTTTAACCATGAACTGCTCTAAAAGACGTCCATCTTGGCATGGGTTTCCCCTCTTTCACTTTGGTGTTTTTTAATATGTAGAAATGTTGCAGAAACAACTTAAGTGCCATGAGGATTTCTCTTTTCTCAAACACGTGCTCACCTCATCTCTCCCTATCTCCCCTGCAGAGATTAAGAGGTGAATTTAGCTTGTAAATCTACTTTTGTTGTCTTTAAGCAAATTGTAGGGTTGGAAACTCTCAAATGGTGGCTATGTGCCTACTTTCTTTTTAGGAAATATGGGTCAGTAATGAAAGATGTAAACAAACTTAAATTCAAGTCTATTTTGGGGAATTATGTTGTAAGACCGGAAGAGAATAAAACATATCCTCAAAATAGATCACTTAAGTTTTAGTTTAGGTCTATTATTTCCTATTTGAGAACATTTCACATTTGCCCAACACAGTCCTATAAGCCAGGAGGAATGGGACTTGTGGAATGAGGATAAAGATGACAGAAAGAAACAGGGGCCAAAAAGGAGGGAAGAGAGAAAGAAACAGAGGCCAGGAAGAAGAGGGGAAATGGGTAACCTAGAAGCTAAGAGGGTGACAACGAGGAAGAGGGAGGTGGAAGGCATTAAACACTGGGCCTCCAAGTAAAAAACGCATTTTGTTTCAATAACGTTCTAAGAAAATCCCAGAATAAGGTACCAGAATCAGCACTTGATGTTAAAACGTGGCCACACATTCCGGGAACCATTTTATAAGGAAATAAATTCAAAACTGATGTCGGATGAATGACTTGAGTAGAAAATACCCTCTGGTCCTCGGTTTTGAGATTCCAGGTTGGTCAGCAGTGGGGCATCCTCACATTTACACCCTCCCTCTCACTTCACCTGTGGGTAATGTTCAACGTTTCCTCAGTGGATGCTGGAGACTGAGATGGAAACACAAAAAAGGAAGTGCATCTCTAGTTTTATAATTTTGTATATCCTATTTGAGGACAAAGAAAGCTACCTTCCTCTCAATAACGACAATATCTCTTTAACAAAGGACCTTCCTTGGTACCTAATATGGGATGTTCTCAAGATTTGCTGCCTCGAACGTGGAGGGAAGTGAAGTGAAGGAGGGTGGCCTGTGGCCGGGAATCAAGTGTCTTTATCTACTAAGTAATTTATCCTTTATTTGGAGCCCCCGAAAGGTGAATAAGATTGTCTTTGATCTAAAATTCCTTCTAATCTGACTCTTGGGATTCTCCACTGTAATGTATACACACTTTAATATTTAGGAATAGAAAAGTACGGAAAGAGTATTAATATATGAGCTGAGTGACCAAAACAATGTGTGAGTGGTCCATTGGGATTGCAAAGAAGTGCATTTTTTCTTTTTTCTCGAGTGTAAGGCCTAAAATTAAGGTCTACTGTTATGTGCTGCCTCCAAATCTGGGGGAAACCTGGAGGGTCTCGAATGGTGTCACTGCCAAGGTCTCCTCTGCTCTGCCCCAGTGAATAAGGTCCCTTGGCCAAATGACCCTCCTATCACAGGACCAGGCACTGTTCCTGCTCATTCTTGTGTCGCGGCCTCAGTTCCCTGTCAGCCCACATGGTTATTCAAACAAGCCCATCACATCCTCCTGTGGGAACCAAGGGACACCCCACCCTTTGATACTATAAAGCCTGCTTCCCACAGCCCCGGTTGTTCCCTCTCTTCCCAGTGTGGCCCTGTGTGGCTGCAGTGTCTTCCTACCCCAGTTGTGCGTACACGTGACTCACAAACTGTTATCATCTCATCTCTCCAGTGCTGGGTGTCCTGTGTCCAGCCATCTCTATAACCCCGATGGCAGGGGATCTCCTTTCTCACCATTGGGGTGAAAGAAGGCAATTTAAACAGACATCACCTCCAGGGTTAGGCTAAATGAAGTTCAACTGAGCTTCCTTCCAACCTTCATAGGACTCGTTTCCACCCACATTGAATGTCTGGGGTCCAGACACGGGAGCAGCAAGCCCGAGTCCGTTCACCACCACGCGCTTGCAGGAATGTGAGGCACTCCACTGGCACGCTGTGTTTTCATGTTGAGGGCCTGGCATCTGAAAAATGTGGGAAGGAGAAGGGCAGTGCTTTGCGGAGGACGACTAAAGAGGAATTGCTAAGTTTTAGTATTCCTCTTCCCACAGCAGCCCCTCCTTCCAAGCCTCTCCCACATTTTCTCCCACCTCCACCAAGAAACCCACTTATCTTACATTTCCCAACCTGCTGGTGAACAAAGGACATCAGTGCTCGACTGCTCACTGTGTGAGCTCTGAATGTTGCTGGCTCTACGTCTTCCCTGAGGGCATCACAGGAGAAGCTGGATCCTTCAAGTCTCTGAACACAGGTTGATGTTTCCAAGGAGAGAACCATCTTGTCCATAGTTTTGTGCTTTATTTTGATGTTTCAGATAACATGGAATGTCAGAGTTCACCAGGGCACATTCCAAAGCATTGAGAGGGTTTCTGTATTTTCTAAGCATCCTATAAACAGAATCTATTGGCAAACCTCTACTTGTAAATACTGTTAATAAAGAGGATGAATAGAAACATATAATTTGGGGGATACTCTGTCATTTGTGACAATCTCTAGAGGGCTATGTCTCCATGAATGTGACTACTACACATTTACCAAGTCTCTATCAATATAATGATGTAATGCTTCATTGAATAAGCCCTTCTTATTTAATGTAATTTTAGGCTACAGTGGAAACTTTTATCAGGTCCCTTAAGACATTACTAGAAAACGATATGTTATGTTTAAAGCAACCTCTTCCCACCCTCTTGAGAAAGAATGTAGGAAGATTACAGCAGTGAAATTATTGCAACTACTCTCTTTCGATAGGAGGAGACAAGCATGATCAGACTAAATATATCCTTGTTTCTCCCAGAGTGATGCAGAGAATTCGATCCATCCCAGAATGCCCGCCACACTCTAGCCTCCCTCTGAACAGACCTTGTGTAACTCATCATTGTACCCCCAGGTCAGACTGCTGAACAAATTAATACAAATTCAACTGTATCAAAGCAATATTAACATGCAAGGTTTCAGAGGCTCTGGACATTTGAACAGTAAGTTCAAACACTGAACATCAAGCAACTAACTGAGTACACAAGAAAGGAGAGAGACTTAAATTACAGCCCCTTGTTAAATTTTCAGAGAACTCCTTAAAAATCCCATATTAAAGATTAGCAGGCTGAGATTCAGGCTGAGGGAGATATCTCATTGAACCCTGCCCAGCTAGAAAGTGGTAGAATCAAAGTGAATTGCTAGGTTGCTGGCTCATAACACTAGGATCTTTCCATGTCCCTAGGTACCCACACTACAAACAGTAGGATGAAGCTCTTACCTGGCTTTCATATTCAGAAAAGATTAGATTCCTATTTCATAAAACTATAAAGAGGTTGAGCTGAGAATCCAACCATACTTCATAGGCTCTTGGGTTTGGAGAGAGCCATGTGACTTCAATCTCACCTAAATCCCTTGTACCTGCCCCTCTATGTCACGCTGCCAAGCTGTTGCCCTATCCACTTGATAAATCCTGTTGGCTGAAAACATCAGTTTCTTGCGACAGTCCATCGAATCTTCAGCCCACTTGGCTGTAGGAAGCTCTTTCTTTAACTGAGCTGATATCAATCACCCCATAGCTTTTACCTATTAGTTCTGGTTCTATGCCTTAGAGACACGAAGATAAATTCTTAACCTTCTTCCACATGATTGTCCCCTTCTTGTTTATGGACCCCTAAATCGTCCTCCTGGATCTTCTACTCTCTAGACCAGGATAGCCAAGTTCTTTTTCTCATTTCTCCGATAATATGGTATCCGATTCCTCTTATTATTCTGGTCCCTTTCCTCTCTCTTCTTTCCAACTGCCTGTGACTCAAAAATATAGAATTCAGCCAAAATGTTGGGAGATGATATGACATGTTTCAGATTTGCTTCAGAATAATCTGTGGCTAGGGGTGGGTGTGGGAGAAGTGGTTAAGGGAGTAGATGAAACAAGATTTGCAAAATATGTGGATAAATTTTTAAACTGACTGCTGAGTACACAGAATTTCATAATGCTAGTGTCTTTATTTTTGTCTAAAAGATTTTCAAACAGTATAACATCCGAAAACACACATGATACTTCAGACATGATAGGATTTGTTACAAAAAAGCTAAGGCAACACATTCTGTATCATAATATTGTACATCGATTAATGACAAACATGATTGCTTTTTTTTTTTTTAGAGCCATGTAAATTTTGTTGATTTGTGTTTCCTGAAAAACCTATGCTATTTCCTATTCTTGATTAACGTAATCATTTCTTGTTTTTAAATATTATTTTGGAAGATTTCATCTGTTAAGCACCAATGGACCGTAAAACTGTCAGTCAACTTATTCATTTTCGACTTTACACAAATATTTTTAGCACATCATTTAAATCCTAATCTGAATCACTGGTAAAAATACTGAGAGGCCAAGGTTAGAAACCTAGAGAATGAACTTGCAAAACATTTTCTGTGTGTGGAGGATGTGCACAGTTAGCAATTCAGTCTGGAAGGCTGATTCAACAGACAATGGTAAGACCACCCTTTCATTGACGAAAACACAGAAAATGAGGTCATGGAACTCTCAGGGAAGGAAATGTAAACCTTACTGCTTACCCTTTGTTTTGCAATAAACTTCAAAATTTGTTGGTAATGTGATGACACTGACCCGGAATATAAAAAATCTTAATGACAATGGAACTAAAAATGGCATGTTAGTAAATATTATTGTCCCTGAGCAGTAAGAGTTGCTGCAGAGGTAGGACATATTGAAGCTAGAAGTGAGGGAAAGAGATAATTGGATGTCAATAAAGAATTTATTTTCCTTCTGCTGTGGCAAATTTCATTTATATCACACTTTATAAATAAGCACCTTCAACACTTCAACAGATTGCTGCAATTTATCATGAATTTTTAAAATGCTACCTTGTATATAGATAATGCGTCAGCCCCAATTGTTTGATTTGTAATTGCTTAATAATTTGGGGATAAAGTATATTTATCTCTGTTTTAAACATACTAATTTATTTTTGAAGTAGGTATATTTCAACTTGTTTTAGAGACAATGACAATTTCATGATAAATAAGCTAGTAAGGTGTACAACATTTGCATCATACAATTATCTTCTGAGAGGTTAAGCAAAAACACATTTTTTTCCCTCTAGATTGTAAGATCCAATCTTTAGACTAAAGGAACTACCAAAAATGCATCCCTTGGAATCATCACAGAAAGCCAGGCATGGAGGGAACTGTACCAGGAGAAAAACTATTAGATGAAGAGCTGAGAGCTCCATGCCTCAAATTTGTTATGTCACAGAATCACCTGAAGCCCTCACCTGCAACAAACTGCCAAGAATAGAATCCCCACCCCCAGTTTGAGACACCTTGGTGGCAATTGGAGGAAAGGAGATAGGCAGATAGATGACATAAGGGAAAGTTTAATACTATCTCTGGTAGGCATGAAAGAAACAAACAAAAAAAAATAATGCTAATAACAACCTATTGTGTTGCAGGTGTGACTCTTATCTGACTCAGGACAAGACACTAGAGAAAGCTGTGGAGTTCAGAGGGAAATATAAGGACAGTGTTTGTGTGCTCTTTTTTATTATTATTAGCTATGTAACCTTGAGCAAATTGTCTAACCTGTCTAAGTTAGTTTGCTCATCTGGTAACATGGAAAAAAAATAAACACCCTCGTTACTAAAAAACAGTGATACAAAGTTCAAAGGAGATAATGTCCATGAAAATACTCTTGTATTTTCACTAAGATAGACTATAAACACGTTAAGTACAATTATCCATGTAATATTAGCAAAAAAAAAAGCATAAAATATAGAATGCAAGATTTTGTATGATAAAAGATGATCTTAAGGTTTCTATAAATGTGTATAGGATTTCTCAACATATATTCTCTACTTCTACTTATGCTGGATTAAAATGTAAAAAATCTACATGGGCATAAAGTAAGGGGTAGTTCTAAGGGTCTTTTCTGACTCAGAGATCCAGTGCTATTAAATTAAATTCCTCATGACAATGAACTCCAGTCCCCTTTTAATAAGTGTACAGAAAGGAGTTCGTAGAGCAGATCTGAGACTGTGATCCCTACAACGGCCTGTTTGCAAAGTTGGCCTTCAGCTGGTATCTGGGAGCTTGGATTTCAGGAGGGGTTCCACCATTTCCCAAGAAGAATGGTTCACTGTGCCTAAACCATTTATGGAGCAAGGTGGTTTATGCGGAAACCTGCTTTCCTTCAAGGAGTCTGGAGGTTTAGTAGGTCCCAGGCAGAGGGTGCCTATGTGACCAACCCTTATAGAACCCCTGGGCACTAAGTCCAATGAGCTTTCCTGGTAGACAGCACTTCACAGGCGTTTTCACAATCTTTTGCTGGAGGGATGAAGCCCATCCTTCATGGCTCCCCTGGGAAAGGACAATTGAAGTTCACGCCTGTTTTCCCCTGGACTCTCCCCTTGTGCCTCTTCCTTCCACAGACATGGCTGTGTATCCTTCACTCTAAGGAACCACAGCCCTGAGCACAGCTGTGTGTGGGGTCCTATGAATTCTCCTGGAGAACAACAGAAGCTGGGGTGGGGAGGGGGGCTTGGAGACCCTCCCCCGCCAAACACAATAACTTTACAAATGTATGCAGAAATGAAAAATTTCAGAAGTAGATGGCCAGACACTTGAGCAGTAAGATTTCATAAGTCAACCTGAAACAATCACAACCATGTCTCTAGACTCTAGTCAGAAAAGAAAGCGTGAGAGGGCTGGGAGCAAGTCCTGGCCGCTAAGACACGCAGCCTTCACTTTGAAACACCTTTTCAGGTCGGCCTGAGCGCTCCTGGCTTGGCCCTTGATGAACCACTGGAGAACATCAGCCTGGACTCATTCTAGTCAGATACAGAGATTTCTCCAGGACAAGGTGATGAAACTTTGTTTTATCTGGAACTTTTGCTTAGGAAGAAAGTACTAGGAAATGTGAAGTTGTTTTTAAAATAAATAAATATATAATTATATGTGGATGGGTGTCTGTGTTTATACCTTATAATTTAAAAATCTCTTCATTAACTTAACCCAATTCCCGGTTGATAATATTAGTTAACATGAATTGAGAGCTTCTGGGCAAAATAAAAGCCACTTTGTAAGTCTCATGTAATCCGCACAATAATGCTATGAGGTAGGTGCCCTTGTCATCCCCATTTTACAGATGAGAAAGTCAAATATATTATTATTACTGAATTAAGATGGGTTATCAAAATTTAATTTCTAATATTTAATGATCTTTAAATCTACCTTTACCAGATTGACCTGGTAAAATAACAAAACACAAAAGCAACAGACAATTACTATACTTTGGTAATGGCCTATTTACTCCTATCAGAATAAAATTTCCATTTTCCCTCTAACACAGAATGTCTCTCTACTGGAATTAAAATATTCTTCACCTCATTCAAGTACCTAAATTAATCCAGCCAACAGCTCCTAGGGAAACTATGTTTTCCCTGCTATTCTCGGATACGTTTATACCAGTGGTCCCAACTGGGGATGAGTCTGTCCCCTTAAGGACATTTGGCAATGTCTGGAGATGTTTTGGTTGTTACACTAGGAGGGGGTATGCTCCTGGCATCAGTGGGTGGAGGCCAGGGATGCTGCTAACCATAGTAGAATGAATGCCTAGGACAGTCCCACAATGCAGAATTATCCACCCAAAATGTCTACTGTGCCAAAGTTGAGAGACCCTAGTTCACAGGACAAGTAAATCCCATCCCCATATTATTGAATATTTAATTGATTTTCTACTGATTTATTGATTGACAGAGCTATGGAGAGGTAACTAAGGAATATCCAGATTCTTACAAATATTTCTAAACGGTAAGGTAAAGAGAACCATGAAACTGGATTAAAAGAGTTCAAGAAATGCTGCTGTCCCTGACAGGGGAGAAGACAGCTATTTGACATTTGTCAGGTCACTTAACCTCTCGGAATACTGGGGCCTCTAAGGAAAGTGAGAGATGGCTCGTGTCTCATTTCCTTCCCACTTGACCACCAGAGCATCATCGGAATTCAGGTCAAACAAGGTTCATTCTCTGGAGCAAACAGATTAATGTCAAACACACTTCTTTTTTTTTTTTTTTTTTTTGCGGTACGCGGGCCTCTCACTGTTGTGGCCTCTTCCGTTGCGGAGCACAGGCTCCGGACACGCAGGCTCAGCGGCCATGGCTCACGGGCCCAGCCGCTCCGCGGCATGTGGGATCCTCCCGGACCGGGGCACGAACCCGTGTTCCCTGCATCGGCAGGCGGACTCTCAACAACTGCGCCACCAGAGAAGCCCCAAACACGCTTTTAAAACAATAATGAATACAAATAAAATTTCGAAGACCCAACAAATAGTGGAAAGTACAAAAAGAAAAATGAAGCAAAGAGAAAATGAAGGTGGGAAGGATGAGGAGCCAGAACAAGCAGTGAGGGCTGTGGTCATGCTGGCAGTGAGCCATGGATTTGTCCCTGGGCTTTTCAATAAGGCAAGCGAAGGGGACCCAGGACCCCATCAAAACAGTGACTGGAAATGCAGTAAATGCATGTTCCCACAACTTTCAATCAAAGGAACACACGTGTACAAAATGACACACTCTCTTTCTTTGTGAAATGAGTATTAAGGGAAATCTACATTATACAACATTTATTTATAGCTAAATCCACTTAATTTACTACCATTTCCAGAAGTAGTGTAATCTCAAGGACCATAGGTACACTGAGGCATTACCCACTTTCTGGCAGTCATACCTGGCCAGATGGAGAAGGGAATTCCCAACTGGGCTCCCTGCCATGCCATCGGAATGGTCCTTCTGAAACACATATTCCACCATGTCGCATGTGTGCGTCCCCATTCCACGACATAAAACCTGAATTCCCAGTGGTAGGCAGAAAAGAGATGTCCATGCCCTAACCCTTGGAACCTGAGAATGCATTAGGTCACATGGCGAAGGAGGGATTTAGGCTGCAGATGGAATTAGGCTGCTAATCATTTGACTTTGAAATGGGGAGATTATCCTGGATTATCCAGAGAGTCCAATATAGTCACAGGGGTCCTTGTAAGTGAAAGGGGGATGCAGGAGAGTCGGAGTCAGAAAAAGAGGTGTGATGGAGAAAGCAGAACCCAGGGTGATGAAATCACTACCTTTGAAAATGGAAGAGGCCATGAGCCATGGAATGTGGGCAGCCTTTAGAAGCTAGAAATGGCAAAAGGAAAAAGATTGTCCCTGATGGCCTCCAGAAGGAACACAGCCCTGCTGACACCTTGGTTTTACCCGCTTTGAAGTTCTGATATCCAGAAGGGTAAGATAAAAAATTTACACTGTTTTAAGCCACTAACTATGGGGTAATTTGTTACAGCAGCAACAGAAAGCAAATGCACTCTTGTTTTAGACTTCTATTGTTTTCTAACAAGTTGCCATAAACTTAGAGGCTTGAAGCAATACCCATTCCTTAGCTCACAGCTCTTGTGGGTCAGAAGTCCAGATGTGGCTTAACTCTGTTTAGGATCTCACCAGCCTGAGGTCGAGGTGTCAGCTGGCACTGAGACCCCTTTTAAGGCTCAGGATCCTCTTTCAAACTCAAGGGCTGTGCAAAATTCCATTCCTTGTGGTTGCAGGACTGAGGTCCTCTGCTCCTAGAGGCTGCTTATCAACATTTGCCGTGTGGCCCTTTCCACAACATGGAAGTTTGCTTCTTCAAGGTCAACAGCAGAGCATCTGGCACTACCTTGGAGTCCCTTTTAAGGGCTCATATGGTTAGGTCAAGTCCACCTGGGATAATATCCCTTTTTGATTAACTTATACTCCACTCATTAGTGTTAATTACATCTGCAAAATCCCTTTACCATATAAGGTAACCTGATCATGGAAGTGAATCCTATGATCTTAACAATGATGCCCACACTCAATGAGAGAGGATTAGATAGGGAATGCCAGGGGGCCGAATGCCGGGAGCCAGTTAGAATTCTCTCTACCACACTACTTGGCTGGGAAAACTAGGTACTTGACCAGCTTGCCCCTGCCGACATATCTTCAACCAAATCCCACAACACAGGCAAATTAGTAAGTTGTAAGCGACTGCCCTGCGTATGCTCATGGTTACATAGAACCTGTGTAACCTCAGGCATGCCCCTCTCTCTCCAGTGACGGCCCCCAAGTGGTTCCCCCAGCTCCCTCTTACCCATCTCAAGGAGTGCTTAAACTTCACCTTGTTTTCATGGTCAAAGTATCTAACACAGTACGTGGGATGCATGGAATTAATTACTATACACCTTAACGCACACGATCCATGGTTTTAGTAAAAATATGTATGTAATGATTTTGTCCGTATCAAATGTGTTTTCCTGATTGAATACTCCAATTCCACATGAAAGCACATTGTAATGAATATCTAGCAATGCGATCATTTTCAGAAGACTATAAAACAGTAGCTAATATAGAATTGTGAAAGAAACTAATAGTGACAAGGGGAAAGCCAAAGACCTTCATTTTCATAATGTAAACTCAAACCTAGATCTGCTTGCCTGAAAAGTATCAACATTGACACATCCTGAATGAATTATGTACAGAAGATGACCTATGGGAGTTAGCTGAACCCTTGAATAAGGAAAGACCAGAATATAATTACTTCCATTCCTTTTGTAGGACAGATCAGGTTGATTCAAATTAGACCCTATTTATCAATTATTATTAACAATCACTAGTGATGGAATTGTTTTCCTTTATTTTCTAACTCAAGAACTCTTTCTTAGGGTCACATTTTGAGAAAATCACAAATGGAAGAGACTCCCTGATCATGGGCTAGTGAGAACCTAGGGGGCTTCTATGTGAAATGAAGAACAGCCTTCTTCCTTGTTCTTGCAGTTTTCAGCTGGAAGAAGCCTACCAGTTCAAAACGGATACGCTTTAATAAATAGCTCTCCTTGTGCCAACGCACCACACATTGCTTCAATTATAGTTCTACTCCAGTGCTGGGGGAGGAGGGATCAGTCCTCACAGCCAAGCCTCAGGAAATGTGATGGTAGCACAGGAAAGAGGGCTCCCCCTCAGCCAGCCAGATACGCTCGGCCAGTCTGGGACAGCCGGTCCAGCAAGAAAGCTCACGTTTCCTAATAATTCTATTCTAATAATAACACCAAAGGAGAGGAAGGCAGAAAGAAACATCTGTAGTTGTGTGCTAAATTCCTCACGCCTCCAACACTTCCCCAGCCTCCACCCCGGCTTTAATTAGAAGCATTTACACCTCCTCACAGGTTTCCTTTGCCTTCCATCCACTAAGCCTAAGATGTCTTCCAGTCTAGTAAGAATTTTGAGCATCTCTTGTCAGAAAATGTTCCTGCCCACAAAATGCTTGCATTTCAGGATGCAACTCACCTACCTCCATCGTGTGGTGCTGTATTCTGCAAACCATCTGGGAAGGGGTCCCAAGCAACAGTCACTGAGATGGGAACCAGCCAAGATGGCGGCCTCTGTGAGTTAGCTTGAAAGGCCAAAATGCCTAGAGCTCTTCCCCTCCAAAGAACACGGGATTAACAAGGAACTCCTTCCTTAGTCTCTCTACATCCTAATGTCCAAATTAAACACATCGTTTAACTCAAACCATAGTCGCCCCGTTAAAGCCATGAGTCATGAGACTCAAAACCAGCCAGGCCTGGTTCTTCTCTAAGCCAAACTTAGACATCAGCTCTCTAGTTTCAAGAACAGCTGTTTCTGGCTACCTGATCCATCTCTCTGCCAAACAGTCATCTTGGGCGGGCAGTGGTGACCTCTGATGCATGGAGGGCTGATCTCAGGAGCGCAGGTGAGGAGTACACTCCCCAGGGGGTCTCAGAACAACTGTCTCCCTCTGAGGAGGTGGTACCCTATGAGGAATCATGACCCATACGCTCTGCTGGGGGCTGCTTCATGGGGAGTGGAAGAAATACCATCAAAACACATGAATGCCTCCAAGAAAACTGAGGGAGAAGGTATAAGCTTTGAGGCAAATCTTCTATAGAGCTGCACTAAATGACACTTACCTCTTTGTATAAAGCTTCCAAGAATATAGAGAATTATACCACCATCCTGACCTAATACAGATGCTAAATTAAAGTGCTACAATTCTATCTGTAATGTTATATTGAAAAGAAATTACAAAGAGATTTCTCATGAAGCTATATTTGAAATGTACCTGTGTGCTGCATGTAGGTGGGTTACCCTCACCTGATTGTATCAACATAAAGTCAAATTTTCAAACAATTACAATTCTTAAAGAGCTATTTTTAAAAATTATATATACATACATACATATATATATATTATATATATATATATATATATATACACACACACACACATATATGGAATAGTTTTTTCCTACCATTTTATTGATAGCTTTATTTTCCATAGACTGTGGAAAATAAAGTAGACCTTTCTCTCTACCACCCAGTCCAATAGGTTAAAAAGGGTCAGATCCATCTTTGTGGCCTTATTTGGAATTCTCACGTACTGCTTTGGGCAACAGAATAGACATTGGGGGTCTTCTCCTTAGCTCTCCATGCTCAGTGCCAGGGAAATACTCCTTCAAAGAGTGGCCCCAAAAGACATGGGCAGTCTGCTTCCTGGTCTTAGCTGATTGGACCAGGCATGGACAGTTAACCTATTCCACTCCAAATAAGATACTCCTTAGTCCTTTGCTCTCAATCATCATTTATTGAACAATCATTTATTCAAATGTTCATATTCAACCTCTTCCTATCTCTTACACACACACACACACACACACACACACACACATACACACACACACAATTAAGACTGCAAAACAGTAAATTGATGTCTGCCAACACCTGAAGTAGAGCCAATCAGCAGAGAAGAAAACAATCCGTGAGTCTCCTGAGATCTGTCTGGGCCAGCGTCCTCCCGTACTCTGACTTTGGACCCTTCAATCTTTGAACACATTCCCCTTCTTTAGTTACAGTCAACACATGCAAGCCCATTTCGGCCCATTGCTTTTGTTCTGCATGCACCCTTTACAGTGAAGGAGACAGCACACACTCCATAGCGGTCAGCAATGCAGAAGACCAGGAACTAATGGATCGTGCAAGCATGCACAAACTCACATGCACACATGGAGAAAAGGAATAAGGACATTCATTTTTATATGTAACTCAAACATCAGCATGATCTGAAAAATACCATCTGTATCCACACTTGCTAAGGTTAATTAAATACCTGTTAATTGGTTTCAGAGTCAGCAAAAGTATCAAATGTTATTTTTAGGCTTCATACAATACACTAAATATTATTCAATTCAAACAAACTAGGCACTTACTCAAGTTCTTTTCATACATACGTAGTTCTTACAGGCAAGTATTTCTGTGTACACTGTAATTATTTTTAGACGAATATAACTAGGAGTTTTCTGTAAATAGAATTTAAATAATAATTTAAGTGGCAAAGTTTTTATAATTTTATCCATTGTGAAGCTTTGTAATTTATATGCCTTTAAAACCTCTATGCTTTTGAAAGGAATTATATCCATTTCCCAACCTTGTGTTACTCTAGTACAGAAATTAGCAAACCACAGCCAGCAGGCTAATCTGGCTCAACACCTATTACTATAAATAAAGTTTTATTTATACAGCCATCAGTTCATTTACATATTGTCTGGGGTTGGTTTTTGCAACACATGGCAGAGCTGATCAGTTGCACCAGAGATCACATGGCCTGCCAAAGCTTCAAAATTCACTATCTGATCCTTTACAGAAAAAAAATTACCAACTCTTGCTGTAATCAAATATGGCAAAGCACTTTGAAAATCTTTTTTCCTCAAACCCTAACTTAAAAAATTTAAATGCTGTCCTATTCAACTCAATTAAAAATGTAGACTCTTAAAATCTCTGTCTCTCTTCAAAACCTTGATGGATGGGGAGAACTAGCAAATAATATAAGACTAATTTAAATACATGATGTATATGCTGTGTTCTAAAATAGAATTAAAATACTTCTAAACCTGGGAAAATCATAAAATACCCTTATGGGATACTTTATTAATCAAGGGTCATATAAGAAATATGTGACATTATCACATGAGATAATTTGAGGAAAGCTTAATAAGAGGACTATAAATTAAAATGTGAGTGGGCAGAAGGAAACACCAGAGTCCACAGCGGCTACCGGGGGCCCAGACGGACAATGAGAGAATACTGGGTCCCTAAAGACAGAGCTGGGCAGTACAGAGCTCTGTGATCTGAGGCCTTGGGAAGCTGGCCTTTGGTCAAAAGCCACAGTCAGTCTGAGGTAACGCTATGGGAATGATAAACCTGGCCTCCCTCTCCTCTCTACCCAAGTTCTATGTGACTTCTCCATTGGCCCCATCCAACCAACCGGAAGCTTGAAGGCACAGCAATATGAAAGTGGTCCATGCAGCAGGGTCCCATGGAGAAGGGGAGAGTGCACTGGGAGGGGCAAGAGAAGATGCCCAGCACAGGTACCTGTTCTTTCAAGGGTGATGAAACGGGAGAAAATAAATGCAATGCAATTCTCAATGGTGTTTGTATTTCTAGCAAACACAGTCTCACAAATGAAATTCATTTTCTAAAATGAAGAATAAGGGGGTTTCCCTGGTGGCGCAGTGGTTGAGAGTCCACCTGCCGATGCAGGGGACACGGGTTCGTGCCCCGGTCCGGGAAGATCCCACATGCTGCGGAGCGGCTGGGCCCGTGAGCCATGGCCGCTGAGCCTGCGCGTCCGGAGCATGTGCTCCGCAACGGGAGAGGCCACAACAGTGAGAGGCCCACGTACGGCAAAAAAAAAAAAAAAAAAAAAGAATAAGGGTGTTCTTTTTTCCAACATTAAACTAAAAAACAATTTTACCAAAAACAGGTTGCATAATGAAGCGGCTGGAACCGAAAAGTAGTCTTGATAAGATTACAATTAATCTGGCAGTAGGGAATTCACAAGTTTTAAACTAGATCTAATTAATACCATGTGATATTTGAAAAAAGTAAAAATGACAAAACAAAGTAAACAAAAAAGCAGAGAACATTTAATCATGTTCTCCAAGCAAAGGTTTTGTTGTCTAAAAATTATTTTTAAATGAAGTGGCTTTTTGCTGGAAAGAGAACCCTAGCTGCAGTAATATTTTATTTTTAACTTTGTATTTTATACTGGAGTAGAGTTGATTAACAATGTTGTGCCAGTTTCAGGTGGACAACAAAGCGATTCAGTTATACATATACATGTATCTCTTCTTTTTCAAATTCTTTCCCCATTTAGGTTGTTACATAATATTGAGCAGAGTTATATTTTAATCAGTTGTTTACGCTTCCTAGAGACCAATATGTGATGTTCACAAAACATTTTTAATATGACTACCAGTATTTCCCAGAATGTTTTGCCCATACACTCTTATCAGTAGTAAGACTTTTGACATTTACTCTCTATCAGTATATATTTCATCATTTATATATTATACACACATATTATACACACAACTGTGCATGTGTACATATATATTTTCATTACATTTTAAAAGAATTACATACAGATACAGTGAAAGATATTATGTAGAACAAATGTTATTTTATATTTTAACTGAACAAGTTTTTTAAAATCTTGGAATAATAATTTATGATATAGTGATACAGTGATTTAAAATTTTGTTTAGAGAGTTCGTTTTCATATTCAGTTTATTTTGACTTTTAGTTTAAAACTGTTATAACTAAAGTAGACATCTCAAACAGATGGGTAAATCCAATTGCATTCTTGACTATTCTTACTAAATTTTGATTTCTTTCAAACCCATCTTCTGATTAGATGATTTTTTTGTGTGTTGAAATTTGCCAGTACATTTCCATCCTAAAATCTCTTGCTTGAAAACTCATAAGAAAAGTTTAAAATAAGCACAAAGCACACTGAAGCCCTCCAGTTGGAAGTTTTACAACCAAGTTAAAAGTGTAGATAAGAATGTTAAAAAAAGAATTTTCTAAATTTCCAAATCTAAAGTACGAATAAGGCCATTATTATAGTGACACTTTTATTTCACTTTCTTTCTTTTTTTTTGGCCACGCGGTGTAGCATGTGGGATCTTAGTTCCTTGACCAGGGATCGAGCCTGTGTCCCTGCATTGGAAGCATGGAATCTTAACCACTGGACCGCCAGGGAAGTCCCTTTTATTTCATTTTAAACTACAAATTCCTGTAAGGATGGAATTGTTTTAAAGTGTCTGATTAAAAAATTACTTTTCCATTGTATTAGTTTTTATTGAAAAGCAGATTCTGTCTCATTCTTGAAATAAGGATTGTATTTTTTCCAAAAACACCTATTTAACACACTATTAAAAATCACATAAAGTTCAGCAAATTTGGACCACTTTTCTTTTTAAAAAGGATGGATAGATAGATAGATGGATGGATAGATAAATAGATGAATGGATAGATATTGAATAGATAGCTGATAGATAAATAGATGAATGGATAGATATTGAATAGATAGTCGATAGATGATAGACACACATTCATATATTTGTATATACATACGTTAAGTTTAATTGTTTAATATATTATATTAATATGACAATTTAAAAAATATGTTGCCACTAAGTACCTATGGAACCTCTCTATGGAACACAAAGTAATGGTCCCTCCACACTTCATTACAAAACATTATGAAGATCCTACTGCATAAATAACATAACGCAAAAATTCACTTTCCTAGCACTTGTAAAGTAAAATCCTTCCCCATTTGTCCATGATTCCCTCAGGATACCCCAGAAACTGACCCTGACGTGTGTCAGCAGCCTAACATATTGAGAAAGTGAGGGCACCGCCATCACCTTGCATATTAATATTAGTAAATTTTATGCTACTTACTTTTATATAAAAATAATAGAAACAGAAATTATAGTATTTCTTCCCATCTATTTTTGAAATAATTGCTTTTGACCCTAGACTCCCTGCATCAGACTCACCTCCAGGTGTTTGTTAAAAATGAAGATCCTTGGTCAAGGGGCTCAGAATCTATGGGAGGCGGAGTCACAGGACACAGGCCTTAAAGAGACAGGCAGACCGTGAGCCCTACAGATGGCTCCACAGTGTCTCCCCACCACAGGCCCTTCTGCAATGGGACCTGCAGATCCCCCCTCCAGAACTGGAGTCCAGTTCTCCACCACTTGGCATCCCTACAGGCCTGTGACTGCTTGACCAATACAATACGATATAAGTGGCCCTGCCCCCGCTAGCTCCCTGCTCAGTCCTAACTGGCCTGACAGCCTAGCTTCCTGCCTCGTGACGCCAGCTGCCAGGTAAGAAGTAGGACTGTCCTGAGAGCAGCAGCGGGAGAGTCCCCTGGGGATAAAATGACAAGGAGGGGTAGGCAAGGAGATAGATGGGAAGAGCTGGGGGCTGGGGGACAGAGAGTGGGGAGAGAGGGAAGGAGAGAAGGAGGGGAGGAAGAAGAAGTGGGAGGAGGAAAAGGAGAAGGAGAAGAAGAAGAAAGCAGAAAGGGGAGGGGAGAGAGAGGTAACCCAAGAAGCAATGAAGTGCAGACACAGTAGTGGATAAACCAGCTTGAATAAGGAAATTCTGGCTGCAAGGGCCTCCATTGATGCCATGTTGGTCATACACCAACTCCCCAACTTAGGCTTTTGGAATTTCCCGATTCACAAAATTGTGAGCAAAATAGCAATAAAATGGCTGTTTTAAACCACTAAGTTTTGCGGTTGTCTTAGGCACCAATCAATAGCCAACTGAAGCAAGGACTCTGCCACAACTCTGGGTGTCTAGTAGGGACACTTTCCCTGCTAATCACAGGTGCGCATGTCAAGTCCACCCTCCTGTGGAGTCTGCGCTCAGCCTGCAGCCCCAGAGACAAGCTGGCTTTCACCCCTGTCTCAGCAGCCTGCCCAGGCTCCCTTTGCCCAGCTGGGCAGAACCATAGCTGGGGCAGGGACAGTCGTGGTACTTAGAAGATGCCAAATATTAAAATAATGACGTTTTTAAACGTATGCAAATGTTTAAGCCCCCTTTTCCCTTAGCAAATGCCTTTGGCACCAAATTTACAAATGAATTCTGTGAGTCGCCCAGCCCATGTATGGTCTTCATCTTAAAATACAGCAGTTACCAGAATACACTTGATTTGTAAAGTTTGTGATTAAAACAGTAAAATAATAGTGACACCCATTTAGTCCTTATGACAGACCAGGCTGCTTGCACACTGTTATCTGCATTCACTCATCAGAAGAATCTGCAGGAAGGCATCACAATTATTCCCAAGAGGAAACTGAAACACAGTGAGTTTAGGTAACTTTCCCAAGGCCACACACAGAGACAGGGCGCACCCAGAGAGCATCTTCCAAAACTCCTCTGCACTGCCTCTAGTTATTAATACAGAAGTTGTAGATGAAATGCCAGATGGCTAAACTTTGCTGAATTTATAGGAAGATGAACTACTCTAGAATTCCTTGTAAGTTTAAATAGTTTTCATGGTACTTTATTAAACAAAAACTAGCACAGAAAATAATATTTGTTTGAATGTCCTAAGTAATGTAATAGGTATGCAACTGCTCCTGTCATGTGGGTAATTCCAAAAGCTGAGCAATTGCTGTTAGCTTCGACCAGCAGCTCAATAGCCTCCCTCCGGCTCCAGGACATATGGAAATGCCTATGCCATTTTGGTTGTCATAATTAGGGGGGAAAGGCACTGGCATGTGCAGATAGCCTCCTCCCTCCCCCACCCTTGTCATGAAAAAGGATTATCCAGCCCAAAATACTGGTAAGGCAAGGAACCCTGGTATGGAAGGTGATCTGAGCTTTGCCCTGTCTTCTCTGTCTGGTCCATGGTCAGTGATCCTGTCTGCCTGCTCTGAGCTCCCCTGTCTGATGTCACACACTGGCACTTAATCACAGAGGGCCTGGGATAGCACTACTACTATTACTATTACTTTTGCAGGAGCATAAATCTTACCTTGTCAACTAGAACATAAGATTCAACTGAGTTGTCATGTCCCTTTCTTCCCTGACAGAACGCACTGCAAACAGTCAGCACCTGATATCTATTTGTCAATATGATTTACCTTATGCTTTCTGTTTCTTGAAAACTTGAAGTGAAGGATTGAAAGCAAACAATCATTGTTTCCCTCTGAGAAAATGTCTTCATTCAACGTCTTTGACTTCTTAAAGGTTTATGAAGTCATCCTTTCCACCTCCCCCTCCAGAGGCATATGAAAAACAAACTCTCTCTAATTTTAAATTGCAAGAAAAAGTTATCATGAGAGAAACACAAATGTGAATTTTTGAACACGCAGTGTTGACAGCCCGCTTTTTTATATTCACTATATGGACGACTGGTTAATTGCTGATTTTTTGCAATAATAATAATAAATCTAATGCATGTCATTAAATTCCACACTGTTCATACCTCTGTCACAGTTTGCAGAATCTTTTTCATGACTGCCTCTCCTATACCATTTGCTCATCTAATTTCCTTTTTTCACTTTTCTCTCTCCTCTTCCTCCAAATTTAAATTTATTTAGATCATTTCTTGATCTGCCATATGCCTACGTTAGCCATGCTACACACGGTATTCAGAATTAAGAAACTGTTAACCCAGGTTAGTCACTGATATTCAGGTGGAGTTGGAGGGGATGTTGGTATTTTTTGCAAAAATCAATAAATAAGTAAATAAAAAGGTGAATGCTATTGGCATCTATGTTAATTCTATATTAACTATGTCAGCTCTATATTTTTCTCTGAAGTATGTTTTTCTTGATTTGCATATCATAATGACAGTCTATAAATTTCCCCCTCTCTGACTTATCACCTGGTAGTACCTCTGCCAACAGAGGTATAAGTGGTTCGAAAAAATGTTGGCTTTTAACTAATCATATAATTGAAGGGAGAAAAGAGACAAGAAAATGCAATGGGGAACAGAAGCTCAGATCACACACAGTAGTGGATAATCTCCAAATCTTGTCTTTGAAAGATGGCCAGAAGGAACTGGGCTGGTCGCCATGCATCTGTGATGCAGGAACCCTCTAACCACCACCCGGCTCAGCTCCAATGTTTCTGCTCAGAAGTTGAGAGCTGGAAGGGCCATGACTCTTTGGAGGAGCTACACCTGGGAATAAGCCTCAGCACATGCAACCTGTATCACTTTGGGGAATCAGACATGCCCATGAGATATTCTCCATCGACATCAGCAAAGTTGCCCCAGACGCGGGCAGCAACCCTTGCCTTGGGCTCAGAAGTCATGGTGCTGCCAGACACCACGAGATGGACACTGGAACTCATCCTTCCGTTCTCTCTTGGATTCCTTCTGCTGTTCCTCACACGAGGATTGACATTATGCCTCCTTCATGTCATGCCCACTGGTGCCAAACTCCCTGCTTCACATATCCAAATACTCAGTGCTGTCCAGATGCCTTGGCCAAAAGCTCTTCATAGAGCCAAGGACCAGCCTACCTGCTTAACCTCTCAGAACTCCAAACCCTGCATCTCTTATCTGCTTTGTCCAAGGACACTGGAGTCCTAACACCTCATCCACAGAGCAGACCGCTGCCTCTTCCTTTACACTGAGGACTCAAGGCACAACTGGCTTCCCCATGAGCCAACAATCTAAGCCCCACTTCCAAACCTACCTGGTCCATAATTCATTCATTCATCTACTTATTCATTCATTTTCTTCCTCACTCTTTCACTTTCATTTGCTCTGTTTTCCTCCTCTTTTCCTCTCCTTTTCTATCCCCACTAAGATTTTGAACTGCCTCTTCAAATACTCACTGGACAGCCAGCAGGATGCCTCACCATCACTCAAGGTCACTAGCATCAAAGCAGAATGTCCCATCTTCCATCTCCTCAACCCACCCGACATCCAGTTCCTCCAAGCCTGCCCTTCTTACTGCTCTCCAGTACTTCTAGCCTTAGATGCACTATTTTCACAGCCCATGTTTGGATCCTTTCCCACAAAGTATGACTGACACCAGTGCTCAGTTCATGTTCATGAACTTTCCCAAAGTTCATGTTCAAAGCAGGAATTCCAATGGCTCAATCCTTATTCAGTAGGCGTGGAAGGGATTTGGGGATTTCCACCTTTAAAAGCCTATTCAAGTGAATCCGATGATCTAACAGATTCTAGAACCACCGTGTTAAAATATCAGTGAGCCTCTTGTCTAACTTGCATTTGTAACATGCATGCTAGTGGAAAAGGCAGCACACAGAAATAAACTAACCTTTGTGAGTTAGAATTAAGTGAACAAAGAGAGAGGTGAGAGACCAAATAATTCACAGTGAGTGCTTGGTAGAATTTTCCAGTGGTTCAGGTGGTATGTGGAAGCTAAAAGGGAAAGGGACGGACAAGGGGGAAGGGAGGAAGAGGGGTCGCTGTCCCCCATCCCGCTCTTCAGTATTTATGTTAGAAGGTTAAGAACATGTGGTACAGCCAAGAGGTCTGAGATCTGATCTGGAGTCCACCAAGTTTACAGGTGTGTAATACTGACAAGCTTTCTTCAAATGCAAAATCAGGATAAAGATGGTGTCTATCAAATAGGAGCCCTGATAAGAGTCTAAGAGCAATGCATGCTGAGCTCTTAGCACACAGATATATATATCCCGCCACCAGGGAAGCCCCTAAAGGGTATTTTAATAGGATGAATAATAATTAAGGACTCAAAACTTCAAATGCTACCATGTTAATTTAAAAGGGGATGTATAACTGGGGCAAGGAAATATAGAATAGAATCCCACATGAGGAAAGGAATAGGGTCTAAAAAACACCAGTCATTTTAGAAGGTCAGGAAAAGGTTATCAGTGTATGAAATGTGTAATTAATATACTATCTATACCTCCATTCATAGGCTTATCATATCTTAGAGGCTGACCTATGAATCTTCAAATATGCTGGCTATATTTAAACTGCTTTGACAAACTGAAATTTGTCAAAACCCGATAAAACAGGTTTCTTTCTAAAAAAGCTTAATGTGATATATTTATACAGAGCTCTCCAAGCGTCAGGCTGAATGTATATGATGTGGCATACTCTATAACTATGAAATATACATTTTCCACAAAAATAGATAAGTCCCTGCGTTCTATTTGAAAAATGGTACTTTTCACAAATGTATTTATTAAAAACTAATGTGCCTTTTCTGGCAGAGTTCACTCTCACTTTGAACGCTATGGAAAAAAGTTAATAATTTGAGGCTTCCCTGGTGGCGCAGTGGTTGAGAGTCCGCCTGCCGATGCAGGGGACACGGGTTCGTGCCCCGGTCCGGGAGGATCCCACATGCCGCGGAGCGGCTGGGCCCGTGAGCCATGGCCGCTGAGGTTGCGCGTCCGGAGCCTGTGCTCCGCAACGGGAGAGGCCACAACAGTGAGAGGCCCGCGTGCCGGAAAAAAAAAAAAAAAGTTAATAATTTGGGGCTTGAAATTTGACTTATGACCTAATAAAGGTAAAAACAAAATTAACTGAAATTTACAGGAAGATAACAATGCTACAGTAAGACAAATAATTTCACTAGCAATTTACTTATTGCATACGTGTCATGTACACTAAAGGGTTTTGTTCAAACTGAATCACCTTTTTCTCCTCCTTTCCAATTCACTTCAAGCCTATACATCTTCTCAAGTTTACTGCTCCTGGATCATGCATTTTCTTTTTGTGTATAAAAAGAAAATTCATGTTTCCTTGACCATGAGCAATGAGCTTAAGGTCATATATATTTGCTTCAATCATGCTTTAAAATGATAAAGGCCATTTTAATTATGATTTCCTTGTGGGAAAAATCACCTATGATTAGAACTATACTTTTTTTTAAGCATTTAAAAATGTTTAATTGTAATATAGTTAATTTACAATGTTGTGTTAGTTTCAGGTAAACAGCAAAGTGATTCAGTTATACATATATATATTCTTTTTCAGATTATTTTCAATTATAGGTTATTACAAGATATTGAATATAGTTCCCTGTGTGATACAGTAGGTTCTTGTTGTTTATCTATTTTATATTTAGTAGTGTGTATATGTTAATCCCAAACTCCTAATTTATCCCTCCCCCACCCCTCTATCCTCCTTTGTAACCTTAAGTTTGTTTTCTATGTCTGTGAGTCTATTTCTATTTTGTAAATAAGTTCATCTGTATTACTTTCTTAGGTTCCACATATAAACTATATCATATGATACTTGTCTTTGTCTGGCCTACTTCACTTAGTATGATAATCTCTAGGTCCATCCATGATGCTGCAAATGGCATTATTTAATTCTTTTTTAGGGCTGAGTAAAATTCCATTGTATATATATACCGCATCTTCTGCATCCATTCAACAGTCAATCAATGGACATTTAGGTTGCTTCCATGTCTTGGGTATTATAAATAATGCTGCTATGAACATTGCACTGCATCATCTTTTAGAGTTTTCTCCAGATATATGCCCAGGAGTGGGATTGCAGGATCATATGGTAACTCTTTTTTTAGTTTTTTAAGGAACCTCCATACTGTAGAATTATACTTTTATTCACACATGTAAGGCTAATAAAAAAGCCATCAATGTGAAATCTCTATTTACCAAGGTAAATAAATTACACTTTCTTTTCTGACTCAGGGAACACATTTACATTTATGGTTATGTGTAATTCCATTTTATACTCAGTTGTCAAAAGGTATTGTATTATTATGTGCTTGGTCAAATCTTTATAATGCCGGATTTTTTCTTTTTACACTTTATAACTTTGATGCTCAAGGTTAATTTGGTGACTTGTTTTTTCTAATTACAAAAGGAAATCTGCATTTTAGAAAGTCTCCGACCAAATATAAATGTAAAACATCATACAGAAAGTAACCTGGTCCAGATGGAATACTTTATTTATGATTTTTAAGTTTCAGGATTAGCTTATGAAATAATACCTCTGCAATATTTTATAATTTTTAAATTTCAAGATGAGTACGGACAGCAAAAATATCAGGCAGGGAAACAGGGAAAGGAGATAAGGGGAGGGAAAGACAGAGTATACTCTGTGCCTCAGTCATCACGCTCCAAACTGCATGGGTTCAAAAAACCGTGTAAAAACACTCTCCTCTCCTCAAGGAGCTTTAACTGAGTTATGGCAGAAGCTACAGGATCTCCCTCTGGAGGACAAGACAAAAGAAGCGATACATGACAGGCAAAAAATAACAGTTAAATTTCAGAGAAGACAGCCAGCCTCACTGGATGCTCCATTAGGAGGGAACAAAAGGGTGGGGGAAAAGATGAACAACAAGGTGGCATAACTGAGTCACTTTGCTGTACAGCAGAAATTAACACAACATTCTAAACCAACTATAATTCGTTTAAAAAACAAGACGAAATAAAACAAGGTGGCATGGTGGTTACCTAAAAGAAAATCTAACAACAGGCGAATGTTGTTGAAAAGTGATAAATTCAACTTAAAAAAAAAATACTTTTTTCTAAATTCCATACCATCAACTAAACTATTCCACTGGGGGTGGGGGGGCTGTTGATTTTCTTGTTCACACACGTGTGCAGAATTAAAGAATATGTAGATATGAACTTAGGTGACCAAAATGTCACCTATCATTAAAAATGATATTGATAGTGTTAAAGGTTGAATTGTGCCCCTCCCCCAAAACGATAGGTTGAAATCCTAACCCCTAGTACCAGTACCTCAGAATGTGATCTCAATTGGAAATAACGTTTTTATAGAGGTAATCAAGTTCAGATGAGGTCATGAGGGTCTGCCCTAACCCATATGACTGGGGTCCTTCTAAAAAGGGGACATTTGGACACAGAGATGGGTAAGCACAGAGCGAAGCTGATGTGAAGACACATAGCGAGAAGATGGCCATGAGACTAGGGTGACATCTACAAGCCAGGGACGCCAAGGACTGGTGGAAAACACCAGAATCTGGAAGAGGCAAAGAAGGACCCTCCCCTAGCGCCTTCAGTGAGGGCACGGCCCTGCTGACACCTTGATTTCTGGCCTCCAGACCTGTGAGGGAATATATTTCTGTTGTTTTAAACCACTCAGTTTGGTTGCTCTGTTACACGGCTCCTAGGAAACTAATACAGATGGTTAGAATGAAAGCACCCCAATCCAACCTTTTTTAGAAAGGTTTTTGAACAGTTCTCTCAAACAACCAAAAATGCATAAATAACAAAAAGTATTTGCATAGCTTAATTTCCTAGTGCTGTACTGATTCCATTTTTTAAAAGAATCTTAAATATGAGTTCTGTTTTCTGGCATAGAATTTTGAACAAGGTTTTTAAAGGAAAATATCTGTAATTAAGGTGCTTTTTCAAGATTGTGGGAGTAGCTGATATTTTTGCAGCTTTAAATTACAAAGTGACATCTTTAGTGAAAACGGATGGTAAGATTTCAAACACTTTAAAATGGCCCCATTGTCGTATGATTTCCAAACCATCATCATAATATTTTAGCGATGAGCTCTCATAGTCTTTGGCTCTGCCCACTGTAGAATGGAGGTCATTAGCCTAAGTAAATACTTGCCTCATGGAGCTGTTAGGAGCTTGGGATCTCTTCAGTTAGTCATTTGGACAGGCTTGATAAACCAAGCCCACAGTCAACTGGCCATTAAAGGCACAGAATGAGCTAGATTTGTTGCACCCTCAACATTAATTAAACATGGACGGGGAGCTTAACTGTTCTGAAGAAGGGGACAACCACAGCAATTGAACATGTAAATCTCATAATCTTAGAGCTGAACGGGCCCTTGGAGATCACCCATCCATCTAGTCTAATTCTGTTGGGTTGGAGGAGAGCAAATTAGAACAGGGACAGGACCGTTATGAAGCTACAGATGGCATGGAGGAGGACAATTAAAATAATAGTTGCCAGAAGTTGATTGGGAGGAGAATATAGACAAAGACATAGGGTCTGAACAGGAGAAACAGCACATGGAGACACAGGTGGGAGGTTTGAATTCAGCTGGAGGAGATCAGGCCAACACTCATGAAGCAGGAAAGTTGGGAATGATTAATTGATGCCCATCTTGTCCTGGGAACTTTCTCAGAGCTGACCTTGCATTTTTATCTGCTCGATGTCTCAGGCTGGGCACTGATCGATAGACCAGGGAGGGAGGGCAGTGAGGGGGGAGAACAGGGCAGAAGAGCGTCACAGGCGGTCGGCAGCCTAAGTCCACCTTCGCAGGGTGGGGCTTAGGTACCAACTTTAAGCATTCCCTTAGGCACAGCCTTAGGCAGAATTTCATCATTTGTAAACACCTGTCATTTGAACAGGTTTTGGGAAGGAGGCCATCAGTGTGTAACACCTTTCTCTGCCCTCCTAACTGAAACTATAAAAAGTCAAAAAATCTTTACAAGAAAAACTGGGCAGTGATTATTACAAATGGCAGAGAGAAGAGCTGGCTTCACATTTCCTTTTTCCCTATGGGGCTGGACAGCGGATATCCCAATGTATGAAATACATCGGAGGAGAGCTCCTGAAACCCTTCAGGGGCCCAGCTCAAGTGAGAACTATAGGCCCCCAAGGCTGTTACCCTGACACATTACTCTACTGAAACAAAACAGAAACAGAAGGAAAACTGCATTCTCACCCTCTCTGTATCCAAAGGCGTTTCCAGTATGCTGTGCTCTCCCATAGCTGCCTCAGGGATGTGAGTATACCTGTAGTACCCGCTGGTATAGCAGAGCAAGCCGAGCTGTGATCATCTTCAAGGAGTCGTCTTCCAGGATATCACTGAGAGGCGCATTAGGACAAATATGCTCTATGCCACCATCAACCTCCTTGTGTGTCTAAGGTATGTCCACTCCAGACAAGGGTCAGAAAGGCAGGTTTCCATACTGCGTTTGTTTTGCCAGAAAAAATCCATTCCTTTCACTTCGAGTACAGGAAAGGCAGAATTTACATTTGTCTCTGTGCTGTCCAATTTCCTGTTTTCTTATCTTTGCCTTTCAGTTGAAAAACATTTATCATCCTCATTGGGTGATGTGGGGATAGAGCCATGCTTCACAAGTGGGGATGATTCTGCCCCCCAGGGGACATTTGGTGATGTCTAGAGACAGTTTTGGTGTCCCAACTGGGAGGCAAGGTGTTACTGGCATCTAGTATACAGAGGTCAGGCCTGATGCCTCTACCCTACATCCTAGAGTGCACAAGACAGCCCCCCCAGAAAAGAACCCCAAAGAATTATCTGACCTAAATGTCAATAATGCTGAGGTTAAGAAACCCTGAGAAAGAGGAAAAAAGGAAGAGTCGTTAAAAAAATGCTCGCAGCTATAGCACAAGGAGAAGCCTCAGAGCACCATGAATAGGTAGGATCTCTTTGAAACAAAGAGGCATAAACTCAGAAAGATGTCTTCTAAAGACCCCCTGAATACTACCCGCTTTGGGTTGAATGGTGGCCTCACAAAACCCAGAACCTGTGAATGTGACCTTATTTGGAGAAAGGATCTTTGCAAGTCTAATTAAGGATCTCAAGATGAGATCCCCCTAGATTATCTGAGGAATCCTAAATCCAATGACGAGTATCCTTATACAAGAAAGGTGAGGGAGATTTGAGACACTCTGACACATGGAGAGGATCATGTGAAGATGAGCGAGAGAACAGAGTGACGCACCAACAAGCCCAGGAACTCCTGGAGTCGCCAGAAGCTGGAAGAGGCAGGAAGCTTCCTCCCCTAGAGCCTCTGAAGGAAGTGTGGCCCTGCTGGCACCTCAATTCCAGACTACTGACCTCCAGAGCTGTGAGAGAATAAGTATCTCTCGTTTTAAGCCACTAAATTTGTGGCAATTTATTACCGCAGCCCTAGGAAATGAATATGCCACCCAAAGGATCGTATGTTCAGACTTAACTTGTGTGCTTTCTAAAGGACAGAACTGCTGGTCTAAATGTGACTTCCAAATGAATTCTTTGAGATCTGCATTTATGAGCCAAGTGTGTTTCTCAGAGCTAAGTGACTCCCTTAACCAATGGTAACATTTATTGTAAACAGAAGATAATCACACTTGGTGACCCAAATCACACTTTAGACCCGACGCTCTAAGACAGCCTCTTTTCTCAAAGGGTAGACAAATTTTAGGTGGTATATTCATATGCTTCAGGAGTCTTAAAATAAGAGTACACTGGCATTCTAATCTATCTTGAGAAGTTTTAACATGAACATGAGACAAAATTAAAATCATTTTAACCAAGCTCTTAGAACTTGTCACTATCACCGTGACAAGTGATAAAAACTAAACTCCAATTGGTTTAAGCCAAAAGCAAAAGGTTTAAAATATTTTGTAACTGGGAAGTACAATATGAGAAACCCAGATTCAAGCACGGACAAGCCCAGGGATTCAAAGTATGCTGTGAGAATTCAACAGTGCTGATTTCTAGTTATGATAGCCTCTGTTGGGCCTTATTCTTCAGCAGACACCACATGGGGACAAAACGGCTGCACATAGCCTACAGTGACATCATCCTTCAAGCTTACGATTGCAAAGAAAAGAGATTAGCCTTGTTTCTTTCAGGGCATATTTGAAAGTCCTTTAAGGCCACTAATTAGCTGCACTTGGGTCGTTTACGGAACCCTGGAGCAAGGAGACTGGATACTCTTACTAATCTTCCTAGGTCACCAGCCTGACTGCAAGATATAAGAAACAGAGGTCATGTGCATTATTTCCTGTGGCTGCTGTAATAAAATATCATAAATTTAGTGGTGTAGATGAATACAATTTTATTCTCTTAAAGTTTAGGAGATAGTTCTGCCACAACCCAGTTGGGTGACCTTGGCTAAATCACATAAACTCTCCAAGCTTCATCTCCTCCTCTGAAAAATACTGAAAATAATACCTACACCTTAGTGCCACTGAGAAAACAAAACTGAGATGATGTACGTGAAGAGCTGAGTACTCAGTAAGGGCACAGTAAATGCTGTCGCCTATTACTGTTGTTGTCCTCATTATCTTTTTTGTTTTGTTTTGTTTTGTTTGCGGTACGCGGGCCTCTCACTGTTGTGGCCTCTCCCGTTGCGGAGTACAGGCTCTGGACGCGCAGGCTCAGCGGCCATGGCTCACGGGCCCAGCCGCTCCGCGGCATATGGGATCTTCCCGGACCGGGGCACAAACCCACGTCCCCTGCATCGGCAGGCGGACTCTCAGCCACTGCGCCACCAGGGAAGCCCTGTCCTCATTATCTTATGACAAATTAGGTCATTAAAGTTACATCGAATAAGCACAATGCCAAGTTTTCCATTACAGGGAAAGTTTTCCGTAAAGAAGGAGGAACCCAGGAGTCACATTTAAGCAGTGACAGAAGGAAGAGTCAGCAGAAGGATGGCACATATTAAGATTTTAATGCTGGAAAGGACTGCAGGGATGATCCAGCCTACTCCTCTCCCTGACTCTGCTCTCCCAACGCACCGTCAAGATAACTGAGGTCCAAAGAGGTTAAGTGGTTTGTTCAAAGTATCCCTTCTTTGTTACTTACAGAAATGTTAGACGCGTGGATAAATCTGTGTGTGTAGTAGAAAATTAGAATTGCTGGAATGGCGGGGGTGGGGGTAGGCGCAGGCAACAGGATCAGTTCAGTGCATCCTTAGGTGCTAATCTTGTTTTTCTAGCACCTTCTGGGAGAAAATGCTAATGCATGCCGATGGATGTCTGAAGGTCTGAGTCTTCTGCCTCTTCCCGGGTATGCAGACAAACTATAATCCCAGCCTCCTTGCAGTTGGTTGAGGCCATGTGACCTAGTGGTGGCCACTGGGAGGGAGGGAGGCATGCCATCTCCTGGCCTGGCCCATGGAGGTCGCCCCTGCGCGATCCTCCACACTTCCTTCCGCGCTGCTCTGGAGGCGTGGGTTGAAGATGGAGGCACCACAAGCAGAACACCCTGGGCTCCTGGATGGCAGCATAGAACAGAGCCCCTACAGCTGCTGCCCTGGACAATCATCATGAAAGTAAGAAATAAGGCTTCTGAGTGTGCGTTTAGCTACTGAGGGTGAAGGGCTGTTTGTTAACAGCATTCTTTCAACGTGACTAATATTCTCTGAAACTAGTAAAATATGAGTCCTCATCTACGCAAAATGTACATCAGCAACTATAAATCCTCTTAGAAGTTATGACAAAAGGAAAGTACATGTGTTTCAATAAACAGGTAGATGAAACAGCTCCTGACAGGGAATTTTCACCAAGGGAGTGGAAGAGACAAGAATCTGGGGATGAGTGGTGACACTATGGGTTCCCAACCTACGGGTCACAGTCTAGGGAGGACCATGAAATTATAGCCCAGGGAGTCAAAATTAACACTGTTGCCCAAACAACCAAATATTGTCCTAAGAAAAGCAAAGACAAAGAATTACACTGCATTATCCTGTGTTCACTCACCAGGAAATACTCACTGAGAACTTGTTCTGTACTAGTGCCAGGCGACAAACTTTTCCTTAAAGGATCAGATAGTAAATACTTTAGGATTTGTATCCCAGACGTTACTTGATACAACTGGTCAACCCAGTTGATGTAGCAGCCATAGACAACATCCAAAGGAATGCACATGCCTGTGTTCCAATAAGATGTATTAATGATGACCATGGGCTGGCAATATGCAAATGAATGGGCATGGCTGTGTTCCAGTAAAACTGGAACTATGGTCATCAAGTCTTAGTTTCTGAAACCCTGAAAGGTTTTAATAAAGATCTCTAAGCTCTCTAATCTCTAAGATCCCTGCCACTTCTATAACACTATGATTTCAAGAACATATTTAATAAAGAAGGCAAAAAAGAAATAAAGTTTAGAATCATGACTGTGGATAACTACATGGGAGACCACTCTCCCCCTGTCCAATATAAATATAAGACAAGATTTAAAAAATTAATCAATACAAATATCTCATTTGAATAGTTACTCTAAATTACTAATTAAAATATCATTCTTTAAATTATACAGAAGAATTCCAACAGAAGGTAGTTGTATCAAATTGTTATGACCCATTAGAGAGGGTACTGGTCTTATAAAATTGACTCTATTTTTAAATTTAATTTCATATTAATAAAAGGAAGCAATTTATACTCAAGAATCCCAGCAGCTTCTTTAGAAATGGCCACTAAGGGCTCATACACGTGTTTGGTTAAATATACAAAGGAATCTAAAGAGGAAAATACCCCAAGCATATCAAAGATCTTCTGGATTCAATCAAGACATGTTAACATCACAGATTCAAAAAGTGGCTTCTTCAAAACATGTGGAAGCCGAGGCAGTGATCACCTAACATAGGGTTTCTCAACCTTGGTGCTATTAGCATTCCGAGCCAGGAAATTCTTTGCTGAGCGGCGAGGGGCTGACCTGTGCATTGTAAAACATTTAGCAGTGTCCCTGGCCTCTACCCACTAGATGCCACTAGCATGTCCCCCTCCAGTGGTGACAACCAGATGTTTTCAGCAGGTCAAACAGCCCCTAATTGAGAAACACCGATTTAGAAATGACTGGAGTTGAAAGGCAATTCCCCAAACACAAATATACAAGAAACAAAGTTAACATTTACCTTAACTTTGGAGAGAATTCTCCACCAATATTGACCAGGTCATCAGAGACATAACAGTTTTCAATTTAGAAACCAGAGAGAAGCAGGTGGTAAACTGGAACACAGATTGCAATTTTTCTGCTTATTCCAGCAGTCGTGAGTGAGAAACAAGCTGTGAATTCCTTTCCCTCAGTAACAAAGCAATATAAAAATGGATTTTGAGCTATTTCCCAAAAGACTGTTAGGAAGAGGTGAAATGAGCTGCAGTCTCTTTGTGTTCTTAGGACCGTGCTCAGCACACCTCTACCTCGGGCCATCCCAGGCACGATCCCAGATGGGCAAATGCTGTCAATTCATCTTAGGGCCGGCTGCATTTCTATATTTTCCAAAAAGCTTGTTCTTGTAACATAACCGCTGTGATCAAGGCAAGAAGAAAAGTGACGCTGAAGAGATGGATCTGTTACCATGACAAGAAGTAGGAGAGATGCCTGATGGGAAACCTTCACATCCTCTGTCACTGTGCCTGAAAGTGACTGGTTTCCAAGACGTGATGTCTACATTTCAGCACACGGTGAGTTGCAAGATTTATCACAGCCTCCGAGTGGAAAGACACCTTATAAGTGACATCACATGAATATTTGATTCTCCAGTCATTGATGAAAAACAGGTTTTGTTTCCTTCAAAGCAACTCTTGGTCTTTAACTTTAATACACTGAGGTATGTTTGAAAATCACAATATTCCATATAGAGCCATTCTACCTCATGGTATATTTATATGTGAATATTTTTGTGGTGATGCTAAGGGACTTACCTCAAACAGATAATATTCACTGGGGGTAATAATAACCATGTACCGACCCGATCCTTGCTCAAATCTGACCGCTTCAGAAACTCCACTAGTGACGTCTCAACTTTATTAGGGAGAAAAAGGGAAAAAGAACCCTTGATTCGGGGTTCTGTTGATGCCCGTTCCAGACTGTGATCAGTATCAAGCTTATCAGGCAGTCTGACCTCATAGTTCATTTTCTCACTCTAAAGCCACTTCACAAAAGTCCATTTTTCTTATCAGTGGGTTTCCACATGGTTCCACAAGCTGAGTCGCAAGGCACAACCACGTTGGATGGACAACGTGCTCCTATGGATAATGCCGGCAGCCCATGGCCCACCCTGCCCTCACCGCTTGGGCAGGAAGAAGAGCTGGGACCCTTCTTCTCCTCTCACTAAAAACAGAAGTTGGGATAATCAAGTCACTGTGTGGGGACCACCTTGGTGTGAGGAAGGGAAGATGGAAGGATGCACCACAGGTGTGCATCATGCTCCCGCTGCAGCTGGGAACTGTGTTGGCTGAAGTACACACACTAGCGCATCGAATTTGGGGGTCATTGACTGGGGGGAGGGGCTTAGAACTCTGTGAAAATCACTAAATAGAAGAAAAAAAAAGGAACCTTGTTCAACAACTGCTTTCTCATTACTGATCCTAAAACAATGTCCAGGCAGAAGAAAAGTGCAGAGCAGTATCGAGCAGACAGGTGACTGGTACATAAGAAAGGAATGGATCAGAGTCAGGAAATACGTATACTGTCCTAGAAACTTCCTGTGGGGTGAGAGTGTGCACATGTGTGTTTTAGGATGCCTCTTCCAGCAGGCATTCCTCACCGCTCTAGTCGCTGGGTTTCATTACTTTCCTTCTCTTGAATTTAGGGACAAAAATATGAAATTCACCCATGCCCTACTAATGATAAGTTTTAAAAAGTTGCAGAGTGAACATATTTATTAAATATCAAGGGATTCAAACTTTCACAGACATTTGTCTTGAGTCTATCACCTGCCAGGTAACTGCATCTAATGATCTACTTTCATCTAATACTGAGGAGACAACAATTCAAACCCTCCTCACAGCACAGAGTGAATTTCAATCTGAGACAAGAGGGGCTCGTCAGAAATAAAGGCTGAGGCTATGAAATGCATCCGAGGGTCATCAGCCCAAACAGACTCAAGGTGGGTTACAAAGAGGTGACAGTTAAAGTGAGACCGAAGGATTGGCGGTCTTCTTCTAGATCGAGGAGAGGATGGGGTTAAAATTGTTCACAAGAAAGAGGACATGAGTAGATGCTAAAAGTTGGGAAATGGCCTCCAGTCTGGGAAGCTATAAGCAGCTTGGCATTACAGACACAGGGAAGCATCCCGAGGTGATGGGGGGCTGCCCCTGGGAAGTGGACCCTGCTGTCAGGCAGAGAGGGGCCAGGTCAAACGAAGCATTGTCTGCTGTTAAATAAGGGCTGTCACTGATTCTCAGTCCTAATTCTCTCCACTGTTCATGCAAATTGCTTTTCCTTCCTCATTTTCCCATGTTTCAACAATTACTTTCTATCTTCAAAGAGAGAAGGAAGGAGAAAAGTTTTAGCCTACTATATCCAAATTAATTCGGATGGTCCCTGGAGAAAACAATATTTCTACAACATAACCGAAGGCGTACAAGTCATAAACGCTTCTGCTTCTCATGATCTTAAAGTGCACTGTCCAGTTGGGTAGCAACAGCTCCACTGAGCTCTTGAATGGTGGCTAGTCCAAATTCACATGTGCTCTAAGAGTGAAATACACCCCAGAGTTTGAAGACTTAATACAATTAAAATAAAGAAATGTATCTCATTATTTTTTTGTAATTATTGCATGTTAAAATGATATTATTTGAGATATAACAAGCAAAATATATTAAAAATAATTTCCCCCGAAGGGATTAAGAGGTACCAACTACTATGTATAAAATAAATAAGCTACAAGGATATATTGCAGCACAGGGACTATAGCCAATATTTTATAATAACTATAAATGAAATATAACCTTTAAAATTTGTGAATCACTATGCTGTATACCTGAAACTTATATAATATTGTACATCAACTATACCTCAATAAAAAAATTGTCCCCTGTTTCTTTGTACTTGTTTCAATGTGACCATCAGATAATCTTAAACTACCCATGAGGCTCACATTATGTCTTTACTGGACAGTGCTGTTTGTAACACCAGTACAGCCCTTTCTTGATCAGTGTGCTTAGTCTTTTTTGTTACCCTTAGAAACGGTCATTTAACTTAAAATAAAGTATTCATAGAAATCAAAAGGACAACTTAACTGGAGACATGTATGAAAAAGCAGTCTGTCCTGAAGAATTCCCAGAGTCCTCTCTCCACAGTGAGTGAAAGGTAAGCTGCAGAGCATCGTACACAACCACGAAGCACAATAGAGGAGGGTGGCACTGTGTGTACCCACCGCACCGCGTGGTCTGACGTCTGTTATTAGGGCCGTGTTGTCAAAGCTTCCATTGGGAAAGCCCCTGTCATCCTGCTTGGCCCTATGTCAGCAGACTGTGCTCTCTCTTACCAGGAGGTGATGCTGATGAGTTTTCCAAACCTCAACAAGAACACTTCAATTTCATCAGGAACCTCAACCTGATTTCCACCAAAAGGTAGTCATGACAATGAGAAGCAATAATGAGGAAACTACAGTTAGTTCCCTTGCCCCTAAAATAACATTATACACACAGTAATGGCAAATGCATCTCCTGATTTTTTGCAGCTATTTATTTCAAAATAACATCGAGAAAAGTTGCAAGCAAAGTTCAATGGACTCTCATAAACCCTTCACCTAGATTCTTAGAGTTCCCTCATTAACATTTTATCGTATTTGTTCTATCATTCTTTCTCTCTGTGTGCATGCATGCATGCGTGTGTGTGTGCATGTGTATGCCCATAAACATATATATATATATGTATATACACATAAAGTAATTTTTTAAATCACCTCAGAATAAGTTTCAGAAATGATACTCTTCACCCTTATTTATCTCAGAAGGTTTGTCTAAAGAACAAAGACATTCTCCTTCATAACCACATTACAGTTACCAAAGTCAGGATATTAATACATTTCTACTATCTTCTCCGCAGACAGTAAAATTTCACCAGTTGTCCCAAGAGTGTCCTTTACAACAAGAAAATTTTTTTTTCCTGTTCCAAGATGCAATTTGAATCAAATGTTTCATTCAGTTGACATGTGTACTTTTTTTCCCCTTTATGATGGAATAGCTCTTTTTTCTTTTGACTTGGTGATTTTTGAAGAGTAGAGACCAGTTTTTTGTAGAATGGCCTTCAGGTTTGGTCTGTGTGATGGTTCCTCATGATGAAACTGGTTATAATTTTTGGCTTTAATATCATGGAAATCTTGCTGTGGCCTTTTCAGTGCATCTAATCAGGAAGCTTATACTAACTCTTTGCCCCATTCCTAGCGAAAGTACCTTTAACTAGCTGGTTATCATGGTACTGGCCAGCTATCTTCATTATCAAGTCACAGGTTTTCCTCTGGCAATTAATATGTATTTTATAGGTAAAGACTTTGAGACTATATAGATATGTTGGTCATCATCAAACTCTCACCCACAAATTTTGCATCCATTGATCATTTTTGCCTGAATCAGTTTTTAGTGTGAGTGTTGTCAAATTATAATTTTCTAATTAAATCATTCCTTCAACATTTATTAGTTGGCATTTTAGAGTAAGGAAGAGCAGTCCCTTCTGTCTCATTTGTTTATTCATTTATTTTTATGTTAGTATTTACTCATAGTATTTACTCATAGTTGATTCACTGTGCTATAACCTGATACTATCATTACTTAGAATTTAACAATCAAATTGTCCCAGATTTCTTCAGTGAGCCCACATCAAGCTGGCTCCTATAACCTTTTGACCTGGTCTCATCATTCTTTGAGTACTCCCTTAATTTCTGAAACATCAAAATCTTCCAGGCTTATCTGGAACTTTGGTTGTCCAGGCCCTGGAATCAGCTACTTCTCCAAGAAGGCTTGGTTCTTTTTTTTTTTATTATTTTTGGCCACACAGCATGTGGGATCTTAGTTCCCGACCAGAGATCCACACCCCCTGCAGTGGAAGCTCAAAGTCCTAACCACTGGACCACCAGGGAAGTCCCAGGGCTTGGTTCGTTTTAATGGCGAATGAAATTTAGAAACCAAGTACTGGGTATTAAGTGTGCTCATTGCTATTAGAATGACAATATTCTAGACCTTCTCAGCCATAGGAGCTGGGAAACTAGGAAATCAATGCACATGGATATGGAAACATACGTTGGCGCACACACACATATCTGCACATTTCAGTTTTTCGGCACACACAATATGCCAAATAATATACTATACCCTGAGAATCAAAATGAGCATAATCCTATCGAATGATCTATATATTTTATAAAAGATTATTTAAAACCAGAGCTTTAAAATGGTATTCTGCATTAACTGCTGATCATTCTGAGCTCTTATTAATACACTCATAATTTTACCAATGATCAACTCATTTAAAGACTTCACTTATATTACCAAATTGCAGTGGAAAGACAATTCATTGTCCAGTGTGATGAAATAATTATAAGAAGTTATTATTTATTGTTATCACTTTTAAAAAGCAAAAGCGATTAACATTTGTTGCAAAAGTACTATGCCTTATCTCTTGTGCACGCCTTACTTTATTTAATTCTAGCAAAGACAGTATGGGGTTGGTAGTGTTTTGTGGTCATTCCGCAGATGAGGAAACCCCCAATTGCTGGGAGTCACAGAGCTAGATCACAAATCCAGGTCTATGGGTTTTCAAAGTGCTTTACCAATATTAGATTTCTGGGGGGTACTGGCTTATTTTAAAGGCCTGGTGAGTAAAACATAGATCTACTATTAAACCCTAGATCTAAAGTTTCCTGAATGTTCCCAAATATCAGCATCACATAAGAGAAGAAAATAATATAAACTTCTCTCCAATCACTTCTTAGAACTCTAGTAGATGAGGGTGATTAAAGAATTTTTCCACACTACACACAGCCCAAGGATTCTGGCATGCTCCATGGGGAATTCCAGAATCTTGGTGAAGTGGGTATTTATGCCATGACCCTGTCCTTCTCCAAGGAGACCCTTCTAAAAGACTAACAGGGTGAAGTGGGCCTTTGTGGTTCAGATCTGCCACTAAAATAAACACTCTATCCAGGCATAAGCATCTCAGATTCCTCCTCCTTCAAACCGCAAAAAAACACAAGTAGGTAAATTTCATTTTTATCTATCATCACTAATTCTTTGTTATATGTGTTTTTTGTTGTTGTTGTTTGTTTGTTTGCGGTACGCGGACCTCTCACTGTTGTGGTCTCTCCCGTTGCGGAGCACAGGCTCCGGACGCGCAGGCTCAGCAGCCATGGCTCACGGGCCCAGCCGCTCTGCAGCATGTGGGATCTTCCCGGACCAGGGCACAAACCCGTGTCCCCTGCATCGGCAGGCAGACTCCCAACCACTGCACCACCAGGGAAGCCCTATATGTGGTTTTTAAGCCGTAGAGTCATATTTATTTAATTATAAATAATAAAGAGGAAACAAAGATGTTTTTCTAAAGGGGGCTGATTTTTACAAGAATATGGTGGCTGGATGCATCACACTAAATAATCAATGATGATTCTAACTAGGGGGAAAAGGTCACTTCCTAACATTGAGGAAATGCCCTTTGAATTATCTATCATTTGGGGAAGAGTAAATCAGGGTGATACCCATGAAAGGAGGAGAGGCCGCACAGTAGGAAGAGGGCTAATTGGGAATTAAGGCAGGTGATGACTCATGTCAAAGAGGGCAGCCAGGCGTCCCATGGCCTGACCTGCTGAGGAAGGAATGGCCTGCTCTGGCTTGATTAATACCTTCAAATACATCTGTCTTCATCCCCTCAAACACGGAGCTAATTGAGATGAAAAATGAAAGTTTGAGAAAAATAAATTGCACCTACCTGGATCAGAGACAAATCCTCAAGCTGTAATCTGAAGAGGTAGTTTCTACAAAATATAAAAAGAGAGCAGTTTCATTTTTAATAGATCTAAAAAAATTACAGTACGTAAAAATTATGAGAATAAGGGGAAAAAACTCAACAATTTTTGGCTTCTGAAGCAATCTCCTGCTAAGACTGTGTGTCACACAGTTTTCCTTGGAACTCAGAGTTCAAAGAGGCGTTCAATAGTCAACAGAAACACACATTTGAGACTGGTGAGAAAGCGAAGGAATATAGGGGTGGGGACTAAGGTATATCTAAATTATTAATCAGCTCTCTTAATCGATGTGAAATGGACAAACGGAAGTGGGTCTTTAATGCTGAAACTGAGTTTAAGTTAAGCAAGATGATATAAAACCACTCTTCACGAGCCTTTATCCTGACAGATCACCTACATTCACCATGTTGTATAATTAAAACACATCCAGGTTTTGAATTCACCAATGGTCTGAGCATTACACCGCTCTGCCTCGCTGGATGGATTCAGTGTGTAATAAGTTTAGAAGCATGAACTTGTTGTCTGTCTGACTGTTTGAAAGAGTCAGCTCTGGCTGCCCAAGCGTGAAAGAGGAAGCCAGAGAAAAGGAAGCGATCAGCTTTCAACAACGAAGGAGAAGAACCGTGAAATACACAACAGAGATCCGCAGAGCTGGGGGTGGGGGGGGGCGCGGGAAGGGCGGGGGGGAATGTAGCAGTCACGTGAGACTTTGAACTGCACTGTTGTGACTTTTAGAAACAAGGGATTGGCCTCCAGCTCAAGCCATGAACGAACATCTCCTTAACATCATGTAGATGAGAAGCTGGTGCAGCAGGAAAGCAACCCAAGGATGGATGGCGGAGAAAGTCCACCCAGGTGTGAGCAACGATGGCAGGGAGAAACTGGCATGTAGTGGGAAGCAGCCCCTAAGAACGCATGAGTGGGGAGGGGTCTCGGAGAAGCTGAGGCTATTGTTATAATGGACTGGTCCAAGGTGATTACTGTGGCATCAGGAGAATAACAAAACTCCCCCGGCACCAGCAAGAAACAAAAGTAAATGACTTTCATTCTCTGGGAAGGCGGGCAGATGTCAGAAGTGAACACGCTGTCCCAGTAGAGGTGACAAGGGACAGCCACGACAGGCCATGGGCACAGCCCTGAGAGAACCAAGAAACATCCCTATGGTGTGGATGCAACGGGGAGCACAAATCAACAGGGACGACTCCATCCCGCGCAGGCTGCTACCAGTAGCACGCATGCACTGCCGGAGGAAAAGAAGGGATTCCAATCACCTTTAGGGCGGGCTCACGAGTCCCAGGCAGCGCCCCCTGCGCGCTCAGTGTTCTCACAATGTGTCCCCCGCCACGGGAACACTGCCATCCTGCACGCTGAAAACTGCCTCCTCAACCACTACAATGGCTTGTTCAACACACTCTTTCTGAGCCTCCAATTCAACCTCCGAAACAACACCAGAGAAGCAGTGCGTGGCACGTGGTGCTTCCCTCACAAAGCCATTGGGAGAAGCGTCCCCTCTTTCCTTACAGTCGAATCATCCCTCTACGCAGAGCTCAGGATGCCTTTGAGGAGGGAATGTGGCAGCAGAGTCTACTTCTGTTTAGTCTGCAAGTTTTCCACCAGAAAGGTCGTCCTGCGGCGGAAGGAATGAGAACTCAGCGCAGACACGGGGGAGCGGAGCCGAGCTGCCAAGGTAAACGCCACTGGAGGCTGCCTGGCATTCGAAGAGTTGCCAGGCTCTCACGTGATGTGGAACAGATACCAGCACAACTGCTCTAAGAGACTTTAGAGATCTACACGTACACACAGATAAATCTTTCAGATGATGGGCTTAAAAGAGGCCCCAGAGGCAATTACTGGCCCGACGCACTCGCACTCATTGCCTTTATGAGCGTCACGGCTCCCTACCCTCAGGCTGGCTACATCATGGGCTTCCAGCTGCAGGAAGCTTCCAACAGTCCCTGCCCCTCCACTACGGGGGGCAGTGTTGCCTAGTGGTTAAGGACATGTGTGTCCATCAACAGATGAATGGATAAAGAAGATGTGGCACATATATACAATGGAATATTACTCAGCCATAAAAAGAAACAAAATTGAGTTATTTGTAGTGAGGTGGATGGATCTAGAGTCTGTCATACAGAGTGAAGTAAGTCAGAAGGAGAAAAACAAATACCGTATGCTAACACACATATATGGAATCTAAGAAAAAAAAAAAAGGTCATGAAGAACCTAGGGGCAAGACGGGAATAAAGACACAGACCTACTAGAGAATGGACTTGAGGACACGGGGAGGGGGAAGGGTAAGATGGGACGAAGTGAGAGAGTGGCATGGACATATATACGCTACCAAACGTAAAATAGATAGCTAGTGGGAAGCAGCCGCATAGCACAGGGAGATCAGCTCGGTGCTTTGTGACCACCTAGAGGGGTGGGATAGGGAGGGTGGGAGGGAGGGAGACACAAGAGGGAAGAGATATGGGAACATATGTATACGTATAATGGATTCATTTTGTTATAAAGCAGAAACTAACACACCATTGTAAAGCAATTATACTCCAATAAAGATGTTTTAAAAAATAAAAAAAAAAGAACATTTGTGCAAAGGCCAAAGCTCTGCCACCAGACAACCTGGGCGGGCAGGGGGAAAGCTGAGCACTGTATGCTTCAATCTTTTCAACTGTAAAATGGAGCTAACAGTCATATCTACCCCCGATGTTGTTGTGAGGTTTAAAGCCAAGGAAAACACTTAGAATAATGGTGTCTGAGCCATTATCAGCACTCAATTAACAGTAGCTACTTCTAGGCAGTTTACGGAAAATATTAAAATTTCCAGCCATGTTGAAATTCTCAGCATCTTCTCCATTTAGGGAGAAGGAAAGAGCATTTCTGCCCTCCAGCAATGGCAGGTTATGGGCATAAGCGGGCACATTTACCTCTGTGTGTTCAGGTATTGAGGTTGTTGTCAGTAGGGATGGTGGCAGCACCACTGGATTTTTAGGAAAGAAGATAACATTGTTTATCTTGTCTTGGTTCTGGGACCCAGTCATCCCACTCTTTCCAACTCACTGGTTCTTTTAAGAAAAACTTTTCTACAAATATTCCCAAAAAAGAAGCCATTCATATTTTTAATCAATGAATTGGTTGAGAGCTTTGATGATATTGCAAGGCTCTCTCTCTCTCTCTTTCTCTCCTCCCGCCGCTGCCCCACACACATACACTTATACAAGCATGAATGCCCACACTACAGTATCTGTCTCTGAGAACTTTCTAGAAAGGCAGCTCTCATACACTAAGGAAGAGCTGGAAGGCCTTCACATCACTGAGGAAAGAAGATGGTAGTGTCCATGATTTTCTGTGGAGCTATGGGCAGGGTGACTGGACAGAAAAGTTCAAAGTCTCTCTCGTTGTGCTAAGGGTAGAAGGAGGTATACAGCTCATTCTCTGGGTCCCGTTTTCAGGTGTTTTTCACGGGGGAAGTGTTATGGTCTGAATGTTGATTTCTCCTCAAAATTCGTATGTTGAAATCCAACCCTCAAAGGTGACGGTATTAGGAAGTAGGGCCTTTGGCAGGTGATTTGGTCATAAGGGTGGAACCCTCACAAATGGGATTAGTGCCCTTATAAAAGAGGCTCCAGAGAGCTCCCTTGCCCCTTCCACCATGTGCAGATGCAGCAAGAAGTTGGCCATCTGCAACCTAGGAGAGGACCCTCACCAGAACCCAACCAGGCTGACACCCTTACCTTGGACCTCCAAGCCCCAGAAATGTGAGACATAAATCTCTGTTTATAAGCCACCAGTCTGTGGTATTTTGTAAGAGTAGCCCAAATGGACTGAGACAGGAAGACACTGATTTACGATGACAAACATGCCACACTCTCAGCCTATATCTCTCCAAAAAATCTAACTCTGCTGGCCACTTCTGACTCTCAGGTCCCAACAGTCTGAAAAGGGACCCCTCTGTTCCCCCAGGCATTACCTAGGTGGATTTCAACCATTTACTCTTCCTTCCGCAGACATCTGAGAACTATGGTACCCTCCCAACCATCTCATCAGTAATCAATCAGTATGGCAGAGGTATTCAATAGGTGAACAGAAGGGGCAGAGAAGAGGGGCATGCTTACTAGGAAAAACAACACAGTAATTATGAGATACCATCACTACCACCACCATCACCATGCCCAAGACCCTAATAAAGAAAAGCACCAAGGATTTGAAATTTTCCTTTGGTATTTCCTGGGTTACAAGATGTAAGGTGGTGATCTTTTAACCCATTCTCAATTTTTTCTGACCTAAAAGAATCATAGAACCCAAGAATTTGGAGCTAGGTTGTCATTAGAAAGTATATACCCCTCAACTTTTAGATGAGGAAACTTCTGTAAATTAGGAGGTGCACTGTGATTTATCCAAGATTATTAGGATTCAGAGAAAGTCCTATGATTAGAAACAAGACCCCCCCACACACTTTGCTGTCCCTTATCCCATTGTGCCAAATGGCGTCACTAGTCAGTCATCCAATGTCCCTTTCTAATTTAACTGGCACCAAACACACACACACACACACACATACACACACAAGGGAATCATTCTTAGAGTACAATTATTTCGTCATCATTGTTCATTCACAGGTGCATTTACAAATCATTTTGAGACAATTCAAGTCTTACCACTACTCATAACAAGCTTTCGACAAAATTCAACACCCATTTATGATAAAAACCCTCCAGAAAGTAGGCATAGAGGGAACTCTCCTCAACATAATAAAGGCCATATATGACAAACCCACAGCCAATATCATTCTCAATGGTGAAAAACTGAAACCATTTCCACTAAGATCAGGAACAAGACAAGGTTGCCCACTCTCACCACTATTATTCAACATAGTTTTGGAAGTTTTACCCATAGCAATCAGAGAAGAAAAAGAAATAAAAGGAATACAAATCGGAAAAGAAGAAGTAAAGCTGTCACTATTTGCAGATGACATGATACTATACATAGAGAACCCTAAAGATGCTACCAGAAAACTACTAGAGCTAATCAATGAATTTGGTAGAGTAGCAGGATACAAAATTAATGCACAGAAATCTCTTGCATTCCTATACACTAATGATGAAAAATCTGAAAGTGAAATTAAGGAAACTCCCAGGAGGGGAGGTGTGGAGAGTGACCTGTGCTTGCACACAGGCTGCTTGGCGGCGGCAGCAGCAGCCTTAGCATCTCATGCCTGTCTCTGGGGTCCCCGCTGATAGCCCCTGCTCCTGCCCATCTCTGGAGTTCCTTTAAGCGGCGCTCTGGATCTCCTCTCCTCGCGCACCCTGAAAAAATGGTCTCTTGGCTCTTAGGCAGTTCCAGATTTTCCCGGACTCCCTCCCGGCTAGCTGTGGCGCACTAGCGCCCTGCAGGCTGTGTTTACGCCGCCGCCAACCCCAGTCCTCTCCCTGCGCTCCTACAGAAGCCCGAGCCTCAGCTCCCAGCCCCGCCCGCCCTGGCGGGTGAGCAGACAAGCCTCTCGGGCTGGTGAGTGCCTGTCAGCACCGATCCCCTGTGCGGGAATCTCCCCGCTTTGCCCTCCGCACCCCTGTTGCTGTGCTCTCCTCCGTGGCTCCGAAGCTTCCCCCGCTGCCCACCCCCGGTCTCCGCCAGTGAAAGGGCTTCTAGTGTGTGGAAACTTTTCCTATTTCACAGCTCCCTCCCACTGGTGCAGGTCCCGTCCCTATCCTTTTGTCTCTGTTTATTCTTTTTTCTTTTGCCCTACCCAGGTACGCGGGGAGTTTCGTGCCTTTTGGGAGGTCTGAGGTCTTCTGGCAGCGTTCAGTAGGTGTTCTGTAGGGGTTGTTCCACATGTAGATGTATTTCTGATGTATTTGTGGGGAGGAAGGTGATTTCCGTGTCTTACTCTTCCGCCATCTTGAAGCTCCTCTCAACAATTTTTTAAAAAATTGTGAAGGATGAAACATACATGAAAAATTTGTGGAATTCCCTAATCATCTCCCTGGACCTCAGAATCTGACAAAACATAGAGTGGATTCCAGTATTCTCAAAACCCTGTCCTTAAACTATTTGGTCCCAAATACAATGCCAAGTATTTTTGCTTGGAAAAAATCCAGCTCAGCTAGCAACATGAGGGACCAGAAATCTCCCAAGACAGCTTGATCCATCACAGTTTAGGTCAACGACCTATGAAGTTAAAGGTTACAAAAAGAAAGAAAATCTTCTAAAGGGAATAAAAAATGGATACTCCCAAATGCTGGGTCACTCGGGCACTAAAGTAAGATCTATGGTTCTCTGCAATTGGCGGCTCTCCAGGGCACTGCAGAAGAGGCAACCACTTTATCTTACAATTGTAAGCACACAGAGGAGGAAAAACAATATATGTGAGGTTCACAAGAAAGGCTACCAACCTTTCCAACAAGAAGGAGTAATGCTTCTGGCTCCCAGCCAAAAAGAATGCTAACCAAATGTTTCACATAAGGTCAGTTTCTCTAGTAGGGCAATGCTTTGAGCAACCCAAAATATTTAAGTGGCCTCATTAATCTTTCTAACACCCCTAGATGTAAATAGGTAGTGATGAGGAATACAGCCATATTCTTCAGGGAGAAAGGCAGTGGTGCAGAAGGTTAAGAGATTAGATTCTAGGAGCATATTAGTTGTGTAGCTTAGGGGAGCTAGTCTCTGTTGCCAGGTCCCCCCTCTCATCATAGAAGTACAAAGCAAGAGTTTAACCAGGCTGTAAAGGTTCAATTTTATGCCCATAGTAAATGAGAGTATGGGATCTTCTTTCCTTGGTGTGAACTTACTTTTTTTCAAATGCCTTGGAATAAAATTTGACATTGCACATTCAAATGTAGTAACCGTATTACTTTTAGGAGTGATATATGAGGAATACAGAAATCCAATCAACTGAATAATTCAAATCACAAAGCCATTTAATTTGGCAGATACAAACTGACAATTGTGAAGCCCATTCATCCTTCCCCCACTAGACACCTGAGTGTGTGGTCTCCCTCTTCACCAGAGTGTATTTCTTTTTGACTATAGGACTGAATAACTCATTCCTACCTCTCATCACATCCCCCAGTGGCCTATTAGCAGCAAATCACTAAGCACAACAACATAGTCTCTGAGGTAGCAGTGACGGCCTTAATAGACAAAGTTCATTTGTGTCTTCATGTAAAGTAATAAAATTCAGCCAGCATTAAAGAAAAGGTTGAGCCATCATGAGCATATTAACTAAATGACTCATTTTATCTAGAGAGACTATAAAACTCAACTCTGACCTCCATTAATTATGAAAGACACAGGTGTTTTAAAATGACATTCTCTTAGAATAACTCAGTTGGTCTCTGATGAATATAGCTATAAAATCAAAGGAAAAACTTCCAAGTTCTTATTGAACATGTAGGTCAGAGGCTTGCTTATAACTGAGGAGCAGAAGATGGAATAATTAAGAAAGACAGACTTGCACTTGGCACTAAGAAAATCAAGTAAATTGAAAAGAGACAGTAAACCTATAAAAAATGTTTTAAACAACAGTGATAGAAACTTATGTTTGTTGTTTAATAAAAGTTTAGACCATTGTTGATGATGAAACAATCTGAGGATAGAATACCCACTGCACGTAAACTGTGACCACTTGGCTAAATGTGATAGTGAAGCTAGTCTCACCTGTACCTGTGCCAGCTTCATCTGCTCTGTGATTTCCGTTCACTGCACGATTCTATCCTAACTTTGTCAATAACCCACTGGCACAAAGCCTGACACTGTGACTTCCTACATGACTCCCGAATTTTCAGTTGCATTGATAGACCTAAAGATTAAAATATAAGTGTGACTTTGAAGCTGAAGTAGTAACTATATCCTTTATAGCACAAAATGTTTTCATAAAAATTATTTTAATTATCTACATGTAAATATTTAATATCTCAATCACATCAAAATTTTAAGAATATGAAGATTTAGGGCTTCCCTGGTGGCGCAGTGGTTGAGAGTCCGCCTGCCGATGCAGGGGACACGGGTTCGTGCCCCGGTCCGGGAAGATCCCACATGCCGCGGAGCGGCTGGGCCCGTTAGCCATGGCTGCTGAGCCTGCGCGTCCGGAGCCTGTACTCCGCAACGGGAGAGGCCACAGCAGTGAAAGGCCCTCGTACCACAAAAAAAAAAAAAAAAAAAAAGAATATGAAGATTTAATTTCAGCATGTAACCTTGTCATGTACTTCACAAACCTATCTATTCTTGCTATTCCTAAGACTTTCACTATGCCGATTGATTCTAAACAAATTCTAGGAGCCTTTATTTTTTTCTGTTATTATAACCATTCTGAAAATACCTCTTTAATGTTCTTTTCCCATAAGTTTCTGGGAGCTTAATTCAGTTTTAATATTACCAAGTTATTTTAAAGATATAGCACTATATTTAAATAGTAGGATCACATTCAGATCACAGTTTTTGAATGCTGATTTTTTTTACTTTGCTAATGTATTTTGAAATATGGTGACAAACGTATAATATTATAATGTCATATTATGAGCTACCTCCTCAGTCAGAATTTTTTCAACCCTCTTCAAAAAAAATAAATATATGTACTTTAGGCTATAAAACATTTTAAATAATTCTGATTTTATTATTGTTGTTGTTACCATATGTGTCTAGTACTCACTCTCCCAAAATTGTATTGGCTTATCTCATTACCTAGCCCAAAAAGTCTATTTCAAACCCCTGAAAAGTCTTGGTTACTATATATAGGTTTCAAAGAATACATCACAACCAAAATCAAACCATTTTAATAGTGCTCTTATATGTTTAAATACCAAGATTAAAAGGCACAGAAGTAGATGGATAACCTCTTACTATTTTGCAAGTAGAATCAAATAACAAAGGTGGATTTTTAGTGGCATGCAACAATTAAGACCAGTGTTGTTAGCAAATTCCAGAGATAGGAAACCAGAAAAACCTTTTCCCATAAGCATATTTAGGGACAAAGTTCCTAATCAGTACTGTCAGTAATCACACTGATAATTTAAATTTTATTATGTTCTAAATATTATGTGCAAATCTCTGAGTGCTTTGAGGATTACAGATGGTGACTTAACTGCTCTAAATTTAACTCACGACTTCTGCTTTTGCTGGTCCATTGGGTATTTGATTTGTTCCTTTCATTTTTCAGTTAATAGAGATCATTTTTCATTTGAAAAAATACCAACTGTGTTATTCTATGATTCCTTTCACCTATGCTTTCCTAGGAATATTCACTCTTCAAATTATCTCCATATACACTATTTTTCTGGGTTATCTTCAGAGTTAGTAAAATCTGAGATTTTTTTTCTCATGTATCTTCAAATAATCGAAGAATTACAGCTCACTTCTCAAATGCTCAGTCCCAGCTGATGTCATTACAACAAGCCATACTTTCAAATCTCACTCCCAAATCTTATCTTTGACCCTTGCCCTCAGCCACCAATCGTGATTGGCCATCAACCACTGTCAAACTCAGCTCTGAAATACTTCTCAAATCTGACTTACCTCCATTTGCACTTTCACTGCCTAAGTTTAAGTTCTCACTACTGTCTCCTGATCCATAGCCCCTGATTGCTATCCATACCTCCAAACTCTAGTGCACTCTGCACGCAGTTATGGTGGAAGCACCTCCCTAATGCAAATCTGAGCATGTAAATGTATGGCCTTAGAAATCTCCTGAGTTCCTACTGTCTTTAGCAGAGGTTCTCAAATTTTCCAGGCCAGGAGATTACCAGAGGCTTGATTAAACCAAACATTCCAACATTACTTCTAGAAAGTCTAATTCAAATGTTCCGAGGAGAGGCATGGCCATCAGCATTCTTGAAAGATTTCTCAGACAACTCTCCTGACTGCCGGAATTGGAACCACTGGGCTAGAGGATGAAATCCCAGCTGCTCCATAATATAATTCTCCAGCCTCATCTACAATTACTCCTCCTCTCCGTCATTAACAGGTCCAGTCAAGGTGTGTTCTTTTCAGTGTCATCAGGATCTCTGACTTCCCCGTTCTATGGTCCTTCTGGCAGGAAGACTCTCTCCCACCTGCCAGACCCCTAATTCCTCTCCGAGGCCCAACTGAAAAAGCACCTTCGCAGTGAACCCTTTTCACCCCCAAGGACCATCACCTTTCTTTCCTCTTGGTGTTTCCAAGGCCCTTTATTCAGGCCTCCCTGGAGAAATTAATTGCTTGTATTCCTCATATCCACCAGGCCAGGAGTGAGGAAACCTTTTCATGGGCTAAGTAGCAAATACTGCACCTTTGTGGTCCTGTTGGAATGACTCATCTCTGCAGTGAAAGCAGGAAGGCAGCCACAGGCAATATGCAAATGAACAGATGTGGCTGTGTGCCAATAAAACTTTATTTACAAAATCAGGAGGCCAACCTAGGGGCCTTAGCCTGCCAACCCTTGCACTAGGCTCTAAAGTCTTTATCAGGTAGAGACTGCTGCATCTTCGTTTCACCAATGTCTAGGATACTCCCTGGCACACAGTAGGTTCAATAAATATTTGATGAATGAAGAGTAACTATGTGAACTAATTCTGATGGACCCCATGTGGGACTGGTTAGGAAACAAGCTCTCAACACTCAAAACTTGTAGCACACACATGCACTCAAAGAGGTTGGTTAATTTTTATCACACTCCTTTGTTGACTCATTCAGGGAATATGGGAAAAGGGAAGACTGTATGTATATTTATAACCTAATAAGTCACTATTCTGCTAGGTCTATCTTCTCCCCACCTCCAGCAGAGAAGAAAACGCAGACTATTTTGTTTTTAATAACAGCGAAAGGAAGATAATGGTTGGGCGTCTTTCCCACAGGAGTGTCTGCAGACCACCTGTTTGTTAAAAGCTCACACTCTGGGACCACCTTCCAGCCCCCTGGATCCGCAGAGCTGGAAGGAGGGGCAGAGGAAGCTGCGTTCTGAACGAATGCCCCGGGTGATACTTAGGTACACTGCTGTTGGTAAATTCTGGGCAGAAAGGTACCACAGAAGGTAGACAAAGAATGGATGCTCTTTTTTAACACAGGTTAATTAATCAAACAGGCCTGTTGGCCGACAGGGGAGAAGAGGGAGACGGAGGAAGATAAGCAAAGAGAATCTTAAGAGCAAAACACACCTATGAATCAAGAGCCAACAGGGAGAAGGAAATATTTAAACCTTAAAGTACAGTCGAAAAAAAATCCTGTTGGGCTGGGCTAAGAATGAAAAGCAGAAATAACAGCTCCATCCTTCCTTTCATCACCAGCTGTTTTCCTAAGTCGTATTTAATGTAAATACAATGTCAACATCATCATTACCTCGGATTTCTTTGCATGATGGGGGTTTACTGCTTTTTGGATTCACTCCTAATTGCTGATTTCACTCCACTTAGCGAGAGTTCCCTTTAATTGTATAAACTTGACTAAAATGTGTCCTTTGGAAAATGGAAAGAAGCTGTGGCTACTGGAAGCAGAATTGCTGATCTCGCAAAAATCTCCAGTTTTTCTTTGAATTATAGACTGCTTCCAACAGATTAATGCCAAGGTAAAACTTTAAAAGAAAAACAGTAATTATAACCACCAGAAAAAGAGAGAATTCTATTGGTCAGTTTTCAAAGGTGACACTTATGTGACTCTAAAATTTAGCTCCACTTGTTTAGAACCAATGGCAAAATCATTTTGAAAGGAGCAATTTACACTAATTACATAGAAGCCTGCTCATTCATTTAATGTGATCTTATGAGAACTTATGCTTGGAATACTTAAAGCAAATTCAGTCCCAGCATAACAAAAGCAAGTTAATCTTTCCTTTTTATCTTTATTTCTGAAGATTCAAACCATGGGCAAAACAATCGTTTAAAATAATACACTAAAATTTGTCAAGACCAATTTGCTGTGACTATAGGAAAGACCAAGATTTGTCTTGAAAGCACTTGGGGTTTAGTTTTTTATTTATTTATTTATTATTATTATTATTATTATTTTTTTGCCGTACGCAGGCCGCTCACTGTTGTGGCCTCTCCCACTGCGGAGCACAGGATCCAGACGCACAGGCTCAGCGGCCATGGCTCACGGGTGGGACCTTCCCGGACCGGGGTACGAACCCGTGTCCCCTGCATCGGCAGGCGGACTCTCAACCACTGCGCCACCAGGGAAGCCCTAGTTTTTTATTTTTAGTAGTAAACATGCTGATTAGAAATCCGTGCTATTTGTCACACATATACGTGTACAGAAATATCTTTCAATATACGGAAATAGTCTATTGACTGCAGCGGCAAGTCAAAGAGTTCCGTACAAGGCACACACATGGCTCTCGGCTGGTACTCACATGGGTACCAGCATCCCTGCTACCCTTTCAATTGATATCTTCATAATGTTCCCGTTTTAGTAGAGTTGAAATTAAAAATTTCCCAAGACATACATAAATCTTATATTTGTCATCAGGTATGATTTTCACCTGACTCAGTGTTGGGTCTATGAGCTTCAATCCCATCACCTTAATCATCGGCAGATGGGTGAGCCTCCCGGACTCACAGGCACTTGCGTGAGAGCTCACAGGTGAGTGTCCTTCCTAAAATATCATAGGTTGCAAGACTATGCCCTTCAATGATACGTTTCTATTACACTGAGGCTTGTTAGAGAAGAGTAAGATAACCAGAAGTCAACTTACAGGAACAAAATGAAGAAAGACCAAGAAACAAACAGAAAAGCTGGAAGAAACTCACTTTCTCTTTGATGAGAAGCTCTTTTTTTCATTACTATTGTATAGCTTTATACTACAAAAATATGGCTAATTTGTCAATGCCCTGATTATTGTCAAACACTGCTTTGTGTATGGATCAAGTTAGTTGCCATTTGGAATAACATTTGAATTCGGCACAGAATCACTTGTCATGCATACACTGAACCCAAAACACTAAAGACATACTCATTTGGAGAAGAAAATGTCATCACTCTCTCTCAGATCTGCTGTTACAGCCCTATACACCACGAAAGTGAAACTTTTATCAACTTTGTGAACTATTATTACTATCATTACTTTTATAATTATACACAAACCTCTAAATGTCAACATAGTCTTTCATTTGGAATTTTCATGTATATATAAAGTAGAAACTTTTTTTAGTGGGTTCTTTTAACAAAGAAGTATACAAATCATCCATGAACTATTATTCCAGTAGTATAAACAAACAGATCAAATACTGCGGGGACATTACTGAAAAGGTTAACTGTGATTATTTCTGAAATTGTGTTTTTTCTTTATGCTTTACAGTATTTTCTACAGTCTCTAAAATGAAAGTGCCTGAGTCTCATCACTGAAAATACAAACATGATTAGTTTTTAAAGAGGCATGGGTAAAAGAGAATATGACTATCAATGCTTTTAAAATAATATGAAAGATTATGTGCACCTTGGAAATGGTCAATTTAAGGATCCTTCCAGAAATTGCATGAATTCAGATGCAACTACCTTCGGGTACTATATAACCACAAATCACCTAAAGAGAAGTGGCTTTTTGGGTTGGTTTTGTTTTTTGTTTTTGTTTGTCTTTGTTTTTGTTTTGCAGCAGGAGAACTTCTTTTTGCAAAGAATTTTTAACTGATTTCAATTTCAGGAACATAAAGTATCTCTGGTATAAAGTGAAACCATCCAATAAATGGCTTTACAAGGCCTAGTGCTAACTATGAAAAAACAAAAATACTATCACTGTATTTTTCCACTGCTCATATATTTAAACCATTACGGATTTCTGCAATATACACCTGCTATCTAAACTTCTTTTGCTAGGTCAAGCCCTCCTAAACAGGAATCTGAGTGTTGGGTTATTTTTAAAGTTGTATAACTGGCTCACACTCCCTCTCAAACCTTCTGAGCCTAATCCCAGCAACTATCTTATGTAAAATTGCTATTCTCCGCACTCAGTGGTATCTGCCTGAAATGCATATGCACACGCATGCGGAAACCCACAGATACCCACACAGCTGCCCCACCACGCCATGCTTACAGGATGCCTGTCATTGTGACAATCTCTCTTCCTGGATTATTTCATTTAATCCTCACAACAGCTGAAAGGGGTAGAAATAATTATATCAACTTTAAAGATAAGAAAATTAGACTCCGAAATGGGCTCAAGGTCATGCAGTTAAGCAAGTCCATCTACCCCTTTCTTTCGTTTCGTTACTGAGTATCCACAATGTACCACGTCCTGTTCTAGAACAGAAATACAGCCCATGCTCCTAGGGTTGCTTATCTGAAATTCAAGTTTAACTGCACATCCTGAACTTCTATGTGCTAAGTCTGGTGATCCTATATTGCTCCTGGTCACTATGCCATAGTGCAAGCTAGGTTGACTCAGTGGGTAGGCCAATCCCTCCCATGGCTGGTCTGGGACTGTGGTGAAATGAGATGGATAGAGACCTTAAGAAACTCTGGGATGGAGACTTCCAGGAATGCTGGGATAGAGACTTCTGGGGACACTGGGATGGAGACCTCCAGGGAGGCTGGGATGGAGACCTCAAGGAATAATAGAATGGAGCCCTCTGGGGATACTGGGCTGGAGACTGTCAGGAATAGGTGTCCCCTGGGGACAGTTCTCAGGTGCTGTCTGCAGTCAGGACAGAACTACGGTGATGTCTCTTCCAAATCTTCATTTTCTCAGTGGCTTCTCACAACCCCATTAGGAGAATCTGTGTCACTGACCAAAAGCCTACCACCTGCAGAGTGTAGGCATATATGTGACACTGCCCTGTTTGTGTAGTGCCAAGGACCTCCAGAAACAATGGAGTGTCTTTTGAGTCAAGCTCACAGGAAAACTGTTTCCAAAACTCTTTAGAGTTGAATGAGACATGCAGGATTCAGCTACACCAGTTGAGGTCATAGTTGCACCTGCTACCCCAGCAGGGGGCCCTTCCCCTTGGCTAAGGGTGAGAGTCCGTTTTCCCTAAGGATTAGCTTTGGGGTTTAGAGACTGCTACTCCCTGTGTCTTGCCCAACTGTAGGCATCTGGAATAAATCTGCTGCGACTCCAGCCCCCCTTTCCCTAAGTGTCCTACCAAATGCAGAGGGTCACACATAGAAACCAAATCCTGGAAATAAATATGGTGAATCAATAGGTATCTTTGAGCTTCTGCCCGGAGGAGAAAGTGTGCTACATTTTAGAGAAAACAAGAAAAGACAGCCACATCCTCTACCATCTGGTACGTCACTATCTGAGAATGGGAAAGGGGAGAGTGAAACATGAACAGAAATAATGCAATAAGTGCAGTAATGAAGAGAGATGGCAGGTGTGCCAACAGAACCGTACAGAGCAGGGAACATAGCAGCTCAGTCCCAAAGGAGGACCCTTGAGCCAGATCTTTACAATGAGTATGAGTTCACCCAGTGGATAACTTGAGATGTGGGTGGGTGGTTAGCTAATATTCTAGGAAAGCAAAAGAGATTACCAAATCCCAGAGGCAAGAAGGAGAACGTTCTATAGTTGTGGGCAACATAAATAATTCCTCGTGCCTGAACTATGTGAGAATGAAAAGTGTGTCTCTATAGGATGTAGGACGATGAGCCAGAGGGTCTGATGGGCCACACCAAAAGAGCCTAATAAATCCAAACTAATCCAGAAGATCCCTGGAGAAAATAGTATTTCTATAACACAAGGGAAGGCATACAAGTCATAAGAACTCCGGTAGGAGCTACTGAGGCTTGTATTTTTAAAAGATGACTTTGGCCATGGTACGCAGAAGGAGGAGAAAATCTGGAGGCCAGGAGACCAATTAAAAAGCCCTGTAGGGCTTCCCTGGTGGCGCAGTTGTTGAGAGTCCGCCTGCCAATGCAGGAGACACGGGTTCGTGCCCCGGTCCGGGAAGATCCCACATGCCGTGGAGCTGCTGGGCCCGGGAGCCGTGGCCTCTGAGCCTGCGCGTCTGGAGCCTGTGCTCCGCAACGGGAGAGGCCACGGCAGTGAGAGGCCTGCATACCGCAAAAAAAAAAAAAAAAAAAAAAAAAAAAAGCCCTGCAGTGCGTGGCCCAGGCTCCCAGTGATGGAATTTGATGGAAGTCAGCATTAGAAATTCCCCAGCTAGTCCCAATGGGCTGAAGTAAGTATAAGAGTACCAAGTAAGCCCATCCAATCCATACTCACTGTCCAATCAATAAACACTAAAAGAGATACAAGTGACATGTTAAGTGCCAGGAACTAAACCGACTTCTGTCTGTTCATTTAAGTTATGACCGTACGTCTTGAGTCTTCAAGTGTTAGGTGGATGAATGAGGTCTTCTTAAGATCTGAGAGCAAAGGCAGTGATTCTAGAAATTGTTCAGTGTTTGTCCAGAGCTTAAGCCAGATTTAGCTTCACTCACGTAGAAATTGCACAACCTCTCTTGCTATGAAAGGTATGTTTCATAATCTAGTACATTTGGCCGAAACAGATAACGTGCACTCCTCTGCCTAAAGTGCTTTCCTTGAAGGCCAGAAGAGTCCAAAATCTACAAATCATCTCTTTGGGTTATTACATCATTATTCCTAAGAGATGAACATAAAATATGTTTTAAACATCATCCTCAAACACACTGGCAGGATAGGTGATTGGAAGGTAGGGATTACACATGTTTTCTAAGGAAGTCATGGTAAATACGAGGGATGCAACACAAGATCTGTTCTGATTGGGTTCCAGTGGCCTCACCTTCAAACTGGAAGGTCAGGCACTGACCTGGAGACAGGAGCACATGCTCCTTAAGAGAAATAAATAATAGCAACTCCCTTGAATTCTCAATTGACTGGTAAATATCATAATGGGAGTCACAAAGAAAGGTAGTGATGCGTGTTGGAATGGGTATCAAGGTCTCCTGATGTCTAGAATTATGATGAACAGTATACTGACAAATAAGAACATGGTTTTTGGACTCAAACTTTGACTGAAACCTGGGTCCATCTTTGATTCAACATAATAAATGTGTCCCTGGGGTAACATTTATCCACCTTCTGTCTCAGTTTCCTCATCTCTAAAATAGGGATGGTGACAATACCTACCTCTCAGGCTTCACAGGTGGAAAAAATAAATGAATTCATGTTAGAACTGCTCCTGGCACTTGGGAAACACCCAATAAACTCCTGCTATGAAGAGCAGCAGTCATCTTATTAGTTGTAGCACACTTCATGACACTCGTATAGAATTTCATTCTTAGATTAAATATTACTTAGCACTCGTCAACTATGGCAGAGAAGCTTGTGTAACTGCAGAGATGTCAAATGAAGTCCGAAAATATCTGCGGAGGCAAAATGTAAAGTCTCTCACCTTGCTCCTACAAGAAGTTCTTTCTGTCCTGGGTCAAATGTTAACTGCGAGAAATCCACAGCATTCTTCGCTCTGAACTCCTGCAACCAGGGGCCAATTTCTAAAGAGGAAAAATAAATAGATAAAAACATAAAAATGAATGTTCTTCCCCCCTCTGGGGACCACAGACAATGCACATCAGGTAGCAAACGTTACATTTCAGAGGATTTGAAGGGCCCCCCAGGTGATCATTTAGGGGCCACTGGAGGTTTCTGTCAGGGTGTCACATAATCCACACTGAGAATGTGTAAAACATAGAGGGCAGCCACCCAATAAAAAGGAAGTGAAGCATCAATGCTTGGTTGTGATTTACAAGCCAGATGTGCATTTTCCTTTTGCCTCTGGACTGGGCAGAAAATAACACAGCACTCACACGATTCATCAGAGGAATATTGAATGCAAACAAGATCATTTCCTGTGCAGCTTGATGGGAAGGAGCCAAAGATGTGGGAAAATCACAAAAGCCACAGAAGCACCATCTGCCTTCTTTCAAAATGGACATTCCATTTCCCTGTCCTTTAGATTTCTATTTGGGCCCCAAGATTAGACTAGTTAAACACTCTCAGTCCTTTCTAGATGAGAAATTCACAGTCAATTCTAGGCCTCATTTGCATTTTTTAAGGGAAATCAGAAAATAGCCACTCTTTAGAGACAGGTTTTTTACAAGCACTGTTAACTCCTATTAAATGACCTCCAGCCTAGAGTCCGATTATTACAACATGAGAGTATTTGAAGAGGGATAGAACTCAGCCTTATTAGCCATATTTGCAACTTTCATTAGCTCATTTCTGACACAGAAAAAATCTTCAGTGAGTTGTCTGCCAGTTGTGCTGAACCTTATTATTATCCTTGACAACTAACCATGTGATCTGATTGTCTTTTTTTTTTTTTTTTTTTTTTTTTTTTTTGCGGTACGCGGGCCTCTCACTGCTGTGACCTCTCCCGTTGCAGAGCACAGGCTCCGGACGCGCAGGCTCAGCAGCCATGGCTCACGGGCTTAGTTGCTCCGCGGCATGTGGGATCTTCCTGGACCGGGGCACGAACCCGTGTCCCCTGCATCGGCAGGCGGACTCTCAACCACTGCACCACCAGGGAAGCCCCTGATTGTCTTTTTCCTTGAGCTTAATATTTTGAGTGATGTCACACTGACTAAACAGGTGCATGACAACTGGCAAATCGACAGTTACTGGTTTGTGGAAAAAGTGTGTAGCACAGAAATAATCTCTTGCACAAAACCAGATGCTAAAAAAAGATCTAATATGGAAATATGCCCATGTCTTAACACATGTCTTGTAGAAAGGCCTTTGTTGATGTAAATGAGGTAGATTATTTCCAAGCAATAGCTTTGTGCAACAAATATGGCTTTTCTCTACTATCAGTTATTGGGGGAAAAAACGGACGTGAACTGAAAGTTCTATTCTGCTTAAAGGAAACCAGTGTTGAGTTATATAGAGATCTGTATTTGGTTTTTGATATTTTCATGTTATCTTGACTGTTTTTAGTATTTTATATAAAATTCTTCATTTTATAGGCAAGTCAATTTTTTAAAAAAATCCTTATTTATTGCAAAATAAATACAAGGTCCTGGAGCTATAAGAAGATGTTAATAAATGATCTGTTCCAGGAGTTTTTAATTCAGTTAGGGAAGGAGCACAAATATCTTCTTTAAACACAGTATCTATAGATACAAGATCTTTACAGGTATTTATAGGGTTACAGGAAGTATTCATACACAGAAAGGAGAGATGACTGAGGGGCTTAGGGACCAGGAAAAGAGAGATCTGACCAGAGATTCACAGAACAGATGTGTCCTGAGGAAGCAAGAGTGCCATGTGGAAGACATGGTGCCCCCTGTGGCTGTAACTGGTATTGCTCATATTCACTCTTATGGGGCCCCAGATCAGATTCTCTGCTCTTGGGCAAGAACACTAAGGCTCTTATGTTTGCATTGCTCACTGCAGTGCCTGCAGCTCAAGGTACAGTAGCTTGAATGTATAGGCAATACTAAATGTGTGGAATGAAAAAGTAAGAATAAGCTAGGGTTCTGTCTGTCCGTTTTTTTTTTTAATGAATTAAATTTTTTTTTTCTTAATAATTTTTTTTCTAATTTTAATAACTTTACTTTATTTTATTTTATTTTATCTTCTTCTTTCTTTCTTTTCTCCCTTTTATTCTGACCTCTGTGGAGGACAGGCTCTTGGTGGCCCAGCCAGGTGTCAGAGCTGTGCCTCTGAGGTGGGAGAGCCAAGTTCAGGACGCTGGTGCACAAGAGACCTTCCAGTTCCATGTAATATCAAAAGGAGAAAATCTCCCAGAGATCTCCATCTCAACACCAAGACCCAGCTCCACTCAACAACCAGCAAGCTACAGTGCTGGATGCCCTATGCCAAACAACTAGCAAGACAGGAACACAACCCCACCCATTAGAGAGCGGCTGCCTAAAATCATAATAAGGCCACAGACACCCCAAAACACACCACCAGACGTGGACCTGCCCACCAGAAAGACAAGATCCAGCCTCATCCACCAGAACACAGGCACTAGTCCCCTATACCAGGAAGCTTGCACAACTACCTGAACAAACCTTAGCCACTGGAGACACAAACTAAAAACAACGGGAACTACAAAGCTGCAGCCTGCAAAAAGGAGACACCAAATACAGTGAGACAAGCAAAATGAGAAGACAGAGAAACACACAGCAGATGAAGGAGCAAGGTAAAAACCCACCAGACCTAACAAGTGAAGAGGAAATAGGCAGTCTAACTGAAAAAGAATTCAGAATAATGATAGTAAAGATGATCCAAAATCTTGGAAATAAAATGGAGAAAATACAAGAAAAGTTTAACAAGGACCTAGAAAAACTAAAGAGAAAACAAACAGTGCTGAACTACACAATATATGAAATTAAAAATTCTATAGAAGGGATCAATAGCAGAAAAACTGAGGCAGAAGAACAGATAAGTGACCTGGAAGATAAAACAGTGGAAATAACTAAATAACTACTGCAGAGCAGAATAAAGAAAAAAGAATGAAAAGAATTGAGGACAGTCTCAGAGACCTCTGCAAAACATTAAACACACCAACATTCGAATTATAGGGGTCCCAGAAGAAGAAGAGAAAAAGAAAGGGACTAAGAAAATATGTGAAGAGATTACAGTTGAAAACTCCCCTAATATAGGAAAGGAAATAGTTGATCAAGTCCAGGAAGCACAGAGAATCCCATACAGGATAAATCCAAGGGGAAACACACCCAGACACATATTAATCAAACTATCAAAAATTAAATACAAAGAACAAATATTAAAAGCAGCCAGGGAAAAACAACAAATAACACATAAAGGAATCCCCATAAGGTTAACAGCTGATCTTTCAGCAGAAACTGTGCAAGCCAGAAGTGAGTGGCAGGACATAGTTAAAATGATGAAGGAGAAAAACCTACAACCAAGATTACTCTACCCAGCAAGGATCTCATTCAGATTTGACAGAAAAATTAAAAGCTTTACAGACAAGCAAAAGCTAAGAGAATTCAGCACCACCAAACCAGCTTTACAACAAATGGTAAAGTAATTTCTCTAGGTAGGAAACACAAGAGAAATAAAAGACCTACAATAATAAACCCAAAACAATTAAGAAAATGGTAATAGGAACATACATATCGATAATTACCTTAAATGTAAATGGATTAAATGCTCCAACCAAAAGACATACACTGGATGAGTGGATAAAAAAACAATACCCATATATATGCTGTCTACAAGAGACCTATTTCAGACCTAGGGACACATACAGACTGACAGTGAGGGGATGGAAAACGATATTCCATGCAAATGGAAATCAAAAGACAGCTGGAGTAGGAATTCTCGTATCAGACAAAAGAGACTTTAAAACAAAGACTATTACAAGAGACAAAGAAGGACACTACATAATGATCAAGGATCAATCCAAGAAGAAGATATAACAATTGTAAATATTTATGCACCCAACATAGGAACACCTCAATACATAAGGCAAATACTAAGAGCCATAAAAGGGGAAATTGACAGCAACACAATCATAGTAGAGGACTTTAACACTGCACTTTCACCAATGGACAGATAATCCAAAGTGAAAATAAATAAGGAAACACAACCTTTAAATGATACATTAAACAACATGGACTTAATTGATGTTTATAAGACATTCCATCCAGAAACAACAGAATACACATTCTTCTCAAGTGCTCACAGAACATTCTCCAGGATAGATCATATCTTGGGTCACAAATCAAGCCTTGGTAAATTTAAGAAAATTGAAATCATATCAAGTATCATTTCTGACCACAACGCTATGAGACAAGATATCAATTACAGGAAAAAATCTGTAAGAAATGCAAACACATGGAGGCTAAACAACACACTACTTAATAACCAAGAGATCACTGAAGAAATCAAAGAGGAAATCAAAAAATACCTAGAAACAAATGACAATGAAACACAACGACCCAAAACCTATGGAATGCAGCAAAAGCAGTTCAAAGAGGGAAGTTTATAGCAATACAATCCTACCTTAAGAAACAAGAAACATCTCAAATAAACAACTTAACCTTACACCTAAAGCAATTAGAGAAATAAGAATAAAAAAACCCCAACGTTAACAGAAGGAAAGAAATCATAAAAATCAGATCAGAAAGAAATGAAAAAGAAATGAAGGAAACAATAGCAAAGATCAATAAAACTAAAAGCTGGTTCTTTGGGAAGATAAACAATATTGATCAACCATTAGCCAGACTTATCAAGGAAAAAAGGGAGAAGACTCAAATCAATAGAATTAGAAATGAAAAAGGAGAAGTAACAACTGACACTGCAGAAATACAAAGGATCATGAGAGATTACTACAAGCAACTATATGCCAATAAAATAGACAACCTGGAAGAAATGGGCAAATTCTTAGAAATGCACAACCTGCCAAGACTGAATCAGGAAGAAATAGAAAATATGAATAGACCAATCACAAGCACTGAAATTGAAACTGTGATTAAAAATCTTCCAACAAACAAAAGCCCAGGACCAGATGGCTTCACAGGAGAATTCTAGCAAACATTTAGAGAAGAGGTAACACCTATCCTTCTCAAACTCTTTCAAAATATAGCAGAGGGAGGAACTCATTCCCAAACCCATTCTAAGAGGCCACCATCACTCTGATACCAAAACCAAACAAAGATGTCACAAAGAAAGAAAACTACAGGCCAATATCATTGACGAACATAGATGCAAAAATCCTCAACACAATACTAGCAAACAGAATCCAACAGCACATTAAAAGGATCATACACCATGATCAAGTGGGGTTTATCCCCGGCATGCAAGGATCCTTCAATATACACAAATCAATCAACGTCATACACCATATTAACAAATTGAAGGAGAAAAACCATCTGATCATCTCAATAGATGCAGAAAAAGCTTTCGACAAAATTGAACACCCATTTATGATAAAAACCCTCCAGAAAGTAGGCATAGAGGGAACATTCCTCAACATAAAAAAGGCCATATATGATAAACCCACAGCCAACATTGTCCTCAATGGTGAAAAGCTGAAACCATTTCCACTAACATCAGGAACAAGACAAAGTTGCCCACTCTCACAACTATTATGCAACACAGTTTTGGAAGTTTTAACCACAGCAATCAAAGAAGAAAAAGAAATAAAAGGAATACAAATTGGAAAAGAAGAAGTAAAGCTGTCACTGTTTGCAGATGACATGATACTATACACAGAGAATCCTAAAGATGCTATCAGAAAACTACTAGAGCGAATCAATGAATTTGGTAAAGTGGCAGGATACAAAATTAATGCACAGAAATCTCTTGCATTCCTATACACTAATGATGAAAAATCTGAAAGTGAAATTAAGAAAACACTCCCATTTACCATTGCAACAAAAAGAATAAAATTCTAGGAATAAACCTACCTAAGGAGACAAAAGACCTGTATGCAGAAAATTATAAGACACTGATGAAAGATATTAAAGATGATACAAATAGATGGAGAGATATACCATGTTCTTGGATTGGAAGAGTCAACATTGTGAACATGACTATAGTACCCAAAGCAATCTACAGATTCAATGCAATCCCTATCAAACTACCAATGGCATTTTTCACAGAACTAGAACAAAAAATTTCACCATTTGTATGGAAATACAAAAGACCTGGAACAGCCAAAGCAATCTTGAGAAAGAAGAACGGAGCTGGAGGAATCAGGCTCCCTGACTTCAGACTCTACTACAAAGCTACAGTAATCAAGACAGTATGGTACTGGCACAGAAACAGAAATATAGATCAATGGAACACGATAGAAAGCCCAGAGATAAACTCACGCACATATGGTCACCTTATCTTTGATAAAAGAAGCAAGAATATACAATGGAGAAAAGACAGCCTCTTCAATAAGTGGTGCTGGGAAAACTGAGCAGCTACATGTAAAAGAATGAAATTAGAACACTCCCTAGCACCATGCACAAAAATAAACTCCAAATGGATTAAAGGCCTAAATGTAAGGCCAGACACCACCAAACTCTTAGAGGAAAACATAGGCAGCACACTATGACATAAATCACAGCAAGATCCTTTTTGACCCACCTCCTAGAGAAATGGAAATAAAAACAAAAATAAACAAATGGCACCTAATGAAACTTAAAAGCTTTTGCACAGCAAAGGAAACCCTAAACAAGACAAAAAGACAACCCTCAGAATGGGAGAAAATATTTGCAAATGAAGCAAATGACAAAGGATTAATCTCCAAAACATACAAGCAACTCATGAAGCTCAGTATCAAAAAAAACAAACAACCCAATCCAATAATGGGCAGAAGACCTAAATAGACATTTCTCCAAAGAAGATATGCAGATTGCCAACAAACACATGAAAGAATGCTCAACATCATTAATCATTAGACAAATGCAAATCAAAACTACAATGGGATCTCACCTCACACCAGTCAGAATGGCCATATCATCAAAAAATCTACAAACAATAAATGCTGGAGAGGGTGTGGAGAAAAGGGAACACTCTTGCACTGTTGGTCGGAATGTAAATTGATACAGCCAATATGGAGAACAGTATGGAGGTTCCTTAAAGAACTACAAATAGAACTACCATATGACCCAGCAATCCCACTACTGGGCATATACCCTGAGAAAACCATAATTCAAAAAGAGTCATGTACCAAAATGTTCATTGCAGTTCTATTTACAATAGCCCGGAGATGGAAACAACCTAAGTGTCCATCATCGGATGAATGGATAAAGAAGATGTGGCACATATATACAATGGAATATTACTCAGCCATGAAAAGAAACAAAATTGAGCTATTTGTAATGAGTTGGATAGACCTAGAGTCTTTCATACAGAGTGAAGTAAGTCAGAAAGAGAGAGACAAATACCGTTTGCTAACACATATATATGGAATTTAAGGGAAAAAAAGGTCATGAAGAACCTAGAGGTAATACAGGAATAAAGACACAGACCTACTAGAGAATGGACTTGAGGATATGGGGAGGGGGAAGAGTAAGCTGTGACAAAGCAAGAGAGAGGCAAGGACATATACACAGTACCAAACGTGAGGTGGACAGCTAGTGGGAAGCAGCCGCATAGCATAGGGAGATCAGCTTGGTGCTTTGTGACCACCTGGAGGGGTGGGATAGGGAGGGTGGGAGGGAGGGAGACGCAAGAGGGAAGAGATATGGGAACATATGTATATATATAACTGATTCATTTTGTTGTAAAGCAGAAACTAACACACTATTGTAAAGCAATTATACTCCAATAAAGATGTTAAAAAATTTAAAAAAATATATTCAATAAACTGTTAGATAAATTAAAATATTTTTATACCAGTAAAAGCGAAATAATACAATTACCAAAAAAGCATAAAGTATCTTTTATTTACACTTTTATTTGCAAACATGACACATAAAACACAGCATTTTAAAATGCTAACAGTGCTTTGCCAGATCCTTTTGGTTTTTAGCTGCATATCTGCTCACCATGAGTCTAGTGTTTTATCAAGTCTCTTCATATGTTTCTTTGCAATGACATATAATAATCCATTTCTCACAGGTTCACTATAGGAAAAATCCACAAACTGCAAGTTGTACAAAATATTTGTTCTCTGGAATTGGGTTCTTCTAAACTTTACTGCTTCACCTTGGACAGCATGCCTGGTGGATTTCTAAGAAACCAAACAGTTATGATAGTTCATTTTTCTTGAAGTGCTCCTGATTTGGGTGTTCTTAACTCAAACGCAATTTAAAAACCACAAGTCTCAAATTAGGCTATGTTTTACAGCCTGGAATCCATGGTATAATAAGTATTCACAACATAAATAGACATTAAATAATAACCACAAATCAGTTAAATTATAGGAAAGAATGCATATATTATTCTAGGAAGGGCAAAAGCAGAGAGCCTGTATCAGGGGGTATTTGTCAGATGAGGCTGGCCAGGGGCAGGCTGAGGGCATGCTTCACTCTGAGAAGGACTTCTTGTGTGACTTTTGGATATAGCATTTCTCAAAGTTAGATAATTGCAGGATAACACAGAACTAAATAAATGCATTTCATACTTATCCTGGGTATGTATTTTAAGAAAAATCTTAGGAAACAAAATTTCAGTGGGATCAACTACCATTTCATAATGAAATGAAATGTACTCCCCTTCTGAATAAAGTGTAGGATTTGTGATTTCCATTGTTTCCCCAACTTTTATTCGTTTGCATGATTTTCTGGCCATAACAGAAACACTTGTTCATTCTCTGGATCTGAATATAAGTGTTAGGTGAGAACCAGGCTTCTCTGGTCCCCCAAATTCTGAGTTGTCCAGTGGTTACCAGAGACACACCTGGCAAGGCATAAAGAGAAGCTTCTGAAAGTTGTTAGTGAGCTGGGTTCAAAATCCACCTGGTAGGGGGCGTTGCTTTCTCCTTTGTTTATAACTTTTAAGATAGTGGAAACCTGTTTCATTAAACCATCTAGAGCCCTTATTGCTGGTGACTGCAGGATAAGAACCAAATTAACCAGTGGCAGGTTTTTACTGCTGGATAGCTCACACAAGAAGCAATTTCTATTCATCCATCCATCAAGGAAGACTGTTTCTTTTTTTAGTTAAAAGATTATGCAAATTTATATGCAAACTAGGCGAGACCCTCAAATTCCTGGCCTGTGGCTGGCTTTGTCCTCCAGGTTGTGAAGTTGGTGCCTGGGCTGTCCTGCCCTGAACTCTGCTTGGCTTATAAGCTCCCTGTGTCACCCACAGGAAACTCTCCTGGTGCAGAAGGTCTTAATTTTGCCTTGTGACCTGAAGCATATGACTGCGGGCTATAAAATCTAATTGCAAAATCTTAATGTTGTGCCAGAGGACATTAAAAAGTAATTTCCTTCAGATTTACAACTTCAGAATTACAAATGATGTTAATATGATGAAAAGTATAAAAATGAGTGATTCCTATTCAACAGGCACTTAGATTATTCCAAGAGTCAGCCATGTGCTTGTGTGTAAGCAGTCATGACGAGAAGTCTGAGAGGCACAAGTAAAGCCATTTGCCACTGGGTAACTACAGGGATTGCAGGAGACAGTTTCAGGAATTTCTTAGAATCTTAGGGTATTTGGTTTTAAAATATTCTTAGACTTTGTTCTGCCACATACTCAGGAATCGCCAGACTTTGGCTTTAAGACAATAAATCATTTGTTGAAGCTAACATCTCTTTCTGACAATTCAGGCTCAGTTTCTTCTCTGTCTCCTTGCTAGTGGAAACAGCATATGTTCTCATCTAAGACTCTACCACCACAGACCTCAGGAGTCAGGGGAAGAAGGAGGCCTCCACCACTCAAGAGACAAGCTAGGGTTGTCCCAGGAAGTCTCCTCATTTGAAGAAATGTGAAAAAGTCCCAAGGTGGTGTCTGCACAAGTACTGATTCTATCTGTACATCAGAACTAGAATGATTTCCAAAAGAGACCCAGATTTTTCCAGGAGCTTTAGGGTTAAGCATGAAGACAATATATACCAAGAATATTCTTAGATAGTTTACATAGTCAACTAATATTTCTTGAGTACCAGCTACATGAAGAACCCACCGTAGGTACTGGCTAGGATACAAAGTTATGTAAGACAGACCTCTGCCCGCGAGACATTTATAATTTAGTTTAAAAAGTGAGATATATACACAAGAGAGTTAAGCCAAAGAAGAGAAATGCTTGCTGGTACCAAGGAAAGCGTGATGATAAATGTTCCAAGGCAGCACTGTCCAATGAAAATATATTGCTACCTACACATGTGAATTTTTCCAGTAGTGACACTGAAAAGTTGTTGATTTTCAACAATAGTTTATTTAACCCATATAGCCACGATATTATTTCAACATGTTATCAAAATAAAAATTTTGGAGACATTTTCATCGCATATGTATGTTCTAAGTCTCTGAAGGCCAGTGCGTATTTTGCACTACCTACTGCACATCTCAGTTTGAACTAAGAACATTTCAACTGCTCAGTAGCCAAACATGGCTAGTGGCTACTCATTAGACAGCACATATCCAAGGTATTAGGAAAAGGACCTCCTTGATAATATAGAGGCATGGTTCTGTTACAGCCATTACTGAAAAGGAAATTAACTCTGGGTCCTCTCAGAACCAACTGCCAGCATCAGTTGCCTTATTTTTTTTTAACAAACTATAAAACAGGAAAATAATAGAACAATAGTATGTGTTGGGAAGAATATATAAATTAATTCCCAGGAAGCAGCCCGAAGAGTACCTAAAGCATGGAAGGGTCTCAAGAAATACCAGTTCCCAACTTCACCACTGGGGGCAGTAAAGGGTGGTTTTCACCCATCTCACAATTTTACCACGAGGATGGCTCTATTAAATCTTTTGACAACATCCTGCGGACGAGGCCACATATCTGACATCAGTTTTGCCTCCTCTTAGAACTATATTCACTTTCATGTACTGGGGTTGGCCAAAAAGTTTGTTCGGGTTTTTCTATATGCTGTTATGGAAAAATCCAAACAAACTTTTTGGTCAACCTCATAAATCACATTCTATCAATACCTACTCAGGGTGTAAGACCCAGGCCAAATTTAGAAAGGCATGAAGAACCATTCAAAACCAACTGAAAAAGTAACACCCTCTGTCAGAACTCTATTAATCCAGTGAGAGGTCCTTCAGAAACGGGTTGACTCAGCAGGTCTGGGGCATTCAAACCCTGCACTTTCCGAATGAAGTCTGATCCTTTACCAGCTCCTGGGAGATAATCTCTAAGGCCTTGGCATATCCTGCCTGATAAGAGTGATTCTGTATACCTGGGAGCCCTGATTAATGGTGGAGACCTTTGACCATGGTGTTATCAGTATGACCTCCATAGGGACAGGAGTCTAAATAACTAAGGTCAGCCACATGGGTGTTCCGTGCCTACCGACTGAGTCAAAAAAAACAGTAAAGCTCAAGTGAGATTCCCTGGTTGGCAATATTCCATACATTTTCCCATACATTTTGTCACGCATCTTGCTAAGAGAATTGCGTGCTGTCCAGATGATTCCACTGGGAGAGAACAAATAGAAAATTGCACCTGTTTTCTCCTGGACTTTGCTCTATGTGTCTTCTACCTTTGCTAATTTTAATCTGTATCCCTTTTTTGTAATAAACCATAACAATGAGTATAACAACTTTGCTGAGTTCTGTGAATCTTTCTAGCGAAATCATTGAAACTGAGAGTAGTTTGGGGGACCCCAAACTCAGAGGTTATCCCCCTTGTGATGATAATCACAGTAAATAAAATAATAAGACCCATATAAATATTCCTGTAAGGTATTCTAATACAGACATGTGGGTTTAGGTGAGTCAGAAATACACAGAAATCACTCTCTCCCTATATCACAGGATTATGTAACCTGCTTTTCTAAGAAGAGATACTAGTTCCCTTGAACAGCTAAGACTCTCTTAGGTAGTCTGTCTACAGCTTTTCCAAAGGGGCAATTCTTTCCTAGGATCAAGCTCACCAAATTCTTTTTGTGAGTTGTAATCGATCTATGGCTGGAAAACAGGTAAATGTTATTCATCATATTATTAGTACATTTCACTGTGATTTTCTTCACATATTTTACAGCCCCTGTCCTGTTTTTTGTTTTGTTTTCTTTTTGTTTTTCTTTTTGTTTTCCAATCCACTACAAGAAATTCTCTGCTTAGGAATTTTTACCTTGGATTCTTCCACAGAAACCAACAAGATAACAATAGATTAACGAAAATGAGCAGACATTCCATTAGAGTATTCATTGTTCTATTCAATAAGTAGCACTGGGCTTCCCTGGTGGCGCAGTGGTTGAGAGTCCGCCTGCCAATGCAGGGGACACGGGTTCGTGCCCCGGTCCGGGAAGATTCCACATGCCGCGGAGCGGCTGGGCCCGTGATCCATGGCCGCTGAGCCTGCGCGTCCGGAGCCTGTGCTCCGCAACGGGAGAGGCCACAACAGTGAGAGGCCCGCGTACCGCAAAAAAAAACCAAAAAAAACAAAAAAACATAATTAACACTGATATTCAATGAAGAAAGAAAGCCAAAATGCAACTGCTTTGGAGAGGTCTTTTAGGCGGGTTGGATAAAAGAAAGTCAGATTCCAAGTCATGAGTGTCCCAGTCCTCTCCTGCAATTCACACACACATTTGAAGGCACATTCTTAGTCTATGATGTCCCTGTGAACTCCCACCAACAGCCTTTGGAAGGCCATCCAATCTCAAGTGGCAAGGCTGCACTCTGCATGCACTGGCTTCCTCTGCCGGCAAGGTTCCATGGGCCACGGCCAACTGCCTTTGCTGGCCATCAGCCCCTCTCAAAGCCCCCTGCCCTTCACTTGTCTTCTGTTTTTCCCCAACGAACCCCCGGCTAGTTGCACCACAATCAGCTCTTCACTGAACTTATTCCCACTTCCCCACTTTGCTATCTCGATTCCACCTTTTCCGAACGACCTTCCTTCCTGCTCTCTAACAAATATAACAGGCTGGGAGCCACTTAAGAGTAGGGTGCAAGTTTATTAATATCTGTGTTTAGGATGTACTACAATAGGCCTCAAATGGATATGCATTTGAAAATGAAAATGAACATTGAATAATATAATGCTGAACATTTCAAGGCCCAGTGCAGTCCCAGAATCTACCTGCATCCTTCTTTAATCACTCTCACTAGCCATTCTCTATCCCTTCTGGTCCACCAGACATCACCTGTGTAATGCAATACCTCTTGGTTGTTCATTATGTTTCAGTGGCACTTATGAACTATACCATTCTTTTAATTGTTTTATATGTGAACAAGTTCATATACAAATAATGTTGTATATTTATCTTTAAAAGCCATTTTTACTATTTGGTAAAGTTGTTAATATCTAGGCTCTAGAACAGGGACCGGTAAATGATGGTCCATGGGCCACCCTGGACCCATTGCCTGTTTTGTAAATAAGTTTTCGTGGAACAGAGCATTCTTTTATGTATATTCTAGGGCTGCAATTGGGCTACACTGGCAAAGTTGAATACAGATTGTCTGACTTCCAAGGTCTAAGATATTTACTATCTGCCCTTTTATAGCAACAAAAATGTATTTCAGCCTCTGCCCTAGAAGATCTTAAACTAAGAAGAGCTCAATAAATATGTACTATAGATAATTAAACATAGTAAGTATAATTCTTTAGTAACAGACACCAAAAATAATACACAACCTATAAGTAAGAAGGAACCTCTAGACACATCTACTCAAATGCCCCATTTTAAGGATGAGAAATCTGGAGTAATCATTCACCTTACATGATTTGCTCTGTAACACTTAGCATCCATAATTAATAGCATTTCCAGAATATTTTATTCCATTAGTTTCATTTGTCCTTTAATATCTTTCAACTAAAGCAAAAAAAAGCACACAGAAAATCATTATTCTCCTCATGGACAAAAGTTGAGTGTTCCCTGCACAGAATCATTTTGAAACACCAGCTAATTACTATATTTCCACTTCCTCCCCCCAAAATAAATGCGCCTTTTGAAATTCCTAGCATGGCCTATCAGCTGGTGTTATCTATGGTTCCGGAAAACTTAGGCATCTCCCTCCCAGGCTTACTTTGGGACCAGTAGCACCAAGCCAAACACTCAAGATGTTAGACTGAAAAAAAAAGTGTTTCAGATTCTAAACAAAAGCTGACATTTATGGGTTTTTATTCCCAGCAAAGGTGGATTTCTGCCTGACCCAGCATCCCCCAGAGAGCTGCACTCCATGCATTCAAATCACCAACCTCCACAAAAATGAGTTCACAAGTGGTGCACAGTCAGAGGAGATTAGGGAGGATAAATGCTCTCTTTCCCTTTGTTTTGTCCACTCTGGGCTTATTTTGGTGACGCTGTGGTTGTTTTCATTTCCGGTATTAACCTGACAGGCACCATAAGGCTGATTGTGTAAGAGCTGCTCTCCTTCCCAGCAGGCAACCAAGCCACTGTGTGGACAAGCCAGGAGCTGGACTTCTACATTCCTTGGAAAGAGTTGTGAATTCAGTGTCACAGTCACATTTCCAATCTTGTTTTAAGTTTTTCTTCACAAGTTCACACTCTCATTCCCTGATGTACCTCGAATGATTTCAGAGACCCTTCCTGCTCTGTGCCCAAGGTTCACGGCATTCCTCATGGTCAGTTTTGATCGCTGCTCGATCCCATTCATGTGTCCCCCCTGGACCATCCACTACCAGGCGTGTGGTGGCTTTCATCTGGCAGACACGTAGCAGCTCTGCATCTGGCCCTGTTCTAGGAACCAGAGACACGGTGGGATAATAGACAGAGAAGGTTCTTCCTCTCGTTAGATGAATATACTAGTGAGGAGGACAGAATCAGGAACATAACTAATAAGCGCCATGACGTAAATTGAAAGGATGGCTTTTTAGGATGTGGCTTGGAGCTACACTATGCACAGCACAGAGAAGACCGCTCTGTCGAGAAGGGCACTCCAGGAGAGGGACCCGTCTGCGGAGAGGCCCCGAGGTGGGCGTGAGCCAGGGTCAGCGGGCAACACAAACGAGGCGCGTGTCCTGAGAGCTGAGGCCAGGAGAGGCCAGAGGGAGGCAGGGCCAGCTCCGGCAGCGACTTGCAGGTGAAGGTGGAAAGTTCAGACTGAATTCTATGGGAGCGATTGGAGAATTCTTGCTGTAAAGGGCCAGAGAGCATTTTAGGCTTTGTAGGCCATGTGGTCTCAGTCACAACCACTCAACTCTACTGTTGTCACTACAAGCAAATACAGATGAGTGGGTGTAGCTAGGCTCTAATACAACAATATTCACATCGCTGGAGGTGGGCCAGATCTGGCAACGCGTGGCAGTTTTCGCCAACCCCTGTCCTATGGCACAAGGAAGCCAAGGTGTGAGGGAAGTGGGTGAGGATAGAGGGAGAAGCATGAACTACTTTGCATGTTTTAATTATTTTATTAAAAAAATTTTTTTCGGCCATTGCACGAGGAATCTTAGTTCCCCGACCAGGGATCGAACCCACACCCCCTGCAGTGAACGCAGGAGGAGACTTAACCACTGGACCGCCAGGGAAGTCCCAGCTTTGCATTTCTTAAAGTGCCTATGGTTACAGCGTGGAGAAGGACCCCAGGGGACTTAGAATGCAGGAAAGGGGCTTATACCTCAGCAGTCCAGGGGAGCCTGAGGGAAGGGGTGAATGTAGGAGGGGTTTTGAACTAGCTGATTGGGGAAAGAAGGAAATGTGAGGAATTAAGGATGACACCCAAGTTTTCCCCTAGACGACCCAATCTATGGAGACATTTCTGAAATAGGAGAGATGAGAAGGAAAGTAAGTTTGGAAGTCTGGAAATCTAAGTGGAGATCCCCACTAGAAATCCCAGTGTCGATGCGAGTAGGTAGGCACGGAGCAGTTCTGGGGCTCAGGAGTGGTTGAACTTGAGAGAGAGAAATCTGACATCCATCCACACAGAGATTATTTGATATGGTTTTCGACAAGGATGTTCAAGGAAGCAAGTTATTCCCACATTGAACGTCAGCAGAACACCTTCTGGAATGTTGAGCAAAGGAACAAACACACATGCAAGGATGAATGAAGGAACGCCACACTCTGCATTCATAGGGTCATGTTAGCCCTCCCCCGTCATCTCCAGCTCCTGTAGAGTTCACTGTAGAATTTCAAATCTAATCGCCCAGATGGTACTGATCTTAGAATTAATTTGACTACTTAACCCCCTCCCTGAAACCAGTAAGCCCTTTATTGCATATGTGCTTTTAAGTGCCTCCCAATAAGATACTGTTACTAGCCCCATATATATAAATTCTAATGTGCCTCCTTGCCCTTTATAGGTCCAGTTAGGTTCCTAGCCTCCCTGAAGGTGCATTTCCTCTCCGTGGGCTCCCTTGAAAGACATAAACTCTTTTGGTGGTAATTAGATGGGTAACTAACATCCTTTTTGAGCCAGTTACTAGATATTTGCTCTGATTTGTTTCTGCCTTTTTATGTTGTTACACCCATTTTATGTGTATGAGCAGGAAAAGGACTACGTGTGCCTCTGTGTGTGTATGTGTGTGTGAAGAAAATTTAGTTCTGCCTGTCTTCGCCTCAGGGTATGGAATGTAACAGATGTTTCAGGAACTACAAATCTTTATGCTTTAAGAAAAGGATGAAGGAGGTGGAGTGGGCTGACTTGAAGGCTCTTTTGGATTCCAAATCAGACCAAAAAAAAAAGGCTTTGCACACAGTTACAAGAAGAGCAAGCAGAAAAGAACCCCTATGAAGTTCAAAGGGACCTGAGTTTAATCAGACAAAAACAATTTCTATAGCCTCAGGAACCCACTCGGTGATCGAGGAACTTGTGCATTAGGCATTAAAGCCAGCACACATTTGTATTACTCTCTCTTCGTTTGCAACGAGTGTTCAAAGAAATTCACCTCCTAAAACAGATACTGAAGTGGACCAGACCCACGAATTAACATTGTCACGAAAAGCAGCTTCCTACTCTGTGCAAGATGTGGCCTGTCAATTACAGTCCCTGCCGAACTCCCCTCTTCCTGGGGTCCCATAGCCTGGTTCACTTTGACTCTTCCAATGAAGCACTTGATATGATCATCAAGCTACCTCCTGACCTCACCAATGAGCCCGACTTCAAGGAAAAGCCCTGAAAGAAGGGGCAGCAGAAGCTGGCAAGATGTACAGTCCTTTTCCTCTGAAAAATCTTTCTCCTTCCTGGGCCCATTCACACCAGGCTTTGTCTGTTTCCTGCCTGAAGGTCACATGCATGGCCAGAAGTCCATCTTATTAATTACAACTGTTGGCAAGCCATTAAAAATCTCATTTCATTTTACCGTTCACCCTCATTTTAACTGATTTTCATAATTACAATTCCATCTTTGATATACTAGACCTATTAAATTTAATGCCATACAGAGATTTTAGAACTCCTGAATAAAAGACCAATGCTGGACTGTGTCCACCAAAAAAAAAAAAAAAAAATGTAGTCCTTGCTTGAGAATAAGTGAGGGGGAAACTGCAGAGAGTTCTATTTTCATGTGGAGAGAAAGAAAAGTCAAGTTAATTGCATATGGTCAGTATAATAATGCTGTCCCTCTGGAAGGGCTCTAATTAGGCAGAATTGTTTTCACAGGCGGGACCCACCAAGCCTATGACTCCAGCTTGCATTAGTTCTTTTTTAAATTTCCCCACCTGTTATAAACATTTCTATTTTTATTCTTCCCAAAACATAAACACTACTACATTAAAGATGCCCAAGCATAAGAGATCCTGACAATATTTTTATAAACTCTAGGAATAAATATAAGCCTCTTTTCAAATGTTGTGTCTATTAAAAGGATTAGGGTGACAAGAGAGTAGTATTGTGACCCAAGGAGCCAACATTGAATTGGTGACGTGGAGATGAAAAGCCCCAGGTGAAATGTCTCTTGTGACTGTGTTAGTACTTGTACTAAAGGGAGACACACAGAAAAGTCATCTGATGCCCAGTGTAAAGATGAGAGGGTCATCTGAATCTTTCATGTCTTAACATTTATTAGGCCATAAAAAGAATGAAATAATGCCATTTGCAGCAACATGGATGGACCCAGAGATTATCATACCAAGTGAAGAAAATATCATATGATATCGCTTATATGTGGAATCTAAAAAAATGATACAAATGAACTTATTTACAACCTAGAAATAGAGTCACAGATATAGAAAACAAACCTATGGTTACCAGGGGGTAAGGGGAGAGGGATAATGTGGGAGATTGGGATTGACATATACACACTGCTATATATAAAACAGATAACTGATAAGGACCTACTACTGTATAGCACAGCGGAATCTACTCAGTACTCTGTAATGACCTATATGGGAAAAGATAAAAAAGAGTGGATCTATGTATATGTATAACTGATTCACTTTGCTGTGCAGCAGAAACTAACACAACATCGTAAATCAACTATACTCCAATAAAAATTTTTTAAAAATGTATAAGGCAAACATTCTTTATCTCTACATCATACAGTATAATATCAATGAATACTTATGGATACATTTCTAATCCACTTTTTAAACCAAAGTTATTTAACTAACATTATTGGGACAAGAATTACGAGAATACATTTTCCAGTGCTGAAATTCAACTAAAAAGGTAGGAATGGTCAGGTTTTAATTAAACTGAACCGAAAGCAGTGAATTACCCTGGAATATACTGCAGTGATGCTCCCCCCGCACCCATTCATGGAATCCTGTTGCTTCTACTTCTTCAATGTGCATTCTTTGTCCCCTTCCCCCGGCCGTGGCTTTGCTGTGGGCCGCGGCTCGCCTGGCTGCGTGGACGGTTGCTCCCTCAGTGCCCTGGCCCTGCAGTGTCCCCGGCCTGTGACCCCATGTCAACATCCCTGGATGAAACGTCAGCAGAACCACACCGACCTGGCTCCTCTCCAACCCATTCTTTCTGCACTTTGGGCTCTAGCTGTATCAAGGACTTTTGCTCCAGGGATTCTCCAGACCTCCCTTCCCCTCCCTCTCCTCACCTGGAGCTCTGTTACCTGTTTGCAGAGGTCAGCTGTGACGGCAGCTCTTCGGGAAAGCCCGAGTCTCCGGAGACAAGAGGAAGGATGTGTCCCACGTGCACACATGGCACAAGCTTTGCCCTATCAGAACCCAGGATGCCTTGTCAATTTGCCTGTTCATGCAACTGTCTTCCCACTTCCCACATTCCCAGAGCCTAATACAAAGGCTGACACAAAGCAGGCACCCACTGGGGAAAAATGTATTTAATGAATGAGCGGATGCTGGTTTAGTGAATAACTGAATGTTGAACACAAAGATGAATGAATGAACATTAGTCCTTAGGTAGCCGCTCTGCGATGAAAACCATCAATCTGGAATATAAGACAAAGCTGAGGATGTAGACAAGTTCTTTCAACTACATGTGGGTGGGCTGTCTCTCTGTAGTATAATAAGGACCCCTGGAATCTAGCAAAGGAGACCCTTGTTTTGGCATGAGGTACATAATGAGATACTCTTGCCTCAAACTTTTTGACTCCAGGGGCACAGCACTGGCTGAGAGCCCCTTGTAAATCTGGCAGCCAGCAGGGCAACGAGAAGCTTCTGTTAACCTGAGGAGGGGAGCATACATATGTAGGCGAGGGTGGAGCACGCATCCCTGCCACCCAGGCCCCCAGCTCCTCAGGGGCACCCAACCCACCCCCCACAACCTGCAACACACACACACAAACTGAGGCATGCACAGAAGTCTGGAGCAGCATAGAACAAGCTCCTTCCCTCCAACGCTAAGGGCTGAAGAATTTTAGAGACTGACCTATGCATTCCAGCAGGTCAGGGTTCCAGGCCCTGCTTGGCTACATATGCACCACGGGCTTGTGGGCAAGCGACTTCACTCCTCTTAGCCTGTTTCCTGGGCTACATAAAAGGGTAGAGGCAGTGCCACGTTATAGAAATTTCATAAAGACTAAAAATCTGTGGTATGTATTACAAAAGACTCAATAAATATTAGTTGCTGGGTTGTGAGGCATTGTTGGAATTCGAGACTGCTATTCTTTATTTTCTTCATGATTATCAGCCCTGTTTTCCTGCCATAGATTCCCTTTGTAACACAGTGGCCCAAATAATGAAGTGGCCAGAGAGGAAACTTCCAAATATCCATTCAGATTAAAGCTGAACTGATGACAAGCTGACATCCATGGAATCCGGAATGAGTCCTTTCTCTCATAGAGGGCACTTTCATACCCATAATAATTATTCCCGTACACCCAATTTTGCCCCTTCCTTTAAAAAATTCAAAAAGTCATCAATGCCAGCTTGCTCTGTCTTTACGTTTGACACCACATCATGGTGGCTTGTTGAGCAGTGAAATATCCACGTTAGTGTAACTCAACCATTTTCTTGAGGGCGAGGGAAAACAATCAACAAAAAGCCATGGAAAAAGTTACACTTTGAGGACAAAACATCCACCCAGTTTCATAAAAACCACTGAGGCAGAGGAGGCAGAATGATCTGGAATTCAAGACTGTGATAAGAAAGTTATTCCTTTGACAACCCTTCATGATTGATTCTCCTGAGGTCATGGTAACAGATTTTAGAATTTTTGTTGTCCTAATTTTATAGGCAGATAATAAGACAATTTTTGTTTAGTTTTTAAATTCAAGATAAACAAGAATTTCAACTGTGACATCATCTCTTGGCAATGGCTTTTGAGCCCTTTGGGCAGTTCAATGACCTAGTCACCCAATGAACCATCGTTCACCTCTGTAGTGGGTATCATATCTCATCTGTATTGTATGGACACTAATCCCAAGTTAGCATCAAGCAGGGGCACAAATACTTGGAGATAATATTCAGGGCATTATCCACAGGGATGGGATTTTGATTCTGTTAGCAACCCTAAGAAATCTGACAGACTGAATATATTTCAAAAGAGACAACATTTTAATAGTCTAAAAATCAGTAAAGGTGTTTTTCGAAATAAATATATTAAGAAAATAAAGGCAACTACAAAGAGAGGTTAGATTAAGAGAGACAGAAAAGAACTATCTCAGTAGTATTCCCCCAAACAAATAATTTTTTATTACAACTCATACCTTGCTTTTTACAACAAGACAATAGCTACCAAATGAAATGAAGCCTTGAGGAATTTTACTTTGGATGATGGTGAAAATAATAAAATTACAACGAAAATAATGAAACCAGTGATGGTATGTATTTATTGCACACAATATTTTAGGCTTTAAGCTAAGAAAAAATGTGGTTATTCTACAATATACATTCCCTGAATCTTGAAAAGTCCTGAATGAAGCAAATATTATTATCTACATTGTAAGAAAACTAGAATTCTAAAGGTTAAAAGGCAAAGAAAAGCAAAAACCACAAATAATGAATACTTTTTATTTCATAATTTTCTCTCAGTCTATGATTTACCTTTGAAATGCCTTTTTTTTTTAATTTTCTTTATCCTATTGGAGGAAGTAAGCCCTCTGAAAGTGAAGAATTAAATATAAAGTCATTCTCTCCACCATATCTGTGAAGTCCTTGTTTTGGGTCCAATAACAAATAAAACAGAAATCTCACCCTCTAAAAACCCCAAGTCTATGCAGAATCACATACTTTTCTCACTGAAAATAAGGGAAGAATATATGGCTCTTTTTAGAGAGAAAGGAGGGAAAGTGATAAAAATCAGACCATGGAGACTTCTATTTTTTTTCTGTGACGTAGGACTGAGTCATCTATTTCTTAAGTGTTATGATTTCTAGATAAATACTTAAATGAATCCCTGACTCTGAATTCAAAGAGAGATTAATCTATCCTTCTCTCTGTACTACATTTGCACAGATTTCCTCAGGATATTTTTCCAATTCAGACACTCTCCTTTGGTACATCTGTTTTGTGTCTCATCTATGTCCTGGCCTCTTGCGCTGGACATTTTGATTCTACTTGGGTAACCCTTACACACTTTAAAATCTGTTGGGGGTTGGTCTCCTATATAGGTCTCGGGGTATAAGTTCTGCATTGACTGTGTCTGCTGACTCTCTTGGGGCAATTTATGGTCTCAGTGTTACGTGTTGTTTGACTCTGAGCTCATCTTCAGCAAGAGTTAGTCCCGCAAGAACCTATGATCCAGGAATGATGGAGGCATTTCTAGAGAGCAGAACACTAGAGGGCCCTCCCAGGGTCCAAGGTCTGGTGTTTTCCTCTCAATTGTCAATTTCTTTGTTTGTGGCCCCTCCCTCACAGGGTAGTATATGTTTGGATCCACAATGGGATCCCATAAAACAGGCGTGGTGTTTGAATTTCCCCTTCAAGGGTCTGTTTCCACTCACAGCCAGCTACCCTCCCCCCGCTTCCCAGGGGCCTGCTTCTTCTGAACTTCCACTTGGCAGGTAGGACTTGTGGCTTGTAGCTTTATACTGGAAGTTGAGTTTCTACTATTCCTGCCCATCAGGATCCCCACCACCCACTTCTTCTATTCCTAAGCGTGTTTTAAAACCTCAGCCCCTAAGGCTTTTCAACTTGGATTCCTACTGAGAATTCCAGACCTGACTCTTATGTTTGATACCTGTCCCCCAAGACTTTCCCCTTTTTGCTTTTGGAGGATCTCTGTATTTTATAATGCCATTATATGAGGATTAGGGATTTCTCCCATCAACTCATTTTACTGTTTGCTGGAAATCTTCAATAAGAACTGTCTTCTTTATGTTTTTGCATCAATTCCTCAGGAACTAAGAATATTACCCCAAAATGAACAGAGACAATTATCCCCAACATGTTCATGTCCATAAATATTCACATTTTAAATCTTCAGGGAAGAGCTGTGTAATTTTCAGTCCCTACTTTCTATTTAACATCTGCTTTTTTAAAATAGAATTTAAATTACTATGGTAAATCTCATTTAACCATTCATTATATCAAAACAATAAATAAAGAAAGAAAGAACATAAAAACCAAGTGAACACAAAATTAATCTCTGTGCTCCATGATTTGGGGATCCAGCCCACACACATCCTAATCTCTTTACAGGGCCTCCATGCTAGATAAATACAAAATGCGAGATGATTTCAGTGGTTAGGAGCTGAGGTTAAAGTAGAAAACCTTTTATCTCCAACTCAAATCTTAATTTTTTTTTACAGTTTTACAAATCTTTTTTTATTTTAGCCACCAGTCTGGTCAAAAAGATATCTGTGATAGATGCAAAAATCCTCAACAAAATACTAGCAAACAGAATCCAACAGCACATTAAAAGGATCATACACCATGATCAAGTGGGGTTTATCCCAGGAATGCAAGGATTCTTCAATATACGCAAATAAATCAACGTGATATACCATATTAACAAACTGAAGGAGAAAAACCATATGATCATCTCAATAGATGCAGAGAAAGCTTTTGACAAAATTCAACATCCATTTATGATAAAAACCCTGCAGAAAGAAGGCAGAGAGGGAACTTTCCTCAACATAATAAAGGCCATATATGACAAACCCACAGCCAACATCATCCTCAATGGGGAAAAACTAAAAGCATTTCCACTAAGATCAGGAACAAGACAAGGCTGCCCACTCTCAGCACTCTTATTCAACATAGTTTTGGAAGTTTTACCCACAGCAATCAACGAAGAAAAAGAAATAAAAGGAATAAAAATCGGAAAAGAAGAAATAAAGCTGTCACTGTTTGCAGATGACATGATACTGTACATAGAGAATCCTAAAGATGCTACCAGAAAACTACTAGAGCTAATTAATGAATCTGGTAATGTAGAAGGATACAAAATTAATGCACAGAAATATCTTGCATTCCTATACACTAATGTTGAAAAATCTGAAAGTGAAATTAAAGAAACACTCCCATTTACCACTGCAACAAAAAGAATAAAATATCTAGGAATAAACTTACCTTAGGAGACAAAAGACCTGTATGCAGAAAATTATAAGACACTGATGACAGAAATTAAAGATGATACAAATAGATGGAGAGATATACCATGTTCTTGGATTGGAAGAGTCAACGTTCTGAACATGACTATAGTACGCAAGGCAATCTACAGATTCAATGCAATCCCTATCAAACTACCAATGGCATTTTTCACAGAACTAGAACAAAAAATTTCACAATTTGTATGGAAACACAAAAGACCCCAAATAGCAAAAGCAAACTTGGGAAAGAAAAACAGAGCTAGAGGAATCAGGCTCCCTGACTTCAGACTATACTACAAAGCTACAGTAATCAAGACAGTATGGTACTGGCACAAAAACAGAAATATAGATCAATGGAACACGATAAAAAGCCCAGAGATAAACCCATGCACATATGGTCATCTTACCTTTGATAAAGGAGACAAAAATATACAGTGGAGAAAAGACAGCCTCTTCAATAAGTGGTGCTGGGAAAAGTGGACAGGTACACGTAAAAGTATGAAATTAGAACACTCCCTAATACCATACATAAAAATAAACTCAAAATGGATGAAAGACCTAAATGTAAGGCCAGACACTATCAAACTCTTAGAGGAAAACACAGGCAGAACACTCTATGACATAAATCACAGCAAGATCCTTTTTGACCCACCTCCAAAAGAAATGGAAATAAAAACAAAAATAAACAAATGGCACCTAATGAAACTTAAAAGCTTTTGCACAGCAAAGGAAACCATAAACAAGACCAAAAGACAATCCTCAGAATGGGAGAAAATATTTGCAAATGAAGCAATTGACAAAGGATTAATCTTCAAAATTTACAAGCAGCTCATGCAGCTCAATACCAAAAAAAAACAAACAACCCAATCCAATAATGGGCAGAAGACCTAGATAGACATTTCTCCAAAGAAGATATACAGATTGCCAACAAACACATGAAAGAATGCTCAACATCATTAATCATTAGAGAAATGCAAATCAAAACTACATGAGATATCATCTCACACTGGTCAGAATGGCCACCATCAAAAAATCTACAAACAATAAATGCTGGAGAGGGTGTGGAGAAAAGGGAACCCTCTTGCACTGTTGGTGGGAATGTAAATTGATACAGCCACTACTGAGAACAGTATGTAGGTTCCTAAAAAAACTACAAATAGAACTACCATATGACCCAGCAATCCCACTACTGGGCATATACCCTGAGAAAACTATAATTCAAAAAGAGTCACGTACCCCAATATTCATTGCAGCTCTATCTACAATAGGCAGCACATGGAAGCAACCTAAGTGTCCGTCGACAGAGGAATGGATAAAAATGTGGCACATATATACAATGGAATATTACTCAGCCATGAAAGGAAACAAAATTGAGTTATTTGTCGTGAGGTGGATGGACCTAGAGTGTGTTATACAGAGTGAAGTAAGTCAGAAAGAGAAAAACACATACAGTATTCTAACACATATATATGGAATCTAAGAAAAAAAAAAAGGTCATGAAGAACCTAGGGGTAAGACAGGAATAAAGACACATACCTACTAGAGAATAGACTTGAGGATATGGGGAGGGGGAAGGGTAAGCTGGGACAAAGTGAGAGAGTGCCATGGACATATATACACTACCAAACGTAAAATAGATAGATAGCGGGAAGCAGCCGCATAGCATAGGGAGATCAGCTTTGTGCTTTGAGACCATCTAGAGGGGTGTGATAGGGAGGGTGGGAGGGAGGGAGATGCAAGAGGGAAGAGATATGGGAACATATGTATATGTATAATTGATTCACTTTGTTATAGAGCAGAAACTAACACACCATTGTAAAGCAATTATACTCCAATAAGGATGTTAAAAAAAAATGAAAGATTTGTGTATGAAATTAATATGTGCTAGAAAGTAATGAATTTTTTTAAGTCTTAAGTTGCTGAATACTTTTTAATTAGGCAATTATTTTTGAGGTTTTTTTGCTGTTTGTTTTTACAAAATTCTGCTTTGAGGATTTTTTTTTTTTATTGAAGTATAGTTGCTCAAATCTTAATTTTTACATGCAAAACCATCTGTAAATGCTTGGAGGAGAAATGATGACCTGCCCCGATACCATTTGGCACCCCACTTGGCCCTAGGGAGTACTTCAGGAGGATCCCTCAGTGACTTACTGGTCACATAGGAACGCTATTTGTGAATGAGTATTTTTTTGTTTGTTTGTTTTGTTTTGCATTTTTCTTTCTTTTTATATGGTTAGGAAACCCACTCATTAAAGATCCCAGAACTCCACAGTACCTTTCATTAGAGTAGGCATTTTCATGAGATTTTATAATCGTGTTAGGTTCTTTGGAAATTGTTTGTGTGGTTCTGTGTCCAGAGGAATTGGGTCTCAGACTATCAAAGGCATAAGTCCTTCTAATCTACACATGAACAAACACAGCACACAGGAAATCATTGCCAAGTGCTGAAAGAATCATTAGTTTTACTCCATCTGATGACGGTTGCTGTCCTCTCCATGCGTGCTGGTCCCTTAACGTTCTGCAGATGATAAAAACAAACAGCAGAATCTGCACCTAAAAAACACTTAACAGCTTCTTCCGTCACGTACCGCAGTAGTAGAGGGAGGTCACCATTATATGGTAGGGCAGGAACAGGTCAAAAGCAAATTGCTGGGATGAGAGAAGTTCTAAAAGGCCACACGGTGGGACTGGCTGGAAAGTAGCTCCAGCTCCGGCAAATGCTTTTGCTTGGCCTGAAGTCACAGCAAGAGCTGTTGTTACATAACAGAATTACACATCTTTTGAGAGATATCTTTCTCTCACTTGGAGTTTGAAATTCTTGGCGACATCAACTGAAGTTTCATGTAGGTATAAACGTAGAAGAAACCCAGAGAGTTTGAGAATTACGAAACAGGCCGCAGATGGAATATTATCTAACTATATGCCCCAGCCCCGCCCCCTGCTAAGCAACAGTTACATGGCTTTTGCCAAGAGCTACAGACCTGCAATGGGTCAGTTGCTCAGTTGCAATGAAAACAATATTAAATTCATGCAATGGGATGGCTGAATCAAAAAATTAAGTAAAATAAAATAAAAAGGCATCTCAAGTGATCAGAAAATAAATGAGTATATGGAAATAGGCAGGGCATGAGGCAGGATATAGCTGGGAAAAACAGTATTTCATTGGTTGCTTAAAAAAAAAAAGGTTGCTTAAAAAACCAGGGGTGCTCAGGTTTGGCTCAGGAAGAAGGGGAAGTCTTAAATAAGAACAGTAATGATAAACACATGCAAAGCTCACTATAATCTTCCCACTTTTTCTTTCACTGCTGTGTACATTAAATTTTCTCATAGCAGGCATCTTTAACAACCAACTATGAAAATTATTTCCATATGATCTTCCTTTTTTTTTAACATCTTTATTGGAGTATAATTGCTTTACAATGGTATGTTAGTTTCAGCTTCACAACAAAATGAATCAGTTATATATATACATATATTCCCATATCTCTTCCTGCTTGCGTCTCCCTCCCTCCCACCCTCCCTAACCCACCCCTCCAGGCGGTCACAAAGCACCGAGCTGATCTCCCTGTGCTATGCGGCTGCTTCCCACTAGCTATCTACCTTACGTTTGGTAGTGTATATATGTCCATGCCTCTTTATCGCTTTGTCACCGTTTACCCTTCCCCCTCCCCATAGCCTCAAGTCCATTCTCTAGTAAGTCTGTGTCTTTATTCCTGTTTCACCCCTAGGTTTTTCATGACATTTTTTTTTAAATTCCATATATATGTGTTAGCATACGGTATTTGTCTCTCTCTTTCTGACTTACTTCACTCTGTATGACAGACTCTAGGTCTATCCACCTCATTACAAATAGCTCAATTTCGTCTCTTTTTATGGCTGAGTAATATTCCATTGTATATATGTGCCACATCTTCTTTATCCATTCATCCGATGATGGACACTTAGGTTGTTTCCATCTCTGGGCTATTGTAAATAGAGCTGCAATGAACATTTTGGTACATGACTCTTTTTGAATTATGGTTTTCTCAGGGTATATGCCCAGTAGTGGGATTGCTGGGTCATATGGTAGTTCTATTTGTAGCTTTTTAAGGAACCTCCATACTGTTTTCCCCCTCAATTCCAAACATTGCTCTCAAGAGCTTTCAAAGCTGAATTAAATCAGAGAAGACACTGAGTAGTTTTGTGAAGACACATTTGAGACTGAAGAATTTATATCTCATAAATGGTGTGAATAATACATTTGACCCTTAACACAAACTTATTTTATAGCCTTGCAGGAAATTCTCACAACATATCTATATTAGACAGGCTTCACAGGTCTAGATGAAACTTTTTCATATGAAATTTTCATCATAGGAGGGTTACTTGTATTCATAAGGAATAGACTGATAGAATTTTAAAGCTTTCCCAATGAGAGATGGTAGCCTTGCTTTTATCATGTTCCTTGAGGGGAAAAAAAGCCTAAGAGGTTTCAAATAAACAGCTTATCAATATCACCTAAGAGTTAATCAGACCAAAGATAGAGTGAGATTAATATTACAGGAAGGGTGAATTCTTTTGTACCAGCTCTCATATTGCATAATTATAATTTCCACAATTTTGCAACATGATTTCTTTGAGAACATTCTTAGTCACTCAAAGAGACTCAAATTCCCACTACCCACTTCAGGAGACACGAAAAGGCACCAACAGATCTTTCTATCCTCTCAAACTTTTCATGAATCATATTTGTCTCAAGTCATTCAACAATATTTCTTTTAAAAAACAAGAAAACACAAAAGTGAGGAATTGTTGCTCTTCTTCATGGTGTCTCAGATTTGGTTGGAAACAATCTGCTAGGGGAAATTTTTTCTGTCTCCTAGCATGAGAGTGTCTAGTCAGTGTTTCAGTCAAAAAGAGTGTTGAGTACTACTCCTGTTCAGAAATAAATACAATATAGAGTATACACTCTGTTTATTAACCAGGGTTTTAGAATATAAAATATTCTATGACACATATATAATGATTTATTCATGGGACAGATACACAAGAACCAGTGGCACAGCTCTGGAGACAAAAGCTATGAGCTGCCTGACATTTCCTCCTTGTGAAATTTAAGAGAGTGCCAAAAAACTCAGCAATCAAGATAATAATATAATGCAATATTTTTAAAGGTGTAAATTAACACAAAAAAGCTCATGAAGAACAAACTATCAATATTTTAAATAAAGACATTGGATCTCCATAGGGCTTGGAAGGAGACTGTACTGATCTTGACTATTTAAAATCCGGATAGTTTGTTCATTACAGATTTTTTTGTCCTTTGTATTGATTTTTAAAAATATATATTGCATTAACATATCTTAATTACTGAGTTTTTTTTGGTGGCTCTTAAATATGCATCCCAGGTGAGTTCCTCATCTCACTCTATTCCCAGGCCTACTGGACTCAGGGGTTAATTCATGACTTTTCCCATTCCATTTTGCCAGACACTTCCTTTCCCTTTACAACTTGAGGCAGCCATGTGACATAGCTCTGGCCACTTGCATATAAACAATTCTGCACATGGCTCCCAGGAAAGATTTTACACTTGTTGATTTCTGATATGAAACAGATGGGTCAAGAAGTTCCTTATCTCCCATTCTCCTGCTGCTGTCAGCCTCTGAATGCTGACAACAGCCATCCAAACATGAAATAAAAACAAAAATCAAAGGCCAACTCCAGGAGGACGATTGAGCAAAATGACAGAGCGTGGGACATTGTTTACATTTCTGAGCTCGGATGCCTAATTCTTTAAGTCTAGTCAGGGAACCATAAATATCCTTACAATTTAAACCACTATTAGGTCAGCTGTCTGTTAGTTGCAGCCAAGATATTTCTAACTGATATTGTAAGTTTAATAGCCAGTGAGCTTTCAGAGTAGGAGTTTCTAAACTTCACTGCGTTAGTGACTTAAAATATAAATTAATATTTCATCTCTGAGTTGTTTGCTTCTAGATAGAAAAAGTGCCATGTCTAAAATGAAATTAATTCCACATTAATACATTAATTAATTGTGGAAATATATGAAAATGAAAGGGCAAACCATTCTTTACATATGAAATAAATTCATTTTTCCTACTAAACATTTGTGATAAAGATGTGGTCAACGTCAACAATGTCAATAGAAATCTCAATTTCGACTTTGCTTTTATAATACAGAACTTTACATTACTATTGTTTGAGGCATAAGAGAGGAGGGAGTTTTCTTAAAGACCTAAGGCCCAAATGTCCTTTGGGCTACCTTATTATCCTAGTTTGAAGAGCAATAGTATCATAAGTATGGTAAAAACCTTTGATATAATAGTCCAGTATACTCATTTTTCGTTTAAAGAAACTGAGATCAAAAGGAAAGACAACAAGAGATTTCCATTACATTAGAGAAATAGTTAATAGCAGAATTATAACAATTACACAATTTTCCTTTCCCTAGCCCCATTTTCTTAAAACATGAACCATGATGCTTTCCAAAAAACTGACTCAGAGAGGATGCCAGGACACAGGGCCTTTGTGTAGACACACAAGAACAGCAGCCTATGCCAGTATTTATTACATAGTGCTAGAAGCCAAAGGTCCATACCTGTGCTATCCAACATGGTCGTCACCAGGAATACATGCCTTTTTATATTTTAATTTTAGTGAATTAAAATTAATAAATTTTAAAATTCATTACTTCAGTTGCTCTAGCAACATCTCAGTCCTTAACCGCTACACATGGCCAATGGCTACCATGTTTGCCAGTGCAGAACGTCCTTCCATCCTCACAGAAAGTTCTATTGGACAGCACTGCTTTACACAAATGGGTCCTTTAATTGCCCCGTTTCTAACTGTAGAAGTAGGGAAAAGGAAAGGACCACCTATAGAAAATCAGCCCTGTGAAGAATAAAGAAGTATTATATGCACTATGACCAAAATGATTGTAGCTAAATGCATGCCTCTCTCATTTCCTCACTATGCTTTTAATAGCTGCTAATTCCAAGAAGTATTATTATCTCTTAAATTGAAAAGTAACTTACAAATCAGCAGTTCTCAGATGTGATGACATCTTCTCAAAGTACACGAGTCAGAAATATTTTCCTCCAAAGATTATGCTTGGGCGGGGGCCGTGTTTGAAGAAGCAGCCTTCTATATAAATGACCTCTCTTATACCAAGTTAACCTGTGCTACAGGGTTTTTGGCTTTTAAAATAGCACTGGAGGGAAAAACTTCAATGGTTAAACAGCTTATGTGGTGGTTTTCCATTGAAGACCTGAATATCTTGGATTTTAAGTAGCTCTGCTGATACACGCATACATAATACACACACATCTTATTAAATGTTGCATAACATTATTACACATAACAATTTTTCTCATCATAAAGTTCTCACATAATGCTTGGCCTGAATGCCAAGGAAACACGACACTCACTGTGTTTTGACAAACGCAGGTGATTTCTTAAGCAATTTGATCCTACATTCTGACAAGTCCATTCTTTTCCATTAGAGTTGGAACGAACATAGTTTTTAGTTATTTTTTCCATTTTATTTATTTATTTTTTACATATACGTGTATCTATTCTTTTTCAAATTCTTTTCCCATTTAGGTTATTACAGAATACTGAGCAGAGTTCCCTGTGAGAACTAACATAATTTTTAAAATTCACTTCCCTGAGGTATAATTTAAACACAATAACATTTACCCACTTAATTCAATTACTTTTACCAACTGTATAAACCTTATCACCACCACCACCTCAATCGTGACATAAAATGATTGCATCAACACACACATTTTCTCAGGAACCTTTGCAGTGGATTCCATCCCTTGTCCTGTACCCAGGCAACTATTAATATGTATCCTGCTACTTTAACTTGGTCTTCTATAGAATTTCACAAAATGGGAAAACACAGAATATGTAGTCTTTTCTATCTGGAATCTTTCACTTAGTATACTACTTTTAAGTTTCATCCATTTCATTGTCTGTGTAAGTAGTTTATTTCTTTGTATTGTCTGGTATTATTCTATTTTACATAATTAATTTGTAGCCACCCCCACTGATGGACTTTTGAGTTGTGTCCAGTTTGGATTAGATGGGATGAAGCTACTGTGAACCTTTGGGTACAAATCTTCCTGTAGACATTATTCAACTTTTTAATAATCCTTGGGCAAAGAGCTATGAGTGAGTTTGCTGGAATTTAAGGAAAGTGTATATTTAACTTTTGAAGAAACTGAATGTTTTCCAAAGTGGCTGCACCATGTTGCATTATCAGCAGCAAAGCATAAGAGGTCCATTTTCACCACATCCTCCTCAATGCTAGTATTATCAGTCTTCTTAATTTTAGTCACTCTGCTCAATGTGTAGGGATATCTCACCATGGTTGTCATTAGTATTTTCAAATTGCCTAAATCTCTAGTCCATTTATAAATGTTGTAAGAGTTTCTTTATATATTCTGGACACAAGAACTTTAGGAGATATATGTTTTGTAAATATTTTCACATAGCATCTGGATTGTTTTTCCTTTTCTCAATGGTGTCTTTGAAGAGCAAATGTTTTTTAACTTTTATGTGGTCCAGTTTATCAAATTTGCTTTTATGGGCTGTTTTGTATCCTAACAAATTTTTGTCTAATCTAAGGTCTGAGATAGTTGTTTCTCAAAAAGTTTCTTCTAGACAGTTTATAAGTTTGCCTCTTAACTTTAGGTCTATGATCCATTTCAGTTAATTTTTGCATTGAGAGGTCCAGTTTTTCCAGCACCATTTTTTGGAAGAACTATATTTCCTCATTAAATTACCATGGTCACTTTGCTGAAAATTAATTGACAGTATATATCTGGGTCTACTTCTGGTCTCTGCTTTCTGTTACATTGATTTCTATGTTTATCCTTGTGCAAACATCACACTGTCTTGAATTCAAGTACTGTAAGACTTCCAAAATTACTCTCCTTTTCAAAAACTCTTTCAGCTTTTCTAAGTCTTTTGTATTTCCATGTAAATTTTAAAACCAGGTTTTCAATTTACACAATAAAACCACATGAACTTTTTACTGGGTTTGTAAGAGTCTAAAGATTGCAATGCATATGTTACAGTTGAATTTATATCTTAACATTAAATTTCTGATCTATAAATATTTATCTTCAATTGTTTTGGTCTTTTTATTTTCTCAGTAATGTTGGGTAGCTTTCAATGTTTGGCTCCTGAACATATTGTTAAAGATATCCTTATTTCATATTTATGAGCTACTATAAATGATATAATTTAATTTCAGTTTATAATTATTAAGTGATAGCATATCACAATGCAATTGAATTTTTTTTATATTATGTATCTGGAAATCATGAGACATTCACGTAATAGTTCTAATAGGTCTTTTTAAAATTTCGGTGACCGCTCTTATTCTTTCTTTTTAATCTGTATGCCATTTGTTTATTAAATTACTTTTATTATAATATATTATTTATTTATCTAATATTACCTTTCTCAGGGGCTAGTACAATGATAACTAAAAGCACTAAAAATAGTAATGGTAAACATCCTTGTGGGGAAAGCATTCAGCCTTTAACTGTTAAATATTATATTATATTTAGTTTTTTTTAAGGTGCCTTTTGTCACATGTGGCAACACCCTTTACTTCTAGTTTTTATCATGAATGTGTGTTGAATTTTATCAAATGATTTTTCTATATCTATCAAGATGAATTTTAAAAAATATTTTCGGTCAGTTAATGCACTGATTTACATTGATTTTCAAGTGTTAAACCTTGGAAATCCCATGCAATCTTATATTTATGCAATAAAACCCACTGGGACATGATGTATTCTCCTTTTTACAAATGGCTGGATTCGACTGCTGAACTGTTATTAAGGATTTTTGTGCCTATGATTGTGGGAGATATTGGTCTATAGTTTTATATATTAAAATGTCTTGTCTGGTTTTGGTAAGAGTAATAATGACTTCTTAAATAAGCTGAGAATTGTTCCATCCTCTTCTACTCTGGAAAAGTAGAATCAGTGTCCTTTTTTTTTCCTTAAGTACTTGTCAAAATTCACTATTGAAGCCATCTGGATTTGAAGTTCTCTTTGTTGGAAGAGTTTTAAGTACAAATTTAATTCCTTTAATGGAAACAGAATTAGTTTATCTGACTTTTCTTAAGTGAACTTGGAGAGATTGTTTATCTTCAAAGAATTTGTCCACTTCATCTAAGTTGTCAAATTTATTGGCATAGAGCTGTTCATTGTTTTCTATTAATCCTTTTTAACTTCTGTAGGTTCTGTAGTGATGTCTCCTCATTCATTCCTAATATTGATAAATATATATCTTTCTTGTTCCTAACCAATCTAGTTAAAGGTTTATTGATATTATTGGTCTTGTTAAAGAACTAGGTTTTAGTTTCATTGATCTTCATTATTCTTTATTTCCACTTAAACTGATTTATACTCATCTTCATTTTCTGCTTCCTTCTGTTTCCTGTAGGTTTAATTTGCCTTTTTTTTTTTTGTAGACTTCCTTAAGAAAGATCCCAAAACCATTGATAGCAGATCTTTCTCCATCCCTAATATAAGTAAATAATGATATAAATTCCCCCATCCTGAGCTCTGCTTTACTATATACCACAAATTTGGATAAGTTGTGCTTTTATTGTCATTCAGATGAAAATATTTTAGAATTTCCCTTTAATTTCTTATTTGACCTATGAGCCAGTTAGAATTATACTGCTTAAATTCCAATATAATTTTCTATATACCATTTTGTTACTGATTTTTAGTTTGATTCTGATGTGCTCATTGATTACACAGGCATGATTTCAACCCTTTTTAATGTATTGAGACTTGATTTATTCTGATCTATGCCTGTATTCTCCATTACTGTGCTATGTCTTGGAAACTACTTTCAGTGAGCTGAGCCAATCGTTGGACTCATTTTGTTTATTTCCTTTCCCTAAGAAATTACAATCCTGTGCCATCCTCTGCCTGTTGTCCATTGTCTGAAAACTGTACTTGCTAATATTCTGTCTGGTTTTCTTGTTTAAATCACGGAGGTAAATCAAATCCCTTTTTCCCATCATGGTCAGATAGAAAAGTCCCCTATATCATTTTTCAAATTAAAAATCATCTGTTGACCAAATCTTGGTCAAACAAGAAACATATATGACAGAAAATTTCTGTCAATTCATATACAATTTGCAAAATTAGTATTAGATGTTGTGGTTAAAAACTCTATCATGAAAGTAGAATTCACACATTCACATATTTTGCATTGGTTTGCATTTACAGTCCCAAAACTAATTATTTTGTGTTAGGGATTTATACTTTTATCCATGGATTTATCAGATAAGATTTTGTTTTCTCACTATGAAATGGAGAAATTATTTTCATGCTGGAGCTTTACTTTTATAAATATGTTTTTTTAAGTAGGGCTGACCCTTTGGAATTAAGAAATAAAAGCATTCAAATGAGCTCTAATTTGAATGAGTCATGCTTTATATTATTCTAATCTATTTTTTTTAATTCAGAAAATGTTTGAGTCTGGCTTGAACCATCCATGCAATGATTTGAAGTTTTCTCTTTAACTACTAAATTATAACTTCTCAACATACCTTTGCATTTTACAGTAACTAACATTAAAACCCAGACAAAAATAATAAAGACTAAATATTCAGATTTCTTGTTCCCTTCATCACTGCTAGTTCCCAAATTGCTGTGCCTCATAGAGTTTTCAAAAAATCGCTCCCCAGAAATACAGACTTGTATACACAGCTGATTACTTGACATTTCCACTTGGATGCTAAAGAAACATCTCACACTTAACATGTCCAAAACTGAGCCTCCCAAACTCCTTCCAAGTGTGACTCTCTTACAACCTTTCTCATCTCAGTAAATAGCACTTCCACTCTGATCAATCACTCAAGCCAAAAGCCTTAGAGTCTCTCTTGCTTTTCTCTTCCTCTCACAGCACATATACAATCTGAAAGGAAATACTTTGGACCTGACTTCCAAATACACTCTATCCAGAATAAGGCCACTGCTCCCTGGTGCCCACTGTTAACACTCTCAACTAAGCCACCACCATCACCAGCCTAGATCACCCACCAGTCCCCAAAACGCTCTCACTGCCTTAAATCCCCACGCCCAAGCACAATTCAGGCTGTCCTCAGCACAGCAGTCAGAGTGACCCTTTAAGTCATGTTAGTGCCTTACACTATCATTCCTCTGCTCAAGATCTTCCAGTGCCCACCCCCCAAAATAAAGGTCAAATTCATAAAGGCCCTACAGAACCTGGCCCTTATTATCCTTCCAATCTCACCTCCATTACTCCCTCCATTCAGGCCACACTGGCCTCCCTGCTCTTACTCAGACCTGCCAAGTACCCTCCCACCTCAGGGCCCAGGCACTTGCTCTTCCCTCTGCCTGGAACGCTTTTTCCTCAGTTATCCCCATGGCTTGCCCCCTCACCTCCTTAAGCCTTGACTCAATGGGTCATTCTGTATACTGCACAATTTAGTCAGGAGAAGAGAAACTACCCTAGGTACCTCAAACAGAGAACATTTAATATAGGGAATTGGTTGTAAAGGTATTGGAAGATAAAGAACAAAGGAAGAATGCATGCCACACAGAGATGAGCAGCTGCTAACAAGCTGGGCTGGACCCCACAAGCCTGTTCCTGCTGCTGTGCTCTTCTCAAGCAGCTGTGACTCAAGCTGTGACTGCCTACTCCCCAAGTGGGGACTTAGGATCGCCTCAGTCCTCAGCCACGCTATTCAGGCATAAATATGATCCTCACTATTCCTCCAGCCTCCTCAGCAACTGCTGGTTCCTCCCATTCACACATCCTAACAGGAACCCAGCTGGGTCAGAAGGCTGAGAAATTTCACTGACTCTCTGACCAGTTGTACAATGTGAAATATAAAAGGGACAGCTGTGGGGACAGAGGCAACAGGTAAATGCCAGGCACACCGGGTTACCCTGATGAAAATTGCAAGACCCCTCCCTTCCTTAACACATTCCCTGCTTTACGTTTTTCCTCAGCCCTTAGCACCATATAACCCAGTCTATATTATATCATCTTATTATTGTCTGTCTCCCCTAATAGAACGTAAACTCGGCACAGGCCGAGATTTCTACTGTTTCGCTTATTGGGGTAACCCCGTGACTGAAACCATTTCTGGCACATCATATGCACTCAATAAAGATTGATTGAATTATTAATGAACTGGAGCTTTGGTTTTATCTTCAAACAAGCAGAAGCTAAAGACTCTGTGTGATGAGGTGAGGGACTCCAGTGGCAAAAAATCAAAAATATGAATAAGAATAACAATAATTAATCACCCCCTGAGAGCCACCAGGAGCGCTCCACCAGTCCAGCTGTTCCTGGCACCAGGGTCTCGTTTCATTGATTTTATTTAATAGGGTTTGTAGTGTATCTAACACGCAGTCCAGAGGTGCTTTCAAGGTGGGAATGGTCAAATAGCATTACGACAAGTGTGTCATCTTGCAGATTGGAAGAACCTATTCATTTGGTGTGTTAGCATGCATTATCACCGCACTCTTGATTATGAATGAGAATGCTTCCTGCCTCACGTGACACATGTGATGAGGCTTTCTGAAGTCTATCCCTGACCTACATGAGGGAAATGGGAAAGCAAAAGAGAAATTAAAAAAAAAAATAACTCCTTTTCTTTAAAAAGCTTCAGGAAAATAAAAGGTTATGGTGCTGACTAAATTAGTACACAAACTAAATAAGTTTTAGAAACCTCAGTGTAGTCTTTTCTTTGTTATATTGATAACAGAAAAATTTCAGCACTGCTGTCTGCTGAAGTGGGTGTAATGTTTTGTCTCCTCAAATGTGACCATGGCAGATTACCTTGCCTTGATATTAGAAGAAGACAAGAAGTCATAAATCCAAGAAAAAATATTGCTTAATTAAAAGTTTAGTCACCCTACATTTAATCTCCAACTCTTACTCATAAATAAAAAAAGGATTAGATTTTTATCTACCATCATTGTGAGAAATGGACGAATTGCCCATTTAATGCTTAGAAAGACTATAATATGCTTAAACATAAATAAAATACAATAACATGCCATTTGAGGCCCAATGAAATGATTGTTTTAAATCAGAGTCCTGACAATAACTTCACAAACTCTTATCCCCAGTTTTAATGCAATCCCTTTGAACTACTTAACTTATAAAGTATTCCATTTGCAGTCTCAGAATAATAGAAACTATTTCCCCACCCAGACAAATCAATCAAAAATTGATTATCTCAAGATAAAATATAGATGTGGAATCTTACAAATTATTTCATTAGTGGCGCTAGAACACAAAAGTAATCCAAAAGTTATTGATCATTCTCAAAACTCAATAAATTATTTTCATCAGAACTTAATCATTGTTTATAAAAATCATACAACAGGGACCCTCATCTTTCATCAATCGAAGATCAATAACAACATAAAAGTACAACACAGGTATTGCAACCAAGTCACTCAATGAATAATGCATAGTGGTTTTACCATGAGTGCATTTTCTTCTAACACCTCTATGCACTCATGAATGATCATTACATTCCTACATTGTAGAGTTGAAAAGTGGTGTGTTTTTTAATATTCCATTTTTTCAGATAGCAAACTAGCAACAGACTTTAAAATAAAAAATGTATTACCAAGTGCAGCTTTTAACTTATAGAATAGGCAGTGTACTTATACCTTAGTTGTTTCATTTGCATATAGGTTCAAATATTTTGTCCACATAACTTTGAGATTACATTACATGAAACATTCATTCATTTGCATGATAACAGAAGTTAAATTATTGATGGGTCAAATGACTTTTTATAGGATCCATAACAACACTTTTCTTTCCCAAATAAACGCAAAGGAGGATAACTCATAACCCGTTATGAAACCAAAGAGAATCACACTTGATTTATGTAAATTTTAGTTTTTACAAAGAAAAGCATTGAGTTCAAGATACTTTTCAACAGTAATCAGTATCTTGCTATTATTTAATCAGATTCACATGAAAATATTAAAATGAATTTTATGCAATCTATTTTTAATTAAAATAAATGTTCCTAATTCTTCCTTGGAGAAAGTGGGCCATTGTCATGCAGTCATACACACTTATGATTTATAAAGGTCAAATGGCAGATCTGAGACTAGAAGAACAGGGAGAAATACTGTAAGCAATTTTAATCAAGGTTTTTCCATGCTCAAAGACTCTGAAATCTCTGAAACCTGACAGGGACTCTAGAAATTATCTACGACAGCCCCTCCTGTGGTGATGAGCATCCTAGATCCTAGGAGAAGAGATAAAATCCAGCCAGGATCATGAAGCCACATGCCTGTCTGGGGCATGAGACACCACACAGCAAAAACCCAGAGAGAAAATGGAGCAGCGTGGGACATGTATAGAGCCCTGGGATGTTCATGAGGCCATGGGATAGGTATGGAGCCCCAAGACAGGCATGGAGCCTTGATATGTGCATGGGGCTGTGAGGCCACATGAAGAGCCACACAACAGCTATAGAGCCATGGGAGAAGCATGAGGCCACGGGACAGGCGTGGGATCCTGGGACACACGGAAGGAGCCCCAGAACAGGTATGGAGCCCCAAGAGGAGCAGGTGGTGAGCCAAGCAATGCCAGTGGTCCCGAGGTCTGTGAGCCAGTCAAGGGAAGAGTGGTAAGAGGCAGGTCCATGGGCAGGGTTGGCAGTTAACAGGGAAAGAGGAAATGTGTACATGACACCCTCCAGACTGGGAGAAAGACAGCCTCTCGGAGGTAGGGAAGAGCTGGGGCTTCCAGTAAGTTAACATAAAGAAGAGCCAACAGAAAGTTACAAAACTTGTCACACATTTTTATTGTCAACACCGAACACATCAATGCCTTTAACAGGAAGGCAATGGAATATAGTAATACTGTTTGAAAGAAAAACACAGGATCCGTGAAAAATCATCATTCATCCTGTAGTATGGGAACAGAACCCGAGTATAAAATCCTGGGTTGGCCCCTTTCGGTCATGGTTTTTTGAATCACCCAAGGCTACATGTGGGGATAAGGCAGTTGTTTAAACTCGAGGGCCACATGCCACATCCCAGTCTGGTCCCAGTGATGGCGCAAGCTGGAATATCCATTTCGAGTCCCTCCGACCTGGGGCCAAATGTTGCTAATCTAGTGTCAATCATCCATACAGTTCTTCCATAAGTTCCAAAACAATTCTCAGGCCAAACAACAAATCCAGAAGTAGGAAGACACTCAGCAGGAACATCCAGGAGTTACAGATAGAGATCCCAGGGAGCTGAGAGGAGAATTAACAGCACCTGGCCTGATTCTGCAGGCAGAAGTCATCTTGGGCATTAATATTAAGTGCTGTCAATCTCAGTCCTGGGCAAATATGTGGACAAAACTATAATTCAAAAAGATACAGGCATCCCTATGTTCATAGCAGAACTATTCACAATAGCCAAGACATGGAAACAACATAAATGTCCATTGACAGATGAATGGATAAAGAAGATGTGGTACATATATACAATGCAGTACTATTCAGCCATAAAAAAAGAGTGAAATAATGCCATTTACAGCAACATGGATGCAACTAGAGATTATCATACTAAGTGAAGTAAGTCAGAAAGAGAAAGACAAATACCATATGATATCACTTATATATGGAATCTAAAATACGACACAAATGAACCTATCTACAAAACAGAAACAGACTCACAGACATAGAGAACAGACTTGTGGTTGCCAAGGGGGAGGGGACGTGGGTGACTGAATGGATTGGGAGTTTGGGATTAGCAGATACAAACTATTATATATAGAATGGATAAACAACAAGGTCCTACTGTAGAGCACAGGGAAATATATTCAATATCCTGTGATAAACCATAACGGAAAAGAATATGAAAAAGAATGTGCACATATATAGATGTATATGTATATTTATATATATATGTGTAACTGAATCACTTTGCTGCACAGCAGACGTTAACACAACATTGTAAATCAACTATATTTCAAATGAAATAAATTAAAAAAAATACTAAGTGCTGTCAGCTAAGACACTGAAAAAAGGCCTCCAAATTAGTCATGATATTAGAACTGCAAGACAAAGTAAGCCTGAGTACAGCATGATTCACCCCAGCGGTGGTCTTTCTCTGTGTGTTATGTGAAATTGCCCGATTCCTATAACTGGAGCACACTCTCTAAATTGCGAGCGTGATGGGTAAACTTTAATCATTAAACGAACAAAAGCAGAATATGGCACTAACGCCTTAAGTGGACATTAAACATTTAAAACTCATTTTGGATACAGTTATGAGATTCAGTAAGCGTGCTGAGAAACACGCTGTTTTGAAGGGTCACTATTTCCCCCCCTTTATTGGAACAGACGTTTAAGCAAACGACACAGACCTAAGTGTGAAGGGTGCGTCTGTCATGGGTCAGGGTGTTTTAGCAGCCACTGCACGAGCAGGGATAAATACTCCAGAACATGCAGTCAAGGGAGTACCCTTGCAAACACAGCAAGCTGTTAGGGCTTGTTGAGCAATGAACTCCACAAGACAAGTGGAGCCCGAAGTGGTAAATACTTTCCCAAGGCTGGGAAAAAAGATCCTGCCAGCACCTTCTGCCCAGCCAAGTAAATCAAATCAAGACTTCAATGAAAGGTGCTTACTTGTACTGAGATGTTCCTGCAGACTCTTCCTGAGCAGCCTCCTGTGCAGAGTGCCTCCAACGTATAATGCTAAATCATGAAATTTTAAATGTACCCAGAAACCAAGATGGTAAACATCAAGATGATCCAGCCCTTCCTTTTTTTCTGTCTTATCAGTGTTTCATCATACCTTCTCAAACTTTCTTGTATTGAGCACAGAAGAGTGTTTATGGGGCATAGCCACGGCCACCTGCTCAGCTATAACAGGAGCCATTTCAAGGACTGACTGGGCTCCAAACAACCGCAGGGAATCTTTTATGTCTGTTTTTGATCAACAGTCTTATCCTTTCTTAAGAGAAGCACTTCCTTCCTAAAGTACCCATACTCTTGGCCCATGGCCTGCATACTCCTTTCTCAGCCAAGATGGAGGTCCCCAGGTACTCCCTCCCTCTATCTGCCCTGCATCCTGGGTGCCCTGGCCTCCCTCCCTCTGGGCTGGCTGGAGGTGGGGTCTCCTTCCTGTGAGCTAATCCCTCGCCTGTGCCCAGTATCCTATCCCCTCCTATAGCCCCGGGGACTTTGCCTAGTCAATTATATCCCCCTGTCTTTTCGCTCTTCACCAGTACCATTTAAGGATGATTAAGTAATGCTCTCTTAAAAGCCGTTCCCTGTCCTCATGTCCCTGCCAACTGAGAGAGTAATTTTGATGTCTATTTCTTCACCTTACCTTTGTCCCTTCACTCATGAGCATCTAGGTTTATTCCCAGCACTGCTGCGAAACTGCTCTGATAAATGCCATTTGCTACGGGTTGATGTGTCCACCCCACGCCCACCCAGAGATATGTTGAAGTCCTAACCTCATGTACCTGTGATGATTGTGAACTTATTTGGAAATAGGGCCTTGATGTAATTAATTAATATGAAGTCATGCTGGGTGACGGTGGGCCCTAAACCTAATATGACTTGTGTCCTTATAAAAAAAAGAGAGGGGGTTTCCCTGGTGGCGCAGTGGTTGAGAGTCCGCCTGCTGATGCAGGGGACATGGGTTCATGCCCTGGTCCGGGAAGATCCCACATACTGCAGAGTGGCTGGGCCCACGAGCCATGGCCGCTGAGCCTGCATGTCCGGAGCCTGTGCTCCGCGACGGGAGAGACCACAACAGTGAGAGGCCCATGTACTGCCAAAAAAAATAATAATAATAATAAATAAAAATAAATAAATAAAAAGAAGAGAAAACAGACACAGACGCACAGAGAGAATGCCATGTGACTACAGACTCAGAGAACTGGAGTGATGGGTCCACAAGCCAAAGAACGCCAAGGACTGCTGACAGCCATCCAAAGCTAAGAAGTGGCAAAGATTCTTCCCTAGAGCTTTCAGAGCGTGGCCCTGGTGACACCTTGCTTTTGGACTTCTAGCCTTCAGAACTGTGAGAGAAGATATTGTGATTGTTTTAAACCACCCAGTTTGTAGTATGTGGTTACAGGAATACTGAGAAACTAATACACCATTGCTGACAGAGTTTCTGGGAAGGTAACCACCTGTCCCAGTTTTCCCAGAAGACAGTAGGGCTTTCAGTGCTATATCCCAAAAAAGTCTCGGGCAAATCAGGATGAGTTTGTCACTCTACCTTCTGGCCCACAGGTGCCTTGAACTGGCTGCATCATCAGACACTCTGACGGCCACCTCCCTCTTGAAAAAGCTCTCCTTTCTTGGTTCCCATGATACCTGCTCTCAATTAGTTAACTCCATCCGATGGCAGCTAGGAACTCAGCTTTCTCGATCTAACATCATTTCAGATTCCCCTTCTTTACCCTGTCTGGAACCAACAGCCAAGAACTCAGGGCTCACTCTCAGTGCCTCCTGCTTCCCCCTGTCTTATATCCTTTAAAACATCAACAACTCCCTCTTCAAATCTCCAGAATCCACCCAATTCTTTACATTTCTGCTACCACTCCCGTAGCTCAGGCCCTCATCGCTGCCCTCTTTGGTCACAGCAGCGGCCCCAGAATTTGCTCTTCCTGCCAGCATTTCTCCATCCTCCAAGGTGAGCCTGTGCAGACAAGAGGGGGACTTCTTGAGATGCCTTTTGATGCCGTGCATTATTGATTCCTCACTGTACATTTCATCTCCCTCTACTTCCTCTCTGTAATCTGAACTGACATTTCATGGCTTACTGTACTCGACACTTGCCAAAACCTGCTGTGCGCCCCTCATGAGATTCACAAACACCTTCTAACAATCATCTGGGACTCAGCTCTGGCACTGCTGCATCCTAGAAACCCTCCTTAACCATTCCTCTACAGCCCAGGCTGTCTGGTGCCGACACCCCTTCCCTGGGCTCACACAGCACCCGGCAAAGACACCCGAGAGGACCCTTAATACAATGTAATGCAACGGTCCTTCTGTTAGATTCCTCAAGATATTCTAGACCCTTAACAGGAACTAGGTTTTTTACCTCTATCTCCTCCATATTTAGTACAGACCCCCCGGTACATATATAGGCAGTTATTAAATGCCTGTTGAACGTTCACTCCAAATTTTAAAAATGAAAATTAAAAGTATGTTGAGATGCCATTTATGAGCTATGGGGTTTTCCCAAATCCCAAAGCTTAACAGTGCACTCGGTTGGAAAGTCTAGTGCGAAACAGATACTCCTATCCAGGGCAATGAGAATGCAAAATGGTGCAACCTTCATGAAAGGAAATCAGGGAGTATCTAGCAAAACTACAACTGCGTTCACCCCTTGACCCAGCAATTCCAATTCCAGGAATCTCTGTCAATGTTACACTTGCAAAAATATCAAAAGATGTGTGTGCAGGAGTCATTACACATTGTAACACTATACCTGATCACTTCTCCCAGCAGGGAGTTGCTGAGTAGACTAGAGTTCATTACATAGAGGAGAGCTATGTGACCATGAGAAGAAGTGCCATAAACCCATACTACTGGGACGTGGACTCCAGGGCATATCATGATGTCAAAAAATGCTAGATAGAGAAAACTCTTTATACATGCTACTTTTTAAGAAAAGAGGGTATGAATATATATGTGCATGTGTATGTGTGTGTGGAGTTTGGTTTATATTTAAAAAGAAGCATAAACTATAAGTAAAAGGTGAGCTAAAGGCAGAGAGAGTGAACAAGGTAAGGAAAACAGTTCCTCTAAACACCGCTTGTTTTATTAATTTGACTTTAAAACACTACAGAATAATGTAATGTAAATTTTGAAAATCTCGAAAAATCAAAAGTGAAATTAAACAAATGAAATTAACTGGATTTTGAGTTGTTGGCACTACCATACAAAGGGAAATTGTTTCGATTTAAAGGTGCTAATTTTGCTTCCATTTTCCAGTGAGATTTATACCCTGAGGACTAAAAGAAAAGAAGAAAAATCATCCGAAAGGGTTTTCTGTATTCAATAAGGACTAAAGTTGCACAGAACTTTTATTCTGAAATGACTAAGTATGAATTACAGGAAAAGGCAAAGGAATAATTATGCTGACCTGCAGAGACAGGATTCTGTGCACAGGAGAGAAAGATAGAGACATAAAATAGAAGAGGATCAGAAAGTGCCTAGAGTCCTGGAGATGAACTGGAAGTATCCAGAGCAACTTCTGGTGTGTTTTAAAGAACGTTCTCCTTAGCTCTATACACTGAAAACACCTGACTTTGATCACCGCTATGCTTGAATCAGATAAAAATGGCTGATTCTCAGGTCAATGGAAGGAGATGGGTAAGAGGAGTCTTATTATCCTAGAGAATAATCAAGCCATCCAAGGCCACTTGGGTTGTTGCCAAAGAACTCAGGGGCCAACCTCAAGAGGCTCCCCTAGGCCTGAAATGTGACAATTTCACCATCTGTAAGAACATAAGCTGCAAGTGATGGAAATATACCAAATATTGAAATCCATGTATTAAAAATAATTCTAATAACCACTTTTTTTTAAAAAAAAGCAAACATAACATTTTATTTGTCCCCTCTGGATAATGCTGGAGAGCCAACTAAGTAGGCTCTTTACAAAAACGGTAAAGGGAAGAAAAGTAAGCATTCACTCTGCCTTTCCTATGTCAGCTGCACCCTCAGGATATTCAAATAGTTGAGGAGGAAAAGTTACTTTATGTAGAAATATTTCAGCCATTAAATGAAAAAAGAATAGTAAAATTAAAAACTCCCAGTTTTTCACCCATGAATGAATCCGGAGATTTAGGCCGTGATCCTCGATGACTGATCATTTCACATCCCGTTGAAGGACACAGCACCACCCATGACACAGCAGAGACACAAAGATGCACACCTGAATCTGGGCAGCCTCTGGATATCACTACTAATTTACAGACACATCCAGGACAGAAGAGCGTCCGAATGACAGCAATGGGAAACTGGGCAAACCCTGGACTGTGGAAACTCTGCAGGATGATGGACTCAAGTTTCTTTAAAAATTAATTTGCAAGGGGAGAGCAACAACAACAAAACACAGTGAAGGATGAAGAGACTCAAGACATACACCAGCCAACTGCAATAGACGACACCAGCCAACTGCAATAGATGAAGGTCCTTCCGTTCCTGACTCAGTTCAACTGTTACCAGAACAAGGCACAAGCATTCCTGTGACCATCAGGGCTCTCACAGTACTCACTGGATGTTTGCTAATTTTATGGCATTGGTTTTTGTCTGGGTCTCTGATGTTTTGGTGTGATTACGGCATTATGAATTCCTTATCTTTGATAGCCAAGAAGTGAAATATTATGGCACTATTATATCATTTCTTGAATTTGCTTCAAAATAATTTGGTGAATGTGGGTAGAGCACGGCTGGGGATATACAAGAAAAAAGGTGGGCCAGGGATTAATAAATACAGGGGCTGGGTGTTCTTAGACTCTTCTATTTTTGTATATATTTCAAATCCTTTTGTGATACAAAAGTTACAAAATAACAGACCACAAAACTATTCATTGGATGAATTATTAAAATACAATGTCTGATTAATTATACTCAGTTTCATGATATAAGAGCAAGTTCCTTGAGGACAGAGACAAAGACTAGTTTACTTATCACCTTAAATGCTTAGAAATGTCCAGGGTGTAAAGAACCCTAAATAAATTTTGATGAATTAAAGAAGAAAAGAATGTGTATACACACTAATCAATTGATCCTACAGATATGTAGGCATATTTGAGACAGTAAACCAATTCTGTCTGCCACGCAATGCCAGATAGAGATAAAGGCGTACATTGTGTGGTGGGACTAAGGATTTGTTGGGAAATGCTGAAATGAAGAATTTTTTTGTTTTGCTTGGTTTTGTTGTTATTTCTGTGGGTCACATTTTTCTCCCCCGGTTCAAATGCCTAGGAGGCTGACAGCACCTGTTAAGTAAAAGTGGCCTCAACAATGGGACGTTCTGCCTATGATAATTCTGAGCTTGGATTCTTCTTTTTTTTTACATCTTTATTGGAGTATAATTGCTTTACAATAGTGTGTTAGTTTCTGCTTTATAACAAAGTGGATCAGTTATACATATACATATGTCCCCATATCTCCTCCCTCTTGCGTCTCCCTCCCACCCTCCCTATCCCACCCCTCCAGGTAGTCACAAAGCACGGAGCTGATCTCCCTGTGCTATGCGGCTGCTTCCCACTAGCTATCTATTTTACATTTGGTAGTGTGTATACGTCCATGCCTCTCTCTCGCTTTGTCACAGCTCACCCTTCCCCCCCCCCCATATCCTCAAGTTCGTTCTCTAGTAGGTCTGTGTCTTTATTCCTGTCTTACCCCTAGGTTCTTCATGACATTTTTTTTCTTAAATTCCATATATATGTGTTAGCACACAGTATTTGTCTTTCTCTTTCTGACTTACTGCACTCTGTATGACAGACTCTAGGTCTATCCACCGCATTACAAATAGCTCAGTTTCGTTTCTTTTTATGGCTGAGGATTCTTCGTAAGATAGTGATCAGTTTCAGAATATGAAATTCTTGTGATGGGGGATTTTGTATTTTTGCTCTGATTTTAAACAATGTCTAAAACAAGACTCACAGAATGATAGAGCGATAACCACTGCTATTCTGAGTATGCAACGAGCATTTAAATGGTGCCTTTGCAATCAGAGAGTGCTCGACCCTCACCTTTATAGGAGATGACCGGGTGCTCTGCTCTCTGGCACTGAGATGCGTCTGTCTCCGGCTGGGCGAGTCTCCACCATCCCAGGCTTGAGAAGAGCCACGCAATGATGCAGGGTCCCTTCATGGTGGGCAGGAGACCTTAGGCTCTGGACACTTGTCTTTAACCAGAAGCTCGTCGTCCCGTCATGTGGGGAAAGTGCCTAAAACACGCAAAAGAGAACAAGTGCATTAACATGGGTTCACGTTTTCTGGTGGCTGGTCTTTTAGTAAAGCCCGATCACGCCCTTTAAAAAAAAAGAGCCTTGCAGTGCTTGGACAAACACACCTTTTTCTAGGAGATATTTCAGAAATGTAATAATGTATGTCTCAATCTAGACCTCTTTTCCTCCCAATAATTTTATGAGATAACCCATTGATTATAAAAGAAGAATGTTCAAGTTTAAGCTCTATCAAGTCGTCATCGTCCCCACCCCCATGAAGAATTCAGTTTCAGAGTTGTGACCATCGATTGGTTTTCCCTTGGAACATCATTCTCACCCGGTCATGCAAATGCAGATCTACATGTGGATGCCCTAAGAATCCCTCCCCTTCCCTTTTCAAAATACAAAAGCCCCTATTAAATAAGGCCATGACCATTGTCCTTGACTAATAACCTGATGAATACTATCTACCCAGCTCTTAAAAATCATCCACAGTGGGTGCCTTTCTCCTTTGAAATTTACAGATGACCTTCCTGCAAAGTTTTTGGCTAGAGATCAAGTGTGCATCAAATAAAACCTATACGGAGCACCTACTGGGTGAAATGAAATTGCCGTGCTGGGAGCTGGGAAACTTTAAAGATTACGAATAATTTAAAAGATTAATAAGCTTTAAAATAAGACAGGCTAATAAAAATAACTATAATCCAAGCTGTTAGAAAATCATAAAAAGAAGCAGGAGCGCTATGGGGGTTAGGAGAGAGAGTACGACTGCTACTTAGAGAGATCAAGGGTGGGTCAAAGGAAGACTTCATATTTGAGTTTAATCGTGGAGGATAAAGAGGATTTCAACAGATGGAGACTTCTGGAAGTAATCCAGAAGAGGATGAAATGATGCACTGGAGGGCCAAGAGGAATGAGTAGGCAACATGTGTTGGGAACAGTTTACTGTACTTGACCCCAGGGGATAGAAAGGGGAGAGATGGAAAGCAGCTTAGAGAGAATGTGGGGTTAAGATTTGGAAGGTGAATGAATGATACTAAGGTCTGAGGTCTCTATTTTTAGGCAATAAGCTACCACAGTATATTAACATTAGAAGAAATAGTAATCATTCTCACCATAGCATACACAGGAAATCGGCTAAAGAAGAGCAGAAAGGTCGAGAAGTTAAACTGAAGATACAGCAATTGTTCAGAAGAGAAAGAAAGGAAGCTGTGACTTCAGGTGGGGTCAATGTGAACAGAAATTAAGGTAAACCCAGCAAACACTCAGTGTGACGGGTCAGGCAAAGTACAGAAAATTAAAGATGTCCACAGCTTCTTCGACCTTGCTCCCACTGAAGGCTGGATCTTCACCCCCTCTCTTGAATCTGGGTTGGCTCTCTGACTGCTTTGCTCAGTCAGATACAACAGAAGTGATGGTACCCTAGTTTCTAAGCCCATACCCTAAGAGGCTAGCAGTTTCTACTTCCTGTCTCCTCTGTGGCACTGAGACACTGGGTCAGAAGTGATGGTACCCTAGTTTCCAAGCCCATACCCTAAGAGGCTAGCAGTTTCTACTTCCTGTCTCTTCTGCGGCACTGAGACCCTGGGTCAGAAGTGATGGTACCCTAGTTTCTAAGCCCATACCCTAAGAGGCTAGCAGTTTCTACTTCCTGTCTCCTCTGGGGCACTGAGACACTGGGTCAGAAGTGATGGTACCCTAGTTTCCAAGCCCATACCCTAAGAGGCTAGCAGTTTCTACTTCCTGTCTCCTCTGCGGCACTGAGACACTGGGTCAGAAGTGATGGTACCCTAGTTTCCAAGCCCATACCCTAAGAGGCTAGCAGTTTCTACTTCCTGTCTCCTCTGGGGCACTGAGACACTGGGTCAGAAGCCCAATGTCCCTGAAACTGTCATGCCAGGGAGACCACATATACGTCCTCCTGGTGATATTTCCCACTAAGCCCAGCTTCCCAGCCAGCCCCACCAAGGCACCTGATATATGAGTAAAGCTGAAACCCACTGAGTAACTTTAGTATCACAAGAGCAAAGAAATCAACTAGTTGAGCGCTGTCCAATTTCCTAACCCCCAAAGTGTGAAATATAATAAATGGTTGTTGTTCTAATCTGTTAAACTGGGAGGAACAGAAAGCAAAGAGGCACAGATGGACAGAAGATAAAGAATGTGAGTCACTTTGAGGACAGTCATGTCATTTTTTAAAATATGATAATCAACAGAAGAAGTTTTAGAGGAGGATATGATCATTTGGTTTTGTGCATGTTGGGTTTAAGATGCCAAGAGAATATTTAAGGAAATGCAGCTGACTGTGGAAAATCCAGGTTGGATGCTCAGGAAAGAAAAGAATTCAGAGACAGCATATAATCTTTGCAATGTTTAAAATCATGGGTGTGGTTGAGCCTCACCAAGGGAAAGCATGAGAAAAAAAAGGGCTAAAGAGAAGTGTTTATTTAGAATTTGTTCAAGAAAAGTAACCACACGAAGATGAGACAAGAGAACAGATATAGCGCATCAAGTGAACACAGCACCATGGGAGCCAAGATAGAAATAACACATTTTAAAAAGAGGTCTCAAATGTAAAATAGATAGCTAGTGGAAAGCAGCTGCATCGCACAGGGAGATGAACTTGGTACCAAAGCACCTAGAGGGGTGGGATAGAGAGGGTGGGAGGGAGACGCAAGAGGGACGGGATATGGGGATATATGTATACGTATAGCTGATTCACTCTGTTATACAGCAGAAACTAATACAACATTGTAAAGCAATTATACTCCAATAAAGATGTTAAAAAAATTTTTAATAAAAAATAAAAAGAGGCCTCGTCCACTGTACCCTGATGAGGTAGAGTGAAGACTACTGGCTTTAGTCAAAGGACATATATACACTACCAAACGTAAAATAGATAGCTAGTGGGAAGCAGCCATGTAGCACAGGGAGATCAGCTCGGTGCTTTGAGAACACCTAGAGGGATGGGATAGGGAGGGTGGGAGAGAGGGAGACGCAAGAGGGAAGAGATATGGGAACATATATATATGTATAACTGATTCACTTTGTTATAAAGCAGAAACTAACACACCATTGTAAAGCAATTATACTCCAATAAAGATGTTAAAAAAAAAAAAAAAGGACAGTCAATGGTCAACTCTGGGGTCAGTTTCAGAAAAACAGGAGACAGAGTCCATGACATGAGAAACCAAGAAGGGAACAGATGAAGCAAAAGTGCGACAGAATATCTGTGGTAACTTGAATGCTAGGTAACCCCAGAAAATTCAGTGAAATCAGGTAAGCACGGAAGGACCAAAGTTCAGAAAATTTTAGGGTACAGAAAACAGATCATTAAACGTGGCTTCTTTTCTGAGGAGTGGTGAGTGGAGAAGAGACTGCAGATTTAAGAGGGAGAGACGGTGTAAGATCCAGAAAAATAGGGGTGGCAAACTATTAAGGTTCCAGTAGAGAGGCTGGTTATGAAAGGGAGGAGAGGGGCCTCTTCTTTAACAAGGGGTGTGCACACGAGTCCGTGGTGATATGTCAACATAGAGAAAACACGAAGTGGAGGGTACATCGAATTTCACAGTCTCCATATTTTGCGCCCCATTGACTCAATCCTCCCATGGATGGAAATGTTCAAATTAGGCAGAGAAAAAAGTGAAGGGGCTGCAAATCATGATGAGGCAAGAGTATGGTTTCCAGAGGAGGGAGAGAGTCTGAGCATGAACGTGGGGGAAGGAAAGGAGAGAAAAACTGGGAGCCAAGGATACATCTGTCCAATGGGTCCATAATCCCTGACCAGGCCAGTACATTGTAATGGGCAATGGAGGCACACGTGCTATTTTTTCCTGGGTTTTAAAATTAAAAGTATGATTCATTTCACTCTTGGAAAAGGGGTCACAGTCTGCAAAACTGGAGACTGCTCTTGAACTCCAGTCTGGAGGCAAATACATGAAGCAGCCCATCTTTCTTCTCCCTCTGACCTGAGACTTATGACATGACATTTTACCAAATGACATATCTTAATAGGAGTTTGGGATGAACACATAGACACTACTATATATAAAATAGATAATCAACAAGGACCTACTGTATAGCACAGGGAACTCTACTCAATATTCTGTAATAACCTATATGGGAAAAGAATCTGAAAAAGAATGGCTAGATGTACATGTAGAACTGAATGACTTTGCTGTACACCTGAGACTAACACAACATTGTAAATCAACTATATTCCAATATAAAATAAGAAATTAAGTTTAAAAAGAGTAACACCCATTAGAGGCGTTTTATTTTATTTTTTTATTTTTATTTTTTGGCTGCGTTGGGTCTTCATTGCTGTGTGCGGGCTTTCTCTAGCTGTGGCGAGCAGGGTCTATTCTTCGTTGTGGTGCACGGGCATCTCATTGCGGTGCGTGGGCATCTCATTGTGGTGGCTTCTCTTGCTGTGGAGCATGCATGGGCTCTAGGCACAAGGGCTATTGTGGTGCACGGGCTCAGTTGCTCTGCAGCATGTGGGATCTTCCCGGACCAGGGCTCGAACCTGTGTCCCCTGCACTGGTAGGAGGATTCTTAACCACTAAGCCACCAGGGAAGTCCTGTTAGAGTTGTTTTAGATGTAATTTTGATCTGTTCAGAGCAAGGAGATTTGGAGCACCCTCAACAGTACACTCGGGAAAGGGCTGCAGGTAGAGTATCACTGTCCCACATCAAAACAAAATGGTGATGATAAAAATTTATGGGAAGGGGCTTCCCTGGTGGCGCAGTGGTTGGGAGTCTGCCTGCCGATGCAGGGGACACGGGTTCATGCCCCGGTCTGGGAAGATCCCACATGCCACGGAGTGGCTAAGCCCGTGAGCCATGGCCGCTGAGACTGCGCGTCCGGAGCCTGTGCTCCGCAACGGGAGAGGCCACAACAGTGAGAGGCCCACGTACAGAAAAAAAAAAAAAAATTATGGGAAGGATAGTGAAAGTAACGGTGAACTCTCAGCAAGTGCTAGCTAGCTGTGTGGCAGGCAGGACACCAAGCACTTACACCCCCACCTGGCAGCCAGCAGGCACCCAGAGCAGTATCTCTGACACATCAACTCCCACTGAACAGCATCCACCACAGAAATGAATGGAAGCATGGCCGTCTCGACCTCTGAGACTGAGCTCAGGTCACCCTAGGGCTAAAAGCAAATTCCTCTCTTGCAGATAGTTTTCAGTGCGTCAGACCCAAGCCAACATAGAATCCCCTTCTGTTAACCATGAAACAAGTTATACAGACAACTGCCAACTGGACCTGTCCTATATTTCCAATAGCCATGCATTCCCATCTCAATCCTAACATCTTGCCTCCCGAAGGAAAGCTGAAGAAGAATAATGCAAGTGCCTGAAACGTTCCTTCCCTGGGATGTTGAAAGTGATGATTAGAGAAGAAAATGCCCTGTCAAGTGAAAGAGCTGCTAAAATGGGACAGATCCATGGTCCTATGGGGATGAGATGAAATTATATGTTTGCCACGTTAAGCTAAGGGAAGCACATTTAATGAGAACAGGTGATTTTTAGAAGTTTATAATTTTCGAACTATAACACGTTACCTTTGTTCTTAAAATAAAGGTACTGTAAACAGTCAGCCTGGTAAGGTACCAGGGAGGGGCGTTCACAGTTTTCATTTACATCAGGGTTTTCTGAGTATCCTACCAAGCAAAGCTAACTCGTTGAATAGTCCTTTACTCAAAACAGGCTCAGATCTACATATCAGGTCCTTCCGTCCTGGACTCTCACCTCTCAGTGGAATGTGGTGGGGTGGGGAGAAGCATATTTATATCAGAGGTTTTAGTGCTCAATCTATTGCCATTTCGAGCCAGGTAATTCTTTGTTCTGGGAGCTGTTCTGTGCCTTTAGCAGCATCCCTGGCCTCTCTACCCACTAGATGCCAGTAGCAACCCCCCAACCTGTGCCAACCAAAATGGGCTCCAGACTTTGTCAAATAGCCCTGGTTGAGAATCTCTGATTTGTATGTATCAAAATACCTCTCCCTCTTTAGAAATTAAATAAGCCATCATCACTTGAAAGATTATTTTTAAATATGCTTATATAAATCACCCAACTGAATTCGTATTGAGTCATTTCAGCAAAATTTCAATAAAAACGAAAGTCACGTTAATTATAACTCTTTGCTACATTGGGGAAATACATGATGAAGGAATGTTCAAAGGATCAATTTCAATAAAAGTTGCTTCGAATTTCATCCTACCACCTCTGGAAAAGTAAAAATATGTTTGGTGACAATACTAAACAAGTTGATTTTGCCAATAGGAAGATTATTACAGCAGGCCACTTTGGGCTACAAAACAGAAGCATTTTCGTTGCATCTACTTCAAAATCCCTGAAGCCTTCCCTTTAGTCTCCTGATGTGGGAGTACGTTCTCTCTATAAGCTTGATCTAAATAAGCAAAGTTCCATATATACATGTTTGTGCAATAAATAACATTTCTCATTCACACCCACACTGCAAATGAATAGGCTTTGGGGAACAGAAAATAACTGTTCCTTTTAGTTAAAAAAAAACTGCTGTCAGATAAAATAGAAGTCAAAAGAATGAAAGCTTACACAAGAAGTTTTGCTTCAGGAACAAAGTCTAACTACTGATGAATAAAACCAGATCCAAAATAAGCTTCACGTACTTTTTTTCAGGGGAGGCTGGTGTTCCTCTGAATCTCTGACCCACTGTAAAGTTGGAAGTGGCCAGATGCATGGGCGCAACGCAGAGAGCCCACAGAAACTCTGCCAGCCCGGCTCCTACCTGATGGCTTTAGGACCTCCATTGCAGACAAGATGGAGAAGTCAGGTGAGAGAACTGACCAATGAGCTGCTCGGAGAGGACCAGGAAGCCGAGCCCCACACCCACTGGAGCACAGCAGCCCTTGGGAGGATGCTTCGCGTGCGCATCTCAACTGTAAAAACTTACAGTCTGTTGTAACATCAGAAGCACGACAGGATTTATAAGAAGGGGATGGACAGCTCTTCTGAAGGTCTGTGTTTGCCCTCATCTTTCCATCCATCTCTTGGCCCTATTCCATGGGATCAGATGAAACACTCCCCCAGAGACTAAAGCCCCAGCCCGAACCGAAAGCAGCAGAACCACTGAAGAAATCAGTCCATCATCTGAACAAACCGTGGAGCCTTATTCCCGCACACCCTGGCACAGCCAAACATCTACTGCACAGTCGTCAGCTGCTGCCAGGTAAACAGCCTTGCCCTACTCAAACCCTCTCAGGATTTTCCACTGCTTTCCGAAGAGAATACTCTGCCCTTCCACCAACGAGCCATCTCCTCCTAATTCCACCTCCACTACTCCCAGTGCCAAGGCTTCCCTTCAGCCCCTCCCGCCTAGCCACGGTCCTCCGGGTAAGCCTTGCACACTCTTTGCATGTTTGCTGATGCCTCGGGCCCCACTGCTGCCCCGAGTCTTCCCACTACCCAAGGTCAAGGCTGGCCTCCACCTTCTGCACACACAGCGGCTGCCTACTCCAGCCAAGGTGGCAGATCCTTTCTGGGAAACCCTGAGGAACCAGTTACAGTGCCTGCTTCCTCATCAAGGGTTCCATGGAAAGTCATAACCTTTCACATTTCATAAACAAGCTATGGGCTGAACACGCAGTTACAGCCCCAAATGTATGCGTTCCGACAAGCTGAATCGGCCATCTGAATGAATCAGAAGTCACGCAGCCGACATTCTATTTAGCAGCATCCAGAACTCACGCATCCCTTGCCACTGAACAGGCACCACTGTCAGAGGGTTTATGCAGCCCCTTGGCACACAGGAGACAGGAAGTGAGTCAACAACTCACTGAATCCGTGAGGTGGAGGGGCCGGCTGAAATCACCTCATCTCTCCCTTCACTTTGCAGCAGAGAAAGCGAAGGCTCAAATGGATTGAACGGATCTTACAGATTAAGGTAAGATCAAGTGTGCAGTGTCAGGCCATGTCAAAACAGGAGAAAAACCCTCTGGCCCTTTGCCTGGCACACTCAGCCTTCCTGCTCACGCTGGTGAAACCACACATTTATGGCCGCAAGTTCAAACAACCCGAATTACCCCCAGAAACACAGTCTTCTCCCCGGAGTAAAGCATAAGAGATGAACCCATGGCCTGGAAACAGGGGGCATCCTTAATCCAGACAGTCATACTGAAGGATGCCACCTGTGGGCAAGGGACAGCCCTCCAACACAGACGAGGACACAGTCTGGGCATTTCCAGCTCACAGGTATAAGTAGTCAAGCAAGTAAAAGTCCATCTTTTGATAATTACCAAATTATCCTAGAAGTAGGAGCAAAGTCTTAGGGAACATAGAAAAGGGAGGAATCCCTCTGAATGGATGAAGAAGACAGAAGCTATGGCTTCTGAAGGGGTTCAATTTCAAGTGTTCAAAGAAGGGGGAATAAAGGTCAGGGAGCATCTAAGCCCTCACTGTCTTCATGGCTGGAAGGAACCTGTTGAATGAATCTGTGCTCTTTCCTAGTAGTAATGTCAGACATTCTAGGTACTGAGCAGAAAATGGGATTAAATGAAGAATCAATAAAACAATAAACTTGGGCTTCCCTGGTGGCACAGTGGTTAACAGTCCGCCTGCCGATGCAGGGGACACGGGTTCGTGCCCCGGTCCGGGAAGATCCCACATGCCACGGAGCGGCTGGGCCCGTGAGCCATGGCCGCTGAGCCTGTGCATCTGGAGCCTATGCTCCGCAACGGGAGAGGCCGCAACAGTGAGAGGCCCGTGTAACGCAAAAAAAAACCCCAACAAAACAATAAACTTAAGTTAATGCACAGTGTTCAAGTAAATAGATTCTTCTAAACTTTTTCAAAAACAATAACCGAACATTTTATTCTTTGGGAAATAAAGCAAAATTAAAGTTTTCTTGTTATTGCGTTGAGTCTATAAGGGCAATCAGGATGTTCACCAGACATATTGCATCTTCACTTTTTAGGTACATTTTTATGAAAATTGGATCCTATTTATATTATTTTAACCTATGTACCGTCACTGCCAAATTTCAGCCAAAAGAGGTTTAACACAAATGAATTAGTGCAACGTTTTTAGGAATGTCTTAATGAAAACACTGACCACCCTCAAGTACAGAAACACTGCCAGATGCCACCTTCAGGTAACTGAGTAAGAAAATGACTTTATTACTCATAGGTTTTCATCGTATCTGAACTGAGATGAGATAGGATTTTATGGCTATATAAAATGACTTCATGGAATAAAATGAGAAAAAGCAAACATTGACGTATTTTACACATTTCAATAATGGTTCAGCTCCAGCGACCTTATTTTATATCTCTCTTCAAAGGGAACTGTTATTACACTTTTGTCTTTTTCCCCTTGTTTAGCTCCAGATCGCCTGGAGGGACCATAAAAATAAATGAAGTCCATTTGATAAAATTATCATTTACACAAAGGCAATATTAATTTTATCTGTCAGCAGGTTTTAAAACTAAGAGAAGGTTCATTCAATCTACTTCTGTAATAGGTAAATCAACAGGAATACTTTCTAAGAATGAAAAAAAAAACCCTTAAATAATGGGTGTTTCAAGGCAATATAACTATATTGACAATTTCTAAAGGATTTATCTAGAGAGAGGAAACTCATAGGGACGGAACAAAATAATCACATTATAAATGACTCTCATAATGTGACAATTACTATTCATAGCTCCCGTTCATTTTTAGGTGAGATAGGCAGGAGCTGCAGTGCCACTTTGTCTCTTGTCACCTAGAAGGTGTGATGTCTATGATGATCTGCAAAAGCATGCAACACTGGCAGGAAGAAAAGAATGCTCCCCAACGTTTCTGCTCTGGTCAGCGTCACTGGTCGCCTTCTGATTGCCAAGTCCGGTAAGCTGATGCAACTGGACATCTGTCACCATGGCATCTGCGCCCATGACCTCTCCAACTGAATATCTCCGCAAACCCTCTCCTCCCTGGTTTCCTTAACACCCCAATCTCCCTGTGTGCTTACTGCATCCGGAACTCTTACTCCCGTCTTCCCTTTAAATGAAAGTGCACCCCACCCCAATTTCTCTCTCTGAGGACTCACCCACCATTTTCTCCTCCTTCATCTTCCCAAACGTCATGTGTCATTTTGTCTCTGTGTTCTGACAACTCTTCCCTTTTACCCATATTTAGAATCATGCCCCACTCCCCACCCTAACCAACCCTCTCTATTTCTCACGTCTACATGGTTAGCTGTTTTTGACAGGTTTCCCTGCCTCTAGCTCCAATTCTTAAGCTTCATCTCTGAGTAGCCTTCTCTGACTTTTTTCGACTTCCCCCCCCATCCCCATGTGGCCCCTCTGTACATCAACACTCATTTCTATTATAGTCGTTATCACCCTGAACTATAATTGCCTGTGTATGTGCCTCATTCTAAAATAGGCTGTGAAACTCTCAACCTCTGGACAATACAGGATGTAGTAGACACAAAAAGTTACCACCTGAGGAATGAGTTAATGGAGAAAAACAATGTAAATCAACATACACCTCTCTACCTTCTAATCAATATTTATGCTTCCATTAAAATGCAATTCTTGTTCCCTTTCCTTCTATGACTCTACTATTCATTGTCACAGATGTTTTATTCCTCTATTAAAATTCTCTTAACATCTGGTCCAAATATGAGGATTCCCATGGTTTTGAGAAATGTCCTTTCTAAATGTCATAATTTTCCAATTAGTGGTCAAAGGGATGAAGGGATTACTATAGGCAGACCAGCGAAAAAGAGGAAGTCTCCCAGGTCTGGAAACATGAAAGCACATGGAAGATATACCTGAAGTGTGTGAACCCTGAGGGGTTTGAGTAACTTATTCTGGCACACCATAATTTGCTGGAACCACTTGAAAAATCAAAAGACAAAAAAAAAAAAAGGAATATATTACAATTCACAGCAGAAGTAAATTCATAAAATTCATTATTCTAGGGTGAAAATGCAAATACCTTGAAATTGTATCAGATAAATTTACAGATAATAGCCAACTGATACACTTGGGAAAACTAGGCTATTGAGTGAAAAGGCCTCTGATTGGTGTTTTCAGATTTCAGTTGGGAATGGCCCTTGTGTGTGATGTCTGATGATACCTATTAGGCCAGTGGACCAATACACCAAAGCTGATTCATTTGAGTTCAAATGTGTCACACTCTTTGGTCTAAGGACAAAAAAGATAGACCTCAAGAGCACTCATTACATTTTTGGGGTCCGTTTATTAAAAACAAGAATAAGAAATCCTTACAAAAATAAAAAATAACTATATTGTACTGCATATTTGAAATTTGCTAAGAGAGTAAATCTTAAAAGTTCTCATCATAAGAAAAAAATACTAAGCCATATCATATCAAAATCAAAGATTCTGCTAATCGGAGTACAATAAAATATAGGAAACTGCAAAGAAGGTTATGTGGTGATGCACAGCATTAATACATCTCTTGTTTTCCTGAAATAAGCCTGTAAAATAAGTATTAGCATTCTTTCCTAGTCTACAGATGTGAAGACTCAAGGAGGTCCCACAGATAAACAGAAGAGCTAACAATTCTAACAGGTACATCCCTGGCTCCAAATCCATGGTCATCTCGCTACACTGAAGGTACCATCCCAGTGTATACCGCGTTTCTGCAGTTATCATTTATTGACTAAGAGTTGGGAGCTCTGCTAGACACATGGATCCTCTGGTTAAAAAAAATTAGCAGGTGCTCTATTTCTACCAACTGACTTCAGTTGGGCCTGAATATGTATTTCCTCAGGGACAGAAATTTCGTGAAGTGACTGGCAGCATCATTCACCAATCCTGGAGCCTGAGACCTCACTGATCATAATTTAATCCAGATGGTGATGAATGTGCACCAGCCCTTGAACAACTATGAGATGGCCTTAGCATCTAGTGTCACCCTCTGCTCACCACCTACACATCCTCCTGGGAGCTCAAGTTATGGAAGAGCAACCATCAGCAGGTGAACATAGATGTATATCTCAGCTCCAACCTGACCCTGACACTGCAACTTCCATCCTCTCTTCTCTTCTACTTGAGTGCAGAGAATTACCTCCAACCAAACATGGACCTAACAAACCCTCAGTTGCCCCTCTTCCCCAAATCTGCTTCCTGCCTGAGTCCTCCCCATAACAGCTAGAGTCATTTTGGCTTCTCTAATTCCCCCACCTGCCACTCTACACCATCAGTAAACCCTGTCCTATGGATCACACACCTGGCCCCCTCTCACCTCCATGGCTGCAATCCCAAGTGAAGCCGCTTCCTCTCTCCCCTGGACTCAGCAGAAGCCTATCTAGTCGGGGTCTTGGGGCTTTCACGCTTGCCTCCCCTGCAACAAAGCCTATTATCTACGTTACAACCAGAGCAATCCTTGTAAAGAGACTAAACAAGTCAAACTCAGAGAAGCAGAGAGTAGAATTGGCTGCCAAGGGCTGGGGAGTGGGAGAAACGGGGAGATATTGATCAAGGGGTACAAAGGTTCAGTTATGCAGGCTGGATACGTTCTGGAAATCTAATGGACAGCATGGTGACTGTCATTAATAATACCATATTGTGTGCTTGAAATGTGCTAAGAGAGTAGATCTGAAATGTCCTCACCACACACACACACACACACACACACACACACACACACACACACACAAAGGTAACTAGGTGACGTGATGGATATGCTCGTTAGTTTGACTGTGATAATCATTTCACAATGTGTACATATATCAAAACATCACGTTGCAGTTTGTCCTAATGATATGGTATGTTTATATGATTCCCTAATACTGGAGCACCTTTGCATTACAGGCCTAACTATAACTAAATCAAGGCAGATTGTTATTTTATTACAATTGATTAATTCACTTTACTAAGATCTTAAGTCAGTTGTGATTGTGTATTACCGTTTTTAGGTTTTGTTATCGAAGTTATGTAAGTTTCATAAAATTGTTTAGATAATTTTCCAATAAAATTTCCACCTTATTTGCTCTTAAAAAAAAAAACCCAAAAAACACATCATGTTGTACGCTGTAAATATATGCAATTTTTATTTGTCAACTGTACCTCAATACAGCTGGAAACAAAGAATCAACGAAAATAAAACATCTGTATTCTTTAAAGGGTTGTCCCCACCCACTTCTGCACCTTCCCCAGCACTCCCATGCACCGTGCTGGGGCCATGAACACGCATACACGTACCTCTCTGGTATTTTCGCCCACCCAGCTCATCACCTTTCAGATGCCACTTGGTGGTCCTTAGGTCCAGAGGTTGTTTCTCTAAGTCCTTCCAAGGGGCCTCCTTCTCATTACTCAGGTGTCCTTCAATGTCACCTCCTCAGAAAGACCTCCCCAATCCGTCCAGCTGAAGCACAGCCTCTTCCCCTCTACCAGATTCCTCTACGTTCACTTCTTCAAGTCACTCAAAACTACGTGAAATCACTCAACTGATGTATCTGCTTATGGCCTGTTTAACCCACAAGAATATCAGAACTGGAGGACTGAGCCTGGGTCTTGCTTGCTGGATGTCCCAGGGCCCAGAAGACAGTATGATATTAAGTATTATCGACTGACCGACTAGATCCTAGAGGGGATAGAAACCAAGACAGCCTTGAACTAAGTGATGGAAAAATCATTGTAAAGGCCTGGATACTTTCTGCCAGTGCCGCTGAGGAGTGCTCACGGCAAGTTTCGGGGGCGTTTCCATGGAAAACTACAAGTTCCCTCACAAGGAATCAATCTATTAGGTGAGATTTCAGGAGAACAAGTCAACGAAGACCATGAATTAGCTGCCACAGAAACATCGAACGATTAGCACATAATGCAACGCGGGGACACGCAGATGTGCTGTGAACACATTGTGTTTTATTTTTCAGTTCATTAGCCTGAAACGTGGAAAGGTCATTGAGGACATTACAATAAAGGTCTCCATGGTTTAAAGTAATCCCCAACTGTGTTAAATTCTGCACTTCAAAATATTAAAAGCTATGTGATGGTGGATATGTTAATGGAAACACAAAAAGAATGATTCCTAAATACAAGTCCAGGAAAAGCAATGACAGATTGCATCAATTTGGCACACTGTTCCTTAACAGTAAAGGGGGCTAAACACCGCTGCAGGATGCCTGCTTGCTTGATTTTGCCTTGTGAAAATTAAGAACTACCTATGGTACCCCTCAGCCCACAATGTCCCGGTGACCCGCCCTGCCCACCACCGCTAGTTTGGGAGAGGCAGCATTGCAGAGATGAAACATAGACACTGGACCCAGACCACCTGGGTTCCAATTAGCTCCAACAATAACCTTATGTCTCAGGTTCCATTATCTGTCATATGGAGATAAAAACCCATAGCTTAAGATTATATGAGTTAATTTGAAAGAACATAGAAAATTCCCTAGCGATTAGGAAGCACTAAAAAAGTTTTAATAAGTAAGAGCTATTTAAAAAAATGCTTCTTAAATCTTGCAGGAAAAGAAAATCTCTAACCACCAAATTAGTGTCTTCCTACAAAGAGATGATAAAATCAGTTCACTGTTTAAAAAGAGCTGTGATGGTGGGTGGCCTCAGCCTTAGGAAAATTCCACATCTCCCCAGGAAGCTTGTAAAAGAACATTCATAGCAGCATTTTTCATAATAGCAAAGACCCAGAAATAATACAGGTGTCCACTAAGAGAATGGAAAATTTTATGGTATATCATATCACGGGGAAAATGGATGGACACCAGCTACATACAACATAAACAGATAATGGAAACATCACAGTGAGAGAAAAAGTCAAGAATAATATATAATATAGTAAATCACTATTTATTGCAAATAGACAAAGAAGCAAAACTAAACAATAAATTGAATTTGTTAAGACTATATTTAAACACAATATTGTAAATCAATTATATTTCAATTTTACAAAGATAATAAATATCATGGAAACATGTTTTAAGACAATTTAAAAATGTGACAAATAAAACATAAAAAATATTTTTAAAAAGCAAGGAAACATAAACAGAAACTTCACAGTCGTGCTCATGTGAAAGTGAATAAATAATTGAATGAACAATGGAGATAATTCACTATTTCATCACCTCTCCATGATCAAACCACTTGGATCAATTAGACTCACTAATCTCCTCCGCACGCCCCCCAGCTTGTCCACTTCCACCTTTCTGGCTGGAACACACTCTTCTATGTCTGTATTAGAACCTCATGCCTCCTCTGAGGTCCAAATCAAATACCAGCTCCCCCATTCCCATAACCACTTCCCCAGTGAGAAACAAGGTTGCCTCCACTGAGCCTCCTTGGGATACAACTGTCTCCACAGCCCTCAGCTCACACTGTCCAGCTTCTTCTGCCTGTGACATGGCATCCCTGCTGTATGGGAGGACCACGCAGGAGAGCCTGTGCCCTACTTGCTACTGTAGCCCCTCAAAGCCCACCACATTTTTTTGCACATAGAAAATGTCTAATATTTTTTGAATGAATGGGTCAACCAACCACTTACAAATAGTGGAAAGAAGGGTCTGGCTAACATAGGAGGAGGTTGGAGAACAGGTGAGTTTTGGAAGCATGGGAATCATGTGACTGAATTGGAACTAAAAAGATCACATTTTGGGCAGAGAAACAGGATAAAGTCTCAGGGTAGAATTTACTGAGAATGGGGGTAGTAAACACATTTATCTGCATGAAATTTAAAGACCAAAGATATAAGTAATGAAATCAAATAAATCATGGCACATCCATATCCTATTAGATAGTATACAGTATACAACCAATGATAGTATACAGCTTGTAAAACCAATATAGTAAAACTCTGTACACGGACGTAAAAATCCAATAATGATGCTGAGTAAGAAAATAAAGTGTAGATATTTATTTATCTCTAGAGAGAGAAAAGAGAGAGAAAGAAAGAGAGGGGTCCCAGTTTTGACTGAAATAAACCAGATGATTTTTATGTTTATATGTTGAGACTGGAGCCCTAATGTCCATCTTTAGATTCAGCTCAGGTTGACTCACTGGGTATAAGGGTTAGAAAATGATGGGAGAACAGGAGCTGAGGGCAGGACAGAAAGCAGGGCATGTTTAAAGAGGGAATGGTTAGAAGGTAGAAATGTTGACAGAGCAGAAGCCAACTTCCCATAAGGATTCTCCAAACAAAACAGGAAATTCCTATTATTCTCATTTAAAGTCGGGTGAAGAACACTTAAGATGACAATACATGACATGCTGGTGTAAACCATGAGTCAGTATAGACATTTCTACACCTGGGACCTCCAGCTCCTTTACTTACTACACTCATTTCACCTGGGAAAAAAAGGAAATCTTCGCTCTAGCTAAGAAAATGGGATTGGTTTTATCAGCCTTGACAGATGAACCATAACATGCAAAGCCCTCTGTTCCTACAGAGAGGAAATGATCAGGCGGACAGGCTTTGACAAATGCTTTCCATCCTGACACGGCCATCCTGCATTTTTGTTCTCAAAGTTGCCCCTTTAGCTTGGTAAATAGCACATACTGTGAAATCATTACAGGAAAGTTAGCTCACACGTTTGTTTTGTTGATATGGGATAGATTGTGTTTCCGGTTGAGTGCCTAGATGAAAGTGACATACCTTCTCTAACACCATATGTACGAGGCAAAATGTTACGGTTAATCTCGCTATTCTGGAAAATTCACGCGGTTCTCTTTGATTGCAACCACAGGACCACAAGAAGCAGGTCCTTACCCACAGAGATAAGACTGGAGGTGGACGAGGCTGTGTTTTCACTCACAAACACTTCATTCTGGAAAGTAGGATGTTTTCCAAGCACAAAACTCGCTGTTGGAGGACACCCCCTTGCAGCAGGGACAGATCTATCGAGTTGGTAACTAATCTCATGAATCATAATAAATTGGCAAGTTATGGAAGAAAGCTACGTATTTAAGAATTCCAAAAGAAAAGCTCATCTCCACCTTGCAGAATCCAGTCTTGCTTTAACAATTGCTATTTTCGAAATGTGAACAACCAGGCACTTGGCGGTGGCTACGGCTGCTTGACTTTGATACACCAACACACACACACACACACACACACACACACACACACACACACACAGAAAAATCTTAAGGGGCTTAAAAGTATTCATACACTTTGCTTTGGAGGTTTCACCTCTAGGACTTTCTCCAAAGGAATTCATCACATAAGTCAACAAAGATTTACTTTGAAATAGATCCCTGCTAGTCTGATTATTATGTATTACAACCATGATCTGGAAGCTTCTGTTTAGGGAAAGGGAAATATAAAATAAAGAAGATCAGGAAGGTCTGATCTGTTTTTAAGAGAAAAACAGGAAGAGGATACTGTTTTTAAGAGAAATTTTAAGGACATGAGAAATACTCAAGATACAATATTAAATGTATGGGCAGAAAACTAAACTCTGTGCCTAGCATATAAACAAGTGCATGTGTGCACACAAATGCGAGCTCACATGCATGGACACACAGACATTCTCATACTGAAATGTAAACATACAAACGCTGGGAGCCTGGGTGCTGAGTCTGACTGGACATTGGATGCAAATCACAGTTCCGTTTCTTGCTGGTTGTATGGCCCGTATTTCTGTCTTCAAGTGGAGATAACCTTTGAGGATTTAATTTTTTAACCAATGTGAAACACTTAGAACAATGCCAACCCCATTGTAAGTGCTCAATAATTGTTAGACACCACAACGTGGATCTGAATTGTTACAATTAACATCTGGAGGAAAATACACTCTATCATTAGAATCATCTGAGATGTGCGGTTCTGCATAATTTTTTAATACTTTTGGGGGTTGTTTTGCAAGTTTGCTGCAGATGGGCATGTATAATTATTATCATCAGAAGAAGTGTTTACGTATTCTTTTACTGAGAAAATGCTACAGAGAAGAATCAAGATGGGTTGGGAATGTAAGTCTCCTCTCTGACTCTTTTCATCACCAAAGGACAGAAGCAGCTCTATCTAATAAGTCCAGTCTCTGAATATTTGTTACACGTGTCACGCTTGAAGATGTTAGCAAGAACAGGGAAGATGGCTTCGAAAATAACCATTAATTATTTTTAAAAGGACCAGATTCTTGTATCTCATCAGAGCTAGGTCACCCTATGAAAAGCATCTCCCTAACTCAGGAGCACCTACTACAACTGAGTGGTCCCCTTCTCAGAGAAGAGCTGATCAGTGCTGTAAGCTTCAGAGAAAAATACAACAGAACAAGATGACATACCCAAATTCTCTGGAGGAAATTCCTCATGGCCAAAGATTTTGCTCACAGTAGGAAACTAGAATTTAAATTAGATTCATTACCTAAGGAGTACAGTGACCCAAGACCTGCTGGCTGAAGCCAGCGCAGAAGAAAACAAATCGGGAAAAACAGGATAATGTTTGAAAGCCTAGAAAAACCATGACAACGGTGTGGCATCAAATGTTAGATCAAACGAAGGGTGTTTGCGGTGGTCATCCACAGCTTCCTAAATGGAAGTCAGAGCTAAAGTGTTCAAAAGCATGTCGCTGGAGTCTTCATTTATCTTGTGAGTTTTTCCCATGCACCATACGGAAGATAAAATACAATGAGATCATAACCCTTCAAAAGCTTAGTTTATCGTCCAATATTTTTCTGTAGTGGTTAATGGTGATTCTCAGAGATTAGAACAGAAGAGGTTACAGGAAGAGGCAAGAGTACAGACACATTGAGAAAACAATTTTCTAGCAGGTGAGAGCCACAGGTGAGTAGCCCGGTATAGCTTAGGATACCGAAGACCTGCAATCCACGTGTGCGGGGGACCAACCCCTTCCGCCTCTAGGTAAGTAGTCTCCACCATTTACCAAATCTACCCACACAATGTTACTATTTTCTGCATGCAATGACAAGAAATACTTTGGAAAAAGCTGTGAGAGTTTGTGAATCACAGACCCGCGTTTTACCCAGCAAGATACTATGACTCAGAGAACTCAAAACCTTTTGGCTGAAGGTTACCAGCAGTCTAGAAAGGGGCAGCGCCAGAACATGAATTCACATGTGCTTGACTCAAAAACCACTGTGCCATCCTGTGTCGCCAGTGGTATAATGAGCGACTGCTTTAGGCAGACTGACAACTTTGCAGCCGCAGAATACCAACCCCACTGGAGAAAGTCCCACATTTAAAAAATGTGTAGAGTGTATGCTACATTTCAAATGTAAGATGGTACTAAACTATTTGTCTCTCTGTAAAAATGAATCCCAATAGTCCAGCAATTCCACTTCTAGGTATATACCTAAGAAAAATTAAAACATATATCTACACAAAAACAGGTACATGAGTGGTGACAGTAGAATGATTCATAACAGTCCAAAAAAGAGGAAATAATGTGAAAGTCCACCAACTATTTAATGATGATTAGAAAAAGAAAATGTGGACTGTCCTACAATGGAATATGATTCAGCTAGAAAAAAGAATAAAGTGCTGATACATTCACAACCTGGATGAACCTTGAAAACATTATGCTAAGTGAAAGAAGCCAATTACAAAAGGCTGCATATTCTATGATTCCATTCATAGGAAATTTCTAGAAGAGGAAAATCCATAGAAACAGAATATATGGGGCTTGGGGAAAGCAAATGAGGAAATTTTGCTAATGGATACAGGTTTTCTTTCGGAGGTGATGAAAATATTCTAAAATTAAATGGTGGTGATTGCACAGCTCTGTGAATATATGAAAAGAGCTGTAAACTTTAAAAGGGTGAATTTTATGGGATGTGAATTATATATCAAGTAAAGCTATTATAAAAAAATTCCAAATTCCAACTCAGGCTACCATGTTCTTGTGATGATGAAGCTAGGAGTAGAGAAAGAAGGTTTGTGTACAGCTGATTTCCAGGAGGGATCTTAGGGGATCTTTTCAGTTTAGGGGAGGAGGGCCCCCAGCAGTGATGGAGGTGGCAGTGATGGTGTGGACCCCGTAAGTAAGGAGAGACCTCTTCATATATAGAGCTTTTCATAGGCTGGAAAGAGCTGTGAGAGTTTGTGAATCACAGACCTGCGTTTTATCCAGTCAAGATACTATGACGTAGGGAACTCAAAACCTTTGGGCTGCAGGTTACCAGCAGTCTAGAAAGGGGCAGCCCCAGAACGTGACATAAATGGGGGCGGGGGGCAGGGGTGGATGAATTACTGGTGTATAAAGAAGTAAAAGAGCCATACAAGGGCTTCCCTGGTGGCGCCGTGGTTGAGAGTCCGCCTGCCGATGCAGGGGACACGGGTTCGTGCCCCGGCCCGGGAAGATCCCACATGCCGCGGAGCGGCTGGGCCCGTGAGCCACAGCTGCTGAGCCTGCGCGTCCAGAGCCTGTGCTCCGCAACGGGAGAGGCCGCAACAGTGAGAGGCCTGAAGAGCCATACAAAACCCAATCTGAAATTGACATTGTTATCCAATACTTTGAGGTCAAAGCACATTTTTAGGTTGAAATGCACTAATTATCCAGATAGCTTGTTGCCACATACATACTCATGAAACAACTGACTCTGCAATAAATTTAAATATCTTTCACTATTTATAATGAAAAATTATTTTATAATTTATATTATCCATCATTAGGGATTACCTCATCATTTATATTACTTATATTCTATTACTTAATAATTGTATTGGTGGAGAACTGGCTCTAAGCCCAAGAGTTGATGTCCCCAACATGCCATGTGCATGCACCTTTGGACAATCTCCAAAGACTATGCCCACACTTCCTCACCCAAACATATTTAATAGAAATTCCTATTCTTTTCCCAGTGTTTTTCCAATGTGAGAGCAATTATATCAGATAGCTAAGGAAAATTTTTACAGTACTGTATTTCTCATTTTCCAAAGAGAAAAGTAAACAGAAGAACGAATGAGCATGAAGGTGGCTGGGTGGCATCTGCACCCTTGGTCCTCTTCTCAGCCTTTAAATATTAGTCTCACCCCTCCCTCCACTGTCCCCACAGCATGAGGTCACAGAGTGCTGTGAACCGTCAAATTAGCATTTCAGATCACAAGAGAGTAATATTTTCCCCAAATCACAACCCTATATAAATCTTTAGCCAGTGTATCTTTACAAATCTATTCCTAGACCACAGAGCAAGATTCTCACCCTATGGGGATTTTCTGGGCAGGATTCTCAGCACATGGGAGTTTTCCTACGGAATTCAAGGATAAGAATAGGCCTGGGGTTGCTAGCTAAGCACAACACAGCCTAACAAACAGCTGCCTCTTCTGACTGTCACCATTCCTTCCAGAGCAACGTCTCTGAGCAGGCCAAGCGTGTCTTCAGCACACTCTGATAAACCAAATGCAAGCCTGTCCCAGTCCAAGTGGGCTCCACATATGGCTCACTAGACAGTCCTCTGCACTGGTCTACAGCATGGAGACTTGTGTCCTTATTTGCTGTAACCACGTGCTTAAAATGATTAACTCTGCACACAAACACTCTCTCTCTCTCTCTCTCTCTCTCTCTCTCTCTCTCACACACACACACACACACACACACACACACACACACACACACACACATACACAGGACTCAGATGTCTAAACCCTTTCCTCTTGGCCCACTCTTTTCACTGAATGTCAAAACCCATGAAGGAGGATCCATGAAACACCCACATATCTTATTATTAATAAAGTGATTTTGCCCATGGCCAGGGGCTAATTAGTTCCACGTAAACATACAATCACAGAGCAACAAAGGACTTTGATAGTTTGTCTTGTCTACTGACACTTCTCTGGAATTTTTAGAAGCAGCATGTTTCAAACTCGTCGTCCATCTCAGAAGAGATGCTACAGCTTTATCTCAAATCGGATTATTCCACAGGTCTAGCCAATGACTTTTGGAATCAGACATATGTGAGTTTGAATTCAGCCTACCTTCTAGCTTGAGAACTTTGGAAGAGTTTCCTAACCTTTGCCAACTCTCTTTCCTCATCTAAAATACTAGGACCGTCTAACTGTCATGGTTTGTGTGAGGACCACACAAGCTCATGCTTTTAATGCTCCCAACACGTCACCAGGCATATATTAATGGTACATGGTGAATGCCCCTCTCTCCCTGCCCCAGCCAGTGTTCTGGTTGAATCATGACTTGCTTTTTCTTTCTCTTCCATCTATCCCCAACATGGTTTAAACACCTCTGTCCTGACCCTCTGCATTTGATCCTGGGGACAGTCCCTGAGCATGGCTGGCAAGACGCAACACAATCTTACTCCAAACTCCCGTCTCACCCTCCACCAGGCACCACGCATGATTCAGAATTCTTCAGACACCAGCATGCTTACCCTTACACACCCCTTTCACTCTTTACGCTCAGAATGGCTTCTCCCAACTACAACTCCTCCTATCCTGTGAAGGCCCACCTCAGATGCATCTGCAACAGCATGTTTATTTACCCACTCTCATCCCACATGAGAACTAGTTGTTCCTTGGACCTTGCACTCAAAATCCATTGCATGTATCTTTTATCATGCCACTTACAAAGTGATATAATTCTTCATGGACTTGGTATCCTCAATACAGCATCAGCCCATGGGCAGAGACAGTCTTATGAGTAGACTTTATTTTTATCACAATAGACAACTTAGATATTAAACATTATGGAGACACAGTTAATGTTTGTGAGACAAATGAGGAGGTACAGGAGTGGTTGGGAAGTCCAGCTCCACCATCAGCCTTCCTCAAAGTCATAAAGTCAAGTGGTTTCAACTAGCCCTCTCATATATATATATGGGAGAAAAGCAGGCCTAAGATTGCAGCTTGGTTACCCATAACTTGCTAATACCAATGATAAATCTCTAAGCCAAGGCTAAACCATTTATAAGATTTAGTAACAGCTCAAAGTCTCTAACACTATATCACTAGCTTCCTTATTTAATCAAATTATTTTGAAATGTATATTTGCAATGATGAGTGATTAGAAGGCTCCTCTTATAAAGGATCATTCCAGTGTCCCATTGGCACATAATTTGAAGACAAATAATTTCCCCTTATTAGGGAGAAATCATGATTAGACTAACCTCTGATAGCTAGTTCTTGAGATCACAGGATGAAAATAACCACAAATGAATGAACAAACACTAAGGCCTTCCAGGTAGACCATCTCAGGTGACCTCCGAAGATTAACTCATGTAAGGGGGATGCTGGCATTCCAACCCTAAACCAACAAGCAATGGGCTGTTTTGCTGTCTCCCTCTTTCCAACAGGTACTAGATTCCAGAAGGGATTATACAGCCGCCCAAAGAAAGGGTGACTAGAGGGTAACCAGCTCTCAGGCATGTTCTCTCACTGATTTACTAAGGAGCCATGTGGTTTGGAAGCAATTTCTAGAGTTACAGAAAGTTAATCAAGATACTCATTATTTTATCCTACCGTGAAATAACAGGCCCAAGCAGCCAACTCCAGGAACGTCCCCGGAGACTGTGTTTGCACACGTCAGGAAACAAAGCAGGGTGTTCAAAACACCTGCTGTTACAGCATTTGTGTCCCTTCAGAGAATCTGAATAACACTTAGAAAATGGCTTCACAGAGAAATGGTCTCCCCAGAGATCCAAAATTCTGCAGGAATCCCACAACGGGGACTGTCCTACATGCTCTCACAAAAATCCTCCCTATCGTCCAGGGGCTATGGCTTGGTCTATCTCAGGGCTTCTCAGACTTTCCATTCATATGCAGCACCGTTCCTAATTTTAAGCCATATTTAAAGGTAAGTTTCTGAAGGCCCAGGACAGCATTCCTTCCACACCTGGTCACCTTCCTTCATTCTCATGGAACTGAATGATTTCTAATGTATAAAAGCCAGTGGGGTTCCAGTGGAGAGACACAGTGAGAAGAATACATTACTTGGAGCTGGGCAGACGTGAGCCAAACACAGAAATAAAAACGTTGGCTCAGTGACTTCAGCTCTGTGAGGTGAAATAAGGATACCACGCCCACTTCGCTGGATGATTTGCAAGGACTAAATGAGCTAATATAATAACCTGCAAAAGGTTGCCAGGGTGCCTGGTGCCCAGCTGAGGTCAATCATGAATTTGTTTGCATGGTCTTTTAAAAGGGGGACTTTGAATCTTCTAGATTCTCTTCCATATCACCCATTACTCCTTACTGCTGAATGGACTACCTGGAGGACGTGTGTGGATAGACAATGTCTGTAAGAGGGGACACCAGAACAGCTGCCCTAAGTACACACAGCCTGCATCTTACACACTCACATGACAGGCCAGCAGGAGAAAGGCAACTGCTTACTCATCATTAAGTTTGGCAAAGTCATGGGTATCTATTTATAATATCATAAGAAAAAGAGAGCATAACATAGGCTTTTCAAAGTTTGGCTAGCGGGAATAGTCTCATAAAGACTCTACCCTAGATTTATTAAAAATAAATACAATAATTAAAGCCTAGAAAAGTAGAAAGCTAAAAATATTTCCTCAGACATGAAACAAACTATCCTCATGTCAATATTCAAATCCAGTGAGATTTGAATGTATTTCTGCTTTGACAGTAAAAGAAACACTGATTTTTCTCTTCAATGAAAGGAATTATGGATATCAAAAAATAGTATTTTGATTTGTACGAATGCTTCAAGTATCAAACTTAACCAAATTTGGGAAGAATAAACACATACATAAGTTGATTACTAAGAATTGATAAAAACACCAAGTGGAAATGCGTAAGATAGCTGTAGCCTTAACATTTAAACTGGAAATGTTTGTATCTAGAGAACAGACAGAGGAGATATAAAAAGAAATTAGTCCAGTGCAAGAAGGTTTCTTGTGCTACACAGATTTCAAAGAGGTCTTCAAGTAAAGATTAGATGTTCACTGTCATGAAATTTGGAAAATGGAAAACAAGAGATTCTAGAATGAGAAATTTATTCTATCAAATTTCTCATAGAATTAAACACTACATACCAGAGTTTCTTAACTGCAGCATTATTGGCATTTGTTGGGGCAGGGATGTTGCTGGGGGGAGCTGTCTGAGCACTGGAGGCTGTTTAGCAGTATTGCTCGCCTCTACCTAGGAGATGCCAGTAGCTCAAGACAATAGTCTTGACAATCAAAATGTCTCTAGACATTGACAAATATCCCTGGTTTGGGCGCGTGGGTGGGGCCTGGCATCACCCTCCCTCCCACTGAGATCACTGCTACATACAAAGTTAGTATCTCAAAGAAGTTTCTGAGTTGTGACATAACAGGAGGACTACACGTAAAAAGGGAGCATACCAATCTTTTCTTCGTACTTCCATTTTCTTGTCTACTTACTGTGCCAATATGATCCTATAAACAGAATGTGCTTACACATATTAATCCAAACCGTATCCTAATCTGTACAACACACAATTTCGCCACAATGAACCATGGGTTTCACAAAATAGTTATATAACGGAAACCAGATAAATGTGCTTGTTACCACAGTAACAAAGACAGCACAGTTTGGTAAATGAAATGAACACTGTCAAAATTTGTAAGCAAAGCCTTCACCTAATCCATTTCAAAAACCTGAACAGGAACCCTGAATGTCCTAAGGAAGCGTCCTTTGATCTCTCTCAGCTACCTGGCTGCTTTTGTCTCGCTTTGCAGATGGGTAACAGAATTAGAAGCCAAGTACGCACCCGCGGAAAAGGCTATATGACCTTCACGGGGGTCAGCCATGAAGTAAAAGAAGAAAGAAAGCTAGCTGCCTATCCCCACCTCTCTTCTCCCCTTGCAGCTAAGGGCTTTCTGCCTTCAGTCCCAAGAGTCAACTGAGCCTTCTCTTATCAATTGGCCTGGAAGCTCTGGGTGGGAACAGCACAATAGTTACTTAAGATAAAGAGGAGAGTCTCCTGTCCTGTCCCAGTACCATCACCACCACCCCACCATCATCACCACCATTATCAACATCAAAACCACCATCCCACCATTAACACCATCAAAACCACCATCCCACCATTAACATCACTTCCACCGTCAATACCACCACCATGATGATCACCACCACCACTGTTTCCATCATCAGTACCACCACCATCACCACCATCACGATCACCACGACCGCCATTTCCATCATCAGTACCACCACCATCACGATCACCACCACCACCATTTCCATCATCAGTACCACCACCATCACGATCACCACTACCATTAGCTGGAAGGTACAATTCCTATAGCAAGGAATCCTGCAACCCTGCATTGTGCTCCAGCACAAGCTAAGCCCTTCTTAGACATAAGCCCACTAAACTTTCCCAGCACACACTTCTTACCCACACTAGACTTTTCCACTTCTAGAACGTCAATATTTCCAAAACTTGCCCAAGTTGTTTTCTTGGCCTGCAACTTCTGCTCTACACAAATCCTTAATCTACCACTTTATGAAGCCAAGGTGGAAACACATTGGACATGCAGAAAATACTGAAACTGTTCACAAATTGCAGAAATTCTCTCCATGTTACAAAGCAAGTTTTCCAGTGGATGAGCACTCATTTATTTAACTCTTACACAGTGCTTCCAGGTGCCAGGTGCTGTTCTTAATATTTTACAGTTATTAACCATCTTGCCCCTATAACAACCCAATGAAACAACTACTATCATTATTATCCTCTTTTTAAGCTAATAGACTTTATATTAATTTTACATATATTAATTATGGATAATTAATATATCAGTTTATATTTTTAAAGCTGCTTTCATTTCGTCATAAAATTGAGGGAAAGGTAGAGATTTCCCACGTGCCCCTTGACCTCACACATGCAGAGCCTCCCCACAATCAACATCCTCCACCAGAGTGAACCTACACTGACCAACCGTTATCGCCAGAAGCTACAGTCCTCTTTTCACAGATGAGGAAACTGAGGCACGGGGACATTAAGAAACTTGCCTATGGTCATAGTAAACGGCAGAGCTGAGATTCGAACCCAGGAAGCAGTCTCTCCAGGGTCTCTAAACCACTCCACTCTGCAGCCACTCTAAACTGAAAACAGTTCCAAAGCTAATTTTATGTTATACCTTTTGTAATATGTAATATTTTTTGTAAATTTGTAAGTTACACTTTTTAAATAAATGTCACGGACTCATACCGAGCTCCAGGAACCTTCGGTCTGCTGATTTGCAGTCTTTTTTCCTAACAACAGAACCCTATGTTCAAAAGCCTTGAGCCCTCCGCCCAGAGCACTTTGGGGTAAATCTGGGGCCATTTTAAACACAGTTTAGAAACCACCGATTTTACTTCGACCTTTTCGTTTTGCAGACACGGACACTGAGGCCGCAAGAGGGAAAGTCGTTTGCCAGAGAACCACGGAGCTAGCTGATAACAGAGCTGAAACAAGGACACAGGAGTTCTGGTACCAACCAGCCACGCTTCGATTATTCCTTGGCACCCTGGCTAATCGATAAAAACATAAAAGTGCAGTTTATTATCTGAAGGTTTAGAGATGTGGCTAAAGACACATGGAAACAATTCCACAGGAAAACCAAAAGATAACCACTCACTCAAACATGCCTCTCTAAACCTTCAGGGTCAAATACTCTAGTGTGAAATCTAGGATTCGGGGCTGTATCTCTCAGCTATGGAGTCCAAAGCCCTTTTCAGGCAAATCTGGGCAACCAAGTCACCGGCACAGTTGGCCAGGGAGAAACTAGAACAAAAACTTCGGGGATCTGAGTTGATGGCTGGGCAAGAACTAAAACCCGGGTCCTCTGTCTGTCTGTCCATCGGTGTCCAATGTACCCACAGCCCCAGGCTCTCCCTCCCAGCCCACACCTGGGAAGAGCCATTTACCTGCGTGTGGAGGAGACACAGCGGCTCCTAGGTGGCTGCTCCGTAATTGATCTAAGGGTTGACCCTGAGACCTTCACATCTTAAACCTTTCCATGACTAAGTTCCTCCCTGCGGATAAGTATTCCTCCCTCCCTGAGGAGTTGTTGCGAAATGATTGAACACACCTGGCCACGGAGTGAAAGTGCCTCAGACAGAGGCGCGAGATGGGGTGTCTGTGCTGTTACCAGGACGGTTTCCGTCCCTCATTCATGCAGCTGCTCAAACCAAAGTCTCCAGGCAGAGAAAAAGATTTCTGGAAAAACTGTGGTTTTAACAAATGAGTAAGACCACCTACTGCTCTGTGGTCTCATACTGAGATTAAGTGTGATCCTATATCCTTTGCTTAGGGTTTTTTCCCCTAGATCCAGGCATGATGCAAGCTTAATAAAAAATGTTATGTATCTTCCTGTAAAAATAATAATTTGATAGTAAAAAACTCTTTTAGCTTTTATTTTATCATGAGAATTTTTCTTTCCTAGAAACTTAATTAAAAGTTAGTGCTAGAGGGCTTCCCTGGTGGCACAGTGGTTGGGCGTCCACCTGCCAATGCAGGGGACACGGGTTCAAGCCCTGGTCCGGGAAGATCCCACATGCTACAGAGCAACTAAGCCTGTGCACCACAACTACTGAGCCTGCGTGCCTAGAGCCCATGCTCTGCAACAACAGAAGCCACCGCCATGAGAAGCCCGTGCACCACAAGGAAGCGTAGCCCCTGAGCACCGCAAGGAAGAGTAGCCCCCACTCGCCGCAACTAGAGGAAGCCCATGCACAGCAATGAAGACCCAACACAGCCAAAAATAAATAAAGAAAAAATAAATAAATTTATTAAAAAAAAATTAGTGCTAGAGGTTTTATTTTCTGGCATCTTTCATTTGTTCTCATTAAATAAAGAAAAGTGTATAAATAAGAGATAAGCATGTACCTACACCTATAATAGGGCAAAAGAAATCGTACGGTTGTGTCAGTCTATTTATTAGCAAGTAAAAAATGATAACAATAATAATAAAGAACTCCAGTGAGAGCCTAAGATCTTATTAAAATTATCCTATGTGTAACTAATAAATTTTCTCTGACATTACATGGGCTCCAAAAGGTAGGACCTTTCTTTATTCACCTTTTCAAAGCATTTTGTTCCATTTTCCTGGGGCTGTTTTAATGTTTGGTTTCCCTGGGCAGTCAGCTGTCAATCTCCCCAGGACTGGGATTTCCATTTCATTGGTCTTTAATCTTGCAAAGCATCCAGGCTATTCTTTTCACAGATTATAAATAAGTAAATAAAACAATCTGCAAGTAAGGAAAAAAAGGCATACAAGCTGCTTACACTTCCACAGCAAAGCATTCTGTACCTACTCACTTTATTTATTCTTGAGTTACAGCAAATGACAATCTCCATCTGGACGTTTTTTTCATAAAAGGCATTTTGCATCTCATCCTGTGATAATTTGAAAAACTGTGTACACTGTGTAACCATAAATAAAATAGCTTACAGCACCACTCCAAAAATTATTCTCCAACGTCATGCATACTAAAGCTAGCTGTTCCAGCCCCGCCAAAAGAAACAGCGTCAGATGGCTGCACGGTGGACGGGAAGAAATAAAATGGCATGTCTCTGGCATGTTCTCTGCTATGCTGCCGATTATCTTGTGGGGCTCCAGACTTTAATAAATCTTCTTAATTGGACACTTAGCTAGGCCACTGGGTTAAAGCAGTCAAGTAAGAGAAGACTCTTTGTCATCCATTTGTACTCTGTGCCTTGTCTATACCATGGGTATCCTCTGAATTCAGCCACTTCAGGGGCCATACATATCCAGCCCATATCCAAGCAACATCAAGGGGAAGCAAAAGTGTGACCCCAGTTGCAGCCTGATAAAAGCCACCTGTCTCACATATACTATTCTCAACTACAATAAGCTGGGCAATTCTCTTAAGTCACCCATAGACTGACAGTCAAGTCACATCATTACCATGTTTCACCCACTGCCAGAAGGATGGCTCATCCCCAACTAAAGAATTAAACTGTGCTGTGAACTACCCACAAGGAAGGGATGGAAGAAGAAAGAAAGAAAGTTAAACTTGTGCCCACCAAGTAGACAGACTTATATTGAATATACAGTTATGATTAGAAAATACCACAAATTATAATTTACAGGAGGATAAACTGAGGCTCAGTAAGGTCAAATGATATTGTGACTGCCAGTACTAGAGCTGTATTTAGAATGAGACACAGGGTCTTAGCTATATCCATCCCTGGAATTAAAAGACAGTCTCCTTCAAGAAGGCTGTGTCCTGTCCTTGTAAATGATGGTGGAAATTCAATCTTGTCATGGATTCCTTTACCCTTCTCTTCTTCTGCTGCTTGTTCCAATTAAGCTAGAGAATTCTTTCTATGAAAAAAAAATATAGTCAACCACTTCCCAGATTATCCTATATGTAAATGACTTATCTTTGGAATGGCTATCTTGATTGACTAAGAATCTTTAGACTTTCATATTAAGAGCATCATATAAAGCAAGGAACTATGAACCACTTTTATTGTGATTCCTCTACCACTTTACTATTGTTTTCAACACTTAACAGTCCCCATTGTTAATATTTTCCTGTATAAAGAGACTTCATTACCAAAACACAGAGTTCATCCATCCATCCATCCATCAGCAATGTCTGGTGTTTCATCCACAGTGTCTACCATTCCATATAACCCACCATGTGAAATGTATGTGGAATTATTGCTAGTAGGTGGTAGAACAAAATCTGCATTCCCAGCTAGGGGCCACAAGGTCAGGCGGCCATGTGTTGGGCTCCTTGGGGCCAGAGTGAAGAAAACATTGGGAATGACAGGCACGTCCCCAGGAGAATGGGATATAACATTATCCAATGACAGGACAGTGGGCAAAAATCTTTCCCTAAATCACTATTAGAGTACTCCAGGGAAAGAGAAAGGGCATGACTTAAACATATACCACCTATGATAGCAAATGTAAAAGTATATACTTGCTAGAGATGGGACTAATTGGAAATAAGGGAGTTGGGCTGAGAAGAGTGAGAAGGAATTCAACCGGCTTCTGCAGACTTAGATGAGATTTAGAAAGTTTAGGTGGAGAGTATGTAAGGCTTACATGGCATGCCTGTGCTATCGGGGAGGGTGGAGCTAGGACTCACATCAATGGGCTGGTGTACATTGCTATGTTGGGATACCTTCTGGTACATTCAGTCCGACCTCCTAAAGGAAGAAGCGCAAGACTTACAATAGTATGAATTGGAAAGAATGAAGAGGTGAGCTGGAGCGTGTGACAGAAGCTGGGTAGAAGAGGGAAAGTTAGAAGAGAGAGTAAGAATGAATGCTTGAAATCGCTGCATAAACTGGAGAAATTAAGTCATGATGTATTTCCACCCTGTTGCATATACTTGGTTATAGGAATGGAAAGACAAATAATAGCAGATATTATTTCACAATGTTTTGTTATACATGGACAACAAAAGCTCTATCTGCTTAATAAAAATAAATTACATAGGATTAATAATTTATTTGTTTCTGAAACATTTCTGTACTCTGTGTTTCCCCAACAGTCTAGCATTTACAAAGCTTATTACTTCCCCTTTAAATGAATTTCACTGAATGCAAGCAAGGTGTGTCCCAATACAGGTATGTAAAACCTCTATAAAGTAAAACTCATCTGAAGAAATTAGGAGACAACATCTCTAACTTTTTTTTTCTATCTAGTAGAATCTGATCCAAAATTATCATCTACTGTATTTCCTGTTTATCTAAAAGGATACCCAACTCTTTTGTCAATGTGAAATGAAAATTGATTATGTTATTATTTTAGGAAAACACATATTACATGCATAAATAGACATTTTTATAATCATCATATTTCATTGCAATAGTATCTGAGACTTTAAAGAATACCATCAAACAAAATTAATTTCATTTACAATAAATGAAGCATAAGATATGGAAAACCTTACTCAGTTGTGTTCAAGATCTAGCAATTCACTATGAGTGAGAAAAAATTACTTCATCTAAGATGAGAGTTTTTCTCCAGCTCTTTCTTCTGATGCCTAGACAGTATATTGTCTCCAAATGAGCATAAAATTAAAAAGTTCCTCTGATTAGATTTTATAACATAAATTTACATTCAGTGCTCTAAGCATCATGAATTCTGCCTATATATTAAGATGGAAATATGTCCATTTTCAAATGTTTATAAGGCATTTGCTTGAATGACGGTGTTATTGTCTACTAATCATAATATGAAAACATTGGCCACATTCTTTACTAGAAACCTTCACACAATGATAAAAGAAAGTCATCCAAAACCCTTAGCAAAACCTACCAGATCTACTGATGAGAAGAAAATATCAACCACAGGTGTGAGAAGAGAAGAGAAGAGAAGAATATTTCCCAAAATATCAACCACAGGTGTGAGAAGAGAAGAGAAGAATATTTCCCAAAATCAGAACAGGGTTTTTAAGTTAGAAGATCCTGGAATGAATCTACCTTCATGATTCTATGTTGGGAAAGTTAAAAATGTCTGTGTCTCAGCTTTATCTATTAAATGGGAATAAAATCCTTTACTTTGCAGGGTTTTCACCACGACTGACGTAACGCTCAAAAAACTTCTAGAAACATGCCTGACACATAGCAGCTCTGCTGTAAATATTACACCATTTCATAGATGGCTATTCAATAAATGTTACAGCATTTCATACATATGTCTCAATTTTGTGTGATTCATTGCCATCCAAGGCTTAGTGCACTCGATGCTGAGTTGGAGAAGATCTGGTCCCCATGGGTCATGATGGATCTGTAAGTGGATGGGCATTTGACCCAAATAAAACAGAGACTTGTATTTTTCAAGTGCTAAATCAACCACTTCTTGACTTATCTAGTAAGTGCTTCCAATCAGTAGTTACTTTTAAGATTCAGCTTTCAGAAAACTGTTTTCTTGAAGTAAAATTTCATTAAAGAATGAAAAAAAAAGTTTCTGGCCAGTAGACAAGAAGCTGTACCAACCAGAGGACCTTGACTGCTCACTGACTAGGGTTCATCAGTTGTAAGATGGAGCTCTCCTACCTAATACAGTAAAGATGATCACTGAACACAGACACATGTAAGAAGTATTGGGCCTCGGAGTTGTTAAAGGAGAGCAAGAGGAAGGATGGAAATCTAAACACTCTGTTGCACATTCCAGAGGACAAACACTTACCAAAGAAAACTTAAAGGATCTTAATTTAACTTAGTGCATGTGTTAGAAGATGAAAAATTAGCATTTCTTTTCACATTCCTTTAAAATCAGTATTTTTATAATTTTTTCATCCTCTATCTTTTTTTCTTTCAGTTGGCAAGGTGTCAAAAGGCTATAAAGAGAGAAAATACTTCCAGATGGTGGGTCTAAGCAAATTGGGTGGAATTTTCCTTTAAATAAAATGGAAAATGTATGTAATAGAGGACACGCTGAACACCTATCAAATCAAAATGACTACTGCCTGCATCGTTATAATTCACTCACTGCTTTACCGCCTCTCTCTATTTCAAAGAGTTTCCCAAATTCACAACATGTTCTGCAATGCTAAAGTTTGCATCAGGTCTCTGATTCAGCGCAAAGATACAGACTGTGAAATCTTCCGTTGTTAGAAAACATTCTTCTCGGGAACACAGTTGAGAAAGCTGAGCAACAACAAAATAATATTTAAAAAGAAATGTGTGTCCTTTCAAAGCCAGCTTTAACCTGTGCTCACTCAGCTCAATAAAATCCGTGGGTCTCAGGGGTAACATCAAAAAAACTCACTTTGACACTCCAAGTATACATTTTACTCTAAGCATTGTGTTGCTTTGGAGGGTTGTCAGTTAAAATAAGGGAGGCACATGAAAGGATGGTAGAGGGTCATCAGATCATAGATTAACTCTCCAAGCTCTTAGAAAAACTTACTCTTAATTTCTTCGACCTTCAGTTGGGGGGTTGAATTTTATTTGTTTCACCCTTTCCACTCTAAAATCCATAAATGACGGAGAAAAGCGTTGAGATTTGGAGATGGAGGAAGTCAGGGAAGGTAGGGGTTAACCAGTGGCAGCGTTGGTCCACTCTAACCCATTTCTGATCACTGGTAACTACGCGGTGAGCCCCCAAGTCATTATTCATCAAAGGCAGGCCCCGCACTACCCAGCAACGAGATGCAGGCGAGCCTCCCAGGGCCCCGAGGCGGGGGAGAGCAGACACTGTTAGCTGCAGGTCTTGCCCGCCTCCTTCCCCAGGCAGGACTGTCTCGCCCGTGTACTGGCTGGAAGCTGTTGGCCCAAGGTCGGGAATACTGTCAAAGGCAACAGGAAAATTGCAGTGTTTCGAGTCCAAGCCCTGGCCTTCACAGACGTATGGCTACATGAATACACACAACGTTTTCAAGACCTAGATTTGTCCTGCTTCTAATTTAGAAGAGTGCGTTCAGATCAATAACTCAAAACCAAGGGCGATTTTACTCCCTCCACCTGGGAACATCTGGGAATGTCTGGAGACAATTTGGGCTGTCACAACCAGGGGATGCTACTGGCATCTAGTGAGTACAGGTTGGGGATGCTGATAAATTTCCTAGAATGAACAGGAAAGCTCCCCATAAGAAGAAACTATCCTACCCAAAGTAGGGCCAAGGTTGACAAACTGCTCCAGCCTAAACCAAGAAACAACACCCCCTGCAATTTAGGGAGCACTGTGCCCTGTGATGAGAGAAGGACTTGCTATGACCAACTACCAGTCGTAATGATCAGACCCCCTCCATGATTGCAATGAAAGCCTTGCCGCTCGCTCACAATTCCTGTCCCAACAGGAAAGCTCCTTATCCCCTGCGTGTGACACGTATTCTCCATAGCTCACAAGCTGTAAGCTATGGAAAACTATAAGCTCCTTACCACTGAAACTTTTCTCAGCTGCTAAAATCGGAAGGCTGCGACAGTCATTGGACAACTTCCTAATTATATTTTATATCCTATACAGATTCTCTTTCTATTCTGCCATGTAACAAATGAGAGGCAATTTATAGCAAGCATTTCAACTCTCTGCTATATTATTTTAAGATGCTGCTGCTTTTACATTTTACCCCAAAGAAGTCCCCCTAGAATATAAAAACCAGTTGGACACAATTCATGAACAATTGTTTTTCAAAGAACATTTTTTTCAACGTTATAAGCTGCAACTTCTAATTAAATATTTGATTCCACTGGATTGTATAGGCAGAATGTATTTATTGTTTCTACTTAATGCACATCATTTGCTTTGATAAAACATTTTTTAATTTCTCACATAAATCTACATTTATTTAAGCCCTGAATGGGATCTCAGTTTGCGCATTTTTCTTTTCAACTACCCACACCCATCTGACCCCAGTTATTGCTTGGCACTGCCTATAACCTGCAAAGTAGGAATCGACTATTACTTCTTACAGTTTTCAAAGTTAAGAGGAATAAGAATGATCCTGAAGGTTCAATCCACCTGATTCCATAACTGCATTCCTGTCTCTGGAGACATTTTTCCTTCACTTCTTTGCTGTACCTTTATTGCCACAGATACTCAGATCCACATGACCCTGGCCTATCAGTCATTCTGTTTGATAATTTCATTTTACCATTTATTAAAGCCCTCCTGTCTTAGTCAGCTTGGGCTGCTATAACACATTACCAGAGACTGGGTGGCTTTTTTTTTTTTTTTTTTTAGACTAGGTGGCTTTAAGAGCTAATATTTATTTTCACAGCTTTGACTGTGAAAATTTATTTTCACAGGCTAGGAAGTCCAAGACCAAGACGTTAGCAGCTTTGGTGTCTGGTAAGAACCCTCTTCCTGGTTCACAAAGGCTGTTTTCCTGCAGTGCCCAACATTGCACAGAAAGAGAGGTGGGTGGGGGAAAGAAAGGGGGGAGGGGGAAGCAGTCTCATGCCTCTTCTATAAGGGCACTAATCCCATTCATGAGGGCTCCACCCTCAGGATTGAATCACCTCCCAAATGCCCCACTCCTGACATCATCACATTGGGATTAGAAATTTAACATGAACTTCAGAGGGACACTACCATTCAGTCCATAGCACCTTTTATATGAAAGATGGAGCAAAATTAGGGCACACGTTCCATTTTCCAAGTTCTTTTCCTCGGTAGGAACAGCACTGGACTTCAGTCCACAATGATCAGACGCCCTCCCGTGATTCCAGTCAAAGCCTTGCCATTTGCTCGAAATCCCTGCCACCCAACAGGAGTGTTCTTTATCCTCTGCATGTGACAACTGCCCTCCCTAGATGACAAATACTGAGGGCATGCTAAATGGCAAGATCCTTAAGATCAGGAACTCTGATATCTGTCTTTATACACAGAGAGCAACAAACTTGTCCTAAATACGCTCCTGATGTTAATGAGGACGAGTAACGGGGTTTAATCTACTTGAAACACCCTGGTGCTGAGAGGGGCTCAGGTGGCCAACCACCTGAGCATCTTAACCATTTAGGACAAAGTAAAGCACAAATAGAACATGTCTTGGCCAGACTGTGTGCCTCATTTAGGAAGTAAAGGCAGAGGCAGAGGAAGGGTGGTACAAAATCATGATCACGGTCATGCTCAGTGAGGGAAACCTGCACCTCTGAGCTGAGGATCAAAGGGGACAAGGTGATGACGGACTTTGGATGCTGACTTCCTAGCTACCTTGTCTCCTGGGTACAGCTGGGCAACCTTTGTGATGCTGCAGGTGCCCAAGAAGTCGTAGCCCATGGACGGACCCGATAGTGTCTTGGCAGCGGGGATAGCACTCGAGGCCTCAGGACTTCCCTGGGGGTCCAGGGGTTAGGACTCTGTGCTTCCACTGCAGGGGGGGGGAACGGGTTCGATCCCTGGTTGGGGAACTAGGAACCCACATGCCACGTAGCATGGCCAAAATAACAAAAACAAACAAAAAACAGGTGGCCTCAGCTTTCCTGGGGTCTGCATCCATGCACAAGTGCACAGCAGATTTAAATGTTTATAAATGACAACCACATGACTTCTGTTTATTAATCTGGGGAGCGTTTCACTTTCCTCAAGAACCCATGTATGTCAAGATACAGCAAAGCCCAACTAAATCAACATATAACCAGTAAAAACAAATCAAGTTTTCAGAAGGGCAAATTAAGAACAACTTTTGTTTGTCTGTGGTGTCACATACAGAAAAGTTACAACTAAGCAGACACTCTTTGATGTGCATCCTCAAAGCCCTACTAGTACATCTGCAGCCAAACCCCTGGCTTCAGGACGTGCTCTGCTGGGCCCCTGGCTACCATATTGGTTCCAGATGGAGTTCAAATACTGGAAGGGAGTGTGCCCAAGGGCAGCACCACTGCATTTCTCCTTGGTGTTATTTGCTGGTACATGTGCTCACATGGCACTAGAGTGAACGATCATGAGCCAAGCACAGTGCACTGGACATTTTCCAAAAGTGGACCAGAGAGTCTACTGAAACTCATGGGGATGCCCACCTTTGTCACTGGCTCACATGTATGTCACCATGCACATGATACATATTGTCACTGTGCATCTTTCTCTCCCCCACCCCCTTGCCAGTTTCCCTTCTTTTAAGTAATAACAGCAGCATTCATGCACAGAGCAGTGCAGGAGGCTGTATGAGGTTCAACCTTTCTGTTTATGCAGCACCTCTTGATAAAAAGTTACACCATTATAATTTACCTGAACTATAATATTTGTCACTACCCAGAATACCCAAGAGAATTATGGTATTTGAACACATAGAAAGGGAAAAGGAGACCCAGGAAGCATTTTTGACTTGACCAGGTTACTCATGTGCTGGAGAGAAGGGGAAATATTAAATATCAGACATTAAATACCTAAGAGAAGACTTAGGATTTCTAATGCGCTGCTGGTGAATGTTTGCCTTCTATGAAGGGAACTTTTAAAGGAGAATGAGGGCTTCCCTGGTGGCGCAGTGGTTGAGAGTCCACCTGCCGATGCAGGGGACACGGGTTTGTGTCCCGGTCCGGGGAGATCCCACATGCCGCGGAGCGGCTGGGCCCGTGAGCCATGGCTGCTGAGCCTGTGCGTCCGGAGCCTGTGCTCTGCAATGGGAGAGGCCACAACAGTGAGAGGCCTGTGTACCGAAAAAAAAAAAAAGGAGAATGAAGGCTATGAAAAGACAGTGAGAAAGGATTCCTGACATAAGGAAGCAATGGCTGGGGGGTGAAGAAGAGCCTACACTCCTTATAGGAATTATTTTAAGCACCTCGCTGATGATCTTACTTATAACCAGACCTCATCTATAACCAGAGCAACAGGATTAGTGTTCATGACCCCAGATTCCCCAGCCTTCATACTTCTGCAAGCTTAATGCCTACTGTAGGGCCATTTCTCAGAAGCTGCTTCTCCCCCTACCCACAGAGCCATCCTTAGCAGTCTGGTGGATACCCGTCTAGATCTTTCCCCATGTTCAACTATCACACACAAACATGGTACACAGACTTGGGGGATGAATGTCTTTCTGCTTTATAACATGAGATCTACTTTTCTCACTGATTAGGAAAATCTCTCCATGTTAACCAGGAGTGATTTAAATTAGTCTTTACATTAGGCTGCATCATATCATAGGCATTCTTATAATATAATTGATACATAATATATAATCAGTTGATACATACTCAATATTTGGGGTAGTTTTTATAGATTTTGGGGGGCAAAGGAGAGCACTGAAAACAAAGGTACTATAGACACCAAATGTACATACCCTTATACATGTATGCTGGTGTTTTCATTTTTATACTCTATATTCCCAGGAGTGGTAGCGCTGCCTCAAAGAATGTGTACCTTTTAAATAAGAATTGTCAGACTGCTTTCCCCAAAATATAAACAATTCACATTTCCCTCAGGAATGGGTGAGAGTCCCCTTTTATTAGCATCCTTACTACCAGCAGCAAGTGTTTTCTTCTCTTTTTCTTTTCTTTTTTTTTGATAGTTGGAACATTATTTCACCTACTTACTGGACATCAGAATTTACTCATATGTGAATTGCCTATTCATATCTTTGCCCATTTTCTTGTGGGCTGTTTGAATTTTTCTTATCAATTTACATAGCTTTTTGTATATTAGAGATATTAACCTTAAGGCCATAGTATGATTTACAAATATTGTCTGTATGTGATACTCAACTTGTTAGATTGTTTACATTATCTTGTAGCATAGATAATTTTTTTAAATGGCAACCAAATTACATTCTAGTCCTTCAGTTGCCAAAAAAACAAGAGGAAATCAGCAGAAAATTCCCAGTCTGCAACTGCTAAAATTAAGACTCAAAAACCCACTGAAACATAAACTTGGAAAGGATCCAGTATAAATAAAATGACATGTCCAAAAGTGCACTCTTCACCATTGGCACAAACGTCATTTTTCCCCTTCCCTGGCTGAGAAGAATGTGACTACCCACACAGTAGATAATGTGGCTGGTCCTGCCTGCCCCTTGGGGTGGATGTTACTAAATGTAGCGCTATTTGTAATTCTTAAATCTGGGCAGATTGTTTGTTTGGGAGTTTTCAGCTACAAATACTACTCTGTGCTGTCCAGAGGATGGACTTTTTTTTTTATCAGAACAGATACATGGTATGTTTAGCTCAGAAACTATCTCCAGCATTGGGAGAATCAGGAATCCCAAAGTAAAGCAGTGTAGCTGTGTATATGAAATGGGGTGAATCAGAGGGAGAAACTTCTCTCTGTCTCTTTAAAAAAGGTATGTGGCATCAGGGTTTTTCTCTACTTTAGAGATAAAGAAACGAGAAGGCTAGCGTGAGGTACGGTCCACCAGAGAACCGGTTCCTGACATTTTCATTGAGAGTTTGTTTTCCAGCTCTGTCATCTCCCAGAATTTTGCCAGTAATCAAGTCCCAGCCTTTTTCGTTAGGTGGCAAAGTGGGAGAGAAATACATTTATCATTTTAGCTGATCCTTGCAAGCATCTTTTAGTGTTATTGGGTTGTTTCATCTTGTTGAATTTTTATCGGACTCTCGTTGGTATCAACATTAAAGATGCTGTATATTGTTTCTAATCCCAAAAACTGTGGAATAAAATCAGTCTTAAAAAGGATATGAAATGACACACTGGAAAAAAAGTAACTTAATCTTTAGTTCAGCTCATCAGTTTTAACAAGTGCTTGATCACTGTGCCTTACAAATTATGGGTGTCCTTTTCACAACGGTCTCTGTGTGGATTCTGGACGCTCAAACCCATGACTTCTCAACATACAACTCTATATCCTGGCTTACAGCAGAACACGTCCGTCTCGGGGAATCTCAACAGCCAGTGTGAAATCTTATTGTCACTAACTAGGAAAAATGAGAGTCCTCAACTTCACATTCAACGGCTCAATGCATTTCTCTTTGACAGAAATCAAAATTCTAAGCCACTGATAAAATTCTGGTGACATCCTAAGATTTGTATCTTTGAGCCTTTTACAAAAGGTGTTAACAATGCAAGTGGGGTTAACTAGAATCCTTGCAGGGAATCAGACACTGAGTGGCTCTCTGGCCTGCATCATTATCCGCTGCATTACTATTAACAGCATGTCATAGAGTCTCTTACCCAGCACATTGCAATGTTCACAGAGATTCATTTAGTCAACAAATATGCAGATGGCTGCCAGAACTGACGTTCAGAATGTGAAATTCACTGGCAAAAACATTCCCCAGGCCTCCTAAATACTGAACTTTCACTAGCCCACGGTCCCTGTAAAAAAATATAATGACAGTAATGAAAAGAGCACACTGAGGGATGAGAGAATAGTAGCACAAAATTTTAATTTCAGAAAGTAGCATGTTGTTAATAAAGAAAACTGGGTAGGTCGTTAAAACCCACGTCACACCTTGCCCCATGCCTCCCAAGACTCTACTGGCAAGAGAATGTTTTTGAGAAACGGTGGGAACCAGAACTGCTGATTGGAAGAAAAAGCAAAATAAAGGCTGAAAATAAATTACATTACATCACATACAGTTGACCCTCTTATCAGCAATTTCCATATCTGCAATGCAACCAACCACAGATCAATCTGGGGAAACTGAGGACCAACTGTATTCACTGCACTCCACCATTTAATATAAGACTCTTGAGCATCCTTGGATTTGGGTATCTGGGAGGTCCCAGAACTAATCCCCTGCAGGTACCAAGGGACTACTCTACTTCACTGTAAGGATATGACCTTATTTCCCATAACCAGAATGGCCTTTTAGGTTACAACAGTGAAGAATTTTGCTGCTAACACGTTGAATGAAATCCCTCAAGGGCAGAATTACCTTTGGGACTTTTTGTCCCTTTCAAGATCACTTCTGAAGTATCAAAGCACTAGTACGTCAAGCGGAATATTGTGAAGTGCTCTCCAAGGGATACCAGCCCCCTGCTCAAAGCCTCCAACACCCACGGTTCTGCCTGAGGTGCCCTTTTACTCGCTACAGTCTCTCCTGGGTGAAAGGCCTGGACTTGAAATACTGTCAAATATGGAGGTGGCTCCACAATACTGATCTCTGGTCCCAATCATCCCCAGACAGTCCAGACTCACATATATGACTGCTTATTCTCTCTGACCTTCAGCCCCAGTTTTATATGACCCTAGGATAATCCCTGACTTTCCTTCCAAAATCTACACAAGTCCCCAGAACTTCTGTCTCAGTAAATGGTCCACAATCCAACAACCTACTCAAACCTAAAGCTTACTATGGCTCCTAATTTATCTTCCCCTCTCCCCCAGTGCCCAAGCCACCAGAGTACCTCTGACCCTGCTTCTACAAACGTGCCACATCCATCCAGTTTCTCCACCAAAACCCTAGACAGTACCACCACCATGCCTCGCCCGGTCCCCTGTGATGGCCATCTAGCTGGTCGTCCTTCTTCCCCTCTTGCTGCTCTACAATCCATTTTCTCCATGGCGACCATGAAAATTTAAATGACAATTTAAAAATGCAAATAAATCCTGTCCCACTGCTACTTCAGCAAAGGTTTCCCAATGCCCGTAATAAATATCGAGGTGTCCTGTCCTATCTTACAAAGTGCTATGCACCCTAACACTTGCCCATCTCTTGCTCTCCATTCACACCACTCTCCCCTTCCCCACTGCACACAGGTGGCCCAAAGTTGCCCCCTAGTCACTGCCTATCACGTGACCCTATCTGGATTCTCCACATTGTACTTACCACTATATGTTACTATTAGCATTTATAATCTAACTCTCCCTCAAAACATACAATCCATGAGAAGTAGGAGGCTTCATATTAGCCTGTGTATCATCAATACCTAAAACAGTTCCTACCCTGTGTGTACTCAATAAAGATCTGTTTGGAGAGAGCAGGTGGGTGGACACAGGTTATTTCTCCTTGTCACTTTCCTTGCAATTTTCAAGAAAATGGTTAGTGTGTTACAACAATAATAGAAACACAATTTCCAACCCGACATTAATTGGGATGCCCCTGATGACCCCCGTGTACAGGAAGAGATGCTTCAGAGGCACCATGTGTTTATACAGATGTTTTATCCATGATGGATTTTTGTTTAAGATTAACCACCAATCATGTGTTTTCTGCAAGGAAATTACACAGGGAGAGTGGGTTCCAACCCTCAAAATACTTGCTGCCTCAGTGAAATAAAACCAAGATACTATGTGCAGAAACCTATAGCTGCTTTTAAATAACATTTAGGATAGGTGGGTCTATTGCTTTATAATTCTTCTCTGTAATAGTCTGCCATGGGAGCTCCCTTGGTGACCATTATAAAATAAAGGGGGTAAAACACGCTGTGGATTCAAAAGTTATAAATTATTCACTGGGGTCGGCGTCCGAGTAACCTCTAAATTACCTTAGCAAGTTTCTTAACCTCTCCATGCCTTGGTTTACTCATTTCTAAACTGTGGATAATATTAGAACCTGCTGTGCATGGTTGCTGAGAAGATGAAACGATATAAATAAAGTAGTTATACCAGTGCCTGGGATGTAGGGTGTGCTCAAATAACTTTAGCCACTGGTATGAATTATTGCTAAGTTAGTACCAGTGGTTTATAAAATGTTCCATATTATGAAATGCTGGAGAACCTCTACCAAATTTCTGTTATCATTTCCACATTACAAGGGGCTGTTCAATGACCTCCTCTTTTTAACTGGTCCAAGTCCTTCAGAACCAAACATGCAGGCAGGTGGAGGTGACATAGAATATTTACACTCCACCCTTTCTACGCGCGGGGAACTGGCCTGCGTTTGGAAAAAGAAGAACCTACTCCAAATCAATAGTCTTCACAAACCATGCACCTGTGGTTAGAAATGTTAGCTGTAGGTATCTCTGACCAGTCAGGATTTGCTTAAGAAAACAAAAATGACCTTATAAGTGCTCTTCCATAAAAACAAAATTTGAACCAGAAAATAACAGTCAAAGTTAGAGTATACATGACACTTAACATTATAACCACAGAACAAAGTTAGACCATCATAATTCACTTTTCTTATTATTGCTATTATTATGACATCCCAGAAAAAACTTCTAAGACCTTGACACCACCCTAATTCCATCTGGATTATGAAATAATCTTAGAAGAGCATAAAAGCACATAAAATAGAAAGCTGCAAAAGAAATGTAATCAGCTCCTAGAAATATAGCAGTGGAATGATCAGGTTAGCATATAACTACATATCAAATAGAGTTAAGAAGGAATTCCAGAAAAAAAAGAGAAAAGTCATAGTTGGGAGCAAAGAACTAGATTTGCCTACTAAAAATATGCTTACTTCAGTGAAGATATTTCAGAATGAGCATTTGTACGGGAAACACGTGGTCATTCCATGCTTCACTGATGTTGTTCCTTCTTCTTTGGGTCCTACTGTGTGCCTGGCCTGTGGAAGCTTCCTACCTGCTGGTCACAGCTCAGCTCAGAACATGTGTATGCGTTCAGGGATGGGTGATAAAAATGGTGGCCGGCGGTCCACACCATCCAATGAAAACCATTGTGTGTATATGTGTATGTGCACGTGCTTGTAGCACCAAGTCACTGAAAGATCATTTAAAAGGTGCTGCACAGCTGTGGATCCTTCAGTAGCTATCAATTAACTTATCAGAAACTCATAATTAAGCCACAAAGCTGGGCTTTAGTACACTGTTTTAGACATTTATTTCATTGATTGTATTCCTGCCTTAGTGACCTTCATGAGCTCAAGGCTAGTACTATCTGTGCCTTTATCTACAAACCTATATATCTATCAACATATCTGTATCTATTTATATCTATCTCTCTATCTACCTACCTATCTGTCTATAGATATACATATTCAACTGACTCAGAGTTGTGCTCCCAGCATAGCAGGGACTCTGTAAAGGCACATCAGTGCTATTGTTTGAACATGCACATCCCTGATATCTGCTTTACAGGAAATACGACTTCAGAGTTCTGAGCCTGGTCAGCCCCATAACCTAAGAGTCATGCTACTCTGTGCTATTTTTACATTTAATAATACGTACTCCTTGAAGACAGATACATATGAAATTCCAGTGCAATACTAAGAGTGCGTGTGAACACTCAATTTAAGAAAAGTTAAATGCCAGGAAGAAGCAGATACCTGATCCTACTGCACGGTGGAGGGGGCCATTGGTCTTGGTCTATGTGATACTAGACTACTGTCAACTTCTCCTCCAGTTATCTTCTCGACTCATAGACAACCATCAGGGAGAAACAGACTCCGGAAGGATTGTGCAGTCTTTCCTCTCTAAGAAGTACTATGAATGATGTGCACTTACACTAGAAAGCAGCAAACACTCTGGAAAAACAGTGGAATGAATGGCCTCAGCTGGACAATATGGGGACAGTCCATAATGGCTACCACAAATCTAATTATTTAATTATTGCAAAATCATGAAATAAGCATCTTAAATCAAACATAGCATAATCAGAAGGCTGGAGGAGCACATTCTTATCACACTCTTAAGGACCATTACAGTAAATCATGTTTTACAAAATTTCAGTCGGAATCACTTCACTAAATAACACGTACGTATTCAGTGCTTATTGTGTGTTGAGTATGGGGAAGATGAACACAATCAAGTCAAGGGTTTCCTGGTCTGAAAAGGAAAGACTGCGTGTTTACAAGGAACAGTACAATGAATCCAACTTTAAATTGCCATTGTAGGGACATGCCCAGGAACGTGGGGACACAAAGGATGTGCCACGTAATTTATCTAGCCATGGAGACAGAAGATAAGGGTCTATAGAAGAGGTGACATGTGAATTGAGAATCGGTGAACAATTAAGTACCCATCTGCTGGACAATATGGGGAAAATTATACCAAATACACTAAACTCTGGTTGGGGGTAGAGGGTGAATAATCCCATTCCTTCCTCTTGCAGACAATCTCATGTACTTCCAGTTCTGTATCCAAATTAGAAATAGGGTTTTTCTTATCCAGTTTGAAAAATCCCAAAAGATCCATCCATCCATCTACCCAACCAATAAACATTGACAGCTTTTATGTCTCAGGCCGTTCGCTATGCCTGAAGATAGAGCAATGATCAAATGCGGCAACAATCCCTGCCCTCATGGAGCCTACATTATGGGTAGGGCAGAACTTATTCAAATGGTGAGGATGGCGGGGGAAGAGGTGAAGTCAAGGCACTGAACCCTTCGGACTCCAGTAGGGAAGGGAGATGAGCAGTTGAGGTAAATGGCCAGAGATGTGGAGTGACACCAGGGAATGGTGGTGTCCTGAAGCCAGATGGAGCAAGTGCTTCAAGGAGCTGAGAAGGAGGGATTATACTGTACAAACGCTGCTGACACTGTCACGTGTGATGCTGCCTGCACGTCGACCACTGGATGTAGCAACATAGCAGGATTGATGGAAGGACTGTGTGGTCCAAGTGGGTTCCAGAGGAAGTGGACACACAGGAATTGAGGATAATAATTACAAACAAATGCTTTCAAGGAATTTTTCTGTACAGAGAAGAGAATTAGGTCATAGCTGGAGGGGAAATTCAAGCCAACACTTCATTTATTTTTAATGGTTTAATGTTTGCATTCCTATTGGAAAGATCCAACAGAGCTGAGAAAATAAAAACTGATGATGCAAGAAAGAAAGGGTCTTTGAGTAGAAGAGAAGGAATGGGATTTTGGTGTCCAAGCTGGAGTCTTGGCCTCAAGTAGAACTGTTCAGAGTGGCCACCAGGTGGGATGTGTGATTGGCCAGTTGGGGCAAGAGCCTCACCATCACTGTAGCAAGGATGTGACTTTCTATGGAAGGAGGAAGAAGAGCTCTCAAAGGCTGTGAAGCTGTGAGCAGGGCGGTCACCTCCCCCCATCCCCCCAAAAAATTCTGAGCAATGATAAACAATTTAGATATACCCACCTAATTCCTCGACGCTGGAAGTGGAAGATCTGATCACTATTTTGAGACATTGTTATACGAGAATATGCTGGTATTTACTTCCCAGAACCTCCTGACCATCTCTCCAACCTTTGCTTTTTCTGCTTTGGTTTAACCAAGAGTGGTTACTGCCCAAGCTTTACGCAAAAGCAAATGAAACAAAATGACTCTGCTCCCTTTGTGGCCTGGGAGGCTAAAACAGACACAAACACACATGAAAACCGCATGAAAGGCCCCAGTGGATAAAACATGAACTGATTAGGTTTGTAACCCTGCAGCTATAGAAGCCTCTCCAACACTCTGATCTGGAGACCACGAGGCAGGAAAACCTCAAGTCCCCTGAAATCCAAAAATCCAAACATGGGGTCATTTTTATGCCCTTTGGAGATTTCTGCCAAAAAAATATCTTACGCACAGTTTAATCAAGGGGGCAGTATCCTCACACACACACACACATAAAGCTGCAAATCCAAGCAATTAACCCCACACACCTCTGCCCCTCAAATCGGTGTCTGAGAATGAACAGTACACATATGCCATTCCCAGCCCGACTTAAACACAAAACGAAGGAAAGAACATGGATTCTGAACTTCACCACACATCTGTGACTCACAAATATTTATAGTAGTCACAAAGCCGGGACAATAACACACTTGGCAGTTACTCACCTAAACAAGCAATTAAAAAAGGCCAAAATTCCAACAGGGAAGAGAACAGGAGAGAAAGCAAGGTTTCCCCAGCTCCCTAACGGGAACTCCAATTTCTCCTCACGTGGATAATGGAAGCAGACAATTCTCCTGTCCATGGACTTAGCTAATGTGGAGTGAGATGCACACGACAAAACAGATCAGATCTGCATGGGGCCTTTCCAGATCACCTCATGGAGATTTTCCATCCGGCTGACTAGGCAATGGGACAAGAATAATAAGATGTGGAGACCACAGCTTTAGGATTCCAGACTTTATTGAGAATGACAGGCTAAATCTTGATCCCCAAATACAACCACGCAGTGTGTTTAAGCAACAGCTGTACCTTGCATCAATAATATACATAGAAATGCATTGCAAATACCACAAAATAGAATTCCTATCAGCACAGCAGCAACACCTGAAACAATGACAGCAAAACTCAGAATTTTACAGCCAACAAATTTAGAAAACTAAGGAAAGATGGAGATTTGAGTTGGGGTTCAATCTTTCCAGGTTCACGTCATCTCAGAAAGAGAAATCTAGCTAATTCTCTATCTTTTGGAACTTATAAACTATGAAACCATTATGGTAGGCACATGAAAATTAATAATGAAATTAATATTTTAGGTAAGTGCTTTAAAAGTCAACAAGTGAAGACATCAACCAATACACATGAGATTCAACCAGTGTTGCCTTGGTCTTTCAGATGCACCACAGAACATTTAATGCAAACACCAAAAGTTAGGAACAGAAATGAAACAAGAGGAAAAACACTGAGATATGACTTAATACTGCTCAGCATAATGAGTTAAGTTCTATTAAATAAAAAATGTGAAATACAGTTGTTAAAAAAATAGGTAAAATGCAAAAGTTAACCATTCCCTGACCAAAAGAGGAAAGTAAAAGAATGAAAGAATTTCAGTTGTCTGGGTGTAAACTTGGTCTCTATTTGTAGGATGAAGCAATGTGTCATTGAGATCTCTCATTCCTACAAATATTTTGATTGTCTGAACATATTCCTTAGATTAACATTGTCAGATAACTTTTGTCAGAGAGCTAAAAGAGAGGCACAATAAAACTATGAGAATTACAAAAAATGATAGCTATTCTTAAATAACTGAACTCTTCCCTGAATGAAAGAATTGAATATTTTTAATAACATCAGAAGAAAGTAAAGGAAAATTTTTATTAAATTTCTAAGCACTGGTGAAACAATTATGAAGGAACTATTTGGCAACACTAAAATAAACTTCTTTAAACTTAAAAGGATAAAGCTAACAAGCAAATAGAGTGGGGGGAAATGACAACAAAGGGTTAATATTCTTTTTTTTTTTTTTTTTTGCGGTAAGCAGGCCTCTCACTGTTGTGGCCTCTCCCGTTGCGGAGCACAGGCTCCGGACGCGCAGGCTCAGCGGCCAAGGCTCACGGGCCCAGCCGCTCCACGGCATGTGGGATCTTCCCTGACCGGGGCACGAACCCGTGTCCCCTGCATCGGCAGGCGGACTCTCAACCACTGCACCACCAGGGAAGCCCACGGTTAATATTCTTAAAAATAAATTCTGTTAATATCTGTAAGAAAATGCTGAATCTCAAGAACTAAATGGGTATAAAATAAGGACTAACAATTCTTTCACACATGTAAGTTCCCTTTCTACTTTCTCTCTCTCTCCCTCTGTCTCCCCCTTCTCAAAAAATGGCTAATTATCACAAAAAGTTTTTACAAATCTACCAAATACCATAATGACTAAACAATAGAACATATAAAAGGAAGCAATACTATTAAATTGATTAAAAAATTAATGATGATAATGATAGTACGGTTTTAGCAAAACAAACTCTCTAACATATTATTGGTGAAGTATAAATGTCTAGGACACTTCTGCAAAGCCGACTGGCAATCTGATTAAAACTCACTGGCTCTGAAATAGCAAAGCAACTACAGCTATTCTGACTTAATGAATTAACCTTCAATTAAAAAAAAAGCTTTATAATAATAGCTGATATTATGAAGCATCTACTTTATGCTCCAAAATTTCTACTCTTCATAAGGTAGTGATAGTGTGAGGTGTAAAAAACCAGAAAGCAGCAGTGGAATCCAGGTGTCTGCTACACTCCCCTTGTCATGATCCTTTCACATTGTCTATGATTTTTGTTAACTGAAAATAATATATACCTCCAGCAAAGAAGAAGCAGTTAAATTACATTATACTGTCTTTACATGATAGAATATTATGATGCATTAAAATGAGATTTATTAACAATTTTCAATAAGATGATATAGGCAAAATTTTATGTCTAGTGTTATTTCAACTCTGTAAAACATTCACAAAAGACTACATTAACTGACAGCAGTGATTGTCTTTGGTGGAGGCATTATGGGTGAATTTTCCCCTTCTTTTACATAATTTCCATAAGTAGCATTCACTATTTTAATCCTTTTTTTCATATTTTTAAACTGCAAAACTACAACATTCCTGAGAAAACTTTAGATAGTGAATATATGGCTCGTAAAGGGCAAACACCCTCAACCCCAGAGATAATCTACTGAGAGTTTGGTATGTACTGGTTTATGTTCTAGCAGACTTTGTAGCACACAGGCACTTGTGTGCAGAGACGGTGTGTGTGTGTGTGTTTAAGATGAATGGGATTCTATTGAATATATTATTCTGCAACCTGCTTTTTCCAGTTAATAAGGTACCATACACAGCTTTCCAATACTTTTATAATCTGAATTTTACTTTTTATATCATTGCCATTAAAGTGAAGAACACTTTTCCGTTACTTGTGGAACAAGTACCAAGGGACGAGGGGCTCTGGAAAAAGGCACATCTTCAAAAGTGATCCTACATCAGGCTCACGGGCTTGCTACAGTTACTTATTTCTATGAAAGAATAGGACAGGTCCCTGCTTAAACTCCTTCAGGAAACACAAATTAATTGGCTTTGCTTTACCCGTCTTGCTAGATGATAGGCAGTGAGATAGAGAGTCAAACAAGCCTTGAGGTGTCAGAAGTATCCTTTTGTAAGAAAAAGTTAAACAGAAAAAGTTAAACAAAAAACAAACCTACTTCATCTGATGTATGTGGCCAAGGGTATGGCTGTGATTTAAGTATGTCAATCTTGTTCAAACTTGACTCTTGTAAACATCTGCTTTTGCTCAGAATAAAAGATGAAGATTTGATACCAGAACACTTCTGTGCAACATAATTACAAGACAGCCCAAGATAATTGCATATTTGCCCTAATATGTATAAGCAGCAGCATGTATAAGGCTACAAAATAAAAATGTCACATTTAGAAATTATATGGAGACCAAAATAGGAAATGCTACCTGAACTTATTTTGTAAATGAGCTATACATTCTGGATTACCAAAATATTCTTGATCAGGCCCTGTTTTGAGCAGAGCTATAGTCTAGGTGCTTGGACTTAGGCTAATACACTAGAGGCAGGCCGACCATGGAAAGCATTGGGACACCAAATGCACTCACTCCAAGGAGTAGGTTTTTGCAGCTACAGTAGACTTCATTAAAAGTGGGTTATGATTAAATTCTGAGCATCCAAGCTAAATTTTGTTAAGGGACTCATACCTACTGGCCACTAAAACACTCTCACTCTCTGCACTGGGATCTTTGAGCACTGCATGTAGACCAGGGCTCAGTGAACTACAGCCTGTGGGGCAAATCCAGCTCAGCTTGACAACAGTCTTTGTAAATAAGTTCTACTGGAACACAGCTACGTTTGCTCATTTACATATATCATCTGTGGCTGCTTTAGGCTACAACACAGAGCTGAGTTGATGTAACAGAGATGATATGGCCAGCAAATCCTAAAATGTTTACTACCTCACCGTTTTCAGAAAAGGTTTACCATCTCCTGATACAGACTGCTGTTTGAAAAACTGATTTCTCACTATTTATTGTGAGCTTTTCTTTAAGGACCTGAGTATTTCCAGTACAGCATAAAAGTGTGTCTGTCCTTATTCTCAGGAGCCATTTTTAGTGCTAAGAGGTAGTACTGGGTTAGGGCTTAGAACATAGTTCACATCACAGCTCTGCCTCTGACCGCTTGTCAGATCTTGAGCTGATTACTTAACTTCTCTGTGCTTTCACTTTCTTTCTGGAAGCCTGCTCATTCATTCACTGCCATTTTTAACAGCAGATATAAGTGATGCTCATCAACCATCACAGTACCTCAATCTATAAAACTGTTGGCTTCTTCATTTCCCACTGGAGCGTCCGACTTACAAGGAGGGAAGGGATGGAGTGTTTCCTTGATCATGTATCACACAAAGGATCCACAGTCACTCGGGCAGGGCAGCCCAACTCTCACATACCAGTGCTTCAAAAAAGAAAAGAAAAAAAAAAAAAACAGAGATTCTATTAACCCGTTTTAAAAGAGGCCATGGTCATTTTTTATCGATTCTGGAAAGTTCCATGAATGCCTTGCACAGCCAGCTGCTTTGGCAAGGCTGAGCACAGAACAACAGAACAACTTGGAAATCACAAATGTGACAGCCCTAGCCTCGTATCCCATGCACCAATGGACTTCTTTCTTCAGAAAAGAAGAAATAAAAATTCAAATATTGTTAATATAGGAGAACAAATCTCATGAAACTAATAAAAGGACCATCATTTCACACCTGTTTGAATTACTTTCAGCAGTTTGAACATCAAATTCAGACAGATGGTGTGAATCTACCCATTTTATGATGGCTCTTTCATTCTGTTTTGGGGAATATATTGTACCTTAAGTAATGCATTTCAAAAATAGGAGATAAAGGCAGAAGCTATAGAATAAACTATACTAGATTTTGAACTTGTATTTTTATTTACATATTAATTTGTTTGATGCACAATATGATAACTTTATTTTAAAAAGGAATTGTAAACCATGAAAATAATTCACTTTACTAAAACCATGTAAAGTTATCCAATCTGCTCATTCAACTTAACACGTAAAAATCCTGAAAACTTGATATCGGAATGTGATGAAAAACTACCACAAAGCACCAGCCTCCCTAGAACCATGTATGCCAGAAATTGAAGAAATGGGTTGCTTTCCATTTCATATTCAAAAAAGAAATGTGTCCATTACTATTTAGTGATGCCTGTCACTTCATATATGACAATTTGGGGGCTCATGCTTTTTCTGTTGTCCTAGTTCATGTAGTGTCTTTCTACTCTCTTCAATCCGCAGTTTCTGGCTGCCATAAACCTCAAACACACTGATGTTGCCTATCCCAACACAAACACTTGAGTAGCAGCTGAGGATGATGATGAGAAAAGGGGGAGAAGTTCCCAGAACATTCTGGAACATTCTGGCTAACCCTCTATGCCATGATTCCTACACTGTCTACTTAGTAATAATCTAAAGGCCATCTGCCTGCAGAAGATCAACTGAATTACATCTGGAAATTTATAAGATTTTCTATCTGCTGAAATGCCATTTGAAAGTCCTGAGGTTCAGAGGTGAGAGGGCAGTGGCTGGGTGACAATGTCTCTCTATGAGGCTCCTGGCCTCCACGAGGTGCCTTTGGTAAGTTCATGGGAAGCAAGTGGGTGATCCAACATATTCAGAACTTATTCAGAACTGCCCGGGAAGGCGCCCACAGCCCAGGCGCATTCATGCACTGCAGCATCACTGATCCCTGTGAGGTCCCAGATGAGTTTTTGAAAGTCTGTGACTTCATACTTTGGAAAGGAGGAGGTGCAGATGCAAATCCTTGAGGCCAAAAGAGGACTAAGGGAGCTCTCCCCAAGGTAAGAAGGCATACTCAGCCCAGGAAAAATTCCTAGGAGCAGCCAATTCCTTTCTCACAACACCAATATCTCCTTTGGGTGTGGCAACAAATATGTTAGTTGGGGCTTCTTTATTAAACAGCATGCTTGAATACAACAACTTCCGCTCTTGAGCCCTGAAATCTATTTTACAATTAGTACTAAAATTTCTTTGTATTTGTTTATCCTTTAATCAAAATTTAACTAATAAAGTTGGACAGGTCCACCGGTTACTGCCATGAATACCCAGCAATTCCTACAGACTCCCATGTGTCAGAATTAAATTAAAAACAGGGCTGCTAATTAGGTCTGGAGGCTAAGCGCCCCCATCCTCCCTCAGTGAGATCATAAATTAGCGGATGTCGCCCCTCAGCTAGGACATCCAAGAGTCACACCTACAGAGAATGGCCAGCCTCTTAAACGGCAAAGGACACAGAGGCCAAAGAACACATTGGAAGAATCCAGAAGCACTGACACAACGCCACGACAAATACCACAGGAAGAGAACATCCCTGCTGAATCCAGGCAGGGACAGCCTGCAACCTGGACAGCCAGACACTCCAGGCCCAAACTTCAGACTTCAAAAGCGAGTCCCTTTCTTGTGAAAAGGCGACACTCAAGGCACAGAATGCCCATAGAGAGTTCACACAGGTTGGGGGACAACAGGACTCCCTTTAGAATCTGAAATCTAAACCAGAAACGAGTTCCAGCAGCAGGATCCAGGGACATACACCCTGGAAGGCTGTAACTATGCCTGTAGTTACATCAAAGGTGAAAAGCGTGTTTTACCACCCTGGCCCATGACAGCCAAGCAAACAGCATAGGACCTTCTACTATGGAGGGTAAACCCTTGCCTGGGTAGGCATGCCACCCTCTAAAGGAATATATACCATTCAACATGACACCCACGTGTTTTAAGCAGTGTAGGGTCGGGAGTGGAAACCACAGCAACAAAGCAGTGACCTTGAATAGGCTAAGCTGAAGTCACAGACGTTGGCCCCTCCAGGTCTGGAAGCTGAGCTCTCACATCCTCTCCCAGTGAGGTCATAAATTAGCCGATGTATAAACCGTAAATCACTGCCGTATTTTCCAGAAAACTGAGGGAAACTTCAAAAGGTTAAGAAGCTACAAAGCCCCCGAGGGTCATCTCAGACTGAGGTTGGAATATTTTAAAGTGGATATTTAACTCCCCATTAAATAAGAAACTGCTTATGTTTTATTAATATATATAAATGTCCCCATTTGACTCGATTCCATACTACCCTTACTATTTTCTCTTTTACTTTAGTATCAACTTTAGTAGAAGCAATTCCTGTGTCCTCTGCCTCATGATTCTCGATTAGAGCCTCACCACGGCAAAAGAGCCGCCATCAGCAATGTGTGGACCAGCTGGGGAGCGCGCAAGGCCAGTCCATCTGAAAGGCCACTCCCATGCACAGCTAAGTTGTAAGAAGGCTCAAAGGAGCAGCTCCAAGGAGCTAATAGACTAGAAAAGCAGACAATTAGGGCACATTAACATGAAAAAGAGAGGAGACTTCATCCAAAGGAAGGGGGTGTCATGGAAGCCTCAGTAAAACGCCAGGATGAGAGTGGTATTTAGGAGAATCAATATGGCAGCTCTGAAGAGAATAGACAAGAATGGGAGGAACCACGGGCGAGAAGCTGCCACAAGAGAACTGTAAATTTTAAAATATTTTTTTAAAAGACTATAAATCATAGCCCATTTTTGCAAAACATTAGCTGTATAGGAACATCAGTCTAGAAACTCAGTGTGGACCCATGAGGAATGAATGTCTTTGAAATTAAGACAATAACAAACTCTGAGAATCAGAATCTTCTCACTAGGAATGAAGATACAAAATAAGTAAAGTATATTATTGTTCCCTCCCTCGTCCAACACCACTCAGAGGTGAACGAGGAGTTGAAGAAAATGGGTTGACTGTCTCTGTACACGCCATGCCGCTCCCCTTCCTGACACGGTCCCTAACTTCGCGGTCCTGCGTGACGTCACCTCTGACAGTCTCTGCCGTTCCCTTTCAAACACGTGTGCCTCGCTGGATGGTGCTTGGAGAAATCAACAGCAGACACTGAGGGTATAGAAAGATGCTGCCTGAAAGTAAGGCAGGCTCCTGTGGGCTGGGAGGGTCATCAGAAACCCCCAGGCATCCAGAAAAAGAAAAGTGCTGGCAACAGGAACAGGGAAAGGGGCAGGAAAGCAAAAATGGTAGAGAGGAGAGGGGGAAGAGGGAGAGAGGAAAGAAGGACACTTAGAAAAGCAAGGAGGGGAAAGAGAAGCAAATACACTAGCAGCAGCCTGCAGAGACATTGGGGTGCTCTGAAAGGTGCAGACTTCTAAGGACATAAGTGATCATGGGCAGGCTGGGCTCCAGGCAAGAGGGACGAGGGCAGAGCCTCTGCTCCTAAGTTCCTAAGCAAAAATCCCAGCATTCCAGAAAACAACGTGAAGATTGAAGATGAAAAGCCAAACGCACATAAAGCTTGAGGTGATGAACAAAGCATCTGGTAAAGGCAGCGGTCTGTACAGGGCCCTTCTGAGCGTGCTCTGGGGAGCGGCCACCTGCCCCTCCCCTCCGGGCAGATGGTGGCTGGTGTCAGGGGCTGGTCCACGGGGCCAGATCTCCCCAGATATCTTCACACTTAAGATGGGGTCAGGATTCACATTTTGAAAAGTGTTTTGTTTTTAAGACAGGTCTGTTGTTTGTTCAATATCCCCATCCAAACGTTGAACATTATTTGACATTATGATGTATAAATGCTGAAAGCAGCGTTAGAAAAGTGATGAGGTGGCCCAACTCTTAGGGTTTTTTTCTTTTTGGAAAGGTGTTCCTTCACCTCGAGGTTTGCCCGCACTGGCCAGTGTTATGGAATCTGTGCTGCACCCCAGTCAAATTCTGTTTGCAAGCAGTGTCTGAATCAGGTAGCATTCCATAAGGACAACATCAGTGCAAATAGCTGTGGCTTTAGAAGGTTAGAGATCTTACACAAACATGCATGATACAACAAACGTATGGGGAGGAAAAAACACATTTAAAATCTTCACAGTTGTAACTACACAACAATATTGTATCTGAAAAAGCAAAATGGATGTTTTGCCTTCCTTCCCACATCAGTATACACGGCCAATCAGACAGTTTCCTGCGTCACAGTTGGGTTGAGGATGTATCAAAGAATGGCATACATAATGCCACCATTGCGTGTAAGAGTCCTGTCCTCAAAGAATTCACCCTTTGGCTTTCCCCAAATCAGAAATCATATCTTTAATAACCAACTAATTCATTTCTATACAAATAATGCCACATATTGATCAAGATCACTTAAAAAAATCTCTTTGATAATTATCTCACCTACATTTAGAAAAGACAAGTACCAAGCGTCACCATTTCCCTTCTTTAAATTTCTGGCTGTCTTAGGGTCAGAGTAGGAAGCCCTGGAGACCAGCCCTAGCAATGGCCGAGGCTTCAAGGACAGTGTGTCCTCACGTGGGGACACAGGACCTCACATCTGGGTCATTTCATGACACAATCATCTGGCTCTGAGACCAGCAGAGGTAAACCCTACTTCCCTGAGCAGAAGAGACACTTCTGACAGTCGTATCCAAAGAGCAAGATGCACAAGGAAAAGACATACCCTTCCTGCTTGGAGCCTTCCCACACAGATCTGCGCCGAGACCCTTCTCTCCATGAGACGGTCGTCACTGTGAAATGCGATGGTTTAGAAATATTAGACACAGCTGAGAGCTACAGAAAAGGGAGGCGGAAATTGGGGATTTCACTTCTCAAAGCGTTGACTAATCCTAACAACATATGGGAAGAAAAAACCCAATTGTTTTCCATCTCGTCTTCCTGCAGCTCATCCTTTGGTGAGTATTTAAATCTGGTAGGAATTGCTGACCCTGGAACAAATATATTGTCTCAGTAACTGACTCAAAGCTTGTGTAAAAAACTCTTTCTATTCCTCTGTTCCCACACCAGACAATAAGATACGTTCTGAGCTGCCAGGAGGCATGGGAGCAGAGAGAAAGAAAGAGCAAAAAATGACAACTTTATTCAAGCAAACAAGTTGCCTAAAACTAAGCGACTGCTCAAAATGAGCAACTTCTAAGATCGGCTCTCTAAGGACACCAACGTCCCCGAATGGTGACTACTTTCTTCTTTCTGCCGCCATGTGCCTAGTTTTCAAAGGACAGACTCACTTTTCATGCAGGCAGTTTTGAAGCTCTTGCACAAGTGGTTAATTTGCATGGGCAGTTGGCCTCTCAGCTTTCATTTTGACAGCTAAATTGATCCGTCCTTTGTAGACTAGAATATCATTACCCAGAAAGAGAAGGCTGTCGGAGGCTTTTTGAAAAATCTGGTCTCTCAATTCCTACTTATTCGGAACAACACACTCAACAAGACTACCCTGTAAGCAGTAGCTTGCCCACACAAAAGAGATTCAAGATTCAACTTGGGCTTGAAATTCAAGATTTAATTCTAAGATCAAGATTTAACTCAAAAAGTTACTTAACTACTGTTGCTACTTCTGTTAAAGCAAACAGGACGGGCTTGGGTTCTTAAATCAGCCCTTTGGTCATTACATAGGAAGAAGGAAATGCCTGCCACAGACTAAAGTCACAACTGACACCAAAACCTTCTCAGGACGAAGCTGAGCTAAGGCAGACAAAGGTCTCATGCAAGAGCATGAAGGAGAAGACGGTTTTTACCCCTGGAAAGATGGCAGACTGTGAAATTCACAATGAACTGTTACTGAAACGGCAATAGGGTAAATCACTCAGAAAAAATATTTTCCTAAAAAAAGAACAGATAGAAGAAGTCTTTTGGAACTTTCCAGCTACAAAGGATGCTCTCTCTCCAATTCAGTAGAGAGAAACATAAAGACATTCTCCTTTAACACAGTAAGCACAATCAGATTAGTACAAACCCATACAAGCCAATCCAATATACATGCTGGGCTGTGTCAGCTCTGGGTTCTCCACGTCTTCATTTATTTTATGTGCTCAGACTCTAATGCTGCTGTTTTACATGGGATACAGCAACCTGGGCCAAGCAAATCGTGTTTTGATTTAACAGTGAAACTATGCCCTTGTTTTTTGGCTTAAATCCAGCAAATGCACTGAAATCATTTCAGAACGTTCATATCTCCAAAGGCATGAAGAATAATGGACATTTAGTAGCTATATCAATTTACATTCCCACCAACAGTGCAAGAGTGTTCCCTTTTCTCCACACCCTCTCCAGCATTTATTGTTTCTAGATTTTTTGATGATGGCCATTCTGACCAGTGTGAGATGATATCTCATTGTAGTTTCGATTTGCATTTCTCTAATGATTAATGATGTTGAGCATTCTTTCATGTGTTTGTTGGCAATCTGTATATCTTCTTTGGAGAAATGTCTCTTTAGGTCTTCTGCCAATTTTTGGATTGGGTTGTTTGTTTTTTTGTTATTGAGCTGCATGAGCTGCTTGTAAATTTTGGAAATTAATCCTCTGTCAGTTGCTTCATTTGCAAATATTTTCTCCCATTCTGAGGGTTGTCTTTTCGTCTTGTTTATGGTTTCCTTTGCTGTGCAAAAGCTTTTAAGTTTCATTAGGTCCCATTTGTTTATTTTTGTTTTTATTTCCATTTCTCTAGGAGGTGGGTCAAAAAGGATCTTGCTGTGATTCATGTCATAGAGTGTTCTGCCTGTGTTTTCCTCTAAGAGTTTGGTGGTGTCTGACCTTACATTTAGGTCTTTAATCCATTTTGAGTTTATTTTTGTGTATGGTGTTAGGGAGTGTTCGAATTTCATTCTTTTACATGTATCTGTCCAGTTTTCCCTGCACCACTTATTGAAGAGGCTGTCTTTTCTACATTGTATGTTCTTGCCTCCTTTGTTGTAAATTAGGTGACCATATGTGCATGGGTTTATCCCTGGGCTTTCTATCCTGTTCCATTGATCTATATTTCTGTTTTTGTTCCAGTACCATACTGTCTTGATTACTGTAGCTTTGTAGTATAGTCTGAAGTCAGGGAGCCTGATTCTTCCAGCTCCATTTTTCAGGAGAACAGTATGGAGGTTCCTTAAAAAAGTAAAAATAGAACTACCATACAACCCAGCAATCCCACTACTGGGCATATACCCTGAGAAAACCATAATTCAAAAAGAGTCATGTACCAAAATGTTCATTGCAGCTCTATTTACAATAGCCAGGACATGGAAGCAACCACATATATATAATGGAATATTAGTCAGCCATAAAAGGAAAAGAAATTGAGTTATTTGTAGTGAGGTGGATGGACCTAGAGTCTGTCATACAGAATGAAGTAAGTCAGAAAGAGAAAAACAAATACAGCATGCTAACACATATATATGGAATCTAAGAAAAAAAAGGTCATGAAGAACCTAGGGGTAAGACGGGAATAAAGACACAGACCTACTAGAGAATAGACTTGAGGATATGGGGAGGGGGAAGGGTAAGCTGGGACAAAGTGAGAGAGAGGCATGGACATATATACACTATCAAACGTAAAATAGATAGCTAGTGGGAAGCAGCCGCATAGCACAGGGATATCAGCTCGGTGCTTTGTGACCACCTAGAGGGCTGGGATAGGGAGGGTGGGAGGGAGGGAGATGCAAGAGGGAAGAGATATGGGAACATATGTATATGTATAACTGATTCACTCTGTTATAAAGCAGAAAGTAACACACCACTATAAAGCAATTATACTCCAATAAAGATGTTAAAAAAAAAAAAGAATAATGGACATTTAAAACCTGCTGAAATCAGTCCCAATGACCTGTTGGGTCTTCCATTGTCCAAGGTGGGCTCCAAGACTAAGGAAGAAGACAACTCCTTTCTTCATTACTGCGAGAGGCCAAGTTGCTCAGAGATGTAATTGTTTCATGCTTTTGAGGCTACAGCAGGATTAACACTCTATGAATCCCTGGGTGTGTTGCATAACCCAAAATCTACTTGTGTTCTATTTGCCAGCCTCTCAATATAAATTAGTGATAAAAATAAGAAATAGGCTACTCTGTATTGAACCAGATGGTGTCTAACTTTCCTATAAACATGGCTGTGTTTAGAGTGTTTACACATGTAGGGGACTAGAAAGATTTTCATTTCTTTACATTTGGCAATGAGTCATGTCACCCGTTTCAGCACAAACTGTACTGAAACTTCTTCCCCAGGAAGAACCAGCATAGCTTCACTAATGTTTAAAAACAACCATGTCAGCTGCCTTAGATTAGTCATGAAGCCGTTCTTCACATCCTGCAGCCTCCAGCAAGGACAAGATCTGATCAAATCGGACTCACTAAATGGAACCAGAAGGCCGGGCGCGTCCTGATGCAAACCTGCTGTAGAAAAGACACTCTTTTTTGTATGAATCAAAGATGCTTTCTCCATTTTCTTTGCAACACACACCCTTAAACATGTCAGCCCACGACCCTGACTTAAATGCGTCCCCCCTACCTGCGTCTCTCTCCCCATCCTTGATTAGTGACACCGTGGACCAAAATATCTGACCTGGGACAGGAGTGTTGAATAATGGGGAAACTTCTGAGCTTACTGACTATTAAATGAGCCACAGTCAATTGCTAACCACCACATTCAATACAAGCCCTGCTCCACTGGACTAAGTGGAAAGGAAACAAGACTGGTTTGAAAGACAGACGGCATTTTACAAAATTGTGTTCCGTTATTTTCCATTGACAAGCTCTACCAGCAAATGTGACAACACAGGGAGAGTGATCCAGGTCATGTCTGACCCATACAAACCCCCAGTGACTGTTTTTCCTGTCCCTTCTCCCTGCCTCCAAAATGGGGTGGGTTTGGGTTTCCTTTTCATAAACCGTCAAGAAGACAAATCCCTCCTCTTTGGGATGGACAGGATGAAACTGACCACTGCCATTGCTTTGTTTTTTTTTTCTTTTGATTTTACAAGCTACTGAGAAAGTAACTCCCCTGCTTGTGGTACATATGAAGTTTATTTATGAATCTGAATCAAGAACTCTGTATTTCTTGCCCTTTTGGATTATATCTTGTTGGCTCAACCTCGTCACTCAAGCCAATCATCCTAAGAGCCGTTCTTGCATCCCAGCTGGTTCTCTGAAATCCACGTGTCCCCTGTGTCCCCATGCGATGCAGTCACCCCTCCTCTGTTTCCAGGATACCCAGTGCCTGCCTCTGGTTATATCACATCACCCTCTGTTGTTTATTTGTCTGCTTCCCCCATCAAGGACACTCATCCTGTCCTATTCAACTTTGAGTCCCCAAGCCCAGGCTTAGGCAGACGGGCAAACATCCGATAAGGTTTCCTTCATTTTACTTCCAGGCGTGTGCAGATGATAATGGACCCACGGACCCGGGGGAATAATTCTAAAGTCAGCTTCTTGAGATACTCTTCCAACTTGGCATCACATCATCCAATCTGACAGCAATCAAAATCACCCAGAAAAAACAGAGCACACCAAACCTAGGTGGGATCGAGATGCTGCCCGGCCCTCCTCCAGGTCTAGAAGATGCCAGGCGCTCAGCAGGTGCCCGGGTAGGAGATGGTGGATGGCGGCTGTGTGGGAGAGAAAGTCCTGAGGAAAGGAAGTCACACCTTCCTGGACCAGAGGCTTGAGGCTTGCCTTGATCCCATCTCTGCTCAAAATAAAATTCTCCCTTCACCTTTCTTTAGAAGGATTTCAAGTCTCAGAGGCAGCTTTCTGATGTTACTCCTACAGGTTTGGGTCCGCTTTTCTACATCCTGTTTATGCTCTTGTAAGATCCAAACTTATCCCAGACTCTCCTGTGCAAAGAAGCCAAAATTGCTCTCTTCTTATCTATGATGCCGACTGACATATACAAGGGTCCTTCTGCAGACTCCCTAGGGGAGCTGCCTCCACTCCCCCCAAAACCTCTCTACGTGCTCAGAGATGTCCCCATGGAGAGATGGCCACTCACATGAACAGAGTCAGGACAGGAGAACAAGGCCAACCCGGTGGCCAACAGTGACCAGTCAGGAAAATGCCTTTCCTTAGTGATATACACATTATGTTTTGTAAATCGAATGCTTATACTGATAATTCCCTTAGTAAACCCATTTTTCACAGCTACCAGGTGAATTGCTAAGTAAAAATTACTCTAAGTTCTGAACTAATAGTGTTCATTTGAACTGGAGTGTTTCCTACATAGCAATTCTGTAGCGATTGATTAAAACAAAATCCACAGTGTTTTGTCCTTGGGCTTCCGTTCTCTCTATAATCACGGGTTTCAGGCCCCTTCACCCACACAGTGTCCTGAACATACTTGACCCTCAGCTGATGGCCTGCTCACCCTATGTCCCTTCTCCCCAGTTAACTGTAGAATAAGGAAGTATAAAGCAGCTCCCTTTCACCCTCTAGTTTTCCACGTCACACATAGCTTTAGAAAACATGAACGTGCTCTGGACAACGTGAACATGAAATTATGACGTGCTTTACCCAGTTAAAAACTTAAAAGCATTTTAGATAATTCAGTAGCAGAAAATCAATCTGTGCTTAGGGACATTTTATGCTTGACTTTAAAATGTGCATTTTAATCTCAATGTTATGTTTTTTGACTCCGTTCATACTTAGGCCTACAAAAGTGATGCTATTCCATGAGGGTAATGAGCCTAACAATTGAATCCAGCTTTAAAGAAAGGTCTATATGACTCTAGTGAAGAGGACAAAACAGTGATACAGAAAATAAAGTCAAGTGACAGCAGGACACAGACTTGTCCTTGCTTTGGGATTTTGTTTTTCAAACTATATATTCATGTTAAAATAAGACATTCTTGGGCTTCCCTGGTGGTGCAGTGGTTGAGAGTCCGCCTGCCGATGCAGGGGACACAGGTTTGTGCCCCGGTCCGGGAAGGTCCCACATGCCGCGGAGCGGCTGGGCCCGTGAGCCATGTCTGCTGGGCCTGCGCGTCCGGAGCCTGTGCTCCACAACGGGAGAGACCACAACAGTGAGAGGCCCGCGTACCGCAAAAAATAAATAAATAAATAAATAAATAAATAAGACATTCTTGTCACATCAGGTTTCTCATCCACGTCCCCTCTCTTGGACCAGCAGACAGCTAGCGTCTCAGCACAGTGTTAGTGCAAAATCTGTCTCTCCTCACACATTTCACCAGAGGAACTACCATCTAATTATGGACCATCCCATCAATGCAGCCGTCACCGTGCACATCAGGGAAATTAAACCATAAACAGAACCCCTCATTCGCATGGAAAGCTGATAGCAATGTGGGAAGATGTGATAAGACCCGTTATTATTCTTGGAACAAAACATCTCGCCTTGTTGGCCATTTACACGGTCATGTGCTTCAGATTGCCCTGGGGCAGGGCTATGCATTATTTACTGACAATTTCTCAAGTGATGCTGCCTTTCCCAATATTGTAAAAGAAGCTGTAAATCAGAAGAGTAGCATGAAATTTTGGTTACAGCTGCTTGTCTCAAAGACTCCTAAGGTAAACCACCAAACCGTAGCTTGATGTAAGAGCATGGTCTTTACCCACATTCCTTGACAAACTCCTCACCCCCAGCACACTAGGTCTCTCCTAATTGTATATTCTGGGGGTGGGGGGAGGACGCAGGGGTCTTTCAACAGAAGCTAAAAAGATGCAAATTGATCATAACCACCCTGAGATGAGAAAGACCCAGCTTTCATGATTTCCCTCTGCTGTGAACCTTGGGAGAGGTCAACCTCCCCATCGTCATCTTCTTCTCTTGGCCATGGATGGCAGATGGGAACTCCACTTTGCAGACAAGGCACCTGACAAAAGTGTGGACACCAAGTAACAGTTTTGGTTCTATCTGAACCATACAGTAGTAGGAAAAAAATAATCATCATGGCGGAAATCTGAATAACTGAAAGGTTTTAGCCCTACACCTAGTCCATCTGCCATCAAAGGACAAACTGTCAATAGAAACAGACTCTTCCCCTCGTTCCCCTGCTTCACCTTTCCCACCAGCATCTTTTCCTTTTGTCAGTCCTACAGCCCATACCACAGGCCCTACAGTGCTCCTTATGGCTACAGCAGACCTTTAAAGAAAGGAAGGGCAGAGAACTTACAACGACACGAGCTCTCCTCCCTCAAGGACATTCACTTTGGGAACTGTCATTGCTCAGAAGACATCTTCATCCTTGCTGAAATCACCAGAGGGAGACCCCTTCTCCTCGATTTCAGTTTGCTTTGACAGACAAACAGTGATCGAGGAACCGCAGGCTTCCCAAAGCAAAATGCTGTGCAGGAATTTCAGAGCCGGCCTTGGCTCGTCAGCAGACGTCGGCAGCTCGGGGAGAAAGCTCTGTTGCAACTCAGCCAGGGTGCCAGCCCACGTGCCAATACATGATCTCACAAGAAGAAAAGCATCCCTGCCCAGATTATTCCAGCCCGGCCCCTGATGGCTCCCACCAGGGCACGGAGGCCAGCACTGTGTTTCAGAAGGAAGTTTCACAGCCCTGTTAAAAGAATAATCATGGTGGGCTCCCACAAATAAGGCCACATCTTTAACCCGGAGCAAATGAAACTTTCTTTTACCTTCCAGCCACACTCTCCCTAGGCAAAATTTAAAAAGAGAAACTAGAGATGCAAAGTAACCATTGTCGCCACTTGCTTGGTAGATGTGCCTAGTTTCCTCACCCAGCTTGTTATTCAAGGTGCTATTTATTACAAAAGCTCTAAAATCATCGTTCTCCTCCAGGTCAAAGCAGAAGCACTGATGTCCAGAGATAAAGAGGCCACACAAGGACAGGCAGGAAAGTGTCCAAAGAGGTCTAATTCCATCAGGAAGAAGGAATGTCTGAGAGCTGCTTCAAAGGCTGGGAAGTTTTCCACCAGTGACACTGCAAATACCAAGGACACAGGGATTGACAGAAAATCCTGCTTCCTTACCAGGAACTTAAACATCTACTTTGCACCTATGGGATTCAGAGTACAAACGGAGTTGGACAACTCCAAACATTACTTCTTTCAAATGGTAACTGATATTCATGAGAGAAAAAGAAAATACAGTCAATCCTCATTATTCACGGATTCCACATTTACAGATTCCATATTTGTGAATTCGCCTACTGGCTAAAACTTATTTTTTACCACAAAATGTGCTGCTGGCTGTAAGTGCAAAGGTAAGGGATCAACTATATATTAAATGAGGTGTCTTTATCAGAAATATGCATTAAAATGAGGTTCTTTATTCATAGGTTGATGAAGATGTTGGGACCAGAAGCTCACAGGAACCTAGCCCCGTATGTCCCCTAGGAGCAATGATTCAGCACTAGCTAATTCAGGGTTCACGATGAACTTACAGGGCATGAGTACTATGAGTCCTCTGTAAGGACAGACTGGAAATAGTGAAGGTCATGAACAACAGACAGAATACCATAACCATGTCCCAGCTCTACATGGGAATGTCAGATGCTGGCTGACGTAAGATGATGTGAAGGTGGGCGGCAGGATTGCGTGAGTGGAGTGTATGTCACACAGAGGAGGGGCTGCCTCGATGGACAGAGATGAAGGGTCAGGCAATGGAAACGCCAAAGACACAAGCTACCTGACTGTTCCTGAGAAGCAAACGATTGGCCCTCTGCCTTCTCAGGAGTCCAGAACTCATCACGCTAGGAGCGAACTGTGGGAGCCCCTGGTGCCTGGCTGTCTGGCATTAACCTTTCTAGAGTGAGAGTCAGACCCCTCAGAAACAGACATCAGGATGATTCTGGGCATCAGGGATGACAGGCCAGTGGCCAAGGTCACTTGCTTGCCGACTGGGGGCTCTGGCTTGGGCTGGCAGGACTCTTTAGTGCCCTCATTGTATGATGTGAACCAGATCCTTGGGTTCTGCAGCAGATGATGATCCTTGCTCCCTCGATTTAAAGGCTGATGACAGTCTAAAGAGTTGATTGTGTCTCATTACACTTGAGATAATAGATGCCTGACAACCGAGGCTATTAACTTGAAGTTCCAAACACATCACACTGGCCCTCTGGCATAGTCCCATCAGTCACATGTCAAATAGGAAAGTGTTTTCTCGCTACACAGCATATAAAGGAGAAAACGTTAAACTGGTACAGACCGGCGAGTACTGCTTTTTTTTCCTAGTCCATGAAAGTCTTAACTCAATGGAGTCACTACACTACAAAGTACACTGAGACCTTTGACATTAAAAAACAAAATAGGCAAAGCAATCCATAAAGGCCATAAAATAAAAAGGCCCAAAGCCTTTACTTTCTTGTTTCCTTATGGTTTTACAGGCTTTTTCCTCTAGAAAATTCTCCCCTTTATTACAATATTAAGAATTATAATTAATACCTTTTGGAATGGAACTGACTTCCTTGTAAACTAGATTCCTCCTTTATAATGAAGAAGAGGAAAGAAAACTGAGCATCCCCCCACCTCCACCTATACACAGGGACTTGTCCAAAGAAAGAGAGTGAAAAGAACAGAAATGGCTCACATGTGCCCTCAGACTGAGAAAACATACTGAAAAAGCAATGCACAAACAATTTCCCAAGTTCAGAAAGAGTACTTTCAGCCATGATCACAAAAATATAAGCTGGTAGCCTCCACAAACACATTCACAGAGAAAATCCGAATCATCTATAAACAATAAATCAAACCCAAGAATGATAGCTATGAGTCAGGTACCTGCATTTTTATTTCACCAGCATCAGACAGGGCTGTATCTTGCCTACACCTGAAGCTGTGATTATTGCAGACTAACCACACCTCTCAAGGAGTTCCCTGGTTAGTTAGCAGACCAGGGGCTTAGCTCTCGAGACCAGGAGGTAATGTGCCTACATGAACAGGCCAGGACAGGAAACGGGCTTCAGACTGGGATCGAGCAATCCTGTAATAAGAAATCGTGAGAACTTTGTTTTTAACGACTATTCCATCTGGCTTTTCAGCCAAAGCTGGCTCTAAAAAGTCCCTGCTCTCTCCGAATACTAGATGCTAAAAATAAGGACGTGTGTATACGTTAACTGAGAGTTTTGGAGAGATCTAGTGGCAGCATGAAAGGACGGCTTAAGCACCACTAAAATTTTGAGCTGAAAAGCAGAGAAATGGTTGGAATTTGACTAAAACTTTCAGAAGACCCTTCCAGGAAGTGTGAGTCAGCAGGGTACACGTTATCTGGAGAGCCTCAGAGGCACAAAGCACAGAGAGAAGAACGTGCTCAAAAAGAGTTTGAGGATGACCAGAGAAGGTGCTTAGAAGGAATCAAGTCTCCATCTGCCAATTACAGCAGAAGTCAGCTCTTTGTTTCCAAGAAGCCCGCAGTTACGGGACTTAGATTGGGGCATAAATTCTAATTAAAGTAAATCCTTCTAGGTTCCCTGCAGAATTTCTACTCACCAGCTTCATCTTTCAGCAGGGTTTGAATTCCTTGTAACCGAGCTCAACAAAGAGCTGCTCTGTCCCCAGCTGGGCCAGGGAGGGACATACGTGTCATGGTCACACTGAGCCTTCCTGGGCAGTTTAATCTCTCTTCTACAACCCACTGCAAATAATTGCTGCTATAAAGACAAGTGTCAGGAATCTGAGTGCAGGTGAGAATCAGGATTTGCCTGGGGAAGAAGAGGGGGTAATTGAAAGCAGAGAACAAAACATCAGAAAAGGAGAAAATGAAAAACCCTGACTTTCAAGGGAACTCAAGGAGAACACAGAGAGGGGAGAAGAAAAGAGGACCATTTCTGGTGAGTGGGCAGAGCCCCATTAGGGGCATCTGTGACTTTGGGTGCTAACAGAAAGCAGATGTGTCCGTGGCCTTGGCCTCCTGTCCCTTCAACCCAGTCCTAAAGCTCCAAACAGTACCCCAAACCACAAAAGGGCTGGAGGAGACAAGGGAGGACTAAGTGGGTCCAGCTGCAATAACAAAACAGAAGGGTCCAACCGCGAAAGCTTTTAAAAATAAACGGTGTGATTCCAAGCGAGGGGGAAACCCAGCTCTGGGGAACTTCAAGCAGCCCTGGACCTCACCAGACCTCATTTTAAAAACCATTTAGAACTGCCTTTCAATGAGGTGTTTAAATGACCACAGAGGGGCCTGCCTCACCAAAAGAGAATAGGATCAAACACGGAAATCCTCAGAAGAACTCTACTCAGACTGCTCTACAAAGAGACTCAACTGGCCTTTCCTCTCCCCATGGAAACTTCCTTAGTCTTGAACAGGCCTCAAAGCCCCCAGGGCTTAATACTGTTACCCCCTAAATTTTCTGAATCAATCCTAACAAATCAGCCCAACCATGTACCTATTTCAGAGCTTTTGGGAAATAATTGGTCTCCCTGTTTCTGCTAAAAACCTGCTGCTTCTAAGTTCAACTCCTGAAAGTATATGGCCCAGAACTTTCCAAGTTACTTTAAAAAGTAACAGAACATGTCACCCACCCATAATGGCTGTGCCTGAATGAATCCACAACTCCTTCTTCTCTAAGAAAAGTTGGAAAAAGGCTCCCCAGAACACTAGAAATGGCATCATGACCCAAGTTAAAATCCTGTTACTACTTTCTACCTGGGTAGCATGGACACGGTTTTTTGTGGATTTTTTATTTTGTTTGATTACCTTCTTAAGTTGTTTCCTATGTAAAAGCAGGGAAATAACAGCAATCAGGTTAAAAGAAAGTTATGAGCTTCCAAAACTATGCATGCCAAGTTCCTAGCTCAAAGTTGGTACTCAATAATTCTATAACAAATGGAATTGTTCCTTAAACCAAAAAAGGGACGGCCTAGAGGGCCAGGGTTAACTTATTCTATGAGCCTGTGTCCACAGATTTACCTTGGTGGGTCTCATTGTTTAATCTATAAAATGAAGTTGGTATGTTTAGATAATTTTCTTTAATGCCAATTTCAGGTCTAGAAAATCTAGTTGTCTGGGAATTTGGTTTCTTCCTCTGTATTGTGCAACTGCAAAGACTCATTCTATGCCTATCATGACATTTTTTTTCTCCTAGCAACTTTTCCAGAATAAAAAACTAAGAAACATCAATTTGATGCCCTCTAATATATAAGGACCATGTTCTGCAAGGGTCACAGGACAAGTTTTTGATATGAAGTACAAAAGGAAAAGGAAACTTATTCTCTAAAAATCAGCGTCTCTCCTTTCATATGAGAATGGGGCAGAGCAGTTATGCCTTACCATGTGGAAAGGTCCAGAGAGCTGATGACAAATGGGTCCCATTTTTTTTCCCTAGTGATAATAGTTTTGTTCTAAATCTTCAAGTGGGCTACCTTCTAAAAATTGATCAGACCAGTCTTTTGTTCTTTCTCAACGATTCAGGATAACATAGAAAGTATAAACCTGAGGTAACTGCCTGAAACTAAGAGGACCATTTGGCAATGAGGCACTTTCCTCAGATGTTCAGCTGCTCCACTGTGTAAGCACATCAGTAATAAAGCAGGTAATGAAATATGGATGCAGGCACCCATCCACGTGTGGTCCAGCATGCAGATTCAGGCAGCTAATGGTCAGATCGCGCATCAAACCATAGAAGGTGGCTGCAAACTGTTCTGGGGCTGCATGATGAGTCCATTAGCTGAAGCTCCGGGATGGACCAGGGAAAGTGTCCGCAAATGGCTGGTTGTCCATATGTAAAAGTCAAATCTTCTATGAAATATATTACAAGAAGCTTTGGATTGCCATGGATGGCAGTGCCAACTCCATGGAACATGTCTGAGCATCACTACCTGGGGGACCCAATGACAGCTAACAGGCAGGTGTAAGAAGCCAAGAGGCTCAGCCAGGGAGTCCCAAAGGGGTACACATTTTATAATCAAATTTGCATCAACAGTGACATCCTTTAAAACCATCACATGCTACTATCAGCTTCAGTCAGGAGAAGATAAGCTATGTTGGATGAAAACCGATTCAGGTAGGCTTAGAAAACTAAGCTCTTGATTTCATCCATTTTCACAAGATAAAATATGGACCAGGAAGATTTTTAATCAATGCTGGTGGCAATAATTAAATACAGTGCATTTTATATATTATAAGGTTAATATCTAATTTTTTAATTTCCCATAATTACATTGTTTTCCTTAAAAACTGGAAATGTCTTCCAGAAAGCTATTGATGGATCATGTTTCAGGAAGACTCCAAGACAGCTCCCAGGATACCTGCCTTGCAAGATCCCCCTACTTGAAGGTAGGTGGGACCTGTGACTTGCTTCCTCCAACAGAACACAGCAAAGGTGACAAGCTATGAATGATTACATGACTCTGTTATATCAGAGTGCAGCACCTGCCTTGCTGGAGTCTCCTTCTCCCTAGCTGGCTCTGAGGAAGCAAACAGCCAAGCTGGAGAAGTTCACGCGACGAGGAGCTGTGGGCAGCCTCTAGTTGCTGAAGGAAGCCCCTGGCAAGAAGTGAAGCCCTCAGTCCTACAACCACTAGGAAATGAACCAAAAAGTAGATCCTTCCCTGTCAAGCCTTCAGATGAAACCTCAACCCCAGTCAACTGCCTTTGATTGCAGCATTGCTGAGAAGCCAGAGAAGCTGTATCCAGACTCCAGACCCACAGAAACAGTAAGATAATAGATGTGTTCTTTCAAGCCACTAAGTTTGCTGCATTATTTTAATATATTAATAAGATAACTGATACAGCCCATTAGAATGATACAAGCAATTTTATTTAAAATAAGCATATATAGGATACTAGTCCATTGAACTGGTCTATCATAAACTATAAATATACATTTCTTAAGTGACTGATTTTAATAAGATTATTTTTAACTACAGTGCAAAATCAAGCATTGTATCAATAAATGGCTGATCCTCATTTTCCACTCACTACTCCACAGTGGTTCTAAAGATAGCAAGGCCTTAACCTAGTAAGAGAAATAAAGTTGCATATGATCAAAACAGCAACATTTGATCATTAGTTATTAACCATGGATAGTTCACTTTTAAATTGACCTGTGATTACTATAAAATGTCACATCTATGGGCTTCCCTGGTGGCGCAGTGGTTGAGAATCTGCCTGCTAATGCAGGGGACACGGGTTCGAGCCCTGGTCTGGGAGGATCCCACATGCCACGGAGCAACTAGGCCCGTGAGCCACAACTACTGAGCCTGCGCGTCTGGAGCCTGTGCTCTGCAACAAGAGAGGCCGCGATAGTGAGAAGCCCGTGCACCACGATGAAGAGTGGCCCCCGCTTGCCACAACTAGAGAAAGCCCTTGCACAGAAACGAAGACCCAACACAGCAAAAATTAATTAATTAATTAATTACTAAACTCCTACCCCCAACATCTTCTTAAAAAAAATAAAATAAAATAAAATATCACATCTATTATTGTCAAAGTTTATTTTCAAAATTCTGATAGTTTGTATAAAGCATTTCTGAGAACACACACTAGGAGATTTTGATTTTGATGTTAACAATAGTATAAATGAAGGATCTGGTTGTCTGAACAGGCATGAGAAAGGTATTGCTAAATTGTTTTATGTAGACTGTTTCATGTTTGGGAGGTATATTTAGACTGCAGGATGTGTTGAAATAAACAGTCAGAATAGAAAACTAAAAACAGAATTACCATATGATCCATCAATTCCACTCCTGGGCATATATCCAGACAAAACTATAATTCAAAAAGATACATGCACCCCACTGTTCATAGCAGCACTATTCACAACAGCCAAGACATGGAAACAACCTAAATGTCCATCTACAGATGAATGTATTAAGAAGATGTGGTACGTATATGCAATGGAAGAGTACTCAGCCATAAAAAAGAAGGGAATAATGCCATTTGCAGCAACACAGATGCAACTAGAGATCATCATACTAAGTGAAATAAGTCAGAAAGAGAAAGACAAATACCAAATAATATCACTTATATGTGGAATCTAAAATATGACACAAATGAACCTATCTTTGAAACAGAAACAGAATCACACACATAGAGAACAGACTGGTGGTTGCCAAGGGGGAGGGGGTTGGGGGAGGGATGGAGTGGGAGGCTGGGATTAGCAGATGTAAGCTTTTATATATAGAATGGATAAACAACAAGGTCCTACTGTATAGCACAGAGAGCTATATTCAATGTCCTATGATAAACCAGAATGGAAAAGAATATTTTTTAAATGTATATATAAATATAAATATATATATATATATATACGTATAACTGAATCACTTTGCTGTACAGCAGCAATTAATACAACATTGTAAATCAACTATACTTCAATAAAAAATAAATTAAATTAAAAAATAAAAAGATTTGTTTCTTATAGTTATGGAAGCTAGCAGTCTAAAATCAAAGTGTCAGCTGATTCAGTTCCCTGGTGAGGGCTCTCTTTTCGACTTGCAGACAGACGGCCACCTTCTTGCTCAGATGGCACAGAGAGAGAAGCAAACTCTCTGGTGCCTCTTCTCACAAGGGCGCTAATCCCCTCATGAGTGTCCTACCCTTGTGACTTCATCTAATCCTAATTACCTCCCAAAGACCCCATCTGTAAATGCTACCACATTGGGAATAAGGGCATCAATATACAATTTTTGGAGGGACACAGTTGCGTCCATAGCAATAAGCATGAAAGTATTTTTTAAAGCATGTTTATGAGTTAGTTTAAACTCATGATTGGATGTTTAAATACATGCTTTCTGTCTGTATTCTTTTAAAGAGTCTAAAAATGCATGTAACAAAACATAGTATCCTAGATTTCCAAGTAGGAAAATTTTGCTGCTTACTCAAAGCTAAATGTTTTCAATCACATCTTCATTTGGGGAGGAAAAGGGGGAAATGTTTTCCTCATCTTGACATGTTTATCAATTCGAAACAGAACCAAATGTTCCATGTTTACATTTTCTAGCTCCCAGAAATTATGGAATTCCTTAGTTCACAGAATTCATTCTTCTCTTGTCATTGAAAGTGTACAATACAATCAAATGAAAATAAATACTGTATTAAGGCCATGTATTCCTCTACTTATAATAAACTGATAAGCCTTTGTCATTATGTTTTGAAAAATTTTAGATTATCTGTTGCCTTAAGACTTAAATTTGGTTCTCTATCATCTATTTTGCTATTCTTATGGAGAGTACGCTTCCAATTATTCCCTCTGTTTGCTGTCTTAGACATCCCTAAGCCTTGCTGAACAAGTAGCACAAGGCTTCTATTTGGAACTAACCCCAAAGATGGCTAAGTAAACCAAATATGTACAGTCTACTGTAATTTACATCATTTGTGGAAATGCTTATTTCCTTAGTCACAGGCTTTGCCGTGCATTAAGCATAGAGATTTCCTAGCACAGAAATGATATTTAAAAGCTCTAGGGCAGAAGACCTAAATAGATGTTTCTCCAAAGAATATTTACAGACAGTCAAGAGGCACATGAAAAGATGCTCAACATCACTAATTACTAGAGAAATGCAAACCAAAACTACAATGTATCACCTCACACCAGTCAGAATGGCCATCATCAAAACGTCTACAAATAACAAATGCTGGAGAGGGTGTGGAGAAAAGGGAACCCTCTTACACTGTTGGTGGGACTCTAAGTTGGTACAACCACTATGGAGGACAGTGTGGAGGTTCCTTAAAAAACTAAAAATAGAGTTACTATATGAGCCAGCAATCCCACTCCTGGGTATATATCCAGAAAAGATGAAAACTCTAATTTGAAAAGATACTTGCACCACAGTATTCACAGCAGCACTATTTACAATAGCCAAGACATGGAAGCAACCTAAATGTCCATCGACAGATGAATGGATAAAGAAGATGTGGTACATATATACAATGGAATATTACTTACTCAGCCTTTAAAAAGAATGAAACAATGCCATTTGCAGCAACATGGATGGACCTAGAGATTATCACATTAAGTGAAGTAAGTCAAAGACAAATATCATAGGCTATCACTTACTTGTGAAATCCTAAAAAATGATATGAATGAACTTATGTACAAAACAGAAATAGATTTACAGACATAGAAAACACACTTATGGTTACCAAAGGGGAAGGGGGAAGGGAGGGGTAAATGAGGAGCTTCGGATTAACAGATACACACTACTATGTATAAAATAGATAAACAACAAGGTCATACTGTAGAGCACAGGGAACTATACTCAATGTCTTGTAATAACCTATAATGGAAAAGAATCTGAAAAAGAATATATATATATAACTAAATATATACATAACTAATATATATATATATAAATCACTTTATTGTACACCAGAAACTAACACAACACTCTAAATCAACTCTACCTCAATAAAAAAAATTTTAATTTAAAAAACACAAATGTCTTTATCTTTTATTCCCTATATATTTCCCCTTTGTCTTTTATTCCCTATATATTTCCCCTTTGTCTTTTATTCCCCTTATATATTTCCCCTTTGTCTTTTATTCCCCTTATATATTTCCATTGTTATGATGGTTGCATTGCTACATACAATCTTGGCCTAAAGACTGGAGACCGCTATGACCAACCGTGACCTCCACTCTAGTGCTAGGAGCATCTGTATCCCAAACCTGAACTAAATGTATGGCAAGTCTTCCAAAAAAGAAGGATGCACCAGGCTCTCAAAAAGACTCATATTATGGGGAACACTCAATTTATTTAAAACAAGAAAGTCTTATTTGGGAAAGACATGACCTGAAAAAACACAAAGGATTCTCAAGTGCAAAGTAAGGCTTCCGACACAACCAGTGCTAGGTAAAAGTTCACTGAAACAAACAAAAAGAGAAGGGAGATTTGGTGATAAACTGCATTTGAAAGAGTTGCTTTAGATCCAGAAAAAGACAAAGCTACACATAAACGTAAGGTATCACCTAAACAGGAGAAGTTGCCAATAGCCTCTGGGAAGGACAAGAGATCTGGACAATATTAATAATTAAGCATGGTTTTCCTAGCAAATTAGTTTGTTTTTTTTCTTAAATTTAGTCAGTAGCAATCATTCTATAAAGAAAACATCCTTTCTCCTGGGTATGAAGTAAACACAGCAGAGCTGTGACAAAAATAAAGCAGCCAGAATTTAAAGCATACAAAAATCTGGGGCTAAAAATGGATACTCTCATTTTGCCTGCGAAATTATACGTTTGGCGGGTGCTCCAGGCCACCAAGGTCTCTTCTGCCAATGTGACCTTCCTCTGTCCCCAAGGAGCTAGCTCTCCTCCAGCAGAGCCTCGCAATAGGAAATAACAAGGTATGTTTAATATACACACAGTAGGCGCTGAAACCACCGAAGTCATTCCAAGCCAACAGATGCGTCAGTCAAACCCAGACTGGAACACGCTGCCTACACAGCAGTGCCCCTCACCCCCGAAAGCGTTTTCACGGTCTGTATTTTGTGGCTTTGGGGAACTGTTATCTATGTTGTTGTTACTGGTTGGTAAGCTACACTCTAAAGGCAAATCCTGTGGAGTCTTAAAATCAGTGATGCTATATAGCAGGTTTCCTCCACAGTGGAAGCACTGACATTTGGGGTCGGCTAATTCTCTGTTGTAGGGAACAACCCGTGCATTTAGGGAGACTGGCAGCATCCCTGGCCTCTACTCTCTAGAGGCCAGCAGCACCCACTACTGCCCCCCGGGCTATGAAAACAGAACCATCTTTAGACATTGCCAGATGTCCCCCGGGGAGCAAAATTGCCACTGGTTGAGAGTCACAGGGCTAGAAGCATAGGATGGTATAACTTTCAAATGCAGGCATTGAAAAGGATGGGGTAAATCTATTTGCTGCCCTAGAACTATCTTTGAGACAAAGAGTTACATGAAAACAAGCACGAGTCAGAACAATATCTAAGTTCCCATTTCTTACAGAGTCTGTGTGGTATGTTTCCATCTGCTTAGAAAACTTCTGGAGAAAAACCTGAGACTTAATCCTGCTTGTCTCTGGGGAGGGGGATCTCGTTTACATTTTTCTACCATTTAAATTGTTTGCTATACTCCTTTTCATCATTTAAGAAATGATTTTAATAACTTTCCATATTTTTAAAATTGTAGCATTCAATATATTTTCCAAAAAACTAGGAGTTTTTTGTTTGTTTTATCTTTTAGTAAAATTGCAGTTTATTTATTTTATTGAAGTATTGCTGATTCACAACATTCATTAGTTTTGGTTATACATACATATATATATATGTATGCAGTGATTCAGTTATACATACAAATATATATTCATATAGATATATGAAAATATATACCTATTCTTTTTCAGATTCTTTTCCCTTTAGGTTATTACAAAATATTGACTATAGTTCCCTGTGCTATACAGTAGGTCCTTTATGGTTATCTATTTTATGTATAGTAGTGTGTGTATGTTAATCCCAAACTCCTAAATTATCTCTCCCCCTTCCCTTTCCCCTTTGGTAACCATAAGTTTGTTTTCTATGTCTGTCAGTCTACTTCTGCTTTGTATCAAGTTGCAGTTTAACTGGGGCTTGAACCTCGGAGCCTCCGCTGGGGAAGCTGGCTCCAGGGGCATGATGCCACCAATGCCAGCCTCTCTCGGCACTGGCACTGAAGACTGCTGACCATCACCGCCTACTCTGAGTGGAAACGGGGAGAAAATGTGTGAAAGTGACACAAGTGCCCATAAATGATTGCTCGCTGTGAGGTAACCGTAGCCCTAGAACAAGATCATGACGACTAATGGACTCAGGCCTCCTTTCAAGCAGATGCGGGCGGCCAGTCCCACCCGCTGGTCTGCAACCACCCGTGACTGGAGGTTTGCTGCACCATGCCTCCACGGAGTAGTGTGGGGAGAGGGGCATGTCCAGGTTCCACGGGTCTCCTAGCATCACCCAGAACCTTTTGTTGCATCATCAGTTTCAGGAGACCCAGTTCCATCATCCAGGACGCACATGAAGGCTGGATGACACGCAGTCGTTCAGTGCCGGGTTCTGGCTGTCCATCAGAATGAGTAAGGAAGCATCAGAATGCAGGGTCCCAGGCCCATCCCAGACTCACTGCATCAGAATCTCTACTTGTGGGGCCTCAGAGTCTCAGTTTTAACAGGTTACCAGGTGATTCCTAGGAAACTGTCTTCTTATTTGTGAATTTCCTTGATTTTCCCGTTAAGATCAGAATCTTATGGAAAATACAGTAACTTTTCCAAGAGCTGAAATCTCAGGATTTCCCCCAAAGCCTCCATGGATGATCTTGAAACAGGTTGAGAGAAATTTATTCATCAGAGAACTGTTTCAATCACCCACAACGAGCTAAGTTAATATAATCAGTTTCAGTCCATTGGGCTGACTGCCTGTAGATATTTAATTACACCATTTTGGGTCCTAGTCACTGCCTGGAGTTCTAGAAGCCTGACGAAGAGCGTGGAAGGCACTAACGTGGAGAAGCGAGAACAAAACTTCTGGGAGAAGCTCCGTGTGGCCCAAGTGTAGACACCCTGGCAGGGAGTTTGGAGATGAGGTTACAAGTTAAAGTGATGCTAAGCTTTGGACCAGGAAGGCCTTAAAGTTCCCCTGGTTTGACTAAACTTTAGGCACCTTTCTTCCTGACCCTGGGCCCCCTGACCACCCTTTTCTTAGAACATTTACTTTAGAAAACTTAGAGTCATCAATACTTTCTCTGCCCCTTTGAGATACAAATCTTCTCACTGCCTCGTGCCAGATTTACAACCCAGGATTGTCTGTCTCAAAGACCCAGGGGCCATCCCTTTGAAATGTGACCCTCAAGGAAGATAGGGCGCCTGTCTCCCAGTCTCTGTGGGAGGGTGGGCTCCTAACTGCTGTGTGCCAATTAGTAAACACAGGTGGTCTCATCACACCAGCCGGCCACCTCCCTAATGCCCTCCAGTACTTCTGCATTAGCTCTCCCCAGTGCCTACAAACTCTTCCACTTTTCATTTCAGTGGGATTGAGTTCAGTCTCTCTCCTCTGTTGCAACTGTCTTGACCCCTATTGCAATAGCCTTGAATAAAGTCTTCCTGATCTAAAGTCTAACTTCTCCAGTACAACTTTTCTTTGGCATTATCGAAGGGACCTGCATATAAGCAAAGTCTGCTTCTTACTTTATCTCAAGAGTGATGGGAATTCAGTGAGGTCTCAGAGCTGGGGGTACACAGATCTGAGTGGCAGTTTATAAAGGTAATCTGGATACCCTTGGGAGATCACTTGGAAACAAGGATTAAGCCACTAAATCTAAGAGGAGTCACGAGGCCAGTGAAGGAATGATACCTCCATCTATCAAAGCAGAGAAAGAGAACAGAAAAGAAGGGCTAGAATTTTGGGGGTGTGGTGGTTTATGAGGTAGACTTGGGCAGCTATTAGAGAAAGGGTATGGGAAAAAAAAGGATAGACTGTAGAATGAGTCTGAGATCTCTAGCTTGGAAAGCTAGGTAAATGTGCTTCTATACAAAGACAAGGAAATCCAATTACCAAAGAGTCGTTAAATGAATACAATCTGTTCTTATGTTACTATAAAATTATTTTCAATGTTTATCATAAATATTTCGGAGTTAATGAACTGGGACTGGTTTCACCTGAGTAGTTGGCTGATTTTTTTTCTCATCCTTCCTCTTCCCACACTGCATTAAATAATTGGCATCCACTCCCAACAGGCGTTTCTAAAATACTCTTCAAAGTCACTGCCAAGAGGGAACCTGTGTTTTCAGATCAGTGTGTCCCAGATTTATCACAGGAGTGGGCAGATGTGACGGAAAAGGAGAATGAGTCCTGGCAATCCCAACGCAGAGAAAAGTTTCGCTGTCTGTAGTGAGTACCAGCAGACAGCAGGCAAAGGCATCCTCACAAATGAGTGTCCAAATAAATCCTCTTCCCCAGACACAAAGTTTCTGGCCTTTTCATCTCATGAGCCGTATAAACAAAAGGAATCCGAAGCCAGAAACAGGGAACTGAGTTGCATGAACTGTTCTGAGCCCAGCTGAGCCTTGGCTTAGTCCCAGATTATGACTTTGAGTGTCTTCCACTTCCACAGGTGGGAGCTCTAGGGCACTCACGGGGGGATTCCAAGCTTCCACCTGGCTGTGCTACTCTGCAGAACTCCCACAGCTTAGATGGAAAACTCTCTGTTTCCTGGCACAGACTAGAGGGCTGTGAGCATGGGTGGCTTTCTACCTGGACAGAATTTGGTAAATAAGCCTCAGGAGCCTAGAAGGCAGAATCAAGCTGAGGCAGGTCCCAGCAGCTCTGGGCCTGGCGGTAGGGGCCAGGGTGGGTGGAGAGGCCAAGGCAGGCCTGAGCCCATCCTGGTCCGGCGTGAGACTGGCACCATGCCTGCAGGAGGCTGGTTCCTTGTGCGGAATTACTCAATGCTACAAATAGGGGAACATTGCTGATGAAAGTTTTACGGGTTTGTTAGTAATCGCACCATTCAGGGTACTAAAACATCAAAGTCCTAAGAAGTCCCACTAATCCTTACAACACCCCAGTGAGCTAGGGAAGCAAACAGGGATCATTATCCCCATTTTAGGGAGAGCAGAGACGGGTAAGAAGCTTTGCTCAGAGCTATACGAAGATCAGCGTTGCTCACGTCTTGGTGACCACCAAGTCCAAATTCAGAATGGCAGGCTCCACTGACTCATGCTAGGAGGGTCAGCTAAGGAGTCTTTCGTTACTCAGAATGAAACTTGTGACCAGATTTTATTTAAAATAAAAGAAGCAGACACTGTTTTTTTTGTTGTAGCTTTAATAACAGTAAATGACAGTAATTTTGCCAAATTAGAAATGTCTGACTTGAGGCACTGGCCAACTCCTCTACTGTCGGAATGTAGACGAGATGAGTTTGACAGATCTCATCCAGAGCTGGACCAGGATCTCCAGGCCTCCTCCCTGATGTTGCCCCATACTGCTTCCATGGCAACCTGGAAAGCTTAGGCATGAGTACTCAACCACCCTCAGTGTTGTTTTTCAATCTCCTTTTAAATAAAGTATAATATTTTCCTGAATATTTATCTATATTGTGAGAAATTTTGGAAAAGTAAAAAGAAAATAAGAGTCGTGAGGGATCTCTTACTGGTGGATTATAAATGACCTCTGGTAACCTTTGGGGGCATGTGCTACCTGTCAATTTTTAGGTATGTAAATATATTTCTATTAGGTAAAATTGGAGTTACTTTCCCTATTTTTACCCAAATCCTTGAATACTATTCAAACATATGGATTAAATAACTACATAACAACCCACCAAATGGTGGCATCCATTTATTTAGCCAATCTCCAACTATTGGGTACTTTGGTGGCTTCCAGTTAGTGCTAGCATGACTCTAGATAAACATTGCAAATAAAGCCCTCTGATTATTTCTTTAGGGCAAACTTGTAGAAGATGAATCACTGAGTCAATGGAGTCACACATATTTAAAGCTTTTCCTATATGTATCAATACTACCACACTATTCTCCAGAATGTTGTATCAATTTCCACTTTTGCCTGCTTTAAGAGGTTAATTTTTCTGATCCCTCCAAAATTCCTCTACTGGTGGGGCTTAAGAGTGGCCATGGGTTGCAATCATGGCTAGAACATTTGGAAAAAACCATGTTTAAAGGAAACATAGGTTTCAGTCAGATGGAATGCTTATTTGGGATGGCTAGTGAGGGCTGCCAGCCAAGGGAGAAAACTAACATGTCTCCATTCCTCCAAAAAGTCACCCCCATTCATTAAGTGACTATGGAAGACAATTCATGTCCAAGGCCCTTGCAAGGTGTCCCCATTTTACGCTTGAGAAAAATGAGGCTCACAGAGATTCTCTAACTTGGTCATAACATGATGGTGCCAAGATGGCAGCCCCCGGCTGTCTGCTCCCTCCCACCGAGATATAAATGGGAACCCTAACCATGCTGGGGGCTCTGAGCGGTGTGGGTAAGTGGCCCTTTTGATCATGGCTATTGTCCCTCCTCTTCTTCAAATACTAATGGCAGAAAAGTTTTCAATCCTAGACCCAAAGCAACCTTTATCCTGCAATGAACCTCTAACAGGCCTGTATTGAAGGAGTAAGAATCCTGGGTACTTGGAGTACTTTTACTTATACCCTAAGGCACAAAGGGTTTCAAAGGCAAGCTCTGAGTCAGACAACTGTGGGTTTTAGCCCTGACTCTGCAACTTATGACATGTATGACTTTGGGCATGCCACCCACTCCTCATTTATTAAATGAGGATGAGTAAGAGTTAAGGAGACAGTGCAGGGACCTCCCAGGCGGTCCAGTGGTTAAGACTCCACGCTCCCAATGCAGGGGCCGTGGGTTCAATCTCTGGTGAAACTAAGATCCCGAATGCCATGTAGCATGGCCAAAAAAAACAAAAAGAGAGAGAGAGAGAGAGAGACAGTGTACACAGAGGGATTATCCCAATGCACAAAACATGGTAAATGCTCAAGAAATGCCCTCTAATAAGAATTCCTATCATTGCAAACAAAGTGATAAGGATGTAGCACAGGTATTTGACTCAGAAGGAGACAGGAAATAATCTGGCTTCCACACGCTGCAAACTCTATCCTCAGGATGTCACAGTATTTCCCTGGGCTGCATTACCCAGGCAGGCACAATTAGAGAAGGTCCGGGAATGGCAAGTTTCTTGTCCCTGCAGTGCTGGCCTCAAAAGAATTCTGCAGCAACCTTGTGCAATGGCTAAGAGCTATGGCTCTGGGGAAACAGACAAGACTAGATTCCACAACCAACTCTGTCCAACACCATCGGGCAGCTTTGAGCACATACACATCCTATATAAGCCTGTGTGTAAAATAAGGATCATCACAGTTCCTACCTGTTGGGGGAAGTAAATGAGATGATACTACACATGCAAAGGTTAGGGTGACCATGCCTGACACATAAAAAAACAAACAAAACTAATTGTGAAATCTGTTCACTTGTCTTCCTGGAGCCCTCCTCCCAGCACCTGGTAGAATATCTCACCTCCCCACCTCTTTGAAGTGGGCTATGGACACATAATTTCTCTGGCTGCTATAAGTGGATTCGACTGGAGTCCCCTTGGGTAGAAGACTTTAAGAGACAGTGGTCCATATTACCATGTTCTCTTCCTCCCCATCAAAATGACCAGCAACAATCCAGGTGACAGTGGCCCCAGAAGTCAGCCTGCCCCCGAAGAGTGAGGATCGGGGTAGCAGAGCTTCTGGAAACCCCAGAAGCACACAGAGCATGAATGAGAAACAGACACTAGCTAATGTATGGAAATTTAGGGATCCTTTGTTACTGTAACTTAACCCATCAAATTGATGCTGATGTAATTATGCGTAATCTGTCAGACTAGTTCAGAAGATGGAGAAAAGAGCCCAACTTTTGATCAAAACTTTAATAATTGTGATCGAGGACTTTCTCAATTAGAGTAGGTGGCTAAGGAGAAAAGCTTTTCCAAAGCAATGGAAAGTCAGAAGCGAGAACTTTGTTCAGGACCTGGTGGGAGCAGACTCTCCCCCCTCTCCTGCAGGTCAGGAACCAGGAGAACCCCATTCCCTCACCTCCAAGGATCACACCCCTAAGTCTACACGACGAGTGATGTAGGTGAATTGAGGATGAAAGCGTGACAGGGTCTGAAACCAACAGGGCTGATTCCTAGGTTCCTGCAGGACGATGGGTCTCCCCTCAGCACTGCCCAGCAGACGCCCAGAGACAGATCTATTCAGGGGATGCTGCACAGGGACAGAACAGATCTGCTGGGACTGGGCATGCACACCCCATCTCCCCGAGGTTTCTGCTATCATTGACTGAGTCAGGGAGGGAGAGAACGGTGTGACTTCTTTCCGCCAATCCATAACCACCAGAGACACAGGAAATGCTACAGTATCAGGTTTAGAACTAGCCACGACTTCAGAAAATTCAAAAAGATTGTTGTCAAAGCAACCGGTTTGGGGTTCAATTACAATAAGCAAGAGAGATTTGTTAAAATACCCAAAACATGCAGCATAATTCAGTTTTACAAGTCATGTCTAATATGTTGAATAACTGTTGCTATTAACAGCTATTAACAGTTTTGTCAACCAGTAAGTCTGCATGTATTCATTTTAACAAGATTCATTAACGACCTTGCTGAATGATACAGTTACAAGCAAACTCATTTACTTAAAATTAAATGCTCTGTGGTACACTTTTAATTTCCAATTTAGCTTGAAGGAATAATACAGAAAAGTAGAAAAAGTAAGAAGTTGCTGCTTTTAGTAAAATGATGTAAAATACTCTTTACTGTATGAGATTTAAACGCAAATTATTAAGAATGGGGCTCTACAATTTTTAATTTTAAAAAAGCTATAAATTCTCACTTTTGTCTCTCAAAAGTACATAGAGTCAGTCATGTTTTCTAAAGGCATCTGTCCTTTGGGAAATTTTTCTTCCGCTTCTCCTCTGAAAGCTTGGCGGTGTTTGCTTTTGTTTTTTTGTTTTGGTTTGGTTTTCTTCTATCTGCCTCTTATCATTTTTGAGCATAGAAAAGACATCATATAGTGCTCTGGAAGAGTTTTTTGTTTTGATTTTTGTTCTTTTATAGCACCTCCTGATAGCATTACATGACTCTGGAAATCTGTTCTGTGCTCTGCGAGTAAGGTATGAAATGGAAAGTTCCTGCCCTGTGTTCGAAGAACAGAGTCAACCCTATTGAGGCTGTATTGTATTCTTTCCTGTATTGTCTTATAGGCACAGAAATAATCCTTGGCTTGGTCTGGGGCAACAGCCAAAGGAATTATCTAAAACAGCAGAACCCGAGGGGGATAAGAAGGTCGGGAGGTGATGGGGGGAAGCAGTCCAAAAAAACTGTATAATAATAATTTTTGTTCACTTCCAGATATGTTCTTAATGTTTTCATAGGCCTTTTTTTCTTCACTGTGTAATCTGCATATACTCATTGTAGACATTTATAAAAGTATAAAAAAAAGAAAAAAATCCTTCACAATCTGACCACCAAGAAATAATCACTATTATCATTTTGCTGCATTCTTTTTTCTTAGAAATGTATTTTTTATATATATATATGCACATATATTGCATAAATTTATATAGGCTTTATAGTTATTGAAAAGATATGCATAAAATATATTTCCAGGCATATAAAGTGAAACCCTTTAAGTGCAGGATTTTTAACAACTGCATAATATTCATGTTATTTATGCAACATTATTCATTTAACTGTTTCCTTACTGCTGGCCATTTCTTTGATCCATATTTTAAGTTGTTTTTTATTTTTCTATTTTTTCCTGTCTATTGCCACGGTTAACAAGAACGATAAACATCAACAGGGAAGGAACTACCAGATCACCTAGTCAAGTGAATGATTTAAAATAACAATGAAAAAAAAAAAGAACTTAAAAAAAACTACTTGTAAGCACCAGTTTTACAGTGAATTATACAGCTTTAATTCGTACAACCCACGGGTAGAATATGGAAATCAGTAGTGAAAATGAAGACTACTAACTGACCAATAAGCCCAGCAAAGACCAGTACAACAGCAAAGGTGCTGTGACTCTGGGTTCTGACTCTCCAGGGGATCAGACCAGACACCTAGGGATCAGACAGCCAAGACCAAGTTTCCCACCCAAGGAAAACAGCATGTAGGGCCTAAGGGTCTGATCCTGAAATTTTGGCCATAACTAGGGTAGAGTATATTAAGTGGAGAGAGGAGTGAAGAAAGGGAGAAGCTGGTGGGGAGCGGGAGGGAGAACGAGGGGAAGAGGAGCCTGGGGAAAGGATGAAAGGAAGAGAGAACAAAGCAATCCAGGAGATGGCAGTGTGATGGCCCAGGGTGGGTCAGCACAAGGACCCTGACAAATGTCCAGCCTGGCCAGCTGACGCATACTGAGCACATGAGCATCTGCACACAGGTCTTGGGGAAACCACAGCCAAGGACTGGAGACCCCATATGCCCTCCTGGGCTGGGGGCAGGGGGTCAGATCAGCAGGGCAGAAGCCCAGATGCTGGAAGCTGGAATAGCAGAGTTGGGAGTCAGTGATCAAAAGACAGGATCACCAGAGTGACACCATTAGTGATGCCAAGGTGTCCAAAGATGCTGGTGAGAAGCATGGCCATGATGCCCACTGCACATTGCATGTGACTGCTTGTTATGGAGCACACAGGATACATACCATAGTTATCTGCCTCCAAAAAAAACCTACATCTATATCTACATCGATCTATCTATCTATCATCTATTTATCGTCTATCATCTATCTATCTATATCTACCTATGCCAAAGAGCTTTTTTTTATTGAAGTATAGTTGATTTACCAAAGAGTTTAAATACTAGAAAAATGGTGGACAATATGATAAAGGAAGAGCTAATAAAAGCTGCGGATGTTGAAATGTGGTATCACCTCACACCGTTCAGAATGGCCATCATCAAAATATCTACAAACAATAAATGTTGGAGAGGGTGTGGAGAAAAGGGAAGCCTCTTGCACTGCTGGTGGGAATGTAAATTGATACAGCCACTATGGAGAACAGTATGGAGGTTCCTTAAAAAGCTAAAACTAGAACTACCATACAACCCAGCAATCCCACTTCTGGGCATATACCCTGAGAAAACCATAATTCAAAAAGAGTCATGTACCACAATATTCATTGCAGCACTATTTACAATAGCCAGGACATGGAAGCAACCTAAGTGTCCATCGACAGATGAATGGATAAAGAAGATGTGGCACATATATACAATGGAATCTTACTCAGCCATAAAAAGAAACGAAATTGAGTTATTTGTAGTGAGGTGGATGGACCTAGAGTCTGTCATACAGAGTGAAGTAAGTCAGAAAGAGAAAAATAAATACCATATGCTAACACATATATATGGAATCTAAAAAAAAAAAGAAAATGGTTCTGATGAACCTAGAGGCAGGACAAGAATAAAGATGCAGACGTAGAAAATGGACTTGAGGATATGGGGAGGGGGGAGGGTAAGCTGGGATGACGTGAGAGAGTGGCATGGACATATATACACTACCAAATGTAAAATAGTTAGTGGAAAGCAGCCACATAGCACAGGGAGATCAGCTCAGTGCTTTGTGACCACCTAGAGGGGTGGGATAGGGAGGGTGGGAGGGAGGCTTAAGACAGAGGGGATATGGGGATATATGTACACATATAGCTGATTCACTTTTTTATACAGCAGAAACTAACACACCATTGTAAAGCAATTATACTCCAGTAAAGAGGTTAAAGAAAAAAAGCCGCAGACGTTGAGAGAAAGAGGCCCTCTCCAAGGTGAAGAATTCAGTCTCTTAGGGCTGGCTCTGATCTGACGATCAGATGTGCCTGTGAGCAGAAATGACTGTCTGTTGAGTCAGAACACCTCGAGAAAGGCCACTCTCACACACCCAGCTGAGGCCAAGTTTGAACATGGCATGTGGGGTAGGGCTGAGCCTGAGGGCAGGGTTAAACCAAATCATCTACCAGTTAGTGGGGTTCTGGGGGAGAAGCCAGACACATGGGGACACCAGCTGTGACAGATGTGAATCAAAGGCAAGGACAGTCCTTCCCGCCAGGAAACAGGAGTCTGGCTTGAAAAAGACCAAGAAGTCAATAGGCACATCTGAGAAGTACCTTAACTTGTTTTTGTAGGACATTCTGATATTTCATCTGGAAGAGTCTATACATGTTTTAGAGATTTATCCATTCACCAAGTAATTAGAAGAGGAATACCCACCCATGTGCAAGGCGCTATGGAATTAATCTTCTACCTCAAAGTTAATTGGATTTTGCCCGGCATCTCAGAATCTTTTCCATCATAGGGTGCAAACAGCCTCTCCACTATGCACAGTGGCAATGCAGCCTTAACCTGTCACCTGCCATCCGGGCCCTGCCTGCCTTCACTCTGGCCACACCAGTCCACTTTGGCCAACTCTCGACCACTGGATTCTTTTTTTTTTAACTGAGTGGAAGATTCTTTAAATTCTATTGTGCTTTACAATATTCAAAAGTTTCACACACATGATTTCATATAATCCCATAATAACCCTTTTTTTCCCCTGCCACTATATTGCCCCTCCCCCTTTCCCTCTTCCCGCTGGTAACCACTATTTTGTTCTTCATATCTGTGAGTCGGCTTCTTTTTTGTTTTATTCACTAGTTCATTGTAATTTTTTAGATTCCATATATAAGCGATATCATACAGTATTTGTCTCTCTCCATCTGTCTTATTTCATTTAGCATAATGTCCTCCAAGTCCATCTGTGTTACCGCAAATGGCAAGACTTCATCCTTTTTTATGGCTGAGTAATATTCCATTGTATATATGTACCACATCTTCTTCATCCATTCATCTGTTGATGTACACTTAGATTGTTTCCATATCTTGGAAACTGTAACTAATGCTATTAACATTGGGATGCATATATCTTTTCAAAATTAGTGTTTTTGTTTAAGATCTATGTCCAGGAGTGGAACTGCTGGGTCATATGGGATCTTTTCCTGTCTCCATGATTTCACACATGGAAAGCTCCCCACTGCCTGTATGACTGATTCTTTCCCATTCTTCTTGTCTACTTTAAATTGTCCTCTCCTCAGAGACTCTTATGAACAGCCTTGTCAAAATCCAGCATGCTCATTTCCCATTATCTCAATTTTAATGATATATTCAACTCTTTGTTTCCATATTTGGTTTCTATTTCCTCAACTAGACTTTAAAACGAAAGAACCAGGACTTCCCTGGGGGTGCAGTGCTTAAGAATCCACATGCCAATGCAGGGGACATGGGTTTGAGCCCTGGTCTGGGAAGATCCCGCATGCCGCGGAGCAACTAAGCCCATGTGCCACAACTACAGAGCCTGCGCTCTAGAGCCCGTGAGCCACAACTACTGAAGCCCGCACACCTAGAGCCCTGCTCCACAACAAGAGAAGCCACCGCAATGAGAAGCCCACGCACCACAAAGAAGAGTAGCCCCTGCTCGCCGCAACTACAGAAAGCCCGCACGCAGCAACAAAGACCCAACGCAGCCAAAAATAAATAAATAAATAAATAAATTTTTAAAAAAGAACCACGTGCACCCTGCTCATTAATCCATTCCCATGTGCCCACCACGTAATCGGCTCTCTGTGAACACATTCTCCAATGTATGCATTTCAGACTGTGACACACACAAAATAAGTTTTGATGAAAATGCAGCTCTTAAAATAACATTTATTTCCTATATCATAATGATTCAAAAACTATTTCAGAAACATACAAAATATAATTCACTTGCACAGTACCGAATAACTTTATTTCTATTTTAACCTAATTGTCCTGAGCAACAAAGTAACTGAGGACCACAAAAATAGAAATGGGATTAATTTGGCCAATAAGTAGTATTTTTTTAAAGCTTGCCTGGAAGCTACTCTGTAGCAGGAAAAAATGTCTCATTCACATTTGTGCCATCGGTGTTGAGCAGAGCACATGGCGATTAATAGGTGCTCGATAAATGTGTTCTGGGTGAAAAGGTTTTCCATTTTAAACTAATATATAATAGTCATCTTTAAAAGTATAGAATTATATAAAGTGCAAAAAAACCTCCCCTCCTTCCTCCCAATCCAATTCATTTTACAGTTAGCCAAAGAGAACAGGTTAATGTATATTCTTTCATTTTCCATGTATTTATGACCAAAAATGTGCACACGAAAAGATTTACACATGCTATTTCATAACTTACTTCATTCACTCAATACATCATAGACATATTTCCATCGTTGCAAAAATAGATATGCCCCAATCTTTTTAAAGGACATGTATTACTCCATCCTTTATAAACCATTTATAAATGTCCCTTCTTGTGGACATCTGGATTTTTCTACCATTAAAAATAAGAAATTAGTGAATATCTTCTACCATTGCACAATTAGTTGAGCATAAACAGAGGATAAATTCCTAGACATGTTACTGCCTGGTCAATTAACCTTGACAGATATGTCCTAAAATGCCCAGTGGCTGTTACATTCCTATCAGTCCTTGCACACATTCCATTTTTTTTAAATGTTTGCCAATCCAATGGGTGAAAATCAGTTGACAGTTTAAATGTTCTTAATTATGAGTGAGGCTAAACAGCTTTTCATACTATTAGCTGCCTTTTCTATTTGTTTTCTAACTAATAAAGATGATCTGATGCCTCCTCGCCAGGCAAGATGCTAGACACTTGAGGGTGTTGGAAGACTAACAGCCCCGTGGGCAGGAGGCTGTATGAGTCAAGACTGCAATGCACACAGAGCCCGATCCACCTGCCCCTTGAGCTGAATTGGCCCAACACACCCCTAACTCACCCAAGCTTCCACACAATATGCCTGATTCGTCTCTAATTGCATGTGTGTCATTTCAGCTGATGTATTCTCCATTATTCTTTACCATAACTTTGAATAAGACAAAATAAAAATGCCTGCTATCATTTGGAAATAACAGGGCTTCTCTTCCCAAGAGGTTCAAAGAGAAGACACAGCAGAGATGTGGGATGGGCATGGACCCTGCTGCTTGTCACCGCGAGCTGGATACACAGCTTACCATTCCTGGGCCTCAGTTTCCTCATCTGTGACAGCATCAACCATGCAGGAACGTTGTGTACAGTGCTCTGAACTTTAATGTGGATAAAGTGAGAAATCAAAGTGGATATTATCGGCCATGTGAGACAGGGTTTTCATGTTAAGCCGTAAAATCCCTCTTGGGGCATTATTTCTCACTTCACACAGGAATACAGAACAGGAGGCATATCTGCTCTCTTTCCCCACCATGAATCATGACTGCTGTCTATCCATCTCAAGGTGGGAGTCATGCTGGGCGTGGCTGTTCCCCCACTAGCCCACCTCCACCGGATGGAGCTGCCAGCAGAACACGTAGGGCGATGATGTTCACGCCCACTCGCATCATTACCCCCTCTGCCAGCCTGGTACCTGAGTATAACGGGTGCTCACAAAATGCCTCTTAAAGAATGAATGAAACGTCCACCCAGGAAGCTCTCTGATAAATGCTCTTTTTTTTTCCTCCTTAAGAACCTGTTTAGACCAGGGGTTCTCAACCACGGCACTGCAGGCGCTTGGAGCTGGATGATCCTCTGTCGTGAGCGGCTGTCCTGTGCAGTTGGCAGCATCCCTGGCCTCCACCTGGACACACCTGGCACACATGCCCCAAGTGTGACAACTACAACTGTCTCCAGACATGGCCAAATGTCCCCTGGGGGACAAAATCTCCCCCAGTTAAAGAGCTACCGGTTTAAACCAAAGGGAAACAACCAAATATGTTTTTGTTTATTTTTAAAAATGCAATGCTACAACTTGCTTAAGTTTTACTATGTTCCTGAATCCAGAGCCGTTGTGAGAGCTGAGCCAATAATATAAACTATAAGTTAGCAAAAGAAGTCCTCGGGGCTACTTACAACTGATTGGAGAATATTAACCACCTGAGACAAATCGGTCATTAGCTACTACTGATCTGGTGGGGGACACAGCACTAATAATTCAATAGAGCAAAGGCTGCAGGCAATAAAACCCCGGGGTTATTTATTTAGCTAATTAGATTCGTTTTTGGTGGCAACCCTGCTCTTGTGAGTGGGAATAAGCCATGTGTATTTTCAATTAATCAGGAATATTGTACATCGCAAATCTGCTCTTATAACCTTTCAAGCTGGAAGATGTGAGGTATGAGTGGTCCCCCAGCCTGCGGAGGAGGGAAAAACCAGCTTGGGAGGGGATGCAGACTCTTCACTTAGCTGCCTCTCAGGGAACAGAGAGGCACGGGAGAGGTGTGTAAATCAGACACCTTGGCCGCAGCCTTTCCGCTCCACTCCCTTGCAACCTGCCATCGTCAGTCCAGGGCAGGACAGACAGGAATCCCACGAGGTGAAATTCAGATGTGCTGACATGTGGACAGACACAGTTTATTACTGTTAGGGATGAACAATCCTATCTTAACCACTAAAGGAGACTGGAAAACATGGTAAAAACATGGTATAAGCATATGTCTGGTATCATAAATGCAGGATTGTTCTGTTTACACCTTGCTCTCCACTTAGGATATGAGAACCATGGGTCCTGGAAGTGGACGTTTTTGGGAGGGAGGGGGTTATTTTGGTCCAGGTCACAATGTCTCCTATCAATCAGGAGTCATCTCTGAGCCCTCTAGGCTGTGATTGCCAAATTGGGGGGGAAAAAATCACCATTAAAAAGACTATCTAAACCTACATACTTTTGTTCCCTGGGACAAACCAATGGAAATTCTAGAGATTTCTGCCTAAACTGCTGAGATTTAGAAATGTCTTCTTTTTTTTTTTTTTTTTTCTAGTTGCTTGTTTCCATTTCTAGTCTTTACTTCACTTCCTTTTCTCCTTCTCTGTCTCCTTTCCCCTTTTTCGGTTCTACTCATCTGTTCAGAGGCCAGATTTATATTTTTTAATTAATTTTTATGGGAGTATAGTTGCTTTACCTTGTTGAGTTAGTTTCCGCTGTACAGCGGAAGTGAATCAGTTATACATATACATATATCCACTCTTTTTTAGATTTCCTTCCCATTTAGGTCACCACAGAGCACTGAGTGTAGTTCCCTGTGCTATATAGTAGGTTCTCATTAGTTATCTATTTTATACACAGTATCAATAGTGTATATGTGTCAATCTCGGTATCCCAATTCATCCCATCTTCCTTCCCCGCTTGGTAACCGTAAGTTTGTTTTCTACCTCTGTGACTCTTTTTCTGCTTTGCAAATAAGTTCGTTTGTACCATTTTGCTAGATTCCACATATAAGCGATATTACACTATATTTGTCTTTCTCTTTCTGACTTACTTATAAGGAGAGGTGCCTGTAAGCTCAGAGGCACCAGGAAAAGCCAGATGCTAACAGAGACCCGCTGCTCCCTGAAAGGCCACTGACAAGATTCCAATGAGGAAGTGGCCTCCTCTCTAAACAAAGAGCATGGCCCTACAAACCCCCCAGAGAATGACTTCAAAGGCACAGACACATCTATTTCAGCCTCCATGGACATGCAGGGTCAGCCGCATGGCCCTGATGAAAGCACAAAGTGGAAGTCACATCTCTAAACCATTTCTGTTTCCCTGAAATTGAACTGATGGTTCAGTAAACAAAACATAAAGAGTCTCTGCTCCTCATGAAATTTCACTAACCTCAAAAATTATCTTGGTCTACCCAAACATACTTTTCTTTTGTCCTTTAATGTGCTTTTGGTTGTGTTGCCCAAGGTCTGGGATGTACACAGGCAGATTCGGATGACACTGCTGTGACCTGAGGTCTGAACAGGGCCTGGCATTGCCTCCATTTAGGTGATGGGTTTGTCTGACTCCAGAAGACCTTTGTCATATTTTTAAATGTGGCACCTAGGAGCAGTATCCTATTACTTCATCGCAGTCGCAGGGCCTTATACCAACGGAATCGGAGGCCCCCTAATACAGAGCAGTAGCTTATAGAAATGGAACTCAGGGCAAATAAAGTTTGATTGAGAAAGAGAGAAAAATCAAGATATTCACTGCCTAGAGTGGATATCCTTAGAGGTCAGCATTCTGTGTGGGAGGGAGGTGGGAGGGGAAACAGCCCCTTGCGGGCACCCGGTAACAAGTGCTGTGGATACTGGTGGTCACTGGAAGAAAACAAGGGGCACCCAGAGGCGTGCTGGTCAATGTTTAGTAACAGGATTTCCCGGGGAGCCCTTATTTGTAGTATTTGCCAATTACCATGGTGTAAACACTCCCACCAGGGCCCACTTCAAGCTACCAGCAGGAGGTCACTGGACACGAGAATGGGAAGAGACGCACACAGTTGGCTCTCAGGAGATGAAAGGATGGACCCAGCCCGGCCCACCACCGGCAAAGGAAGTAAGAACGGAAGGGGAACCGGTTTGGGGCCCTGAGACCCACTTCCCATGTGTGGGGACTTGCTCTGTAAGGGGCTTTGATCTTGATACAGCTGGGCTTTACTGATCATGGTCGTTGAATGGAGCTTCTTTCCTTTCTCTCTCTCCACTTGCCCTTATAAAATTCTTAGGAATTTAAAAATTCATGAAGAGCACATATTAACTTAAATCCAAACCTCAAAGGACTGTTCATTTTCTTCCTGTTGTGCCCCTATTGCATTAAATATTGCATGAAATTATCAAGCCACTAATTTGGATTCAGATGCACTTCAGTTATGCACAGATTTCCTGTTAATGGCATTCACTGACCAAAGATTATCACCTTTTCATTCTGAGACTTGCTGGTCTGTCTTCACCTCCCCCTCTATCACCCCCTTCTCTGTCCTTTCCTTCCCTCCTACTGTTTGCTCTCTTTGGGGGGATCCCTCCATCTCGTCTCCATTTTTCTTTCCTAGTCTCTCTCCACATCTCTCTCAATCTCTCCTATTCTCTCCTCTTTCTCCTCTTCCCCCACTTCTTCCCCCTTTACCATTCACTGCCCTCATACCTCTCTCTCTCTTTCCCACTCTTCTCTCAATTTCTCAGTAAGGCAAAGATTTATATGCCTATCCTCATAACATACCTGGCAACCCAGGCCCTGGTTTCCAATCATGTTTAAAAGAGTGAATGACAAGCCAGACTGTAATGGGAACAGAAAGAAGTCAATGAATCTGAGCACAGCAAATACGACCCCTTAACAAAAGTCCAAATGAAGCTCAGAGTGCATGAAAAAGTACACATTATCTATACAGACTTAATATAATGTACCAAAAAGAAGTGTGGCAGGACAGAAAGCATGTACAGACACAAGAGAGTAAATCACTAACCATTTGAATAAAGTTAGCTGAAAATGCTGCAGTAAGAATTCTGAGTGTTATTTCTCTTTTATTTTCTGGTTTCCCCTTGCCGTTGTATGTACTAGCCAAGCCCTTAAATTCTTACATATCAAAAGGTTCAGAAGAGAAAAGTAAATTAGACCCAAAGATTGAAAAGCATAAGTCACAAAATGAGTGCAGTCTAAAAAAAATAAATACTCTAAATTTAGGGGGAGCAAAAAAAAGCAGCTGTGAGGGATTAGACAAAAAATAGAAAACCTATTAAAGATATAGATAATGTCAAGGTCAATTACTCCTTTCTGCCTGACACAGACAGTGCAGCCAACATGTGCCTGAACAGATAGAAAGTAATATAACTCTAAGTGTGACAATTCTTTGGGAGCTAATTCTTTATTTACGGAATCATACTGTGCAATGCAGGGGTCCCAGGAAATACTAACTCAAAATGATGTCCCCTGAGAACAATAAAAAAAGGAGAAAATGAATTGTTGATATCCACAGACTTTGCAGAGGAAAAAGGAACAAATTTCCAACCTGAAAACATTAAAATGCAAGCAATTTTATACAGAACTTTTTTCCAAAGATTAAGGCAAAGCAGGCACTCCATGTTCTTCTGCTAAATAAAAAACAAAAGCTATATTTATAGTTCTTAGAATCATTTTAAAAATATGTCAATAATAATTAGCCTCTAACATTACTTCATTGGCCTCCCACAGTCTGAAAAATATTAAAATTCCTTATGTGATCTCTTTGTTTTAACACACTCCTTATTTAGCATGTCGTCAGGAGGCTGTAAGCAAACAACTATTTAGCTAGCTGTCACAGTCAACATTCAACATCTTTGAAGTTAATGATACTAAGTGGAAACTCTGAAAGAACTGTAATTAAAGAGCGTGTTTTAATAATATGACTGAAGAAGTATTTTACATTTCAAGCAAAGTACCAGAAATAACTAAGTAGACTATATGGTATCCTATTTGAAGTGTCATTTATCATTATATATAAGCATATTTATTGTTAGAAATTCATTAATTCACAGTTAAATATTATCTGAATCATTAATATACTTAATTATTGCTACGGTCTGAATGTTTGTGTCTCCCCTGAATTCACATGTGGAAATCCTAACTCACAAGGTGATGGTATTAGGAGGTGAAATTGATTAGGTCATGAGGGTAGAGCTCTCAGGAATGGGATTAGTGCCCTTATCAAAGCAGCTGAGAAAGCTCCCTCGCCCTTCCACCACATGAGGACGTGATGCACAGGCACCGTCTATGAATCAGAACTCAGACCTTCACCAGACACTGGATCTGCTGGCACCTTGATCTTGGGCTTGCCAGCCTCCAGAACTGCATATGATATTTATTATAGCAGCACAAACAGACTGATTGTGAAGCAGTCATTAAGAAAGCACCAGACAATACCAGGTAAATCAGTCTTGGTTCAACTACCATTTCATTTGGTCCAGTTCTCAAAGTGGATGATCTAAAGCATCTGCATTGTCGGGGTCTAGGGAGGTCCATCCTTCAGGGCCCCTAAAGTATGGGTCATCATCTCCTCCGTCCCTACTCTCCATCACACACATTCCTGTAGAGTCAGTGCAGCTTCTGTTCACCAGACACCCATGGGTAGGGTTGCCAGACTCAGCAAATAAAAATATAGTATGTGCAGTTGAATTTGAATAGAAGATAAACAACACACAGTTTTTTTAGGTTAAATGTAAATTTCAGATAAACAGTGGATACTTTTTTTAGGTTAAGTACAGGACAGATTTATACTAACACAATTATGCATTGTTTATCTGAAGTTCAAATTCAAATGGGCACCCTGTATTTTATCTGGCAATCCTACCCAGGGAAAGCTGTGTGAAACCATGTATAGTTCAGGGTCCTGACCCTGGGTACCTGCCTCCTCTTCCCATCCTGGGATCCTGGAGATGACAAAAAGGACGTGTGCATTTAAAAGAAACTGTTCATGAAAGTGCTAGAAGATGAAAATGCCACACGGGCCAGAAATCTTGAGGAATCCCTGAAAGACAGAAAGGAAATCAGCTCACATAAAAAGAGGAGCTCACAGCCTCAAATATGACCTGAAAAGACTGCTAGGAAACACCATGGTATCTCTAGGGCTTCTCCAAGTTCAGAAGCAACAGATGCGATGACGAGCAAGAGAAATGAAGGCCTTGGGGATTAGTTCCTTGGGGAACTCCATTCAGAACCTCTAAACAATGGTCCCTTCTACCTCCACCCAGAGCCAAGTAGCATGAGCGTCTGCTCTTGGGATGGAACCACCGGCATGAGTACTTGGACCAAAGAGGCAGGAAGGTGCCCTGAATGACTGCGGACACTCCGAAGGCACAAGAAAATAAGACCTACTGTATACCCAACCTCACTATCCTCAGTCAATGCACTCCAACTACGGAAAGCAAAACAGCAACCACAGATAGAAGATTCCAGGTCCTTAGGATGATCTAATGACCAAGAACCTCAGGAAAACCAACATCAACACCGGGAGTCACCAAAGAGCTATATGGGTCCTACACATTCTTTTAAGTTAATTCTTAGATATTTTGTATTTGTGCTGCCATCATGAATGGGATCACATTATGCTGTTATACATTCATCATTTATTGCTGGTAAATAGAAAACTGTTTACTTTTGCATAGTTATTTTGTAACTTGCAACCTGACCGAACTCTTATTTCTTCCAATACTTGTAATTGATTATCTTGTGTTTTGGGGGCCAAAACACAATATAACATGGAATAATTTTATATTTTCTGTTTCAACATTCATATTTTCTTATCCCCTTTTCTATCTAATTGCATTGTTTAAAATTTCGAGTACAGCATTAAATCACACTGGGAAAGCCAGCATCATCCTTTTCCCACTTTAATGGGCAAAGAAGAGTTACCTCTCCCCCCATTTCTCTTAGTAGTTATGTTCTGCCTGGAAACATATGCTCTACCAGTGCTCACCTGTGAGGCTACTCCATCCGCACTGCAGCTTGAATCACTCGCTCTTTGGTTCCTCTTTGGAAAGATGAAATCTCTCTAGAGGGGCATCTCTACCTGCAGGTGAACTGAGGTGAAGCTGGAATTCCCACACTTCCGGATGGGCCCACTGAGCATTTTACAACTTGTAAGTGCCACTTATAAAATAACTCCAGATGTTAAATACACTGCCTGTCACAGGTAAGTTTGTCGTGAAAGGCCACTTTGACCTGCCATATTCTAATGTCACTATATTCTACGATTTGTGACCATACTTTTCATTACTGCTCTCAGGTCAGGAGGATCAATAACTAGTCTCAGTCCTGTGTCTGTTGATACCAGCACCTGTATGGAGCTTATGCCTGCCACACACCTGCCGAAGACCGTGTCCTCAACTTAATTTCTAAACTGACCTGGCCCGTGTTCTCTAATGTGCTGCTTGTGTGTCCCCAGAACACAAGTATTTCCTACAATTATTTTCTTTTTATATTTTTGAATAAAATTTGCCCATTGCAGAGTCTTTTCCGGAAACAGAAAGATATTTAAATCTATTTGAAATCCACGATCGGGTTAAAAATCGTGGAAAGGAGAATGTTAGAAATCTATGAAGTTCCTTCTGAACTGAGTAAATTTTAGTACAAACTCTACTCCTGTGTTCTTTTGGACTTTAAATCAACAAGGCCTTTTTCGCAAAAGCACCTTTTGAAATGTTCACTAGTTGGTTGGTTTGATAGGTTTGGTTTCTGTTGTTATTTATTTTGCGTTAAGCTCCAGCGAGAATCTGCTTAACACTGTCATGACTATCAGCCCTCTTTGAATAACCCAAAATCTCTGGTGGGGCTCACACACCATCTTCTTGAGGCTTTCCCTAGGTCCAGACAGGAGGTGACACAGACCAACATTGCATCCAAAGAGTGTGCTTTCAGCACTTTGCCCCAGTTAGAAAAAAAAAAAAAAAAAACCTAGATTTGACTGCAGAATGAAACTAACAATGGCAGGCTTTAGTTCTAACGAAAATTGTTCAAAAGAGAACAAAATGTTAGCTTTATCATAAAACCTGTTTACAGGCCCTTATTAAACGGCAGGTGCTATGCTTAGCCCAAGTTACAACGGTTCTTTTATTCCAATCAAAATTGCGCAAAAGGGAACAAAACATCAGCCTTTCCATAAAATGCATTCCCTTGGTCCCTCCTAAAAGACACATCCTCTGTGAGGCTCAAGAATGTAGTCAAGAAGCTGCCATTGGGAAGAGAGCCAGGGCTTGGCAGATACGGTGGTAATGTACTTTGCCACAAATAGATGGTACGTGCTAGATATTGTGGATTACGCTGTGAATGGTCCATTGTGTTCATTCTGAGTATCAGAAATTTTGAGAAAAACCATTTTTCAAATAGCACGGTCAAAAGAATTCAAATAGAATAAAGGAGTGAAGTAGGTATTTAACACTTAAGAAATGAAAGCGCCCTTGAAGCAGAGCTGGGAGGAAGATGAGAGCAGCTCCAAATGGGAACAGCAATCACAACTCTGCACATGGACGGATGCGTTATTTCTAACACTATCATCCATTACGATTCATTACAAATTTCTATCTAATAGGCTACCCAAGTGAGGATCTGCTCTAAATACGCTGCCTTCAAACACCACTCAAGACTTCCAATTTTTAGCGATGTAATGCTGAATTTTAGTCGCCACTGCTTTACCCTCATGCTGTCTTTGGCATTTTTCTTCTTGCTACGTGATCATGGAAAAGATACACAAGGGAGCCAATCGGCACAGACCATTTGAAATGAAATATATGAGAAACTTATAATTAGAGACGGGAAGGATTCTCTTTTGCTCCCCAAACAAACTGAATTCCTTCGTGAGAATGCCTAGGTAAAATAGTCAAACATATTATGTGTAAAGTGTCTGAGCTGATTTCTTCAAAGCAAATGCACTCAACAAATAGGACTGCCAACGTTCTTCTGCTCATTTGCTAAAAAAGAGCAACGTTTGCAATTTGAGAACATTAAAAAGGCCCCATTTGAATTCACTAAAGGCCTCATGCAGCAGAGAACAAAAGGCAAGCATAATACATCTTATTTAAATTGACACAAGTTTTGTTTTAGTACAACCCTAGCCTTACACTGCAGCTTCCGGAGACTATAAGTCAGATTTTGAGGAGTGAGTAAGATGGAAAAATAGAAGCTCATCTTCCTCTTTCACGTGATCCATCATTAATTTCTCGGTATCAGGGAAAACATCCTGTGAAAATAATTTTACACGAATATTATGCCTTGGCCATCAGCATTTTATTTCAAAAACATTAATAAGGCAGATATATAATAAATAAATAAGTGTATTCCTCCTTCAGGGTGGTATCCAGTTACTGTACTCACAGGGGCTGGCGGGGAGGGTAACTGCAGCTCTTAAAATAACCAGCCTCAAAGGTCCGATGCTAAAGCCTAATCCCACATCTGGTGGGAGAATGGGGCTGCTCTGCTGCTGCTTCTTGGGGAGAACTTACTCAGAAGGCCTCACGGGGGTGGAGGTGGGAGGCCTGTGGCTGCTACACCATGTGGGGGACAGTGTCCTTGACGATAACCACCCATTTCACACAAGCCTTAAACCTGACTTCTTTTTTTTAACTTATCTCCCAGACCTGGCAAGTGTCAGTCCTTCTTATGCCAAAGCTCGTTTTGTCTCCACTGCCACACACCGCCTGCCTTTCCACTGTGTCCTTTTCTGGACCAGCAAAGAGATTACAGCAGAAACCTTGTCTCTTCTTCTTCAGCCTCATGGAATGGCTTGTAAGACAGCACTGGCAGACGTGGTGGCAGATCCGCAGCAGAGAAACTAGGAGTCTCCTGGCCCAAACCAGCCACTGGCAGCCCTCCTTAGGTGTCCACTGCCCGTGGCCTGCACTTCACTCATGATGTCCTCGAGTTCAGCCTCAGACAGAAGGAGGCGTACTTGTGTCACACACCCTTTTGCCTCAGTTTCCCCCACCTGAGAACTGAGGCTGTCCCGCCCTGCGTGAAACTCGTCCTCAGGCTCTGACCATAGCAGCTACTCAACCTACATCTGGGGCTTTGAAGTTCTTTTATACTGATGTACCTAGATTGTCTGTACAATTCAACGACTTGAATAGATGCAAATGGAGGTATAACATTTAAGGAATTAAAAGTTTATGAACAGGTAATAAGCACTGGCAACTTCTCTGATTAAAGCCAGGTTCAGATTTCTAACATCAACTTTTCTGTTTTATTTTAATCAGACCACCTTTCAACTGCCACTGCCAAACGAATGTTAAACTAGAAAGAAAAAAATAAAAAGAAAATCAAAAATAATTTTAAAAAAGAGGGAGAAAAAAATTTTATTGTCACTGCCATGTTATCCACCAGAAAGGGACAAAGGTACCCTAATTTCTTGTAGATCAGTTGGTTTGTCCTACAATCATAGTTGAGATTATTATTCAATATATTTATTGAGAGAAGAAACCACAGATACAATTAATTGACTTTCCAGTAGTGGCCCTAATTTGTGGACATTCACACTCTTCCTTGGCGTATCTGTGTTCGGGCTTCCTGAAATATAGACAAAAGGCATCGAGCAGCTTCGATAAAGCCCATTGGTTCCTTTGGAAGCTTCATTCACTCATTCAACAGCTATTTATTAAGTGTATCAGACATTTTTCTGGGCACTGGGGATCCATCAGTACATGTCAGATAAACAGATCTGCTCTCATGGTGCTCACATTATTATAGAGGAAAAAAAGACAGTAAACAACATAAGAAGTAAATGTTAGAATAAGCTGGAAAGTGACGTTCAATGGAGAACAGTCATCTCCCATTGACCACTTGTGTGCCAGGCTTTGTGCACACAACACCAAGAAGGCATTACTGACACCTTTTCTGGAAGAGAAAATCGAGGCTCAGGAAAATTCAGAATCTTGCTTAAATTCATACAAATTGGAAGCTGACTCACAAGTGGAGATTCAAAGGCACATCTGGATAACATTACAGGGTGTTTGTCTAATCATTACACTATTGGATTCTTGGGAAGTCCTAAAGGGACCTCATTAACTATCTGAATAGGGAAATCAGGTCCCACACCAAATGCAATCTGGGTAAGAAGTTAACACAAGGGAACTGGGCACCAGATGAGCCAATGCCCCTCAACATCCCCAATACTCAAGCTTCTCCTCTCTGTCTCCTTGGTTTCTGCAACACCCAAATTCCACTTGCTTTTCATTTTTACAGAAATCTTTATTGAAAAGAAAATAGCATAAAAGAGATTTCCTTTAAAAGCATACTGTCTTATCCAGAGTTGTCAAAACATGGGAGGAACCAAGATGTCCTTTAGTCGGTGACTGGATAAGTAAACCATGGTACTTCCAGAGAGTGGAATATTATTCAGGGCTAAAAGGAAATGAGCTAACAAGCCAAAAAGACTGGAAGCAACCTTAAATGCCTGTTACTAAGTGGGAGAATTGAATCTGCAAAGGCTACATTCTATATGAGTCTCACTATATGACACCCAGAAAATGGTTAAACTATGGAGACAGTAAAAAGATCAGTGGTTGCCAGGGGTTAAGGAGGAGGGTAGGATGAACAGAAGAAATGCAGAGGATTTGTTCCGGCAGTGTAACTACTCCACATGGTATTACAGTGATGGATACACATCATTATACATTCGCCAAAACCCATAGAATGTACAACACCAAGAGGGAACCCTAATGTAAACAATGGACTTTGGGTGATAATGATGCATGAATACAGGTTCATCAGTTGTAACAAGTGTACCCTCTGATGGGGTATGTTGATGGCAGGGGAGATTGTGGGTGTACAGGGCGGCGAGGGGGTGTATGGGAAATCACTGTACTTTCCACAAAATTGTGCTGTTCACCTAAAACTGTTCACCTAAAGCTGTTCACCTAAAGCCTATCAATAAATGTGTGCATATAGATATACACATATATATGTATTATATTTATATATATGTATTATATAATTAGATTTATATATGTATATAAATCTATATAATACACATAATTATATGTAAAATGTATAATTGTATAATTTTAATACAATTATATAATACATATAATTGTAATTATATGTATAAATGTATAATTTATACATTTATAAATACATGTGTGTATATACATATATACACATATAAAAAATGTTAAAAAGCATACTGTCATCACCACATATTTATTCAGAAAACTTAGTTTTTCAAAACAGCTTCCCTCTATCTTACCCACATATGCCCCATTTGATTACTGCAAGACTTCTAGAATGATGCCCCTGTAACATTAATAATTAATTTTTAACGTATTTATTTCTATGGGGAGAATGTCAGTACAGTCTATTTATAAAACAGAGCTAAAAGCCTGTTTTACAGAAACAGAATAGAACAAGGGAACAAGAAGAGAAAAATCTCATTAGGGCCTGACAGTCCTTGATAATGGGATTAAAGTTATTTTCCTCCCAACTACAAATGTGCCAAGTTAAGTCCATATTGTGTTTTCTCTTCTTAGAAATGTGCGCTACCTCCTTGCAAGGAACTTTCCCACACTATCTTGTCCCTGACTCCCGGGAAACAAAAGATGAAAAATGTAACCAGGTGATGGCGTTCATGCAACGTCAGCAAGAGGCCAGCACCTCACGAAGTGACACACACGCCAGCGGCAGCTCAGAACTGAACTTTATAGAAATGAACGTTTTCAAAAAAATGTTTTCTAGTGGCGAACCAACACATTCCCTGATCTTATCTCTCAGTGCATTCAGGGTCAATGCAACAGATGTAGGGTCACCATACTCTTCACAAGTAGCATCTGTTTCTAGCATGTGCTAAATATTCTGCCTATTTTTAGTGAAATTTTAAAAATACATTTTTAAACATGAGTGAGCCATGTTCTTATCTGGATCTGTACTTCCAAATGTCCTCCATAAAGACAGAGCTTAATTATCCCTTTTTTAATAAAGCCAAATTAAATCAGCAACTATCCACAGAGCTCTTTCCTTTTGTGTAATTAGCCAAGTGTTATACGAATAATAATATATAAAAGAAATGCAAGGTGTAGACCCTGACCTCAAGGTGCTTTACTTATGGAGGCTGAGAGAGAGCTAAAAGGATACCAAGAAGTTAATCTTTTAACTCTCAGACTCAAGACAACTATAGAAATGAACTTAAAGGGAATACAATATTCACTCTGAAACTGACAAGGTGTACTGTATAATGAAAGAAATGTCTGCTTCTCAATGTAATCTTTGTGCTTTCCAAGTGAGTTCCCAAAGACTGGAGCCTGGATCAGAACAGAATCTATGCAGGAGACGTGTGGATACGATGGAACAGTGATTCTCCAACCAGCCTGCTCATCAGGCTCGCCTGGGAAGCTTTCTAATCAGCCCTGCTCCTAGCCCCAGGCCTCCGATTTTCTGATTATCAGGTCTTTGTTGAGTCAGCTTCTGCCAATTCCCCTTCTCTCATGGCCCCCGCTAACCCAATATTTGTCTTGTACTTTAGAGTCTGCAAAATTTCCTTAAACCTCCTAACTTTGAATCTTGTATGAGATCATGATTGCCATCATTTTAGATGAGAAAACACACGCTATGTGGCACATTCCTATTTGCAGCCAGCAAATAATAAATGCCACAGGTTAAATTTAGACGTTATTCAAGATATATTTCCAAAACAAGTATTTTGTCCTAGAGACTGGTGTATATTAGTGGCATCAACTCACATTCAAAAAGTCATAATTTCCAAAGTATCTGGTTAAAATGTTCAAGTTTCCCTCTCTAAGAAACAATAATAAACGCTCCTTTTGGCTGTTTTTACTTTAAAAATTCTTGGGAACTGATTGTATATATTAAAATATTCATTCCGAAGGGAAAACTAGGAATTTCAGGAAAAGAAAAATATTTGTACTTCGGTGCATGAACCTACTTTAAAACCAAAGTAGTTGTAAAATACTTCAAAGTGCTGAAATTCTTTATATCCTTTGAGACTGCCATTATTTCAGGTACAACAAAAATCTGTGTTCCTTCTAAGCCATGGGGCTGCGACATCTTTAGCCCTACCTGCAGTACACTGGGGTCCTGATGAGATGATTAATTACCCAGAGGCAGTGATTCAAGTACCATTACTAGGAGTCAGCAGGCAGGCATGGGCAAGGACAGGGTCTCTGAATAACAGCTTCACCCAAGAGCAAATTCAAGAGCTACCTGTGAAGCTTTCTCACAAGAGAGAAAGTCAATGAGGCAAAGCTGGAAATGTTCTGTGTTGGAGAAGCTGATTCTTACAGGTACCTCTACTGCCCTGACCTTCACGATTTCCCAAAGCAAGAAGACTCACTCCTTCATTTGCAGCAAGGACCGTGCCTAGAAAGAGAATCTGTGTTTTCCACCATTTGATATGTATTTGTTGACTCCCTACCAAGTGTCTGGCCCAGTAGGAAATGCTGGACTATATGAGGTAGCAAGACTGAGCCCACAGTGAGGAATTTACCTGATTGAGTAACTAGTCCCTCAACCAGTAAGTAGTCACGTAAACAAATGTGTCTGCATGAGGCTGAGGAAAGGACTGGTAGGGACCATCCCAGCCGGAATAGTCAAGGGATATTCATGTATTTTTAAGTGATTCTTGGCAAAGCAAACTAATATTTTTACATTTAAAACTGGACAGTAAATAATAAACCAGTCTATTTGAGTTTTAGCCTCAATTCTTCCAGTTTAGCACTTATCTTTTTCCCTAAGCTCTACTTAGAAAAACTAGGAAATGAGCTTCGAATGTAATTTTCTTTGTTTGTATTTCTGAATATATCTCTGCTCTTTAGTTAATGCACAGGAGTATGTGATTTCTTATTTGATAATTAAAATGTAATAATTCTTTCTTATTAAAAATTTCCTTCATGCCAGTTCAAAAACTATGGTATGTAAGTTCATTTGTATCTTTTTTTTTTCTTTTTTCAGATTCCACATATAAGTGATATCATCTGGTATGTGTCTTTCTCTGTCTGGCTTACTTCACTTAGTATGATAATCTCTAGGTCCATCCATGCTGCTGCAAATGGCATTATTTCATTCATTTTTATGACTGAGTAATATTCCTGTGTGTGTGTGTGTGTGTGTGTGTGTGTGTGTTTACACACACACACACACACACACACACACACACACACAGCCCACATCTTCTTTATCCATTCATCTGTCAATGGACATTTAGGATTTAGGCTATCTACAAAACAGAAATAGACCCATGGACACAGAAAACAAACTTATGGTTACCAAAGGAAAAAGGGGCGGAGGGATAAATTAGGAGTTTGGGATTAACACATACACACTACTATATATAAAATTTATAACCGGGCTTCCCTGGTGGCGCAGTGGTTGAGAGTTCGCCTGCCAATGCAGGGGACACGGGTTCGTGCCCCGGTCCGGGAAGATCCCACATGCCGCGGAGCGGCTGGGCCCGTGAGCCATGGCCGCTGAGCCTGCGCGTCCGGAGCCTGTGCTCCGCAACGGGAGAGGCCACAACAGTGGGAGGCCCGCGTACCGCAAAAAAAAAAAAAAAAAAAAAATTGATAACCAAAAAGGACCTTACTATATACCACAGGAAACTATACTTAATAGTTTATAATAATCATAAGGCAAAAGAATCTGAAAAAGAATATATTATATATATGTGTGTGTATACACATATATAAACTGAATCACTGTGCTGAACACCTGAAACCAACATGACATTGTAAATCAAATACATGTCAGTAAAATAAAATAATCATTAACTTTTAAAGCTACAGTATAAATTCAAGTTGCAAAGATTCTTCTAAGCATTTATTTAAGGTTTTAGCTGGCTGAGAATTTATCCTCAGAGTAAAAGTAAGAAATGCATGTAAACTGTAAAGTGCAGAAAAGGTCCCACATTCATTAGAAGAAAGTGTTTAGTCACCGTCCTGCTCCCATCTGGACCACAGCTGCAGGACCGACTACAGAAGCTGGCGGCAAGGGGTTTGCCTTTCACAGTGTGGGGTTAGCCTGCTGGCATCTCCTGCACATGCAACACCTGCCCCCATCACCTCTGGGATCAGAAGGCTAGTGGTCTTCAAGTGGACAACTCTCCTGGGATGGGCGGGACAATCTGACATCACCAATAATGGACGAGTTTTAAAAGGAACAAAACTAGCCATTTCCTAAAGGTCCAGCTAGAGTTTGCAGTGAAAATACATGTGCAAATGTTTCAGAAAAATTTTCTACTAATACTGCTGCTTTATTTTACTTATCCTTCCTATCAATAAATAATTAAACAGCAGATATTCCGAATGTTTCTTTTTGCTAAAAAGAATCAAGAACACACATTCGTCAATTCATTCAACAAACATTTATTTGCATGAATGAGCCTGCTAAGTAGCAAGCATGGTACTAGACACTGGACATGAATGCCCTCCAGATGTTCACGGCCTAAGAAGGACATCAGAAAACTATATCACTGGTGTGAATAAAAAAGAAATACATGATATGATGCCATGTTAGGACAAGAACAGAATAATCAGCTTTGTGGAGAGATCAAAGAAAAACTTTCAAAAGTTAGGAATAATCAGTTGGACAAGGACAAAGATGTACGAAGTCACAAACCTCTGAGCTCCCAAGAAAAGCTGTCAGTGGATACTTGTGAGTGTTGGTGAACAATTCTCTGTGGGTGTCCATGCTTCCTTTTCTTTTAAATTGAAGTATAGCTGATTTACAATATTGTGTTAACTTTAGGTGTACAGCAAAGTGATTTGACTATACATATATATGTATATATCTATACTATATTCCTTTTTCCAATTATTTTCCATTATAGTTTATTACAAGACACTGAATATAGCTCCCTGTGCTATACAGTAGGTCCTTGTTGTTTATTTTATATATAGTAGTGTGCATCTGATAATCCCATACTCCCAATTTACCCCTCCCCCCCTTCCCCTTTGGTGACCATAAGTTTGTTTTCTATGTCTGTTTCTGTTTTGTAAATAAGTTCATTTGTATCCTTTTTTTAGATTCCACATATAACTGATATCATACAATATTTGTCTTGCTCTTACTTTTTTCACTTAGTATGATAATCTCTAGGTCCATCCATGTTGCTGCAAATGGCATTATTTCACTCTTTTTTATGTCTGAGTAATATTCCATTATATATATACCACATTTCCTTTATCCATGCATCTGTCCATGGACACTTTGGTTGCTTCCGTGTCTTGACTCAATAAATAGTGCTGCTATGAACACTAGGGCGTTCATCTCAAGATGCACTGACACCTTTTGTTCTGGACTATCTTTCCAAGGATGTTTGTATAACAAGCAGTCTTCAAAGACAGAGATAGTGTCTCTTTCCAAAAGCAGAGGGCAGATTTGTACAGATAAAGAAAAATACGGTTGACAAAATGGTAAACTGGTAGTGAACCACAAATGTTGGGCTTTATCGTGGACAGAGTTCACTTCAGACTCAACACACTCCCATGGATACTTCTAATGAAATAATATGGGTGTCACGGAACATTCTTGGTTTTCAAGTCAAAATCCTAGGTGTCAAAACTAATCTAGTTTTAAGTGTATTTTCTACAAGTCTGTCAAACAGGCTCTATATGAAAACCATTTTTTTACACCAAAGGAAGCTGTCCAAGTTGAAGGGGGAGCTCCTGTAAAAATTCAAGAGGCCACTTAACAGAGTCTTCTTTACACCTTATAAGGGACTGTCTTCAAGAGTGTCTAGAGCTTTCTAAGAGATTCTAGTGGCCAAGCAGTCTCAACAGGGAACATCACAAGGGAGTATCCTGGGGCATCATCTCTACCACTTTATTAACAAAAATAATGCTGATGCACACAGTTCCTCTAAGAGTCACATCTATAGGAATGTCTTTGAAAGAGAAGCTTGAGGAGGTGAGAGCAGATGCTCTGGCCCAGCTCAGGCGCCTCCCTCAAACCTTCATCGCACTATAATTACAGGGACACGGAATGTTCAGACCCTTGCATGACCCCAAGTTGGGGCCAGTTCAGACTGATCCAAAGTGCAAAATGTGTCACTTCTCTGCCTTCTCCTACCAGCTAACCAACATCCGGTCAAAATGCAGACGTTCCCAGATTTTAAACCATATCAAATGTGGTAGAGGGGAGCTCGGTGGGGAGGAACAGGTACATAAGACATACATGGCTATTTCCAAGCCATCTTTACTAACGAAAACAAATCTATCATGGCGTTAAGAGCAAACTACAAGTGAAGTCCATTCCAGCTCCACTACAGTACCTGCTTATAATTTTCAAGGCAAAAGAAAATTTTGCCATCAGACTTGCTTAACAGGTCCCGATACCTGCCTTGATACACCCTATAGAGACCAACATAAAACGTGGCTCCTCTCAACCAAGCTGAATACTTTGTTTCCCCAAAAGTAATGACAATTCACGCAATGAACCCGCCCTTTAAAATTCTGTGAGAGCTTTCCTCACCTCTGAGAAGGCAATTCACACGACAGGGTTTTCCAAGGTACTGTCAGTGTTGGAGAAGGGAGAGGACAGAAATGGACTCTCACAATTGAGGCTGCTTCATTTCTCTTTACAGAATCTGTTTGCCCCTGATAGACTGAATATTCACTTGTTTGCTCATCAATGATCAGCTGCCCCTCCCTCGTCCACACACACTATGATGTAAGTTGCATGAGGAATGTAAACTCCTGGATCCCCCAGCATGCCTGGCACACAGTGGGCACCAAATATTTCTTGAATGACCATTTGAGTAAATGTGAAGTCCTTGAATGAAGAATGTATGATTACATATCCTGATACAATGTGTTTTGGAGCAGCTACCTGGAACAGTGAAGCTGCAGTGAATACAGTTCCCCAAAATAACATTATATGCATTTTTCAGATCGTAAAACATGTCTAATTTAACCCAGCTAAGTAAGTGGCAGCATCAAGATTCAAGATTCAGGGCTGTTGAAATCTGAAGCATATGCTCTGTCCAGTCAATACACCAGCCTGCCCACCAACAGACAACCCAAATCACTGTCCTGGAGCAGTTGGTCACTTGCCTAAAGAATAATGAGCTTGTAGAGCTGCTTTGATTCTTCATTCTTTTATTTTTAGATATACATTTTCTAATTTACAGATTAGTCCATGAGAATATTTTTAAAGTCAAAAAAACCATGCACACTCTGCTACCAGTTACCGGGAAGGAAAAGATTCTGAGCAGCCTGAGATAATCACTGTTCATTTACATTTTAATATGCATGGGAAAAAAGCCTTAAAATAGCCTTGCACATGAATCCAATATTTGTCTTTTAAATTAGTTAATCTGGTATGGGCTTCTAAATGCAGTGCCTCATTAAAGAGAACATAATACGGTAACTTTTTTCTTTCTCCTTTTAGCTTAGTGTATCAGAGACTTACAGGGACATGATATTTCTCTCTGAAACACCTGGAGCTGGTGAAACCGTCAGGCTATGGAACAATCAGCATTCACACTTGACCGAAAACGATGACTTCTAACGGTAACTGGCCTGTGTATATTTAACGTCAGTGGTTTCTCAGGGAAAGCGTCACCATCGTTCATACTGCGTCAAAAGCTGTTATGCTCAAATATCTTTTTATCTTTACTTTAAAAAAAAAAAGGCCTGCATATACATATATATTTGGGGGGGGGGCCGCACCCCGCAGCGTGAGGGATCAAACCCGTGCCCCCTGCACTGGGAGCGTGGATTCCTAACCACTGGACTACCAGGGAAGTCCCAGACCTGCATGGGTTTTTTTGTTTTTTGTTTTTGCAGTACGCGGGCCTCTCACTGTTGTGGCCTCTCCCGTTGCGGAGCACAGGCTCCGGACGCGCAGGCTCAGCGGCCATGGCTCACAGGCCCGGCCGCTCCGCGGCATGTGGGATCTTCCCGGACCGGGGCACGAACCTGCATCCCCTGCATCGGCAGGCGAACTCTCAACCACTGCGCCACCAGGGAAGCCCACCTGCATGTTTTTGATGCTTGCTGCTTTTCCATGATATTTTCAAATATGGAGTCCACCCTGTGTGACACGTTCACCTGGGGGTAGATGCTACTATAATGGCAATGATGGAAGATGTATCCGAGCTCAGGTCATTATTTTCTAGGATATGTCAGTAATTGGGCACAACTCCCATTATCTGAGACTTGAGGTTGAGTGTCATAGCTACTCTGGTGACAAATGTCTGAAGGGAGGTTCCCAATAAAGATGGTGTTAGCTAATATTTAGCCAGCACTTCAAGCTAGGAGGCATCTCAGCATGATGGTGATGGTTCAGATTCAACACAGCCCCATAAGCAAGTATTAACACTTGTCCTCACTTTACGGAAGAAGAAGATGAGCCAGAGAAGTCAGGATTTTGACAAAAGTCACACAGCAAGGAAGTCTAAGCAGTGATTCAGCCAGGAGCCTCTCTGTAAAGTTGCTGCTCTTAACCATTGGGCTGATTTGCCTTCATTAATTTCTTGCTAAAACTGCCTATTTCTGATGTCAGTCCCTCTTTCCCATCACGGGGTGGCCTCTCGTCTCACTCCTGGCTAGTGCTCAGAAACAGATGGACTGCACTGTATTCTAAGTTGTAAACTGTGTATTGATTGTTGGGATGTGATGCATGCAGAGCTGGGTACAGTGATGGACACCAAGACTTCATCCCGAGTCAACTGCACAGAGGCCGAGGGCAACCCCCCAGTACAGTCCATCTGACCCTATAAATCACTTGTAAGTCATTGGAGTTTAGGCTGCAAATGAAACTAGCCAGTAATGTTCAATGAACTGCCCCTTATTCTCCTCAACTGAACGATAACAGCTGAGTATGAAATTATTGAGTAATTGAAAATTATTCCTGCATCCTTAATATGTTTCCATTGCCTACAAACATTTTTCTTTTGATATTATAAGAAACTCGTGTAACTAAGATAGCTGGGAGGACCATTTATCACATTCTGCTGTCACTGGAGATTCATGGTCACCTTTTAGGTGTGATGAGCTGCCATGGATCCCTTGGCCGACTCCTCACTTGGGACAGGACAGAGGCTGGACCAAGATGAAGGATGCTGGCCAGGGACACTCCTGGCTCCTCCCAGCCACCCTTCCTAATCTGCTCAAGTTCAAAGGTGTTTTAAACAGGTGTGCTCCAGGGAAAGGACACTTCACTGTACTCCAGGAAAGTGCTTCTTTTCCCCTGGGTCAGAGAGGTAAGGACATGAGGGAGGAGGGACAGGGCAGATGGGGCCACTCGGGAGCTGGGCAGCCCGGCAGCTCTGGGTGAGGCTTTCAGGCTCCCTATCTCTGGAACCAAGGTGAGCACCAGTAGCTTCCCTGAGCGGATGCCGGCCTGAGAAGCCAGGTGTCAGCCCCTAAGCCGGAGAGTCCTGGGTGCTGGGGAGCTCCTGATGGGTGCTCCTCTACGCTCCCATATTTGCTTCTTTTATACGGGCTGGTTCATCTTTTTCCCCAGATTGGCCTTTCCTCAACAGTGAAGGAGTCAAGATTCAAGCAGAGGTTTGCAGGGAAATGGGCGAAGAAGGAAGCTTTGCCAGCTTGAGGATCGAGTTCCTCACGCAACAACAAATGTGTCCTTGCTTCATATGGGGGTAAAGGGTGGGAGGAGAGGAAGTGGAGGGGGCGGGACAGAAGACAGAGAATAAGCTGGGATTGGGGCACAGGTGCAATAAGGTGCTCTGTACCTGGCCTTGGCCTTGGCTTCTGTACTTTCATCTCCCTCTGGAACCTGTCTAATGGTAAACCCTCAGAAACAGGTTTCAGGTATTCCCAAGCTCCCTGCTGTCAACCTACAAATCTTACAATGCTTAATACGAAATTTACCCTGATGAGATGTCTTATCTATTCATGTAGAATCGAGAAACCATTTCCTGAAATTGGGTGCAATCACTGCCCACAGAGTACAAATTCTGAGCCCACACTCAAAGATGCATCTGTTACCTATATTTGAAAGAGAGTTTCTAGAATCACAGCACAATTACGACAATACATTTGATAGCATCGTTATCATAAATAAACACAAAGAGTCTAAAATATGGCAATGCCACCAGAAAGGAAAATGACTTTCAATTCACCCTCCATTCAGCTCTTTCGAGAAAAATTACACCAAAAATCTGTCATATTTTCAGTTCAGAAACAAATTTTAGAAACTGTAAAACAAATTTCAGGAAGTTATGACATTGTTTTAAAAGGCAGAGTTGCAGTTATTCTTCAATACGCTCAGACTCCTGTGTGGATTCTAACACGGAAGGCACTTTGTCACTGAGGCAGGTCCGTTAGGGAGATGAGGTGTCCACAGGGTCCATTTCCCAGCCCACAATGCGGCACCAGGGAGCAAAACACCGTGAAACAGTAGCTGAGCCTCAGATCACAAAAGTTTCAACAGGCGTTCTCTGCAGTTGCTCATTTCCCATGGGTATGCCATCCAAGTACGACAATAGCCAACTCTGACCAAATAAACACATCACGCCTGGGGCCATTACGACTCAAGACTGGACGGCTGGAGTTGAACTAGAACCATAACACCAAAGGTGATGTTTAGCATGGCTGGAGCTGGGTTTACCATAGTTCGCATTTGTTTTCCTTCTGTGTTTATTTCATGTATTTGTTTTGTGTGTATGATTAACAATTACAGAATTCACTCTATCCAACAGATATATCGGTGACTGCAAGCTAAAGGAACGTAATGAAAATGTACGCATGCTGCAATTATGATAATGCCACAACCCAATGAGTAAACGCACAGCAGTGGGTGTAAATACAAGCACAGAAAGGTCCTGTGCTCTCCCAAGGGTGTGAGGATGCTTGTGATTTTGTGGTGCCACCTGGTGGAGCCAGGGAGGTGGGAGCACTGATCATAAAAAAGGGGTGACTGCCCCCCACCTGCTTCCACCACCACCAGGAAACATCACAGGAATACAAAGCATTACCACTACTAAAACTTCAAAGACCTTTATGGAACATCCTGAAAACAAGGATTTTAGGGAAAACATCAAATAGCTTTTACTGTCGTTCCTTTACTTGCTTTCTATCCCCACCTGAGTTATTTTTCCCATATTTAAAAAAGTCAGCAAATGCCAAAAGGAACAGACAAAAATAATGGGTGTATTTGGTAATGAATGCACGACAAAATCACAGGAATTAAACTGTTAGAAATGGCACAAAGAAAGCTTGCTGCCGATGCAACATGAAGAATGCCTCATCGATCTAATTATCTGGATATATGTTTTCTTCTCCCCCCATTAAACTGCAAGCTATCTGAAATCAGAGAAACACCACTTATATTTCTGAGTATCAGCCGATGCCTTATATACAGGAGGCTCTATAAATTATCTATGTAGGAGCACAAAGTTTGACGACTGACTTCTTTTCCTACGGTCCAGAAATGGACACTTCGATTCTTTAGTATTTTCTTTTTCTGTTATCGTTAAGGATAAGGAAACTACAGCCATTGCAGATAAATAACAAAACCACTGTCATCAATACATGAATATCGCCATTACCTTCAAAGTGTTTCAACCTGGTTATGTGTCATTAACTTCCACCCACTAATAACAAAAACCAAACTCCAGGGCATGGCTACTCTCCCCGTCCCACAGGAAGGTGAAGAGAAGAAACAGAGATAAAAAGTGTAGGGGGACTTCCCTGGTGGTCCAGTGGTTGGGACTCCATGCTCTCAATGCAGGGGGCTCGGGTTCGACCCTTGGTCTAGGAACTAGGCTCCCACGTGCTGCGCAGCACGGCCAAAAGAAAGAAAGCGTAGGAAAAGTGAGGGGAAAAAGGCTGAAATTAGTGCTGTCCTGAAAAAGAAAAGTTTTATTTTACAGGAATAGGTATATAAGTAATTAGAAAACTATAAGGAGAAAATATATGGGATGTGAAGCTCCACAAACAAGCATCCATCTGTTACTCATATTTTAATATCTTCTGTATCACCCTACAGCACAACATAGGCAATTAAGAAGAAACTGCAAAGCAATTGTTTTTGAATAAGTCACTGGCAACAGGCCGACCACACAGAGCCAGATGCAAATCAGTCAATTCAGCACCAGTTGATAAAGTCTTGATTAATCCTCAGCTCGTTCTGTGTTATTTTAATTCATTATTAAATGCAACACACGGTTCAGACTCCACCCTTTGCAAAGTCACCCCATACCGATCGTGACGGTGGAGCAGCTGTCATCCCCATGAGGCCTCGGAAGCGATACTCTTTCCCAATGACAAGAAAACTTCTGTTCATAAGACACATGTGCAGATCTATGTGGCAAAGCACCAAATCTTCCAAAGGCTTTGAAATCTCATCACTTGGTAGTAACCACTGATAATACTGATATCTTGGGATATAACTGGCCAAACATTTTTCTGTGTGTGTGTATGTTTCATTAAGCCATAGACATGTATTTGTTTTGTTAAAATAGAATAAAATAATACAGATTTTAAAAAATCACACTATTTCTTGATATGTGTGGGGTTTTTTTTGCGGTACGCGGGCCTCTCACTGTTGTGGCTTCTCCCGTTGCGGAGCACAGGCTCCGGCCGCGCAGGTTCAGCGGCCATGGCTCACGGGCCCAGCCACTCTGCGGCATGTGGGATCTTCCCGGACTGGGGCACGAACCCGTGTCCCCTGCATTGGCAGGCGGACTCTCAACCACTGGGCCACCAGGGAAGCCCCAGATATGTGTGCATTTTTAATCAAAGTGTGCCTTGTTATTCTACCCAGAACACTCATTTTCTCCCGACTGGTCCAGACACCACCCTTCCAACCCTGGGGACTGCACTGAGCTGATCCATGTTGATGGAGCACAGTGGCCATACAGAGGTGCCCTGAGGATGGAGCGCCAGAGAAAACCCAGGACCCCCAGTTAAATTTGTATTTCAGATAAATAACAAACAACGTCTTAGTATAACTAGACCCGAAGCAACACTTGGGACATACTTACATTAAAATATTTGTTAACTCAGGCAACCCCACTTGCACAAATTCAGGTTGTGGTCTGTGCCTGGCCCCGTCCTCGCTATTTGTTTCAGAAACGGAAAACATCGGTGGATCTAGTTTCAAGTTCCCTTGCTCCCCTGTGAGTCTCTCCCTGCCTTTTTGGTGCTTGCCAACACATCCCTTCTAAGCTGGGCCTTTACTCCATAAGAATCTTTCATCGATATCTTCAGAAGCTAAACAGTTAATTAAAGGTCAAAATAAATTAATTCCCCAGTGAAAGAATTAGCTATCCTTGCCTTTATGCAAAAAACCTAGACACTTATTTAATAGCCCCTGTGTGAAGCTAGAATCTCTTACACTGATTTTCTTGATACTTATAATGATGTTACACAAAGATAACAGAAAAAAATTAATTACCAACGTTCTAAAACAGCTTTTCTCCAATTAAAACATGTCTGGGGCTTCCCTGGTGGCACAGTGGTTGGGAGTCCGCCTGCCAATGCAGGGGACATGGGTTCGTGCCCCGGTTCGGGAAGATCCCACATGCTGCGGAGCAACTAAGCCCATGCGCCACAACTACTGAGCCTGCGCTCTAGAGTCTATGAGCCACAACTACTGAGCCTGCGTGCCACAGCTACTGAAGACCCTGCACCTAGAGCCCGTGCTCTGCAACAATAGAAGCCGCCGCAATGAAAAGCCCACATGCTGCAAGGAAGAGTAGCCCCTACTTGCTGCAACTAGAGAAAGCCCGCGTGCAGCAACGAAGACCCAATGCAACCTTAAATAAATAAATTTTTTTTTTAAATGTAGGATGCTGACATAAAAGAACTAGACTGCTGATCAGTCGCCTGTTACTCTAAAGGCAATTCAAATATACACATGTGTCTGTATGAGTGTGTGTGTATAAAATGCTCTATTATAAAGTATATATACACAAATATAGACACGCATTTCTTTGAGTGTTTTTCTATGTGCTGAATTTTCTTTAAAAAATAGAATACAAAGTGGGCAAAAGAAAGCATCCAAAAGCTACATCAGTAATTGGAAGAGTTCAGGAACATGGCGCAGACAGTGGCGTCGCCCTCTCAATATCCCTTCTCTCCTTCCCCCCAGCTCAATCATCCCTACTCAACAGTCCTGGGGCATCCATGTGCCCACCTACCCCTCCCTTGCCATCAGGGTGACCCTGGATGGTTCCAGGCCACTGGGAGGCCAGCAGGAGGCACTGGGGGGAACTTTGGGAAGCTCTTTAAGAGGAGGGAGAACCGGCTGCCCTGCCCCTCTTCCTGCTGGAATATAGGCTCTCAGCTGGAGGGGGGTGGGGGGCAGCCTTCTTGCACCCTCCAAGTGCCAGGCATGAAGACAAAAGCCACACACCAAGGATGGCTGAGGGAGGGAGAGAGGAGCCTGGGTCTCAAAGGTCACCCAACGGGCTCTGGACATGCAGCGTGCTACATGAGAAAAACACAGGGCTTGGTTGGCTAATCTGCAATAAATCAAGTTTGCAGATACATGTGGCTGAACATTTTCCAAACTGTTACAAAAGGGGAAACTTAAAAAGCTCTCGAGTCTACCTGCAGAAAAGGTAACTTGTTCAATTTCTAGATTGTTCTGCAGTAATTCCCAAACATAAGATGCAATTCAGGTATGTACACTGTTTTCATGGCATAAGAACAATACTGAAAACAATCAAAGCTACCGCAGAAACCAAAACAGACAAACATCTAATCATGAGCATTCTGAGCAAACTCACTCTCTGCCCTTAGAAGAGGCACAAACTACTATGTATAAAATATGACACAACACAGAGAATAAAGTCAATATTTTATAAGTCAAGTGTAACCTTTAAAAATTTTTAATCAGTATACTGTACACCTGTAACTTATACAGTACCTCACCTATGCTTCAATTTAAAAAAAGTTTAAATAAATTTATGTATTTGTTTTTATTTTTGGCTGTGTTGGGTCTTCATTGCTGTGCACACACTTTCTCTAGTTGCGGCGAGCAGGAGCTACTCTTCGGTGCAGTGTGCGGGCTTCTCACTGTCATGGCTTCTCTTATTGCAGAGCACGGGCTCTAGGTGCCCGCACTTTAGTAGTTGTGGCACGCAGGCCCAGTAGTTGTGGCACACGGGCTTAGTTGCTCCATGGCATGTGGGATCTTCCCGGACCAGTGTCCCCTGCGTTGGCAGGCGGATTCTTAACCACTGCACCATCAGGGAGGCCCTAAAAATTTTTTTAAAGATGTCATTTTTTAAATAAACATGGCAATACTGCAGAAGCATCTGAAGGTTCTTTGTTAAGAACTGAGAAAAAAAACTGATGGGCCCATACTGTACAGCACAGGTTTCTCTACTTAATGCACTATGGTATCCTAAATGGGAGGGTAATCAGGGTGGAGGGGGGAATATATGTATGTGCATGGCTGATTCATTTTGCTGTGCAGTAGAGGCTAACACAACATTGTAAAACAACTATACTCCAATGAAAATAAATAAATAAATAAATATATTTTTTTAAAAGAACACATCTCTGGATGACGGATAGTTTTTCCTGGAGGGTAGGGTTCACTGCTCCGTGGCACTTAACATGGAGGCCAGGAAACATTTCCATGCATAACTGGCCTTTAGAAAACAGCAGAAGCGGCCACCTATCTGCAACGCAGACCAAGCTGTGCTTACACTTGAGGACTCATTCTTGTCGATACGTGTGCATATCAGAGGCACCAGGTGGCCCGGGGTAAAAATGCCTGGCTGTGCCAGCAGGTTCCTGAGCACACGTGACTGAAGAAACCGAGACATCCACGTGGTGGCCAAGCCGACAGGACGGACAGCAAACCGCGTGCCAGAGACAGCAGAGCGCTGGCCTGGACTCCCTTCCAGTCGTGCACGAGTATCTGGACACATCCTGCATCTCAGGCTTACAGAGTTTCCACGGGCTTCCTTGAGGGTCAGCCAGCCTCCTCCTGTGCAAGGAAACACGTGCTGAGCTTGCCACCTGGCGCGCTCCTAGAGAAACCAGAGCGCGAGGTCCTGGCGGGAGGCCCCGGCACTGCAGCCCCCAACTTCAAGGAGAGGAGCAAGTTCAGTGTGAAATCCATCAGGGACAAACTGCCTGGGAGAACAGAGGCAACCCTGTAATGAGATACCCTTCCCAGAGGGAAGGGGGAGGAAAGAGGAAAGAGGAGCGAAGATTGGGAAGGCAAGCATGGGGAATCAACAGGGCTCGTTCCGTTCTCTGATTTCCTGGATATTTTCACAAAGGGACACTGGAACGCTAAGCCCCGACTCAACCAGCACTGCAAAGTTTTCCTCCAGAGAAAACGTCTTCTTGATCATCTTGCACCGTGTTCTGCACATGGTACGTGCCCAAATAATGACAGTACAGAGAATGTGTGAATCCCTGGAATAGAGCTGTCAGTACAGGAAACAGAGCCTCTGGCCTCTCCCACATTTAAACAAACAAAAAGAGATGAGGAAGAAAGAGAGTATTTAAAACATTTTTATAATCCCACCCACTTGCAGGACTAGGTGTGCGTAAGAGGGGGGACTCCTGATCTCCACACCCCATGGGGAAGAGACTTCCTAACACTGTGCCGGGTGCCCTGCTGGAGGACAGCAGCTCTTTCCTCCACAGGAACACAGAGTGTGACCTAAGGCAGAAGGGACGGCTTCAGCTGAGAAGAGGAGGCTGAAAGAGCCCCAGGACCCCAGCACAGGTTATTCCTTGGACATTCACAGCAGGCTGATGGGGAAAGCCTTCCATACCTGAGAGCCGGTGTCCTACGAGGCTATGTACTTCCATGAAAATCTCCCAGTAAGTGGATTTCAGAGCCAAACACAGAAGGCAGGTGTCACAATGCCCACGTCCATTCCATTACTATATACACTGAGCAGACTGTCCATGTCCTGGGGCTACCCTCAAATGCTCTGAAACGCACATGGGGACCATCTATGTGTATTTCAAACCACATACTAAAGTTATGTATGTTCAAAGTTTTAAAATAAACACTTCCAACAGAGGACAGCTTGTAATGGATGAAAGTCAGCACAGGGGCCCTACTCCAAGATGACGTCACTCTTGACTAAGGATAGAGGAGTTCACTGCCCGACAATGGGGAAATCATACAACTGCTTGTTGCAATGGGATAAAGATTGAGTCATTAATTTCTTTCAAAGCCAACACTTGGTATCATTTGAGACAGGAAGTGTCCAGATGCCTGGCATGGAGAAAGTGCTCAATAAATGACAGTTGACATTAACTGTGACTCTTAAAGGATGTTAACCAGTTACAGACGATGAACTGGAATCTTCTCCATGTTAATGTTATTAAGCCAAGAAAATACAAAGGTTTATTTTTATAGTTTCCACAAAAGACAATGTTAATTCTTTCAAATACAGTACTCGTTTTACAAATGTTGAAGCATCTACTGTTTTCCAGAAATTTCTGCCAGCCCCAGAGACGCATAGGGAGCCAGACAAAGTCCCCATTCTCACAGAGGACGGCTGCATGCCAGGGGACAGAGAATAAACCAATAAATGCATAGATATATGATGTAATGGTGGGTGATCAGTGCTAAGAACAACAAAGTATGGTGAGGGACAGAGAGAGATGATGGGTGTACCACAGATGGAGCCGTCAGTGGAGCTGCCCCAGAGCAGGAGGTAGTGGGGCAGAACCCTTCCTGAAGGAAGGCAGGAGCCATTGCACCACCGGGCAGCTCAGGGACGAGCACATGGGTGAGCGCGGCTAGAGGATGGGTGCCAGGGAGAAGGCAGTGAATGAGGACAGAAAGGGGCCAAGGGCCAGGCCACGTGAAGCTCTGTCACTGGTGAGTCCTGAGCAGAGACGCCATATTGCTACTGATGACATCAGTGGATTACGTCATGGTGCCAACCGAATGCTGAGGGGCAATTCATTGGGTTTCTTCTTTATCCCACCGTCATTTTTCAGTCTATCACCTCCTCCAAATGCTTGGACGTCCCCCTCTGTTTTCATAATCCCCTATGCTTGGTCTAGCAAACAGCTTGATGTCCAATCATCTCTGGCATTACGGTAACTACAGTTTTCAGGGAAATCAAAGTTCATCACCTAGTAATTTCTCCTGACCAAAAATTGCAACAAAATTCAGACTGCTGAAGAATTGAAAGTCTAATTTAGCTTCGCTATATTTCTTCTATCTGGGCAGAAATATAAAATAACATGTGGGGGAAAAAAGAGTTCTGGAAACATCTAGTATTACTGTAATAATGACTGAGCAATTTCACATGGAGGGGCCTAACGATGAGATGCCCAATTTCCTCCTCCTATCCTGGATCTAGCTCTTATTTTAATAGTTCACAGAAGGCAAATGCATCTTGATTTCAACAGAGAGCCCATTTGGGCTTAGTTTATCCAATGAAGAAATCCATTTAGTAGAATTTTTAAAACTATATTTCACATGTCTCTGACTCAGACTTTCAAATCACAACCTCATTTCATCAGTGATTTTCACCAATTGCCAGTGGGAGCTCTCAGATACAGCATCGCTGCCAGGGGAACAGGAGACAGTCTGTAAGATAGATGGCAGCCTCATCTTCCCCTTGGGGACAGGTCCACAGATTGTCAGAATTTCTTGATGACATGGTGGAGGCAGTTAACTCTCCTCTAGTCCATTTGACTTCCCTGAAGCACTGGGAGGACAGCTGCTTAATCACCCTCTTCCAGAAAGTAGAGCAGCCAGAGAGCCAGTGCCTATACCCAACTAGTCCCAGTCCTTGAGGCCTGAGGACCTGGAGAGGCAGAGCCCATGGCACCCAGCACATCTCCACTGGCATCTTTTCCCAAGAGGAAGAGCAGATTCATAAAACTAAGACAGTGATCTCTTTTCTAACTGCTGCAAGGAGATACAGCGTGGGCTTGAGAATGGGGAGCATGATTTTTCTCCATTGTTTTTGACTTCCAGGTTTATAATTTCAGAGATTAATGATAAGAATAGTCTCAAAGTGAGCAATCAGAAATGTATCCGGGTAGATTAATGTCACACAAGCAGCCCTTCTCCACATTCACCAAGAACACAGCCAAATGAAATATGCCCCAAAAAGCACCTTGGGCCACCGAGGTGGGTCCTCAACCCCGTGGGAAACTTTCAAGTATAATTAAATTAACATATCCACCCGGACTTCCCTGGTGGCACAGTGTTTAAGAAGCTGCCTGCCAATGCAGGGGAAACGGGTTCAAGCCCTGGTCCGGGAAGATCCCACATGCCGCGGAGCAACTAAGCCCGTGCACCACAACTACTGAGCCTGCGCTCTAGAGCCCGCGAGCCACAACTAAAGAGCCCACGTGCCACAACTACTGCAGCCCAGGTGCCTAGAGCCCGTGCTCCACAACAAGAGAAGCCACCGCAATGAGAAGCTCACTCAACACAACGAAGAGTAGCCCCCGCTCGCCGCAGCTAGAGAAAGCCCACGCACAGCAACCAAGACCCAATGCAGCCAAAAATTAATTAATTAATTAATTAATTAATTTAAGAAAAAAAATAATATCCACCCAGAATAATTTATATGATGGCTGCAGACAGCTGAAAGAAGAGAATTCAGGCTTCCTCTTGCAATCATTTAAAGATTAATTTACCCTGAGACAGAGGCCAATTTAATTGAAAAAGCTTAATTTTATATTAGCTGTAATGGGGACACTCTTTTATCAGACTACATGTATTAATTTCATACCATTGGTTAGGAGTTGCTAAAATTACCTGACTTCTTAGTTTGTTCATGTCTCCATTTAACTGCTATAAAATGTAATCATACACACTTAAGGTTCCAAGTTTGTTAAACAGATCTGATGTTTAACTCCCCAATTATTATTATTATTATTTTTTTTTTTTTTTTTTTTTTTTTGTGGTACGCGGGCCTCTCACTGTTGTGGCCTCTCCCGTTGCGGAGCACAGGCTCCGGACGCGCAGGCTCAGCGGCCATGGCTCACGGGCCCAGCCGCTCTGCAGCATGTGGGATCTTCCCGGACCGGGGCACAAACCCGTGTCCCCTGCATCGGCAGGCGGACTCTCAACCACTGCGCCACCAGGGAAGCCCCCCAATTATTTTTTTAACCTAATACCAATATAAAAGGTCTTTTTAAAAAACTTTTGGGTTGCAAATAGCTATCATCAGACAATCTTATACCTTGTCCAGTTTTTAGAGAGACAACCGCGGAGAATCCCATTTAAGGAGGAGGCCATATGTGATGGTGGGGAATCCCTGTGGGGCTTTGTTGTGCCCCTTACAAATTGTGGGCAAAGGTGGCAAGTAGACGTGTTGAGAAGGTGATGAAATCCATCATAAACAAAGTCTTTAAAAGCCAAGGCCAACAGGGAGCTTCTGGAACATCAGATTCCAGTTATGAGGTCTCAGAACACAACCAGCGTCAATTCCCAAGAGCGCACTATTATCCTGAAGACCTGTCTCCCACCTACGTGCCATCCCAGGACCAGCATATTTTTTACTGGGGAGCACTCCACTGTAACTTCTCTGAAGCATGAGCCTGTGCCAAAATAATCTTGAAAATTAAATAATTACTGAGGATTTGTTTAAAGCTGGTCTTATTATAAGTTTGCTACAACCAATAACATGAAATGGGTGTCAATTCCTCGTAGAAAAAACGTCCACTCTTGTTGGAAAAAGGATGAAATTAGTGAGATAGCATAGGTGTTATTTTACTAGGAAAAAAAAATACTGTTAAGCAATGACATGGTTGTGTTCCATCACAATTAGATCTAATTATGTTTATTGCCATGATAAAGGAGTACGTGCTTTGGAGAGACTGAGTTTTTAACCATCGCCTCAGACTATCAGGTCTTCAGGTTAAAACCATCCCAGAATATTTGGGGCAGATTTACATGTTAACAAGTTCCTTGGAGAAAGGGGATGTGAGCAGTCTTAGAAAGCAAATGCCTTCTGGCACAGTATGACTTCTCGCTGACCGTTTATGAGTGCCATCATCTTGTGGGAACACACATGCCTTAATCATCTTCTTCAGAATAAATCAGCTGTCTTGTCAAACTTGCTTTTCCATGCCTTCTACACAGTATGGTTACAGATGCTTATTACCTTGTGCAGGATGTACTCCTGAGGTCCTTCCTTATTTCCTGGCTTCCATATTTGATGCACTATGGTGCACCTAAAGCCCGTGACATAAATTCTCAGTCGGCCTTGGGGGGAAGGAAACAGACTCCTGTAACTGCCATATGGTGCCCCAGGTAGGACCCAGTCTCCACCCTAGAAATGTCCACCATGGAAAGCTGTTCTTCCAGAACAAAGGAAAACTTTAGAAACACAGTGTGGGGAATTGTTTGTAGAACACGATCATAAAGCTATCATATCAACTGGAGAGAGATGAGTCCTGTGAGTGGGTTGAGTCTTGAGAGCCAAATATTTGAATTCATTCCCCCCAAGCCCCACTAACAGCAACAGCTCACATGCCTTCTCTAGTTGCTCACCTTGGAACAGAGCAGCCCTTCTTCTAAGGATCAAGCAGGAGACCAGTGAGTGTCACCTCCCATCATGAAGGCCCCTCCTCTTACCACATCTACTAGTCACCAAATCTTGCACATTGAGCCTCCTAAATTCCTGCTAAATGGACCATTTCCCTCTCACCCACTGTTACCTCTCCAATAAAAGCTGCCACCATATTGGGCATGAGCTATTGAAGAGGCTCCCAAACTGGTCTCCCCACCTCCAATCTTGCCTTTCTCCAATCTATTCTCCACCGTGTGGAACAGACGGTTTGGAGAATCCCACAGATGCACGCCACTGACCATGGGACAGACGGTGGCAGGACAGACACTGGACAGACAGAACGTCTCCAGGTCTTCAGCGGCTCCAAGCTTTCTCGCACCCCAGCTCCCTCTGCCTCTCCTACCACCCCACCTAGGTCTTCTCCTTCCCTGGGGTGTCTACATAATGGCCTCCTTTTTAAGGTCTTCCCTGCCCCCTCCCCACTGCTATACACTCCAGAGCCTTCTCTATTTTCCCTTCAGCAACCCTCCTCCCACTTCAATGCAGTTACTCTATGACTTTCCCATCTTCTTGGGCACAATGGAAGTTCTGTGAGATTCTACTGCCATATCTGTCTTGTCCACTACTGTGTTCTTGGTACTTATTACAAAGTAAGAGCTTAAAGTTAAGGACAAATGTAAAGTGAATTATAATGAAGGACAAAGGTTCAAGACAGAGTCTCACTGACCACCCTAGAGGATGCTTATCAGAACCCTTGTGGGTGCAACTGTAAAAGCAGAGTGTTTGACAATGAAATCATGCGTCCAAAAGAGAAGAGAGACCAAGTAATCTGCAACCATTGACCAATTCTGGACAAGCAGAATGTATCGGGGTAGGTGCAAAGAGAAGCCCACTACCTCTCTCCAGAGCTGCATTACTAAAAGTGGAAGGCAGATGATGACGGGGGCTGAGGACATAAGAAATGGATGGGGGGACAGGACTTGGGAAGTCTACTTTTACATTTCTTCCAAGACCCATTAAGCATCCACTGCCCAGCACGTAGTGGGCACTCAACAAAAAAATGTTGGATGAAAGAATATTGGTCCTAGAGCCCCAGGGTCCCTACAGTACTGTGGTGTCAGCCCATCCACATGGGCCCAGGGGGTTATCATGCTAATATTCTAAGTTCTGTCAGCAGTCTCCGTGTTTCATCTTAATGCTTAGTTTCTGGGGAAGATGATATACAAATCAGCTCATTTCACTAGACAGTTTCTTTTCAAATGATTTCTTCCTTCATGCATAAAATATTTACTGAGAACCTACCATGTATCACTCACTCTTCTAGGAACTGGAGATATATTATTGAATAAGATACGGTGCCTCCACTCATGGACCTTAGTGGAGAAGACAGAAGAAAAACAATACATAAACTAGAAAGCATATGATTTCAAATACCGATAAGAATGAGAACATAAAAAAAGGCAAAGCAGCAGCAGCTCTCTCATGGGAATAACCATCGTTATTTCAGATAAGATGTCCACACAAGGACTCTCTGTGATAGGTCAGGGTGATAGGAAAAGTTAATTTCATGGAATCTGGAAAAATCTTGGAAAGAAAAAGCCTTAAGACTGGAAGACATACCACTTTAGCCCCGTGGCTCCTGGAACAATCCTGAGCTACAAACTCATACGCATTTACCCATTCAGTCTTCCGTTCATTTACTATCTCATTTATTCCTTCAACAAAGGGTCCACTGAGGATTTACAGGCTGCCAGCACTCTGGCAGACAGTAATAATCTACTATAATAAATGTTTGCTGCTTGACTGGAAAAATTAAAGTGAACCTGATCATATAAAATCTCTAATATTTGACAAATTTTGACCTACAAAATGGCAATTTCATATGATTCAGAGGTGATGTTTTACCCCTAAATTAGTAAGCACAAACTATTGGGAGGTAAATAACATGTTTTAGAACCTGGATTTTTCAAGTTTTTTGGAAAAGCTCATTTATACATCATCTCAAAATATTAGTATTTTTAGTCAGCAAAGGAGTCTCATCTCTGGGTGATGGGATATTTTTAAGGGATCCTTTGTTAACCTTGTTCCATTTACAGTTATAGCTGAAATGAGTAAAACTGCACGTTCTTTAAAATTTTTTTAAATTTTATACTTCAGACCCTTGTCTCAAGTTAATGCAAAGTTAACAATATTTTACATGTATTGATATACAATAGAATTCCTTCCGTTTACCTCCCAACAAGAATTTCAGCCTAAAATTATCTTTCCAATCCCTCAGGTGAGATATATTTTAAAATATAATTTCAGATAGCACTTCAAGGAACTAAGTTAAACAAGTTTGGAAAATATTTTTGGTAACAACCATTACACACATTAAAAAAAAGAAAGAAAGAAAAAAAAACCTGCTACAATAAATGGAGTCATAGTACATTCAGCCTATCACATCAATTCCAACAGACACATAATTGGAAGTTGCTGTTTAAGTCATTCAAATTTCAGTCCACATTCTGTGAGTTAGAAATATTCTGAGTTCTTTCAGTAGCCATTAATGGCTCTTTAATTTATGAGCTCATCCAAACCCTTATGGAATTCAGGTACAGTGAGTAATTATAATAGATTCCTTAACTCTTGGGGTGATGAATTTTAGAGGTGTATTTCCCACTGCGCAACACAGTCCTTCCACAGCTAGGCAAGAGTGTATCTCATTCAAGAGATTCCATGATGTACTCATATAATGAAGTTCCTCTAATCTACGTTATTCACAGTGATACAGAATTGGACTATGTCCTGTTCTCAGTTCATTGTAAGTCAAGGAGATATATCCTTTCTACAATAGTCTAACCTTTTTATCTGGATGATTCAAGAGGCAACCACAACTACAAGGGTGAAAACTCTCTGACATTGTAAGTACCTGTGAATATCATTCCAGATTCTCAGAATCCAAGAAAAGAAGTATCTCTGATATACCGGAGACACAACAGCCCTGATGAAAGAAACTGAGGGCACCAACTCTCTCAGAAGACCCCTCCGTCCAACATGCAAATGTTCCAGTCTGTCTTCTCTGGTACCTACGTCCCAAATATACTCTAAAAACAAAGCTAAATTACCCTGTTAATAACCAGGAAACAAATGATTTGAGGGGAAGTTACGATAAATAATAGTATGTAACACAAATGCAAACAATACCTTCCTCAGACAAAGTGTGACTTTTCATCGTATCTGTTCTTCTTGCACAGACATCTCGTTCTCTCTTAGCCAGGAATGAACAATGGAGAATCTGGAAACATCCTTTATATAAGTTTGGGGATGAATGAAGGCAGAGGGGTATTCATCGGTCTTAGGTTCATGATAACAAAGGTTAGAGGAAGTCACAACCATGGCTCCCAGAAGACAGAGGAGCTGAACTAGCCCAGGTCCACCTCCCTTCCTTCACTGCATGGGAGCAGACCCAATTCTTCTCACTTTCACCCCAAAAAAGTAAACAAGTGTACAAAAAATTTACCTTCCTTCTACTTCAGCCCTGTTCAAAACACCCTCACAATTAAGCATTTCTTTTTACATAAAATTATATTTTATGAAGTGTTTGCATGGACCTAATTTTTAGATCCTCCAAAGAATCCTAGGTAGGAAGCAAGGTGCAGACTGCTATTTTGCAAATGAAGAAACAGAGGCTCATGCCTTGAAGGGATTGTCTAGAAATATGTGGGTAGGAAATGATGACTCAAAAAGTAGAAACCCTGGTCTTCTAATTCATAACCTACAGTTATTTCCTTTCTTTTCTATCTTTTTAAATTACGTGTTCATAGCAACTGAGCAATCTCAATGCACACGGAGTGGATTTAAAACGCAACCCTCATGTTCAATTCCACTGCTGTGGACAGTATTCTGGCACCAGGGACAGACCTCAAGAAGAACCTGGTCTCCTGCCAGCAGGAACACTGTGATGCATCTTGCTTCTCCTTTTAAGGCATTTTAAATTAATGCCTTAGATCCCATCTCTTTCTGTTCCACTCGCAACCAAATGCTTTCAACAAAAGCGCCCATTTAGTTTAGCGGCAGATTATTGTTATCTATTTTTGAACGTCACGTAAACTTAACCTGAACAAATATGTTCCTCTGCATGTTCTTCCTGAATTGCAGTCAGAGTTTTTCAGTAATTAAGCATTTTTTCTACAGCACTGTGAACCAAATAGTGCTGTGTGCCAAAGCAAGGAAAGCATTAATGAAAACGGAAAATAAAATGAAGCCAAGTTCAAGTAATAAGAACGTTCTGCCTTATTTCATCTAAACGAGATGCAAAAGAAAACTATGCAAAGTAAGGAAGAAAGTGCGTTCCTGGTTGTCGATGTGAATTCCCCAATAAAATCTTTTAGGAAAATAAATCTCCCATCTCAAGAACTTAAAAAAAAAAATAACGGTCACATGTGTTTTGGTAAATTTAAGAACATTAATGATTCATTCCTATAACATTATTAAGCTGGAGAATTTTACTATCTTTAGAGGGGAAAAAAATAATCCAGAGAGGGAGCTTCCCTGGTGGCGCAGTGGTTGAGAGTCCACCTGCCGATGCAGGGGACACAGGTTCGTGCCCCGGTCCGGGAAGATCCCACATGCCGCGGAGCGGCTGGGCCCGTGAGCCATGGCCGCTGAGCCTGCGCGTCCGGAGCCTGTGCTCCGCAACGGGAGAGGCCACAACAATGAGAGGCCCGCGTACTGCAAAAAATAAATTAATTAATTAATTAAATAAATAATAATCCAGAGAGAATCCTATCTCTGCATCTCATCCAAGAAAGTATCAAATCCTCTAGATTTCATCAAATTACTTAAAAAATTTGTTTTTCTTTCTAAAATGTGTTAAATCAATTTAAATATAAATATAAATATAAATATAAATATAAATATAAATATAAATATAAATATATATATATATATATATATATCCTAGAGAGTAGTCTTCCAGAAAACATCAGCCACTGGGAACACATATTTGTTTGAGGGGGCTGGGCGGAGAGGGAGAAGAGGAGGGAAAAGGTTGGGAAGAAAGACAGTATCACATCCTCAGCAAAATTTACAGTCTCTGACTGTACTGCGCCCTGGCAGCAGCAGCCCCTTGCACAAAGCAGATGGTACAGCACAGAGCTGTGCCATAAAGTGCCAGGAAACTAAAGAATCACTGATCCTGTCTATTCCAAAGCCTTCCCAATCTATACCCCAGAGTCACCTTCTGAATTTTTGCATTTAAATCTCCCCTTATTCCAATCACTATGGCTATTATAGTTTCACACAGCCTCCATTATACATTTGAAAATTAACTTTATGTTTTAAAAACTCAATGCCCTCAGATGCAATGCTTACGAATTAGATAGTAAAGTGACATATTAGCTTCTTATGTAAGAAATTACAATAAACTTGTGGTTTAAGACAACTTAAATGTATTCCCTTGCATTTCTGGAGGTCAGAAGTCTGAAATGGGTTTCCCTGGGCTGAAACCAAGACCTCGGCAGGGCCTCGCTGAACGCTCTAGACTGCAGCCATTGTCTTGCCTTTTCCAGCTTCTAGCGCTGCGCTCCTGCATCCCTTGGTTTCATCCCTTCCATCTTCAAAGCAACAACAGAGCATCTTCAAATCGCTCTCTGTTCCATCTTTATTTCCTCCTCCTCTGTGTCTGTAGCAAATATTCACCTGCTTCCCTTTTACAAGGACCCTTGCGATTACATTCAGAACTCACATGGATAATCAGGATGACCTCTCAAGGCCCTTAACTTCAGCACATCTGCCAAGTTCCTTCTGCCATGTAAGGTAACGTTCAGAGGGTCCAGGCATTAGGAGGGCGACCTCTTTGGGGTCCACTATCCCACCTAGCACAGCAGTATACGTTTACCTCTCAGTATCATCCTTCCAAACTATTTGCTAGTCACCTTCCCAATGAATACATGCTTTCTAATCACAACAATCAGATCGTTGAAATCTTTGATTAGTTTAATTTCTACTCCCACTTAATCGTTAACCCTGTGCATTATGAAACTCTTGGAGAAAAACTACAGGATGGGATCTTTGATTCCTTCATTCTGTGAACAGAGAGGGTGGAAAGTTTCAGGTCAGATTCCTCAAAATGTTTTCCCTGCACACTCAAATCATAGTTTTATAACAGCAGTCAAAACCCAGCTAGAAATTGGTCCTATTTGGTCATTTCTATCTGTCACTAAAAAAATAAAAGTTTATTAATTTAGCATTAAATCCACTGCCCAAACACATTACAGTCATGGCATGTAAGAGGAAAATATCATCATCTGAATGTGATCATGGGATATCAGGGTTACAAAATAAATAATTGGATATTTGAGCCCAGACCCTTGGTTATCTTCAAGATACTGCTAAGCTGATTAACATTATAGTTTTAGCTAATAGGTCAGAAGGAATAAAACTTTCCAGTTGTAATTTTAAATTATTTCAGCAAAGGCCAGATGAAACAACCCACTTCAGTTGGTCACAAGGGACAGTGTGAAGCACGCTGCAGCCCCCAGCTCATTCCTACTGGAAGGTCACAGCCAGAGAAGGCACAAGAGGGTCTGCAGCTGCTCAGACTGGTGAGCGAGCTGTCCCCGCACCCCACCTGCGGAGCAGCGCCTGATGCCTCTGCCCGCTGCATCACCCCCCGGATGCAATTTCTGGTTGCATTTATTCTGTTGCTGCAAACGTCTAGGCTCCTTAGGTAGCTCTGCGTGTCCTTGGTGACACGTTGTCCTGTAGCCATGGCCCTCAGTAGTTTCTGGAACAAGCACCCCGTCTCTTCAAGAACTTGGTCAGCTCTGGAGGGCAGAGCACCCATCCTATCCTGCACTTTCTGAACAAAGCCTTCCGAGGTAGAATTTGATTCATGCTGCTGGCTCTTCCCTGGATGCTAATTTAACTGTTATTAGGTTAGGGGACGACTGAGGTTAAATAAGTAAAGTACACATTACTGTGATCAGAATATAACTGCCTCTCCTCCACCTCAGAAAAATTAGTCTCCCTGGTCGCAAATATTTTATGTAACTCTGTGGTCTCTAATGTTTAATAAGATGAATAATGTTGCTGTTGATGACAATAAAAATAATACATATATAGTGTGCACCGGGCAGGGTTCTACATGCTCTTTTATATTAATTCATATATTAATTCATGAATCCTAACAAACTTCCTAACAGATGAGCATTAGCATCTGCATTCTACAGATAAAGAAACAGCACAGGGCTTCCCTGGTGGCGCAGTGGTTGAGAGTCCGCCTGCCGATGCAGGGGACACGGGTTCATGCCCCGGTCCAGGAAGATCCCACATGCCACGGAGTGGCTGGGCCTGTGAGCCATGGTCGCTGAGCCTGCGCCTCTGGAGCCTGTGCTCCGCAACGGGAGAAGCCACATCGGTGAGAGGCCCGTGTACCACAAAAAAAAAAAAAAGAAACAGCACAGAGAGGTTAACTCCTTTGCCCATGTCACAGAGCTAGTAAGTGGCCCATGTCCAGACAATTGGTGTCCAGAATCCATGCTTTTAACCACTACCCCAAACCACTTCTTTATTTAAAACATTTAGCATAAAAAGAATTCTAGAAGTTTATTTGTATTATTTTTTTAGATTCCACATATAAGTAATATCACATAATATTTGTCTTTCTCTGTCCCCAGACCTCACTCCATCAGATGCCATCGGAGTGGTGCCTCACAGACAAACCAGTGACAGAATTCTGTTCTCTTATTAGTTCATTTGCTCCTTCATTTGTTATTTGAGATTGGTGGATTCAATCTGAAAGCAATCGCTTTTCATTCCATCAAATGCAGTACTCATGCATTCAACTCACTTTAACCAAAGAACCCTTCTGTACACCTACTCGATGTAAAGCATCATGCGAGGTACTGCAGAGGGTACCAGGCTGGACTCGATTCCAGCCCTGCCTGTGAGGAGGTACACGTGCACACACACGCACACACACCACATACATGCATACACACCACGCACACATACACACACACCACAAACAGACATACACCCCACTCACACACATGCACACATACATACCTCATGTACCACACAAACCACACGACACAAACCCACATACTGACACCACACGTATGTACATACATATACTCACAAACATACCACAGGTACACACACCACACAAAAACATATGCCACATGCATGTATAAATACAAATGTACACACCACAGAAACATGCATGCACTTACATGTACATGCACATTCACACGGGCATGCAGATAAACATATACGTGCATATGCACACATACACACAGATACATACATGTTCACATGCACACATGCATACACATACCGTATGCCTAATGTGTCACCCACGAAGAGCAGGAGTCGTCTTATTAATGGCAGGGAAAACTAAACGGCCTCCACAGGTAAGGGATTTGGGAGCACCATTGCTTGGGTGGAGGGGGTCCCAGTTAGAATCTCTAATAAAACAGATTCCTCATACCCACGGTTTCTACAAGCTCTCACAGTGGTCCTTCCACATACTCAGTTGCACAGGTTAGAGTCCATATCGGGCAAATTTGAAAAATTTAGAAAACTGCCTTCACTTTAGTGTGAACCAAAGAATCTCCCCCCAAAAGGAACCCAGTGCGAAGAGGCATGATGGTCTGTAAGGTCTTCCATTTACTGAATGGTTGACCATTTCCAAAGATGTTGCCTCATCAAAGCATCCGGAGCCCCAGAGTAGGGACGCTCCTTGAAGAGCGCCAAGGGGCAGCTGAGTGGAAGCAGGTCTGGCTGCCCTGGGCACATAACTGGAGAAGCAGCGACCATGCAGTCCTGAAGCCACGCTGGAGTGACACCTCATGGGACACAGGGGACGCCCTGAGAGGCACTATGGAACCACGGATCCACATACACCCTTACTTAAAGAACATGCCCTCCGCCGTTAGACTCTGAAATGTGTGTAATATCCTAATGGAAGGAACACAGGTACCACAGAACTGAAAAGAACCTCTCAGTGCTACCAAATCCTGGTATTATTCCCACATCAGCTTCTTTGGAAGGAAATAGAGAAAAAAGTCAGTCATATCAGTTCCTGATTATTTACTTTCTTCTCGATGACATTAAAACAGGAACATCGGGCTTCCCTGGTGGCGCAGCGGTTGAGAGTCTGCCTGCTGATGCAGGGGACGCGGGTTCGTGCCCCAGTCTGGGAGGATCCCACATGCCGCAGAGCAGCTGGGCCCGTGAGCCATGGCCACTGAGCCTGCGCGTCCGGAGCCTGTGCTGCACAACGGGAGAGGCCACAACAGTGAGAGGCCCACATACCGCCAAAAAAAAAAAAAAAAAAAAAAAAAGGAACATCTACAACTTCTTGGTTGTAGTACAGACAAAAGAAAAAACAACTCCCAAGTCTAGGTGGATGGGAAAAAAAGCCCATCATTGCTGTCACCGTTCAAATAACCAAACACCAGTGGAAAAACAAATTCTGCGATGCCTGTGGATAATCACATTTTTTTCTAAATAAAGAACAGGAAGATTCAGCAGAAATTTTGCCTAGCCTGTTCAGTAAATGTCTGTGGAGGAGGAAAAGGGAATTTACTCAGAGGTTTTTCAGGGCTCTGGAGCTTTGTGTAGCCTAATTGTGGCTAGTCAATGTGAGGGCCCAAGACAAGTAGCATCAGTTTCATCTGGGAGCTTATTAGAAATGCAGCATCTCAGGCCCTGTCCTAGAGCCCTGGATCGGGATCTGCATTTCTACAGCATCCTCAGATCCTCTGTGTGTACCTTTCGGTAGGCGAAGCAGTGGAATAAAAACCAGGAGTGCAGTCAAGACCAAAAAAAGTCACGTATAGTTTCCTTTTTCAAACTTTTGACTATAATTAATTTCTCTAATTAATGAAGCTAGCCTAGCAATGACTTGGAATTCCCTGGCTAAAAGGATGAGTTTTACTATAATTAATCAGTGCAATGGTCAGTTTTTGTGCATCATTAAAGTTTACAAAGATTATTTTCCCAGCTCATTATGAAGAAAGTAGTATCACAAGAGAATCGAGGGACTGCAGCTTACCAATGAGCGACTCCCTCCCATCTGATTTCCTGTTAGCACAGCAGCTCACATTTGCAGACTTAGAACACAAAAAAAGCAAGCAAACTAACACAAAGGAGATTTTCCCCTTCTGGTCAGGGTTTATTGTAGCAAAAGGTGAGAAAGGTCGAGACAAGCAATGATTTGCACCATCCCATGGAAAAGAAACATGAGTAGTAACTATGGCAACCAGACAAAAACTTCAAAAATGACTTGCAACTTACAAAAGGCAGGGCAACTCTATTTCCCTCACACACACAAAAAAAAAATTAACCATGGGCAAATCCACAGAAACTTTTCCCAGAAAGAGCCCAATTTGCAGAAGACAGTAACACAAATGTTTTACTTAGGCACCTTCACAGATTGTTTGATTTGCTGTGGAATTGTTAAATTACATATTTTTAGCCTTGGGTTCTTTAGGTGTGACTCCATTTAAATCTAGGTTTTCATGTCGTCTAAAGACAACATGGGCCCTTACTTGAGTCAGCTCATTCTTTGGGTGAAAGGCATATTGTTTTGCAGGTGAATTAACTGTTGAAGGTAAGTAGGGCGGCATCTCACCAATTTTCAAGATTTAAGGAATTCACGTAAATTCTGAAGTGTCTAATTTACACCTTAGGAAGATGAATGATCTCAAGCATCCTGCCCGTTATATGTTTACTAAGTTGGTCTTCTATAGATTTCCTATGGAAGGATCAATCTAAATTGACATATTATTTACAGAGAGAAAATGAAGAAGGAACACTTCAGTGTTAATGTGAATTTACACACTGCCTAGAGATGTCTGTCCATCCGATCCCATTGCCGTAAGCGACACCCCCATGGGTTTCTGTAGACTCTCCCATTTATCTATTTGATGCTCTCTCTCCCTCACTTTCAGACCAGATATTACCTTCTCCCTTTTCACATCAGCCTGTGCACTGCCTGATGCTTGATGGAGCCCCACCAGGAGAAAATGGTCACTCCATTAACAAACTGAGAAGATAATGAACCACAACAGAAAGGAGTTTTAAAAACTTGTAGATATGAGTCTCAATGACACATTTACAGTCCAGAATGACATGTCTGTCTTTCATTTATTCTTTTCATTCCACATCAGAGCAGAAAATATTTTGGGGGCTGGATAAATGAAGGCTCATTAGGGGCACCTGCCATCTTAATTCCCGCTCTCTGGGTTAAATGAATTACTCTGGCATATTATAAAGACATAAATACAACATTGATCTCCACCCTTCCTAGTGTATTTATGTGAGCTTTTGCCTCATTTTGCGTGTTTGTGCTTGGTTTTCCTCCTTTCTCTGCAAAACACGCCACTGCTAATCATCACTGTGTTATTACTTACCGGCAGACTGTGCAAATAAACACTGACATTGTTTGCGAAGCTCTCCTGGTTGTGACTTTTTTAAGTGAGTGCCTCATTTTCAACTGACATCTAAAAAGAACCCTAAAACGTTTCAAAATTAAATATTTGATTCTACTATGTGCCTAGCACACTTCTGATGGATTGTCCCCCCAAAAAAAATGTCTTTAATTTAACGCTGGTTGTTTATGTGGTATTAAAATAGAACAATACCCTTGAACTTTCCGTTGTTCAACTCAGGGTTTACAAAGCGAGAAAAAGCTTTCCATCCCCCAAAACACAAAAACAACCTGAACTAGCTGCTGTGACCATTCAGCGTCATTTTAATTTGGGGCTAATTCTCTAATTGGCTCATTTATTTTTTCTAACCACATAATTAACACTGAAAGAAACGTTTGAGAGGTTTGCCACTGAGTGCTGTGTGTCTCAGTAGAAGGAAAAATTCCTTAGATAGGTTTCCAATCGCAGTGCGTGGATGGAAGCCAAAAACCAACAAACTATCACAAAATCCACACAATTAAGTGCTGAAACCAGTAGGGCCCAAGACAGCTAAGACCATGCTGAGACCAGCACAGGCTGGTTTTTCTGGCCTGCAAATGGGATTGCACTTCAGTGCTTTCTATCACATGATCATTACATGCTAATGCATCATTTGTCCAGGATCTAAAACATCGATTACATACCCTCTTCCTTTTGCTTTCGAGTAATATGTTTCTGATAGATTCGATGCATTTCCCTGATTGAAACCCATTTCAATACTCCTAGACTGTGTGCTTCTGCAAATACTGTCACAACACATACAGTAACCAAAAGTTCAGACCTTCGTGAAGAAAAGTGCTGAAGGAAAACAGCGCCACTGAACCCCACAATCCTCAGAATATAAGTTTGTGAGAAAAGTTGGCAGAAAAAAGCCAAGTGATTCGCACCAATGGTACTGGAGGAAGGCCCATCACCGTGGCCCAGGATCAGGCTTTATTCACCCCAAAATTGTAACCTCAGATGTAGAGGAGCATGGTCTAAAGGCTGTGACCTTTCTTTTGACAAAAGGACACATAACCTACACAGGACGCTGGTGGTGACGAGCCTCATGGGGAAAAGAGAGTAGGACAAAGGGTAGCAGAAGCGGGGTGGGGCGCAGAGGGCTGAGATGGGATGTTGGGGAGGCCACCGGAACGAGAAGACTCTGCGCAAGCACGGGGGGAAGGACAGCCACAGGGGTCTGGGACAGTGAGGGTGGGAAGTTGGGGGAAGTAAGGACCGTGGGGTGGAGCTTGTTTAGGGCCTTGAAGCCCTCCAGAGACTCTGGATTTATATATCATTCCATATTTTATGCCATCTCAGCCAGGTAATCAAGGTCAACATCATGAGTGACAAGTCATGCTGATGGCTGGACCCTCGACACCCAAGAGGATGACATTTCACCAGTGTGGTCTTCCTCCCAAAACCCGGAACTACGGTTTGGTCCAAAGAAACACATCAGACAAACCCAAACTGAGAGACATTCTATAAACCACCTGAACAGTACTGCTCAAAACTGTCGCCACAAACATGGACAAGGCTGAGAAACTGTCACAGCCATGAGGAACCTAAGAAGACACATGACAACTAAATGTGGGATCCTGGGTGGGATCCTGAGACACGATCCCACAGGAAAGGACGGGAGGGGAAAACTGAGGAAGTCCAAGTAAAGTACAGACTTTAGTTAATAAGAAAGCACTCATGCATCAATGCTGGCTTTCCTGGTGACCAACATAGCACTCTAACATAGGATGGTGTATGGGAACCCTGTACCATCTCGGCAACTGTTTTGTAAATCTAAAACTATCCTAACATTTTATATTTTAAGCTTATCTTGTTAAAAAGATGCAAAGGCTCTCTGTCTAGAAATAATGATTCTGGAATACAAACTAAAACAAAAATGATGGATACGTAACAACTATGGAATAAATGATTCAGGATTTAATGCCTCTCTGCACGTTCCTGCTGAGTGGTTGATCAAGTCTATTTGAAGTGCAGCCCATTCCATTCCTTTATGACTCTAAATTATTATGGGATGTTTCCCCCATTGGCCCTAGTTCTTTCCTCTGAGGCACAAATGACAAGGAAAACCTCCCTCCCTATCAACAGTCCTTCAAGTCTTTCAAGAATGCTCTTCAACTCAAATACTTTCTTGCCTTCACTCGTTCCAAGCTTCCCTGCATCAATAATGCATGTCAGTGTGTCCCTTATATGTCCATGGTGTGTCCCTGATGTGTCCATGGCTATCATGACTCCAGGGAGGGGGGCCAGCCTGGCATCTTCGAGGGAGGAGGTCACAGGTGAGACTGTCTGCTGAATATTCACACAGGTACCTGAGATGCTCAGGTAGGGCTGCTGCCACACCTGCCCCGAGCCCCTCCTGCACCTTCTCTAGGCTCCAGGGCATGGGCTCAAGGTGGCCTTTCTGTATAAGAGCCCCCCTGTCGGCCTGGATTAAACCTTCTCAGAGACCTCATTTCTTCCCTCGTCTGTCACCTTCATAGCCAAACACAGTGCCTACATCCACGGATCATTCAATAAGGAATGCTGACAACTTCCAGAGAGTACAGCAAGTTCAAGCTAATGTAATAAAGGATCTTATGCCTCTGGAGCAGCCAGGTGTGCATACAAGAGAGAAAATGAGGAAAAGATTAGGGGCCAAGGGAGAATAAAGGAGGTATATCTGGAATGATGCCCCACTCTCCTGAATGGTTTTAATTCCTGAGCTTCCAAAATGAGCAATTTTAACCTGGAAGATTAAACTAAGCCTTTGAGGTTTATCATAACTATAGAATTAATCATATTTAACAGAAAGTGAAATCTCCTAAATATGGTCTCCAACCAACAAGCCTTAACATAATTCAGCTTCTCCCTTTTATGTTTTAGTTGAGGAACTTCATCACAGCTCTTGATCAAATTGACCTTCTGCTGAAACTGAATTCACACAGCTTTTTACATAGTCAGGACCATGCAGCTGCTTATAACAATATTTAAACAATTTATTGGAGGTAACTCTTTTTTCTTTTTCAAACTACTATGCACATGCATATTTTGAGCTTAAGTAAAATAAAGATATAAGCAATACAGGATAAAGCAATTTGTAAGTGATAAGAGATTTGATTTACATAGCTAATAAAAGAGTATTTAAAATCTATTAGAAGCTGAAGAAATCTGTCCTTTACTTAGATAAAATGGGAATTAACTCTTCCCAAGTTGAAACATACATAAGAGAACTGTGTAACTGCCAAACTGAGCTCCCACAAAGGACAATATGATTTGAGTAGAAAAACTGAATGTTTTAAATGTTCAACATTTAAATGTCACCTCTATTTCCAGAGCCTTATCATATCACAGTCCTGTTAGAGACGTAAGCTCCTGTACCATCACCTTCCTTAGAAGAAAGTGGTTTCAATTTCTAAAATGAGAAACTTAATCATGCTCATGGATCCCATAACAATGCAGGAATTGTAAACATTTACAAAGTGAAAAACCTTCACTGCATACTTTTCAAATCTTAGCTGTAATTGTAACCCCTCTATATAGTATGCAATTGTTTATAAAAGCTCAGAAATCAAAACCATTAAACACATTCTAAGTGTTTCTAAATTATCATATAAATATATAAAAAGATATAAAGAGGGACCAAAGGGAAGGTGACATGAGTCTGTTTCAGCAGTGAATTATCAATTATCAGTCATCGTTACCGCATATAATCACCTCCTGGGTGACTCTATTTTGTCAGCAGTTGGTCTGGAAGAAGTAGCTCCCAGGCAAATGAAAATCAGCAAATGTTCATTAAGTGCTCAAAAACGTAACTCTCCATTCTAGGTCCAAAGCAAGTAACTTGGGACCACCCCAAGAGGCAGGAAAGTCTCTGTGGACCTGACCCAGCTCAACCATCAGGCTGCCAGCAAGGTGCCGTCTCTGGTGCCGGGCACCCCACATCCCTCCCTCATAGATGGTATACTGGGCTGAACAGTGTCCCCCTAAATTCATGTCTACCTGGAACTTCAGAATGTTATGTGATTTGGAAATAAGGTCTTTGCAGATATAATTAGCTAAATTAAGATGAGGTCTTTCTGGATGAGAGCGGGTACTAATCCAGTGACTGGTGTCCTCATAAGAAGAGACACAGGGATACACACAGGGCGAATGCCACCAGACGACAGAGGAAGAGCCTGGGGGGATGCGTCTACAAGCCAAGGGACACCAGGGACTGCGGGCAGCCATAGCGAGGAAGCTAGGAAGAGGCACGGAAGACGTTCTGCCTCGCAGCCTCGGAAGGAAACAGGCCCGCTGACACCTTGATCTCAGACTTCTGGCCTCCAAATCTGTGAGAGAACGAATTTCCATTGCTTGAAGCCACCATGTGTGTGGTGTAGTCACCCTAGAAAACAAATATAGGTAGAACCGACAACCACGACAACAATTATGAAAATCCCCTTGGTCACAGTGTAAAGACGTAGGAAATCTCAATCACTACTAATGTGATAGTAAATATAAACATCCTTAGGGTAACCAAAAGAATATTTAATAAGCTATAAGTTTTCTTCCAGTGAAGGGGTTTTGAGTTTAGGGTTCTGCATTTCATCATGAACTAAACATACACTTGCTGCATGACCAAAATATTTCAGGCTTTGACTTGGCCACCACAGAGACTAAAAAGCTTAAAAAAATTAAAATAAATAAAAACAGGAGACTGAGAGAGATTCAGATGTATTTGGAGTAGAAATGAGACACATTCAGTTGATAGTGAGATTTACAACAAAGTATACAATATATTAGCTTGAACCATATGAAATTGCCAACAGTTGACCTTTTTGGAACTACAAAAATAGCTATTTCATATGCTTTAAGACAGGGATCAAAAACTGCAGCCCATGGACCAAATCTGAACCACAGCCTGTTCGTATAAATAAAGTTTTATTGGAACACAACCATGCCCACTCCTTTGCATGCTGCCAACAGCTGCATTCATGCTTCAACAGCACAACTGAGTAGTCATGACAGGGATCACGTGGCCCTCAAAGCCTAAAATATTCGCCAATTGGCCCTTTACAAGAAAACTTAGGCAAGCTTGTTTAACTTCATAGTTACATCAAATGACTGGCAGAGACAGCAAGGTCAACAGAAGTTCAGGAGGAGGCAAGATGAATGCAATATGTTCCCTGAGAGCCCAGACTTGAGCTGGAAAGAGCCGGACTCTGAACCAGAGGGAAAAAGGACTCTTCAAGGGATGGCAACAGATGATACTGGCTGTGCTGGCTCTTGGGACCCAGATGCCCCAAATGGCACCCCCAGTCACTGGGACAACCAGAAACACCCCACCACTTGCTTCCAGGCAGTCTCTGCTGAGCCCCCTGGGATGAAGTGAAGCTAGAATGAGGAAAGTTTGGTACGGTTTTCAGGGATGTCAAAATTCCCAGAACACCAGACGGAGAAATGGTATCTTCTTACTTTAAGCACGAATCCATAGAGGGGTGGGACAAAGGTAAGATAGATGTGTTACGTTAGGGAGAGAAGTTCTACAGATGTAAAATAATTAAATCTAGAGCAAAAACTGTATTATTTGGAACATCTATCCTTGTGGCCCTTTGTAGGATTATATAATGAAGAATAATTATTCCAATGTTTGCAGTAATTATATTTTAAAGAATTCTGGCACATTTCAGACAATTGGGAACCCCTTTGGATTATCAAATTGAAAAGTAATCAAAAGGAGCCTCACTAATAAGCCACACGTTTCATCCAAAATATGACCTGCTACAAAGCTTTTATTTGCCCTGTACATTGAATTGCAAAGTTCTTGCTACCAAATGCTTCCCAAAGATATAAAAACGTTGACAGGAAGAGAGACATTTGTCTGTGTCAGGAGAGCCCTCCTCTTTCCCAAAAGCACATTAAAATCTTGTGGTAACAGACACTGAAGATGAGGATTCAGCTAGAAAGCCAAGTGGGATGTGTGCGTACAAACCAGTAAGTAAATAGATATTTGCGTGTTTATATATCTGAAATTACATATATGTTGAACCCCATTTATGACTGTTCATAAACAGAGGTCAAACAGTTTACTGGTTTTATCAAAACTAATTCACAGCATACAGGTGCCTGTCATTACATAAACCCGCTATCCACTGCCTAAGGAAGACTTCAGTTTGGAAAATTAGAATCATCCAGCTTAGAGAGACTGATGTAGAACACGATGCTCCCAATTTCTATTGGAAATGCTGCCAGCCCTTAGGTACCTGCCAGAGGTGACTTCTTCCCCGAGAGCCACCAGTGACTGAAGAGCACTGGGCTTCAGGCTGCCAGTTCAGGCCCCTGATTCCAGCCCCACTAGTGGCTGGTGAAGTCAGGCGACTAAAGGGCCAGGATTCTGGTCCTGTTTCAGCACACGATCGTCTTTCTGGTGTCATGATCTGCTTCACCCCTAGTGTTTTGTTTTTGTTTTTAATGAGGAAAACAAAAACAGAAACAAAAAGAAAAAGTAATTTACCTCCCAAAGCTGTCAAAGGAATTCAGAATTTTTTTTCAGTTTCAACTTTTATTTATAACCGGATACATAGCAATAAATATGACCCACAAAAACCAAAACACTTTGGAGGTTCTCAATAATTTTTTTATGTTTCCAATTGAATTTATTTACTTATTTATTTATTTATTTTTAACATCTTTATTGCAGTATAATTGCTTTGCAATGGTGTGTTAGTTTCTGCTTTATAACAAAGTGAATCAGTTATACATACACATATGTTCCCATATCTCTTCCCTCCTGCATCTCCCTCCCTCCCACCCTCCCTATTCCACCCCTCTAGGTGGTCACGAAGCACTGAGCTGACCTCGCTATGCTATGAGGCTGCTTCCCACTAGCTATCTATTTTATGTTTGGTAGTGTATGTATGTCCATGCCACTCTCTCACTTTGTCCCAGCTTACCCTTCCCCCTCCCCGTGTCCTCAAGTCCATTCTCTAGTAGGTCTGCGTCTTTATTCCCGTCTTGCCCCTAGGTTCTTCATGACCTTTTTTTTCTTAGATTCCATATATATGTGTTAGCATACGGCATTTGTTTTTCTCTTTCTGAAATATTTTCAAATGAAGCAACTGACAAAGGATTAATCTCCAAAATTTACAAGCAGCTCAATATTAAAAAACAAACAACCCAATCCAAAAATGGACAGAAGACCTAAATAGACATTTCTCCAGAGAAGATATACAGACTGCCAACAGACACATGAAAGAATGCTCAACGTCATTAATCATTAGAGAAATGCAAATCAAAACTACAATGAGATATCATCTCACCAGTCAGAATGGCCATCATCAAAAAATCTACAAACAGGGCTTCCCTGGTGGCGCAGTGGTTGAGAGTCCGCCTGCCGATGCAGGGGACACGGGTTCGTGCCCTGGTCCGGGAAGATCCCACATGCCGTGGAGCAGCTGGGCCCGTGAGCCATGGCCACTGAGCCTGCGTGTCCGGAGCCTGTGCTCCACAATGGGAGAGGCCACAACAGTGAGAGGCCCGCATACCACAAAAAAAAAAAAAATCTACAAACAACAAATGCTGGAGAGGGTGTGGAGAAAAGAGAACCCTCTTGCACTGTTGGTGGGAATGTAAATTGATAAAGTCACTATGGAGAACAGTATGGACGTTCCTTAAAAAACTAAAAATACAACTACCACACGACCCAGCAATCCCACTACTGGGCATATACCCTGAGAAAACCGTAATTCAAAAACAGTCATGTACCACAATGTTCACTGCAGCTCTATTTACAGTAGCCGGGACATGGAAGCAACCTACGTGTCCATCAACAGATGAATGGATAAAGAAGATGGGGCACGTATATACAATGGAATATTACTCAGCCATGAAAAGGAACAAAACTGAGTTATTTGTCGTGAGGTGGATGGACCTAGAAGACTGTCATACAGAGTGAAGTAAGTCAGAAAGAGAAAAAGAAATAGCCCTAGTGTTTTGTGTGACTTTTTGTGTGATGCCTCAAATAACAGGATGACTACCTACCATACAGGGATGGCAGTGACATTCACCCGAGAAGCTGGGGAGGGAAACACACAAGGCATAGTTCAGAGCAGGGCTAGTCACAGCCGGCTCAGCTACCATCGCCGGGCCTGCTGCCCTGGGAGGGAGCATTTCCCAGTCCTGAGAACCTGTGTGGAGGCCCCTGATGGGCGCTAAGGCCTTGGGTGGAAGGGTGCAGCCAGCCCATGGAGACCTCTCAGGGCACAAGCCCTCCTTCCCCCGTTCTCCAGGGTTCCCATCGGGGGATGCCAGCCAGAAGCAGAGAGCTGGCCAGCCTTTGATGTGGTCCACGCAGATGAACCTTCCAGAGCCCAGACAAGGCTAAGACAGGATGTGCAGTGGCAAGCAGAAGATACCAGAACAAAAGGATAAGACATCACCAACCCTTCCTTCATCTTTTCCTCACCTAGGGATAGGTGGGATAGAGAGGGTGGGAGGGAGATGCAAGAGGGAGGAGATATGGGGAAATATGTGTATGTATAGCTGACTCACTTTGTTATACAGCTGAAACTAACACACCATTGTAAAGCAATTATACTCCAATAAAGATGTTAAATTTTTTTTTAATTTTTTTAATTTAAAAAAAAAGAGATACTTGTTTTCATGTAGAGTATAGAAACAATTTCCATTCCAGCAATTGTTATTTTTAGCCAATTCCGTTTTTTCCTTCCACCTTCCTTCCTTCCTCCGCCCTGTGTGGCATTCCCGTACAGGTGCCCTCAGAGCGGGGCTGAGCCAAGTGCATTGTGCCACATGCTCTAAAGTGCAGGAAGATGTTAACCCACACCGTGGCCTGTCGAGAGAACATCTATTCATCGAATCATCACAACAGTAATACCTGCTAACATTAAGAGCGTTCACTATGGAGCAGACAATTTACATCCATCAACAGTCACGAATGTTCACAAAGACCCCTACGAGGCAGGAACTACTCTTATCATTTTAGAATTGAGGAAAGTGAGGCACAGAGGGATTGAGTACCTTCCTCAACTTCTCATGGCTCTTTAGTGGCAGAACTGAGCTACAAACCCAACCATCTCCATCTAAAACCCACTCTCGTAATCACTACATCTCATAACCTACAGTGAAAAGGTTTACGAGACCTTGATGCTTAAAGAAATCCTACAACTAATCTTCCTTGTGGAGTAAAAAAATCCATTTGAGTGAAAAGGATCACCCATTTGGTGATTTATAAGTTGGCCACTGCATGTTGTATTTGCTGAAGCACCCGTGTGCTGGCTTCCAAATCCTGTCTACAGAAATGAAGTCGAGGATGAGTGACTTAAGCAAGCGATTACACATTTATTTTGTCGGTTCTCATACACTGAGGAATGGGGTGGCAGATGGTACTTCTCCACAGATGGCCTCAACACACCCTGCCCCCAACACACGATATTCTGCAATGCACCTGCCCATCAGTAAGCAATCTATTCCTCCAGCCTCCTGAGTCTGGGCAAGCCCTAGGACTGCCCTGAGTGATAGAATACAGTGGAGATCCTTGGTTCTGGGTACAGCCTCTAAAAGGCCTGGAAACTTGGGTTTTCTGCCTCTTGAAACCCACGCCTTCATGTGAGAAGAGGGAGGCCATATGTCCAAATGAAGCCATCTGCAACATCCAGGTTTACAAAGTCCCTGATGAGGCTAGCCCACTAGTCCCAGCTGCCATATGACAACAACAGCAGGAGAAACGGAAGGAAAACCGCCCAGCTGAGCCCAGCCCACCCAAAGGACTGTGAGAGGGAATAACAAAATACTGTCTTAAACCACTAAATGATGAGATTATTTGCTACATAGCAAACAGATCATGGAAGCAAATGAGTTTATCAATTTAATGTATTTTCTTTTGAGAAGAGTGAAGGGGTAAGAGGGCGCTGAGCCAAAAATAAGAGAACTACATTGTTTCCTTAAATTCCCAGGCAGAAAAACAATTTGACCTGGAAGCCAGGCATCTATAGGAAATTTCAGTAAGACCCAGCTCCAGAGGTGTGGAAAGCTTTCATGATAGGCAGTCTTTTCCTTTTTTTCAACTAGCAGTTTGTACCTTGTGACACTTTTCACCAATTTTGCCCACCCTCCTCTCCTACCTCTGGCAAACACCAATCTGATCTCTAGATCTATGAGTTCTGGAGTTTTGATGGTTTTGGGGTTTTTTTGTTGTTTTTTTTTTTTTGCGGTACGCGGGCCTCTCACTGCTGTGGCCTCTCCCGTCGCGGAGCACAGGCTCCGGACGCGCAGGCTCAGCGGCCATGGCCCATGGGCCCAGCCGCTCCGTGGCATGTGGGATCCTCCCGGACCGGGGCACGAACCCGTGTCCCCTGCATCAGCAGGCAGACTCTCAACCACTGTGCCACCAGGGAAGCCCGATGGTTTTGTTTTTTAAGAATCCACATATAAGTGAATCATTCGGTATTTGTCTTTCTCTATCTGAATTATTTCTGTTAGCATAATGCCCTCAAGGTCCATCCATGTTGTCATGAATGTCAGGATTTCCTTATTTTTTATGGCTGAATAATATGTGTGCCTGTGTGTGTGTGTGTGTGTGTGTGTGTGTGTGTGTGTACACCATATCTTCTTTATACATTCATGCCTCAAGGATACTTAGGTTGTTTCCATGTATGGCTATTGCAAATAATGCTGCTATAAACATGGAGGTGCAGATTATCTTTTCGAATTAGTGTTTTCCTTTCCCTCAGATAAATACCCAGAAGTGGGATAGCTGGATCAAGTGATAGATCTATTTTTAATTTGTTGAGGAACCTCCATACCGTTCTCCATAGTGGCTGCACCAATTTACATTCCCACCAAGAGTGCACAAGTGCTCCCTTTGCTCAACATCCTCACCAACACTTATTTCTTGTCATTTTGATAGTAGCCATTTTGACAGATGTGAGGCATTATCTCATTTTGATTTTAAGTTGCATTTCCCTGATGGTTAGTGATGCTGAGCATCTTTTCATGTGGGCCATCTGTATGTCTTCCTTAGAAAAATGTCTATGCAGATCCTTTGCCCATTTTTAAATTGGATTATTTGGTTTGTTGCTATTGAGCTGTATGAGCTCTTTATATATTTTAGATATTATCCCCTTATCAGGTATATGATTTGCAAATATATTTTCTCCCATGCCACAGGATCGCCTTTTCATTTCACTGATGGTTTTCTTTGCTGGGCAGAAGCATTTGAGTTTGATGGAATCTCACTTGTTTACTTTTGCTTTTGTTGCCATTAGGCAATTTGTAAGGTATGGCAATTATATTTTCAGGTCTTGGTGCTTCCAGAAAGTCCAGAGAGATAGACAGAGGGCAGGCTTTTCTGAGCTTTGAGACTCGTTGTAGCGCTGTATCCAGATGGTTCTAGCTATTACCATGAGTCTTCCTTCCAGTTCCAAAAGCACAGGCAGCTGTCAGCTACATCATGGTCTGACGAACTGTCCAAGGATGGCGGCCAGGCCTTGGGTACGAAGAGCTGCCTGGGTCAGGGTGCCAGCCTTGCCTCACATGTTTCCACCAGTATCACTGAAGCAAACATCCCACGGTGTTCTTTCCGGCTGCCAGCCTTGTCAGCACCTTTCTGAGAGGTCAGGATGCCACTTGGCCAGACCCGGGAGGCAGCTGAGAGCTCCCCCTTCCTCTGACTGCTCCCCACCAGAGACACGGCTCCCCCCAACGTCTTCAGGATATAGGACCGTGGCCTTCCTTTCACAGTGAACTACTGAACCAAAGTTACCACTAATAAACTTCAATTAAAACAAAATAAAACATGCAAGCTCTTTATACCATGAACATTTCAAACTTTGACCTAGAGGCCTAGGCCAACATGATTAAGATATCTACTGATCTGGAGTCAGAATTTTTTTCCACATTATAAACTGATAACTCGCATTTAAAATACTGGCCTTCTATTGATATTTTGATCCTTATAAAATTCCATGGGCACATTTGCAAGTAACTCTGAAGGTGGCCTGCAGTTATTCATTCTGTTTAAAGCTCTCCAGCAAGAAGGGGATTGTGAAATAAAAGTTCTTTGGGGGACTTCCCTGGTGGTCCAGTGCTTAAGACTCCACGCTTCCAATGCAGTGGGTGCGGGTTTGATCCCTGGTCGGGGAACTAAGATCCCTCATGCTACATGGCACGGCCAAAAAATAAAGAAATTTTTTAACTAAAAAAAAAAAAGTTCTTTGGAGGCAACCTGATGTATGTTTAAGTTCTCTTTTTGCTACTTAACTACCCAGATTCTCAGTGCTTTATACTTTCCCTCAGATCATGGAGAAGTGTAGCCTTTGGAGTAGTTTTCTGCAACTTAACCACCATAAAACCCAAAAGGTGTCGTGTTCAAATAGACTCCACACAGTTTCCAAAAGGCTCAGTGGCCAGTGTGACCTCTGAAGAGAAGGCAAAGTCAGAGAATCAGCCGGGCAGACAGAAGTGCTGGGGGCATTTCCTCAGAACACCCACTTGCTGTTCCTGACCCCCGCATGCTCTAGCTCTCTTAGACATAACTGTTTCTGGAGATGATATCAAAAACCAGTCGGGGGGAACCCACAGGCAAGAGAGAGAGAGAGAGAGAGAGAGAGAGAGACACTGTCAGTTAAGCATGCTCCACTGATTATTCTGGAGTTCACTGGCTTTAACCAAAGGAGTAGAGATGCCTGAGTATTTCCAACAGAGACCGAAACTAAGAAGCACTAAACCAGAAATCTATAACTTAGAGATGAACTTTTTAAATATTAAAACGGTGAACTGAGAGGGGACCTTCAAGATGGGAGAGGAGTAAGATGTGGAGCTCACCTTCCTCCCCACAGATACATCAGAAATAGATCTACAAGTGGAACAACTCCTACAGAACACCTACTGAACGCTGCCAGAAGACCTCAGACCTCCCAAAAGACAAGAAACTCCCCACGTACCTGGGTAGGGCAAAAGAAAAAAGAATAAACAGAGACAAAAGAATAGGGATGGGACCTGCACCAGTGGGAGGGAGCTGTGAAGGAGGCAAGGTTTCCACACGCTAGGAAGTCCCTTCGCGGGCAGAGACTGCGGGTGGCGGAGGGGGAAAGCTTCAGGGCCACGGAGGAGAGCGCAGCAACAGGGGTGCGGAGGGCAAAGCGGAGAGATTCCTGCACAGAGGATTGGTGCCGACCAGCACTCACCAGCCCGAGACGCTTGTCGGCTCACCCGCTGGGGCGGGCAGGGGCTGGGAGCTGAGGCTCGGGCTTCGGTCGAGCGCAGGGAGAGGACTGGGGTTGGCGGCATGAACACAGCCTGAAGGGGTTAGTGCACCACGGCTAGCCAGGAGGGAGTCCGGGAAGTAGTCTGGAGCTGCCGAAGAGGCAAGAGACCATTGATTTCGGTGCGCAATTAGAGGGAATTCAGAGCACTGCCTAAACGAGCTCCAGAGACGGCTGTGAGCCGCGGCTATCAGCACGGACCCCAGGGACGGGCATGAGACGCTAAGGCTGCTGCTGCAAGAAGCCTGTGTGCGAGCGCAGGTCACTCTCCACACCCCACTTCCTCGGAGCCTGTGCAGCCCGCCACTGCCAGGGTCCCGTGATCCAGGGACAACAACCCCGCGAGAACACACGGTGCGCCACAGGCTGCTGCAACGTCACGCCGGCCTCTGCCGCCGCAGGCTCGCCCCGCACTCCGTGCCCCTCCCTCCAGCTGGACTCAGTGAGCCAGAGCCCTGGAATCAGCTGCTCCTTTAACCCCGTCCTGTCTGAGCGAAGAACAGACGCCCTCCGGCGACCTTCACGCAGAGGCGGGGCCAAATCCAAAGCTGAGCCCCGTGAGCTGTGCGAACAAAGAAGAGAAAGGCAAGTCTCTCCCAGCAGCCGCAGGAGCAGCGGATTAAAGCTCCACAATCAACTTGATGTACCCTGTATTTGTGGAATACCTGGATAGACAACGTATCATCCCAAATTCAGATCGTGGCTTTTGGGAGCAACTATAGACTGGGGGTTTGCTGTATGCAACTGATTGGTTTCTGGTTTTATATTTATCTTAGTTTAGTATTTAGAGTTTCTTATCATTGGTAGATTTGTTTATTGATTTGGTTGATCTCTTCCTTTTTGTTTTTAAAATGTATGTTTTTCTTTTTTCTCTTTTTCTGAGCGTGTATGTGTATGTTTCTTTGTGTGATTTTGTCTGTATAATTTTGCTATTACCATTTGTCCTAGGATTCTATCTTTTTCTATTTTTTAGTATACTTTTTAGCGCCTATTATCACGGGTGGTTTTGTTTTTTGGTTTGGTTGCTCTCTATTTCATTCTTTCTTTTTCTTTTTTTTTTTTTAACTTTTTTTTTTTTTTTTTTTTTTTTTTTGTGGTACAGGCCTCTCACTGTTGTGGCCTCTCCCACTGTGGAGCACAGGCTCTGGATGCACAGGCTCAGCGGCCATGGCTCACGGGCCCAGCCGCTCCACAGCATGTGGGATCTTCCTGGACCGGGGCACGAACCCGTGTCCCCTCCATCAGCTGGCAGACTCTCAACCACTGCTCCACCAGGGAAGCCCACATTTTTTATTTAATAATTTTTTTTAATTTTTTATTTTAATAACATTATTTTATTTTTTTCTTTCTTTCTTTTATTCTCCATTTTCTTCCGAGCTGTGTGGCTGACAGGGTCATGGTGCTCTGGCTGGATGTCAGGCCTGAGCCTCTGAGGTGGGAGAGCCAAGTTCAGGACATTGGTCCACCAGAGACATCCCAGCTCCACATAATATCAAATGGCAAAAGCTCTCCCAGAGATCTCCATCTCAATGCTAAGACTCAGTTCCACTCAATGACCAGCAAGCTACAGTGCTGGACACCCTATGCCAAAAAACTAGCAAAACAGAAACACAACCCCACCCATTAGCAGAGAGGGTGCCTAGAATCATAATAAGGTCACAGACACCCCAAAACACACACTACACGTGATCTTGCCCACCAGAAAGACAAGATCCAGCCTCATCCACCAGAGCAAAGGCACCGGTCCCCTCTATCAGAAAGCCTACACAACCCACTGAACCAACCTTAGCCACTGGGGACAGACACCAAAAACAATGGGAACTATGAACTTGCAGCCTGCAATAAGGAGACCCCAAACACAGTAAGCTAAGCAAAATGAGAAGAGAGCAAAACACACAGCAATTGAAGGAGCAAGGCAGAAACGCACCAGACCAAACAAATGCAGAGGAAATAGGCAGTCTACCTGAAAAAGGATGCAGAGTAATGATAGTAAAGATGATCCAAAATATTGGGAATAAAATGGAGAAAATATAAGAAACGTTTAACAAGGACCTAGAAGAACTAAAGAGCAAACAAGCAATGATGAACACCACAATAAATGAAATTAGAAATTCTATAGTAGGAATCAATAGCAGAATAACTGAGGCAGAAGAACGGATAAGTGACCTGGAAGATAAAATAGTGGAAATAAGTACTGCAGAGTAGAATAAAGAAAATGAATGAAAAGAATTGAGGACAGTCTCAGAGACCTCTGGGACAACATTAAAAGTACCAACATTCTAATTATAGCAGTCCCAGAAGAAGAAGAGAAAAAGAAAGGAACTGACAAAATATTTGAAGACATTATACTTGAAAATTTCCCAAATATGGGAAAGGAAATAGTTAATCAAGTCCAGGAAGCACAGAGTGTCCCATAGAGGTTAAATCCAAGGAGAAACATGCCAAGACACATATTAATCAAACTATCAAAAATTAAATAAAAAGAAAAAATATTAAAAGTAGCAAGGGAAAGACAACAAATAACATAAAAGGCAATCCCCATAAGGTTAACAACTGATCTTTCAGCAGAAATTCTGCAAGCCCGAAGGGAGTGGCAGGACGTATTTAAGGTGATGAAAGGGAAAAACCTAAAACCAAGATTACTCTACCCAGCAAGGATCTCATTCAGATTTGACAGAGATATTAAATCCTTTACAGACAAGCAAAAGCTAAGAGAATTCAGCAACACCAAACCAGCTTTACAACAAATGCTAAAGAAACTTCTCTAGGCAGGAAACAAAAGAGAAGGAAAAGACCTACAATAACAAACACAAAACAATTAAGAAAATGGTAATAAGAACATACGTATCGATATTCACCTTAAGTGTAAATGAATTAAATGCTCCAACCAAAAAGCACAGACTGGCTGAATGGATACAAAACCAAAACCCATATATATGCTGTCTACAAGAGACCCACTTCACAGCTAGGGACACATATAGACTGAATGTGAGGGGAAGGAAAAAGATATTCCATGCAAATGGAAATCAAAAGAAAGCTGGAGCAGCAATTCTCATATCAGACAAAATAGACTTTAAAGTAAAGACTATTAAAAGAGACAAAGAAGGACATGACATAATGATCAAGGGATCAATCCAAAAAGAAGATATAACAATTGTAAATATTTATGCACCCATCATAGGAGCACCTCAGTACATTAGGCAAATCCTAACAGCCATAAAAGGGGAAATCAACGATCATATTAGGGGACTTGAACACCCCACTTTCACCAATGGACAGATCATCCAAAATGAAAATGAACAAGGAAACACAAGCTTTAAATGATACATTAAACAAGATGGACTTAATTGATATTTATAGGACATTCCATCCAAAAACAACAGAATACACTTTCTTCTCAACTGCTCATGGAACATTCTCCAGGATAGATCATACCTTGGGTCACTTATCAAGCCTTGATAAATTTAAGAAAATTGAAACCATATCAAGTATCTTTTCCGACCACAACGCTATGAGACAAGATGTCAATTACAGGAAAAAATTTGTAATAAATACAAACACATGGAGGTTAAACAATACACTACTAAATAACCAAGAGATCACTAAACAAATCAAAGAGGAAATCAAAAAACACCTAGAAACAAATGACAGAAAAACATGATGACCCAAAACCTATGGGATGCAGCAAAAGCAGTTCTAAGAGGGAAGTATATAGGAATACAATCCTACCTCAAGAAACAAGAAACATCTCAAATAAACAACTTAACCTTACACCTAGAGCAATTAGAGAAAGAAGAACAAAAAAACCCCAACTTTAACAGAAGGAAAGAAATCATAAACATCACATCAGAAATAATGAAAAAGAAATGAAGGAAATGATAGCAAAGATGAGTAAAACTAAAAGCTGGTTCTTTGAGAAGATAAACAAAATTGATATACCATTAGCCAGACTCATCAAGAAAAAAAGGGAGAAGACTCAAATCTATAGAATTACAAATGAAAAAGAAGTCACAACTGACACTGCAGAAATAAAAAGGATCATGAGAGATTACTACAAGAAACTATATGCCAATAAAATGGACAACCTGAAAGAAATGGACAAATTCATAGAAAAGCACAACCTTCCAAGACTGAACCAGGAAGAAATAGAAAATATAAACAGATGAATCACAAGCACTAAAATTGAAACTGTGATTAAAAATCTTCCAACAAACAAAATCCCAGGACCAGAAGGCTTCACAGGTGAATTCTATCAATCATTTAGAGAAGAGCAAACACCTATCCTTCTCAAACTCTTCCAAAATAAAACAGAGGGAGGAACACTCCCAAACTCATTCTATGACGCCACCATCACCCTGATACCAAAACCAAAGATGTCACAAAAAAAAGAAAACTACATGCCAATATCACTGATGAACATAGATGCAAAAATCCTCAACAAAATATAGCAAACACTCCAACAGCACATTAAAAGGATCATACACCATGATGAAGTGGGGTTTATCCCAGGAATGCAAGGATTCTTCAATATATGTAAATCAATCAATGTGATAAACAGTATTAACAAATTGAATGAGAAAAACCATATGATCATCTCAATAGATGCAGAAAAAGCTTTAAACACAATTCAACACCCATTTATGATAAAAGCTCTCCAGAATTTAGGCACAGAGGGAGCTTACCTCAACATAATAAAGGCCATATATGACAAACCAACAGCCAACATCATTCTCAATGGTGAAAAACTGAAACCATTTCCGCTAACATCAGGAACAAAACAAGGTAGTCCACTCTCCCCACTATTATTCAACATAGTTTTGGAAGTTTTAGCCACAGCAATCAGGGAAGAAAAAGAAATAAAAGGAATCCAAATAGGAAAAGAAGAAGTAAAACTGTCACTGTTTGCAGATGACATGATACTATACATAGAGAATCCTAAAGATGCTACCAGAAAACTACTAGAGCTAATCAATGAATCTGGTAAAGTAGCAGGATACAAAATTAATGCACAGAAATCTCTTGCATTCCTATACACTAATGATGAAAAATCTGAAAGTGAAATTAAGGAAACACTCCCATTTACCACTGCAACAAAAAGAATAAAATACCAGGGAATAAACCTACCTAAGGAGACAAAAGACCTGTATGCAGAAAGCTATAAGACACTGATGAAAGAAATTAAAGATGATACAAATAGATGGAGAGATATACCATGTTCTTGGATTGGAAGAATCAACATTGTGAAAATGACTAGAAAATGACTATACTACCCAAAGCATTCTACAAATTCAATGCAATCCCTATCAAACTACCAATGGCATTTTTTACAGAACTAGAACAAAAATTTCACAATTTGTATGGAAACACAAAAGACCCCAAATAGCCAAAGCAATCTCGAGAAAGAAAATGGAGCTGGAGGAATCAGGCTCCTGAACTTCAGACTATACTACAAACCTACAGTAATCAAGACAGTATGGTACTGGAACAAAAACAGAAATGTAGATCAATGGAACAGGATAGAAAGCAAAGAGATAAACCCACATACATACGGTCACCTTGTTTTTGATAAAGGAGGCAAGAGTATACAATGGAGAAAAGACAGTCTCTTCAATAAGTGGTGCTGGGAAAACTGGACAGCTACCTGTAAAAGCATGAAATTAGAACACTCTCTAACACTATACACAGAAATGAACTCAAAATGGATTAAAGACATAAATGTAAGCCCAGACACTATAAAACTCTTTGAGGAAAAAATAGGCAGACACTCTATGACATAAATCACTTCAAGATCCTTTTGACCCACTTCCTAGAGAAATGGAAATAAAAACAAAAATAAACAAATGGGACCTAATGAAACTTAAAAGCTTTTGCACAGCAAAGAAAACCATAAACAAGATGAAAAGACAACACTCAGAATGGGAGAAAATATTTCCAAACGAAGCAAATGACAGTTAATCTCCAAAATTTACAAGCAGCTCATGCAGCTCAATATCAAAAAAACAAACAATCCAATCCAAAAATAGACAGAAGACCTAAATAGACATTTCTCCAAAGAGAAATACAGATTGCCAATAAACACATGAAAGGATACTCAACATCATTAATCATTAGAGAAATGCAAATCAAAACTACAAGGAGGTATCACCTCACACCAGTCAGAATGGCCATCATCAAAAAATCTACAAACAGTAAATGCTGGAGAGGGTGTGGAGAAAAGGGAAACCTCTTGCATTGTTGGTGGGAATGTAAATTGATACAGCAACTATGGAGAACAGTATGGATTTCCTTAAAAAACTAAAAATAGGGGCTTCCCTGGTGGCACAGTGGTTGAGAGTCCGCCTGCCGATGCAGGGGACACGGGTTTGTGCCCCAGTCCAGGAAGATCCCACATGCCACTCCGAGCGGCTGGGCCCGTGAGCCATGGCCGCTGAACCTGCGCATCCAGAGCCTGTGCTCCCCAACGGGAGAGGACACAACAGTGAGAGACCCGTGTACCACACACACACAAAAAAAAAACCTTAAAATAAAACTACCATACGAGCCAGCAATCCCATTACTGGGCATATACCCTGAGAAAACCATAGTTCAAAAAGAGTCATGTACCACAGTGTTCATTGCAGCACTATTTACAATAGCCAGGACACGGAAGCAACCTACGTGTCCATCGACAGATGAATGGATAAAGAAAATGTGGCACATATATACAGTGGAATATTACTCAGACATAAAAGGAAACTAAATTGAGTTATTTGTAGTGAGGTGGATGGACCTAGATTCTGTCATACAGAGTGAAGTAAGTCAGAAAGAGAAAAACAAATACCACATGCTAACACATATATATGGAATATAAAAAAAAATGGTTCTGAAGAACCTAGGGGCAGCACAGGAATAAAGACACAGACGTAAAAAATGGACTTGAGGATATGGGGCGGGGGAAGGGTAAGGTGGGACAAAGTGAGAGAGTGGCATGGACATATATACACTACCAAACGTAAACTAAATGGCTAGTGGGAAGCAGCTGCATAGCACAGGGAGATCAGCTAGGTGCTTTGTGTCCACCTAGAGGGGTGGGATACGGAGGGTGGGAGGGAGACACAAGAGGGAGGAGATATTGAGGATATATGTATACGTATAGCTGACTCACTTTGTTATAAAGCAGAAACTAACACACCATTGTAAAGCAATTATACTCCAATAAAGATGTTAAAAAAAAAAAGTCTGTCGGCAATTCTTTGCTGTGTTGGGTTATCCCATGAAGAGACAGATCATGTGTTTTAAAAAAAGTTATGTTCACTTAGGCCTGCAGGTAACAGGATGAGAGTTCAGATATTTCCTTTTAAACTAACAGCCACATTTTTGTTTACATTTCGAGGCTTTCACAGATGCATACAACTTGATGGATAATTATAACATCAACACCTTTATCCAAATTAAACATCCAAAAGGAAAAAACCCACATCATCAATAAACTCTTCAAGTCTCAAACAATGTCCTGGGAAAAAAAGGGGGGCTCCTTTAAAATAGGCCCTTTATTTCCAAGATATTTGCTAACATTCATCCCCAAACGAGGTGCTTCTCTTTTAGGCTTATATAAAAGACAAAGGGAAGAAAATAGAACAGAAATGAGTTAATTCTTCTGTCACAAACATCTCTGCAATGAGAAATGATGGATGGACCCCACCGGCACACAACCTGAGTGATGTAAACAGTCACTGGCATTCTGTCGTCATGGAACCCACTGATGATGGCTCAAGTCAGAGAAAGGGAGCATTTGGGATACACGGAGGAAGACTTCCGGAAGAGAGAAATGACCCTGTCCAGCAGCACACGGTGGAACTAGGGATCTTGACCAACAAGCTGAAATCCCTCTACAAAGGAGCGTTCACATAAACCTGGACGCTACGCTAAGGGGCTCGAAATCAGCGTGAGAGAGGCAGGCGGAGTGTGCGGGAATCCCTGGGGAAGGCTGGCCAGGAGTGGGTCTTAAGCAGCTTAGTTATCTGACTTTGCTCCAGCGCCAATCCCCCTCTTCACATCCTGAGGCTCTTCAATTTCGGGAAAGGTCAGCATCCCTTCTTTATCCTGACTGCAAAGTGCATCAGACACTGGAAATGACAGTTCTGCAATGAAGGGGGATTACGTGATTTCTGTCTCCTAAAACACACCAAGAAACCCATCTCACGTTTGGAACCAGTGACATAAACACCTTTCTCCAAATCATACAGTGAGCTAATCATACAGAGGTCTCAGCATCCAGCCCTGGTGAGGAAGGACTCTGAGCCACCCCACAGAGATGCCTGCAAACTTCTCTAAGATCCTGAAGGGAAGGCTGTGAACAGTTCCATCTTTCCCTTAGCCATCTTGAAGCCATTTCTGGGTTCCAGGTCCTCTTTGCTCACAGAGAACCATATCTGAAGGCACGTATCCTGGCTACACGTGCTCTGAATGGGTGCAGCTGTGCACCCAGAGTGGAGGGTCCTCCCCAAAGCCCTGGACCAAGTACCAACCGTGTGTCCGTGCCAGTGGGGCATCTTCCCAACCTCCTTAGCTCCCTTTAGTCCCAGCAAGGAAGGAAGCTCTGCCAGAGCGTGGAGACAAGAGTGGTATTCCAAATGTTCCCATGACCCAGTCTTCCGCCCGCTGTCGCCTCATGCTGGCTCGAGGTTCTAGGCAATCTTCAAACTTTGCTGGTGTCTGAAGCATCATTCAGGTTCTTGAGGAACACCGGAGAAAAATGGCATCCATGCCACGACAAGGAACATCCACCCGGAAAATTGTCACCAAGAGAACGGAGACCATCTCTGTCCTCTACACACTCTGTATTCCCAGAGCAGTGCCTGGGATCTGTCACAGAGAAAGTTTCTGGTAAACATTTCTTGGATGACCAAATGTCATCTTTCACCTGGTGCTCCTCTGGAGCTGGACTACAGTATAAACTGATGGCCCACATCATAAGGCAACACCCATGTTAGTAGACAAAGAGATGCAGTGGACAGCCTCAACAGTGTCCCCCATATTGTGCAATTCTATGGAATGGTTATATCAATAAGAAGGCAGTCAACAGTCAACAAATGAGACACTATGCTTCAATCAAGTGCATTTCCCTTCCTTCGAATCAAATCCCCCTCCCCGGCTGCCATGTCAATTTAAATTAAGACAACAGAAAGGGTTTGTCAGAATAAAGCTATTAAAGATTAGCCCATCCTCTATCAACTATAGATTACTTTACAACCAAACAAAAAATCTTCGGGAAAAACAGTCATCAATGAACACAGCAAAGGGTAATTGTATGCTGTGAATATATTTAATAAGGAAGTGTTTCTCTACACATAGGGAAATATAAACTTAATTCTTCCAAAGTGAATCGGTCATTTGTCTCTAGAATGATTGGGGGGCAACATGTGTAAGAAGAGATCTTTTCAGGAGGGTAACTGTATCTTTCCTTTTTCTACAGATGAAAGACCCCTGTGATCATCAAGCCTTTCCTGCCCTAGGGGGTCCCGTCAACCTTCTCCTTTGACCTTCTTTTCACGTAAACAAAACAGAAGAGGTAAAAAAAATCTCAGCTGTTCTTTTTTATGACCCTACCAATAAAATTAAAATGTCCCTGTTAGGTATTTAACCGTTCTCATCACCAAGAGACTGTCACCTTCCAAAAGTCTGAAAGTGTTCTCAATTTTGGTCAGTACCCACTTTACCTAGCACGTAATTCCATAGCTCCTGACCTCTCAGCTCACAATGAGAGGTTATCCTTTTGTTTTCTCCAAAGAATGATATATTGTTTGACCAAAGCAATCAATGCTAGTGGTAGATTTAGGTTGACAGTTTAAAGACATGGAGCACACTGATCATCTGAACCCCAGACACTGTGGTGGCCAAGATCCCATGACTAATTTTGGATCATTGGAAATCAGCTACCACAGGATACATTGGAACTCATTAAAAATAGCCCAGCTACCCCTCGGAACATTTCAACTTACTGTGGCAGCCACAGAAACGTGCTTCTCATTTCAAAACTGGCTTCCTCCTGAGGAATGCAGTAAAGGAGTAGCATTTCATGATAGGGAAATTTTCAGGGTGCTCATAAGATTTTTTTAAACAGATTTTTCACTTTAAAGCTAACAGTTAAATAATTTTAAAAAGATTATTAATATAAAATTGAATGTCTTTTCTCTAAGTATAAGCAAGCCATAGTGCATATTGTAGATCAATAGAAAACAATTGATACTATTTTCAGAACACTGCCTGGGCCTCCACTTCACTTAAATGTGAACATTTAATTAAATAAATCCCATTAATCATCTGGAAGCTAATGTAGGAAAAGGAAACAGCTAACAACCTCCCAATTGCTCAGAAAAGCCAAGCATTTCAAACATGTATATTTTACAAGTTTCAAATGTACCTCTAATTATATCTTTATATGAATTCCTTTAGCTTTCAACAAATTCTTACATGTCTAATGCCAAACTCTTTGATAGAAATACATTTATAATACAAATTGTGTTCTTCCCACATAGAGGAAAGACACAGGGATGGATCTAGCTAGCAGTGATGGTCTCCTTCACCAGGGTTTTTTTAAAAAATCTCACATAACCTGTAACATATTTGGGTCACACGGCCATTAGCAGGCAAATTGGCTAATTGGCAGACATCAAGGTCCATCCCAACAGCTAGGTGTAAAAAGACAGGGTACATATATACAATAGAATATTACTGAGATTGGTTCAAGGTGGCAGAGTAGAAGAACGTGCTCTCACTCCCTCTGGTGAGAACACCAGAATCACAACTAACTGCTGAACAATAATCGACAGGGAGACACTGGAACTCACCAAAAAAGATACCCCACATCCAAAGACAAAGGAGAAGCCACAATGAGATCGCAGGAGGGGCACAATCACAATAAAATCTAATCCCATAACTGCTGGCTGGGTGACTCACAAACTGGAGAACAATTATACCACAGAAGTCCACCAACTGGAGTGAAGGTTCTGAGCCCCTGTCAGGCTTCGCAAACTGGGGGTCCGGCAACAGGAAGAGGAATTCCTAGAGAATCAGACTTTGAAGGTTAGCGGGATTTGATTGCAGGACTTCGACAGGACTGGGGGAAACAGAGACTCCACTCTTGGAGGGCACATACAAAAAGTAGTGTGTGCATCGGGACCCAGGGGAAGGAGCAGTGACCCCAGGGGAGACTGAACCAGACCTACCTGCTACTGTTGGAGAGTCTCCTGCAGAGGCAGGGGGATGGCTGTGGTTCACCGTGGGGACAAGGACATTTGCAGCAGAAGTTCTGGGGAGTACTCCTTGGTATGAGCCCTTCCAGAGTCCGCCATTAGCCCCACCAAAGAGCCTGGGTAGGCTCCAGTGTTGGGTCGCCTCAGGTCAAACAACCAACAGGGAGGTAACCCAGCCCCACCCAACAGCAGTCAAGCAGACAAAAGTTTTACTGAGCTCTGCCCACCAGAGCAACAGACAGCTCTACCCACCACCAGTCCCTCCCATCAGGACACTTGCAGAAGCCTCTTAGATAGCCTCATTCACCAGTAGGCAGACAGCAGAAGTAAGAACTATGTCCTGCAGCCTATGGAACAAAAACCACATTCACAGAAAGATAGAAAAGGTGAACAGGCAGAGGGCTATGTACCAGATGAAGGAACAAGATAAAACCCCAGAAAAACAGCTAAATGAAGTGGAGATAGGCAACCTTCCAGAAAAAGAATTCAAAATAATGATAGTGAAGATGATCCAGGACCTCAGAAAAAGAATGGAGGCAAAGATCGAGAAGATGCAAGAAATATTTAACAAAGACCTAGAAGAAGTGAAGAACAAACAGAGATGAACATTCAATAACTGAAATGAAAACTACACTAGAAGGAATCAATAGCAGAATAACTGAGTCAGAAGACCAAATAAGTGACCTGGAAGACAAAATGGTGGAATTCACTGCTGCAGAACAGAATAAAGAAAAAAGAATGAAAGTAAATGAAGACAGCCTAAGAGACCTCTGGGACAATATTAAATGCAATAACATTCACATTATAGCGGTCCCAGAAGGAGAAGAGAGAGAGAAAGGACCCAAGAAAATATTTGAAGAGATTATAGTCAAAAACTTCCCTAACATGGGAAAGGAAATAGCCACCCAAGTCCAGGAAGCACAGAGAGTCCCATATGGGATAAACCCAAGGAGAAACATGCTGAGACTCACAGTAATCAAATTGGCAAAAATTAAAGACAAAGAAAAATTATTGAAAGCAGCAAGGGAAAAACGACAAATAACATACGAGGGAACTCGCATAAGGTTAACAACTGATTTCTCAGCAGAAACTCTACAAGCCAGAAGGGAGTGGCATGACATAATTAAAGTGATGAAAGGGAAGAAACTACAACAAAGATTACTCTACCTGGCAAGGAACTCATTCAGATTCGATTGAGAAATTAAAACCCTGACAGACAAGCAAAAGCTAAGAGAATTCAGCACCACCAAACCAGCTTTACAACAAGCGCTAAAGGAACTTCTCTAAGTGGGAAACACAAGAGAAGAAAAGGACCTACAAAAACAAACCCAAAACAATTAAGAAAATGGTCATAGGAACATGCATAAGGATAATTACCTTAAACATGAATGGATTAAATGTTACAACCAAAAGACACAGGCTTGCTGAATGGATACAAAAACAAGACCCATATATATGCTGTCTACAAGAGACCCACTTCAGACCTAGGGACACATACAGACTGAAAGTGAGGGGATGGAAAAAGATATTCCATGCAAAGGGAAATCAAAAGAAAGCTGGAGTAGCAATACTCATACCAGATAAAATGGACTTTAAAATAAAGAATGTTACAAGAGACAAGGAAGGGCACTACAAAATGATCAAAGGATCAATCCAAGAAGAAGATATAACAATTATAAATATATATACACCCAACATAGGAGCACCTCAATACATAGGGCAACTGCTAACAGCCATAAAAGAGGAAATCGACAGTAACACAATAATAGCGGGGGACTTGAACACCTCACTTACACCAATGGACAGATCATCGAAACAAAAAATTAATAAGGAAACACAAGCTTTAAATGACACAATAGACCAGATAGATTTGATTGACATTTTATAGGACATTCCATCCAAAAACAGCAGATTACACTTTCTTCTCAAGTGTGCACGGAACGTTCTCCAGGATAGATCACATCTTGGGTCACAAATCAAGCCTTAGTAAATTTAAGAAAACTGAAATCATATCAAGCATCTTTTCTGACCACAAATTATTAGAAAGGTATAACCTTCCAAGACTGAACCAGGAAGAAATGGAAAATATGAACAGACCAATCACAAGTAATGAAATTGAGACTGTATTTGAAAATCTTCTAACAAACAAAAGTCCAGGACCAGATGGCTTCACAGGTGAATTCTATCAAATATGTAGAGAAGAGCTAATACCCATCCTTCTCAAACTCTTCCAAAAAATTGCAGAGGAAGGAACATACTCAAACTCATTCTATGAGGCTACCATCACCCTGATACTAAAATCAGACAAAGATACTACAAAAAAAAGAAAATTACAGACCAATATCACTGATGAATATAGATGCAGAAATCCTCAACAAAATACTAGCAAACAGAATCCAACAGCACATTAAAAGGATCATACACCATGATGAAGTAGGGTTTATCCCAGGAATGTAAGGATTTTTCAATATACGCAAATCAATCAATGTGATAAACCATATTAACAAATTGAAGGAGAAAAACCATATGATTATCTCAATAGATGCAGAAAAAGCTTTTGACAAAATTCAACACCCATTTATGATAAAAAAAAAAAAAACCTCCAGAAAGTGGGCATAGAGGGAACTTACCTCAACATGATAAAGGCCATGTACGGCAAACCCACATCAAACATCAGTCTCAATGGTGAAAAACTGAAAGCATTTCCTCTAAGATCAGGAACAAAACAAGGATGTCCACTTTCACTACTATTATTCAACATAGTTTTGGAAGTCCTACCCACGGCAACCAGAGAAGAAAACGAAATAAAAGGAATACAAATTGGAAAAGAAGAAGCAAAACTGTCACTGTTTGCAGATGACATGATACTATACATAGAGAATCAATCCTAAAGATGCCACCAGAAAACTTCTAGAGCTAAACAATGAATGTGGTAAAGTTGCAGGATACAAAATTAATGCACAGAAATCTCTTGCATTCCTATATACTAATGATGAAAAATCTGGAAAAGAAATTAAGGAAATACTCCCATTTACCATTGCAATAAAAAGAATAAAATACCTAAGAATAAATCTACCTAGGAAGACAAAAGACCTGTATGCAGAAAACTATAAGACACTGATTAAAGAAAGTAAAGATGATACAAATAGATGGAGAGATATACCATGTTCTTGGATTGGAAGAATCAATATTGTGAAAATGACTATACTACCCAAAGCAATCTACAGATTCAATGAAATCCCTATCAAATTACCAAAGGCATTTTTTACAGAACTAGAACAAAAAAATCTTAAAATATGTATGGAGACACAAAAGACCCTGAATAGCCAAAGCAGTCTTGAGGGCAATAAACAGAGCTGGAGGAACCAGATTCCCTGACTTCAGACTATACTATAAAGTATAGTACAAAGTATAGTATACTACAAAGATTACTACAGTAATCAAGACAATATGGTACTGGCACAAAAACAGAAATAAAGATCAATGGAACAAGATAGAAAGCCCAAAGATAAACCCACATACCTATGGTCAACTAATCTATGACAAAGGAGGCAAGGATATACAATGGAGAAAAGACAGTCTCTTCAATAAGTGGTGCTGGGAAAATTGGACAGCTACATATAAAAGAATGAAATTAGAACACTCCCTAACACCATACACAAAAATAAACTCAAAATGGGTTAGAGACCTAAATGTAAGATCAGACACTATAAAACTCTTAGAGGAAAACATAGGAAGAACACTCTTTGACATAAATCACAGCAAGATCCTTTTTGATCCACCTCCTAGAGTAATGGAAATAAAAACAAAAATAAACAAATGGGACCTAATGAAACTTAAAAGCTTTTGCACAGCAAAGGAAACCATAAACAAGACGAAAAGACAACCCTCAGAATGGGAGAAAATATTTGCAAATGAATCAATGGACAAAGGATTAATATCCAAAATATATAAACAGCTCATGTAGCTCAATATTAAAAAAACAAACAACCCAATCGAAAAATGGGCAGAAGATTTAAATAGACATTTCTCCAAAGAAGACAAAACAGATGGCCAAGAAGCACATGAAAAGCTGCTCAACATCACTAATTATTAGAGAAATACAAATCAAAACTACAATGAGGTATCACCTCACACCAGTTAGAATGGGCATCATCAGAAAATCTACAAACAACAAATGCTGGAGAGGGTGTGGAGAAAAGGGTACCCTCTTGCACTGTTGGTGGGAATGTAAATTGATACAGCCACTATGGAGAGTAGTATGGAGGTTCCTTAAAAAACTAAGAATAGAATTATCATATGATCCAGCAATCCCACTACTGGGCATATACCCAGAGAAAACCATAATTCCAAAAGACACATGCACCCCAATGTTCACTACAGCACTATTTACAACAGCCAGGTCATGGAAGCAACCCAAATGCCCATCAACAGACAAATGGATAAAGAAGATGTGCTACATATATACAATGGAATACTACTCAGCTATAAAACGGAACAAAACTGGGTCATTTGTTGAGACATGGATGGATCTAGAGACTGTCATACAGAGTGAAGTAAGACAGAAAGAGAAAAATAAATATTGTATATTAACGCATATATGTGGAACCTAGAAATATGGTACAGATGAATCCGTTTGCAGGGCAGAAATAGAGACACAGATGTAGAGAATAAACTTATGGACACCAAGGGGGGAAAACGGCAGCGGGGTGGTGGTGGTGGTGGGATGAATTGGGACATGTATACACTGATGTGTATAAAATGGATAACTAATGAGAACCTGCCATATAAAAAAATAAAGAAAATAAAATTCAAAAATTCATAATAAATAAATAAATACCTTGTAACAAACAAAACAAAAAAATAGAATATTACTCAGCCATTAAAAAGGATGAAATAATGCCATCTGCAGCAACAAGGATGGACCTGGAGATTTTCATACTAAGTGAAGTAAGTCAGACAGAGAAAGCCAAATATCATATGATATCACTTATATGCAGAATCTAAAAAAAAAATGATACAAATGAACTTAATTACAAAACAGAAACAGACTCACCAACTTAGGAAACAAATTTATGGTTACCAAAGTGGAAAAGTGGGTGGGAGGCAGGGAGGGATGAATTCGGAGTTTGGGATTAATGTGTACACACTACTATCTTTAAAATGGGTAACCAACAAGGACCCACTGCATAGCACAGGGAACCCTGCTCAATATTCTCTAATAACCTAAATGAGAAAATAATTTGAAAAAGAATAAATACATGTATATGTATAACTGAATCACTTTGCTGTCCACCTGAAACTAACACCACATTGTTAATCAACTATACTCCAATATAAAATTTAAAAATTTTTAAATAAAATAAAAAGACAGGGTAGCACTCACCTTAAGAGTAACAGTGATAAACACGAGGGGTTCCCATACCCTTTCAAGCAAGCAGCCTTCCCTAACATGCTTTTGACTTGTTATCGTAAGTCTACCCCCGCAGGCTTAATTAAACTGGGTGTTCACTCAACAGTGCAATTAAAGAAGAACCCACAAAGGGCACTTGGCCCTGCGGGTCTCCCACAGCTGTCTCCGATCTGAGCCGTGCACTAATTGTGCCCTTTGCCCGGGCCTCTTAATGATGATTTTTGCCAAGCTTCCAATCACGATTTTTATTCTTCCCACTTAGCCCCATCTCCAACAACCTCCAGGCAGGAAATCTGGGCCCCGAAGCCAGTTCTTCTGGCACACATACACTTTTAATTTAAAAATGAAAAATTAAAAGCCCACTGAAAGGCACTTAGCAGCAAATCCAAAACCTGCATCAATGTTCACGCACTACCACCAGAAATGAAAGAGACTCCACATTACAGATCACCCAGGGGTGAACTCGTAGCCTCGCTTTGTGGGTCACAACCTCCATGGCGCCCACTCCAAGGGGCAAGTTGGCCAGTGTCCCAGTCCACTGGGGCTGTGCTCCCACGCAAATGTGTGACATGGTGCTTCGTGGCTCTTCTGCAGATCACAAGCTCGCTGATGGCGGGAAGGATCAGAGCTGTGATTGCTTTTGCAAAAAAAGGATCACTGTCTGGGTTGCGAGAGGAGGACAGAAAAAGTCAGTATCGAATTTATTAAAAGGAAAAAAAAAGACTAAATGGAACCAACATTCTCTGGAGCGCAGAAGGATTTCCAGCATTCAGGGCACTCTTTTCCTTTCTGTGTCCCTTCTTCATGTTGACCCCAAACCAATGCACCAATGGAGCTGGGCATTCTGATAGAGGACAAAGATATGGGTGACACTCTGGAGAAGTATGAAACAAGATCTGCACCTGACTGAGTTTCTCCTCTAATCCATACTTACTAGGTAAGAGGCCATGATATTCTTTTCCCTCTTGACAGAAAAGAGCAAAGTAATTGGCCACCAGAAGAAAAACTGAGATTTCTCTGAAAGATTATCAAGGAACTCAGGGTTCCAAAGATTAAATGAAGAATGTTTATCTATTTCTCAAACTCACTCCAAAGCTAGTACTACTCCCATTCACAAACCCAAACAAATAAATCAGATATACTTCTAAAGTGGGTTTGAATCTAAAGTGTTTGATCTTCTGTTATTATTTTCATTATATGAGAAAAAAAAAGTCCCTTTTAAATACTACGTAGGCCTTGGGAAGTACTATTCTTCCTAATCAAAAACATAAGGTATGTTACTCTCTGTATTCTCTTCCCCATGTTGGGCATGTCAGTCTCTCCTCTAGCCATGGTCCAAGTTCAAAGCATTGATTTCCTTGAGCCTCCCTCAATAAACAATTAATTCATTGACAGACACTCGTCTTAAAAGTGTCTTCAACGTATTTGAATTGACAAGGTGTCTAACCACTATGAAGACTGACTATTCCCCTCTACGGTCTAACTGGGGTTTACAGCTTTAGCAACTAACGTCCAAGCACTGGTATTTACTCCACGGAGTTCAAAAGAAGTGGACCTTACTGCACAGATTCCTGGGTCAGGGATGAGTGAGTTGTGGGACATCCAGAAGGCCCTTCTGCCAGTACCATCTCTGGGGGGTGTCCGCCAAGATCCCCACCGTGAGCCCTTTACCACCACGGACTTTCCTCTGCACCAAGATAAACCACAAGGAGATGGAAACCCAGCAGGTGGGCCTGGAGAATTTGTTCGAACTTAAATAAAAGTTTCAGGCGTCAGCTTTCAAGTGAATGAATCTTTGCAATTCTTACTCACCAGCTTGCAGTTTCCTGAATGATTTTCTTTCACAAGCTGGCAATAGAAGCTAGGAATTCCATCACTGCTGGCACACAGGGAGTAAATCTGGCTCCAGGCCTGACTTAGGACTCTGCTTGGGAAGCCTTGACAGCCAATGTGCCCTGCCTGGAGGTGCAGAGCTCCAGGACCTCCCATATCCACCCTCACCCAGCCCCACCCCCGACTACGGCACAATTTCCGTTCACGAGGGGCATTTACACTGGTTTCAGATGTGCATTGTAAGGAAAGTGGAGACAGGTGGAGTGGGAAATATTGTCAACTGAAGCATCTGGGTTCAGGTATCCTCACCTTCCTGGCACCAGCTTTGTGACCAGGGGCCAGGGAAGTGAGAGTTCAAGGTGGAGAAGAGGAAGGGCCTTGAGAAGCATAGCTCCAAGGCTTCCGATCTCTTCCATCAGGACTCGAGGCTGAGGGACGGAGAGGTTCCCACTGCCTTCTCACAAGTGCTTCTCTCACCTGATAAGCCGATGCATGCTTCTCCCAGCCTGAGAGCACCATCAGATGTGAAACAAATGCTGGGATGAAATTAAATAGCCACCGCATTCCCGTCATACTTGTAACTGACCTAGATGAGGACTGACTTATACGAGCCAACATGAAGCAGCCCAGGGACAAGACTGAGCCAAAGAACATGTCCATCGATGACACCTACGATATCACAGCATCCAGCAGCAGCTCTGAATCCCCAGAGCAAAGAGGCAGGTACTGGAGATGCCACTGCCTGGACAAAGCCTGGCAAGTCCCTTTCACATGGGGAAGGGAGTTGAAACAGAGGAGGGAAGGGCAAGAGAGTGAAATTAGAGGCAATTCATATGTATCTCTACCCATAACCTAACCTCAGCTTGTGCTTTAAACTGCAAAAACATGTCAAAGAAAAATGGAAAGAGCCTAAGTGATCCTATGGCTCTTCTTCTAATGGGGAAAAAAAAGGCGCTCTCCACTTTAACCATTCAGGCTCTGGGCATTCAAAACTATGCATTGCGCCACTGGCTCTGGCTGTTAGAAGTAACCTCACCAGGGGAAGCAAAAGCTCTGCTAAGTGAACAAGGGTACAGAAGCAGGTGTCGTGCACTTTGGTCCATCCCAGGAAACCAGCATCCCTTGGCGAGCAGAGCCATGCTCTGGGAGTCCCAGACCCTGCAGCTCTAATGAGATCAGGAGACTATGTTTTCAAAGACTTCCACCCCCACTCCTGGAGCGATGTCCATGTACCAATAAAACTGGCAGAAGAGAAGTATCCTCTAACAAACGACTGGGAATCGGGGTGTAGCAAACATGGAGTAGCCAGGTGGGCCGATGAGTTTAATGGATTTGATTCGGTTCCGTGGTCTCATCTGGAAACAACCTGGGTTTGCTTGTTTTCATGACAGAGATCACAGCTCTGATACACTTCCCAGGAAGTGCCGTGGGATCAAAGAGAGGCTGTTTGTCCTGGCATCTGGTGGCCAAGGCACTAGGCTTTGTGAAAACCCTGGAAACACAGACACAATTCCCAGGAAACACAGCAGGATTTGTTTAGGTCATGGGGTTTCACGTACTCTAACTTTAGAGATTATGTCCCAGATTTCTTTTTTTGTAAACAACTTTACTGAGGTATAGGTTACACGATATAACATTCACACACTGTAAGTGTACAATTCGATGATCCTTAGTAAATGTACAGAGCTGTGTGACTATCCCCACAATGCAGTTTTAGAACATTTCCATTGCCCTGAAAAGTCCCACCTGCCCATTTGCAGTGCCTTCCAACCTGCAGCCCCAGCCTCAGGCCACTGCGAATCTGCCTTCCGCCTTCACAGGTTTACCTTTTCTAGACATTTCCTATAAATGGAATCATACGACATGCAGTCTTTTGTGACTGGCTTCTTTCACTAAGCATAATGTTTCCAAGTTCACGCTTACTGCAGCCTCTATCAAGAGTTCATTCATCTGATTGCTGAATAGTAGTCCATTGTATTGCTGCTAGACCACATTTTATTTATCCACTCATCTGTTTCAGCTTATTAAATCTATAAATCCAACTAAGTGACAAGGCTTATGGGCCTCATCGCAGAAATAAAATAAGAAAGGCTTCCCTAGTTCTAAAATATTCTAGAATTTCTAAAAGTCTCTGTAATGTGTGAAAATACATCATGAGGATACAATACATTCCCTGGAATTTTTATGCCTATGGGTGGGCGAGGGGAGGGGAGCTGGTCTCAATAAGTAAACAACATCCCTGAATTTCACTTTATGTTTTAATAAACTATTTGAATACACATAAAGTGTTTTATGCTGATCTCCAAGTCCAGCAAGGTCATCAATTGACGGAACAAGCATTTACAACGGTGCAAATAGCCCTGTATTAGGATACGTGAAGTGCACAGTCCTTGACTCACAAAGACATCTTTATTTCAAGAATCTGCAAATAAATCAGTTTGGGGGTATGTGAAACACTTTTCTCCACCTAAATAGTGTTCAGCTTCCACGGTTGGCCCCCAAAGTCTTAGTAAGGTCACAGCCTTTATCCAGGACACTATATCGCAGTCTGTACTATTTATATACCCCATAAAGGCATCTACTGATTCATTCATTCACCACACGTATGAACCCAGGGCAGCCTGTGTGCCAGGCGCTGTTTTAGACATGGAAGACTCACCAGTGGCAGTCTCATGTGGCTGCTAAGCTTCCATTCTCTGTTGGTGAAAGTCTTTAAGAAATACAGCATGGGGCTTCCCTGCTGGCGCAGTGGTTGGGAGTCCGCCTGCCAATGCAGGGGACACGGGTTCATGCCCCGATCCGGGAAGATCCCACATGCTGCAGAGCGGCTGGGCCCGTGAGCCATGGCCGCTGAGCCTGCGCGTCCGGAGCCTTTGCTCGGCAATGGGAGAGGCCACAACGGTGAGAGGCCCGCATACCACAAAAAAAAAAAGAAAAGAAAAGAAATACAGCACGTTGGGTTGGAGCAACCCAACATCCTCATCGCTCTTGTAGGGAAGTCCTACCCCACTTCCTGGCTACTCCTCCCCTTCTATCTTCTGGAGGACCTGCTTGTAAGGTGAGGGCCCCCAGGGGCGATGCAGGCCTGGCATCCTGACCCACCACTGCTGCCGGGCCGTCTCCAAGTCCATCCACATGCTCCGCCCGCATCCTCTGTGCAGGGCCCTCCCAGGACCTCTATCTGACACCCCTCAGTCACACGGGGACAGTTACGCCACTGTGAACTGCTGCTGCCCTCACCACCCCTCTCCAGCTGGCCTGCAACCTGTGCAACCACCGCTGACATAGCTCCAGCACAGTAGGCGGGCCCGTCCCGTGGGGACCTCTCCCTGGCCATCAAGTGCTTCACTGGAGGCCAAGGCCTCTCCCAACTGCCCTGCCCAATTAGGCAAGTACTCTGTTAAAGCCCGGGCTTCTGGTAATTTATTCTACCCAGCTTTCCTAGCACTAACTTTCCCAAAGTCAAGTCCACAGCTAGAACAGGCAGGAATTGACAGGCGTCTCAGAAGCAAATTCTTACTCAGTTCCCACATGTGCCTCGACTGGCATGAGCCATGGCTTAAGAGCAACGTCTGCTGAACAAAGAAAGGACGGTTGCCATCCAGAGCAATTATTTTTGCTTTATGCTACCAGCTACACACAATGTTCTCAGCTTTACAATCGGTGAAGTTTTACAGCAGATCTAAATCTCAGCCCCGTAAAAGGAATCACAGAAGCAGGGTGTGATGCTAAAGCCCATTTGGCTGCAGGATGTCCAGCCATAAATGCCCCTGGCCTCTGTCGGGGATGCTGGCCTGGCACTGAGTGCTTGAGTAGTCCTGGCCGTGGGGCAGCTGCATCCTTGGTGGCTGACTGAGCACGGGTTTGGAAGCCCTCCCCAAGATGTGTCACATCTCCAGTTTCTTTTACAGAAAGGGAAGTTCTTTGTATGGAATTGTATTGGGGTCAGCTGGTGAGAAACGGATCTCTTCCGGGAAGTTACAGCAGGCACTAACCATCTTATGTCTCTGCAGACAACTTACAGGAAATGGCTTAGCAGAATTTTTCTTACTGCTTTTTATTTTTTCTGACTCTGTTTTTCTTTGCATAGGCATATCATATATCGTTGCCAAGTGTTGGGTGAATGTGAACTGATTGAAAGAGGCTCTATTTCCTGTGAACAATTTGTCCTTGCTCCATCCTGACAGTCACTTTCCTAGAACTTATTTAATTTCACATCTCAGCAAATACTGTATTATTTCTCCAGTAGAGTTGCCTTCTGATAGCATCAGTCTCCTGGTTATTTATCATACATATCTGTAATTGAATTACCTATTGCAGTAATGTAATCTACTCTCAAATGGACATAAAAATGCAACATAAAATAAAATTGTTCCAATGTGTACCTCCTTGTCATTCTACGTGAATCCTAGTGTAGCTGATTCCCCAGAGAGATGGTGACAAGTAATGAATGACAGATAGGAAGATAAAGATTAGTGAGTCCATGGCCTTCCAGAAATAAAAGAAATTCACCCTCTAAAACTTTATTCTCTTTTAAAATATAGTGGTTTTCAATATTAATCAGGAAGCCAATTCTAGTACATGTAGAAAAAAAAGAGTAAGGAATGGAATGATTTACTTTTTTCCAAATGCAACAGTACTAACCTAATATATTTTAAAACTTAGGAAAGAGAAGTAAAGTGCTCAACTTTGCTCTTGTCAAACAACCATTAATCTTGGACAATAAAAGAAGGTAAAGAAAAAAAGACAACAGCAATTCCTTTGAGAAAATTTTCTGTTTTCTTGAGCCCACCATTGGGTTCATCCTATTTTAAATGTCACACCCCAGGGAACTATATAACTTGTCTTTGAAGTTGCTTCAGAATACTCTGTGAAATTCAGAGCCTAGTTTCCCTAGCTCTAGAACCTTTAGATGGCAAAGCTTAATTGTGTCAATACCAGTACATTATAATAAGTTACTTGTTATACTGGACCTTCTCTTGGATCAAGCTTTTGTTTGCTTTGTTCTGTTTGGCATAAATTCTGAATCAAAACAAGTTTGTCTATGTATATTCCAGCTTACTTTAATTTTATTCCTCTTTTCTTGTCGTTAGAAATTGATTCTATTTATATATCTAAGATACCCAGTACCCGATAAATTCATCAAAGAAATCAGTGATAGCTTTAGCAAGCACAACAAAAGCTGCTTCTTCGAACTGCTTCCCAATGAACTAGCTACTCCTCACCTGTTGAATTTATCTTTAATATGTCACCAATTTGTGCAGGAATTAGAGACAGCAGATTGCCCCCTATCTACAGCTGATCGTTTCTACAAGGCAGCAAGCAGAGTGATAAAAGCCAGTAATTTTCAACAAAACTTCTGCATCTCAATTTTAAAAGGTTGCCAGAGACATATGTGAAAATGTCTACTTTATCAACAACAGTACACAAAGATAGTATAAACAGCTTAAAGTGCTTGTGTGTACTCATCTTAGGACTCAAGAAAATTGTTCGCTTTCTCTATATAAATATGCAAATAGACACGTGTGGGCAGAAATGTACCAGGTTCCGTGCACACACTTTGCACTTCAGTGCAACTCAATTTGCTCCAGGGCAAAAGCTACATTTTAAAAAATTTTATTTAACTCTAAACATAAAAACGTGTCACTTTGGTGTTATAATTATACTCCAAGCAATTTGTCTCCATACCTGTAGCAACAATGTCAGGAGCATTTTTAAACACAAATATGGTGTGATTTTAGAATCAAGAATTATGGGGGATTTACTGCAGGATGTGGGACTTTTCTCAAACACCTGTGCATAGACTACTCCAAAAACGGAATCCTTGACTCTGACATATTATAAACTAATTAACTTGTTCTGTCTCACAAACTGGAGGATTCTGTGATCCAAATTTCTTGTTAGGGATTAGTTCCTCACCTTAGTTAGCAACTCTAGAGTTGTTGATCACTTGTTTCCATAATGGAATGCCTTTAGACCTTTGGCTGGACCTTTAATGAAGGTCTGTTCCCCCCTCCGCCACTTTCCCGTATGCATATCAGAAGAAAAGCCTTAATTTCAATGACTTTATAACAACAAAAACAGACATTTGGAATCATTAAAAATAATCACGAAGTTAATAAAAATTATGTAATGATTCAGCTAAGCAGTTCTCTCTAGTATCAGGGGCATATGAGAGAGTCCCGAGGAACCGGCATCTGTTATTTTGAGCAATTAGCATACAACACAGAGAGAAGTTGGCTGCTTGTTAACATCTCCGATCAAGAATCTAAAGTGAAGCAAGATTTCTCACTGCAAAGCTGTGAATGGGGATTCAGAAGGTCTACAAACGCTAAAACTTAAGCAAAAGTTTAGGACATGCGTAATTCATCGTGCCCCACTGGCCGACATCTTTTAACAGCCACTGCACTATATGTTTCTATGTTTCATTCTATCCAGACATGGAGAAGAAATCATTTTAAAAGGAGACAGCAGTGAAGAGCACAGGTTTATTTTTACCAAGTTTTGAACATCTCAGAAACTTCTTTTGGACAAAGGCAAGCTTTACCACCCAGGAGACCAAAGTCTTTGCTCACAGCAGGAATCTCACAGCTGTTTGCCATTAAAACAACCAAATAAGTTACTGTAGTTTGTAAAAGGCATAAAATGATTAGCATCATCCACCTTCTCCCTATTAAGGAAGTACATACAAGGCTAAAAGCATGTAAGAGCAGGTACCAGCTCATCACCCCCCCAATTCCATGAGTGTGCAAATGATCAGAGTGACCCGTGCAGCACTGTGGATGAGCTGCTATTTCGTGGCAAAATTTCTGCAAGAAAGAAACTCAAGAAAAAAGCTTCAAGGGGCCCAAGCAGTTACATTTCAGACTGCTTTTTCATTTAAGACAAGCATGGCAAAAAATCTTTGGGGGTACAGAATCCCTGTTTCCTCTGCAGTAAACGCAGACATAGACAGGAATAGTTATTTAAATGATACACAAGGTAAGGTATTATCTGCCTGAACTGAAAGTGTGAATTGGTCACTCAAAATAGTGTATGATAAATTTTACCCTCTCTTCAATAATGAAAGTGGCATTAACTAGCAATTAATTTAGCAATCCTAATTAGGTGTTAAAAATCTTCCCTGGTAAAGTCTGTTTTTGTCTTTCTGTGTCTCCTTAGGAAAGACTAACTCTATAATTAATAACATATCTGTCGTTTCCAAAGGTGGCCATCGTGACAGAACTCTTCTGGATAAGCTAACTGTGACATACAATTGTTTTGCTTAAATACGAGATTCAACATAAACCTCAAGTAAAAAAAAAAAAAGATGCGACAATTATTTGTAACTCCTGGCATTTTAACTAATGTGCACCTGAGAACTTAATGTCAATATTAAACATAACTCACCTTATCTTCACTCAATTTCGATTTCTTTCTGAGTAAATACAGCGGTCACAGGGAGGAAGACAGATGCACAAACAGGAACAGTTTACAAGGATACGTTTGTCTCTGAAAGGAGTCTTTCTACTTAAGGGCCTTGAGTTTGGAAACCACCTTTCCTGTCCCTTCTTCTAACAAGGCTGACAGCTCCCTCAGGTCAACTGACCAACTCCTCCACCATCCTCCACCTCTGTGAAATCACTGCAAGATCCGCCTGGTCTCGCTCTGCTGACTCGGACCTCCACCCACTCACCCAGCACCGAGGGCTCCTAGCATCCTCTCGCCCTCTTCCTGAGCTCGCTCTCAGCGCCCCCTGCCGGGGATCCCGGGGACGCCGCAAGCGCAGGAAAGTTAAATCCCAACTCTGAATAGCCGCATCCAGGTACAAAGCGAGGAAAGGGCGAGGAGGTGAACGCGCTTCCCGCCAAAGCCCGGGGAATCGGGATCTGACTGAGCTAGGCCGGGCACCGAGCGCCGCGGGGAGCGATCCCGGGGAGATCACTCCTCGGCGGCGGCTCCATCGCACGTCTTCCCTCCGGCGCCCAGATCTACCTCCGGCCCCGAAATCCTGAGCCAGGGGATGCGAAATCGTGGAGCGGCGTAGAGATGCCCGCGGAAACGGAGTGGCCTGGCTACAGCCCATGGAGCAAGTGGTTCCCCAGGCCCCTACATCCCTGGCCGCGGCGTTCTGGGCGACCGTCAGCCTCAGTCTCCCTCATTAACCAAAGCGCTCGGTGGAGTTGAGCCCAAGTCCCACCGCCTCCCGGGTTCTCGCGGGCGCCGCAAAGCCCCAGTAACTCGCCCAGAAAAACCCTGCCCCGGGCGGCGATTACCGGACTGCGAAGTGTCGGCCACCGGGACCCCTGCTTTTAGCTCCCGACGATACGAGCCTGGACACGCGCCGGCTGCGTGCAAAGACCTCCACTGCGCACCTTATGGAGGTGTTGGGTAGGGGTGCCCTCTCTCCCACCGCCCGGGCGCCCACCGGGTCGCTTCCGCTCCTTACCTCTGCACACTCAGACCTCTGCAAAGGCAGAGACACAAACTTCCAGCCCGTGTACTAGCTCAACTGTGCGCGCCCCTGCACTGACGGTAGTCCTGACCCTGCCCCCGGGCTGCCCCCCGCCCAGTGCCTGCAGATCGACCCGGCCCGAGATCGACTCGACGCACCCGCCGACCACTGCCGCCCCCGGGTCCTGGCCCCAAAGGGACTCGGTCGGGGCTGCGGCTACGGCCACGCGGGGACGGGGCGGGGGGGGGGGTCGCTCACCAGGTGGGAGGCGCGCTCCTCGTGCCAGTCATCCAGCGCCGGGGACCCGGAGCGGCTCTGAGGGTCTTCTTCAGCGCCCGGCGAGGGAAGTCGAGGCAGCAGCCGCCGCCCCCCGCCACTTGCCCAGAGCCACCCCCAACTCGCTGCGCTCCGGGCTGGGGGGCCGGCTCGAGCGCCAGGCGCACCGTCCCCGGGCGCACGGCCGGACCGGGGTTGAGCAGGTTCGCGCCCAACGGGGTCGTCGGGCGAAGAGGCAATTTTGGGTGCTCCAGCCAGCTCCGCAGAGGAGCCCAAGTGGGAGAGGGGAGCCCCTCGGATGGGCCACAAGGGCCGGGCCGCCCCAGCCGAGAGAAGTGGAGGGTGGGGGCCGCCGCCGGGGAGGGACCGCGAGCGGCCAGGGGCTGCGGAGTCCACCCGCGGCGGGAGCGCGGCGCGCGGGAGCCGACGCAGGGACAGAAGCCGCCGCCGGCGCCGCCTTCCCGGCGAGTAGAGCTGCGCGGGGAGTACTGGCCGGGAGCGCGGGGCCGCCTCGCCCCGCCCCAGGCCCCGCCCAGGACCCCGCCCCCTCCGCCGCGCCTCCTCCTCCTCCTCCTCCTCCTCCTAGCCCGGCTGAAACCCGAGCGCTCCACCCCGTTTCTGACCTCCCTGGGCCCCTCCCCTGACACCTCCCCTTCCCGGGACCGGACCCCCTCCGCTCCCCCGGCGTCCCCCTGGACTCCAGGGGCCCCACTGCTGCCTGCCCAGTGCGACTGCGCCCGAGCGTGGACTTTCAGGGACGCCCTCTCCCCCGCCTTGCAGAGACTTTCTGTAGCTCCTCCGCCCCCGGTCCCGCAGCTCCGACGTGGCTGCTGCGGGGGGAGGGGACCTGGGGAGAGTGGGGGGGTCGGCATAAAGGGCCGTAGGCAGCGCGGGCGGAGACCCGAGATGTGGCGCGTCCACTCCGCCGGCCTCAGCTCCAGGTACGTGCGCGTCCCCCGGCTGAATCCGGCCGTGTGATGAGAGCGGGGGCAGGGGCCGCGGGGTCCTCCCGACTCCGACTCTGTGATTTTGTTCTTTCTGTGCGACATCCTCCTGCGCGCTCTGAGCTGGAAACTTCTTAAAGACCGAGGGAGTTGCTGCGGGTTCTTGGAGGAGCGATTTGGGGGTGCGCCTCCCGGCTAGATCGGCTCAGTTTCAGCAGAGTTGAGTTAGAGAAACGAACAGATGCAGTGAACCAGGGAGGCAGGTCAGGGGTCCCCAGGTGGCCACGCTGAGCCAGAGAGGGGGCCGCCAGATGGACAAAGTCATCTCGACCAATTATGGGGCAAATGTTATTGATACTTGCTGCCCTTTTGCCGAATCTTTAGCCTTTATCGAGCGAGTACTCAGGTGAAAAGATTCTTAATTGGAAAGCAGAGTACCTTTCAAGACTCCTGGAATTTGTTGCAAAATTTGTTGATACTCTGTTGCAAAACTTCGGTAGGGAAAGCTGTAGGGCCGCGCCTGACCCTTTCCTTCTGGATGGGGGTGGGGAACAGTCTCTCTGGGCCCTTTTTTCTCCATCTCGGCCTCAAAGGGTGGCTTTCAAGTTTCCGTTGCGTAAGGAAACTCATGAACGTCCCCACCACGACCCTCTTACCGCAGTGACAATGGAAAGCTCTACGGCCCACATTCACACAGCCGCTCCAGGGCCAGTGGCCGGGTCTTGGGATTCCCGATAGTGGGAGTGGCCCAGCGTGCCCAAGACTGTGCCCTTGAGTTCAGCTACAAGACAAAGAACCCATCTCTGGCTGCAAGATGTCATGGCTCCCGCTATAGCCACGCAGATCCAAGAGAAAAACAATCGGAAAACAAATTGACATTGATTTGTCTTTAGTTTCTAGAAATATTTTTTTTAATAAAAGAATTAAATGAAAGTAGTTCCGCAGGTTTCCATGGAAGCTCAGCCCAGCCTCAGAACTCCAGTCTCTCTGTAGCGCTGGTGATGGAGCTGCTGTGGGTACTCAAGGCCTCACTCGGATTTCCTTTAAGACGTCCGGAGGAAATGTCAGTAGCTGGGCGGGTCTCAGAGGTGCATTCTTCCTTGGGTTGTGCTGGGAGCGCTCAGGCCTGGTGCCTGGCAGCTGCCGGGCTCCTGGGGCCTTAATGAAAAGCTTAACACGCCTCCTTCTGTGCTTGACACGTGGGGCACTAGCTCCATTCCCGACATTCCGATTCTCCTGTTTACGTGGCACAGAGGCCCAGGAGCGCTCCCCCCCGGAGGAGGAGGCTGGCCAAGGTCTAGCCCGACTGCTCTGTCCCTGGGGAGGTGGGAAGGGGAGGGAGGACACTGCCCTACACCTGACCTTGCAACCCTTGGGTGGATATGCTGACCTTGTATCCTCCAGATGCCAGGGCAAAGGGAGAAAGAAACTAGAACCCAAATGTGTTTAACTACTCCTTGTTCTTTGCCCCTCAACACTACAGTTAAAGGCGTTAAAAAAAAAAAAAATTCTCTGCATATAGAGAGCTAAGCAGTGGGAAGGAAGTAGCTATCTACTCCATAACCCAGGAGGGCTAGTAACATTTAATTCAATAAGTTATGTAACTTTATATGTATGTTTGGGGGGGTCGATTTTACAGGTACGTTACAGACTATACCAAAGCATTATTAAAATATGTATTTTTAGTGATAATGAATTACAAATACATTAATAATAAAAATAAGGAATGGGAGAAACCAAATAATAATTTAGGGTGCATCCTTAGTTTTAAAGCAAAATGGAACTAAACTGAAGTCATGACTTTGCCTTGTGACCTGGAGAAAGTTCCTGAACTTTTCTGAGGTATAGTTTCTTCATCAGGAGCTTAAACAAACCTGATGTCACATAGGTCCTTGTAAACATTAAAGGAAAAAGAAAGTGACATAAGTGAAATACTCACCCAGGGCCCAGCACAGAAGTAGGCTCTCTACAACAAAAATTATTTAAAAGAATCCACAGGTGTTTCCTTTTTCCAAATGCAATTTCTGGGATTTTTCCTTAGAACTACTCACTGAAGAAATTCTGACATTAAGCTGCTACACATTACAGTCAAAACTGGAGGTGATCATTTCAAAACAAAACTGTTTAGTTCTCTTCCTTTAAAAATGAAATCATAGCTTTCCCTAAACTGTGTTAGGTAAGCCATGCAGTTAATGTAAAAGAATGAGAAATCCAACCAAACACATGGTGGAAATGATGAATTCTGGGGCGCTGATTCATGTGATTTGAAAAACGCCATCCATTTCCTGATTCACCTCAGTTTCTGGGTGGAACTATGAAGGATCTCTTATGTCTCTGAAATAAGTAATTGATTTTGTCTTGTCTTTTCTTCCCTCCCTTGTGCTTGAATTCCAGCCACATGGTTAAACTGCCAACTTAGAGGAGAGAAGCTGGGAGGGGGCTGCAGAGAACATCTCACCCAGAAGAGATCATGATGCTGCTGTGGGTCACAAGTGACCTTAAAGGGAAACCTTGCTGTTGGTGATCCTTACAATGCGATGAGATTATATTCATATCATGAAAAACTTCAGCCCAGAAGTTGTGACTCTAGACATTTACATCGTAACTGGATTTTCCTACCAATGAGGCGGGAACACGTAACAATCACCATCAACATATGTTCTCTTTTCACCCCTGTTTTCCTTCTTTTAGATCCATGGCATTTAAGAATTGGAACAACTGCTGGATCATCTGATCAACCCCATCAGTTTTTTTTCTTAAAATGGCCAAACATTGATAAAAAGATATCTGTTTGAGCATCACTAAAATTGCACAATGCTGCTTTTTGTTCACCAATTTTAAGTATTTGGAAGACCCATGAATAAGGTTGCAGGTGACATTGGGATGCTCCCCAGAATTTTTACAGATGAAGAATCACCGAGAAAGGAGAGTTCAGGGAGTCATCAGCTCCTACTCACATCCCTTGAGCTTCCCCAGAAACTCTTTAGGTTTTTTTTAACCCAAGAAACGCTCACTTCCCTTTTAGTGTAGCAGCCCACTCCCCTGGCAGAGGTAAGCAGACCAGTTTTATTCCAAAAAAGCAGCCCAGGAACTAGGATAGAATGGAAAAAATAGTTATGACACATCTGAGCATGGGCATGGGACAAAGTGCAATTTCCTGGACCTTAAATGGAAGGACCAGGCCAACCACGTGGGCACCAGCGCTCTGCCAGTCTGTGCACTGGACATTCCATCGTGTCCCCTTCTCTGAAGTCTCAGTTTCCACCCAAGTCCATCCAGGGCCTGCTTCAAGCTTCCCACGTCTGGTCAGGTGAACATGCTTTGCCACTGCTGGTTGTTCCGTGCAGATTAGCACAGAGTAACCTGGCCCTCGCCCCATCCAGGTGAGCTCTGCTCACCAGTGAGCTCTCTTGATCTCACTTCACAGGTGAAAACCACCTTCCCAGACATCACAGCCACGTTCAAGGGAACAGCCTGCTTAAAATCTATCTACTGCGGACCTCAGCAAGAACTCAAGGATACAGCGATCAGGGCATATATTCAACAAGAAATGCTCACTTATTTTTTACTTAGAAAAGCTTAGTAATTAATCTCACTTTCAGTAAGGGTCTATTAATAAAAGATGTGTTTTACCTCAGCTATGTATCCAGAAGACCAAAGTATTCTAGAAATCTGAAGTATTTTTCCTGGTGTTTATGGTTAAATGTCTAGATATATTTTTCTAGCAACCCACTTTCCTTAAAATAAAATCGGTATGCTCAGAATATCTGAAGTCGCCTTTTTATAAGTATTGTATGGGCGGGGGGTGGGGGGGGGAAATGCTAAGTTTAAAAGATTGCGGGAATACCTACAGGAAATGCAAATGGTTTACAGCATGGAGATAAAACACTCCTGAGCGTAATTTTCTGACATTGAGCCTTGTATATATCTTGAGTATCTATAAGCAAAGAAAGACTGTACCTTTAAATATATATATATGTTTGATACTTATTAATCAATGTCCTCTATATTCCTCTGTCTTTGGAAAGAGAGCTTTGGTGGGGAAATAAGTACATTTGGGAATATATTTTTTAAAATAATGCTTATCCTACACAGATTTAGAAACACAAATTAGTCTGTCTTAGTTTATTCCATCATTTACCAGGGAGATCAACTCATAATGATCTTGAATTCAATGAAAAGAATATCTACTAAGTGAAATTACACCAGTAAGCAAAGTGTCTTCTGAAGCAAATCAGCAGGAAGATGAAGTGTTAAGGATCCTGTCGCACCGTCTGTCAAATCTCATTTCAGACCCTCCTTTCCATTCCCATTATCGTTGCCTTAATGCAGAATGTCAACTTCTCTCACCCAAAATACCAACCCCTCCTCTTACCTGTCTCCCTGTAACCCGTAGTCTATATCACTACACCACAGTGATCATCTGCAAACAGCAACCCCTGCCCCCATCACCCTTAATAACATAGACCCCCTGATTATATTTAAACTGTAATCTTCCTGGCTTTGAAAATAATTTTTTTTCTTGCACCTAGGTTTGACTGTGGAATTTAGCCATGACGAATAAGATGTAAGTCCCTGGGATTCCAAGGAAGGCTTCATAAAGGGGGGCAACACCTACCTGGGTGTACTCTTTCTTGCCCTTCCCTCCCCCTTCCAGATTCCTGTCTGGAACTTGGTTGTGATAGTTGAAATTCCAGCCACCATCTTGGACTTGTAAGGTAACCTTAGGATATAAGCCATGAGCTAAGGATAGTAAAGCTGGGAAGAAAAAAAAAAAAAAAGGCCTGAATCCCTATTGACTTTACGAAGCCTCCTTATCAGCCCAGGATTGCTACCTGCAGACTTCATAACATGAAAAAGAAATGACTTCCCCTTCTGTTTTATCCATCATTGTCTCTATTCTGGTTTTTGCAGAAGAATGGGATTTCTAACTGACAGAACATGTACGACTCTTCCAGATCCAGCATCCCTGCAGGTTCATCTCTCAGCATTACCACCCATGCAGCCCTCCTTCTCTCCATCCCTCCCTCCCACACTGCTTTTCTGCTTTCAGTATAGCTTGTTGCCTGGCATGTGCCCGGCACTTGGATGCAGGTTGAGTAGAAGGGAGAGCAGCATAGCCAATGCCCGCCCTGTCAAAATTACCTTGGGGAGGTGGGAATCAATGACTGATCTCACAAGTATGTCAGCATAAGCCCTGGGAAGTGCTATGAAAGACAAGTTTAGGAGTGTCTGCTTTAGTCTGGGGAGTCAGAACAGGCATCATTGAGAAGGTGGCATTTGAGCTGACATTGGAAGGATGAGTAGTGACTAACAAGAAAATGGGGGAAGAGAGTAAGATTCCAGGAAAAAGCAGAAATATTTAACTTTAGAAGTTAACTTATACACAGTTGTTAAAATATCAAGGATAGTAATCGTAATTGCAAAAGAACAACCAGAGATACAATCTTCTAAAACAGTAGAGAGGAAAAAAGATGAAATAAAGACAACTTGCTCAATCCAGTAGAAGGCTAGAAAGGGAACGAAGACAACTGTAAAGAAAAAAGTTGTAGAAAGAAAAACTAGAAGAAATTAAGTAAATATATAAAATCTGGTTATATCAGAAAGCACAATACCCAAAGGGGAAAATACACCAGACAAACATCAGTCAGAATAAAGCTAGTTTACAAATACTAATACCAGAAACACAGATATTTAGATTAAAATATTTTTCAGTAAAAATATTTACTATCTAAAAACGATTCAGTTCATTTGGAAATACAGATACGTATACAACTAACAAAAGAGTTTCAAAATATAAAAAGTAAAACTCTACAGTATTGTAAGGAAAATTCACAAATCCTCAATCATTGATGGAGCATATTTCTCTCACTAATTGACGGATCCACAGGAGAAAAGAATTGTATGAATTTAGATATCCTGAGAAAAGCAATTAGCAAGGTTATTCTAATGGTGTATCAAATGCTCATGCAAGATTTAGAAAAATTAATCAAGTCTGGGGCCGCAAAGCAAGTCTCAATAAATTCTGAATAGTTAGTACCATGATTAGGTTACAAGTTAATAATTTAAAAAAGAATTTAGAAAACTTCACATTTGTCAGTTGTAAGCCATATTTCTAATAACACATGTGACAAAGAAGACATAATGGAAATCAGAAAAATTCATATGTTGCATAAAAATACAACATGTAAAACTTATGTGATATAGGTAAAGTCATATTTACAGAGAAATTTAGCCTTAAGTACTTATATTAGGAAGGAAGCAGTGAAATTTTTTTCTTCCAGCTTTATTGAGACATAATTGACATGCAGCACTGTATATGTTTAAGGTGTACAGCATAATGATTTGACTTACGTCATAAAAAGATTGTCACAGTAAGTTTAGTGAACATCCATCGTCTCATATAGATACAAATTTAAAGAAATAGGAAAAAAATGTTTTTTGGGGGGGATGAGAACTCTAAGAAAGACTGCAATTAACAAGCTAAATGTCTAACTCAAAAACCCAGAAAAAGAACAGAGCAAGGAAAATAATGTAGTTACTATCACATTTTAATGAAATAGGCTATAAAGATACAATACAGGGAATGGACAATACCGAAGCTGTTTTTAAAAAATCATAAAAGATTAATAAAATAGACCTCTGAAAAGATATGTAACTCACTAGAAAAAAATCAGCTTTAGAAAACTAACTAAAGAAGAAATGAAAATCCAAAAACACTTATAACCATTAAAGAAACTGAATCAGTAAAAAGAACAGGCAAACAGGCCTGCATGGTTTTCTAGGAAGATTCTACAAAATATTCAAGACACAATTAATCCCTATTCTATGAAAGTTATTCCAATGAATACAAAACCCATAGACCAAACTCCCCAAAATTCAAGGATGTTCTAATGAGAACATATACCAATATAAAGCACCTCATCAACAGAATAAAAAAGAAAAATCGTATGATCATTTGAAAAACTACAAAATATGCTTTGATAAAATTCAACATATGTTTATCATTTTAAAAAACCTCTTAGCTATGAGACTAGTAGTAGAGACCTAAATGTAAGGCTGGACACTATAAAACTCTTAGAGGAAAACATAGGAAGAACACTCTTTGACATAAATCACAGCAAGATCTTTTTTGATCCACCTCCTAGAGTAATGGAAGTAAAAACAAAAATAAACAAATGGGACCTAATGAAACTTAAAAGCTTTTGCAGAGCAAAGGAAACTACAAAGAAGAGGAAAAGACAACCCTCAGAATGGGAGAAAATATTTACAAACGAAGCAACTGACAAAGGATTAATCTCCAAAATAAGTAAACAGCTCATGCAGCTCAATATTATAAAAACAAACAACCCAATCCAAAAATGGGCAGAAGACCTAAATAGACATCTCTCCAAAGGAGACATACAGATGGCCAAGAGGCACATGAAAAGCTGCTCAACACCACTAATTATTAGAGAAATGCAAATCAAAACTACAGTGGGGTATCACCTCACACCTGTTAGAATGGGCATCATCAGAAAATCTACAAACAACAAATGCTGGAGAGAGTGTGGAGAAAAGGGAACCCTCTGGCACTGTTGGTGGGAATGTAAATTGATACAGCCACTATGGAGAACAGTATGGAGGTTCCTTAAAAATCTAAAAATAGAATTACCATATGACCCAGCAATCCCACTACTGGGCATATACCCAGAGAAAACCATAATTCAAAAAGACACAGGCACCACGATGTTCACCGCAGCACTATTTACAATAGCCAGGTCATGGAAGCAACCTAAATGTCCATCAACAGATGAATGGATAAAGAAGATGTGGTACATATATACAATGGAATATTACTCAGCCATAAAAAGGAACGAAATTGGGTCATTTGTAGAGACGTGGATGGATCTAGAGACTGTCATACAGAGTGAAGTAAGTCAGAAAGAGAAAAACAAATATCATATATTAACGCATATATGTGGAACCTAGATAATGGTACAGATGAACCGGGGCAGGGCAGAAGTAGAGGCACAGATGTAGAGAACAGACGTATGGACACCAAGGGGGTAAAGTGGTGGGAGGAGGTGGTGGTGAGATGAATTGGGCAATTGGGATTGATATGTATACACTGATGTGTATAAAATGGATGACGAATAAGAACCTGCTCTATAAAAAAATAAATAAAATAAAATTCAAAAATTCCAAAAAAATTAGACTAGTAGTAGAAAGAAATTCAACTAATCTAATAGACTATACACACACCATAAAAACCCCAAACTTGACGTTTAATTGTGAAAAGTTGGAGATATTTACTTGAAAGAGAAGATCAAGACCAGCATGCACATATCAACACCTTTATTCAACACAGAAACAATGGTTGAAAAGGAAGGAACAAACTTTAAATTGCAGACTGTATAAGTGTCTCCAGTAAAAGCACTTAAGAACATCTACAGATAAATACTTAGAATAAAGAGAAAGTTCTGCAAGGTTGCTAGATAGAATCTCAACATACAAATCAATTGTGTTCCCATAAGCCAGCAGCAAATAGCAGAAAATATAATTTAGAAAAGATAACATTAACCAAAAAAAAACAACTGTTACCTAGGAATAATGTTGGCAAAAGATATGTTGAACCTTTGTGGAAAACTTATAAAACTAAATTTTAAAATCCTACAGATGATCTAAATAAATCAATCCTATCTCACATTCAAGGGTGGAATGATTCCGTGTATAATATCTTGAACATGACATATTCATTTCGAAATGTCCATCTTCCACAAATTAATCCTTAAACACAATGTAGGTCCAATCAAGATCTCGACTGGCTCTATGGAACTTAGGTAGATCCTAAAATGTATAAGCAAGACAAGAGCAAATGTTTAGGAGTGGTTACATAACTTCTGTAGAAAATGAACAAGATAGATGGGAGTCATTAGATATCAGTACTGTTCATAAAGCTATAGCAGTTATGGCATTTATATATTGGCACAGAGAGAGACAGAGAAAACAATGGAGCAGAGGGCCCATAGACAGACGCCCACATATGCCAGCTGTAACATGTGACAAAGGGGCTCACTGGAGAGAAGTGGGGCTCAAATGGGTCTAAGACAATTGACTATCCCGATGCAAAAACATTTCATCAGATACTTCCCTCAAGCCAGTCATAGAAATAACTTCAAAGTTAGATTAAAGCCAAAGTGAGAAGCAGAATATTCAAACATTTAGGAAAACATGTTAAGCATCTATCTATATGACCTCTGGGTAGGGAAGCAGTTCTCAAAATAAGATACAAAGACCAGTCTTAAAGAAAATAAAAAAGATCGATACAGCAAACAACATTAAAGTTTAGAACTTTCATATGACAAAATACAACTTAAAGTAAGCCATAGCCCGGGAGAATTGTCAGTGCATACAAATGACAAAAGGTGGTAGACAGAATGTATCTTCTAACTCCCACACATCCACTGGAGAAGGAGGAAGCAATAGAAAAATGTGCAAATGGAACAGGAAGCTCAGTGGCCAATAAACACAAGAATAGAATACAACCTCCCTAATAATCATGGAAATTTAATTAAAGCAAGATGGCACAATGCCAAACCAATCAGAGTGGCAATAACGAAAAAGTCTGGCAATACCACCTGCTATCACATATTGACTAGGGGAACTTAGAGGTGTAAACGGGTACAATCACTTAGGAAGGCATTTTGGCCACCCCTATAAAGTTGAAAATGTACATTCCATACAGCTCAGTGGGCAAAGTTTCAGAGGACATTCAGTATATTGCCAGTTCATATAAAGTAGTAAAACCAAAAATCATATCTGTATAACGTATGGATATATACACAGTAGTTAAATAGCAACAGAGATGATAAACATTCATGTCTGGGGAGGGAGGGGAGAAGGAGAATTTAGAAAGATAAACAAGGGACACCAACTTTATCTGTGATTCTGTTTTCCATTAAAAAAAATAAGATATGAAGCAATATTGAGAAATGTTAAGATTGGATAAAGCTGGTTTGGTGGGTGTTCATTAGATTATTATCCTTTTCTGTATGCTCACAAGATTTCGTAATTCAATAAAGAAGGTTCATGGGAAGTAAGAAAGTGCACACAGTAGGCAAAGAAAACTCATTAGAGCAGTTTTGTCCTGAAGAGGAACAAAAGGACTGGTGGCAGCTGGAGAGTTGTGTGTACAGAGGGCTATTTATTAAAGTGGGTCATTTGAAGCATGTTTATACATTGATTGAAATACCTTCAGAGACAGACAGAAATTGCCTATGTAATAGAAGAAAAAAGGTAATACCAGGAACAAAGTCCTTGGAAAAATAGGAGATAATAGAATTTGTGTTTGGAGAGAGCAGGGGTTTGTCTTAGCGTTGTCATGGGAGAGAGGGCCAGGGAGAGACCAGGCACAGGCAGGAATGGACTTTTGTTGGTACAGATGCACGCCTGCCCTTCTGATAACTTTTGTCTTCCTAATGAAGTATGATGTCAGGTTCGGCTGGGGAGTAAGTAGAGGGCATGAAGTTTAGAGAAGAGAAGCTGTGAAATCAGCATCTTGGAAATCGGGAAAACAAACTTACTGGGATCTCCATGCTGCACTGAATGACAAATGAGGCTTGTGGTCGTCATCATAAAATGAACCCCATCCACATGCTAGTGACATTTTCTCCAGCAAAGTTCAGCAGCCAAGGCACTGGTGTGGGGAAGGCTATTGATTGGGTCCAACCAGGAGATGGTTTCTCCAAGCAACGGAAAAAGAGAAAAGCAGGAAAACGGAAGATGTTTATAAGCAAGTGACTTTACAGTTTTCAATGGAAGCCAACTAAGGAGGACGTGGGGACAAAAATGATGGTGTCAGTGGACTGGAGGATAAGATAAAGTCAGGAATCACTGCAAGGGATCCCTTTGAAAGTGAAGCAGAAGAAGTTGTTATGGGGGAGGGGTAGGTTGAGGAGGTGCAGTGCATCAAGGTGTTTCCATGGAGACGGGGGCCAAGGGGGAGAAGTCAGTGGTTGTTGAAAGTGGGGAGGACAGATGGGTCACGGAACAGAAGCCCAGCATCTTAGATGTGTGATCAGTGTAGGTGCTGAAATCCCCAGGAGGAGCCTTCAGTTAGAGAGGCAGGGTGACCCAGGCAGGTCAGCAGACAACAGCCACGAGAAAGGGGCACCACCTTATTCATTTTACAGAGTTTGAAAATATGGTTCAGAGAGAATGAGTCTCTATGAAATAACCCACAAGCTAATAACTAGAGGAACCCAGAAGGGTTGGACACCAAATGCCACCCTCTTCCCACTGTACTAAACTTCTCATACAAGTTTCAACACAGTAAACCTGAATAACTGTGCAATGGAATTCGATGTTAACCTGTATCTCTTCTAGAAGGAACTGATCATCACAATCCTTAACCAGTGTGACTAATCAGAAATATCTCGGGAGTTTGTCAACAAACACAAGCCCAGGCTGACCCTCAACCCAGTGAATTCGTCTCTAGGGGGTGAGTTCAGATATGTGATTTTGAAAAAGCTCTCTGGGTGAGTCTGAAACACAACCCATATTGACTCGGGTTACTGTCAGTTCAAAAGCTTACTTCTCTCTAAATCATGAGTGGTTCTGTTAGTCCTGAGGAAGAAATGATCCAATAGAACAAAGGCTTGAGTGCTCAACTGGGAGTGTTTTTCTATCCATCTCTAAGCTTCTGGAATTCTTGCTCTGAGTAGCCTATAGAGCAACTCATTCCATACTAAGCTGTATTGAGAGACGTTTTTCTGTTTAGAATCTTATATGATCAGAGCAGATTCTTAATATTTGCTCACCTTGCCCCAAAATTCATTAAAAATCAACTTTTATCATTGATTTCTATAGAATATTTTGTTTATCTGTAGTATCTCCTGCAAAATGTTGACTTGATTATTAGTTTAGAGATTGCCTGTATTATGAGAGCCTCTGTCTCTGTCTCTCCCTTTCTGCCTCTGTCTCTCTCTCACACACACACGCACACACATACACACACTTTTCTCTTCTGCTAGGATCAGATTTTGCAGCTTCGTGCATGGATGAAAGCACCTTCTGTGGGATATGGACTGAGAAAGGATTCCCCACTGAGTAGCACCAAGACCATTTTGACCATTGTTTACTCTCTCCCTACCCTAAATTCTCAGCTCAACCAGCACAGACATGTTTCTTTAATCATGCAAGCATAGGAGCTACAATAATATTTATTTCACCTTTCACTGCCCCCAGGAGATGATATCATTCCAGCTCACCCCGGGGGAAAATGTATGACTCTCAGGTGGGTGAGGAAATGGCCTGTAGGTACCTCATTCCCAGAAAATTATGCCACACCTGCCAGCCTCCACCGAGCCCAATACTGCTACCCTCTCCGAGTAGGCAGGATTGTCTTCTTTGTCATTCCTCAGAGCCTCGTGCTGTTCAGGGCACGTGATTCATCTATGGTGACTGCTCAGGTGAAGTCACAAACATCTGAGGCTCAGACAGTCCCCAGCCAAGTGTCTTACAGTGTGTCTTTCATGTATCAATAGTTGACATGTGTTGAGTATTTTCTGTTTACCAGGCTCTGGGCTTAAAGGTTTAAGCTATTAACCTGATAAGTCCTCACAAAATCTCTGCGTGCTGGAAACGACTATTATCACCACTTTATGGATGAGAACACTGAGGCAGAGAGATTAAGTCATTTCCCCCCCAATCAGACAGCTGGGAGGCATAGATGGGATTCAGATGGCTGTCCTGAGGCTGGATCTTCTCTACCACCACTACTATGCACTAGACCAGAGGTTGGTGAACTTTTCCTGTAAAGACCAGGTAGTAAATATTTAGGCTTTGTGAGCCATGGGGGTCTCTGTTGTAACTCCAGACAAGAGATAAATGAATTGTGTTCCAACAACACTTTATTTACAAAAGCAGGTGGAGGGCCACTTTTGGCCCCCAGGTGGCTGATCCCAGTGGCGCCCAAAATTGAACATGCCTCAGAATCATTGGGAGAGTTCATTAAAATCAAACTGGTGCCCAACACCCTCCCGAGTGTCTAATTCATTAGGTCTTGAGAGAGGCCCAAGACTACATCTTTAACTGTCTCCAGGTGATGCCAATGCTGTGGGTCTGGGGATTGCCCTTTGAGAACGGCAGCCACAGAGAATGTTAGCACACACGGCCTGCATGTTATCTTCCGAAGGTAAATCAGAATTACCGTAAAGTCTTGCCATTCCTATAACTTCCCCTTTGCAGTCTTTACTCTCAGGAATTTTGTTTCCTTCCCCTTTGCAGTCTTTACTCTCAGGAATTTTGTTTCAGGAACATCAGCTCTTCAGACCTGGACCAGATTTTATCTTCTTGGCATTCACAGTGCCGGCATAGTGGCTTATGTTACCCGGAGTTCAAAACTATTTTCTTGTAGAGTGAAAACAAAATGAATGACTCTAGTGCTCTGTTAGATTATTTCTAACATTTTTTAGAATGTGACAAAAATACTAAGGATTTCAGTAAATTGCTCAGACTCAGAGCATGACATGACCCAGTGTGGGGAAATCATTTGTATGGTACAGTAGCTAATTTTTCCCACTTCACAAATTTAAGGAAAATCTACATTTTAAAACAGTCCTGAGTTTTGTCCAAGTCACATTAAATGTAGCCTGCTCGGAGTTGCCATTCTCCATAGAAGAAGCCCTTGCCTGTCAAAATATTCCTTACAGATTGGAGACAAAAGGAGTTGTAGGTTCTAGGATTTCACAAAAGGCATTAGCAATCTAGGCAACAACAGATCTTACTGTTAAAAGATTGGGTTAAGGCTGACTGGACACGTGTAGAAATAACTCGAGCACAGGATACCTGTCCGGATTGACTCCCCTTCGGGGTAAGTGGCCAGATGTAAGGCAAGGAGCAAACCACTTACAAATCTCAGTGTCCTGGCCGAACCATAAGGGCATCAGGGCCCCTGGTTCTCTTTATTTAGAAAAACGGGTGGGACATTTAAATGTTCTCCAAACTATTTGAAATAAAAGAAAAAGGAATCTTGTTGAGCTTCAAAGTATGATTTTTCCTTTCTTTTTTCCCAGTTCTGGGAAAAACTGAATGCAGCAGCAGAGTGAAAAGATTGTTCGCTGTGTTTGGGACCCAAGCGTCAGGACTGTCCTGCGTCCAAATGTTAATTTGAACTGACAGAACACTCTCAACACTTTAATTTTATTTCATAACAAAAAAGGCAAACTTAATTTCTAAGTGTTCCTTTTCCAAGTTTAATGGCTCCTATTCCCAAGGTCGGCAAACAGATGGAGTTGAAGGCGAGAATGTATAATTGCAGATTAAGAAACTGCAAAATTAATATTACTTTGTTAATGTCAAGATAAGATTTGAGAGCCAAATGGGATTTTCAAGATCATTGATCTTGAACTTCATCACACAGATGAAGACACTGAGCCTGGAGAGACTATGTGTCCCTTCTGGATTCCCAGAGCCAGCTGGGGACAGAGCAACATCTGATCCCGGCCTCCCGGCACGTAAACCAGGCCCCCTGCCCCTATGCTTCACTCTCCCCGGTAATTCCTTACAGGAAAGGGGCTGCGATTTACCTCTCACTGCTTCGTCTTCCGATGGGCATGTATGTGCACAGGTGCACACGCATCTATAGTAATTATTTGGCTATACATTTGAGTTTAGTCCCCCATTTTCAGATATTTCATAATTTACTTGGATCTGTCAGCAAAATATTGTACAAAGACCATGAAAGAATTATTCAAGTATGACTTAACCTCGTTATGTGTGGTAACAAGGATTTAATTGGACTTTATATGACAGAGACGCAAAATAACAGGGGCTTAAACCCTGGGGGCAAAGGAAAAGCCAGGGCTGTGATGATAGATCACTTCCAAAATTCCTCAGGAGCCTGGCTCCTCTCTGGGGCCATTCCTAGTGGGCTTCCCATGTCTTCACGGTCCAACATGTTTAACCACCACCCCAAAATTCCAACCATGAAAGAAGGGAGGGGAAGAGAAAGGGAATGCAATACTCTTTCTCATGTGGACATGCCCTGGAGGCTGCACACACATGACCTTGGCTGGAACTTAGTTACGTGGTCAGATATAGATTCTGAGTCACCATGTGCCCAGCTAAATATAGTATATGGAATTACATACTATAGAAGAAACAATGGTTATTGCTTTTGCATTAGTTCTGTCTTAATTGGCCTTTCTGGCCATCCAAATATCCAAGCCTAATCATCTTCTCATGTGAAGACACATCCAACTCCTAACCCAGGCAGGCAATCCCATATTGTCATTGCATTCGCCTCCAAATGTGTGCTGTCTTCACCAGGTCCAGGCTTGGTCCCCTAGTCTAGCAAGTATACATTAAAAGATAAGTTTTCTGCCCATCCATCACATCCAATATACAGTGGTAAAGTAGGAACAGGAAACTTCAATGAAAAAAAAAAATCTCCCAATGGAAGACACAAAGCAGCCACGGGTTCTTACTAGTTAGCAAATCCTTCTGAAGTCGTCCTGCCCAGGAAGTGGAGTCAACTCTCTGGTCACTTCATCTGGACACCCTGGGCAGAGCTCTCTGGAAGGAGATCCTCGTCCTTTGTCTTGCATGGCTTTGTCTGCTGGGGGTGCCTGTGTGGTCCCTTTGCCCTTGTGGTCCCTTAGCCTGTGTGATCCAGCTGGGGCAAGCACAGCCTCCAACAGGATGACAGTGGGTCACCAATCACATAGGTACGCAGGCTCGCCTTGTGGTTTCCTTAACGGCACGCTTTCCTCAGAAAAACGTAGCAGTGACTGCCATTTCAACCTTAAAATTCAGCATTTTTATTTCCTCACTTCTGTGCTTTGCCAGAATTCAAGTAAATGGTGACTGCCTTGAGGGTGTCTCAAGGAAATATGGAAATGGCCTTGTTCTGGTCTCTCATTGTCTGACAGGAAACTCCTTATTTGAGGAACGTGAGAACAATTTCCGAGCTCTTGCCTTTGTAGCCTTCTCTAAGCTGCCTCTTGTCACTGTTTCAGTTTGGGCTAGGGTATGGATTTATCAGCCTTACCAAGTCCCAAGAGGACCCTTAGTCAACTCAATTGACTACAGGGGAGTTAGTCGCTTCCTCAAGAGAGAATGTGACTTAGCAGAGCTGAGGTCCTTCCGTTTTTGCTGAACGTCTAGCTGGCTCTAGTTGTAATATACCTCTCTTATGTGTCAAGTAGCAGCCAGAACACACCAACATTCTGAATTTTCTGATCATTTTCCTGAATGGTGGTGATGGCATGTGTTTTGCCTCCCAAGATACTGCAGAAAACAATATCACTGAATGTTTTGTCACTGCGTAACAAGGATCACAAGCTTTCCAGCCTCCAAGATCTGTCTTTGCCACCCACTGTCAAAATGTTTCCTCTAAGACAATGACATCAATTTTAGTTTCTAACAAAGGCAACGTTGCAGTCCCAGGAATCAAATTCTTCTCTATAGATTCACCCAAATTTATGATGGCTTAGAAGTTGACTGCTTTCTCACTCAGAATCTAAACTTGTATCTCTGTTCCACAGGGTCACCAGGCACCCAGGATCTTTTTCCTGGTCGCCTTGCCATTCCTTGGTAACTCTCTGGTCTTCAAGGCTCAACATTTCTTAGGACTATGTCCACCAGTAAGGAGGCAGAACAAGGGATGCTATGTTCCCTGGAGATTTCACACATCATTTCTCTTCAATCCTATTATTCAGAATTAAATCTTAAGAATAAACTCATTTTTCAGCATGGCTTAGTGCCCAGACAAAACTCAAGTGTTTTATTGCTGGAGAAGGAAGGGAAGTTGATACCGTGGAACCTCTGCCACATCATGGAATCTTTTTAATGTGAAGCATAAATATTTAGAAAACAACCTATAATTAGTTTATAGATGTAATTGCAGGGCGACTATATATTTTTACCTCTGAATCTCCCTCCTCTAGAAAATTGGTGATATTGCCAACAAGGAAATTTTAGGAAATTCCTTATTCGAAATATTAGGGCAACCTCATCCTCCACTGTCATTTGATCTTCCCTCTGTTCCCAGACAGTGAGCATCCACCCTGAGTGATGCCAGAACAGGTTGTCCTTCTATCTGAAATGATATTAAATTGAGTGAATAAGTCTTTAGGTAACTGCTTGAAGTTCTTATTTCAGATACAACTGGTTTAACTCCTTATTTTAACATGCCCATTATTTTCAATGGGCATAATTTTCATTGTTAGAATGTATGTGGTCTTTTTGTAAGAATATTGAGCTTATTTTCTGCTTTCTTTTGTGGCATTAGTCATCTCAAGTATGCTAATTTTGTCCTCAGTATCCTATATTTCTAGTGTCTGAATCTACTGTTTGTGTTTTCTGCTCACTTGTGCACATGGTAGATTGTTCTTTTGTGATTTTTAAGTTTAGATTGTGAGTGTGTGCTCAGTGGGACTTTATCTGTGAAAACCCTGAGTGTCCTGGATTAAAATATTTCCCTTGGAGAATGTTTGGGGTTTCCCAGGAGTGATACCAGACTGAGGTTATGTTTTTGTTGTTAATTTCCTCCTTTGGGGATCCCATGTGTAGTAACGTCAAACTCAAAACCCTCATGAAAGAAAGCTCAGGGTTATAATTTTTAAGAGAAGAGTTTTTCCCACCATAAGCCCAGGAGAAAATCACTTTATTTTCTCTTTGCTGGCTAGTGGACATTTCACATTCCCTTTCACTGAGGATATAGCCAATCAAGGGATTTTGGGGTGGAGGGTGGGGAAACAATGTCCTCATACGCTCTTGCATGCCCCAAGACCTTATTTCCCGTGACCTTAAAATCTAAACCCCTTGGTTATTGGTCACCAGGATAGGCATGCCCTACCTACCCTCTCCCACAGTTCACACAAAGCAACCAAGTGAATTTCTATTCTCTTTATTTTTAACCCTTGATGGTTTCCTCACTTTGTTGTGAGCACAGCTATGCTTTTTAAAGAAGTTTGGTGTATTTTTATCCAGCCCTTCTTGGTGTTCTGCACTTCAGAATACCTAGTGGGCCATGTTTCCATAAAAAGAAGTCAACTCCTTATTCTGTTCATGTAGCGGAAGTTACATACTTCAACCTAATAAATTACAGCAGAAGCAACAGGCTAAAAGAAAATATTTGCAACATTTGTCACAGATAAAGGCTTAGTGTGCTTGTACATCAGGTCACATGTGGCTATTTGAGCTGGATCCCAGATGCTCCTAGGTATAGACAGCTGTTCTACCTCCCTTCCCAGGCTACTCATCCCCTCTCTTAAGCCTGGCAAATTCTTGCACCCAAAGGACAGCCATCCGCAGAGTTTACAGGAATGACACTACTGCTTTGCCACCCTAGAGAAGACCATTTCTCTGTTTATTCCCAAGAGTATTCCTGACCATTGATGGCAGCTGTATGGTTTCCCAATATGGTGTCTTGATGGTACACATGGCAAGTGGAAGGCAGACCAAGGTGGACAGAAGTCAAAGAGCAGGCGGTGATGGCAGCTCACTAGCTCGGCTTATTAACATGTGGTCGGGGGGCTTCCCTGGTGGTCCAGTGGTTAAGACTCTGTGCTTCCACTGCAGGGGGCATGGGTTCAATCTCTGGTCGGGGAGCTAGGATTCTGCTGTCACATGGTACAGCCACAAAAAAATATAAAATAAAAATAAAAATAATTAGCATGTGGTGGGATTCCTCCGGGGTCTCTAAAAAGTAATAGGGAGTGGATGCTTTTCGGTGAGCTGATTCCTGGCAATCAACCTGGGGGCGACTAAGTTTCCGCAATTGATTGGGTCCCTAAAGCTAGGGTAACTTTATACTGCTAAGACGTTGACCACCTGGGTGATGCTAATTACACAGAGTGCTTAAGAAAAAGAAAATCTCATATAAAAGATGAATGAAGGATAATTCATAAAAGGACCAAGAAAATAGATATCAAACATACACATTAATTTTGCTAAAAAATTAATTAACAATGAGATATCATTTTCATCTACCAAATTGACAAAGGTTATCAAATATGTATTTTACCTTATTTTTCTGACGGGCATATAAATTTATATAAATGCTATGAATAGAAATATTTAGCAAGAGCTTTTAAAATGAACACACCATTTTACTCCAAATTAATTTAAAGAAAGAGTAAGAGGTTTACAACAGTTGGGGACAGAGGTTCTCACAGTGGCACTGTTATACACAGTAAAAAGATGGAAGCAACATAAATATCTCACAAGAGAATTATAAATACATGTTTTGCCATCATTACATAACTAGTATGGAAACATTTGAATCTCACTTTCTTCTCAAAGCCTATTTCAACTCATGGGAAACTGCTTATGACATTCTTATGAAAATTATTTACAACATAATTATGTTATGACATAGGTGAAATACACTGGTTGTAAAAATACACAGTATGTAAAAGTATGTAAAATATATAGTCCTAATTTTGTATTTATACAAGTATTCATGACAAAACAACTAGAAGTATGTATACAGATGAGTGATTATCACTTTCTCCATCATGAATTTCTCCATTTTCTCAATTTTTCACAATGAACATGGGTTATCTTTATGGTCAATGAAAAGGACAACAAAAGCCATTATTGTGATTATATTGTCACTATCAGTTGGATTTCCATGGCTCTAGAGTTGTTACTCCCATTTTCCCTGATATACATGTCTGGAGAGATGCTCACAGAGAGGATGGCTCTGTGTTCCCATGACCAGGACTGGTCCCTCCTGGTCACTGTCCACTGCGAGGACGATCCATGGGGACCACATTGGCTCTGGGCTTGGAGGTGTCCCCCTCACGGTCAGGATGTTCCCTGAGTTGTTTGTCGTTATTGAAGACTCGTATTTTGCGTTCCTTTTCGTTTTTTGTTTTTTTTTCTTTTTCCTTTGTTCGGAATCATCTCTTTCTGAGTTGTTCTGCTAGTTAGCAATTTCATCACTCTTCATACTGAGGTGCCCGTACATATTAGGTTCAACCAGATGAAAGTGCTAATATTTAACAATATTTTTTACTTCTGTAGAAAAACTTTCAACTGGTTTAACTTACTTCAATTGCGTCTGTTCCTCATTTAGTGGAAACATCTTTCTCCTGATTGATTAGACATTCTAGTTAGCTGGTTGCCCCACGTAGGCAATGATGCTGGGTAGAGCTGTATGGGCTCTGAGCAGTGTTTTCACATAAACACAAATCGGTTGATTTTTACTTAGTATTTTTAGGATAACACTTTCCCACCCATCAATTTACAGGTTCAGGTTGGAGTATTGACATTGAAATGGGATATATATATATATATGTACAGTTTCCACCTGCCTTCAATTTAGAAGAATAAGCCAGAAAAAAAATTTTTACAACATTTTATAAATTGATTAGATTTGTGGGGCATTTCAAAATAAATTTTAATTCAAATGTTAAAAGCTACAGATGACTGGAAATAATGTAAAAACAGAAAGTCCAATTTTAAAATACATAGTTCATGTCAGAGTAGAAGAAATATGCATCTCAAATTATTCCTGAAGTTTTCAAAGAAGAAGAATAAAATAAAATGTGATCTAGAAACAAAAGCAGAAAGATGTTAGCAGTTCTTGGGCAATGATTAGCAAACGGTCAAGCAATTACATTCTATATTCTCTTTCTAACATTATTTTGCTTTTAATCTTGGTTTAAGAAATGAGGTTGTCTTGGTGCAAAGTGATGATACAAAGTATTCTTCGGGCAGGTAGTTGGGGTGTACAAGTCTGAAATTGGAGAGCGAGGTTTGGGAGGCTTCAATTGAGATATGATTGGACACACTAGGAACAGGGATACAGGGATGGAGAAGCTCAAAGTGCAAGGAGTGAGCCCCAGAGCTCAGAATTCGGGATTCGGGGGTGAGAGCAGGTGGAACCAGCAATGAATTCAGGAGTGCCCAATGAGATAGGAGGAAACCAAGGGTGGCTTAGTGACCTGGAAGCCAGGAGAAGGAAGCAGGTCCAGGGAAGGGGTGGAAATCAAATCCACTGATGCTGCTGAGAGGTCAGCTAAACAGAGAAACACCCACTGGATTTAATCACATGAATCGATGAGAGCAGTTATTGGGAGTAGAGGGGCGGAAGTCTGAGAGCTGGTGAGAGAAGAAATGGAGGAGTGTGGACCATTTTTCAAAGGTTTCTTGCAACTATCTCCTAACATTTATAGATAGAATGAACAGTAAAAAGAGGCCCACTTTACTAAATATTTAAAAATGTAAATGCAATTAATTAGCTGTTACAGAAAAGATGCTCAATCCTCATACTGGAAAAAAAAAAAAGATACTTTTAACGCAAGATGTTGCCATTAGAAAAAAACAAGTAAATCATACCTAGGATCTCGCTGGAGATTTTCTTACCACTGCATGTGGATCCACAATTTCTCAAAAGTTATCATTATAATTATCTCAAAAGTTTAAAAGAGCTATTTTTGAAACCTGGAAGGCCAGGTTTGAATATGATATTAGAACTCCGTCAACCTCTGTTTCAGATCTGGGAGAAAGGACTACCTGTATCATTTGCAGGACAAAGTGCAAATGAAAACTGGGGAGGGGGGTGCTCATGTTCAAGAATGATCAAGAATTTCAAGATGTGGCCATTAGATGTGGTTTCAAGCATTAAACCAAATGTGAAGCCGGTCTGAGCAAGGCTGTGTGACTGCCCGGGCTGTACAGCCCCTTCTAGCAGGGGTTTGGGCTAGACCTCCTGGGGCACCACCGCTTCACTGACATCTGGGGCAGAAGGGGAGGGAAGGGCAGTGGTGTTCCCTTGGAAGCTCTCAGCAGCCATACATCAAAATGGGGTCAAACTTTTTCTTACACGGTCTCACCTCCTCCAAGCATTTGTCCACATGTCGGTTTCCCAGTGATGCCTACCTGATGGTTGCATTTAAAATGTCACCACCCCCCAATACACCTAGTTACTCTGTGGAGCTCCATCCTCGTCCCCCATCCCCAGGGCACCTATCACTTTATAACAAACTCTACATTCTATTTTTATTAGGAAAAGAATACTTTCACTAGAAAATAAGCTCCATAAGGACAGGGATTTTTACCTGTTTTGTCCTGAAAACAGTGCCAAGCTGATATTAAGTGCTCAATCATATATGTTTTTGAATGAGTGGATGGATGGATAAATATAAGGTCTAATAAATCAGCCTTGATGTGAGGGCTCCCTGCAAAAGCCTCCGACCCAGGACATCTCATCTCCCGAGTCTTAAATTACACCAGTGGAGCCCAACCCCTCCCTCTTCCTATGGTCCTCTCTAAAATGCAAACATTGCAAGGGTCGAACATTATTTAACACTAAGATTGTGTCAGCATTTTACTGCTTTTGACTCCAGAAGAAGGTAGAAAGACTCACAAAGCAAGAGAGTGGAAATATCACCTTTAAAGTTTAAAACTGAAAACACCAGAAGTTAGAGAGTGACTGGGCAGAAGAATAGGTAACACTTTAAAAGCTGATTTCACAAAAGCAGTCATCAGACACCACTGTGTGATTTTAACTCGAGATGCTCAAGTAGCTCTTGCTCTGATTGTTAAAACAGGAGAATGATTGGCTTTAAGAGGATTTACTCCTCCAGGGAACCTGAGATTCCCGGATTGTCTGGAGGAACCAGAGTGCTTGTGATGGGGGAGGGTGGTGGGAAAGGGGAGAGCTGTTAAAGGGAGAACATCCAGGGGTCCAGAAAGGAGGGGATAGGAGAGGCGTCCCGAGCAGATTTCATCCTTTCCCCAGAGCCCCTCAGTGCCAGGCCTGATCACCTGAGTCTAATTGGGAAGCATGGACTTTAGATCTCATTTCAGGTTAAACGATGAAATCAGTCTCATGTCAGTTCATCTTTCTTCTACTGTCCACATTTATTGAGCTTCAGAAATAGGGGAAAAGCCAAGTGAAGAGCTCCTTCCAGGCTACCCACATTTTACTGTATCTCTGCCTTTTATGATCCACCTGAGTAAGTTCTACCTACACTTCCATGGAACTGAACTCACTATGTTTCTTTATTATTTAAGTTCTGAATCATGATTAAGCCTGATTTATGGGTCTTCTCGTGTCTGCTTATGGGGGCAAGATAAGAGAGTAAAATGAAGTTGCAAAAATGACAAGAGGAAATAAAGTAAGTTCATCTGATCCAACCCTACATTCACCAGTACCCCGCATCAAAATCCATCTCTTTATTTGACGGTCCTGATTCTGGAATCTGGATTTGCCCCAGCTGTGAGGAGACCCTGCCCTGGATTACTTTCTCTACTCTGCCAGCCTTCTCTGTGGATTAGGGAAATGGCTGTACCTCAATCTTCATACAAAATGGAAAGGAGGCACACCAAGGAATTATCATTTCTACCTTTGAGATAGAAATATATTAAAAAGAAAAGCAAAAATCCTTAATCACTGCCCGGAAATGATCATGAGTTTTCCCCTGGGACATGGAAGGTCACACTATTAGATAATGGTGTCATGCATAATATGTCAGTCTTTGGGCTTCTGTATCAGTCATAACATCAGCAAGAGAAGAAAATCTTCCACACACCCTATCCAGCCACAACTGGGGAAACACACCAAAGTCAAACTAAGGAGTTTTTTTAAATAGTTGGACCACTTGCTAAGGAACCCATTTGTATTTCAATAGCATTGAGGGGAGCAATAGTAAAGTTCCAAGATAACAAATCAGTAACTCTTGTAAAGAATTCAAGAATCACAATACCCTGCCCCAGGGTAAGGAGACTTGGCAAACTTTGCCCAGCTGATGTGACTGAGGTGTGCCTCCTATTCCTTAAAACAGGAGTGATTATTGTGTGCTTTTCCTTCAAAGATAACTTTTTGGCCATTTGTTTGTTTTTGTTGTTTCTCTTGTTCTTGGGTCTCCAGATAAGACCCGATGGAGAGACTCTGTGAAATCCTGAACTTTGATTGAAAGGGCTCTGGGGAATATTTTCCTCTGCAAGAGGGTGATGTCTGCTGCGTGCAGAGGTGGGTAAAGGAATTTTTGTGACCGAGAGGCTGCACTGGGGTAACTTTTGCTACTGTTGTCAACTATTGGCTCCTTCTCTCCCACCTGCGGCGGCTGACAGGTGTGAGCTGACAGGATGTAGGCTACCTCTCAGCAGGAGCTCCAAGAGCCACGCAGTGTTTGCCCCACCTCTCTCATTCTGTTCCTTTAGCCACACCCATGGCATGTCCCCATCAGGGGCCATTCCTCCAGCTCTGGTGCTGGAAAGAAAATACCTGAAACTGACCCACAAAGGACATCAAGTGTGAGTGAGAAATAAACCAGAGATCTGGGGGTTGTCTCTACAGCAAACTCTGAAAACTGATGGATGGATTCTGGAATAACCGAACTCTTTGTTTAATTGATTATTCCCATAAGGAGAACAAAGCAATGCTCTGCCTATGAAGTGTCATGTAATATAGTCAAAGGTATTTGTCAATTAAAGTTTAAAAAATCTGAAAGATGAAGGGCTGACAGCATGTAAACAACACATCTGGATTATATACCAAAATTTGCACTCAAGTGAAGATGTTGCCTGCCCAACTATTGTTTGACTCTAATCATCACGTTATGAGAATTCTTAATGCTTTTGAATCTAGAAGTACCCAGTAATTAGAACTTGCTTGCACTCTGCTTAACTGTAATGTGTGCTATTTGTGATTTTCTCAGGGAGTAATCAAAACTGACTTCTTCAAAGATGAAGCAAAATTCAGAAGTTCTTTTAGCTGGATATCTGTGAATTTAGAATGGGATATCCACCCATAACTGATTCAAGTGTTATTTGATATCTCTCCTGTTTTTATTTTGCTTTCTTTCTTTTTTTTTGATGTGACCATTTTTTTTAAAAGTCTTTATTGAATTTGTTACAATACTGCTTCTGTTTTATGTTTTGGTTTTTGGGCCATGAGGCATGTGGAATCTTAGCTCCTTGACCAGGGATCGAACACGCACCCCCTGCAGGCGAAGCCTTAACCACTGGACTCCAGGGAAGTCCCCTCTCCTGTTTTATATAAGTTAATGTTAAAGGAGAATTGACACACTGGTGTTCTTTGCCCTATTCCTCTCTTTTTACCCCAGATAAAAATATGAAGACTCAACAGATTATTTTTTTTAAAAAACACAACATTTAAACTCATTTGTATAAACTGCCAGGAAAGCTGTTGCCCTCCTTTGATCAGTGGACTCTAAACAGAAGTTTGATAAAGCCTGTCAGTCTGCTTGTTAGAGTATCGATAACCTTGGCCTTCAGGAAGGAGGCTGAATGAAGATGGATGGGTGGCGGGCTCTGGCCAGGCAGCCTCTTCCACTGCCAATTGTGGATGCCGACACATTTCCCAGCGGCAGTCCTACCCAAGTGCAATTAACAGATGCCATGGCCGGAACAACTGTTCATCTCACTCTATGCCATCACTCTGACTTTGCTGCTAACTCTTAATCATTTTAATAAAATGACACCCTGCTATTTTTGTTTGTTTGATACATGCTGGAGTGACAATGTTTTCCAAAGAATTATTATTTATAATGTGATAAAATCCATAGGTTAGTTGTGAAAGGTTTTTGTTGTCTTTTTTTAATTGTGACATTGCATATAGTATATTCCTTTTTTTCCTTTTATTTTAAATTAATTTTTGTTGGAGTATAGTTGCTTTACAACAAGTTTTAAGTATTTTTAATTGCAGGAAAATTAATACATATGAGTGTAGTCCTGACAGTAAAAGAGGCACCTTGGAGTCTCCCAGTCAATAGGAAAATATAACCACACGTATACCTTATGTTTCCTTAAATATAAACACTTTATATTTACTTAAAGATAAAATATAAACCCACCACACATTAATTTACTTAAGTTGTTTTTTATTTGTATACTTTTTTAAATCTATACCTCGGTTTTATTAGGGCAGTGCTATAATAAACCCAGCATTTGAGTGTTTTAAGATAATTTTTTTTCCTTCTTGTTCATGTAATAGTACAAGGAGAAATTCCTGGATAGTAGGCAGTTTTCCTCTAGCTTGTGATTCAGAGACCCTAACACTTTCCATCTTGTGGCTCCACCATTCCTGGGTGCTGTGTTGGACCCCTGAAGTATTGTTTTCAACCAGCAGAAAGGCAAAAAGACAGTGGATAAGGCTCCTCTGCTTCTTAAATACCCCAGCAAAGACGTGATACCCATCACTTCTGCTCATATCTCACTGGAGAGAAATGGTTCATGGCCAGACCTGTATAGAAAGCTGAGCTGAAAAACCACCCACCCACCATAATGTCTCTACATTATGGAAGAAGGAGCACAATTTGGGGTTTATAGCTACTTTTCCTGCCATAATCACCTGGTGGGGTAACATACTTTATGATTTTTTCCCCATATATTTAAAAACACTGACCTTCTTTTATGTCAACAATATGTCAATTCTATTTTGAAATTCAAGGGATAACATCTACATACAGCACTGAATTATTCACAGTCTGACTCCATCTTTCTATAGAAACAATTTGCATTCTAGTTCTCAAAGCATTGTTGTATAAACACTTGCTAATTAAAGTTTATCTAGTACTACTGGGCCCATTTGGAGAGTTTCAGTCTACACTCACGATTTGGGGGTGAGGACAAACATGGTATCATGAAAATCACACATTCCTTCTTTCAGATACCATAAAAAATCTGATGACCTCAGAAAGTTATTCCCTAGGAAGGAATTCAGATAATTTTCAATTATCTCATTCATTCATTCATTCATTCAGACATATTCATTATTCTCCTACTAGGATCCAGGCACGAAGTCTCATTTTACATTCCGGTCAGTATAAAATATTTAATTTAATTACCTGTAATTTTTAATGTAAATTTGTTAAGGGTTTTCCAAAGGGAAATAAATTGTGTTAACTGATTCTCCACCCCTCTCTCCAACATGTTGAACTTGTTGTTCATTTCCTCAAAATGCTCTGGTTTATGTGTCAGTCAGGGAGCTGTTCTCCTGACAGTGCCCTATTTATTAAAACATAGACGTTGAGCTGGCTTTCCTTGTTGGAAGCCATGACTCACAGCCCCAGAGAACATACTCTCCACTTCCCTTCCCCAGCTCCTTTTTGTGCTTTCTGCTCACCCAGGGGACCCAGCGGTTCTGTAGCTTTTTAAGGGGTAAAAAGTCATTTTACTGAACAAAAGCATTCCTCTCACTGTTCCTTGATCTTCCAAGGTAGCTGTCTCAGAGATGCACACTTCGAGAAATAGGGAAATGAGTCTATACTAATGACTTGATAATAAGTCAGATTGGCTTCCAATTTTTTTTTCAACAAAATTAAAGGAGAACTTAATTGAATTGTCAGCTCATTGAATATTGAAAGTAATTTTTGATGATAGATTGTAATATGATTTCTGAAGTGTAGCTTGGAAGAGTTCAAAGAAATGAGCAACATAATAGAAATAGAATTGATACTGAATCTTCTTTCATTTTAGCAATAGGTAATATTCATCCAGAGACATATGAACTAAAAGAAAAAAAAAAACAAAAAAAAAAAAAAAGAAAAGAAAATGAAGGAAAAAAAATCACCCATTTCACTAATGATGCATTTGTTTTCAATAAAATGTTATGTTCTTTCTTATAATTACCAAAGTTTGTGAGACATTTTCATTTTTGTTCCATTATGCAATAGTAATTATTGTAATGATAACTAAATCCAGAAGTAATTATTCAAAATGTAGACCAGGGTTTTTAAAATATCACGATATTCTAGAAAATTGAATTTAAATACAGACCCATATTTATATTGCAGAGAAGTATAATGGAAATGCAAATTTAATGAGCAAAAGAAATGATGTAAAACTTCTCCTGTAAAAGAAGAGTTTGTTCATGTAGTTTAAAGATAGCTGGTGGTGGATGTCAGATCACTTTGGGATTGAGATTCCACTGAATATATTTAAATATATTTAAAAGAGAAAATATTAGGGTTTTACTCTAAGTTTCCAATGTTGACAAGACATTTGAAATTATAACCTTGCAATTATTTAAATTTCTGATAAGACATTTTGCTTTTTTTTTTTTTTTTTTTTTGCGGTATGCGGGTCTCTCACTGTTGGGGCCTCTCCCGCTGCTGAGCACAGGCTCCGGACACGCAGGCTCAGCGGCCATGGCTCACGGGCCTAGTCGCTCCACGGCATGTGGGATCTTCCCAGACCGGGGCACGAACCCGTGTCCCCTGCATTGGCAGGTGGACTGTCAACCACTGCACCACCAGGGAAGCCCTATGATAAGACATTTTGGATATTAACCTAAACATGTGTGAAGGGAAACATTCACACATTCAACATTCTGTTAGGAAAAATATTTGAAGATGCCAGTCCCGGTGTTGGTGCATTTACACATAGGCATGCACCAGATTGGACTAAAAGCACACGGTGGAAGGATGCACAGATCTTCACCCAAAGCTCCTGGGGCTGGAGATGTATGTTTACAAAGGTTTTTGGTACCTGTATCGTAGAGTACATAGCATCTTGTGGTGGGTTAAGAGTGGTCACCAATTCTTTTCTTTTTAATTAATTTTTATTGGCGTATAGTTGATTTGCAATGTTGTGTTAGTTTCTGCTGTACAGCAAAGTGAATCAGTTATACATATACATATATCCGCTCTTTTTTAGATTCTTTTCCCGTATAGGTCATTACAGAGTACTGAGTAGAGTTCCCTGTGCTATACAGTAGTAGGTCCTTATCAGTTATCTATTTTATATATAGTAGTGTGTGTATGTCAATCCCAGTCTCCCAATTTATCCCTCCCCCACTTCACCAATTCTTTACCACATCTCCCATTGAGAGGTAGAGTCCATTACCCTGGTCCTTGAATCTGGGCCGGTGTGTAACTCTTTCTGGCCACTAGAAGGCAGTGTAATTGACACCCTAAACATTGAGCCTGTGCCTTGAGAAAGCTGTAGCTTTTCTTCCATCTTCCTGGAGTTCACCCTCTCAAAGTTGAGCTGCTGTTCTGAGGAAGCCCAAATGAGTCATAGAGAGAAGGTTGTGGAGGAGACCTGAGACATCTCAGTCCAAGGCCCGGCTCAGCCCTGGCTGCCAGCTGTGTGAGTGAGCCATCTCTGAAGTCCCCGCCCAGGTGGACCTCTGATGACTTTAGCCCACAGCTGACACCAACTGGAGCAAGAGAGCCACCCAGATGAGCCCATCAAACCACAGAACCATGAGAGATAAGAAACTGTGATTGCTGCTTGAAGCCATAAGTTTTGGGGTCCCTGTTTGCATAGCACTAAGATAACTGGTATACACCAATATAGAGACATCTAGAAATAGTCACGATGTGGGATAATAGCAATTATAAATAACCTCACATCAGTTCATGTCAAGTTTTCACTAAAACGTTTATTAGGTCATTTCTTGTAGCCACATGAGTTATGAATAAAATGGTTTTTGAAGCATTTTGAATTTTGGAATTGTGGACATGGGATTGGGATTATGGGTATGTATAACTCTCATTGTGAATTTAAATCTGACCCTTAGTTTAAAACCCAGATGAAATCCAAAAAACTGCAACTAACAACACCTATCACAGGTTCCCTATAACCTGATAGCCATCACTGTACGTTCAGAGGTACATTTCCTCATAATTTTGTATATTTCCTTGTTCCCAAACTAGGTTGTATGCTCCCATGAGGCAAGGAAATATCCTTCTTCTTCCCTTTCTTTCTAGTAATTTCAAGAATCGGGTTTTACGCCCAAGGTAGAAATTTGCCAGTCTCACTGTTCCAATGTCTCATTTTTATTATATGTCTACAATTATTCCCAGTTTGTAGATGAAGAAACTGAGGCCCAGAGAGGTTAAGTAAGCATCCCAAAGTCACAGAGCTAATAGATCGCAATGTCTAGACTTGAATCTGGGCAGGTGAGATTTGGAGCACTACAAATGCAGCCTGCATTTTGGAGAACCACCAACTGAGCTGGCAAACCCAACAGGCAGGCATTTCTCAAATGAGAGGAGGCTATATATGAACCTGTGCTTTTTTTCTTACAAAAACTTGATACAATTCACAGATCTTTATAAAGCAGCCAAATATTGTATTAGTTACTCAAGGCAATGCAAAGATAATTGACTGTTCATGGAAATCTGTAAATATACAGATATAAAAATGCCTATTGCTCAATTAATTTTGTTGAATCATTGAATGAATAAACTATCAGTTCGATTTCCCTGGCTCGTCTGTCAAGGGAGATCCCCTTCACTACGAAACTAAAACACAGATTCATCAAGGTAGATGCTCTTGTTAAAAGCAGCACGGTCCAAAGAGAGTACATAGTAAAAGAAATATAAGTTTAGTAACAATCACAGTATTCCTGAATAGTGAATAATGCTTATCAGATATAAGCTTGACTAAAGTATTTTTTTTCTTTACACTTAACTTTTGTCTTTCCTCCTTTCCAAGACATCACAGACCTTCTCAACACCCCTATTACTTCCAGTGGCAAGTCCATTTCATTCCAAGTTTCCTCTCTGTCCCTCTTAATTCTTTCTCCTCTCCTTGTTTTGCATCACCAAGATTCTTCAACCTGGGCTGGTAATTGACACTTCGTTCCCTCCTTCAAAACTGATTCAGAAACATCCCCTCCTGGTGAGAAGTTTTCCATTTTATAACTGCCTTCTACGGAAGCCAGGTTCTTTTTCTTTGGAACATTTATAAGCCAGCAGAACAACCAAACATTTAAAACAACGAGTGAGTAGATTCCCTAGAGAATCTAAATGAGTGTAACCAGTTTGCACTGCACTGAGATTATGACATAGCACGTTGGAAGGCTGTACAATTAGGCAACATTTCCAAAGTTGGTAGATTTGGAACCTACAGCAAATAATTGGCCTCCTTATTTTGGGAGCAAACACTTTTGGAGAGAGCCAGCATTCCACTTGCTAAATCATGTAAAACAGGTGGAAGAGAAAAAGATTCAACTAAATCATCATTTGGGGATTTCAAGGAAAAATATAGTAATTTCTCCACATAAAAACTCTTAAACCACAATTATGATGAAGTTGAATGATTAGTAATAATCTTTCAGATTTAAAAATCAGACAACTTGATCACTGAATTGGAACAATCTCTTACTATTTAAATCAAAGTTATTAGAGGTTGAGCTTTTAAGTTTATGGCTTATGTTAATAAAATTAATATAAACAAATAAGGTTAATATTTGTATTTGTAACATAGCTTCATATATAAATGCACGTTTTGCCATTTAAACGGTTAACATCTAGAGCATTGTGTAATGCATATTTAGGTTCATGAAGAGATCATATATTTAGGTAGTATTGTTGATAAAGTATTTTTTGTCCCAGAAGACTGTTTCTGAAATAAGAGAAGCTTTCGTATTTCAAAACAAATGCAAATATTTTCCTATTTGCTGCTTACTCTTATTGTACCAAAAACCCACGCGAAGGGCGACTTGCTTTTAGACTTCCTCATCTTAAATAAAGCAGAAACTAACACACCGTTGTAAAGCAATTATACTCCAATAAAGATGTTAAAAAAAAAAAAAGTAAATTGTGGGACTTCCCTAGTGGTGCAGTGGTTAAGAATCCACCTGCCATGCAGAAGACACAGGTTCAAGCCCTGGTCCGGGAAAATCCCACATGCTGCGGAGCAACTAAGTCTGTGTGCCACAACTACTGAGCCTGTGCTCTAGAGCCCGTGAGCCACAACTACTGAGCTGGCGTGCTGCAACTACTGAAGCCCGCACGCCTAGAGCCCGTGCCCCGCAACAAGAGAAGCCACCGCGATGAGAAGCCCGCGCACTGTAACAAGGAGGAGCCCCTGCTCGCCGCAACTAGAGAAAGCCCGCGTGCAGCAACAAAGACCGAATGCAGCCAAAAAAAAAAAAGAAAAAGTAAATTGTGTTGACAATGAAAATCATCCTGTGCCTTGCTGCAGATCTGAATTTTCAGCGTGGTGGAGGGTGACGTGTCTGTGCCCAGTGGTGTGCATTGCACCTGGAGAGGTTAATAACAACTGTCCACACCTGGACAGTCTCCTCCTCCTCTGCCCAAGGTCAGGTCACAGCTGGGGCCTCAACTCAGAAGATGAAGCACATGTGTGAGACACAGTCTCCCTGACAAAGTTATTCCAAAAATTCAGGTCCTTTTGTAACTTGTTATCTGATCCAAGAGAGCTGTCTGCATTTCTCCAAAGCCGTCAGCTCCTAAAGGCTGGTTAACATAACTAGTTAACCAGCACGGGGCCTCCCCCAGCACTGTTCTGGACATGTAGGCTGAGTGCACAGCACTGATGAGGCAGATAAGGGCATCAGACCTGTGTTCACAGAATGTCACCCACTTGCCTTAGGTGCCCGTTCTGTGGTTATTCTAAACCTCAGGTCGGTAATGATCATAAATTAATTGTACCAAGGTGCCTTCATCAGGGTGCTTCACAGACTGGAGATTGCACCCTGATGAAGTAGCTGACCATCCCCACACTTCCTGGACAGCCAGCTTATTAGGAATATACCGTTGTCACCAAAGGCTGTTTGCTCTCTGCAGAGAGGGCTGCAAACTCCTCTTACCCATGCCAGGGGTAAATGTCCCTGAGGGAGGCTGGTGGGAATGTCAGGCATAGTCCAGGGAAACTGGTCACTGTTTGTGATTTGGGTGGGAGGAGTGGGCGTAGAAAAGACCAGATGGGTTGTTTCCTTCTGGTGGCCCTAGAAGGTTAGATTTTGATAAAACAACCCAACAGTAATAGTGCCATTTTACATCATTTATATCTGTTGGGATTAGGTTCGGCTGTATGGGACAGAAAGCCCAAATTGGCAGTGGTTTACACAAGTTAGATATGTTACCTGTCTTGCCTGTAAAAGTAGTCCAGAGGAAACAGTGATGGCATGCATGAGCCTGCTCCCCTAAGTCTTCAGGACACAGGATTTGTCCAGCTGACACCACTGCTACCCCCAGAATGTGCCCCAGGACCTCAGAGTCCCAACTGAATGCCAGAGCTCTAGCCATCACAGCCATGGTCCAGGAAGGAAGAAGGTGGCCCTGTTCCTTTAGAGACACTTCCTGTGACTAGCACAAAACACTCTGACTTACATTTCCTTAACCAAAACACATGGCCACATTTAGCTCTGATGAATGTGGGTAAGCAGTCATTTGGCTTAGCAACAAAAAGATTAGAAAAAAAATTAAGAAAAGGGGAAGGTGGAACGGAGGAGCAACTGGGGTTTCTGTTGCATATAATTATAACCTCTTAGCATGCAAAACACTTTCATTAGGCACTACTCTTGGAGAATAATTTTCTTTTTTAAAGCAATCATATCACATAACGCTAGAAAAAAAGTAAGTGAAGAACGTTTGCCTATTCGTTATGATGACACGTAGAATTACATCCCGACTAGAAATTATTTGAAATCCTATAAAATGTATTAATTATATATTGAATCATCAAGTTTCTAAAGAACGTTGAATACTATAAATATAACCATAGAATGAAAATAGGATTCTCATTTTGTTAAACCAGAGAAACAGCAAAAAATCTGTGAGAAAAAGTTATACTTACCCATCTGGAAGTTCTAAAGCTCAAATCACTAAAGCTTTCTATACAAGCATTTGGATTCAAGTCCTAGAAGAATTAAACCTTATTTATTTACTTGGAGAGGGGCTTCTTACTACTATCTCCCCAGTGCCCTCCCAAAATATAAAATCGAAGTTTATGTTTTCAATTCTAAATCTGGTTGCTATGACAGTTACAATAATGACACTCAATTCCATTGGACCATACTGGTTTCATTTGTTTTTAAAGGAAAGGGTATATTTTAGTCCCAGGGAGACAGGGATGATGGATGGAGTCTCAGACAAGAGGTCGGAAGACTCGTTTCTATTCTCAGCTCCCAGCATTGATTTGTGTGGCCACAGGCTAGTTACTTAAAGTCTTTGGTTTTATATCTACTTTCCACAAAGCTTGGCTACTTTTTACAGCTACTCCATAAAGCTACTCCATAAAGATGATAAGTATTAATTGGGGAATCTACTATGAAAACCTTTGAGGTCCTCACATTCTGAGTACTGCCCATCTTAATTTCCCTATGTAGGTAATTCCTCTACCTCACCCAAGAAAGTGTAGTCCATGTAGCCGATATATTTGGAATGCTCTTTTCTTGGCAAGCCTTTCTCTCTCCAGACATCTGCAGACTTAGCAGCTTCAAAGAATTTTTGGATTCAGATGTATTCAGATTTTTAAAAACTCATTTATGACCCATTTGCAGCCAAGGTATGGGGAAGCAGGTTTCTCTGGACACTTGTGTGTGGAATTAGACAAGACCAAGAGAGTTCAACCAAAGCTCTGGGAAGTTCAATGCCAAGTCTCAGATCTAGGTAGAGATGTGAATGAAGAACACCTGGGATTATCCATTTCTGGCACAAGACAGTCATTTTCACCTGCCACACAAATGTGCCCAAAGAGTTTTTTCTTTTACTTCTGAATGGTTTCCTGTCACATTGAAAAATACAGTGAGATCATCAATTGCTCTCTTACAGTAGAGTTTGGAGATAAAACTACTCATGTCAAAATAAACCGGTCTGCTAAGAATATTTTTGTTCACTAGAGACTTTGAGACTGCCTACATGTCCACAACTGGAAAACCAACCCTTTAAAATATTTTAAAAGGTCTGTCAAAAATAAGAATATGTGAAGGGCCAGTATGATAAGTACCGTGCACAGAATCGAATTTCTGCTTGTGAAAGAAGTCATAGAGTTTTTACAGAGTTAATAAAAATCTATGTCCTGAGGACCATTATGATATTTGAGATCAACATTGGTCACACTTTATTTTTTTAATTGGGGTATAGTTACTTTACAATGTTGTATTAGTTTCTGCTGTATAACAAAGTGAGTCAGCTATATGTATACATATATCTCCTCTTTTTTGGATTTTCTTCCCATTTAGGTCACCACAGAGCACTGAGTAGAGTTCCTTGTGCTATACAGCAGGTTCTCATTAGTTAATCTATTTTATACATAGTATCAACAGTGTATATGTCTATTAATAGTGTTAATTAATAGTGTTAATAGTGTATAATTAATATGCACTAATAGTGTATATATATCTCCCAGTTCCTCCCATCCCCGCTTTCCCCCCTTGGTGTCCATGCATTTGTTCTCTATGTCTGTGTCTCTATTTCTGCCTTGCAAACAGGTTCATCTGTACCATTTTTGTAGATTCCACATATATGTGTTAATATACGATATTTGTTTTTCTCTTTCTGACTTACTTCACTCTGTATGACAGTCTCTAGGTCCATCCATGTCTCTGCAAATGAACCAGTTTCTTTCATTTTTATGGCTGAGTAATATTCCATTGTATATATGTACCACTTCTTCTTTCAAAATTGATATCACTTTAGCTCATCAACTTTAGAGTCAGACAGACCTAGAATAAATCTTATTTTGGTCATTTACTATTTGTGTGATCTTCATCAAATGCTCTCTCTGAACGTCCATTACCTTATCTATAAAGTTGAAACAATGTCTGCATTTCAGCACTATGAGGGTTAAAGAACTTTAGGGATGAGAATGCAACAAGGCTTTAACATGTCAAGTATCAAAAAAGTTATTTCCTTTCTGTTTAGAAGTTGTCTCGGTGGAAGAAGGAGGCACATCCCAGGCAGGTGGGAGGATTTTATGCTCATGCCTGAATGACTTTGACTCCCTCCTTCCAATTTCTGTAAAACACATAAATAATAAAACAAAAACTGGAGTTCCATAATCAGTGCAAAACCCCATCAAGACCAGATGGAGTCTCTGTGTCTCACTCTTTGTTTTCTCTTTCTACTTGTTTGGAGGAACATCTTTATCCTGTGGACATTTAAAGAAATGTCAAGGTGTGATTAACATATACACACTACTATATATAAAATAGGTAACAAACAAGGACCTATTGTATAGCACAAGGAACTCTACTTAGTATTTTGTAATAACCTATAATGGAAAAGAATCTGAAAAAGAATATATATATATTCACGTATATATATATATATATATATATATATATATATATATATAACTGAATCACTTTTTTTTAAAGATGTTGGGGGTAGAAGTTTATTAATGAATTAATTTATTTTTGCTGTGTTGGGTCTTCATTTCTGTGTGAGGGCTTTCTCTAGTTGTGGCGAGCGGGGGCCACTCTTCATTGCGGTGCATGGGCCTCTCACTGTTGTGGCCTCTCTTGTTGCAGAGCACAGGCTCCAGATGCACAGGCTCAGTAGTTGTGGCTCACGGGCCTAACTGCTCCACGAAATGTGGGATCTTCCCAGACCAGGGTGCAAACCCATGTCCCCTGCATTAGCAGGCAGATTCTCAACCACTGGGCCACCAGGGAAGCACCTGAAATCACTTTTTTAAAATATTTATTTATTTATTTATTTTTCACTGCATTGGGTCTTTTCTGCTGCGCACAGGCTTTCTCTAGTTGCAGCAAACAGGGCTGCTCTTCATTGTGGCACACAGCCTTCTCATTGCGGTGGCTTTTCTTGTTGAGGAGCACGGGCTCTAGGTGTGCGGGCTTCAGTAGATGTGACATACGGGTTCAGCAGCTGTGGCTCATGGGCTCTAGAGTGCAGGCTCAATAGTTGTGGCGCATGGGCTTAGTTGCTCCATGGCATGTGGGATCTTCCAGGACCAGGGCTCAAACCCGTGTCCCCTGCATTAGCAGGTGTATTCTTAACCACTGCGCTACCAGGTAGTTTCCAAAACTGAACCATTTGGCTATACATCAGAAACTAACACAACACTGTAAAACAAATATACTTCAATAAAGAAGAAAAAATAAAATAAAATCATCATAAAAAATAAATAAAGTGAAAAACATAAAGAAAATGTAAAAGCAACTGTAGCTGGTGCTGGGGACACAGGACTCTGTAAGAGAGGAGAAAATATTCTGCATGTGCTTTTGACTTAGTTCCGCCACCTTGATAAGAGCATAACGCATCCCTGCATTCATGGAGCTTCAGGATGGCATGTAGGACCCAGAAGTTTCCCTGGATGTTCGTCTCCTTCTGTCCTTGCTCATCCACAGATATGAGCATAAGGTCTCAGGAACGTGGAAGTTGGGCTATCCTGGAGAAGGAGGAGCCCCTTAGCACCTTGGCTTTCTTTCCTATCCCTCGGTAGGCTGAGTGGAGCCCAGGGACTCCATAGTTAGGGAGTTTGGGATTGACATGTGCACAGTGCTATATGTAAAATGGATAACCAACAAGGACCTACTGTATAGCACAGGGAAACCTACTCAATACTCTGTAACAACCTATATGGGAAAACAATCTAAAAAAGAGTGTTTATATGTATATGTATAACTGGCCAAACAAATGAAGAGGAAATAAGCGGTCTACCTGAAAAAGTATTCAGAGTAATGATAGTAAAGATGATCCAAAATCTCAGAAATAGAGTGGAGAAAATACAAGAAATGTTTAACAAGGTCCTAGAAGAACTAAAGGACAAATGAACAATGATGAACAACACAATAAATGAAATTAAAAATTCTCTAGAAGGAATCAATAGCAGAATAACTGATACAGAAGAATGGATAAGTGACCTGGAAGATAAAATAGTGGAAATAACTACCACTGAGCAGCATAAAGAAAAAAGAATGAAAAGAATTGAGAACAGTCTCAGAGACCTCTGGGAAAACATTAAATGCACCAACATTCAATTATAGGGGTCCCAGAACAAGAAGAGAAAAAGAAAGTGACTGAGAAAATATTTGAAGAGGGGGGACCTTCAAGATGGTGGAGGAGTAAGATGTGGAGATCATCTTTCTTCCCACAAATACATCAAAAATACATCTACATGTGGAACAACTCCTACAGGACACCTACTGAATGCTGGCAGACGACCTCAGACTTCCCAAAAGGCAAGAAACCCCCCATGTACCTGGGTAGGGCAAAAGAAAACACAGAGACAAAAGGATAGGGATGGGACCTGCACCAGTGAGAGGGAGCTGTGAAGGAGGAAAGGTTTCCACACACTAGGAAGACTCTTCACTGGTGGAGATGGAGGGTGGGTGGAGGGGAAGCTTTGGAGCCATGGAGGAGAGCACAGCAACAGGGGTGCAGAGGGCAAAGTGGAGAGATTCCCACACAGGATCAGTGCTGAGCAGCACTCACCAGCCCGAGAGGCTTGTCTGCTCACATGCAGGGGTGAGCAGGAGCTGGGAGCTGAGGCTTCAGCTTTGGAGTTCAGATCCCAGGGAGAGTACTGGGGTTGGCTGCATGAACACAGCCTGAAGGGGGCAAATGCACCACAGCTAGCTGGGAGGGAGTCTGAAGGGAGTCTGGACCTGCTGGAGAGACAAGAGACCATTGTTTTGGGGTGCATGAGGAGAGGGGATTCCTACCCCACATGTCCACCGAAGGAAGAACACCGCCTAAATGAGCTCCAGAGACAGGCACGAGCCTTGGCTATCAGCTCAGACCCCAGAGATGGGCATGAAACCTTAACGCTGCTGCTGCAGCCACCAAGAATCCTGTGTGCAAGCGCAGGTCACTATCCACACATGCACCCCCCCACCCCTGGGAGTCTGTGCAGCCCGCCACTGCCAGGGTCCCATGACACAGGGACAAGTTTCCCGGGAGAACACATGGCGCTCCTCAGGCTGTTGCAATGTCACATTGGCCTCTGCTGCCGCAGGCTCACCCCGCATTCCAATTATGACTACCGTACCCCTCCCTCCCCCCAGCATGAGGGAGCCAGAATTCCCTAATCAGCCGCTGCTTTAACCCCGTCTTTTCTGGGCGGGAACAGAAGGCTGAGGGTGACCTATAGGAGGAGGCAGGGCCAAAGCCAAAGCTGAAACCCGGGAGCTGTGTGAACAAAGAAAAGAAAGGGAAATCTCTCCCAGCAGCCTCAGGAGCAGAGGATTAAATCTCCACATTCAACTTGATGTACCCTGCATCTGTGGAATACCTGAATAGACAACAAATCAACCCAAAATTGAGACGGTGGACTTTGGGAGCAACTGTAAACTTGAGGTTTGCTGTCTACGCCTGACCTGTTTGTAATATTTGTGTTTATCGTAGTATGGTTTTTAGTGCTTGTTATCATTGGTGGATTTGTTAGGTCAGTCTCTTCTTTTATATTTTTTTATTACTTTTTTATTTTAATAGTTTTTAATTTTTTAAAAAAACTATTTTATTTTATGTTATGTTATTTTATTTTACTTTCTTTTTTTCTACTTTTCTTCTGAGCCCTGTGGCTGACAGGGTCTTGGTGCTCTGGCCAGTTGTCAGGCCTGAGCCTCTGAGTTGGGAGAGCTGAGTTCAGAACACTGGAACACCAGGGACCCCCACTGCCACACGTAATATCAATCGGTGAGAGCTCTCGCAGAGAATTCTGTCTCAATGTTAAGACCCAGCTCCCCGCAATGGCCATCTAGCTCCAGTGCTGGACACCCTATGCCAAACAACTAGCAAGACAGGAATACAACCCCGCCCATTAGCAGAGAGGCTGCTTAAAATCATACTAAGTTCACAGACACCCCAAAACACACGACCAGATGCAGCCATGTGCACCAGAAAGACAAGATCCAGCCACACCCACCAGAACACAGGCATTAGTCCCCTCCACCAGGAAGCCTACACAACCCACTGAACCATCCTTAGCCACTGGGGGAAGACACCAAAAACAGCAGGAACTACAAACCTGCAGCCTGTGAACCACAAACACAGTAAGTTAAGCAAACTGAGAAGACAGAGAAATATGCAGCAGATGAAGAATCAAGGTAAAACCCCACCAAAACAAATGAAGAGGAAATAGGAAGTCTACCTGAAAGAGAATTCAGAGTAATGGTAGTAAAGATGATCCAAAATCTTGGAAATAGAATGGAGAAAATACAAGAAACATTTAACAAAGACCTAGAAGAACTAAAGAGCAAACAAACAATGATAAACAACACAATAAATGATTTTAAAAATTCTCTAGAAGGAATCAATAGCAGAATAACTGAGGAGAAGAACAAATAAGTGACACAGAAGATAAAAGAGTGGAAATAACTACCACAGAGCAGAATAAAGCAAAAACAATGAAAAGAATTGAGGACAGTCTCAGAAACATCTGGGACAAGATTAAATGCACCAGTATTAGAATTATAGGGGTCCCAGAAGAAGAAGAGAAAAAGAAAGGGTCTGAGAAAATATTTGAAGAGATTATAGTTGAAAATTTCCCAAACATGGGGAAGGAAATAGTCAAGTCTAGGAAGTGCAGAGAGTCCCATACAGGATAAATCCAAGGAGAAATATGCCAAGATGCATATTAATCAAACTATCAAAAATTAAATACAAAGAAAAAATATTAAATGCATCAAGGGAAAAGCTACAAATAACATACAAGGAAATCCCCATAAGGTTAACAGTTGAGCTTTCAGCAGAAATTCTGCAAACCAGAAGGGAGTGGCAGGACATATTTAAGGTGATGAAAGGAAAAAAACCTACAAAGTTTACTTGGCCCAGCAAGTGTCTCATTCAGATTTGATGGAGAAATTAAAACCTTGAAAGACAAGCAAAAGTTAAGAGAATTCAGCAGCACCAAACTAGCTTTACAACAAATGCTAAAGGAAATTCTCTAGGCAGAAAAGACAAGTGAAGGAAAAGATCTACATTTACAAACCTAAAACAAGAAAATGGTAAGGGGAATATACATATCAATAACTACCTTAAATATAAATGGATTAAATGCTCCAACCAAACGACATAGACTGGCTGAATGGATACAAAAACAAGACATGTGTATATGCTGTCTACAAGAGACCCACTTCAGACCTAGGGACACAGACAGACTGAAAGTGAAGAGATGGAAAAAGATATTCCATGAAAATGGAAATCAGAAGAAAGCTGGAGTAGCAATTCTCATATCAGACAAAATAGACTTTAAAATAAAGACTATTACAAGAGACAAAGAAGGACACTGCATAATGATCAAGGGATCAATCCGAGAAGAATATATAACAGTTATAAATATTTATGCAACCAACACTATGCTATGTATTGAGCACCTCAATACATAAGGCAAATGCTAACAGCCATAAAAGGATAAATAGACAGTTACACACTCATAGTAGGGGACTTTAACACCCTACTTTCACCAGTGGACAGATCATCGTAAATGAAAATATATAAGGAAATACAAGCTTTAAATGACACATTAAATAAGACGGACTTAATTGATATTTATAGGACATTCCATCCAAAAACAACAGACTACACTTTCTTCTCAAGTGCTCATGGAACATTCTCCAGAATAGATCATACTGTGGGTCACACATCAAGCCTTGGTAAATTTAAGAAAATTGAAATCGTATCAAGTATCTTTTCTGACCACAATGCTATGAGACTAGATATCAATTACAGGAAAACATATTGTAAAAAATACAACCACGTGGAGGCTAAACAATATGCCACTAAATAACCAAGGGATTACAGAAGAAATCAAACAGGAAATCATAAAATACCTAGAAACAAATGACAATGAAAACAAGATGACCCAAAACCTATGGGATGCAGCAAAAGCAGTTCTAAGAGGGAAGTTTATAGCAATACAGTCCTTCCTCAGGAAACAAGAAATTTCTCAAATAAGCAACCTAAACTTACACCTAAAGCAATTAGAGAAAGAAGAACAAAGCTAGCAGAAGGAAAGAAATCATAAAAATCAGATCAGAAATAAATGAAAAAGACATGAAGGAATCAATGGCAAAGATCAATAAAACTAAAAGCTGGTTCTTTGAGAAGATAAAAAAAATTGATAAACCATTAGCCAGACTCATCAAGAAACAAAGGGAAAAGACTCAAATCAACAGAATTAGAAATGAAAAGGAGAAAAAACAAATGACACTGCAGAAATACAAAGGATCATGAGAGATTACTACACACAGCTATATGCCAATAAAGTGAACAACCAGGAACAAATGGACAAATTCTTAGAAAAGCACAACCTTCTGAGACTGAACCAGGAAGAAATAGAAAGTTTAAACAGACCAATCACAAGCACTGAAATTGAAACGGTGATTAAAAATCTTCCAACAAACAAAAGCCCAAGACCAGATGGCTTCACAGGCGAATTCTATCAAACATTTAGAGAAGAGCTAACACCTATCCTTCTCAAACCTTCCCAAAATATAGCAGAGGGAGGAACACTCCCAAACTCATTCTATGAGGCCACCATCACCCTGATACCAAAACCAGACAAGGATGTCACAAAAAAAGAGACCTACATGCCAATATCATTGATGACCATAGATGCAAAAATCCTCAACAAAATACCAACAAACAGAATCTAACAGCACATTAAAAGGATCATACACCATGGTGAAGTGGGGTTTATCCCAGGAATGCAAGCATTTTTCAATATACACAAATCAATCAATGTGATAAACCATATTAACAAATTGAAGGTTAAAAACCATTTGATCATCTCAATAGATGCAGAAAAAGCTTTTGACAAAATTCAACACCCATTTATGATAAAAACTGTCCAGAATGTAGGTATAGAGGAACTTAACTCAACATAATAAAGGACATATATGACAAATCCACAGCCAACATCATTCTCAATGGTATAAAACTGAAACCATTTCCACTAAGATCAGGAACAAGGCAAGGTTGCCCACTCTCACCACTATTATTCAGCATAGTTTTGGAAGTTTTAGCCACAGCAATCAGAGAAGAAAAAGAAATGAAAGGAATCCAAATCAGAACAGAAGAAGTAAAACTGTCCCTGTTTACAGATGACATGATACTATACATAGAGAATCCTAAAAATGCTACCAGAAAACTACTAGAGCTAATCAATGAGTTTGGTAAGGTAATAGGATACAAAAGTAATGCACAGAAATCTCTGGCATTCCTACACACTAATCATGAAAAATCTGAAAGAGAAATTAAGGAAACATTTCCATCTACCACTGCATAAATAAAGAATAAAATACCTAGAAATAAACCTACCTAAGGAGACAAAAGACCCATATGCAGAAAACTGTAAGACACTGATGAAAGAAATTAATGATGATATAAACAGATGGAGAAATATACCATATTCTTGGATTGGAAGAATCAACATTGTGAAAATGATTATACTACATAAAGCAATCTCCACATCCAATACAATCCCTATCAAATGATAAATGGCATTTTTCACAGAACTAGAACAAAAAAATTTACAATTTGTATAGAAACACAAAGACCCTGAATAGCCAAAGCAATCTTGAGAAGGAAAAATGTAGCTGGAGGAATTAGGCTCCCTGACTTCAGGCTATACAGTAATCAAGACAGTATGGTACTGGCACAAAAACAGAAATATAGATCAATGGAGCAGGATAGAAAGCCCAGAGATAAACCCACACACATATGGTCACATTATCTTTGATAAAGGAGGAAAGAATATACAATGGAGAAAAGAGAGCCTCTTCAATAAGTGGTGCTGGGAAAACTGGACAGCTACATGTAAAAGAATGAAATTAGAACACTCCCTAACACCATACACAAAAATAAACTCAAAATGGATTAAAGACCTAAATGTAAGCCCAGACACTATAAAACTCTTAGAGGAAAACAGGCAAAACACTCTATGACATAAATCACAGCAAGATCCTTTTAGACCCACTTCCTAGATAAATGGAAATAAAAACAAAAATAAACAAACTGGACCTAATGAAACTTAAAAGCATTTGACAGCAAAGGAAACCATAAACAAGATGAAAAGACAGCCCTCAGAATGGAAGAAAATACTTGCAAATGAAGCAACTGACAAAGGATTAATCTCCAAAATATACAAGCAGCTCATGCAGCTCAATATCAAAAAAACAAACAACCCAATCCAAAAATGGGCAGAAGACCTAAATAGATTTTCTCCAAAGAATATATACAGATTGCCAACAAACACATGAAAGAATGCTCAACATCATTAATCATTAGAGAAATGCAAATCGAAACTACAATGAGATATCATCTCACACTGGTCAGAATGGCCATCATCAAAAAATCTAGAAACAATAAATGCTGGAGAGGGTGTGGAGAAAAGGGAACACTCTTGCACTGCTGGTGGGAACGTAAATTGGTACAGCCACTATGGAGAACAGTATGGAGGTTCCTTAAAAAACTAAAAATAGAACTACCATACGACTCAGCAATCCCACTACTGGGTATATACCCTGAGAAAACCATAATTCAAAAAGAGTCATGTACCGCAATTTTCATTGCAGCACTATTTACAATAGCCAGGACACGGAAGCAACCTAAGTGTCCATCGACAGATGAATGGATAAAAAAGATGTGGCAGTTATATACAATGGAATATTACTCAGCCATAAAAAGAAACGAAATTGAGTTATCTGTAGTGAGGTGGATGGACCTAGAGTCTGTCATACAGAGTGAAGTAAGTCAGAAAGAAAAGCAAATACCATATGCTAACACATATATGTGTTATATGGAATCATATATATGGAATCATTAAAAATAAAATAAAATAAAAAATGGTTCTGAAGAACCTATGGGTAGGAGAGGAATAAAGATGCATATGTAGAGAATGGACTGGAGGTCATGAGGTGGGGGAAGGGTAAGCTGGGATGAAGTTAGAGAGTGGCATGGACATATATACACCACCAAATGTAAAATAGATAGCTAGTGGGAAGCAGCCGCATAGCACAGGGAGATCAGCTCAGTGCTTTGTTTCCACCTAGAAGGGTGGGATATGGATGGTGGGAGGGAGATGTATGAAGGAGGAGATATGGGGATATATGTATACATATAGCTGATTCACTTTGTTATACAGCAGAAACTAACACACCATTGTAAAGCAATTATATTCCAATAAAGATGTTAAAAAAAAAGAAAAGAATTCTGTACCACAGTATTCATTGCAGCACCATTTACAATAGCCAGGACATGGAAGCCACCTAAGTGTCCATCGACAGATGAATGGTTAAGGAAGATGTGGTACATATATACAATGCAATGGAATATTACTCAGCCATAAAAAGAAACGAAATCAAGTTATTTGCAGTGAGGTGGATGGACCTAGATTCTGTCATACAGAGTGAAGTAAGTCAGAAAGAGAAAACAAATATCATATGCTAACACATGTATATGGAATCTAAAAAGAAAAAATAGTTTCTGATGAACTCAGGGGCAGGACAGGAATAAAGATGCAGACGTAGAGAATGGAGTTGAGGACATGGGGAGGGGGAAGGGTAAGCTGGGACAAAGTGAGAGAGTGGCACTGACATATATACACTACCAAATGTGAAGTAGACAGCTAGTGGGAAGGAGCTGCGTAGCACAGGGAAATCAGCTCAGTGCCTTTTGACCACCTGCAGGGGTAGGATAGAGAGGGTGTGAGGGAGACCCAAGAGGAAGGGAATATGGGTATGTATGTATACATATAGCTGATTTACTTTGTTATACAGCAGAAACTAACACAACATTGTAAAGCAATTATACTCCAATAAAGATGTTAAGAAAATAAAATTAAAAAGTATCATTGTTTTACAATATTAAAAACAAAAAAACAGAAACAGACTTACAGACTTCAAAAACAAACATATGGCTACCAAAGGGGATGGGTAGGGGGAGAGATACATTAGGAGTTTGGGGTTGACATATACATACTACTATACATAAAATAGTTAATCAACAAGGACCTACTCTATAGCACAAGAAACTCTACTAAATGTTCTGTAATAACCTGTATGGGAAAAGAATCTGAAATAGAATGGATACATGTATATGTATAACTGAATCCCTTTGCTCTACCCCTGAAACTAACACAACCTCGTAAGTCAACTATACTCTAATATAAATTAAAAATTAAATTAAAAAAAGTTTCCACTTGTGATTGGTGAGGTATCAGACAAGATAGATTGGACAGTGCTGTAGAAACCACCTGAAACATCTCAGTGGTAGATGACATAGTTTATTTCTTGCTCACACTGTGTGCTGCCAGCTCTGCTCATCTTAATCTCTCAGAGACCCTGGCTTCCAGGGGCTTCCTGCTTTCATCATCTCAGATGAGGGAAAGGGAGCAAGGGGCTGGCTCATAAAGCTTCCATCCAAACACACTCGTATTTCATTGGCAAAGACGAGTCACGTGGTCCCCTTCAAGGATGCTCTGTTCTCCACAGGGAGGGGCACTGAATACGAGTGGGTGCTGATGCAGTCTCCCACATGGGGAACTTTGGGGGAACTGAGAACATGAGATGCTGACAGTCATCACTTATTTTTCTTCCCTGGTGTAGTTTTGAAAGAGGAGCACTTTCTGTAATGAGGGGTTGGACACACCCTCAGTCAGCCAGGTGAGCGGAACCAACCCTGGTTCTCAATGGGTGAGTATAGTCACAGTGAGAAACATTCCATCCAGGCAATGATATACGTATTAACTCTGCATAATTAGAGGGTCTCCTGGGTGACCAACAATAACTTAGTTCCATTTTGTTCAATTTGTCCAGTGGATTACCCTAAAGAACGCCTAAAGAAAAATGAGAGCATAATCAAAATGTGGGGAAATAATCTCTTGATGGAGATGTGAAAGGTTCTGTATCTATTTGCTTACAGATAAGGAACAGGGGGACACAGTCCACAGACATTAAGTAGATGAGCTGGTAATACGTAAATAGATTTCCTCAGTCTTCCTAGAGAGGAGAAAAAAGAAATTATTTCATTAATAGCAGAGTCACCTTAGGTTAAACATTAGAAAGAGCTGACTCTGCATTTCATTGTCTAAGGAGGCTGTGAGGTGTTAAGATCCTGGTAAATATATTGATAGTATCATTGAATTAATCTCCAGATCCACTCCCGTACCTCAAATCAAATTTGGAAACATTTACTAAGGCTTTGTCCCTTATACACTAAATCAACCTCTTCTTTACCAGAGCAGTCAGCTGAGCATATGCATGGTCTCTGCAGTTCTATAAAGTTTAAAAGAAAACAAAATAAAAATGAATTTTATACTGCAGATATTAGGGGCTCAGAATAAGTTGTTAACTTTGGGGGGTGAATTATTTTGCCATAAAAGTAAGTTTCTGCATTTTCTAGAAGCCCTCATTCTGCCTGGGGATCTGATAGAGCTGCTTCTCAATACTCACATGCTCGGCTTGCAAAGGGAGAAAAATGATTGTAAATAGCTTCGCTTCTCCTCAGATGGAGTCCTTGAGGGCTTTGGAAGCTGAGGCTCTAATGAAGGGAGACGCGCTGCTCCAAACTCCAGGCGCAGAGCTGTTTCTGATAAGATTAAAAGGATGTTTTTTCTTACCAGATACATTCCCTCTGAATGCTATATTTCCTAAACAGAGTGAATTATATGCCAAATGGTGCAATTTTATCTCATAGGAGCCCGATGACTTGCTTCTTAGTTCCTGATACAGTGATTAGCTCTGGATTTTTTTTTTGGTCATATTTTGTCCCTTTTTTTTTTTTAATATTCCCGCATCGGAAGACAAACTCAGAAGCTATGGGAAGAAGAAATTAATGTCCATTATGAATCTGCTTTATTATCAAATCATACTAAATTATGAGCCTAATTTAAGCAAATTATTTCAAATTTGGTGAATTTATTTCATTCTTCCCATTGATTTAAAACCAAAAGTATTATTATATTCATGCCTAATTATTTCTTGCAACTTGTTTTATAATACACTCAACCAACTAATTTTGTTTACTGTGATAAAATACAGATAACATAGAATTGACAATTTTATTTATTGATTGATATTTATTTTTATTGGAGTATAGTTGATTTGCAGTGTTGTGTTAGTTTCAAGTATACAGCAAAGTGAATCAGTTATATGTATACATATATCCACTCTTTTTTCAGATTCTTTTCCCATATAGGTCATTACAGAGTATTGAGTAGTTCCCTGTGCTATACAGTACGTCCTTATTCCTTATCTATTTTATATACAGTAGTGTGTATATGACAATCACATAGAACGGTCCATTTTAACCCTTTTTAAGTCTACAATTCAGTAGCATTGAGTTCATTCACAATGCTGTACCAACCATCACATCTATCCAGTTCCAGAATTTTACTAAAATTGAACATGTCTAATAATTCAAAGAAATCTCCCTTCCCACAGAAAATGAGTATCTGTTGCCAAAAGACTTTATCAAACAGTATTTTTTACCAAAATAATTTCTCGAGCATAAGGACAGGAAATCATAAGGGATTTTCCTTTGGAAATCCCACTCTCCACTCAAGTTCCTCTGTGTGTTCCATCTAGGGTATCTCTGGGATGACACCATCCTCCCATGCAACCCCCACCCTGGCCCTACGCCAGCCCCAGAGGGATGACCACAGAGCAACCTGCCACGGACACAGTTAAATCTAGAGAAGCAATCAGTGTTAATGAACTGTGCAACGGCTCCTTGTGTAACAACTCACTTGCAATCTCAACCACCACAAGTGTGTGTGGTGGTATACCAAGGCCGATGCCTTCAGAACCAACTGAGAAGCTTGACATTTTGATAAGAGCAGTTGCAAAAGTAAGAATTGAGTCTCACACCTTTATTTAACCTGAAGGTTCTCTTAATTCCCTGCATAGCAGTGCCAAGAACTCTGCTTTCTGAGATTCAACTGGACTAAGAAGACATGTGGATTTGATTTCAGAGGGAAAAAAGGGCCAAGACAATGAAATGAGCACCTTTCCAAATGTAACATTTAGGTTCATGAAATAATTTCATCCTATTCCTCAGCCCCCTCTCCCCACCCTCCCCATGCAAACCCCTCATCAAATCCCAAATGCATCTGGCCACTTTCAAATATGAAATAAGCCTTTTAATTCATACCAAAAATGCAGGCTACAGCTTTAAACCCTTAATCATTCATGTGGAGGCAAAGGCTTAAGAAATCTGGGGTAAAATAATCTTTCTTTGAAATATAAACTCTAGAATTTCATAATGAAAACAAAACGTGTTTCCTAGTAAGGAAAGCACTGCATGTCTCACTTGAACCTGAGCCTCACTGATGTATCCCAGCACCTAGAACATGGTCTGGCAAGGAATAGGCACCCAAAAATATTTGCTGGATGAATAACCAGTGTTGAAGTGCCTCATGACAACATGGTATAACTTACCCAGAGACAAGTATTGGGTCCAGGGGTGGTGGCAGGGCGAGCTGGATACCTCACAGTACAGTTTCCACTACCCTCCCTCTATCTCTTCTTATGCTCATTCATCGTGTTCCCTGACCATCCTCCCTCCCTGATGCCGGCTTCTCTCTAATATTATACATTTAGACCCTGCTTTCCTCTCCTCCTTCCCAACACAGCCCTGTGCCTTGCTCTAGGCTGAATGTATATGTCCCTCCAGAATTCTTATGTTGAAACCTCATCCTCAATGTGAGGATATTTGGGGGTGGCATCTTTAGAAAGTGATTAGGTCATGAGGGTGGAGACCTCATGAAAAGGATTAGTGCCTTGATAAAAGAGGCCCCAGAGCTCCCTCTCCCCTTTCACCATAGGAGGACCCAGAGAGAAGTCCGCTGTATAGGAACCAGAACTCAGACTTCACCAGACACCAGCTGTGTTGTCATCTTGAGGCTGGATTTCCTAGCTTCCAGAACTCTGGTGTTAAGAGTTTTTTGGCTGCACCGCAAGGCATGCTGAATCTTAGTTCCCCGACCAGAGATCAAACCCATGACCCCTGCAGTGGAAGTGTGGATTCTTAACCACTGGGTCACCAGGGAAGTCCCTTGTTAGAGTATTTTTGTTAGAGCAGCCTGAGTGGCCTGAGACCTGCCTTTTCTCCTTCTACTTAATTCCCGTTTCTCCCTCTGTGGGTTTTCTCTTCCCTCTTGCTCTCATTTTCCATTTTGCTTCCTCTCTGCTGTCCATCTTCTCCCTTTTTTAACAAATACATGAAACTAAGTTGTATTTTAAATTGGTATTCTGATTTATTAAATATTAGCCTCCCAGTTCTTAATTTTTTCCTATGGAACATTAAAATTTTATAAGTGTCTGTACTGCAACAAAGCACAGTTATTTTTTATTTGTCTTCAGGAAACAAAAAATCAAAAACAAACAAAAAAGGCTGTCTCCATGATGGCAAGTGCTGTAGTGTTCCAGAAAGTTGGCCGGTTCCGTATGATGGAAATAAATTATTCTATTGCCCACATCTCCTACTTTATGAAGAAAATAGAACACAGACTCAGGGGAAAAAATAATGCTTTTGGAGATAAAGGATAACGTTGCTGTTTTAATTGGGATGACTCAGGTGGTGTCTTACCTTGTTAGGGGACTAGGTAGATGGCTTGTGAGAATGCATACTATTATCCACAATCTCTGCTTTCCCATTTCCAGCTTCCAGTTAATGTTGGTACAACATACATTAAATTGAAGGGTATCCATGCATGCAGCAGAGTGCAATTCCTGAATTCCTGGGAGAAGAGAAACCTATTTTTTAAGTTAACAAAAATAAGCATGAGCCTTATTTCTAGTGTTTTCTATAGGACAATAAATACTTACTTCTCATCATATATCTTTCTCCTTAGTTTAAAGGAATAACTGACAAAAGTTAATCAGCAATGTCAGCACGACACATCACACTTTTTATGTCCTGATGTCATTAAAAAAAATTATATAAAACTGGAGGATTGGAAAAGAAAGCAAGATAGTTCATCCTTCCTAGTTTCAAACACCTGAGTTTTCAAGTTCTCCAGATAAGTTAAACAGATTCTTCCATAAAATGGAAGAAAGAAAAATCTTTTTCTGCTCACATCCTATCCATTTGTACTGTTTCTTTTTGCAAACTTGTAGAAGAAGCAATTGTTAGCTTATCTTCCTAGTTGGCGGATTAACTTGCCTCCACTGTGTGTCTCTGCAGTTTTCCCATTAGTTCAGATTATACCTACAAAGTCAAGAAATATGATTTGACAATTAGCCTACCTGTGATTTCCAGAGCCTTTGTTCACCTCCTGTTGATTCCTAAGGTCTCACCAGGGAAGGTAAGCTAGCATGTCAGTAGGCAAAGACTCTTCTTCAATAAGTGTGGGTGGGTGAAGGAAGGTTGAATAGCAAGAGAACAAAAAGGGAAGAAAATAGCATACTTTTTCATTTCTATAACCTTTGCTAAAATTTTTCTTCTGAGGTTATAAATTCATTTCTTTCAAACAAGAAGCTTTGTTGAATAAAACTTAAATTCTTAAAATTGCCATTAAGTGCACCATTTTGTTCAAGATGAACCCATTAAACATTTTCTTTATTGTAGTTAAGTCCAATACACAACAATTGGAAACATTGCCCAAATACTAACAGCTTAGCTATCAGCTTTGTGTGAGGTGGGAAGCCAAAGAATAGATGTGTATTCACTAAGCCCCAAAGAGCTTGTTTTGTTTTGATGCTAAGAGAGCAAAGCCAAGTGCCTGAAACCCAGGACAACTGCTCTGTCTCCTTCGTATAAGCCTATTTAGCTCGGCTTTGTTCACATCTACAAATGCAATCATTTGGACCAGGGACGGAGGGGAGTCCTACAACCACACCAATGACCTGTAGAGGAGAGCAGACAACCAGGGAAAGGCCAAGGGCAGCCTGTGTGGTGCACCCAGATGGGAATAAACCTGGTTAATGGGCTGTTATGTAAGGAAAGCTGGTCACCCAACCTCCCAGCACTGGCTATTAGAACGTAGACTGTTTTCAATTACATTGCATGCCATCTAGATGTTTATCTGCAATGCTATCTGTGACTCTTTAAGGCACAAAAGGATTGACTGATAAAGACTGTTCATATAGAATGAAAACTACTTACAGTTTACTGAATCATCAGCTTAAGTCTATCCAACAGACTGTAAATAATAAGGAACTGCAGGATAACCCGATTGAGGACATTAATTTTTTTCCTGTGGTTATAAAAAGAAAACAAGCATATTTCCCTTTCTTTTCTCAAGTGGAAAAGAGCTCTTGGAGGGAAAGAGCTGGATCCTTGCAGAAGAGGTGTGGAAAGGGACAGGGAGAGGAGAGTGGACCAGCGCACATGGCAGGACACACTGGGACTCGGGGATGGATATTGATGGGGAGTTTGCTGGGGACACCTGGCCTCCACGGAGCACCTCATCTTGTAGCCACATATTAACGTAGTTTGTAGTGGCTTGAAGACTTACCCCTAAGAGCTGTGCCCTTTGAGGCTGCATAGAAGGTCTAAGTCGCCAGATTTGTTGCAAGAGAGTGGAAGTTTGCCTACCTTTGGGTGGTCCAAGGAAAAGTCTGCAAACTGTGGTATGTGGACCACATCCAGGCTGCAGCCTGTTTCCTTAAATAAGGTTTCGTTGGAGTGTAACCGTGTCCATTTGTTTACATATTATCTATGGCAGCTTTCACACTACCAGAGCAGAGTTGAATAGTTGCGACAGAGACCACAAAGTCTAGAGTATTTACTACCTGGCTCTTTATAATAATAATGTGCTAATGCCTGAACCGGTAGCCTGGAATGTGGGTTTAGATGATGGGCATGTCAGCTGTTCTTGTCAGAGCCTGAAGTTAGGAGATCCTTTGTAAGTTGTCTGCATCACCTAAGTCCTCAAGGATACAGATGAGATACTAGGCCAGGAGAAGGATCGATACTGACTCATGAAACATCTTTCCTTATCATCCCAATTCAAGCCAGTTTAGTTCTAGGTTTAAATATGAGATGATATTCTATATTTCTAGGATGACATACATGTTAGAAATTAATGTGTTTCTTGGACTAAAGCACTGTGACACACATCCATACCCGTTACATACTGCATGAGTTTCCCATCGCTGCTGTAACAAATGACCACAGACTTAGTGACTTAAAACAATACAAATGGATTATCTCACAGTTTGAGCTCAGAAGCCCCAAATCAGCCTCACTGGGCTGAAATCAAGATTTTGGCAGGGCTGTGCTCCTTCGGAGGTTCCAAGGGGAGAATCTGTCCCTTGCCTTCTAGAGGCCCCTGCAGTCCTTGCTTGTGGACACTTCTTCTATCTTCAAAGCCAGCAGGATAGCATCTTCTCTCCTCTCTGACCTCTGCTTCTCTGTCACCTCTTCTTTGACTCTGACCATCCCCCCCACCCCACTCCCCTTTTACAAGGATCCTATGATGACATTTGACCCACCAGGTAATCCAGGATAATCTCCCCAGTAAAATCCGTAACTGAATCACTCTGCAAAGTCCTTTTTGTCATGTGAAGTCACATATTCACAAGCACCAGAAATTAGGATGTGGTGTCTTTGGGGGTCATAGTCAGCTGAATGAGGCTATGATACTGCCCTCAACATGTAAGGAATTGCTGAACAGCTATGGAAGGTTACAGGAAATGGGTCTGTTCTGGTCCAGTACAGAGTCTCTACTTTTTATCCATCTGCAACTCTCGTTCAGGAAAGGGGTAAGTGGTAATGGCACAGGTGGTCCCTTGTGGTGTCACTGGCCCCTGCTGGGTGAGAACAGCCCCGCCCAAGCGATAGAGTGAGCTCTTGGACTTGCTGGTTCTGCAACCTCAGAGGGGTTCCCTGACTCCTGCTTTGCTCCCTAAGATGGACTTCATTGTCTGTGTCACATCCTTCCTTGGCCACATCTTAGGAGGACTTTGGGAAGGAAAGCAGATAGAGTTTTAGTGGAACAATTCTTGTGGTTGCAGGTTTACTGACCAGGAAACTGTCTCAGGCTCAAATACGCAGAGGCTATTAGTGACTGGACTTCAAACAGCTTTAGAAAGCATTTTCTTGAAAGAAGGAAGGAAGGAAGGAAAGAAAGAAAAAGAGAGAGAGAAAGGGGGAAAAGAAGGAAAGAAAGGAAAGGCTTCTAGTCTGCTATGGGCTGAATTGTGTTTCCTACAAAATCATGTGTTAAAATTCTAACTCCCAGGACCTCAGAATATGACTGCATTTGGAAATAGGGCTTTTACAAAGGTAATTAAAGTCAGATGAGTTCAGATGGGTGGACCCTAAATCAATATGATTGGTGTCCCTGAAAGAAGAAGAGGTTAGGACACAAGCAGACACAGAGAGAAAACCATATGAGGACACAGGGAAAAGATGGCCACCAGTAAGTCAAAGAGAGAGGCCTTAGGAGAAACAAGTCCTGCCAATACCTTGACCTTGGACTTCTAGCCTCCAGAGCTGTGAGAAATAAATTTCTCTTGTTTAAGCCGCCCAGTCTCCGGTTCTCTGCTGTGGGTTCTCTAAGAACCAATACAGGCTCCAGGAAGTGGAAGCTCTGGAAAGGCAGGGGGCATCGGTGAATCTTTAGCAGCCAATGTTCCCAGCAGCTGGGGACGCTGGCCCAGGAAGGGCATCTGGGCCACCAAAACAGCATCTACATAGCAGGCAAGGTGCAATCATAGGAAAGAGTGCAGATGCTGGAGAGTGAAAAAGAATGAGAGCTTTTCACAGCTCTGAGCTGTGAAACTCAAAACTGGGACACTATCAGGAATTTTTGAAGTTAGAGTTTGAAACCTCTTTGCAGGCAGAGTATCTTTGCCTTAAAACTAGCATCCAGTGGTGGGGGGAAACACCCAATGAAAAACAATGGCATCCAATTAAAAATATGGTAACCAAAGGTAAGGATGAAGAACATCTAAATCTGCGTTGCTTTGTCATAATGGGCTACAGTCTTCCCTCTGGGTTGACATCAGTTTCATTCTCCTCTTTGCCTAAAGTATGGCCTGGAAAAGCTGATGAATTCCTAAAGCAGGATGGAGAGACAGGTCATGTTTTCTTCCTCTCTACCTAGATGCTTTTCAGTGTAGAAGCTTTCTACTTACAAGATATGCTACTTCCCTTTGTCCCTTAATCTTCTCAAACTTGGTTGCAGTCATCATCCTATTATTCACTCCATACTAGATGGATGGATTTTCCCTGGTTTCCTATTTTCCACCCTGGTGCTCCTGTCCCTTGCAGGAATAACAGAGCACTGTCCTTCTCTTCCTTTAAAAGTTCTGTCCTACAGAAATGTTTCTCTTCGATGTTCTGGTATAAACCACGACATCGACCCCTACTCATGATTTCCCTGACCACAGATTCTTTGTGGCATAGATTCTTATTTCTCATTTCTCCTGTGATATTCCACCCTGTGTCAAGCACAGAATGAATAATGGAAACAACGTTAACCTTTATTTTCCATGCTTGGTAGAACTGCAGAGGCTTGTAGCAGATGGCCTCAAAAGGTGAAGGTACAATAAGACATTCAATTTCATAATCAAAGAGGTCACTTTAAACAAGATGGAACACCAGCTTGTGGGCTAATATTGACACAGTTGTTTAATCCAACAGTGACTCAGGTTATGTTTTTTAAGCAGCCTACATGTTTTCTGTTGCATAGGACACCAGACAAAGAAATACAAATATTTGGGTTTTTTGTTACAATCAAAGCTGGGAAAGTTTAGGGTGTTTTCTTAGTAAAATGTCTTGGTGTGGTTGGGAAGAGGTCTGTGAGGCCATGAGCAATTTCTCTATAAGAAAACTCTATGACATTGCACTTTCTGCTGAATTTAGTTTTCAGATACTGAATGCATATAAACTGAATGGACATTAATAAAAAGGATTCAGTGAGGGGGAAGAAAAAAAACAACCAGATGAAGTCTGGACCTTTCTTTGTTGCTGATCTGAGGACTGCTACATCCAGAAGTGAATTACTATGAAGAGTGTAGCTCAAGCAGCAGAAATAATTAGGAACTATTAGGAGCTATTTGAGGAATGTAGGTGGATAAGCTGATCCCAAGTAGGCAGGTGAAAAGATTTTGAGCCACTAACAATATTGTGCAAAGATGCTCAGAACATGAATAACGAGCTGCATGGCTGGTTGTCCTCACTGTGTTCGTGAGTGCGGTAAGGCCATGGGGACTGGGAGCTCAATGGAAGAGGCCGGTGTGGAGAAAAGAGTCTTTGTTATTCACGGGACTGGTATTGAAATCAGCTCCATGTGTGTTTGGTTGATAGTAGCTCAACAGGAAGTGGATTCCACAGGAAAGAAACCTGAAGAAGAACTATGAAGGAAGCAAGTCTATTCAACATACTTCAGTTCAGCTGGTGGTCTCCTTAACTAATGCCATGGCTCATCCCTTCAACCTCTGTTTACTGAAGGACTGTGATGTGCAGTCACTTGGTCGATACCAGGAGTGAATCAGGCAGTATTCAGGCTGCTGTCACAAAACACCACAGACTGGGTGGCTTATAAACAAAAAAGACTATTTCTCACAGTTCTGGATGCTGGGAGGTCCAAGATCAAGGCACCAGCAGGGTCATATTCTGATGAGAGTCCTCTTCCCGGTTCACAGCCAGCTCTTTCTTACTGTGTCCTCATATGGTAGATGGGGCTGGGGATCTCTTTAGACCTTCTCTTTCAAGGGCACTAATCCCATTCATGAGGGTTTCACCCTCATGACCTAAGTACCTCCTAAAGGCCCTGCCTCCTACCATCATTTCTGAAGGTGAGGGTTTCAATATACAAGCTTGGCAGAGACGGAAACTTCAGACCATAGTCGTCTCTTCCCTCATGGAGCTAACCTTCCCGAGGAAGAACAGGGGATCCTGCTGCAATGTAGGTGAGGGGCTGGAGAATGCGGGGGAAGGGAGTAAGTTTTTCTACTGTGTGTTATAGAAGGCCTCACTGAGTGGGAGTTCTTTGAGCACAAAGTGGAATGGAATGAAGAAGTGAGTCGTGTGGAGACCCTGGGGCCGGGAGAGGAGGGAACATTCCAGGCAAAGAGACGATCTGCAGAGATCTTCAGGTGACAGTGAGGTTGGCAAGCTCCAGGAGCAAGAGGTCGGTGGGGCTGAGCAGGGATCACGAGGGAGATGAGAGACTCAGACAGTGGCCAGGCGTGTGGGGTCCTATAAGGAACCAGGATTCCATCTTTCATGGGATGGGAAGCTGTCGGTTTTTCATGATTAGAAAGAACTAGAAAGAGATGAAGTCCAACTGGTGGTCTCACTGGCCATCACCATAGTACACTGGAGTAGTAATCAAGAACTCGAAATCCCAGAATAGGCTCTATCACGTATTAGCACATTGGCTAAAGCAAATCACTTAAATCCATCTGGGACCTGGTGTTGCACAAATCCAGATGCTGAACTCGAAGACTCCAAGTTACTTTTTGCTCTCAGTGAGCTGTATAATGTATAAGTGAAATATGGTGATATAAAAAACTTTAATATTGAATTTTATTGTGCTTTACACATGATTTTTATTCTATTGCAATAACAGAATAAAAATGTTACAGGACCCAAAGGGTCCCAATTAGGTCATTTAATTTATTTTTAGCTTTGTATATGAAAAATAATGAAAAGCACAATAAGTTAAAATAACTCCATTGCATATATATGTATATTACACACACATCCTTCCACCCAGAAGGAGTGTTTCCATGTTGTAAGTGCCATCCCAATGTGATCAACACTCCCTGAAATTCTACCATGGAATTCCAGCTACTCTGTTTGTACCCTCCAGAGATGATCACTGTCTACATTAGTTTGGAACCTATCTCTGCTGGACATGTCATATTTTCTGGCTTCACAGCAAATTTGAACACCCTTGGTATGTCTGGGCACTTCTAGCCCTGTGAGTCCCACCTCCCTAAGGCAGATCCCAGAGGACTTGGGGTCCCAGCTCTTGGAAGCTGGACCCCACATGTTTCCAGCCTCCACCAAGCTGATCCTCACACACAGGCCCTGCTTTGGGAAAGAGCATCCTGAGAAAAGAGGCTCCAATGGAATCCACTTTTGGTGGAGGCATGTGGCTCCTGGGGGCAGCCGCGCTTTCCTACCTAGTCTCTGGAACAAAAGTGGTGTGGGATCTGGGGCAGCTGCAACTGTGGTCAAGCCTGGAAGCAGTGCATTGTAGCATCCCAGGCTTACTGACAGCAAAGGTCCCACTGTCACTGTCACGCCAGTCTTTGTACATGGTTTGGGACACAGTTCCTGTAAGCGGGGAGCTTATTTCTCAGATGTCTCAAGAATATCAAGGGCTCCTCAGTCTCTTCTTTTCTGCTGAATCTGCCATAATTAGTTATTGTTACTTGCAACTACTAACTTGGTCTGATCCTGACTGCCCTAGCCTTGTGAAAACATCTCCCCAGAATCTATACACGTATAAGCAACAATGTATTTTCATATTTAAGAATGGAAGTCTGCACTAGTTAGTTTAGACCCGTAATCTCTTATCAACAGCCATGATGTTCCGTGGTACTGTATCCTACACCATAATTTGCTTAACATGCTCCCTATCAATTTACACTTGAGAGATTTTCCTAAAACTGTTATATACAACATAGCAGTGAAAACTCTGACACATTTATGTTTGCCAACTCACAATATGGTGTTTGTATAGATTCCTAGCAGCAAGATTGCTGGGTTATCATACATATATATATTAAAAATTTAATATATGAATTATATTTTAAAAGGTTGTACTAATTCATACTCCCACTACAGACGTATGATGAAATCAATTTTTCCCACACATGCTCTAACACTTGATGTTATTAGCCTTTTAAGATGTTGCCATTTTGAAAGGCAAAACTGCATCTCATTTTACAGTTAATTTACATTTTAAAAATTATTAGTGAGATTAAGTATATTTTCATATATTTATTGGCTCATTTGTATTTTTCATCTTTGTTTTGTCTATTTATATCCTTTGTCTATTTTCTATTTTTTTATTAATAGAGATCACATTATATTATATATTCTAAATATATAATATATAACATATATATTGTGTATATATTGTAAATATATAATATATATAACATATGTTATGTAGTGTGCAATTTGTATGCATTGTATTGAAAATAATTTCTCTAAACCCCTCCCACTTACCTTGTAAGTTTATTTATGATATCTTCTACTACACGCATTACACAAAAGTTCTATTCCAGGCTTGCTGCAAATGGTTCAACTTTAAGGGATCTAGAAATATTATTAAATATATTAATAAAAGTTTGAGTAAATATTTATATCATCATATCCTGAAGAAAACCTAATCAAGAAGAAAATTTTGTGATTAAAAACTTTAAGTAAAATAGAATTTCTAATTAAATACTTCCAATAAAAACTTCTTAAAATGATTTTTTAAATAATACCAGATACTATTATAAAACCTTATATTAAATAGTAAAATCCTAAATGTATTCTTACCACACTTAGAAACAGGACTAACGTCAGGGATTTGCCTGCTAAAATTCAGTCTTTTCTAGAAGAATTTAGCTAATGCAATAAGCCAGAATCAAGTAAACTGTGTAAATTTTGGAAAAGAGGTGAAAGCAGTATCACTTTTTGCAGCTAATGTGATTTTATACCTAGAAGATTCAGGAGGCTTAACTAAAAGAAAACCTCTTAGAACTAATTTTTTTTTTTTTTTTTTGCGGTACGCGGGCCTCTCACTGTTATGGCCTCTCCCATTGCGGAGCACAGGCTCTGGACGCGCAGGCTCAGCGGCCACGGCTCACGGGCCCAGCCGCTCCGCGGCATGTGGGATCCTCCCGGACCGGGGCACAAACCCGTGTCCCCTGCATCGGCAGAAGAACTCTCAACCACTGCACCACCAGGGAAGCCCAGAACTAATTTTTTTAAAACACCACCATATGAAGATGTCACTATATAAGGTAAATATTTGAAAAAGCCAACAGTTTTGTTCAATAACCATTTAGAAGTTGAAATGGTAAAAGATTCCATTCATGACAACTACTAAAACTACAAAATGACTAAAAATAAATTTATCAAGGAAGTCATAAGATTTTTTCAATATATTTTTTTGCTTTGAAATATTTATTAAATGCTTAAAATATGGTAAGACTTTCATGAAGGGAGGCAAAACTTAAGGCACAAACATACACATATGTAATTTTTTCCTTTACTGCCAGATTTCCAGCCCCTTCTTGAGGAAGAATGGAATGAAAAGTGAAAAAAAGGAAAAGGAACGAATTATGGTTTCTCTTGGTAGGGGAGAGCAGATCCAACAAGTAGCTCTGACGTACAGGTAAAAACCTGTCATATACATACTGTCATATTGTCAGAATATTTTTCTGGGTTTTGTCCTGTCATGTTGCTGTCTTTCTGGTATGTTCTTCTGAACCCCCATCCCCTCCAAAGCCTTCCTCCCTCTCCCTTAACTATAGCTTCAGTCAATTTCATCATTATAGCAAATATGCAGTTGCATGTACAGAAGTTTGAGTTATATTTTACAGATGACATAAAAGAAAGCTTCAGTAAATGAAGACATGTCATATCCCTGAATGGGAAGACTGAATATCATAAATGCATCTCCAATCAGTGTGTAAAGTTAATGCAACTCCAATCAGAATCCTAATGGTTGTTTAAGTATTCTGATCTTGTTTTTGAAATTAGACAAACTGATTATAAATTTCATATGAACAATAACCTTGATCATTTCTGAGAATGTTTTGGAAAAGAAATTATAAGGGACTTATTTTCCAGATACTTAAATGTATGTTAAAGCTACCCTAATCCAAACAATATAGTTTGGGAATACTGGCACAGGAATAGAAAAATTGATGAGCAAAACAGAACATAGAGTACAGAAACCAAACCAAAAATGCTTGAGTTTTTAATATATGATAAATGATACTAGAACAAATAGCTAACAATTTATAAAAGAAAATATATATATATATATATGCATTTATACAAAATTTAAAAATGATTTAAAATGATAGATTGATTAAATATCTAGAAAGGTACAACCTATTTAATGATATAATAAGATACAGGAGTTATGCTTCTTTTTTTTATAATCATTAAGAGGGGAAGGTACTTCTAAGCAAGACTGGGAATTCAGATACCATACAAAAACCAAAACAAAATAACCCCTTATCTCTTTGATTATATGTTAACTCCATCATTTTACAGATTTGGATATACAGCCTACAGAGGAGAATAAGTAACTCATCTAAGATAACTCAATTCAGTGGAGATAGGGAATAAATGGTTACTCAGGTGATTAGAATATTTAACTGGAGTAAATTATACACTTTTCTCTTTTCCAGTGGTTCTTAAACTTCAATGAGCATAAAAATTACCTGAAGTACTTGTTAAAACAGTTATCTGGGTCCCACTCCCAGTTTCTGATTTAATAGATCAGGTTAGGGCCTGAGAATTTGAATTTCTAATTAGCTCACAAGTGATGTTCACACTGCTGGTTGGGGCCTCACTTGGAGCAATATTTCACTATAAAACTTCTTTATACAAACTTTAATGGTACTACGATATACACTAGTTTGACTACCATCAGTAAATACACATTTTAAGGGTGTACTCATGTTATAGGACAGTGAAAACTTGGGTCTAGGGGGATAAGTAAGGACCAAGAATCGGGGTCAAATTCCTTCAGGAACAGAGCTATCAGGTCAGGCTGAGGTTACATAAAAGGAGCATAATTAAGATACTTCATGTATCAAAAGAAAGTTAAATGACATCAATGAAAAGGCAGGAAATTCTTTTCTCCAAATATTCTATTCTCCATGAAAGCAATGAGACAACTGGCAAAAGTTGTCAGAATCAAATTTTTCAGAACTCTGGAAATTAACCAAAGGCATGGAGTAATTAATCTGAGGAACATTTATTAGAGAATAACTGGCTAAATCTCAGTAAGACCAGTGAGCTTCATGGCATTTAACTTGCTCTAGTCCCATCCCCTGCTCTCCAGATCTATAATAACCTTGAAAAATGAAAGCCTGTATTTCCACTGCAACCTAGCAAACACTAGAGGTAACAGAATGGAGCTGGAGCTCTTGCAAAGCCCCAGTCCCAAATAACTGCCATTATTCGACCTGTCTCAGTGTTCCCTGGAAGATCTCACTTGCAGGGTTATCTGCATTTAACCTGACTTAGAGCTTGCCTAGTGCAAAAAGTCTTCTCCCCAAGGGGTGCTTGTTGAAAACAATTAATGTTGACATGTTTAACCTTGCAGCTGCCTGAGGTGGTGGATAACAGTTGGGAGAAACCCTAGACTAACCAAAAAGCTTAAGAGAAAAAACTGGGGAATGAGAAATTCATAGGGACTTAGCAAAGCTCTGACATATTTCTGGGAATCTAGAAAGACTGTGCACATGCCCTGAACTGTGTGCTTGCTCAGGAAAGCCCTAAGAAGGTTCTGCTCTCACCTTTGGCTGACCTTGAAGCTCTGTGCAAGCAGGAAAGGAAGGCAAAGGCAACATTATCAACTGCCTGACTGAGAGTTGAAGGAGCACCTCAAAACGCACAGAGACCCTTGGCAAAAACTGGGAGACTTCTCTTTCCTTTCATGAGGTTCCCAATGTTTCTTCTATCAATAGATAATTACTTTATGCAAGTCAGGTGACTCTTAGACCAAAAAACATTTCATGATAAACAGATTATCATTAGGTGCATATCTTATGGATATTTTGTGAAATGTTATGCCTGTGTTGCAAAAGTTGAATAGTTTTGTCTTTATATATTGCTGTCCTCAGTGTACGCATGTTTTACTTAATTGAACGTTACTGTTTAATATTTTCTTCTTATACAAGAGACCATGCCCTTTTGTATGACATGTTTTTTTTTGAAATTTTGAATTTTATTTACTTTTTATACAGCAGTTTCTTATTAGTTATCTATTTTATACATATTAGTGTATACATGTCAATCCTAATCCCAGTGCCCCTCAGCCCCCTGCTTTACCCCCTTGGTGTCCATACATTTGTTCTCTACAGCTGGGTCTCTATTTCTGCCCTGAAAACTGGTTCATCTATATATGGCATATTTTAATAAACGTTATCTGTCAACTTTATACAAGTTTTGTTTTTCACTCTGGAAATATGATCACACGTCTTTGTTTTCATTCTGGCTTTTGCTTCCCGAGAATAAAAGTTATATTGTGGCCTTTTGATACGTAAATGCCAAATAGACAGCCTGAAAAAAAATAAACTGGGAGACATTGGTGTCCAGGCATTTAAGGAAATCTCTGTCCAATCACTAGCTGACTGCTAAGTTGAGCAGAGACTGCAGTGGCCACACATGAGGAAGATACAGACTTTGTAGAATTAGCTCAGAAAAGTCACCACACAAACAACGACAACAACAATCCAGGGTGGGGCAAGGAGGAATCTAATTTTCAGAGTTGCCACATTATATTATTTTAATAGTCTGATTTTCAACAAAAAATTATGGGACATGCAAAGAAACAAGAAAGCATGGTCCATACACAGCAGGTGGGCAGGGGGTAAGCAATCAATATAAACTGTCTCTAAGGAAGATCAGACATTGGACTTATTGGACAAAGATGAAAGATTTATATGATCTGAAGAGGAACCAGAGTATGGACAAAGACTTTAAGTAAACTATTCAAATATGTTCAAAGTGTAAAGAAGTCTGTGTCTAAGGAACTAAAGGGAAAAAATGATGTCTTCTCAAATAGAGAATGTCTATAAAGAAATAGAAAGCATTAGAAATCACATAGAAATTCTGAAGTTGAAAAGTACAATAACTAATATGAAAAATTCACTTCAAGGCTCTTGAACTTGAGTTCTGAGCAGGCAGAAGAAACACTAAGTGAACTTGAAGATAGTCAATTGAGATGATCTATTTTGAGAAACAGAAAGAAAAAAAAAGAAAGAAAAATGAACACAGTCTCAGCGACCTGTGGAACACAAGCAAAATTCTCAACATATGAATAATGGGAATCAGAGGGAGTGGAGAGAAAGGAAGGGACAGAAAGGATATTTGAAGAAATAATGGCTGAAAATGTCCCAAGTTTGATGAAAAACAGTCTACTCGTCCAATTAGCTCAAGGAATTCAAAGTAAGACAAACTCAAGCTATCTACATATATACATCATCATCAAACTGTCAAAAGCCAAAGACTGAGGGAGAATCCTGAAAGCAGCAAGAGAGAAGTGACTGACTTCGTACAAATGATCCTCTTTTAGATTGATGGCTGATTACTCATTAGAAACCATGGAGATCAGTAGTAGGTGGCATGACATATTCAAAGCATGGGGAAAAAACCCTGTCAGCCATGAATTCTATATCTGGCAAAACTACCTTCAGAAATGAAGGAGAAATGAACATAGGTTCATATTTCAAAAACTGAGATAATGTGTCTCTAACAGAACTACCCTACCAGAACTACTAATGTGAGTCTTTCAGGTTGATGTAAAGGGACATCAGACAGCAACTTGAATCCACACAAAAAAATCAAGAGCACCAATAAAGGTGAGAACATAGGTCAATATAAAAGACAGTATAAATGATTGTTTTATTTGTAACTTTTTTCCTCCTATCAAATGTAAAGGACAACAGCATAAGGAAATAACTATAGATCTGTGTTGATGGGCATACAGTTTACAAAGGTGTAATTTGTGACAATAATACCACACAGGGGCGGGAGGGAATGGAGCCATACAAGAGCAAAGTCATTGCATAACACTGAAATTAAATTGATATAATCTGAACTAGATTGTTATATGATAAGACATTACTTATCATCCCCAGGGCAACCACTATGAAAATAACTCAAAAATATATAGTAAAATAAATGAAAAGAGAATTATAATGGTACACTAGAATACATGTATCTAACATAAAAAACAGCAGTAATAGAGAAATAGAGGAACAAAAAATGACATAAAACATATAGAAAACAAACAGTTAAACATCAGATGTAAAAGCAAGGTGAGCATTCTTGTCTAGGGTACAAGGAGTGGGAGGGGATTAATAACCAATACTAGGACTCGGCAGGAATGAAGAAGGACCAGGACAAGAACACATGTAGAAGAACACCTGGAAGCATAACCATGGCAGTAAATCCTGTCCCCTTACCCTGGAAGGCAGTTCCATCTGTCCCTCCTGCAGGCTTTTGAACCATTCCTACCTACTCCAAAGTTGGCTTCTGCTCAGCAGTGAGGTTGCCACGAAGAGAACGAAGCTTACACAAGCTGTGCTCTCCTCCAGGGATGCAGGGAGGTTTCAGCAGTTCCAGCTGCTGGCCAGAGGCATGGAGCCCTGCCCCATCCTAGGGTCACCTTTACGCCCTCCTTTGGGGACTAGAAAACTGCCAGTGCCATGTTCCATCCTGTGGCCCCAGCACCAGCCTGTCTCTTGTGGATTCATGGAGCATCTTTGAACTCAAGGAGAAGGATCTGAAGGTGCTGCTCTGTCCTCTGCTTGGAGAGGACTACCCCTGGTGGGAGGATGGACCTGCCACTGAGGCAGTGACTGGGGGAGGCCATATCCAGAGAGCCTGGGGGATGGAGGCTGTGGACCTCTGAGGACTTGACCTAATCCTGCACCCACCCCATCCGCCTGCCAGGGAAGCCCCAAGGTCCCCGAGGGCTTCCCTTGACTCTGCATCCCTCCCTAGTCCCGCTGGGAGGACCCACTGAGCGAGAAACTGCACAGAATGTCACCACTGTGACATTGCCATTTACGGAGGTGGTGCCGAAAGCAGCTTTTCCAAACTATCAACTATAAAAAACAAATTTCTGTCAACCTTGCTGGAGGAAAGATGGAATTAGCTTTCTGTTCTCTCTACAGAAAATGATATTGCTAAATTATTGTCATAGAAGGAAGCAATAAAAATGTACAAGGAAAACTCAGAGAAGTGAGCATTGCAGATGTGTGGCAAAAAGTCGGTTACGGCTACTACTAATAACAATGTCATGTGATTTTTCTGGGTTTTACGATCTTTGTGATATTTGTCAGCTTTTTAGTATGTAAATTTGTGTGATTTTTCTCTCCTGTCATTATATAATTCTGTATAAGCTTCAACCCACACCTCACCTGGGCTGGGCCTGTCCCCACTGTGTCCAGATGGCCAGCAGGGGGCGCCAGGGCAGGCAGGGCCGCCAACTCAGCGGGAATCTTCCCTTTATTGTATGAAGTCGGTCAGGGAAGTCTCATAATTTTTAAAACTTTTCCTTTACCTGTTTTACCTCCTTTGTCATCACTAATATCATTTCTTTGCATCTTCCTCTTTTTGATTTAATCTGCTTTCTCAGTAGTTTATTTTCTATTTTCTAAAAACAGCTTTTGCTTTTGTGATTCTGTTTCTCTATCTTCCAGTTCATTAATTTCTACTATTGTTCCCTCTCTTTCTTTTCACCAGTAAATATGGACCAGGAATTTTTGGGGGGAGGAATTGTGGATACAGCAAAGAACAAGCCAAAATCTCCCCATGATGGAGTTTTGTTGCAGGCAGGAGAGGAGATAAACAAACAATGGACAACTCATCAGGTGGTGATTGAGGAGATTTATGGGAAAAGAAAGGTAAGTCAGGGGAAATGGAATGATGGGGAAGATTCTGTTTTAGATTAAATGATCAGGAAAGGCTTCTTAACGGGGGTGACACTCTAGCAGACACCTGAATAAGTGAGGAAGAGAGTCTGACTGTGCCTTTTTCTGGACCAAGGGAAGCAAGTGCAAAGGCCCTGGGGTGGAAATGGACTTGGTGTGTTAACTAGAACAGCATTGAGACCACTGTGTCCCATGCAGACCAGGTAAGGTAAAGAGAGGGGGAAAAAATTCAGGGAGGTGCCAGGGCTCAGATTTCATGGGATCTTATAAGCAACAGGGAGAGTATGGTTTTAATTCTGAATTTGAAGGTGAGACAATGGAGGATTTTGAGCAGCAGAGCGATAAACCAGATTTACATATTTTAGAGCAGCCACTGGTGCCCACAGGCCTCCTTTCGCTTTCAATTCTGCTTCTGGGAACTCATTCCTGGTGTGAAACCAGAAGCCTCAAGGAGCTGGATCCCGCGGGGAACGTCTGGGCAGGAGTTAACATGGGATGTGGGCCTGATACAAATGAGAGAAAGAGCTACAGGAGAGTCTGGAGGATTCAGACCAAAGCCCAGCTTTGAGGGTAAGGCAGAAAGTGGGAAGTCAGAAAGAGTCACCCCCTTTGAACAAGTTCCAAGAATCAGAATAGGTAGCGAAAAGGCTGCTCAAAAGTCACAGCGTCTCTTTTCATTTTTATTATTTTGCTTTTATTATTCATTTATTACACAAATAATACATGTTGCCTGTCAAAATCTTAGGAACTACAGATGAGAGAAGAAGAAATGAAATCATTGATTGGCAAATCTACAGATAGCTACTGAATGGTATTTTGATACATGTAGTTCCAATTTTTCTATATATTTATGTATAAGTATATGTAAGTATACTTATATATTTTACATAAATAAAATCATATGTAATACCTTAAATCTATTTTTTGCCTTTCGTGTTTTATAAACATCCTCATGTCCGTTAAGTGTAGGTCAACATAAATATTTTTAATAGATGCAGGATTATTGCATTATATGGTTCAACTTGGGTTTATTTAAACTCTCTCCTAGTCATTTAGGGTTTTCCACATTTTTGCCTTCATAGCTTCACGTCATGAAGCTTTCTAAATTTTTGTTTGGAGTACTTACTATTTCTTGATACTAAGTACTTAGATGTGGAGTTGCCAGGTCAAAGTATTCAGACTTTCCAGTCTCAAGGTACAATGGCCAACGGTTCTCAAAAAACTCTATGCTGATACCGAACCTGCCTGCACACCACGTCCTCCACCCGCAGAATCTCCAGCTCTGGCTACCGCATCCTTCTGCATCTTTGTTTACCTGCTAGCTGAACTATGGTTCTACCCAATCGCTGTTCCGGTTTGCATTTTGGGTACAAATTTCTCATGTACTTTCCAGCCTTTGTTGAATCGCCTACATCCCATCTTTTGCCGGCTCTGTTGAGCACACTGAATCTTTTCTCGTTGCTTCTGAGAGTTCTTACTATATTAATATTAATTCTGTTGTATAGGCTGTGATTGTTTCCCAATATTCTAATGATTATCTTTCAGATTATTTTTCTGTAGAGATATTTGAAATGTTTCTGTCATCAGATCTGCGAATTTTTGACTTTTGAGTTTCTGCTCGGAAAGAACTCTCCCGCCCTCAATTCTATCAGGATGCGGTTTATCTTTCTGTTGGTATCTTTCTGTTGGTAAAGACTTATATTTACATGTTAGCAGGCTGTCTGTCTTGGTCCCCCTAGCATTCTGCTGAGAAAAAAAAAGAAAATTAAAACAGAGTCATACTCAGAGAAAGACAAATATATGATACCACTTATATATGGACTCTAAAAAAAGGGTACAAATGAACTTATCTACAAAACAGAAGTAGAACTACAGAGGTAGAAAACAAATTTACAGTTACAAGGGGATAAGGCAGGGGGAGAGATAAATTGGGAGATTGGGATTGACATATACACACTACTATATATAAAATCGATAGCTAATAAGGACCTACTGTATAGCACAGGGAACTCTACTCAGTACTCTGTAATGACCTACATGGGAAAAGAATCTAAAAAAGAGTGCATATATGTATAACTGAATCACTTTGCTGTACACCTGAAACTAACACAACATTGTAAATCAACTATACTCCAATAAGAATTATAAAAGAGGAAAACAAAAGCAGAGTCACACTGTTACACTAGCTCTCCACACTTACACTCACAAACATTCCTCGTGACACTCGCCCTGCTTACGCGGTCAGAGTCTCCAGAGAGCAATCAACCTGTCGCCATTTGCCGGGACGTCTGCATGGGCTCCCATCAGATAAGGCACAGTCCCTCCTCAGGGGGAAGTGCTGTCCCCAGCTCTGAGAGTGGCCACACATAGCTTCTCAGGAAGGAGGTGAAGGGCAATAGCACTGCTGGCTGGACAGCCTGCCTGCTTGACTTGACCTCTCCCCCAACGCATCTAAAGAAGTGATAGGGAAGCAGCCGCATGGCACAGGGATATTGGTTCGGTGCTTTGTGACAGCCTGGAGGGGTGGGATAAGGAGGGTGGGAGGGAGGGAGACGCAACAGGGAAGACATATGGGAACATATGTTTATGTATGACTGATTCACTTTGTTATAAAGCAGAAACTAACACACCATTGTAAAGCAATTATACCCCAATAAAGATGTTAAAAAAACCATATTGAAAACAATGTCAAAAATAAATTTCACTATGTATACTCCATGTTCAACTTGAACTCTATGGAGCATATGTAATAGTTATAATTTTAGGACAGAAAATATATGTGTACAAATAAACAAAGAAAAAAAAAAAGAAGTGATGGATGACGGTGCTAGAGACACCCTTGAACTCTCTGCAGAGGCTTGTCTGCACCCCCAGTGACCCGGCAGTCAGACAGTGGACGCCGCGGAAGAGGAGCGTCTGACCTGGTCTTCCTCCACTGCAGTTGCCCCCATTTGCACTCTGTGCTCTAAAACCCACGCAGAGCATCAGATGGTGTTGTCTGAGCTTTAAGGACAGCATCCTCCTTAAGAGGAACTACAAGCAAAAGGATGAGGCTAGTACATACCCATACCACTGAAATGTCCTTATTTGGAGGATATAACAGCTGTTTCTCAGAGGCCATAAACAGTGGTTTGAAACAGGAAACAAGGGAGACCATGTCGAGGGGAAAGCTTCTGGGAGAAAGACAAAAACAGAATTTGAATCTGGTTCAAATGGCACAGTTCTGAGTTTTATCTGGAAGGTGATATTCACAGAGACTCAGTGCTCTATTATTTAATTGTATGATTAGTACCATAGTCACAGATTACTTTTAAATTATACAAGCATCCATCTACATATTTATTAGTCCATTTTCCCTTTGTACAGTAAAATAAACGAGTTCTGCTAAGACAGGTGTTCCCACCCGGGGGTGATTTTGCCCCTGAGGGACATTTGGCAACATCTGGACACAATTCGTGCTGTCACAACAAGGAGGGGAAGTCCCGCTCCTGGCATCTAATGGGCAGAGACCAGAGGTGCTGCCATGCATCACCTCCATGCATAGGTCAGCCTGTCCCCCCGAATGATTACCCAGCACCAAACGCCTATAGTGTTGAAGTTGAGAAACCTGGTCTAGAGCAACGAGGAAAAGGGTCTCCTCCATGGTCCCTTTCAGGTTTTCTCTTAGTTTAATCCAAGAAGGAGAATGTTGACCTATACCTGGAGAAACCTGAGTGATGCAGGAAGAACGTACATGAGGAAACAGGGCTCATTGCTAAAGAGATGGAGAGGGTCTGGAAAATCAGCTTTGCTCAGGGGGCTAGGCCAGCCCCTTGCCCTCGGTCTTGTCACCCCCATAGTGTGACTTGAGGGTCCCTCATATTGTGAAAACCCAGCAGCAGAGGCTCTGCGGAAACTTCCAGGCAGTCTGCTGGTCAGGGTACTGGGAATTTCCCGAGTGCTTGACTGCGGAAGCGCAGGTCTGCGGTGGCCCTGAGGCTCCATCCTCAGCCCCTACTTTGTAGGAACCACGAGGCCCACAGGCGGCTCTCAAGGTCCCTCTCCACCTCCTTCTTAGCTCCTTCTCCTGCTCAAGGTGAACTCTGGCCAGCCCTGGACCCTCCATCCTGTCTGTCACTGTCCCAGCAACACATCTAGAGGGTCTCCCATCTCTCCCTGCCCAGCGCCCCTCCTGCTGCCCGTGGTCGCCTATGACGACCCTGAGCCCACGTACCAGCCTCTCTCCTGAACCCCCCTGGCCACTCTCTTGTGCATGTGGCTTCTGCTTGCTGTCTCCTCCATCATCCACAGTCCTGTGTGCCACACCCGCTGCTGAGCATCCCACCCTCAGCACCCCCTCAGGGCCGGCGTTGCTATGCTGTCCCTCATGCACATGAGTTAGGAGAGCCGCTGGGAGTCATGGCTGTGCAGGCCACTCCATCTCTGAGGTTCAGTCTCCTCATTTGTAGTGGGATCAATAACACCCTCCTCAGGTCTCAGTTTTTAAAATACTAAGATCAGGACAATTAGTGCACATCATCATCTTCATCATCATTGGTACTTCCATGTATTATTGATTCAATATTAATTTCTAAATAATAAAGAAGAAGACAGGGGGTAATCATTTAACACACGTGTGACCTTCTTTCTGGGTAAACCTCACTCCAGGTAAGACTTTGAAGGACTCACACCCAGCCCAGGGTGTCCCTGTGCCCCAGCACTGCAGGGCAGCCCTCCAAGCAAGGCCTGTGGAGTCAGACCACCTGAGCCTGGATCCTAATGGCCGAGGCATCCCGGGCAAGCAACATCCCCAGGGCCCCATCCTGAATCTGGAAAGTGAGGATGAAAGTGAAGCCGCCTTGCACACCACCATGAGGATTTAACAAATAACTGATGACCATGTGAGGACAGACTGGCCGATGTGAAGCAAGAGGTAGTTGCCAACCCCAAGAGGGCTTCGTGGAGGATTGTCAATAACACCTCATGGTCTTCCACACACATCCTGCCTGAGAGCCTTTCCTGCCAGCCGGGGGCCACCCTGAGCCTTAGGCCTCTGCCCTAGAAGAATTTAGTGACAGCACACAGTGACAGCCACCATGGGCCAGGCTCTGTGCTGCGGGTCATTAAGTGGTTAGGGAGAGTCCAGTGACTCAAACTTGTCTCCTTTGCCACACAGAGCCAGTGCAAGACGCCTCCCATGCTCACTTTGAAACTCTCCGACTCGCTGAAAGAAGGTTTCTTGAGAAACGTTAAAAGCTGATCCAGTTTTGTGTCAGGCCATAGGAAAGGCTTCTAAAATGAAGAGAAAATGCAAACGTTACTCAGTAATTATTTTAAAAGAGATTTGCAAATTGAAATCTCTCACTCTCTCTGCACCTATGAGATTAGCAAATATTAAAAAAAAAAAAGTCTTAACCAAACAGTGCTGCTCAGGACATAAAAATCCCAGCTGTCTTATGCATTACGAAGTGACAGTCCAGCAAATCTGTACAATCTTCTTATAAAGGAATTTGCTGGTGCACTTAATAGTCACCGACCTAGGAATCCTCTTTCCAATAACTTTTCCTAATGAAATTATGCAAAGAGTAGGAAAAATCATAAGAGCCATTAAATATTATTTAAAATAGTCAAAATGGAAGCACACTCAATGCCCCAAATAAAGAAGTAGATAAATAAAATATATTAACTCATCTTTGCAACAAATATATGTTGCCTCTATTTCTAGGCATGGTGTTACATATCAGCTCAACAGAATATTCTGTAGTCATTAAAATAATCAAAAAGAAAAAAACATCATAAAGGAAATGAAATTTATAAAAATATACCTTTGCCATGATGATAATAAGGTAACAATTGAATATTTTAATTCACAGCATTTGAAAGGGAACATGGACAGATCCAAATGGCTGATTTATTAGGAGGTGAATTCTGGATGATTTTCTTCTTCACTACTGGTTAGTCGTTTCTACGTTATTTGCAGTAAATAAAAAAATCTAATTGAAAATGTAAAAGTCCCCACTTCCAGCCCAGTGAGAGGATGGCTGGACCTTTGGAGCCCACAGTCCCTTCAGGATGCTCCACACTTGAGAGGGAAACCACCAGGTCTCATTTGATCTTGGCCCCGAAGGCTCAGCCCCGAGAGCCCAAGGTGCCTTTCTCAGTTAGTCTTTGCCAGCTTGTCTGCCCTGTTCTGCTTTATTTTATTTTTGTTCTCTCCAGTATAATTTAAAGCCCCGAAGAAAACATGCTGGAGAGTTATTTCACACAAGGTCCGTTCATTCTTTTCCTGTAAAAACAGGGAGAACTGAAAGCTATTCATACTCCGGATCCCTCCAGGAATTCTTTAGAAGGAGTGGCGTTAAGCCTGTAACTGATAAGCACATTCCAGTAGATCTGGGTGGAAGGGATGAAGAAGCAGCTGCGATTTGCAAGGGCAGAGCCTGGAGGGTAACAAAGCAGGGAATAAAAGAAAAGTACTACATTTTCAGCTGAAATTGCCCAGGTAAGCTAGCTGAAGTAAACGCTGGTCACATTCATAACTGGACAAGGTCAACGATCCCCAAAGAGGCACCCCAGCTTGCTCCATTTGGGGTCTCATGTTGACAGATACTGGTTCCATCCAGGGAAGTGTTTTTTTGAAGGTTCTGGAAACGGGCCGTTTGTAATCAGTTTATTCTCTCTGAATTATCTACCAGTGACTGAATCAACCTTTAAAATTCTCTGTTATAGCCAATCAAGTACAACTTCGACGCCCTGAGGGGTAAGAATTTACATTCCCTGGCAATTTTCCCCAAGTGCCCTCTGCCTATTAAAAAAAAAGGAAAAGAAAAATAGAGAGAGAGAGAGAGAGAGAGAGAGAGAGAGAGAGAGAGAGAGAGAGAGAGAGAAAGGAAGAAAGAAAGAAAGAAAGAAAGGGAGAAAGGGAGAAAGAGAAAGAAAGAAAGAAAGAAAGAGAAAGAGAAAGAAAGAAAGAAAGAAAAGAAAGAAAGAGAGAAAGAGAGAAAGAGAAAGGAAGAAAGGAAGAAAGAAAGAAATTTACTTTTTAGGTTTATTTGTCTTTGACCCTTGAGATGAAATTTTTAAAGATGATGTCAGAGGACTTGATTTTTTTCTCTATTCTAAACAACCACTGCATATTCTTAGGTCAATGTCCTGTAAAGGCCTGTGTACTTAGAGGAGTAGGATCTCCTATTCGAATGGTAATTATCTATTTAGATTCTAAAAACAACTAGGTTCGTAATATTTATCTATTCCCACAAGCTGATTCTAATGAGGAAGGCTGATTTAAGATTTAACAGTGAGTTAGTTCATGATGGAGAATTACCTTTGACTTGTTTTGCCCATGAACCATACCACAGCACATTAGGAGTTTGGAATTAAGATATACACACTACTATATATAAAATAGATAATCAGCCTGGGCCTACTGTATAGCACAGGGAACTCTACTCAATATTCTGTAATAACCTATATGGGAAACGAATCTGAAAAAGATGGATATACATATATGTATAACTGAGTCACTTTGCTGTACATCTGAAACTAACGCAACATTGTAAATCAACTATACTCCAACATAAAATAAAAATTAAACTAAAAATAAAATAGTACACCCAGCCCTTGCCTGTTTCCTTTTCGGGTAGACTTTTTTTATTGTGTTAATACATACATAACAGAAAATTTACCACCTTAACTGTACAATTCAGTGGCATTAATTATGTCACAGTGCTGTGTAACCATCACCACTATCTAAGAACTTCTTAATCATCCAAATAGAAATTCTGTACCAATGAAGCAATAACTCCCTCCTCCCTCCAATCCCTCGTATCCTCTATTCTACTTTCTGTCTCTATGAGTTTGCCTTCTCTATGTACCTCATATAAGTGGAACTGAAGCTGAGAAGGACCCTGTGGGGCTCCTGGGCATGGAAGCCTTTCTGTCCCCTGTTTCTTGACTCCAGTCTCCAAGATCTTCCCTGAGTTCCAAAGGGAAGATTTCAACAGTTGCTAATCCAGGAAAGGAGGGGATGAAAAGACAAGGGAAGGGTAGCCAAGAAACAGCAGTGCAGCCTTGGGGCAGGGTCCTGGTTCCACCCCAAGGGATACACATAACAATGTCTTTAAGGGCTTTACGATGTCAGCATTCTTCATACCATAGAAAGACCACCTGAGGCTACATTAAAGGAGTCAGAGAAGCTCATCAAGAAGATTACCTGAGACCAGATTAGAGGAGTGCAGGCCCTGCACACACCCTAATCTTATCAGCAACTCCACCCTTGAACCTTTGCTGTAAAACTCCTCATCAGATCCTCCCAGCTTGGGACACATAGTTTTTCAGGTCAGGAACCCGCTGTGTCCCCCTTGGCCTAGCAAAGCAATAAGAGCTTTCTTTTCTACTTTACCCAAAGCTGTCTCCAAGCTTCGACACCGGTGCACAAAGGCCAAGCTTTCAGCATCAAAACCATACAGGATTTGTCGTTTTGTGTCTGTGTTCTATCACTTACAATGTTTTCAAGGTTCATGTATGTTGTAGCATATATCAGAATCCCATTCCTTTTTGTGTCTGAATAATATCCCATTGTATGTCTATTCCACATTTTTGTTACCCATTCATGGACTCTTGGGTTGTTTCCACTTTTTGGCAATTGTGAACAATGCTGCTGTGAATATCAGTTTATAGGTGTTAGTTCAAGTCTCTGTTTTCAGTTCTCTTGGGTATATACCAGGGAGTGGAATTTCTGGGTCATATGGTGATTCTATGTTTAAGTTTTTGAGGAGCCACAAAGCTGTTCTTCACAGCAGCTTCCCCATTTTATATTTTACATATGGTAGAATTGTTTTTATTCCCAAATAGTTGGTGTGAGATTTCATCTCTCTCCCCTCTTTATGTTGGATTTGTCCACTTGCCCCTGGGAGTGGATATGGCAGAAGCTTTAGAACTGCCCTGTGACTCCCCAGCCTTTGTTCTTTTCCCTCTGCCTCAAGGACAGTGCATCCCAAACGGGGGCTGCTCCTTTGGGACTCAGAACAGCAACAGGGCTGCTGCAGACTCACAGTCATCATGCAGCATATGTGAGAATGAACTCATAGCCGTGAGGACTGAAACACTGGCCCCACTTGTTACTGCAGCAAAGCAGCCTGATACACCCTTCATTCCTCCTTTCACTCTTGTGCTTTTCTATGTTTTTATTTCCTTTATTTGCCAGATACCTCTACACATGCTGCTTCCTTTATCTAAATTAGCTCTCCTCCAAACTCTGTGATTGTTTGTTTGATGATTGTCGGGGTGAACCATAGGAAACTGTCATTTCAGCAGATCAAAAATGGCCCCATTTCAGCAGTTACATATGGTTCAACAACAAAAAAACACCACTAGCAGCAGCCAGGCATGGATTCCATTGGTTCATTAGCATATCTCATTCAGCCTGTGATAATCCGTGAGCCCACTTCAAAGATAGGGAAACATGAGCTTCAGGCTCGTCAAGTCACCCAATTCACGAGTGCTGGGTCTAGATTCCAAATCAGGCTTTAATATGACTCTCTATTGTTCAACAAGTTTCTTCCCAATGCCCCCCGCCCCATCCCAAGGTGCTGCTGGAGATTCACTGTGACCATATCTATTTCAGCCCCTTTATTTGGGATTTGCCTTCATTACTGCTCACAATTACATACCTGGAACTTTATTAAGCATGTGGTACCTATCATTATCATCCCTATTTTATAGATCAAGGAACAGAGGCTCAGCTCATTACTGCACTTATGGCATTGCACAGACGTTGCATAAATGACCCAAATAAGCAGGGGCAGTTCTAGCAAGAACTGAGGAGACCAAGTTACTGGCTTTGGAAGACAGTGGTTTGTCTTATGTATGGATTAGTTTCTGATCTCTATAAAGTATGACACAAATCTACTTAGCCTCCCAATTTAAATTATTATGCTCAAGGCTTCCTCTCTCCTCCCATAGAACCTGTTCTCCACATCCGTCATCAAGTAGTGCCATTAAGGACATCATGCCTCCGTGATCAAAGGCACAAGTCCTTGACTCAAGAATTTCAAGTATGACAGCAGACACACAGTGGTGCATATGCTAGAGAATATTTGTCATGAAACCAAGTTTTTTGACTATAACTGGTCAATGCTTTCTGGAAGCCAATTCTCCAGGTTTCAAGTGAAGTAAAACGTATTAATCTGCAATCACAAGCATAGCTCTTGCTCTCCAAATGAGTGAGTTTGTGGCCAGAGGGCCTCCCATATATTTAGTAATACAATATCCTAGCTAGCTGTTAGCCACTTCTTTTTTTTTTTCCAATCCATTTCCACCTGCTTATCTTCAGAAGAATCTGAAGTTTCCCCAGTGGTTCTGGAATCTAGGTCATTCAGAGCGTGCTTACCATGTGCTGAGCCCAGTCTAGCTAAGGGGCCTTAGATACTCCTAAATTCAAATTCTACCTGGTTAACACAGGGTGCGTGCTTATATTATATGACTTATACAAATCTATAGGAGGAGGAAATTTTAGTTACTAGAAACTAAAGATTTCACTTAAGAACATGCATTCCAACCTCAAAAATTGAAACAGTCACAATGTGTGTTTTCACTCAAGAATGTTGAGGTTGAAATGAAATGAATCTTCAGTCATCATTTTAAAAACAGACATGTTTTCAGAGATTTAAGTAGATATTTTATTCAAAATTATGTTGTATTGCTGATCTTGTGGAGAAACATTTAAAACAGAAACAAATAGAGCACCAAAAAGAAAAAAAGGAAACCCACACTTCATTGATTTGAATGTTTTAAATTACAGGCTAAAATCACCAACCTGACCCCCAACCAGAATGATTAAGTAGATCCAGATGTCACAGATATGACGCCAAACGTTTAAATCACATCTCAAACGCAATCATTATTTCATCCTGCAAAGGTATGGAGTGATGCATCGGATGGTCTAATGTATCAAGGAGAGAGAGAGGGGGGGAGATGCTAGCTTTAAATAGGAAGACAATGAAACAAAAGCCCACGAGCTATCTGAATTTATGTTGATTCCCCCCTGCAAAATCTTGATGTTTTCAGCTCGTGGTGACTGATTTTCTCAGTCCTTACCCTTTTCCCAGCATAAAGTTTTCAGATGACAGTCTACAATGATTAGGTAGCAAAAGAATAATTCTTTTAAAAAGAATATACCACTGACATTAAGTTTGTGTTAATACAATCTCTAATGTGATTCCAAACTCATACCCTAGCAAGACCCTCTTTAAAACAGGTGAGTCTCCCTGCCCCGTCATTTGAATTGTTCTCCAATATGAGTGCCATCTGTCTGCAACATCTGTTATCCCACTGATTGCCAAAGTTGATTTGCATGACCTGGTTGGTTTCTTTCTTTCTTGGATATTTCTGACTACCTATCCCTCCTCTCACCCAATGAGATATAGGTCTACATGCCCAAAAGTTGTGGAAATCAGATTTCCCAAGCCTAAAATTAGAATACGTATAGTTTGACAAGAATGACTGTACTTAAGCACATGGAGCATAATATTTAAACTGTCTGAAGTCTCTAGAATGGGTGGTCCCTAACCTAAAGAAGACAAGTAAACATTAAATGCTAATGTCTTCCTCCCATTTTTAGGTCCAGATTATTCTAACTTCAAGCCTTTACTACATTTGAATGAGAGACTGAGAATTTAAAAGGCATTCTTAATCTGTGAGAGTTTTTAAATTGTTGCGTTTATTTCCTGAGTCAAATTGTTGCAGCATTTATATTTTGAGAAATCTGTTGCTATAAGCACACAGATTTAACCTTCTTGGTTGGAGTCACAGTCTTATGGTCACTGAAACCTCAGAGAATCCCTGGACTTTGGGCACTGAAGGGGTCAACATCAGAATGGAGAATGGGATGCAAAGTGGCAGCATTTGTCTCCTGGTTTGGGGGTGTCTGACCTCTCTCTGAAATGGAATGGAATGCTATTGCTGGCCCCCTTTTCAATAAGAGCCTGCCTCTTTGCCCATCTCCTTTGTTGCTGACTGAGCAGGAAGGCCACAGGAAGTAGGGGAAGGGTGGACAGTGCCTCATCCTGCAGTCAGCAGTCCTCTGGCTGGACCCATGGGCATGTGATCCCACAGCCAAGTCTCCTGGGCAACTGTGTCCCACTCCATCTCAAAAAATTCAGGGACGGGGTGGAGGACAATGCCGTATCATGATAGAGGCTAACCCCATGCTAAATGAGCAGGACAAAAACAATTTGTCAAGGTTAGGGAGTCCACATAAGGGTGGTTCCAGAGACACAAAAGACCCAGTTACTTTTGCTTCAACGATGGAGCAATTATTGTCCCACGCACTACCCATCAACGTGATAGCTAGGCGATGTTTCTGGAAGAAATATATTTCTAGGAAAGTGGACTGCAAAAGCATTTCTAGAAGAGTTTGCTTTAGCATGCATTATCTTTTTTATAACTTTGGTAACTTTCAAGCATACGAACAATCATACCTTCGTATTCATCTCATTAACCAGCATTATTAAAGCAGGAGTTGCATGAAATTGAATGAGAATTTGGCATCTGAGTAAAAAAGTCTCATGAGAATTGTATATTTACAAGTTTTCCCCTGAATATTTGAAATCTCTTCTGCTCTCCTTTTCTCCACCTGCAGGTATACACACCACGATTCAAGGATAAGGCATCTGAACTTGAGATGTACAGAAAATAAAAGTGATTCCTCACTGTCCCCTCCAAAGGAAGGGGCAATCATCACCTCTGTTACACCACTGCTCTTCCCAGAGCTGACCACCTGAGTGCACAACTAGCTATAAACCTCCCGCCTATTGGGACATGGGGAAACAAAATAGCAGGAAGACCAAGGCTGTTATTTTGCTCTTTCCTCTGTGAGAAGAGGAAGAACAGCCTCAGAGATTTCCCACACCCAGGAAGATGAATATTTCCCTGGATCTTCTGAAGCAAAGACCTCAGTTTAGTACAACCACGCCTGCATGTCTTAGGCTTATAAACCAATATTTGAATCCACATTATTGGTGATTGGCAAACCTAAACACATTTTCTATCATCATGTGTGAAGTTATAAGCTATAGCCAAAATGAGGAACATCTTTTGCTTCACTGGGAGCAAAAGATTTCTGAGGTTGTTTTAGAAATATACATATATATCTTAGCTAACATCCAACGTCATCGTCAAATAGAAAATGCATTTGTGACTTCAAGCAGATGGAGATACCTCCAGCCCACCCACCTACTGATGTCACTTCATGGGGAAGACATGCAACATGATTGGAGCTCCAAATTGCCACCATCAGTTGAAAGGGTCCCAAAGCTGAGAACACAAGTGCAAAGTGAAATATATTTGCAAGCTATTGTCTGTTCAGTGTGTCCAATTAGGGGAAATGGAAAATGAGAGTTCAGCCCTTGATTTCTCTTCCTCTTCTATCTGTCTGCCTTTTTACCAGTTGATGGGACACGTCACCATGGCATCTAGGATCTTGGCACCATGGAGCAGTTGAGCCTGCTTACAAGGACAGAGAAAGACAGCCTGTCCTCAGCTTCCTCTCTGATCTGATGAGGAAAAATGGTTCTATTGTCTGTGACTCTAACAAATAGTGCAGAAATAATATCCAGGTAGACAAGAAATGAGCAATCAGTGCTTCCAGCCAGGATAAATCATCTAAGACCAGGCATCAGACACACAGGGTCCCCACGACATTCGTGCATCTTTCTGCTATCACAAGTTCAAACATGTGCTTCCCTTTTTCTTTAAACTTTTTATTTTGAGATAATTGTAGACTCGCATGCAGTCATAAGAAATAATACAGAAAGATCCCTGTACCACTTACCCAGTCTTCAACAGTTAGGTAACATCTGGCAAGGGTACTGATATTGATGTAATCCAGCAACATGCATTATGCTTTGAAAGTCAGTGTAACCCTTTGAAAAAGGAAAGAATCCATAAAAATGTCTCAGGTTGGACAAATAATCTTTAGATGATGTTTTGTATATTTATGAACAGACTTCTTCGTTTGTTTAGGGAGGCATGGCAGGCACTGTTAACTCACTGAACTGCCAGTGTTTTGACTGGATCAAAGTTCTCTCTCACTGACAGCACTTTCTGTGGAGGAACAATTTCTTTGCATTTTGTTTCATTTTAGGATTTCCTAAAATTAAGGTAATAGAGTGTCCAGAGTGGTATGAACCAACCCGCAAGATGCAGAACAGAAATACGAAGCTTTTAAAGTTGAAAATTTGAGAAAAGAGCAAAGCAACTGTCATGGAGTGGCAGAGATAGAGGACCAGAAAGGACAGGATGGAGAGAAGAGTGCTGATGTGCACGTATGTGCGAGGGTTCCTGGGGCCTGTTGCTGTGTTTCTCATCTGTCAGGTGTGTCTCCCCAGAGAAAATATCAAGAGCAGAGAAGAAATAAGGAAGATAAGTAATGGCAATGAGAACTCAGCAAAAAGAAAGGCAAACTGTAAAGCAGGTATTTCTTTGATTGGGTGGTTGCATTTGGGGAGAAAAGGCCCAGGAAGTGTTCTTTGGAAAATATCCACCTATGTTTGCTGTGGAAAACATCCATGCTAGATGCATATAGCGGGGACTCAAGTACCAGCCAAGGAACCCACTTGGATATCCTCATCTTCAAGCGGAAGTGTGGGTGAGCAATGGTGGCACTCTTGGCACAGTAGAAAAGGCTGAGCCATGTGGCAAATCGAAGTCCCGATTCATTTATAAATGTGAGAATTACGAACTTCTCAGCAAGCTGAGGGAATTCAATCAAGGAAAGAACAGCCAGGTTAACGTAGAAGATGGCTAGTTGCAGACAAATCCTGGAAATCGCCAGGCAGGAAACAAGGAGATCCAATGGAATCATCTTTCTCTGCTTGATCAAGTGAGTGTCATTCACAACCACAATGATGCCATTTACTAAAACCCCAAAGAGAAATTTTATCACTGCCAAACAAAGGTGGCTAATGAGGTGAGACTCCAGCATTTCGAGAAGAAAAAATCACCTACTGTAAAAAAATTGATATAGTTATAGATTTTTGGACAGTTTGGATTATTCAAGTTTTCTATTTTTCTTCAACTAGACTAGAATCCCTTTGGAGGACATGACTCTTAACAATAAAGGTAATGAGGTAACAATGTGGTAGACATTTGTTTGTCTCACTGTTTTCTCAATTTAGTTCCGAGGCAGTAAAATAAGAAAGAGACTCTAGCAACAATTTGCTTCTTAATGATGGTGTTCGCAATTTCCAGGTCTACTTAGCTTTCAACTTCATCACAAGCAAATGGTGGAATCACGTTCAAGGCTGGGAGAAGGGCTCCTCCACTATATAAGCAGTGGAAGTTTCTCAATCTTTCATCTCTACCATGAATATTTAATTGTGCCTGCAGGTGTGATTCTACTTAACATTTGTGAATCTTCCTTTTTTTTTTTAACATGTTTATTAGAGAATAATTACTTTACAAAGGTGTGTTAGTTTCTGTTGTATAACAAAGTGAGTCAGCTATACGTATACAAGTATCCCCATATCCCCTCCCTCTTGCGTCTCCCTCCCACCCTCCCTATCCCACCCCTCTAGGTGGTCACAAAGCACTGAGCGGATCTCCGTGTGCTATGTGGCTGCTTCCCACTAGCTATCTATTTTACATTTGGTAGTGTATATATGTCCATGCCACTCTCTCACTTCATCCCAGCTTAATCTTCCCCCTCCCCGTGTTCTCAAGTTCATTCTCTACATCTGCATCTTTATTCCTGTACTGCCCCTAGGTTCATCAGAACCTTTTTTTTTTTTTTTTAGATTCCATATACATGTGTTAGCATACGGTATTTGTTTTTCTCTTTCTGACTTACCTCACTCTGTATGACACACTCTAGGTCCATCCACCTCACTCCAAATAACTCAATTTCATTTATTTTTACGGTTGAGTAATATTCCACTGTAGATATGTGCCACATCTTCTTTATCTTTTCATCTGTCGATGGACACTTAGGTTGCTTCCATGTCCTGGCTATTGTAAATAGTGCTGCCATGAACATTGTGGTACAGTATTCTTTTTGAATTATGGTTTTCTCAGGGTATATGCCCAGTAGTGGGATTGCTGGGTCATATGGTAGTTCTATGTTTAGTTTTTTAAGGAACCTCCATACAGTTCTCCATAGTGGCTGTATGAATGTACATTCCCACCAACAGTGTAAGAGGGTTCCCTTTTCTCCATGCCCTCTCCAGCATTTATTGTTTGTAGATTTTTTTGATGATGGCCATTCTGACCAGTGTGGGGTGATACCTCACTGTAGTTTTGATTTGCATTTCTCTAATGATTAGTGATGTTGAGCATCCTTTCATGTGTTTGTTGGCAATCTGTATATCTTCTTTGGAGAATTGTCTATTTAGGTCTTCTGCCCATTTTTGGACTGGGTTGTTTGTTTTTTTGATATTGAGCAACATGAGCTGTTTGTATATTTTGGAGATTAATCCTTTGTCTGTTGCTTCGTTTGCTAATATTTTCTTCCATTCTGAGGGTTGTCTTTTCATCTTGTTTATGGTTTCCTTCAATGTCAAATGCTTTTAAGTTTCATTATGCTCCATTTGTTTATTTTTGTTTTTATTTCCATTTCTCTAGGAGGTGGGTCAAAAAGGATCTTGCTGTGATTTATGCCATAGAGTGTTCTGCCTATGTTTTCCTCTAAGAGTTTGATATTATCTGGCCTTACATTTAGGTCTTTAATCCATTTTGAGTTTATTTTTGTGTATGGTGTTAGGAAGTGTTCTAATTTCAATCTTTACATGTAGCTGTCCAGTTTTCCCAGCACCACTTATTGAAGAGACTCTCTTTTCTCCATTGTATATTCTTTTCTCCTTTATCAAAGATAATGTGACCATATGTGTATGAGTTTATCTCTGGGATTCTATCCTGTTCCATTGATCTATATTACTGTTTTTGTGCCAGTACCATACTCTCTGGATTGCTATACCTTTGTAGTATAGTCTGAAGTCCAGGAGCCTGATTCCTCCAGCTCCATTTTTCTTTCCCAATATTGCTTTGGCTATTCAGGGTCTTCTGTGTTTCCATACAAATTGTGAATATTTTTGTTCTAATTCTGTGAAAAATGCCATTGGTAGTTTGATAGGGATTGCATTGAATCTGTAGATTGCTTTGGGTAGTATAGTCATTTTCACAATGTTGATTCTTCCAATCCAAAAACATGGTGCAACTTTCCATCTGTTTGTATCATCTTTAATTTCTTTCATCAGTGTCTTATAGGCCTTGTTTTTGTATCCATTTAGCCAGTCTATGTCTTTTGGTTGGCGCATTTAATCCATTTACATTTAAGATAATTATCGATATGTATGTTCCTATTACCATTTTCTTAATTGTTTTGGGTTTGTTTTTGTAGGTCTTGTCCTTCACTTGTGTTTCTCGCCTAGAGAAGTTCCTTTAGCATTTGTTGTAAAGCTGGTTTGGTGGTGCTCAGTTCTCTTAGCTTTTGCTTGTCTGTTAAGGTTTTAATTTCTCCATCGAATCTGAGTGAGACCCTTGCTGGGTAGAGTAATCTTGGTTGTAGGTTTTTCCCTTTCATCGCTTTAAATATGTCCTGCCACTCCCTTCTGGCTTGCAGAATTTCTGCTGAAAGGTCAGTTGTTAACCTTATGGGGATTCCCTTGAATGTTATTTGTTGCTTTTTTCTTGCTTCTTTTAATATTTTTTCTTTGTATTTAATTTTTGATAGTTTGACTAATATGCGTCTTGCTGTGTTTCTCCTTGGATTTATCCTGTATGGGACTCTCTGCACTTTCTAGACATGACTATTTCGTTTCCCGTATTAGGGAAGTTTTCAACGATAATCTCTTCAAATATTTTCTCACTCCCTTTCTTTTTCTTTTCTTCTGGGACCTCTATAATTTGAATGTTGGTGTGTTTAATGTTGTCTCAGAGGTCTCTGAGACTGTCCTCAAATCTTTTCATTCTTTTTTCTTTATGCTGTTCTGTTGTAGTTATTTCCACTATTTTATCTTCCAGGTTACTTATCTGTTCTTCTGCCTCAGTTATTCTGCTATTGATTCCTTCTAGAGAATTTTAAATTTCATTTATTGTGTTGTTCATCATTGTTTGTTTGCTCTTTAGTTCTTCTAGGTCCTTGGTAATTGTTTCTAGTATTTACTCCATTCTATTCCCAAGATTTTGGACCATCTTTATTATCATTACTCTGAATTCTTTTCCAGGTAGACTGCCTATTTCCTCTTCATTTGTTAGGTCTGGTGGGTTTTTACCTTGCTCCTTCATCTGCTGTATATTTCTCTGTCTTCTCATTTTGCTTATCTTACTGTGTTTGGGGTCTCATTTTCACAGGCTGCAAATTCGTAGTTCCCATTGTTTTTGGTGTCTGCCCCCAGTGGGTAAGGTTGGTTTAGTGGGTTGTGTAGGCTTACTGGTGGAGGGGACTAGTGCCTGTGTTCTGGTAGATGAGGCTGGATCTTGTCTTTCTGGTGGTCAGGGCCAAGGCTGTTGGTGTGTTTTGGGGTGTCTGTGACCTTATTATGATTTTAGGCAACCTCTCTGCTAATGGGTGGGGTTGTGTTCCTGTCTTGCTAGTTGTGTGGCATAGGGTGTCCAGCACTGGGTCTTGCTGGTCATTGGGAGGAGCTGAGTCTTAGTGTTGAGACGAAGATCTCTGGGAGAGCTCTCACCAATTGATATTACAAGGGGCCGGGAGGTCTCTGGTGGACCAATGTCCTGAACTCAGCTCTCCCACCTCAGAGGCTCAGGCCTGACACCCAGCCAGAGCACCAAGACCCTGTCAGCCACACAGCTCAGAAGAAAAGGGAGCAAAGGAAAAAAGAAGAAAGAAAAAATGTAAAGAAAAGAAAGTTATTAAAATAAAAAATATAGAAAAATTATTTAAATAAAAACAAGTAATTAAAAAGAAGAAGAAGAGAAGAGAGCAACCAAACCAAAAAACAAATCCACCAATGATAACAAGTGCTAAAAACTATACTGAAAAAAACAAACAAAAAAACCCCTGAAAAACAAATGAACAGACAGAACTCTAGAACAAATGGCAAAAGCAAAACTATACAGACAAAATCACACAAAGAAGAATACACATACACACTCTCAAAAAGAGAAAAAAATATATATATATAAAAAGGGAAGAGAGCAACCAAATCAATAAACAAATCTACCAATGATAATAAAGTCTAAATACTAAACTAAAATAAACATAAAACCAGAAACAAATTAGATTCAGAAAGCAAACCCTAAGTCTGCAGTTGTTCCCAAAGTCCACCACCTCAATTTGGGATGGTTTTTGTCTATTCAGGTATTCCAAAGATGCAGGTACATCAAATTGATTGTGGAGATTTAATCCGCTGCTCCTGAGGCTGCTGGGAGAGATTTCACTTTCTCCTTTGGTCACACAGCTCCCGGGGTTCAGCTTTGGATTTGGATCCACCTCTGCATGTAGGTCACCTGAGGGTGTCTGTTCTTCGCTCAGACAGGACGGGGTTACAGGAGCAGCTGATTCGGGGGCTCTGGCTCACTCAGGCCGGGGGGAAGGAGGGGTACGGATGTGGGGCGAGCCTGCGGCAGCAGAGGCCAGCATGATTTTGCACCAGCCTGAGGCTCGCCGTGTGTTCTCCTGGGGAGGTTGTCCCTGGATCACAGGACCCTGGCAGTGGCAGGCTGCACAGGCTCCCAGGAGGGGAGGTGTGGATAGTGACCTGTGCTTGCACACAGGGCAGCAGCAGCCTTAGCATCTCATCCCCGTCTCTGGGGTCTGCGCTTATAGCCGTGGCTCACACCCGTCTCTGGAGCTCGTTTAGGCGGTGCTCTGAATCCCCTCTCCTCGTGCACCCCAAAGCAATGGTGTCTTGCCTCTTAGGCAGCTCCAGACTTTTCCCTGGACTCCCTCCCAGCTAGTCGTGGTGCACTAGCCCCCTTCAGGCTGTGTTCACGCAGCCAACCCCAGTCCTCTCCCTGGGATCTGACTTCCAAAGCCCGAGCCTCAACTCCCAGCCCCCATCTGCCCCGGTGGGTGAGCAGAGAAGCCTCTAGGGCTGGTGAGTGCTGGTCGGCCATGGTCCTCTGTGTGGGGATCTCTCTGCTTTGCCCTCTGCACCCCTGTTGCTGTGCTGTCCTCCATGGCTCTGAAGCTACCCCCTAGCACCCCCATTTCCGCCAGTGAAGGGGCTTCCTAGTGTGTGGAAACTTTTCCTCCTTCACAGCTCCCTCCCAGAGGTGCAGCTCCTGTCCCTATTCTTTTTTTTTTTTTTTTTTTTTTTTCAGTACGTGGGCCTCTCACTGTTGTGGCCTCTCCCATTGCAGAGCACAGGCTCCAGACGCGCAGGCTCAGCAGCCATGGCTCACGGGCCCAGCCGCTCCATGGCATGTGGGATCTTCCCGGACCAGGGCATGAACCCATGTCCCCTACAATGGCAGGCAGACTCTCAACCACTGCGCCACCAGGGAAGCCCTGTCCCTATTCTTTTATCTCTGTTTTTTCTTTTGCCCTACTCAGGTACGTGGGGAGTTTCTTGCATTTTTGGAAGTCTGAGATCTTCTGCCAGCATTCAGTAGGTGTTCTGTAGGAGTTGTTCCATATATAGGTGTATTTCTGATGTTTTTGTGGGGCTGAAGGTAATCTCCACGTCTTACTCCTCTGCCATCTTGAATGTCCTGTCTGCGAGGCATCCTTTACAGAAAACTCTTTTGAAATCATCACTTGTGCTATAATGATATAGTACAATCAACAACATAAACCTCCTAAGTAGTAGTTCTCCAATATGCAATTGTTGAGCAAATTAGGACCACCCAAAATTTAAAACAGATATATATTAAAACATATGTAATAAAACACAGGGCATGACAAACCATCATGGCAAAGTAATTAAGCTTACAAGTCTGTGTATACAGTAGGTCCAAAGCTTAAAGGAAGGTAATATAAGAGCCATTCAGCACCATTCCCATCAGTAGCCAACCATCTGCAGGATAATACAGGGCTTGAAACCTTTTCCCTACTAGTTTTTCAAAACTGTGACAACTTTATGACATGAGCTGGTTGTTCCAGGAAAAATGTAATGATAAAAGAGTACATGATTCAATTTGCTGTTATAACTGTCTTATGGACTGTTTCTGGAAAAATTATGTGAGCGTTTATTAAAATGTATTCTGTGTGAGGTGTTATGCTAAACCAGGTTTTCTCCATCTTGACACTGTTGACATTTGGGGCTGGATATTTAAGGGGGGTTGGTGGATGTTGTCCTGTGCAATATAGCATGTCTCCCAGCCTCTAAGCGTTAGATGCCAGCAGTACACCATTTGCCCCAGGTGTGACAACCAAAAGTGACTCCAGACTTTGCCAAACGTTCCCTGAGTGGCAAAATCACATCCCACTGAACACCACTGTCTAAACATGTGGGGGCAAAGGTGGATACAACAGTTTCTGTCCTCAAAGCATTCAGAAACTAAAGGCAGGTAAAAGCAAGTCACCTTGTACAGTGTGGCATAAAACGAACTTCAGTATTTGCAGAATTCACCAACAGAGCACAAAGTGGGGAGCGATTTATTAAACCTTTGTGGAATGGAAGATTTTCCAACCTAGAAGTTGATCACAATGGACCCTGCGGAGCCCCAAATGGGGCATATGTCCCTATGGATACTTGTTACTTTGTCCGAAGGTATCCTAAAGTGCTCTTAGGATGAATCTCACTTTTGGAAAACTGGAAGGGAAACCATATGAAACCATTCGAGGTGAGAGCAGATACCTAGGTTTCTTTGTGATCCTTCTCTGAATATGCAGTGTCTGTGCCACCTAGGACTCGACTCTGTTCTTTGTGCTACAACATTGTTGAGTTGTAGGGAACAGCCATGAACATCTTCAAGGAGGTGTCGAGGGAAGTTGTTCATGGGTGGGTTCTATGAAAACTGATCCAGGTCCAAGCACGACGATCAGGATAAGCCTTGTTCTTCTCCCTTGGGTGGAAAGAGAAGAATACTAAAAACTTTCCAATTTTACATTCTGCAGGCAGGAAAAGCAAAAAGGGCAGGGCATCCTCCTATGAAATGAGGAAGCCAGGAGCTCTAAAACAGCAGCAACTACAGCTTCTGTGATTTCTCCATCAAACCTCTGTCGTTGTGCCTGTCACTTTGCCTGCAAATGCTGGGTCCTTGTCTGTACCCTGCAGACTCTGGAAGGGCGTATCTGGGTTTTCTTCTCATCCCCAGAATTCCTTCTCCCTTTTGGTGTTTGGCAGATGGTACATTTTTAAGTAGAACAAAACTCAATTATATTAGGGTCTTCATCGCAAAGGGAAGAGAAAAAAATATTACAAAGTCACTTTAAAAGAGAGTTTTTGTTTTCTAATTCTCTGTTCCTAAAAACGTCAGGTCCCAGGACCAGCACGTGCCTCTTCCCTGTCGCCCCAGTCTTGCCATGACGTTTACATACTGAGCCCTTTGGCATGGTTTGCTCAATTCAGTTTCACAAAAAAGTCATGGTAACACTAAAGGGGGAAAATGTAAAAAAAAATTCTGTTTTGAGTCTAGACCAGCAACATCGTTTTTCAGCACCAACTCGAGCCAGCGGAGGTAACGCACAGCACACTGAAGACTTAAGGGAAATAACCATGCCGGACTCTACGTATTCATGTGCTGTTTGTCTTTTGAATTCAATCACCTGGAGGGGGTATTTGGTTCTCAAATATTCTATTATGACTTTTGTGAGAACTAGCTTGGGGAGTAGCAGTAATTCTTCATAGAAAACTGTATTTCACGTAGACCAGCTCTTCTGGCACAGGAATCCCGAGGAGTAAAAAATAAAAATTCATGAGGCTTAAGCTACGTTTTTTTTTCCATTCAATAATTTCCATCACCAGTCTCCTCAGTGAGCACACACAAAGGCTACTGAAGGCACATCAACTCGCCTGAGACGCGCACTGGTTCCGTGGAAGGATGGGGGAATAAGAAATGTCTGTCCCAGGCGCGCAGCCTTCCTGCCGCCGTGGAACTGATGCCATACACACCCCAGAGGCTGCATTTCAGTGCTCGTGGGAAGACCTCCGAGGTCGCCTGGTGCAGCCTCCCCCTTAGAGTCCACCACATCAATCAAGATAACCATGGTTGTTGGCTGTGCTCTTGTGCTAAGTGAGGGTGAGCTAAGTATTTTAATGAGCAAAATGCAACAAACCAAATAGAGGAAAATGGTCCTGAATACAGAACCGCTTTGTGTCTTTGAAGCCATTTGTTTTAGTGAGAAGGACACATCAGAGAATTTCTGACTCTGAGACGAAAAACGTACAAAAGTCTGGCCTCACCTGTCAGTCATTAGCTCGGAATGGTGACAGTTTTACATGGACAAATGGCTCGGAACAGATGGAACAAATCCTGATGTGGAGGAATTCACATGATGATTACCCCATATTACCCTGATTAAATCTGCTCACTTGCACTCATCTGTAATGAGCAGTCATTAAAAGAGACAATACTAAATATTCTTGAGGTAACTGACAGGCGGAAAGGGTCGCTTATTTATATTCAAATCATTCAGCTCCTCCAAAGAAAGTGCTATTTTTTTTCACATGCAGTTAAATTGACATTGGCAAGCTTCTCACCAGGTAGAAGGCTATAATGATCATCCTTCTGCTTTCCAGCGAACACGGACATTTACTTTGGGATTAGTGTCATCATGAAAGTGAGCGATAGTTTTAATACCTTTCCCAAGTGGGTCTTCCCACTTCATTATCAAGGGAACAATTCCTGCTTTAAGGAACATGCATCTGTATTAACGTTATTGTATATTTAATAAGATTGTTCAAATAAGAAAGAAATAGACTCTGGGCAAACCGGGGCAGACATCCTTTCTGAACCTTCCCTGTAGAGAATAACTCAGCCCTTAGAAAGCCTATATGGAATTTATTCCATCTAAAATTCACAACATTTTGGTTGAAAAGCTCCAGAGTCTTTCAGACTAAGAATTCTTTAAGTCCATTCATTTGCTTCTCTCCACTTGAATTTGAGGTTGATCTTTAGGATTAAAATTTTTGTCTTTAATATTCAGGTCACTCCCAGATGCTTGTCCCTTCTCTGCTCTATTTATCCTGGTAATATATTTCTGTGCTTTTCCTTACTCCTCTCAATGTCCTGAAATTTACTTGCATTGAAACAAATAGAATAATGGAGCCACGTAATACACTGAATTTGCCTTACACGTAAAGAACTCAAAGTGCTTTACAAGCAAGAATCCCTTGTTAATTACAATGAGGAAAGGGATGCTGCACTTACATCACTTGAGTAACCGCTGGTTCTCACGATTTTGTCTTCAGCTCTGAACTGAGCTGGGGAATTTCAAATACTTCCTTGTTTCTTCCCTTCCTTCTCCCTTCCTCTCGCCCTCCTTCCCTCCGTGTGTGTCAACACAGATTTGTTAGTCATGTTATGACTAGGCACTATTCTAAGCATGGAACACATAGCAATGAACAAGACCGACAAAGTCTCTGTCATCTTGGACATTACATATTAGTTGAGATGATGATAAATGAGCAAATTAGGAAATAAATACTTCCAGGTAATGTAGACAGAGGTGCACTTTTAGAGAGCATGGTCAGGGAAGGCAGACTCCTCCAGAGAGGAAGTGATAACTGAAAAGAGAACTGAATGAGAAGCAATCGTCTATAGATATTGAGGGAATGAGCATTCCAAGTGGAGAGGGCAGGAGATAGCAATGCCCCCTTGAATCAAAAAAAGAGCTTGAAGTGTTCCAGAAAAACAAAGGCACAAACTTTGCAATGCCTGGAGAGCATGAGCAAAGGGAAGAGCCCAAGGAGGGGAGAACAGAGGGGAAGGCAAGGCCAGATCATGGCAGGCTTTAGTAAGGACTAGGTTACATCCTCATGTGATGAGAAACCATTGCAAAGTTTGTGTGAGTGTATGTGTTTGGCAGGGGAGGGGGTGTATTTGTCACAATCAGATCTATGTTCTAAAACATTTACTCTGACTGCTGTAAGAAAAGAAAAGAGAAGAAAAAAGGAAAGTAAAGGAAAAGAAAGGAAAACATTTCCTCTGGAGAACAGACTTGGGAATCAGAGAGAGCTAGAGTGGGAACAGAAAGACCAGTCTGAAGGCTGCTGTGGTACACTAGGCAAGGGATGTTATTGCCCCAGATGAGATTGGTAGAAGAGGGTGGAAAGAAATATCTGGATTTGAAATCCCAGCAGGGATTTAAGATGGTTTTGATAGGGGGAGTAAGGGAAAGAGAGAAATCAAGAATACTTTGGGGTTGTTGACATGCCCCACTGGTGACCAATGGTGCCATTTTTCAAGAAGGGAAGATTGGGAGGAAGTTAAAATCAAGAGCTCTATTGTAGGCATTTTCAGTCTTAGGTGCCTATTCCAGGAAAATATATTACTAAGCAGTGGGTGATAAATTTGGAGTTTTGGGGGAGTCACAAGGGCTAGAAATATGCACTTGGAATTTACTTGCATGTCCATGAGGCTGGACAAGATTATGTAGGGAAGAGGTTGCCAACTGGAGTGTCCAAGTTCTATAAATAAGAAATTATTTTGTGCACTCAAGTCACTCCAACTGTCCTGTCTGATGCCATCTCTCTGAGGAGGGAAGGGTAATGAGAGCAGAGTACATGAGTTAATACTTGCAACCCTGAAATCAACCCTACCAGTCATGGGATCCTAATCTCATTATATATGGCTGATTCTATTTGCTGTTTAATTTAGAAATACCACTCCTTTATTTACAGGGAAGATTGGTCTGGAGATTTTTCTGGTGCTATATTTGATCAATTTGATTATCCATGTTATGCTAGATTTATCAAAAAGTTGTTAAGCTTTTCTTATTTTCTATGCACCAGAACAATTTAAATTGCATGGGAATTATCTGTTTCTTGGGGAATGGAAAGAATTCGCAGTGAAAGAATCTGAAGCCAGAAGTTTTTGGGAAAGGGCAGAATCCTTACCATTTATTTAGCTCTTAAAATGCTGAACAATTGACAGACACGGTATCAATCTGCCTTCTTGACCACTCTATTGAATCAACATTATCTCCACTTTACAGATTATTAAATTGAGGTGCACAGAGGATTGGAAATTGACCAAAGACATGTAGTTAAAAAGTAACATTTCCAAGATGTGGACCCAAATCTGATATTAAATACTATTTGTGTTCTTAAACATTAAGCATCACTTCCTCCCATGTTAAAGCTCAGTGACAGTGAAAATGCCTTTGAGCGGTTCAGGGATAAAGGTTGGACAACGGCTATTTTTGGCCTTCCCCACATTCGTTCCCTCCTCTTTACCCTGACTTCCTTTGGAGGAACCAACATTCCCGCATCCATCTTTGTATGTCTCTTATTTGGGGTTGTCCTCATCTCTGAATCCAGGAAGAAGCACATGACCAAGTGTTAACAGTTAACATAACCACTCACCTGGCCAGGGGAGATCCATTCAAGGATGAGCATGAGGTCTAAATTCATCAAGTCAGAATGAATCCCAGAATTTTTGATATAGCGGGCTGGGCAAAATAAGCCTCTCTGTCTGAGATAGGATGTTTACCTGAAGATGCTGGCAGCCATCTTGCCACCATGAGGAGGGACCTGAACCTGCCAAAGAATGGATTCTATGCAATGAACATCAGTGCCCAGAGAAGAGCGAGCAAGACCAGTGCTCAGAACTCGTCAGCCCCCAGAGTCAGCCCTCATATACTGTTGGCCTTGACATTTAAATGCACCTTTAAATTCCCAGTTTTTGCTGAAGAAAGCTTGAGGTGGGTTTTCCTCACACTGGATGTACTATAATATAATAGCTGTGGGCTATATAGAAAAGCAGAGATGTGCTTTTCATTTTTCACATTTAAGAATTAGAGCCAGAGAAGTGACTTTCCTACAGCCAGGCATTTAGTGATATTCCTAGGGCCCAAACCTGTGAAGTTAAAGTTGAGTGCTCTCTTCAATAAATGCAAAGTTTTTTCAAACATATTTGTAGGAGAGTTGTTTAGAAAAAATAAAAAATTCTTTCTGAGGTTCCCCTATACATTTTTTCCCCCAATTTATTTATTTATTTATTTTTGGATGCGTTGGGTTTTGGTTGCTGCGTGCGGGCTTTCTGTAGTTGCGGCGAGTGGGGGCTACTCTTTGTTGTGGTGCTTGGGCTTCTCTTGTTGCAGGCCACGGGCTCTAGGCACTCGGGCTTCAGTAGTTGTGGTGCGCAGCCTCAGTAGTTGTGGTTTGGAGGCTCTAGAGCACAGGCTCTGTAGTTGTGGCACACAGACTTAGTTGCTCTGCAGCATGTGGGATCTTTCCGGACCAGGACTCGAACCCGTGTCCCCTGCACTGGCAGGCGGATTCTTAACTACTGCACCATCAGGGAAGCCCTCCCTACACATTTAATGATTCCTTCCCCATCACAAACTCACTTGAACAGCTCAGGGTTTTTTTGTGCTATAGGAAGAGTTCACAAAGCGTGAGGTTACCATATGGACATTAGTTTTATTCACTCTGCACTGCATAGACTGTCACTGGCATTGAACACTGAATGGCTATACTTTGTTCAGAGGATGTATGGTCCTATAGACTTTAATCTGCATTGGCGTATCTGTTGGTTGCAACCATCAGACTGGACACATGGATGAAGATGCTGCATATGATCTTGAAAACCATAGCGCCGTTTCTGCCCTGGTCCAATCTTGAATGGTTCCCTTTTAACCTAGGAGCTGAGACTCTTTTTCCTGCCCCACAGAGAAAGGATATCACTTAGGAATTACAATGAAATGTAATTGAAATGAAATGGTAGGACTGGGCATTCCGGGTTTTCATGCATAAAGACTTGTTTCTCCTTCTCCCCCTCAAGACAGGATTCCCCAGACATAATTTTGTCAACTTCTAGAAGACCCAGATTGTTGCTTCTTGCTTTGTTTCCCCAGCAGCTGGGAGTAGGCTTCATGGTCTCCCATGTCCTGTGGTTTGGGGACATGGCTCATCCCCTGCATCTAAGAAGAGACATATATGTGTGGATATATATGGTGATACTCTAGAAACATCTGCTGAGTGAACAACAATGAAAAAATAGATAAACAAAGCTTCTCAGCTTTAGGAAGGTGTTGCTAGTCAGACTTCAGTATTACATAATCTTTGTAATGGTTTTCCTCTGGCAGAGAATATTATTCCATCTACCCACCATAGTCTAGCATCTACATGTTGTGAACATTTCTGGGACAAATGAGCGGGATGAAAGATACAACCTGTGACTAGGCAATAGAATGAATCGCACTGATTCAGAAGGAGTGAAAAAAAAAAAAAGAAAACATGAACTTGACTTTCTGAATTCAATACAGTAAACTTAATACAGAACCACATCACCCTAGATCTGCAAAGGATATTAGTGCTTATTTGTGCCAACTCCTTATTGTATGAAGAAAGAGAAAACAGAATCCCAGAAAAGATATACAATTCTCTTTGACTTATTCCAGTGAATAGTCAGATGTAGTCTAGAAGAGTGGATACTGTGGATTTACTTCTCCTAGTTATGACTAGGGCAGCCTTCATGGGAGCAGGACGGAATAACGGTAGGACATTGATGAATGGGACATGGTGGCTATGGTCCTTCCAAGGCATGACTAATGACCATTTTTGGGGGGAGAGATGTGCAAACCCCCCATATATGTGCCTGTATCCCACCAATGTTGACTGCAAAGTATAGACACAGGAACTTGCAGTCTTTTCTCCAAATGTGAGAAAAAAAGAACATTTAACAATGGTATCCAAGGCTCTTCAGCCATTCATAGATTAAAATTGGTCCAACATAATTTAAATTGCAAGGTAGTATATTAGAAATGGAAACCCAAAGGCAACCTTTCATTACAAGTTTCTGTTGTTATTAATACTTACCCTTGTACATTTACAGCTCCCTACATATATAATAAATGATGATAGAGAATTTTCATTTTATGAAATATTATCCTTCCTCAATTACCCACCAATCTGAATATTGTCTTGTTATAGTTAAATCGATAATACCAATTTTTAAAATCTACTCTTCCTGCCAGGCACAAAACATGTTTTAGGTAATCATAGATTCTACTGTAGCAGAGGAGATTTGGGTAATGTTAACAAATTAAGCAATCAGGAGTAGCTTATTTTTTTTGTTAGGTTTAGGTGACTCTTTGTTAGGTTTAGGTGACTCTTTTTTTCTAGTTATGGCTTAACACAGTGATTTACAAGAATTACTTCCTCCTAAGAATTCACACAATCATGAAGAAAGAAATTTTGGCTATAAAAACGAGATGAGATCAAATATACTCCAAAGTAATTGTTGTCAGAGATATTCCGAATGCATCATACTTTGATCTAAAACAGAGAGAGAGAAAGTAAATATGACCATGGATACACAGTGGTACAGAGCAGGGAAGGAGGGGAGAACAGCACGACACATGAGAGGAAAACATGATCTTAATTATATGGACTGTTAATTTATGCAGCTCAGATCTCTTGTGTTGATACAGATTGCCAGGAACAGACATTTAGACCTCATTTTAGTTTCTAACCACTTTTAAAACTGATTTATAAAACCTATTTTCATGTCTTTTTCCCACCCAAACAATCGATCAGGTCTACAACAGAAGTGATCTGCATTGCTTCCGCATCATTTTAGGTGGGCCAAAGTGTGATAGGAAGAAGCCAGAACCACACCCTCTGTAAGGTTAGATGAAGCTCCCATGCACTGGGCCTTGGAGGACATGATGGTTACCCCAAGCAGAAGCAGAGGTCACCTACTTTTGCTAAGTTTCCATCAGCCCCATAATTGCCACTACTGGAGGGACAGCAGTAAGGAATGACACATACTTTGCAAAGCAGGGTCCTGGCAAAATGAAGACCTCAATTTCTTTTGACACTTCTGCCCTTTTCTGCTAGGGACTTGTAGCATCGTGTAGGAAGAATCTATAATAATGATCTATGCGCAGTGACATCTAGCAAACATTTGGATCTCAACCTCAATTCAGTGCTAGCAAGGCTGCCCACTCATGTAGGGGGGGCAGAGCATCATCAGTACCAGAGCATCCTTGAAGGCTCTCCCTTCCAGCTTTTCTCCTCTGGAAAGCCCCTTCTCCATCAGCTCACTCGTAACTCTGATTTAAAACTCTTTTAGCTTTTGGCTCTGATAGTGAGTTTGTTGTGAGGTCCATAATTCCTTATTGCTAAAAGGGAGCTAGAAACACCTGCTTAATTCTGAGGGTCATCATCAGAAATGGACCTGACCAAAGCAGTGTAGGAATGATTTAACAACTGAAAGCTATCTGAAACATCCACTAACTACTTCATTCAGCAAATGTACCAAGCACCTTGGCACACACAGGTCTTTGACATTGCACTTAGTTTTTTGTCCACTGAACAAATACTTCCTGGGCACCTACTGTGTTATGTGTTTATTCATATGCCTCATTAGCAAAGTCTGGAAGCAGCAGAATGATTAAGTTAATATAACTACTTAAAAAACTGTTCACAGAAACAGACTCACAGACATAGAGAACAGACATAGAGAACAGACATGTGGTTGCCAAGGGGGCGGGGAAGGGATAGTTTGGGAGTCTGGGATTAACAGATGCAAACAATTACATATAGAATGGATAAACAACAAGGTCCTACTGTATAGCACAAGGAACTATATTCAATGTCCTCTGATAAACCATAAGGGAAAAGAATACGAAAAAGAATGTATATACACGCACAACTGAATCACTTTGCTCTACAGCAGAAATAAACACAACATTGTAAATCAACTGTATTTCAATAAAATAAATTAAAAAACAAAAACCAAAAAACTGTTCACGATTGCATTTGAAATAAGTTACTTGCCACTATTTTCTTTTAGAGGCCATAATATGGCAAATGTTATGAGAGAAGTATAGTTAACAAGAGTTGGGAGTGTTTGTAAAAGATCTGTGCGAGTGCTTGCCAACTCCGATGTTGTAGCCTCAGTGTAGTGTCTCAGGGTTACTCAAGCTACATCTTAGCTTTCCAAACTACTCCTGGCTGATGCCTCTCTGGAATGTAACTTTATCAGCTTCTAGTTTGCCAATTTCCTACAATTCAATCCAAAGTCATCAGTCACATGTCCTAGGGCAAATTCTATCTCAAATGTGGATTTTTAATGACACACAAATATGCACTGCATGTTCCAGCAAGGTATTCTGCACTATGCAAAAGTGTATTAAAAGTGGAGCCACATTTACATTTGTTTTGCACTTGTGACTGAAGAGGTCAAACTATGCAAACTGCATCCACTCTTGTCAATACTTTCAAGCAAAAGAAAATTTTATTCAAGTAAAGTTAGATTCATGACTAACAGAACAGCTAATATTCCTCATTTTGGAGCAAAGGCTGCATTTAAAAAAAAATAGGCATATATGTTTTATCTAAAGCTGAGAATACTTAACAAATATGCCTGTCTGTTTTAAACCAGGTATAATAGCCTGCATATAAATATGCAATTAAAAAGCAGATTTAATTATAAGCAGTTTACAGTCCAAATGGAGATAGTTATACAGTCTGCAATTGGTGCTGGAAATTCTCATATGAAAAATAAAATCAGTAATAGAGGAATAAAAGACATTTAGTGATTTCCAAGGAGGCATTTTAAAGACAGCCAATTCTTACCCAAGGTCTACAAATAAAGAGTACATCCATAAGACACTTTGTATTTTCTAAGTAAGGTGATAGAAAAAAATCTTCCCTAACATAGCTACAGAATTATCATCTTATTATATACATGCAGGACTTTTTATAGCTGCTTCACCATAGGAATTTTTTTTCCAAATGAAAGAAATCGGATTTTTAAAAAAAATCATCAACAGTGTTTGCCCCTGAAAACACTGAACACCAAATGGCGGAGGTGGGGGGGAGCAAAATAACAATTTCACCTGTGCAGTGCATTTCCCATGTACCTTTGGCCGTGTAGAGTGCATGGATCCATGCTGGCATTTCTATAGTGTTGCCTGGTTCCTCTATGAAGCTCTAGATCTGCCACATCAGGGTTAATGGGACTTTATGCCTCTGGTTTTGCAGGGATTTTTGTTGGGTGTAGTGCACCCCATGCCAGGTGGACCCTGTGGTGTGCAGGTGTCACTATCCAGGTAGCCTGAGTTTAACATGCTTGGAACACTCTTCTATAGCCACATGATTCAGGCCCTCTCCTAATTCAGGTCAAATGGCACCTCATCAAAAAGGCCTTATCTGATTTCCCGAACCCACACCATCATCACTCTTCATGCCCCCCGCCCCCCGCTTCAGTCTCCTTTCCTTCCATAACATTTAGCACTATTGAACATATTAACTTTTTTTCTTTTAACATCCTTATTGGAGTATAATTGCTTTACGATGTTGTGTTAGTTTCTGCTGTATAACAAAGTGAATCAGCTGTATGTACACATATATCCCCATATGCCCTCCCTCTTGCATCTCCCTCCCACCCTCCCTATCCCAATGCTTTGGGTGGTCGCAAAGCACCGAGTTTATCTCCCTGTGCTACGCGGCTGCTTCCCACTAGCTATCTATTTTACATTTGGTAGTGTATATATGTCCATGCCACTCTCTCACTTCATCCCAGCTTACCCTTCCCCCTCCCCATGTCATCAAGTCCATTCTCTGTGTCTGCGTCTTTATTCCTGTCCTGCCCCTAGGTTCATCAGTACCTTTTTTTTTTTTAAGATTCCATATACATGTGTTAGCATACGGTATTTGTTTTTCTCTTTCTGACTTACTTCACTCTGTATGACAGACTCTAAGTCCACCCATCACACTACAAATAACTCAATTTTGTTTCTTTTTATGGTTGAGTAATATTCCATTGTATATATGTGCCACATCTTCTTTATCCATTCATCTGTCGATGGGCACTTATGTTGCTTCCATGTCCTGGCTATTGTAAATAGTGCTTCCATGAACATTGTGGTACATGACTATTTTTGAATTATGGTTTTTTCAGGGTACATGCCCAGTAGTGCGATTGCTGGGTGGTATGGTACCTCTACTTTCAGTTTTATAAGGAACGTCCATACTGTTCTCCATAGTGGCTGTATCAATTTACATTCCCACCAACAGTGCAAGAGTGTTCCCTTTTCTCCACACCCTCTCCAGCATTTACTGTTTGTAGATTTTTTGATGATGGTGATTCTGACTGGTGTGAGGTGATACCTCATTGTAGTTTTGATTTGCATTTCTCTAATGATTAGTGATGTTGAGCATCCTTTCATGTGTTTGTTGGCAATCTGTATATCTTCTTTGGAGAATTGTCTATTTAGCTCTTCTGCCCATTTTTGGATTGAGTTGTTTGTTTTTCTTGATATTGAGCTGCATGAGCTGTTTGTATATTTTGGAGATTAAGCCTTTGTCAGTTGCTTCATTTACAAATACTTTCTCCCATTCTGAGGGTTGTCTTTTCATCTTGTTTATGGTTTCCTTCAATGTCAAATGCTTTTAAGTTTCATTATGCTCCATTTGTTTATTTTTGTTTTTATTTCCAATTCTCTGGGAGGTGAGTCAGAAAGGATCTTGCTGTGATTTATGTCATAGAGTGTTCTGCCTATGTTTTCCTCTAAGAATTTTATATGTTTTTTTTTTTTTTTCTGTACGTGGGCCTCTCACTGTTGTGGCCTCTCCCATTGTGGAGCACAGGCTCCAGATGTGCAGGCTCAGCGGCCATGGCTCACGGGTCCAGCCACTCCGCAGCATGTGGGATCTTGCTCGACTGGGGCACAAACATGTGTCCCCTGCATCGGAAGGTGGACTCTCAACCACTGCGCCACCAAGGAAGCCCATCCTCTAAGAATTTTATAGAGTCTGGCCTTACATTTAGGTCTTTAATCCATTTGGAGTTTATTTTTGTGTACGGTGTTGGCAAATGTTCTAATTTCAATCTTTTACATGTAGCTGCCCAGTTTTCCCAGCACCACTTATTGAAGAGGCAGTCTTTTCTCCATTGTATATTCTTCCCTCCTTTATCAAAAATAAGGTGACGATATGTGTGGGGGTTTATCTCTGGGCTTTCTATCCTGTTCCATTGATCTATATTTCTGTTTTGGGGCCAGTACCATACTGTCTTGATTACTGTAGCTTGGTAGTATAGTCTGAAGTCCAGGAGCCTGATTCCTTCAGCTCCGTTTTTCTTTCAGAAGATTCTTTGGCTATTCGGGGTCTTTTGTATTTCCATACAAATTGTGAATATTTTTGTTCTAGTTATGTGGAAAATGTCATTGGTAGATTGATAGGGATTTCACTGAATCTGTAGGTTGCTTTGGGTAGTGTAATCATTTTCACAATGTTGATTCTTCCAATCCAAGAACATGGTATATCTCTCAATCTATTTGTATCATCTTTAATTTCTTTCATCAGTGTCTTATAGTTTTCTGCATACAGGTCTTTTTTCTCCTTAGGTAGTTTTATTCCTAGGCATTTAATTCTTTTTGTTGCAGTGGTAAATGGGAGTGTTTCCTTAATTTCTTGTTCAGATTTTTCATGATTAGTATTTAGGAATGCAAGAGATTTCTGTGCATTAATTTTGTGCCTTGCTACTTTACCAAATTCATTGATTAGCTCTAGTAGTTTTCTGGTAGCATCTTAGGATTCTCTATGTACAGTATCATGTCATCTGCAAACAGTGACTGTTTTACTTCTTTTCCTATTTGGATTCCTTTCATTTCTTTTTCTTCTCTGATTGCTGTGGATAAAACTTCCAAATCTATGTTGAATAACAGTGGTAAGAGTGGGCAACCTTGTCTTGTTCCTCATCTTAGAGGAAATAGTTTCAGTTTTTCACCATTGAGGATGATGTTGGCTGTGGGTTTGTCATATATGACCTTTATTATGTTGAAGTAGGTTTCCCTCTATGCCTACTTTCTGGAGAGTTTTTATGATAAATAGGTGTTGAATTTTGTTGAAAGTTTTTTCTGCATCTATTGAGATGGTCATATGGTTTTTCTCCTTCAATTTGTTAATATGCTGTATTACATTGATTGATTTGCATATATTGAAGAATCCTTGCATTCCTATGTTAAACCTCACTTGATCATGGTGTATGATCCTTTTAATGTGCTGTTGGATTCTGTTTCCTAGTATTTTTTGAGGATTTTTGCATCTATATTTATCAAAGATATTGACGTGTAGTTTTCTTTTTTTGTGACATCTTTGCCTGGTTTTGGTACCAGGGTGATGGTGGCATCATTGGATGAGTTTGAGAGTGTTCCTAACTCTGCTATATTCTGGAACAGTTTGAGAAGGATAGGTCTTAGCTCTTCTCTAAATGGTTGACAGAATTCACCTGTGAAGCCATCTGGTCCTGGGCTTTGCTTGTTGGAAGATTTTAAATCACAGTTTCAATTTCAGTGCTTGTGATCGGTCTGTTTATATTTTCTATTTCTTCCTGGTTCAGTCTCAGAAAGTTGTGCTTTTCTAAGAATTTGTCCATTTCTTCCAGTTTGTTCATTTTATTGGCATACAGTTGCTTGTAGTAATTGCTCATGATTCTTTGTATTTCTGCAGTGTCAGTTGTTACTTCTTTTTCATCTCTAATCCTGCTGATTTGAGTTTTCTCCCTTTTTTTCTAGATGAGTCTGGCTAAAGGTTTATCAATTTTGTTTAATTTCTCAAGGAGCCAGTTTTTAGTTTTATTGATCTTTGCTATTTTTTCCTTCATTCCTTTTTCATTTATTTCTGATATGATCTTTATGATTTCTTTCCTTCTGCTAGCTTTGGTGTGTATTTTTGTTCTTCTTTCTAGAGTTGCTTTAGGTATAAGGTTAGGTTGTTTATTTGAGATTTTGCTTGTTTCTTGAGGTAGGATTGTATTGTGATGAACTTCCCTCTTAGAACTGCTTTTGCTACATCCCACAGGTTTTGGGTCATCATGTTTTCATTGTCATTTGTTTCTATGTATATTTTTAATTCCTCTTTGATTTCTTCACTGATCTCTTGGTTATTTAGTAATGTATTGTTTAGCCTCCATGTGTTTCTATTTTTACAGTACTTTTCCTGTAATTGATATCTAGACTCATAGTATGTGGTCGGAAAAGATACTTGATACACTTTCAATTTTCTTAAATTTACCAAGTCTTGATTTGTGACCCAAGATATGATCTATCCTGGAGAATGTTCCATAAGCACCTGAGAAGAAAGTGTATTCTGTTGTTTTTGGATGGAATGTTCTATAAATATCAATTAAGTCCATCTTGTTTAAGGTATCATTTAAAGCTTGCCTCTCCTTATTTATTTTCATTTTGGATGATCTGTCCATTGTTGAAAGTGGAGTATTAAAGTCCCTTACTATGAGTGTGTTACTGTCGATTTATCCTTTTATGGCTGTTAACATTTGCCTTATGTACTGAGGTGCTCCTATGTTGCGTGCATAAATATTTACAATTGTTATATCTTCTTCACAGATCGATCCTTGATCATTATGTAGTGTCCTTCTTTGTCTCTTGTAATTGTCTTTATATAAAGTGTATTTTGTCTGATATGAGAATTGCTACTCCAGCTTTCTTTTGATTTCCATTTGCATGGAATATCTTTTTCAATCCCCTCACTTTCAGTCTGTATGTGTCCCTAGGTCTGAAGTGGGTCTCTTGTAGACAGCATATATACGGGTCTTGTTTTTTATCCATTCAGCCAGTCTATGTCTTTTGGTTGGAGCATTTAATCCATTTAAATTTAAGGTAATTGTTGATATGTATGTTCCCATTACCATTTTCTTAATCGTTTTGGGTTTGTTTTTGTAGGTCTTTCACTTGTGTTTCCTGCCTAGAGAGGTTCCTTTGGCATTTGTTGTAAAGCTGGTTTGGTGCTGCTGAATTCTCTTAACTTTTGCTTATCTGTCAAGGTTTTAATTTCTCCATTGAATCTGAATGAGATCCTTGCTGGGTAGAGTAATCTTGGTTGTAGGTTTTCCCCTTGCATCACTTTAAATATGTCCTGCCACTCATTTCTGGCTTGCAGAGTTTCTGCTGAAAGATCAGCTGTTAACCTTCTGGTGATACCCTTGCATCTTATTTGTTGTTTTTCCCTTGCTTCTTTTAATATTTTTTCTTTGTATTTAATTTTTGATAGCTTGATTAATTTATGTCTTGGTGTGTTTCTCCTTGGATTTATCCTGTATGGACTCTGCTCTTTCTGGACTTGATTGACCTTTTCCTTTCCCATGTTAGGGAAGTTTTCAATTATAATCTCTTCAAATATTTTCTCAGTCCCTTTGTTTTTCTCTTCTTCTTCTAGGACTCCTATAATTCAAATTTTGCTTTGTTTAATGTTGTCCCAGATGTCTCTGAGACTGTTCTCAATTCTTTTCATTGTTTTTTCTTTATTCTGCTCTGTGGTAGTTATTTCCACTATTTTATCTTCCAGGTCACTTATCTGTTCTTCTGACTCAGTTATTCTGCTATTTATTCCTTCTAGAGAATTTTTAATTTCATTTATTGTGTTGTTCATCATTGTTCATTTGTTCTTTAGTTCTTCTAGGACCTTGTTAAACATTTCTTGTATTTTCTCCATTCTATTTCCAAGATTTTGGATCATCTTTACTATCATTACTCTGAATTCTTTTTCAGGTAGACTGCCTATTTCCTCTTCATTTGTTTGGTCTGGTGGGTTTTTACCTTGCTCCTTCATCTGCTGTGTATTTCTCTGTCTTCTCAATTTTTTTAAATTACTGTGTTTGGGGTCTCCTTTTTGCAGGCTGCAGGTTTGTATTTCCCATTGTTTTTGTTGTCTGCCTCCAGTGAGTGAGTTTGGTTCAGTGGCTAGTGTAGACTTTCTGGTGGAGGGGACTTGTGCCTGTGATCTGGTGGGTGGGGCTGGATCTTGTCTTTCTGGTGGGCAGGGCCACATCCAGTGGTGTGTTTTGGGGTGTCTGTGAATTTAGTATGATTTTAGGCAGCCCCTCTGCTAATGGGTGAGGTTGTGTTCCTGTCTTACTAGTTGTTTGGCATGGGGCATCCAGGACTGGAGCTTGATGGCTTTTGGGTAGAGCTGGGTCTTAGTTTTGAGATGGAGATCTCTGGGAGAGCTCTTGCCAATTGATATTACATAGGGCTGGGAGGTCTCTGGTGGTCCATGTCCTGAACTCAGCTCTCCCACCTCAGAGGCTCAGACCTGACATCAGGCCATAGCACCAAGACTCTATCAGCCACACAGCTCAGAAGAAATGTGAGAAAGAAAGAACGAAAAAAAAAATTAACATAAAATTAAATATTTTTTTTAAAAAAGAGAGCTACCAAACCAATAAACAAATCCACCAGTGATAACAATTGCTAAAAACTAAACTATGATAAACATAAATCAGAAACAAATCACTTGCAGTCAGCAAACTCCAAATCTACAGTTGTTCCCAAAGTCCACCACCTCAAATTTGGGATGTTTCATTGTCTATTCATGTATTCCACAGATGCAGGGTATATGAAATTGGTTTGTGTGGATTTAACCCACTGCCCCTGAGGCTGCATGGAGAGATTTCCCTTTCTATTCTTTGTTCGCACAGCTACTGGGGTTCAGCTTTGGTTTTGGCCCCACCTCTGTGTGTAGGCTGCCTTCAGTGACTGCTCCCTCCCGAGACAGGAAGTGGTTAAAGGAGCAGCTGATTCAGGGGCTCTGGCTCACTCAGGCCAGGGGGAGGGAGGGGTACGGATGTGGGGCAAGCCTGCGGCAGCAGAGGCCAGGGTGACGTTGCACCAGCCTGAGGCACGCTGTGCATTCTCCCGGGGACATTGTCCCTGGATCACGGGACCCTGGCAGAGGTGGGCTGCACAGGCTCCTGGAGTGGAGGGGAGGTGTGGAGAGTGACTGGGCTTGCACACAGGCTTCTAGGTGGTGGCGGCAGTAGCCTTAGAGTTTTATGCCCATCTCTGGTGTCCGCGCTGATAGCTGAGGCTCATGTCCATCTCTGGAGTTCATGTGGGTGGTGCTCTGCCCTCTGCGGGCAGACAGGGAAGGAATCCCCTCTCCTCGTGCACCCCGAAGCAATGGTCTCTTGCCTCTTCGGCAGCTCCAGACCTTTTCCTGGACTCCTTCCCAGCTAGCTGTGGCACACAAGCCTCCTTCAGGCTGTGTTCACTTAGCCAGCCCAAGTCCTCTCCCTGGGATCCGACCTCCGAAGCCGGAGCCTCAGCTCCCAGCCCCCGCCCGCCCCAGCAGGTGAGCAGACAAGCCTCTCGGACTGGTGAGTGCTTGTCGGCACCGATCCTCTGTGCGGGAATCTCTCTGCTTTGCCCTCCGCACTCCTGTTGATGTGCTCTCCTCAGCGGCTCCGAAGCTCCCCCCTCCGCCACCCGCAGTCTCCACCCGCGAAGGGGCTTCCTAGTGTGTGGAAACCTTTCCTCCTTCACAGCTCCCTCCCACTGGTGCAGGTCCCGTCCCTATCCTTTTGTCTCTGTTTATTCTTTTGTCTTTTGCCCTACCCAGGTACGTGGGGAGTTTCTTACCTTTTGGGAGGTCTGAGGTCTTCTGCCAGCGTTCAGTAGGTGTTCTGTAAGAGTTGTTCCACGTGTAGATGTATTTTTTATGTATTTGTGGGAAGAAAGATGATCTCCACATCTTAAAACAAATATATCTTAAAACCCAATTAAAAAGAGAATTTAGTATAATCTAAATTCAATTTAAAATATATATACAGACAAACCTGCAGAACCATACATCTAAAAAATTAATTGGTATTTTCTCCAGACAATGGAATTATGGGTGAATTTTTTCCTTTTGCTAATCTGGTGTTTTCTAATTTTTATTTCAATGAACATGACTTATTTGTGCAATTTTAAAGAACCAAAACATTAACCTTGTGCTTTGGAAGCTCTGTTATCTTTACAGTGATGGGCTTTACCTTGAAGTTCAATCTCTCAGTATTGAAATGAAAAACAGATGACTGAGATCCTCTCTCTTCTTAAAAGTTTTATTTGCTTCTACTACAAATATTCCTGCCCTGATTGGTCTGAACACTGGCCTACACTTTGCCTATGTTACCCTAGCAGGACAAGAGACTGGGATATGTTTAGAAAGAAAGTTTCAAAGACAAAAGTGACCTTAAAAACCAACAGGCCAGTGGTGGTGAAGAAATGTTCATCAGATACATTCAATGGTGTGGTCGAAGCCTTGGAGATACAAGCCCATTCTTCCTTATGCCATATCTGGGGCTCCTCAACCTTCAATCACTACCATTCAGAGGCTGAGCTCTCAGCAAATCGGAACCAGTAAAGCAGACATTTGTATATTCTTTCTATCAGCCCTGGAAGGAAAGCAATAATAATAGCAAACACTTAGCATGTGCTTCCTATTTGCCAGGTACTGTTCAGAACACACTTTACCTGGGCTGACTTGGTTAACCCTCACAACAACCCTGGGAGGTAAGAACCATTATTAAACCCATTTTACAGATGAGAAACTTGAGTCTCAGAGAGGTTATAAGTAATTTCCCCAGAATATCCAGCCTGCAGTGGAATAGCCAAAATACAAACCCAGGCAGTCTGGCCCTAGAATCCATGCTCTTAACCATTTGATGCACAGAAGAATCACCCAAAATATTCATTAACACCATTTCTTGGACTCCGTCCTCAAAAAGTCTGATTCAGTAGACTGAACCTGCATGTCTGTCAAGCTCCCAGGTGGTGCCAGTACTTTGGTCTGAGACCCACAAGTTGAGCAGCTCTGCAGAAACGAAGGGTTGCAACAAAGTGCACAACTACTTCCAGAAAGTAGCTGTACTTTCTGGAATTAAATCTAGTAAACAATTAATAATGGATGAGTTACCCACGGATCAAATTAATTTACCTCAAATGACTTCCTATTGATATAGCAGTGATTGGTAGCAAAGTTCGTTGATAATCCAGTTTAAAAGCTGTTACTTATTCAACTACATTGTGGCAAGTATGAGATGATGCCTTCCCGTGACAAGCCTGGTGGGAGTCCAGAGCAATGGAAAACCGAGGGGTATCACTTACTGTAAAACCGCCTGAACAGCACAACATGGTCTTCTAATCACTAGAGCCTCCTTTTCAGAAGTCATAGAAGACACAATATGAATACAACATCCCACAAAGCCCTCATGCTCCCTTTGTTCTTGGTCTACATCTATTTTTCCTGGAGAGGTTGCCTTGGATACAAGTATCCTTATACCTGCAAAGTCTACCCCCTGTGGCAAATTAGCAAATCGGCATTCAGTTTAATAAATCTGCCTGCTATTAACTTTCTTGCATGGCTCAAACTCCCAAAGATTTCATGGAGATTTGATAATCTCTGTGAAAACTGACAAAACCAGTCCCTGGACTCTCAAATTGGACAGCTGAATCCAGACTTGTGGTGACCATTGGGGGGTCACAGGGACCACCCTGAACTCCTGCCCCAGGGGAAGGAGAGCTTCTTTCTTGATAAAGACACTGGGACTGCAGTGACTGAGGTTGGCTTCTGAAAAGCCACCTGGACTTCCCTAATTATGCCTAACACTCAAGACCTAGACCAGCTGTCCTCCAGGAAGGATGACAGTACTGCATCCTTAATAATGATCTCAGGCTTGACCTTCCACTGCTTAGAACAATCAGCCAGGGCAGTAGCATGGGACTGCTTTCCTCCTGCTGGGAGGTCTTCCATCCATGTGAGCGCCCTGGAGAGCTACCATGCTGGTGGCCAGTGGACAGAACCACATGACATCATTTGGCTCCACAGTCAGGTCTATCTGATGTATAAGAATTTGGTGAGTGAGCACATACCTAGTGATGGCTCCATGGCACAACAATCCAAAGCTATTAGAAGGGAAAACACATGACATGAACATTTTGTTAGGTCATAAGGGGTCAGGCCCAATAGAAGATCTTCATTTTATTACTGGATTCCCTTTTGCATTTATCATCCTGCCTCTGAACGAAATCCAAACAATGGTCCCAAATAAATTCTCTTGCTATTTGCACTCTCCATTCACCTATGCTTACCGTGAAAGAGGGGGACCTGTCTGGGTCAGAACCATTCCCCACAGAGTCAGGAAAGGAGACCGTAGGATGTCCTTCAGGTCATCTCACTCTGCAGTGAAGAGACTCAGACGTCAAGACTCAGATTCACCCTGAGCCCCGAATTCACCAGCGAGTCTCTCAAGACTGGGGAATAAAAAGCACTAAGCATTCATCTACGAAGGAATTCCCACATAGAAGGAGGTAGTTAAACATGCTTTTTAGGAATAAACAAAAGGTATTATGGAAAAGTCTGATATATTTCTAAACAAATTGGCAAAAAATAAGGCCTACACATGAAGCTCATTCTTCCTTACACAGAGCATGCCTTAGCATTCACTGCATCCCCCAGATTTCCTAATCCATTCCCCAAACTGCCCAGACTGGGAAGTGAGACCCAGTGGTCATGAGGTATTTAAGACCTACACCTCTAATCATCCTATGCCTCTCTGTAGTCTGTGAGGTGCTGAATGATGCCCCAACCTTGGCAACAATGCCTACGTCCTGATCCCTGGAACCTGTGAATATGTCACCTTACGTGGTGAAATGGACTTTACAGATGTGATTAAGGGACATATCTGGAGATGGGAAAATTACCCTGATTATCTGAGTGGGTCCAATATTATTGCATGAGTTAAAATTGGAAGAGGAAGGCAGGGGAGTGAGTCAGAGAGATGGCAGCACGAGGAGGACCTAGAGGTAGGGAGAGTGTGCCAAGATCTGAGAGAGGCCTCTGGGAAGTAAGGGCAGCTCCCCGCTGACAACCGGCAAGGTAATGGGACCTCAGTCCTACAAACTCTAGGAACTGAATTATGCCAACACCTGAATGTGCAAGGGACTAGGTTCTTCCCTAGAGCCTCCAGAAGGGAACTTACCCTGCTGACACCTGGATTGGAGCCCAGTGAGACCCACACTGGACTAGACTTCTGACCTCCAGAACTGGAAGATAATAGATATGTGTAGTTTTAACCCATGTCGTCTGTGTTTATTAGCTATAGCAGCAACAGAAAACGAATACATAGTTTTCATGCAAATTTCCTTTTTAATTAAAACCTTTCCAATAGCTAAAACATGGAAGCAACCTAAGTGTCCATCGACAGATGAATGGATAAAGAAGATGTGGCACATATATACAATGGAATATTATTCAGCCATAAAAAAGAATGTTACTCAGCCATAAAAGAGAATGAAATAATGCCATTTGCAGCAACATGGATGGACCTAGAGACTATCATACAAAGTGAAGTAAGTCAGACAGAGAAAGACAAATATCGTATGATATCACTTATAAGTGGAATCTAAAAAATGATACAAATGAACTTATTTACAAAATAGAAATAGACTCACAGACATAGAAAACATACTTATGGTTACTAATTGGGAAGGGTGGGGAGGAATAAATTAGGAATTTGGGATTAAAATGTACACACTACTGTATATAAAATAGATAACCAACAAGGACTTCCTGTCTAGCACAGGGAACTGTACTCAATATCTTGTAATAAGCTATAATAGAAAAGAATCTGAAAAAAGAATATATATCTATATATATATATATGTAAAACTGAATCACTTTGCTATACACCTGAAACTTGCACAACATTGTAAATCAACTATATTTCAATTAAAAAGAAACAAACAAAAACTTTCCACTTTAACCAACCCTATTCTTTCCAGTTGAAGACTTTAATCAACCTGAACTCTGGTTCTCTCTTGTAAACCAATCCCCTTCCTCAGTTGAGATAATTTAGAAATGTTTTTATAATTTTTATACTAACTTTTCAAATATATTAAAAGCATCAGTGGATTTCCATGCTGCATTTTAGCCCAAGTGATTCCAGCTTGACTAATCACAGCAGTGTCAGTTAAGAGTGATGTAATCCTGAACTCCAAAAGGAGAATGGACGCTATCTTTCCTGACCCTGAAGGTGGTCTCAATCACATCTGGCAATGACTGCATAGTGTATTCTGGAATGCATCAGGGCGTAGAGGGAAAAACAAAGATACTGATCTTCTAACCTCACAATCTGGTTTTAATATAATTTGTCTGCAGAAGAATCAACTATTAGAGAGTGATTTCCTCAAATCCAAATTTTTAGACCCCTTTAATCTAGCCATCTGCTAAGATTATCTTGATAGGAATGAGGGAAATTTCAGTGAACATATGAATTTCTTTGTTTATAAAATAAAAACGGAATCACATTCTTGACCCAGTCTGCTGATAAAAATTATGTTGACATATACACATCAGTATATGTGTATATGTATATACTTAATGTATATACAGATTTATACTATACACACACAATGATACATGTGTATGTGTATATATAATATAGTCACATTTGTATTACGTGCAAACACATAACTACACACACGCATTGATCAGGATAAGCTAGTTTAAGCTGCATCTGTTATCCATTGCCACATACAAACTACACTACCTTAGTGGCTCAAAACAACAAAATTGCATTCACTCACAGTTCTGTGGGCCAGTGGTTTGGACTGGACTCAGCTGGCAGTTCTTCTGTGAGTTTTGCCTGGGGTCACCCATGTAGTTCAGTCTTCTGTGGCCCATCCAGGGCTGAATGGTCCAAGGCATGTCTATTCTCATGCCTGGAGGTGGATCCTGGCTGTCAGCCAGGTCTCTCTCTGCACATGGTCCCTCCCGAAGGATGCTGGCTACACAGGGTGGTCCAAAGGCATCACGGAGGTCGAGCAGAAGTTACGAGGCCTCAAGAGGCCTTTGTTGGCGACTCCCTCAATGTTACTTCTCAGTTTATTCATCAAAGAAAGTCATAAGTTCTGCCCAGTTTTGGGGGCTGGAGAAAGAAATTGTACTCCCTGATGAGAAAAGCAACAATTCACATTGTGAAGGTGATGGAGGAATTTATGGCTGTTTTCATAATCTATTGTAACCCCCAAATCTCAAAGGTTTATTTTTACTAATGCTGCATGCCCACCTTGGTCTGCTAGGGGCTCTGCTCCACATTATTCCTCATAAGGAAGGGCGGGGTGATGGATTTCTCCCTCGGTGCAGAGTACACTGTGTTGGTTACCATAGCTGAGGGAAAGATACCAGTCAGGTGTCTTGTGGGCAATTAAATGCTCTGTCAAGGAGTGACATGAGTCACCTTCAACCAGTCACGGTCCGAACTAAGTTACAAGGCCACACCTGACCTCAGAGGAATAGGAGGCAAAGTCCTTATCATGTGCCTACAAAGAGGGGAACTCAAATATGAGCAAACATATATGTTAATAAGCAACACAACATATATGCACACACACATACATGCATACACTGTCAATCTGTTGGTTTCACACAGACATCTCAAATATTTGGAAGTGTCCAGAATGCTATCAGTGTTTTGGATATCTTCTATCTGTTGAGAAAGAAAAATAACAAAATTGGTAGTATTTTTGTCTTTTCTATAAGAAATTTTGGTAGGAAGACTAATTCTCTCTTGTTTGTTCCAGAGATAATGATGAAAATGGAATTTACTTGTCAATATCCGATTACCTTTGATCAGATATGGAAGGATTTTATCCACAATCTGACTAAAAAGATATTTTGCCATTTTGTAGTAAGTCTTTAGACATTCCAAGCTACGGTAGTTCAGGTGTTCACAAATGTTCAGTCTCTTTCTCTTTCTGAGTGCTGGTTAGTCCCCCATACAAGTAAAATTAAATGCTGTCATGTGACTTGATTTGGCCAATTAAATTCCACTTTATATTTGCATATGATTCTACATTACAAAGCATTATTACAAATATTTTAACAAAGTTATCAAGACAATAATTAGAAGTTAGCTTGCTCTCATGCAAACTTTGCTAAGTAAAGATGATTGTACAAACAACATATGTGCTTTTAAAAAAAAGGCAAACCAAATACTGAATCACCTCGACCACCAGTTAGAATTGTTGGACCCAACTAATGGTAATATTTTTTAAAAATTTGAAATGAAGGTAGAAAATAGTTTGTATTTTTTAATTGTATTTTTTCTTAATATTTTATTATTTTTCATGTTGGAATCTACAAGTCTGGAATGTAGTAGGAAGAGAGGTTTATAAATTCTAGTTGCATATAATGGCCCAACTTTTTTCAGGGACTTAATCTTTACTTCCTTCTTCTAAGAATGAGCTTTTCTCTTCATGCAGAAGATTATACTAATATTTAACTGAAATCTAAATTAGAGAATTTTTTTAACTTAAAATGCTACTGCCATAAATTAGCCACATTGGGTTTGCTCTCTTTTTCCTCGTATAATTCCACATTTATTTAAGAAGGTTTTTGCTATTTCTCACTAGGTTTTAGGTAATAGTCCATCTAAGGATTTGAGTGTCCAACAGCAGGAAAGATATGCCCAAGTCCTACCCCCTAGGACCTGTGCATGTGACTATTTGGATGAAGAGTCTTTGCAAGTGTAATTGAGTTGAGGATTTTGAGATGAGATCACCCTGGATTGCCCAGCTGGGCCCCAAATCCAATAACTAGTGTCCTGATAAGAGACAGAAGGAAAGAGGAGAAAGCCATGTGAAGACAGAGGCAGAGATTGGAGCAATGTATCTACAAGCCAAGGAAAGCCAAGGACTGCTAGCTGCACCAGAAGCCAGGAGAGAGGTAAGGAAAGATTCTCCCTCAGAGCCTCCAGCACAGACCAATATTGCCAAAACCTTGATTTCAGACTTCTCACCTTCAGAACTGTGGGAGAATAAATTTCCTTTGTTCTAAGCCACCTAATTTGGGGTGATTTTTTGTCGCAGTCCTAGGAACCTAAGAAGACCCTCCATGTCTCTCAGGATTGCCTTCCCTCCTACATTTTTCTTTTTCTTTTTCTTTTTTTTTTGGCATTTCCCAACAAGGCAGCAGAACTGTAATCTCTGAATTAATGCTGTTTAAAATCTCAGTGATTTCATTTCACAAGACTTCCTTTGAGTTCTGTAGAAAAGTGATGGTTATCATACCACGTATACCAGGTGTCAATCACAGATGTGAACGTGCATCTTGTGTTTTACACAGACATTTTTTAGCTCTCATTTGCACATACAGAGTAAATGGTACAGAGCTGAAATAAAAATGAGCCCTGTGTTGGTCCTGCCCCTGACAGTTGGCTGTGTGAACATGTGGGCTATAAACTACTGTATATATTCTATACTGCTTTCCTTTTTTTTTTTTTGCTCCTATTTTGTTTTCCAGGATTGAAAGTTGCCTCCAAAAGATGCCACAGTCTGAGATCAGTTAATGTTCTTCTGCCTATTAAAATGCAAATTCATACTTCTGCACAAGTGATAGATTTGGGTAAACTTTAGAGCTTTCTCCTCTCAATTCTTTACTGGTTTAATTGTAATCTGGATTGTCTATCAAAACTCAGCCTACCTCTCAAAGTTCAATTAAAGTGCCATTTCCCTTGTTTAGTTTCTCTCTTTCACTCTTAACTCTTATAGTCTACTTTTTATACCTGTGAAATGCAGCCACATTTATTGAACTCTTAGTAAGTGTCAGATGCTATGCCAGACTGTCATGTAATGATTTCATTTATTCTTCAAAGAATACACCTACCATAAAGCCCTCTTTACAGATGAAGAAACAAATCATCAGCGTTCAGGAACTTGTCTGAGGTCACTGTATTAGTATGTTATTGCTGTGTAACAAAGTTCCACAAACTTAGTCACTTGAAGCACCAATTTATTATTACACAGTTCTTTGGTCAGAAGCCCAACACAGCAGGACTGGTTACTCAGCTTGGAATCCTTCAAGGCTAAAAATCAAGGTGTTTGCCAGGCTGTGCTCCTTTCTGGAGGCTCTCTGGTAGGCTCTGCTTCCAAGCTCAGGCCCATTGTTGGCAGAATTCAGTTCCTTGTAGTTGTAGGACTGAGGTCCCCATTTGCTTGACACCCGGCCTCCTCCATCTTCACGTCAGCAACAGCACATCGGGTACTTCTCGTACTTTGAATCTTTTCAACTTCTTCTCCTGCCTCTGCTGTTAATGCCTCCTGGGATTACACTGGGCCCTCCTAGATAATCCAGGATAATCTCACTATTTTAAGGTCAACTGATTAGTAATCCTGATTACATTTCAAATTCCCGTTGCTGTGTATGGTAACACATTCATGGGTGTGGTATCTCATCATTTTCAGTCCTGGAGATTAGGATTGGAATGTTCTTAGGGATATAATTCTGCCTACCCATATTTTCATAGCTTGTAAGGGACAGACCAAGGCTGTAAACCCAAATCTGTTTTATTCTTTGACCTATATCTCGCTTCCTCCTTAAACTCACCTTAACCTAGATCTGAGCTGTGGAAACACAAACAGTAAACTCTGAGGATGCTAGTGAGATGGTAGAATGTAATGTCTAAAACCACAGACTCTCTAGATCATCCTGTCTGGAGTCAAATACTCAGTCCCCTCATCTGTAGGATGGGTGTAATATCAATATCCGTCTGTAAGGGTTGTTATGAGAATTAAGTGACTTAATATTTGTAAAAGCCTGAGAACATTGCCTGGCATATGGCAAACATTGTAGAAGTGATTTTAAATAAATAAAAATAAATGAACATAAGGTGGGAGAGAGAAAGAGACAGAGAAGACAACAATTGAGATGTGATTTTTCCCATGTTATTACACCATGATAGTTTATAACTTGTTTAAATGTTGAAGTATTTGTGATTGTAACACCACCCTACTTTTCAGCTAATGCTGTAAGATGTATCTTCACCAAGTTTCAACCTACTTTTGGGGATAAGGAATATGATTCCTATGCATTAGATGCTCACTAATCACTTGAGGAGTTGAAATGGATTCAGGAAAATTATATAAAAGGGACTTCATGATTTTTTTTTTGATGTTGCCTATTTCCAGACAGGTTATTAGGTGGGAAAATAATTGTAAAAAGATATTTTTCTGTTCTTAAAAAAGTTTCATTTTAGAAAGGATTTGGAGAGTTTTATTTATTGAAGCAGGTGCTCTGACTAAGAGCAAAATCACAACATAGTTAATAAATAGTTAAAACAATTTCTGTGATTGAAAGACCCTTGTTAAAACTATGGTGTTATAGCTGACATAGCCACCGATGTCTTCCATGGACAGCTCTGACGTATAATATGAAGATATCTACAAAGCTTGCAACTGCCCTACAATTCCATGTCCCCTGGTTGACCACAGCTATGGAAACTGCTCTTAATGTCTAACAAAATATCTTTATAATACTCATGATACCTGAGAAAGATAAGTCTTCATCTGTGAAATAGCACCTGGTAATTTATCAGATGATTGAGAGAAAAATAAGAACTATTCCTTTCTTGGAACTGATGCTTAGAAAAAAAACCAGATTTTTTCCAATGAAATTATATGTTATATTTGCATACTAGCATATTTACAGTACAAATATACTGGTTAAACCTTAACACTAAATAATAGTAGAATAAAAATAGGTTGCATGTCTTCAACTCACTAGAGAGTGAAAAACTACAGGAAACAATATCTAGATCAGCAGATGAGAGGGAACAAAAAAAAAGGAAACAGGAAGCAAAAAGAAAGAAAGCAGAAGTAAGAACTAACAAATCAGTTACAACAATAAATAGGAGTCGAACTCAATTATAAAACAAAAGATTCACAGATTCACAAAGCAAATTCTACTATATGCTATTCAAAAAGAGACACACTTAAAATAATATATGGCTTAAAATAAAATGATGGGAAAATATGTAAAGCAAATGAAATTAAACAAAGAGAAGTAGGAATAACAATATTAATTAAAAAGTCAATTTCGAGGCAAATTTTTTTTAAATGGTCATTTTATGTAGTTAATTGATATGTCCCAAAATAGAAATTCATGAGACATGAAACATTTGTATTGATTTCTAGAGTTCATTTTTCCTATAAATATTTAATGCATGTCTACCATGTGCCTGGCATCATGTTAGAAATTGAAAATACACATTTTTAACAGATGTGAGTATAGTCTCTGCTTTAAAAGTCTAAGCTTAAAAAAGTAAATTAATGTACTAATAATTTAAATATACATGTAGGAGAAAGGGATTGGAAGGAGATACAACAAATGTTAAGTGTGTAGGCATTATGATTTCTTTTTTATTTACATGCTTGTTTATGCTTTTATCTACTTTACAATTTTTCTACACTAATAAATACTATAAAATCATCATATGATACTTGTGTTCCTAACCACTGTTCATGGCTTGCCCTTGTCTCCAGTCTCTCTGCCCAACTCAGAGAATGTTAGGAGATTCTCCTGGGATTGCTTCACTCAGTTCTGAGGAGAGCTGGTCCCTCACAAAAGATGACACCATCAATTATGCTCCTTTTTCAAAGTTTCTGGCATCAGGATGGCTTTTTATCCTGGTTTTCAATGCTGACTGAGATTGAGAGCAGACATACATAGAACAAAAATATGGAGTAACCTCAATAACTGTATTTTACCTGCAAGCTATGTCAGACCTTACAGAAGAGTCAAGCCAACACTTTCATACCATTAATCTTGAATAGAATATTATACTATGAAACATTTCAGATATTCAAAAAAGTATGAAGAATATTATAATGATCAACAATGTCCCAACAGCATAGCTTAAGAAACAAATGAGTACATTTCCACTTAAATATCCCACATATTCTTAGAACATATATGCCAAAGACTGAATGAATCTTCATCCAGTATTACATACATATAAGAATTATAGAGGAGAAGGCGGAAGATGGCGGAAGAGTAAGACGCGGAGATCACCTTCCTCCCCACAGATACACCAGAAATACATCTACACGTGGAACAACTCCTACAGAACACCTACTGAAGGCTGGCAGAAGACCTCAGACCTCCGAAAAGGCAAGAAACTCCCCACGTACCTGGGTAGGGCAAAAGAAAAAAAAGAATAAACGGAGACAAAAGAATAGGGACGGCACCTGCACCAGTGGGAGGGAGCTGTGAAGGAGGAAAAGTTTCCACACACTAGGAAGCCCCTTCGCGGGCGGAGACTGCGGGAGGCGGAGGGGGGAGCTTCGAAGCTGCGGAGGACTGCACAGCAACGGGTGCGGAGGGCAAAGCGGGGAGATTCCCGCACAGAGGATCGGTGCCGACCGGCACTCACCAGCCCGAGAGGCTTGTCTGCTCACCCGCCGGGGCGGGCGGGGCTGCGAGCTGAGGCCGGAGCGCAGGGAGAGGACTGGGGTTGGCGGCTTGAACATAGCCTGAAGGGGTTAGTGCACCACAGCTAGCCGGGAGGGAGTCCGGGGAAAAGCCTGCACCTGCCGAAGAGGCAGGAGACTTTTCCTTCCCTCTTTGTTTCCTGGGGCGTGAGGAGAGGGGTTTAAGAACGCTGCTTAAAGGAACTCCAGAGACGGGCGCGAGCCGCGGCTGAAAGCGCGGACCCCAGAGACGGGCGCGAGCCGCGGCTGAAAGCGCGGAATCCAGAGACGGGCGCGAGCCGCGGCTGAAAGCGCGGAATCCAGAGACGGGTGCGAGCCGCGGCTGAAAGCGCGGAATCCAGAGACGGGCGCAAGCCACGGCTAAAAGCGCGGACCCCAGAGGCGGGCGGGAGACGTTAAGGCTGCTGCTGCCGCCACCGAGGGGCCTGTGTGCGAGCACAGGTCACTCTCCACACCCCTCTTCCGTGGAGCCTGTGCAGCCCGCCACTGCCAGGTTCCCGGGATCCAGGGACAACTTCTCCGGGACAGCGCACAGCGCGCCTCAGGCTGGTGCAAAGTCACGCCGGCCTTTGCCACCGCAGGCCCGCCCCGCACTCTGTGCCCCTCCGTCCCCGCCGGCCTGAGTGCGCCAGAGCCCCCAATCAGCGGCTCTTTTAACCCCATCCTGTCTGAGCAAAAAACAGATGCCCTCCAGCGATCTACACGCAGTGGCAGGGCCAAATCCAAAGCTGAGCCCTGGGAGCTGTGAGAACAAAGAAGAGAAAGGGAAATCTCTCCCAGCAGCCTCAGAAGCAGCGGATTAAAGCTCCACAATCAACTTGATGTACCCTGCATCTATGGAATACCTGAATAGACAACCAATCATCCCAAATTAAGGAAGTGGACTTTAGGAGCAAGATCTACGTTTTTTTCCCTTTTCCTCTTTTTGTGAATGTGTATGTGTATGCTTCTGTGTGAGATCTTGTCTGTATAGTCTTGCTTCCACCATTTGTCCTAGGATTCTATCCGTCCATGTTTTTTTTTTAATTTTTTTTTCTTAATAATTAATTTTAATAACAATATTATACTTTACCTTCGTTCTTTCTTTCTTTCTTTCCGTCCTTCCTTCCCTCCTTTAGACAACGAATCATCCCAAATTGAGGAGGTGGTCTCTGACAGCAAGATTTAGGATTTTTCCCCATTTACCTCTTTTAGTGAGGGTGTATGTGTATGCTTCTGTGTAAGATTTTGTCTGTATAGCTTTGCTTCCAACATTTGTCCTAAGGTTCTTTCCATCCTTTTTTTTTTTTCTAAATAAGAATTTTTTAATTCAATAACTTTATTATACTTTATTTTATTTTTACTGTATCTTCTTTCTTTCTGTCTTTTTTCCTTCTTTCCCTCCTTCCTTCCTTCCTCTCTCCCTCCCTCCCTCCTTTCTTTCCTTCTTTCCTTCTTTGCTTCTTTCTTTCTTTCTTCCTTCTTTCCTACCCTCCTTTCCTTCTTTCTTTCCTCATACTTCTACTAATTCCCTCTACTTTTTCTCCCTTTTATCCTGAGCCGTGTGGATGAAAAGCTTTTGGTGCTCCAGCCAGGAGGCAGGGCTCTGCCTCTGAGGTAGGAGAGCCAACTTCAGGACACTGATCAACAAGAGACCTCCCAGCTCCACATAATATCAAACGGCGAAAATCTCCCAGAGACCTCCATCTTAACATCAGCACCCAGCTTCACTCAACGACCAGCAAGCCACAGTGCTGGAAAACCTATGCCAAACAACTAGCAAAACAGGAACACAACCCCACCCATTAGCAGAGAGGCTGCCTAAAATCATAATAAGGCCACAGACACCCCAAAACACACCACCAGACGTGAACCTGCCCACTAGAGAGACAAGATCCAGCCTCATCCACCACAACACAGGCACTAGTCCCCTCCACCAGGAAGCCTACACAACCCACTGAACCAACCTTAGCCACTGGAGACAGACATCAAAAACAGGAGGAACTACGAACCTGCAGCCTGCAAAAAGGAGACCCCAAACACAGTAAGATAAGCAAAATGAGAAGACAGAAAAACACACAGCAGATAAAGGAGCAAGATAAAAATGCACCAGACCTAACAAATGAAGAGGAAATAGGCAGTCTACCTGAAAGAGAATTCAGAATAATGATAGTAAGGTTGATCCGAAATCTTGGAGATAGAATGGACAATAGATTGGACAAAATGCAAGAATCAGTTAAAAAGGACCTAGAAGAACTAAAGATGAAACAGGCAACGATGAACAACACAATAAATGAAATTAAAAGTACTCTAGATGGGATCAATAGCAGAATAACTGAGGCAGAAGAACGGATAAGTGACCTGGAAGATAAAATAGTGGAAATAACTACTGCAGAGCAGAATAAAGAAAAAAGAATGAAAAGAACTGAGGACAGTCTCAGAGACCTCTGGGACAACATTAAACGCACCAACATTTGAATTATAGGGGTTCCAGAAGAAGAAGAGAAAAAGAAAGGGACTGAGAAAATATTTGAAGAGATTATAGTTGAAAACTTCCCTAACATGGGAAAGGAAATAGTTAATCAAGTCCAGGAAGCACAGAGAGTCCCATACAAGATAAATACAAGGAGAAATACGCCAAGACACATATTAATCAAACTGTCAAAAATTAAATACAAAGAAAGCATATTAAAAGCAGCAAGGGAAAAACAACAAATAACACATAAGGGAATCCCCATAAGGTTAACAGCTGATCTCTCAGCAGAAACCCTACAAGCCAGAAGGGAGTGGCAGGACATACTGAAAGTGATGAAGGAGAAAAACATGCAGCCAAGACTACTCTACCCAGCAAGGATCTCATTCAGATTTGATGGAGAAATTAAAACCTTTACAGACAAGCAAAAGCTGAGAGAGTTCAGCACCACCAAACCAGCTTTACAACAAATGCTAAAGGATCTTTTCTAGGCAAGAAACACAAGAGAAGGAAAAGACCTATAATAACGAACCCAAAACAATTTAGAAAATGGGAATGGGAACATACATATCGATAATTACCTTAAATGTAAATGGACTAAATGCTCCCACCAAAAGACACAGATTAGCTGAATGGATACAAAAACAAGACCCTTATATATGCTGTCTACAAGAGACCCACTTCAGACCTAGAGACACATACAGACTGAAAGTAAGGGGATGGAAAAAGATATTCCATGCAAATGGAAGCCAAAAGAAAGCTGGAGTAGCAATTCTCATATCAGACAAAATAGACTTTAAAATAAGGACTATTAAAAGAGACAAAGAAGGACACTACATAATGATCAAGGGATCGATCCAAGAAGAAGATATAACAATTGTAAATATTTATGCACCCAACATAGGAGCACCTCAATACATAAGGCAAATACTAACAGCCATAAAAGGGGAAATCGACAGTAACACATTCATAGTAGGGGACTTAAACACCCCACTTTCACCCATGGACAGATCATCCAAAATGAAAATAAATAAGGAAACACAAGCTTTAAATGATACATTAAACAAGATGGACTTAATTGATATTTATAGGACACTCCATCCAAAAACAACAGAATACACATTTTTCTCAAGTGCTCATGGAACATTCTCCAGAATAGATCATATCTTAGGTCACAAATCAAGCCTTGGTAAATTTAAGAAAATTGAAATTGTATCAAGTATCTTTTCTGACCACAACGCCATGAGACTAGATATCAATTACAGGAAAAGATCTGTAAAAAATACAAACACATGGAGGCTAAACAATACACTACTTAATAATGAAGATATCACTGAAGAAATCAAAGAGGAAATCAAAAAATACCTAGAAACAAATGACAATGGAGACACAACGACCCAAAACCTGTGGGATGCAGCAAAAGCAGTTCTAAGGGGGAAGTTTATAGCAATACAAGCCCACCTTAAGAAGCAGGAAACATCTCGAATAAACAACCTAACCTTGCACCTCAAGCAATTAGAGAAAGAAGAACAAAAAAACCCCAAAGCTAGCAGAAGGAAAGAAATCATAAAAATCAGATCAGAAATAAATGAAAAAGAAATGAAGGAAACAATAGCAAAGATCAATAAAACTAAAAGCTGGTTCTTTGAGAAGATAAACAAAATAGATAAACCACTAGCCAGACTCATCAAGAAAAAAAGGGAGAAGACTCAAATCAATAGAATTAGAAATGAAAAAGGAGAAGTAACAACTGACACTGCAGAGATAAAAGAGATCATGAGAGATTACTACAAGCAACTCTATGCCAATAAAATGGACAATCTGGAAGAAATGGACAAATTCTTAGAAATGCACAACCTGCCAAGACTGAATCAGGAAGAAATAGAAAATATGAACAGACCAATCACAAGCACTGAAATTGAAACTGTGATTAAAAACCTTCCAACAAAGAAAAGCCCAGGACCAGATGGCTTCACAGGCAAATTCTATCAAACATTTAGAGAAGAGCTAACACCTATCCTTCTCAAACTCTTCCAAAATATAGCAGAGGGAGGAACACTCCCAAACTCCTTCTACGAGGCCACCATCACCTTGATACCAAAACCAGACAAGGATGTCACAAAGAAAGAAAACTACAGGCCAATATCACTGATGAACATAGATGCAAAAATCCTCAACAAAATACTAGCAAACAGAATCCAACAGCACATTAAAAGGATCATACACCATGATCAAGTGGGGTTTATTCCAGGAATGCAAGGATTCTTCAATATACGCAAATCTATCAATGTGATAAACCATATTAACAAATTGAAGGAGAAAAACCATATGATCATCTCAATAGATGCAGAGAAAGCTTTTGACAAAATTCAACACCCATTTATGATAAAAACCCTGCAGAAAGTAGGCATAGAGGGAACTTTCCTCAACATAATAAAGGCCATATATGACAAGCCCACAGCAAACATCATCCTCAATGGTGAAAAACTGAAAGCATTTCCACTAAGATCAGGAACAAGACAAGGTTGCCCACTCTCACCACTATTATTCAACATTGTTTTGGAAGTTTTAGCCACAGCAATCAGAGAAGAAAAGGAAATAAAAGGAATCCAAATCGGAAAAGAAGAAGTAAAGCTGTCACTGTTTGCAGATGACATGATCCTATACATAGAGAACCCTAAAGATGCTACCAGAAAACTACTAGAGCTAATCAATGAATTTGGTAAAGTGGCAGGATACAAAATTAATGCACAGAAATCTCTGGCATTCCTATATACTAATGATGAAAAATCTGAAAGTGAAATCAAGAAAACACTCCCATTTACCATTGCAACAAAAAGAATAAAATATCTAGGAATAAACCTACCTAAGGAGACAAAAGACCTGTATGCAGAAAATTATAAGACACTGATGAAAGAAATTAAAGATGATACAAATAGATGGAGAGATATACCATGTTCTTGGATTGGAAGAATCAACATTGTGAAAATGACTCTACTACCCAAAGCAATCTATAGATTCAATGCAATCCCTATCAAACTACCACTGGCATTTTTCACAGAACTAGAACAAAAAATTTCACAATTTGTATGGAAACACAAAAGACCCCGAATAGCCAAAGCAATCTTGAGAACGAAAGAAGGAACTGGAGGAATCAGGCTCCCTGACTTCAGACTATACTACAAAGCTACAGTTATCAAGACGGTATGGTACTGGCACAAAAACAGAAAGATAGATCAATGGAACAGGATAGAAAGCCCAGAGATAAACCCATGCACATATGGACACCTTATCTTTGATAAAGGTGGCAGTAATGTACAATGGAGAAAGGACAGCCTCTTCAATAAGTGGTGCTGGGAAAACTGGACAGGTACATGTAAAAGTATGAGATTAGATCACTCCCTAACACCATACACAAAAATAAGCTCAAAATGGATTAAAGGCCTAAATGTAAGGCCAGAAACTATCAAACTCTTAGAGGAAAACATAGGCAGAACACTCTATGACATAAATCACAGCAAGATCCTTTCTGACCCACCTCCTAGAGTAATGGAAATAAAAACAAAAATAAACAAATGGGACCTAATGAAACTTCAAAGCTTTTGCACAGCAAAGGAAACCATAAACAGGACCAAAAGACAACCCTCAGAATGGGAGAAAATATTTGCAAATGAAGTAACCGACAAAGGATTAATCTCCAAAATTTACAAGCAGCTCATGCAGCTCAATAACAAGAAAACAAACAACCCAATCCAAAAATGGGCAGAAGACCTAAATAGACATTTCTCCAAAGAAGATATACAGACTGCCAACAAACACATGAAAGAATGCTCAACATCATTAATCATTAGAGAAATGCAAATCAAAACTACAATGAGATATCATCTCACACCAGTCAGAATGGCCATCATCAAAAAATCTAGAAACAATAAATGCTGGAGAGGGTGTGGAGAAAAGGGAACACTCTTGCACTGCTGGTGGGAATGTGAATTGGTTCAGCCACTATGGAGAACAGTATGGAGGTTCCTTAAAAAACTACAAATAGAACTACCATATGACCCAGCAATCCCACTACTGGGCATATACCCTGAGAAAACCAAAATTCGAAAAGAGTCATGTACCAAAATGTTCATTGCAGCTCTATTTACAATAGCCCGGAGATGGAAACAACCTAAGTGCCCGTCATCGGATGAATGGATAAAGAAGATGTGGCACATATATACAATGGAATATTACTCAGCCATAAAAAGAAATGAAATTGAGCTATTTGTAATGAGGTGGATAGACCTAGAGTCTGTCATACAGAGTGAAGTAAGTCAGAAAGAAAAAGACAAATACCGTATGCTAACACATATATATGGAATTTAAGAAAAAAAATGTCATGAAGAACCTAGGGGTAAAGCAGGAATAAAGACGCAGACCTCCTAGAGAACGGACTTGAGGTTATGGGGAGGGGGAAGGGTGAGCTGTGACAGGGCGAGAGAGAGTCATGGGCATATACACACTAACAAACGTAGTAAGGTAGATAGCTAGTGGGAAGCAGCCGCATGGCACAGGGATATTGACTCGGTGCTTTGTGACAGCCTGGAGGGGTAGGATAGAGAGGGTGGGAGGGAGGGAGATGCAACAGGGAAGACATATGGGAACATATGTTTATGTATGACTGAGTCACTTTGTTATAAACCAGAAACTAACACACCATTGTAAAGCAATTATACCCCAATAAAGATGTTAAAAAAAATATGTGTGATATTAACTTCCATGTAATTTTATCATAATTTCTTAAATTCAGAATAATTATACTTGCTTATTTATATATATGCTCAGAGAACTTATAACTATGCACTAATGTATGGCTGTTATCGCATTAAAATAACTGATAATTGTCTTTGTGTGATTTATCTAAAATATTAAATTTAGGAGATTAAAAAAAAAAAAGAATTATATATGGTTAGGAGCATTGATCCTGGGGCCAGATGGTTTGGATTTAAATCTAGTTCCTGCTATACAACTAGGTAGCTTTCAGTAAGTTACTTAATTTCTTCATGTTTCTGTTCCTCATCCATAATTTGAGAATAATAATGGTATCTACCTCATAAAGATTCATAAATATTGAGTTTAATATATGTAAATGCATTCAGGATAATTCTTACTACTTCTAAGAGTTTCCTCTCTTGATGAATGGTGCTGCTTTACTGCCTCATTGTCCAAGCCAGCTACGTTATACTTGCTGATAGTCACCAGGTTCTACAGATTTGTCATTTTTCTTGAATCCATCTTCTCCTTTAAATTCCCCCTTCCACAATTTTGAAAATCATTTCTTAATTAGGTTACTGCAATACTGCCTCCCTTTCTACTTCTACTCCTTTTCTCATGTAACTCAGAAATTCATCATTTAAAAATTAAATTATGAGAATAAGACAAGGTGTCATCTGTCACCACTCCCATTCAAGTTCATCCTGGGAAACCTAGGTAGTGCAATAAGATAAGAAAAGAAAATGTAAGTGAATTAGGAAGGAATAATTAAAACTGTCTTTGTTCACTGATGACATGATTGTTTGTGTAGAAAATCTCCCAAATAAATCAACAAAAATACTCCTGAGACTAACTAGTGATTATAGAAAAGTTGCAGGATACAAGGCTAATGTTCAAAAGTCAATTGCTTTCCTATATACTAGTAATAAATAATTGGAATTTGAACTTAAAAAAAAAATTACTTAGCACCAAAATAAGATACTTAGGTATAAATCTAGCAAAATATGTATAGGATGGATATACAGAACACTACAAAACTTTGATTAGAAAAATCAAAGAATCTATAAATAAATGGGGAGATATTTCATGTTTGCAGATTAGAAAACACAATATTATTACTATATCCATATTTCCCAACATGATATATAGCTTCCACAAAATCCCAGTCAAAATATCAGCAAGCTATGTAGTGGATATCAACAAACTGGTTTCAAACTTTATAGGAAAGGCTAAAGATCCAGAACACTCAACACTATACTGAAGAAGAAAAAAGTTGGAGAACTGACACTACCTGACTTTAGCACTTACCATAAAGCTACAGTAATCAAGACAGAGTAGTGAAAGAGTATATAAAAAGATCCACAGAATAGTATGGAGGACCCAGAAATAGACCCATACAAATATCATTAGCTGATTTTTGACAAAGAAGCAAGGGTAACTTAACAGGGAAAGAACAGTGTTTTCAACAAATGATGCTGGTACAATTGGGCATTCATATCACAGAAAAAGTGAATTAGACAAAGACATACAACTTTCACAAAAATTAACACACATAGATCATAAATCTAAATACAAAATATAATGCTATAAAACTTCTGGAAGAAAACATAGGAGAAAATATGTGACTGAGCTTAGCAAAGAATTTCAGATATAACACCAATGGTATAATACATGAGAGAAAAAATTGATTAATTAGACATTACTGAAGTCAATATTTTGGATATATGAAAGACACAGTTAAGAGAATCAAAAGACAAGCCACAGACTGGAAGAAAATATTTACAAAAGACTTATTTGATAAAGGACTGTTATCTGAAATATATAGAGAACTCTTAAAACTAAACTATAACAGAAGGAACAACCCAATTAAAAAATGGGCAAAGATCTGAACTGACACCTCACCAAAGGAGATATACAGATTGAAAATAAACATATGTAAAGATGCTCAACATCATTTCTCATTAGGAGAGTGGAAATTAAACCAGGTAGATACCACTACACATTTATTATAACATACAAAATCCAAAAACTATGAATACTGAGTTCTGGAAAGGATGCAGAACAATAGGAACTCTCGTTCATTGCTGGTGGGAAAGTGAAATAATACTGCCACTTTGGAAGGCAGATTGGCAGTTCCTTACAAATTTAAATGCTAAACGTAGTCTTGCCATATGATCCAGCCACTGTGCTCCTAAGCACTTACCCAACTGACTTGAAAACTTATGTCCACACAAAATCCTGCATATGAATATTTATAGCAGCTTTATTATAATCACCAAAACCTGGAAGCAACCAAGATTCTTTCAACTGGTGAATGGATAAACTGTGGTACATCCACACAGTGGAATGTTATTCAGCAATAAAAATAAATGAGCTATCAAGTTACAAAAAGACAAGCAGCACATTGGTAAGGGAAAGAAACCAGTCTGAAAAGGCAAGATACTGTATGATTTCAACTATATGACATTATGGTAAATGCAAAACTATAAAGGCCATAAAGTGACCAGTGGTTGCCAGGAGCTCAGGGAGAGGGATAGAAGATTAAATGGATGAAGTGCAGGAAACTTTTAGGACAATAAGACTATTTTTATGAAAACATAATGATGAATATATGATGTTATGCATTTGTCAAAATCCATAGAATTTTACCAGATAGAGTGAACCTTAGTGTGTGAAAATTTTAAAAAAATCATTTGGAATGCTGGGCTATCCTAATAAGAGATACAGAATGTGACAAGAGAATCTAAATCTATTACAAATGTATATAATTTCTCCTCACCCTCATTAAAAGGAGTGAGGAGAAAAGTTGCTGACCTAAGTGACTTTGGAAACGAGCAGAGTTTCTAAAACTAAAGGCCAAAGGAACTGCTCATAAACACAGTACTCTAGTTGATAAAGTTGTTTCCCATGGGCTGTGGGTTAACGTTGATACTGCTCTACATGCACCCTAGAATTAAACAAATAAGTAAATGAATGGCAAGCGGTGGGAGAAAGGTTTCTCCCTGTAGGACTGAGAATTTACAGGTGAGCACAGGGAGGAGGCTAGAATGATGCCTGTGGTACTGGATTAGAGATGGAGACAGGAGTGTGAACTTATGTTTAGCCTAATACAAACGTAAATTGTTACATACAGAAATATTTATAGCTATGCGTATACATGAAGGTTAATATATACCCAGTTATTTCCTTGTTCTATCAGCTGAGAGAGCCTAAAAGAAACAACACTCTAGGAGCAATGAACACCCCTAGCACCCAAATCTTGGTATCTGATACCATTTTCCAGTAGAAGGAATCTGGGCTCCTTGAAGAAATGGCTGGTTCTAGAACTGAGGCAGGGAAAATACAAGGTAAGCCTGGAGCATCTTGTAGACCCAGATAATGAGAAAGTACCAAAAAGGAAGCACCCTCATGATGGGTTATGTCAATAAGACATAGGTGCCCCTCGAAGGGTTCCCAATAAACAAAGCTGGACTGTGTGAGCAATAAAATTAATAAGCCCTGAATCATAAAATACATAAAATAAGGTAGCCTCTGAAGAGTACAATAAATATGCATGAGTCGGTACTGATAGAAATGACTGAATAAAGTTGTAAATAGGAAGAAGAGACCAATCTCCTATGCAGCGTATTTCCAAATAACTTACGTAGATACTCTGTCCCCAAGGAGCATAACTCCTACTCCTGAAGTGTGAATCGTGCATAGTAACTACCTTCCAAAGAGCACAGTTTGGAGAGGGGTTGGGGGAAGAGTAACTTCACCATAGAGAAACTTGAAAAGTACTAGTTCAAGGTCAATAACAACAGTCATAAGTCATGTTGAGCTTATGTACCCTCACTATTATGGAATGAAAATGGCACTTTCCCTCTGTCATCTTTCTCCCAATAACCAATAATCCCAGGCTTATCAGGATAAGAATTCCAGGTAAATCCTAATACTGGGGCATCCTACAAAATATCTGACCAGTACTCCTCAAAACTGTCAGTCATCAGAAATAAGGAAAGTCTCAGAAACAGCCAGAGCCTAGAGAAACCTAAGGAGACGTGACAACTAAGTCTAATGTGGCGTCCTGGATAAGATCCTGGAACAAAAAAAAGGATATTAGGTACAAATGAAGGAAATATGAATAAAGTATGAATTTTAATAAATAATAATATATCAATATTGGTTAATTAATTGTAACCAATGTACTATGCTAATGTAATATGTTAATAACAGGGAAGATTGGTAGGGAAAAGATGGGAGTCTTCTGTAATATGTTCTCAATTTTTCTTTACATTTAAAACTATTCTAAAAATTAAAGTCTGTGAAAATTTTTAATTAGATCATGAAAATTCCCTTTAAGTTCTTTAATATCCCCAGTCACTTGCAGGATAAGATCGAAACTCCATCCTTAGCACTGAATTCCATCACTTATTTTCTCCTGTTTCCAACACATGCTCCGTTTCACACTTGTGGGAGCTTTTCATGGTTCAGCAACAACCAAAACAAACAAACAAACAAAAAAACAACAAAAAAATCATCAGTCTCTTCCACAGTTCCTCACGTGGAACTGGAAATTCCTTTACTCCAGATATTTCCTGACAAATGTCTCATCTTTGAAGATTCAGCTTAGCTGTCCCATCCTCAGAGAAGTCTTCCCTGGCCTCTCCAAAATGGACTGAGTGGATGCACCTTCTCTGTGCAGTTTGGCTCTTAGGGAGTGCAATTTTTTGTATAGCCTTGCTACTTGCTACTCAGTGTGGTCCATGGACCAGCAGCATAGGCATCACATGGGAGCTCATTAAAAATGCAGAATCTCACCTCATCCTAAGCCTACAAAATCAGAATCTGCATTTTAACAAGATCTCCAGATGATTTGTAGCCATATTACAGTTGGAAATGCTTTGCGCATCCAAAATTTAGGTCTCTCCAAGCCCTTCACATGTGGTTTTCTGAATTTTTTTAATTGTCTGTATCCTTGCCAAGTTATGAAATCATTGAGGACAGGGGCCATGTTTCATTTGTTTTTTCTTTATCTCCAATATTATCACAGCATCTGGGACATTCATGGGAACAGAACTGAATTAATGACTGGCTCAAGGACACATTAAATGAAAAGAAAGATATCAGTTTTATAGGTTAATACCTAACACTCCATTTATCTTTGTCAAAATTTAGGAACCACTGAGAGACAGGCCAAGGGTCAGACAGATGATGTACAAAACATCAAGTTTATTGCTGATAAAGCTGATTTGGGAGAACATGACTTTGCTCTACAACTAGGCAGCTTCTTTACACCTTGCGCAGAATTAAGCAGACATAAAGCTTATCCAAACGTCCCCTTAGGGAATGGGGATCTGCTCTTATAAAACGTTAAGGCAAGGAAGCACAGACTTGTATTGTTCCCTCTCCAGACAGAGACCAAAGAGTGGAAACAGAGGTGCCTGTTCAACTTGGTCAGGATCTTCTTTCTAATTCTCAGGCAGCCCTGCTCCCTCCATCCTGTAGTGAATAGTTAGTAGGTTACCCTGATGAAGTGATAAGTTCTGCTACCCACAGTGGGAAATTCAGAGGAAAAAAGGAAAGAAGAGGGATTATGGGAGAAAACAGAAATATAATACATGAGATAAGATCCTGAAGAACTAAAAATCACAGCGTGAAGATGTTGCAACTGACACGCATATAGAATTCTGAAGGGCTTGACTTGGCTGAATTTTGCCTTCTTTAGGATGAGACCCTCTGACCTGCTCCACTGTGAACCAAACTAGATCTGAACTGTCTCCATGTGGTTTCCAGGTAAGCCAAGGGTGGTCTAAAATGCCTGACTCAGCATCCAGCCCCAACTAGCGGCACCAAACTGAAGGGAATGAGGGCCACTATTGTTCCAATTCTTCCAGTGAGCTCACTTTCCAAAACCTCTTCCTCTATTGACTGGAAAATTACATAATATGACACATAATGGCATCGTTAATCCATTTGATAAGGATGAACTCTAAACAACCAACCAACAGAAATAAGTTGAATTTTGAGATGACCAGGGACATGGAAAAATCCTTGAATGTAGTCTAATACAAAACTACAAGAGCTCAGAACCATGTCATTTGAAGTATTATTTATTCTTTGCATTTTGTACAATTGAACTCACAAAATTTGTGTTTTTCCCTAAAACCTTTGGTTTATATATATTATAGTATCATATGCATTATAGAAGTGTAATATTATAATGTCATATTATCATCCTCCATCAGGCAGAATACCATACTCTGTAAGCTTCCAAGTCTTTTTGGAAAGCCTTTTACACAATGATTTAAGACCCATGTGTACGTTATCTTAAAAAATTAAGATGATGATACTCACTAGTCATATACATTAAGAAAAAAAAACACAGTACAGTTTGGCAGCCACAATTTTGGAAGGTTTGAGTGCTGATCTAATTACCCTGGGGGAGCAGACTCCTCCTGAGGCACAAGGGGCTTCAAACACAACTCAGCAAACCATTCTTATGCTCAGGCAACCATCCAGTGGTAGTTTCCTCTAGTTTTGTTAGAAAGAAATCTGTGTTAGGAATATAGGAGGTAAATGCTTAGAATTCATGACCATATACCTCTAGCTACTGCCCCTGGCAGACATCACTAATTGATCACAGCAGTCTTCTGTCTCAACCTAGATGGAGCCTTCTCAACCCAGAGCTTGAGGCAGCCACGATTAATTGATTGGAGTTCGCACATGAAATGAAAACTATCTGCTTTCCAGAGCTGGGACCTTCCTCTCTCACCTGCTCTTCCCCCCATACACAGAGCTGCATGTACATGCCTCAGCAGCTTCTGCTTTTGCTGTGATTTTTTCAGAATGTCAGCTCAAGCTCTATATGCCTTACTGTCATATTGCCAGCATCTAGCCAAGTGCGTGGCACATTTTTGTTATAAGATTAGAAGAAAGGGTCAAGGGAGGTGCCAAAAACTGAAACAGGGACTAGGGGAGAAGAACAGGCCTGAGCTAAGCCCAGAACAAGTTCAGTTTGAACTGAGTGAGTCTGAAGTTTTGGTAGGACATCCCTGCCACCCTCCTCCACTGCAATCTACACCCCAAAGGACAGAGACTTTGGAGAATTCACAGGGCACATGAACAAGACCTTTGCATGTGTGGGTCTGGAGAGCAAAGGTAGACTGGATCTGCACCAGGGGTAGGTATGAGAGGCATCAAGGTAAAGTTCACAGGCAAATCTTCAGAGAACGGGACCTACAACATAACCTGGTAATAGTCTCTTCTGATGAAAGCACTAGAGAGCAGTTTTATCATTTAAACAATCAAAGGGGAGACTATAAGAAAAAAAGTGGACTTTTGCTCTTTGAAATGGATTAATTGACCACACAATACAACCTTACAGAAGCATAGAATACACTTCATCTCGACAAAAATATGTCAAGGAAAAACACTTTTGGAGTGCTAAAGATACAATAATTAATATTTGTGTATTATATCTATAATATAGTTATATATTTATAGTAATCTCTATTACATATCACATTTTATACTATTGTATTATGTTATATCATAAATATACTTATAAAAATGAAACTGGACAAAATGAATCTTGGAAATCAAGTACGCTGGAACCACAAGCCCACTGGGTTTAGTCACATATTTAACAACTGGGCTGAAGTCTGGGCATATTAGTTTTGTTGTTATATATTAGCATCAGGTCTTTTTCTATATTAGCATCAGCACTGTGTATACTGCTGGTGCAAACCACCCAGCCAGAGCTGATGGTAGTTGATAAATGACATATACTAGTATAATTTATACTATAGGGTGCCAAGGAGGAAGCCTAATTATTTCTACAAATCATTTTCAAGAAAAGCATAGTGCATTGTCCTATATATAGAATTAAGTATTTCTACGTAATGCAGGCAAACTTTACAGATCACGCCACTTTGTTTGTATCTTTTAAACAGCAGTTGAATGACTCTGTTTCATAAAATCTTCAATTCCTAGATTTATTCATCAGCACCTCAAAAGCAGATAACCGTCCTAAATGTCAGAGTGTCATCAGGAAGACAAAGCTGTTGCCACTGCGAAAAATGTAAAAAAAAAAAAAAAATTATTATTCTTGAGGAAAGAAAACAGAATGTTGATCCAGCTGTCCTTACTATTATCACTAGGCATTTCCCAGAGACTGGATTACCAGATGGGAGATCTGGTCCACAGTGAACTCCTTCCTAGGGGCCATGAATCCTGAGAAATTCCTTGAGATTTTGCTTTGTCATGTTATTAATCACACACAGACCTGTAGTGTGGTGTTCAGGGTAACTTTATTTACAAGAGTAGCAAGAAAAAAGAGAGAAGGAAGGAAGGAAGGAAGGAAGGGAAGAAGGAAGGAAGGAAGGAAAGGAAGAAGGAAGGAAGGAAGGGAGGGAGGGAGGGAGGGAAGAAGGGAGGAAGGGAAAAAATAGGAGCAAAGAAAAGAAATCATCTAAAGGTCCAACGTATGAGGAAATGACCAAACAAATAACATTATATCCATGTACTGGAAACTAGCAACTATATGCCTGGGAAAATTTGCTTTTCAAAAACCTTAATGTTATGGAGAAATTCTCCTAATAAAATGGTAACTTTTTAAAGTTACTACGTTATAATTTAACGTATATATATATACTACGTATATAACGTATATACGTAGCATATAACGTATATAACGTAGTATATAACGTATATAACGTAGTATATAACGTATATATACTACGTTAGAATTTAACGTAGTATATACCCCAAAATTCCAATTTTATTTTAAAACACTTGTTACTATAAAAATGAACCTAAACATTAATAGTAATTATATCTTGGTAACAGTTTAATGGATTATTTTTATATCCTTCTACCTGTTTTTCTGTATTTGTTATTATTCTGTATTACCCATCAATATAAATATCTAGTTACCCTTTGTGTGTGTATTTTTCACACATATAAAATATTCAATAAAAATTTTAAATCATGATGTTTTTGTACAGACAAGAGAAAGATAACTTGAGTTATTAATATATAATTCAAATACATGTCCTAATATATGATGTACTTTAATTTGGAGTCACTAACTTATGATGCCTTTTAAAAAAACCCACAGAACAAATGGAACTTGCTTTGGTGTGTCAATTTACAGAGCCTGCCATACCTAATGATCTCTTAGAAGCCAGTGCATTATGACATAACAGTACATCACTGGAAATGAGTCTTAAAAGCATAAATATTTACAGGCTGCAGAGAATTCTATCCATGGTTTTGTTGCTTATACTAAACTATTGCCAGATGAAACAAGGGCCACCAGTGAAAGGGGAAGCGTGGATGCTTTCACTCTACCTGGGAAAGGTTTTTGACTTTCAGGTGATGCTGGCGTCCTTATGCAGTTCTATCTTGTGATCCTCCTGCCAGTGAGAATCCCAGGAGAACTCCTTGATGAGACTGATGGACTGTGGTGGGGAGTGGAAGGGCCAGGCAAATCATGCCCTGGGCTCAGATGAAGGTTTAAGGATCCCAACATGGATCTGTTCTTTCTGCTCTCTACTGTCCTACTCTAGCCAACAGAGCCATTTGTGCCTGCAGCATATTCCCCAGCATCTCCAAGGGCTGTGCACAGAGCAGGGCAGAAATGGTTGTCCAATGACAGTAAATTTCCTGGTGTCACCAGCTCCATCCTTGTATTTCTCTAAAGCTTCAAGAAGGCAGAGTTGGTGTCGCATCCTCCTTTATGGCTCTCTGAAGCACCTGCAGAGACAGCTCGCCTGCAGTAGGTCTTCACTTAGCACTTGCTTTGTTTAACTCTAATTGAATGAGGCACTGAGGAATAGAAGGTGAGAGCCCTTCTATAGATGAGAATCGATGGGGAACTTCGTGGGTAGCTTGGTGCTGGATGTGCCTAGGTCCAATCAAAAGAGACACTGCGAGAAATCCCTGGAGTCACTGACATGGGAGAACGGACTCTTGCATAGAGAAAAAAGTAACCAAAAACTTCTTTCAAAACAAAGCAGCAAATTAACCATTGCCCCATGCCTGGGAGATTTAAGTACCAAAACCCTCAGAACAAAGACGTAATTTTTCATGCTGTGCTTAGATAACTATGCTAAGTGATATTAATTATCTATCAATAGAAAGCTGGGAACCCTTTAAACCATTAATGGAGTGACCTTTACAAAGCTTCAATATTCTTGCCGTGTACGGAGGGTTGATTTATCACTTGTGCAGGTTAAATGAAGTCTTACATGGTTATATGAAAATGTGTCCTTTTCAGAAATAGAGCAATTCTAGAAGTCTACTGGATAAAGAATAATCTGTTGGGATTGTTTTTAAAAATAGAGATTCCCAGATATCCCTCAAAGATTCTGATTGAATAAATCTGAGACAAGGCTGGGATTTGCATTTTCGACAAGTACCATAGGTGAGTTGGATGCAGGTATTTCTTTCCATTTTTAAAATTAATTTTTATTGGCATATAGTTGATTTTACAATGTTGTATTAGTTTCTGCTGTACAGAAAAGTGAATTAGTTATACATGTACATATATCCAGTCTTTTTTAGATTCTTTTCCTATATAGGTCATTACAGAGTATTGAGCAGAGTTCCCTGTGCTGTACAGTAGGTCCTTATTTGTTATCTATTTTATATATAGTAGTGTGTATATGTCAATCCCAATCTCCCAATTTATCCCTCCTTCTTCCCCTCTTGGTAACCATAAGTTTGCTTTCTACATCTGTGACTCTGTTTCTGTTTTGTAAATAAGTTTATCTGTACCATTTTTTTAGATTCCACATGTCATACGATATTGCTTATATGCGGATGTGTGTATTTCTGATGTACGTTGGACAATGGAGACAGAAGAAAGAGACAGACAGACTTTGGTGTTAAGTAGATGCCCACTTTCACACACTTCTGGGGGCAAGGGTGAGTCCCCTAAGTTCTGGAAGGCTCAGCATCTGCATCTTTATTATGGGGATCACATCCAACGCCATGAAATGCTAGGAATGTGGAGAACCTTGCCCAGTAGATGCTCCATAGCGTATCATTCCCACCAGGTCCGAAGCCCACTGTGTAACCAGACTGTAACAACTGTGGCTGTAGGAAGGCAAATCAGGGTAAAATGGAGAACTTGAGGGCCTTTCCATGTTGGCAGCTTCATGCCTGGGGACTGGCTGCTTCAGTACAGGACACAGCTCACTTAGAACTGGACACTGGGAAAAAGTGCTCAGCAAAGATGGCCCTGACCATCATTACGTGGGCACCACCTGCATCTGCTAATATAGGGCATTTAAAAGCTTAAGCTGGGGCTTCCCTGGTGGCGCAGTGGTTGAGAGCCCGCCTGCCGATGCAGGGGACACGGGTTCGTGCCCTGGTCCGGGAAGATCCCACATGCCGCGGGCCTGTGAGCCACGGTCGCTGAGCTTGCGCGTCCGGAGCCTGTGGTCCGCAAAGGGAGAGGCCACAACAGTGAGAGGCCCGCGTACCGCAAAAAAAAAAAAAAAAAAGCTTAAGCTAACTAAGGTGCCCCTGCAAACTGTTCCAGTGCCACTCTGAACAGAGGACTCTGATTCCTGCCCATTTACTTACTTTTATCAACCCTATTGCTTTGTTCTGGCCTGGCCAGTCTCCTTCCATCTATCTATCTATCTATCTATCTATCTATCTATCTATCTATCTATCTATCTCTCTCTCTCTCTATCTATCTATCCTGTGACCTTTAACATTTTTGCCCATTTTGCCATGTACTTAATTTTGCCATGTACTTAATTAATCACTCCTGTAAAAATATCCAAATATCCAATGGACTCCAGATACCTAGGGGTGACCCTTTTCAAAGTGTAGTCCCTAGACCAGTAGCATCAGAATTTCCTGGGAACATGTTAGAAATGCAAATTTGCAAGTTCCATCCCAGACCTACTGAATTTGAAACTCTAGGAGTGTTTAAGAAGCCATCCAGATGATTCTGGTACATTTTCAAGATTGAAAGCTATTGTATAGGGAGTTAACACCTACCATCATCCATTTAAATTTACATATATAAAAATAAGCTCTTTTTTAACAGTTGGAAAATTTCTCTCATTCTTTTTTCTCCTTGGGCTCTTCTTCCATAGATTTTTATTGTAGTGTAATACACTTTTTAGGCTGGAGAGTCTTGTATGGGTTACTCTATCATACTTCTCTGGAATAAATATAGATAGATAGATAGATATAGAGATACATAAAAAGTATCTTCAAAAATTTCCTCAGTCTATGAGCTTCTAAATGTTAAATATTTCTTCTATTATTATAATTTACATTACAATAAATAATTGAGAAAAACTATATGATACCAACTTTGATATTATTCACCAAAAACAGAATATTATTACAGATTTGTCTCTTAATGTGATGAGTGATGGTCTTTTATTCTCACGTATAGAATGAGCTAGGAATCCTCATCAATTCTTTTCTTATTTAATGTCAAATGTTGAAAACTATGTATAAATAAGTAGATGGGAATAGAAAGAGTTTTGTTAAAACATTTTCACTCAATTCATTGAACTTTGTCTAAATTATGTGATCAAAACAATATAGTAATATGGCATTAAAAATTATCTTTAATAATCTAATAACATGACTAGGACCTTCTCTACATTGAAAGCAAAGGATTTGAACCCATCTAACTGGTAAAAGAATTTGTTACCTTATTATCACTACTTTATTATAATTTCTGGAATACACATTCAAAAAAAAATAACGTTACCAAGATTTATCAAATGACTTTCCTGAAGAAGCACTTTGTTTAATTTGACATACTCATAAGCATTTGGGAAAATAAGATTTTATGAATTATATTATTGCATAATAATTTAAAAATAAAATGCCCAGGTTTGTGAGTCTGACTACACAGCTTGTGCACTGACCAACTTAAGGGGATAACATTTGCAGAGACTCTTAACACAAGTGGCAGCCCTGGATAGACACAAAGTGGTGGCCCTCAAATGCTTTTTTCTTATCCGGTGCTTTAAGTCTATTCTCATTAAAATTAAGGACATAACTCAGCTTGTGGAAAATTGCCTTCCTATTATCTAATGAGTCAAATGAGTCATTGTCAACCCAATCAAGTCAGCCTTAATTTCTGTCAGGGAAAAAGAAAAGTCTGCCTTCATTTTCAGTTAAAAGTGTTGATGCCTCCCTTGACCAACTATCTTACTTCTGAACTCTAAAGTGGAGATGGAGAGATAGATAAATAAGGCAGAGATACCCACTGAGGTTGCTGACTGCATGCAATAAGACACAACTGGCTTCAGTTCCAACACCTTTGCCTCCATCGTGCTGTGACTCGTCCCCCTGAGTAAGCCATCCTCTGCCAACAATCAAGGAATAAAAGGGAGGTCATGAAAAAATGAATGAAGAAAACCTTTCTCACTACTCACACTACCATATGGCTGAACTCAGATCCTTCAAAACCAGGCCAAAGCCCGTCCCTCTAATACCATACTTCACTCTTTCCAGAAATGCGTGTAGCCCCAGGAGATAACTCAGTCCTGTGGGGGGGGGGGGTGTGTGCACTGCAGTGGGTTGAATGGCATCCCCCCAAAAGATACGTCCGCATCCCAAACTCTGGGGCCTGGGAATGGGACCGTATTTGTAATGATGTTAAGAATCTCAAGACGAGATCATCCTGGAATACGCTAGTGTCCTCTAGATTCACAAGTGTCTTTGGAAGAGACACACAGAACGAGACAGACACACAGGAAACAGAGGAGAAAGCCATGTGAAGACGGAGGCAGAGACTGGAGTGATGCAGCCACAAGCCAAGAACGCCTGGGGCCACCAGGAGCTGGGAGAGGTGAGGCAGGAACCCCCCAGAGCCTTTAGAGGGAGCACGGTCCTGCCAGCACTTTGACTTTAGACCTCCAGCTTCCAGAACTGTGAGAGGATAAGTTTCTGTGGTCGGAAGACACCCAGTTGTGGTATCTTGTCCCAGCAGCCCCAAGAAACAGCACCCACGCTCTTCGATCGTGTGAGGCTTGCCAGGGCCACGCTTCCTAAATGTGCAGAGCTTGCTGTCTCCGAGCTTCTGGGAAGATTCCAGGAGGGTGAGAAATGTGCCTTTAGTCTGTATTATAGGTGCTTATAAAAGGGGAAGGGAAAGTAATGCTGGAATGACTATGGAAGAGGTGAAGCGAAGTCATGTTCTGGAGTCAACCAGTGTGGGCCAATGTTCTAGTCAGGGAACAGGTAGGACGAGGGAGCCCTGCGATGCTGATTACTTGGTGAAACGAAATGAGATGTCTAGTGCTTTGTTTGAGGTCTTTTCTTAGTTTCTGATTCTACCAATAAGACTTACTCAGCTTAGACTTAAAAAAAATGTCTACAGACTACCTATCCCTTAAAAACGAAGCTTAGATTCAGGTAGGGGCAGATCAGATGATATTTTCCAGGAGGATTAAACAGGGGTGAAGTGCAGCCCCCCATGGCCCTTTCCCTGGGACTTGAATGCCTCGGGGCCATGGCCAGAGACACCGCCTGTGGGCCATCCTTTCTCTGTTGTTTGGAGGGGGTGGAATCTAAAATATGACACAAATGAACCTATCTGTGAAACAGAAACTGAATCACAGACATAGAGAACAGACTGCTGGTTGCCAAGGGGGAGGGGGTGAGGGAGGGCTGGAGTGGGAGGCAGGGGTTAGAGGATGTAAGCTTTTATATGTAGAATGGATACACAACAAGGTCCTACTGTGTAGCACAGAGAACTATATTCAATATCCTGTGATAAACCATAATAAAAAAGAATATTAAAAAGAATGTATATATGTATAACAGAATCAGTTTGTTGTTCAGCAGTAATTAACACATTATAAATCAACTATACTTCAAAAAAAAAATAAGTCTGGTCTCTGTCCTCAGCTATTTTCATTCTCATGAAGAAGAGCAGTGGCCTTATACCTGGGCTGTGTCCTTAGCTTCCATGTCACACTGAACCCATCTCCAGTGATTATCAGAGCTTGTGTTTCTTCTCTGGTTGTCAAGGACTCCAGCCTTCTAGGTGCCAGGCAGAGTGCACCTTGGCCTCCAGCCAAGGGTTACCCATACCTCAACTCAGAGAAAAAATATTGGCATAGGGTTGCCTGAGAATCAGAGACCACCCTTCCTCCAGACTGGTGATTCTTAAAAAGTGCAGGTCACCATTCCAGAGCCTTCTGACCTTACGGAATTTCATAAGGCTGCACACTCAATTTTGTGTACACACTCAATTTTATGGGGGTTATAGTCATTCCTATAAAACACAATGAATTTAAATATTAAGCTTTTATTCTTGAATTAACTCGGACTATCAAAGAGCCTAGTCACGTAGTTTGGTTACCTGTTAAGATGCTCAAACCAAACAGCACTTTGGTTTGATACCATTTGCTTCCAGTAAGGGATGCTGAGCCAAAGGGCAATTCTCACTTGATTTGTGGTCCAACTATAGTGGACCCTGTAGCTCATGACATCACAGGGCACTGTCTCCATGAAACAGTGAGAGGACTGAAAAGAGCTGTGCCTCCCTTGAATAACATGTTTATATTTTAGGGACACCAAGAATTACATGGCAAAGCATGTTCTCTCTGTGTGACCTGGAGCTGGCTTTGCAGCTCACCTCTTCATCCATAAGCCTCATCCTGGCCCCATCGTACTTTTTTTTTCTTCACCCTGACTTTCTCACTTATTTTTAAAAACTTATTTACCAAGCAATATGACGTTCACTGAGGACGTGTGAGACCCACGTTAAAGGAACACGCCTGTGTGGACTTGTTGAATTCAGAAGCCGTTTCCCTCCCCACCCAGCTATTTCCACAAGAAGAGCTTTGAAAGGCTGTTATCCATCAGTGCATGAGCCCGGGGCTTGAGCAAAACACAAAGTTGATGGTGAATCAGAGATGGCTGTCGGCCTTCAGTCCACCAAATGAAAAATAAATATATATAAACTTAAATACAGATAGATACATTGTACAATGACGATTTAAAACACTTGGCTTCTTCAGGCATTTTACAAAGCTTCCTCAAACCTTTTTCAATAGAGAGGCACAATAAAGAGGCAAATACCTTTCTTAAATTTCTTGTATCCCTTGCTCAGTGGTAGCACGATCTCTGTTGTGACGCTTTCTGTTGCCACACTGAGTTTGCTGACTACATTGTCTTTTTTAAAAAATAAGTTTTATCACACAGCCAGCAGTTAATCAATGCATGGGTCCATTTGGAGTTTGGTTTGTGTGTAGCGTTAGCTATCATACAGCAGTTTAAATAACATGGCCAGTTCTTTTTTTTTTTTAATTTTTATTGGAGTATAGCTGATTTACAATGTTGTGTTAGTTTCAGGTGTACAACAAAGTGAATCAGGTATACATATACGTATGACCACTCGCTTTTTTGTTTTTTTTAAGATTCTTTTCCCATATAGGCCATTACAGATCATTGAGTGGAGTTCCCTGTGCCATACAGCAGGTTCTTTTTTTAAAAAAAAATTTATTTATTTTTGCCTGCGTTGGGTCTTCATTGCTCTGGGCAGGCTTTCTCTACTTGCAGCGAGCAGGGGCTACTCTTTGATGCGGTGCACAGGCTTCTCATTGCAGTAGCTTCTCTTGTTGCGGAGCATGGGCTCTAGGTGCACGGGCTTCAGTAGTTGTGGCTCATGGTCTCTAGAGCACAGGCTCGGTAGTTGTGGCGCACGGGCTTAGTTGCTCTGCGGCATGTGGGATCTTCCTGGGCCAGGGCTCGAACCCATATCCTCTGAATTGGCAGGCAGATTCTTAACCACTGAGCCACCAGGGAAGTCCTGACAGCAGGTTCTTATTAGTTATCTATTTTATGTATAGTACTGTATATATGTCAGTCCCAATCTCCCAATGTATCCCTCTCCCCGCCTTATCCCCTGGTAACCATAAGTTTGTTTTCTACACAACATGGTCAGTTTTATGCTCAAGAACAATTTAGAGTGTAATACATTTTGATAGAATTAAACCAGCTATTATGACTCAATAACCCTCACCTCCAAGATTAAGCATAGACTATCTTCAAAGAAATTACTAGCTTTATTATTTTTTCCCCTGTGTGGCATCCATTTTAACAAAGCTATTCCAGCCCTAGTTTTACCATGCAAGGAAACGGCTTCTTAGTAATTCACAAGGGAAGATTTACAACTAATTAGGTCCCCTTTGCCTAATTTAAGACACAAATGAATCACAACATCAACCCTTTTAAGTGTAGCGTCTAAAGATGTTTGCAGCTGTTGACAATAAGAAAGCAGATGATAAACTGTGACAAGTGGAATAAACAAAATCAAACAAGTTTTTAATTCACAAAAATATGGAAGAAATTAAGTTGAGATCAAAGGAAATTCAAGTAGTTACAAATCAAACAAGAGATGAACCCACAGTGATTTCTTGTCTTTAGCTTAAGGGCCACCAAACTAAGGCCTTGAAACTAATATTTTCTTCCAAAAATAAAGGTAAAAAGAATAAGAAGAAGGGATTGTGTTACTCTACTTATAAAATAAAACTTTTTATTAGTTTTGGTTTCCAACATTTTAATAGGTGCCGTTTAGTGTTTGAAGTATATTACTTCTTCTTGCCACCCGTAAATCTGTGAAGGGAAAAGTTAAAGGGCCAATTTCTTTCTAATGGGTTTATGTTGTTTGATCTTAATTTTACATCTTTTTCTATTATCTCATATTAAATCTAGTTTTGTAGGTGATGCTGTTTTGGCAGAAAGTTGTGACAGTTACAACATAAGCACTGAAGAGGATGGTATGTGAAAATTAACCTGAAAATCAGTAAAACAATTATTCTTTAGCTCTTTCTCGCATATGGATTAGTTAGGTTAATTTTGATCATTACTATCCCATGGGAGTCATTCCATAAATTTATCTCTTTTTTAGTAGCTGTCTTTAGAATTCACTGAATTTTCAATTTTCCATCATGTTACTTCACTAGTTCACCATTAAAGGACTTTTCTCAATTCCATGACATTGTTCAGAGTTTTATTCTTGTGTTCTGGGGGTAGACTAAGTAACATGTAAAATTATTTCTAGTTCCAGTGCATGGACAGCAGTGCTGATGCCAGAGTTAAACTGTCTGGATGCTCTGACCACTGTTTACCTGCTGTGTGGCTTAGGGGCAGATTCACCTCTCTGTGACCCTTTCCTCATCTGTAAACAGGAGGGAATAATACTATCTATTACACAGAGTGTATTAATAAAGTAATTCAATAATTCACGCCTGCTGCTCAGGCAGGCTCTTAACAAAATCATTTCTGTCACTGTTGTTTATACTGTAACTAGTAGTAATATCATTATTGTTTTTGTTGTTTCAGTTTGTCATCTCATGATAGCCCTGAGAAAGTCTCAAGAAAGCCACAATTCCTCTCTCAATAAAACAACTTTGAAGATACAAGGGAACATGAAAACTCATAAACTAGATCTACGTCTGACAGAGTTACATTTCTATTTCCAGCATTTGGAAAAAGTTTGCATCAACCCTGAGGCATATGGAACTGGTTTGAGATAAATTTGGGCCAAAGGAAAGTCTGTATGATCTTCCATATTCCCTACAGAGTGAGCTAAGGAGGGTGGGGGAAAGCTCAACCTAGATGCTGGATATTGAAGCTGTAAAGGTTGACAGAACCTCCTTCTGAATATCTAAAAAGCTGTGTGGATGCCCCCAAGGGGATGGAGAGTAAGGCTGTCTGGAGCTCAGAGACTCAAACTTAGAGAAATGGCGGTTCTCCATGACTGCAGCTGAGGATGACCACAGGAAGAAAAGACCCTCACACCCAAGCAGCACCTGTGAGAAATCCCCTCAGGATGAGCAGGGGGAATGGCATCTTGAAGATGCAACAGGGGGACTGGCCACAGTCAAATATTTACCATAGCAATTGAAGCATGATTCAGGAAATGGAGTGTGAAGGAGACAAAACAAGTAGGAAGTTAGAAGATGTCACTGCTGAGAAACAGCAAGGAGAAGAACACAAAGAGAAAGGCTTCAGTGATGAAGAGAGATGAAATAAAGAGAAATTACCTGAAGAGTTTTTAAGTGAACTACATAAAATATACACTAAAGAAAGTAATAAGCCACAATAATGGGGTAGAAAATAATTATATAGTGGATGAATTTAAGTGGGCTGCTGACAGTACAGAAGAAAACAAATGCAAGACAAAAAATAATAATTTAATGACAATAATTTATTTTGAAAGTCTCAGGATATATTACCAAAGGCAGATGGAGAGTAGAACTTTTGTGACTTTTCCTATTACCTGGTGGAGTCAAGGTAAAGGAGAGTTTAGTCTTCCCTTTGAAAATAGGAGGTTAAACAACTTTTGCAGATACATCAAATTTTAAAATAACCATTGGTTTAAAATAAAATCAAAATCACAAGCTATAAACATAATAATAATAATGAGAATAGACCATATGAAACGTTAAAGCATATTGCCAAGTATGTAATCAGAGGAAAGTTCACAGCTTTAAATGCTTTCATTACCAATGAGATAAAACAAAGATAAGTGAACAAAGCAATCAACTACGGAAGTTCAGAAGGAACAATAAATAAGAAAACGAAGGAGAACAAGAAGGGAAAGCAGGAAAGAAAGAAGGAGGAAGGGAAAGCAATTGCAATGGGAATAATTGAATTCAAATTCAATCTAAAAACTGTCTTAAAGAAAAAATAGATAACCTCTTGAAACAAAAAGGAGATAAAACAGGAATAAATACTATCAGGAAAATGAAAGGGGAAACTGTCCCTCAAAAACAGAAGATTTTGTTACAGTTAAAAGAGTACTAGACTGTGGTGAGGGTAATTGAAGAAAACATAACAAGTGAGAAGATATCCATTCATGGATTGGTAGAATTAATATTGTTAAAACGCCCACACTACCCAAAGCCATCTAAGATTCAATTCAATCTCAATCAAAATTACAATGACGTTTTTCACAGAAATACAAAAGACAATCTTAAAACTCACATGCAACCACAAAGGACCCCAAATAGTGAGAACAATCTTGAGAAAGAAGAACAAAGCTGGGCATCATACTTCCTGATTTCAAATTATACTGCAAAGCTATAGTAATCAAAACAGTATGGTACTGGCCTAGACTCATGGAACAAAACCAGAAACCCAGAACTAAACCCCATATGTGGTCAACTAATATTTGACAGGGAGCCAAGAATACTCAATGGGGAAAGGATAGTCTCTTCAACAAATGATTTTGGGAAAACTGGATAACCACATGCGGAAGAATGAAATTGGACCCCTATTTTATAACACTTACAAAAATTAATTGGAAATGGATTAAAGTCTTAAACATAAGATCTGAAACCATAAGACTTCAAAAGAAAACATAGGATAAAAGCTTCCTGACATGGACCTTGGCAGAAATATTTTGGATATGGCATCTAAAGCACAAGCAACAAAAGCAAAAATAAACAAGTGGGACTACATCAAACTGAAAAGCTTCTGCATAGGAGAAGAAACAACCAACAAAATGAAAAGACAACCTATGGAATGGGGGAAAATATTTGCAAATTATACACCTGATAAGGGGTTAATATTTAAGATATATAAAGAGCTCATACAACTCAATAGCAAAAAAAAAAAAAATCCAATTAAAAAATGGGCAGAGCGATTCCCTGGTGGCGCAGTGGTTGAGAGTCCACCTGCCGATGCAGGGGACACAGGTTTGTGTCCCAGTCTGGGAAGATCCCACATGCTGTGGAGCGGCTGGGCCCGTGAGCCATGGCCGCTGAGCCTGCACGTCCAGAGTCTGTGTTCCGCAACGGGAAAGGCCACAACAGTGAGAGGCCCGCGTACCGCAAAAAAAAAAAAAAAAAAAAAAAAAAAAGGCAGAAGCTCTGAATAGATATTTTTCCAAAGAACACCTACAGATAGCCAACAGGTATGTAAAAAATATGTTCAACATCACTAATCAGGCAAATGCAAATCAGAACCACAATGAGACATCACCTTACACCTGTTAGAATGGCTATTATCAAAAAGACAAGAGATAAAAAACATTGGTGAGGATACAGAGAAAAGGGAACCCTTGTGTACTGTTGGTGGGAATGTAAACTGATGCACCCACTATGAAAGACACTATGGAAGTTCCTCATAAAATTAAAACTAGAACCTTAATATAATGTAGCAATCCCACTTCTGGGCATATATCCAAAGGAAATGAAAAAAGGATCTGGAAGAGATATCTACACACCCCACGTTCACTGCAGCATTATTCATAATATCCAAGATGTGGAAACAACCTAAGCGTCTATGAATGGATTCATGGATAAAGAAGATGTGTGTATACATATACAATGATAAATTATTCAGTCTTGAGAAAAAGGAAATCCTGTCATTTGTGACAACATGGTTGAACCTTGAGGACATTGTGCTAAGTGACATAAGTCAGACAGAGAAAGACAAATACCATAAGATATCACTTATGTGTGGAATCTAAAAAAGACAAACTCATAGAAACAGAAGGTAGAATGTTGTTTCCCATAGGCTGGAGGCGGGGTAAATGGAGAGATTTTGTTCAAGGATATAAACTTCCAGTTACAAGATGAATAGGCTCTGGGGATCTAATATACAGTGTGGTGATTATGATTATAGTTAGCAATACTTGATAATAGACTTGAATAGTTGCTAAGAGAGTGGAGTTTAAATGTTATCACCACAAAAAGAATTGATAGTTATGTGACACGATGGTAATTATATGATGTTAACTGATGACATGTTGGTAATCATATAAATGTATCAGAACAACATGTTCTACACAAAGTTATATGTCAGTTATATATTGATAAAGCTGGACAAAGAATATAGCATATAATATCTACAATGGAATTTAAGATTGTTTTTTAACAAATGGATTATTTCTGAGGAAATATCTGTGTGGGTATGTGTGTGTATTCTGAATGAAACAAAAGCTACAAAACACTACACACCATAAAGATTTCAGAGCTATTTTACAGATGAGTTCCTTGAAACTTTAAAGAAAGAAGTAGTCCCTATAATATGTAAATTATTCAGATAATAGGAAAATAGACAAAGCTATCCAGTTCATTTTATCAAGTTAGCAGAAGAGAATTTGACCAATGTGTAACATATATAACACAAAGTAAATGAAAACTCAAGTCTAATTTCACTTGGAAATATGGGTGTTAAATACAATTTAATTATACCTGGAAAAAAAGTACCCCAGAAAAGAAAGTTGACCCCACCAATGCAAACTGGTTTAATATTAGGAAATCCACTAATAGAATTTTATAAATTAAGAGAACCAATGAAAAATAAAGAATTATGCTATTTGCCAAAAAAAAAATCATGGAATTTTATCACTATTTTAACACTTTTTTTAAAAAAAAAGAGCTTGGGTAATATACAAATAAAAGATTACTTTCATAACACGATTTTTGTAAGTATCAAACCAACAGCTACCACACTTAATCTTAAAATACTAAGGACTCACTGGTTAAAATAAAGAACAAGATAATCATTGCTGTTATTATTTTGTATAATTCTGAAAGTCTGATTTATGCAATAAGATACAGAACAAAAATTAAAATGTAACCATTAGGAAGGATAAGGGAAAAGTTATTACCAACTGCAAAAAAGGAGACTTAAAGATCCAAGAAAATCAATTAAAAAAAATCTCTGAGAATTACAAAGAAAACCCAATAAAGATGACAAAAATTAATCTTAGCCTCTGCCCCAGAAATATTTTATAGGCACGCGACTTGTTCTCAGCACATTCAGAACATAAAGCATCAAGGACTAACCTCATTAAGGAAAGATAATGTTATTGTGAAAGACAAAATATTTTTTAAAAAACTGAAGGAGAAACATGCTATGTTCTCAGATAAGAACATGATGAATATTTTAACATGTCCATTTTCCTCAATGAATACATAGTTCTAATGGAATTCTAGTCAAAATTCCAGTAGAATATTTTCTTGGGACTTGGAAAACATGATTCTAAACCTCTTGAAAGAATAAGCTTGTATAAATAGCTTAGGTATTCTTTTTTAATAGTTTGCAAATGAACTATTTATATGTGATTGCTACAGCAATATCATAACATAAGATGTATGCCACCTTTAAGCATGGTCAACATAATATCAAAATTGGAATCCTAAAATCCCGGTTAATCTATTTCAACGGTTGTACAAAAAGTGCCTTTCTGTAAAGTTGTAGTATTTAGCTTTGTTTTTAGTTAACATGAGACAAATTTTTCCATTGACTTGCGAAGTTTAAAAATGTGCAGGAAAACATAAAAGGAAGGTGGTAGATATCCTCACAAATACAAACACACCTGAGAATAAAATCAGCAGATTTTATTTTAACAACAAAGACAACAAATTCTTAGTAATTACACCCCGTGAAGGCAGAGAATATTCTGGAAACTCCATCCTTTACAGTTTGTGAAATTCTTGTGAACCCCGAAGTTAAGTGGCTAAACTGTATGCAGATACAGCCAGAGGTCACCGATTTCATGAAAGAATGTTATTTTTTAAAAAAACATTTTTCAAAGAAAATGACTCTGTATATGTTCTTTCTCAGTGTTTGTGTTCTAAATTTGTTTGCCCCATTCCCCCATATTTTAGTACATATAGTGAAAATGGAGTGACAGCCTGTTATTCTTTTTGCAAGAAAGGAGTTCTACAGTAAAGGAGACTTTCCTATTTAAAAACTAAGCTGAAAATAGATCTCAGCTTACCTCAGCGTGTGTAACACCCAGCTGGAAGAATTTCAAGAGAAATGTCAGATGGTACAATCCCAAAGAATAGATTGAAATTAGGATCTCGAAGAGATATTTGCATTCCTGTGCTCATTGCAGCATTATTCACAATAGCAAAGATATGGAAACAACCCAAATGTTCATCATGAATGCATGGATAGAGAGAATGGATAAAGAATATATACTTCTAATGGAATATTATTTAGTATTTAAAAAAGAAGGAAATCCTGTCATAGTCAACAACATGGATAAACCTGAAGGACATTATGCTAAGTGAAATAAGCTGGACACTGAAAAAAACACTGCATGATTCCACTTATATGAGGTAACTAAAATAATCCAACTCAGAAAAGCAGAGAGTAGAATGGTGGTTGTCAGGGGCTGGGGGGAGGGAGAAACAGGGAGTTTTTGTTCCTGGGTATAAACTTTAGGGTATGCAAGGTGAGTAATTTCTAGGGCTCTAGTGTATAACATACTGCCTACAGCTAACAACACTGTATCGGAGACTTAAAAATTTTAAGAGGGTAGATCTCATGTTAAGTGTTCTTACCACTGAAAAAGTGGGTGCAGGGGCAGGAAACTCTTGGAGGTGATGGATATGTTTATTACCTTGATTGTGGTGATGGTTTCATGGGTGTGTGCATATGTCTAAACTTATCAGATTGTATATATTAAATATATATTTTTTGCATATCAGTTATATCTCAACAAGCTGTTTAAAAGGAAAATTATATAGGTAAACTGTGAATTCATTGAGAACAGGCCAAGACATATAAAACTAAACTTGTTCTCACAATCACCCTCAAACTATAGAACAAACATAATGATTAATAGCATCTGGTTCATGTAAACATACTGAATGATCTACCTTGTAAGTCCAGTCAGAGGTGTAATTAACTCTATGAACCAAAGTCAAAGTGATGAAGCTGAACATCCATGAAAAAAATCAGTTCCCTCTGATGCTTTCATGCTCCTATTAATATGTAGCTGATGCAGCTTTTTGACTTCTAAGGATGTTTTTTTCCTCTGGGGAAGATTTATATGAGTTGCAATGATACAATCCTCTTTCATTACTTGTGCCTAATGCCTTGAGCCACTACCAAATAACAGAGATTCACATCAAAAGCCAAAGTGAGATTCTATCACCAAAACTCATATGGTGTCCGGGATTCTGTGATTGTTTTTTCTGGCATCTAAAAGTCGGTCTCTAAACACACTTACCCCTGTGGACCTTCATTACTCATGGAAAAGTCAAGTGCTCTGATGTTTGGCCATACTTGTGGGCAGCTTGATAGGACCCTGATGTGCTACAGGCCAGCTGTCCCTCTGCCACTTTGCCTCTCTTCTCTCAACAAGCCTATATTCTTTTAATTGTGACATGCTGTTTCTGATCCTTGACTGCTTTGCCCTCTACAAAGACATTGTTAGCTACAGGCCTATAACACCTTCGAAGTAATAATTCACTTTTTTCTTATATCAACTTAAAGTTAGCAGGGTCTGTGGGTCATCATCAGTCCAAGGAAGAACCACAACTATGCATCTTTGATGGAAAAGAATTGAGCCTATTTCTTCAAAGTTCTTCAGAGAAAGATAGCCTATCATTTCTCTGATAACCTACTTTAGTATCTTTTAAACTCCAAAGAAATTCTGGTGTTTAACCTAATCCCAATATATGAAAAACAGAGCTTCGCTCTGCCTTAAACAAAGAAAACTAATCCATAAAATTCTGAACAGATTTTTTTCTCATCTTTTTCATCACTGTCGTCTCATCAAGATTCTAAGTGAGTTGATTTTAAAAATGACTCTGATTCAGAATCCAGCTTATGTTTCCTAACATTGTAATTGAATCATTCATCAAGTTCACAATTTTGAAATAATGAGGTTTTTGGACCAGAAACTGTGTCTATTCTAGTTCCATTATGAGTACAATTTAACAAATAATGAAAATTGTGATCTAGGCAATGTATTGATAGAATTCAGTTACAGATTAGCCATAGATGTAAGGAGAAAAAAAAAAAAAAATATATATATATACATGTATCCCCATGGAGATACCCTTCATTATCTTTGCCCTTATTTTCAATATGTATAGTTGTTCAGGAAGCAGTAGAAAAGACAGACTGGGGAGGTCATTCCAAGGAATTTAAGGAATCCATATTACACAATTGCACAACAGACTTGGAATATAGTATATGAGTTTTCTAAGGCTATCATAATAAAGTACCTCCAACTGTGTGGCTTGAAAATATATTCACACAATTCTGGAGGCTGGAAGTTTGAAATCAAGGTGTCAGCTGGGTTGGTTTCTCCTGAGGCTTCCTCCTTGACTTGTAGATGGCTGTCTTCTCCCTGTGTCTTCACATGGTCTTCCCTCTGTGCATGTCTGTATCTTAATTTCTTCTTCTTATAAGGAACCAATCTGTTGGATTAGGGCAAACTCCAGTGACCTCATTTTAACTTAATTCTCTCTTTAAAGACCCTATTTCCAAATATAGTCACATCTGCAGTACTGGAGGTTAGGATGTCAACATGTGAGTTCTGGGTGAGAGAGTGAGCATAATTCAGTCCATAGCATATAGGAAACACCAGCATTGCAACATTTCTCAAAAGAATGATGGGACTGATCAACAGTTCTGATATAGGGGAACACCACTGGCCAACTACTCTCTCAAAAGTAGAAGTGGTAAAAGCAAATTATGTTTCCCCACGTACGTAGGTGGTAAGCAATTCTTGTTGAAAAGGGATTACTATTTCATTTGCAATATGGCGGACGTATCACATAGGGAGTCTTATAATGATATTCATCTCTTTCTTCCCTGAACTCTTCTTTCATTGAAATTCCTTCTCTTATGTCTGGCAAGATGAACAGCAACTTTTCTGGGACTAGGTTGGATAACTTTGAGTTACTTCATGGAGCAAACTACTTTTCTGACAAGAAAAATAAAATGTGACGGGGTGACATTGGTGTTTCAAAAGACTTATTAATATTGCATATGAGTATAACTTGGCACAATGACAAAGGGAAAAAGATGTTTGTTTCTCTGTGAAGCAAGAAACCAATGATCAGTATACATAAACTGAAGGAAACCTAAACACTGCAAATTAGAACCAATGATGATTTAACAAATACAAATGTTAAAGCATACCTGTATGTGTATTAACTCCAAATACTTTTGTAAAGTTGTTTCTTCATATATTGGAAAAAAATTCCCAATTCTTATTACAACAGGCTTTCACATGTTCCATATGTCTTGAAAGATTATTAAACATTTCTCAAATCAAATTTACACAAATGTTTCTTCTTTCTTGCAATCACACTGCTACCATTCATGATAAAAATATTTCTCAAAAGTTAGAGTCTTTTTTAGAATGGACTATTTTAAAATTTAATATAATTAAAATCTCTGCTAGAATGAGGTGAATATGACTTGCAGGGGACAAAACTGGCCTAAAGGTCACTTTACGTAGAACGGAATGAAATTTAGATGTGCCATCTCAAGAAAACTTTAGAAGAGATGGTGAGCACTGAATCTACTGCTAGAGCTGTGCGTTTTCCATCCTCTCATTTCTCTAAGGCAGTCAGTTGCAAGGCTATTTCCTTCCTCTCTTTCTTCTGAGCCTTGAAATACTCCTCCTGGTAAGAATCTATCAAAGGTTGTCCAATAAGTGTCAAATGCTTCTAAAATTTTTGCATCTGTGGGGGGGAAAATGCATTCACTTATTAAACATACATTTATTCAGTTCTCAGTCTTTCAGCTATTGTAATAGGTCAGTGCTTCTCAATCAAGGGCAATTCCCCCATCCCAACCTCAAGGGACATTTTCAACATCTGGAGACATTTGGGGTTGTCACACTGAGGAGGGGGTTTTTAACCAGCATCTAACAGGTAGAGACAAGAGATGCTGATACACAGCCTACAATGCACAGACAGCCCCCCCCCCCCGCCCGCCGCACCCGGCACACAAACAAAGAATTATCTGGTCCAAATGCAAATAGTTTCAAGGGTGAAAAACCATGTGTTATATCCTTGGAAATAAAAATAAACTCATAAAGTAGAAACTTATAAGTGCACAGAAACTCACCCAGCTGAGCCCAGCCTAAATTGCTCATCAGAAGAACTATGGGTTCAATAATTATTGTTTCAAGCCACTGTGTTTGGGGGTGATTTGTTACATGGAAATAGCTAATTGACATGAATTTGTCATTTAAAAAATTGGCTTAGATAAGAACACCCAGAATGATCTTGTCAAGCTAGAAGAGATGAGGGGAGAAGGATGCAGTGCTGGAGATAGGCAGGTTTTAAAGGAATGGTGGAGTGATGGAGAGAGCCAACAAAAGTAAGGGAGGGAAAAAATACACAAGAGAGACAGAGCTAAGTGAGCCAACAGTGACGAGAAATGAAAAGGAAAGGAAAGTTCCAACAACAAAGGGGAAAATAAAATCAGATGAAATGGAGAGGCCAGTAAGAGAAGCACTGAAAGGGCCGGTTAAACAATATCTCCTTTGACATCATCGCCTCTTTTTTTTTTTTTTTGGCTGTGCCATGCAGCGTGCGGGATCTTAGCTCCCTGACCAGGGATGGAACCCACACCCCCTGCATTGGGAGCACAGAGTCTTAAGCACTGGACCGCCAGGGAGGTCCCATAACATCATCGCCTTAAAGCAAAAACAAAGCTAGACCCCAGTAGATTGTTTCCAGCCTCATGTACCAGGGTGCTCTTGGAGACTTGATTGCGCTCCTGAGAGGAGATGTAGAGATTTGGGACTCTAATACCAGAATACTCATAATACCGGGATTAAGGGCACCCCCTCTGCCAACAACTAGAGGACAGTTCTTACTGGAGAGAGAAGATGTCAAAAGGAGGAGGGGGGTGTGAGAGGGAGGAGGCATGGGCATTCCATCAGGGGCCATGGCTGGTCTGTGGCTGGGGTGACTCTGTGTGTGACACTGTTCGGTAGAGACACAGACTCCAGTCCTTTTCAAACCAACATCCCCCAAAGAGAAGACTGGGGAAAAAAATGAATAGATAAGTCTACAACACTGATCAGTGTTTTAGAAACGGAGCTCATCAGACTGGTCACATTGGGCATCCAGTAGAAGGACAGTCACTTTGTAGAAGAGCTATGAGAGCACCAGTTTGGGGGGAAGCAACAAGGGCCCCATGGAGACGAGAGGGGGAACATCCAGGCAGAAAGGATCCAACCATAAATACACAAAAGTTCATCCCACTCAGCAGAAGTGACTGCAAGGAATGAGGTAGACCAATCCTTGGTAAGCTAGGCTGGCCAGCCATTGAACAGGACTTAAGTGGCTACCAAGAAACCATGTAACTGTTCTCAGAACATGAAAGCCAAGGTCTTTTGGGAAACTTGGCCATCTCCTCATTTTCCAGGTAAAGACTCAGAGCCTGGCTGACTTTGCATCTGTGCCCACAACTGCTCAGATTTGAGCGGATGATGAGGCAGGACTGACTATTAGAAGGAGGATTTGTTCATATTCTTATAAGATGAAGTGTCTTAGCCACTAGATGAAATTCTTCCCCTGGGAACAAGCAATATCCTATAAGATCAAGATTTTAGGGCTGCAAGTTTCAACTTTATCGTAGTGGAAAGTGATTCCAGAGTGGTCAAAGTTATAAAGCTGATTTGTAGTAAAATCAAACAAATAGTTATCTACCCTGAATTCCTAGTCTAGAAAAATTTTTAACTCTACTGTGTTCTATTTAAATTAAATAGGAAATATTAACTGACACTCTGATGGACAGGTAAAAAAATTACAGGGAAAAAAATGCAGTGATTTCCCTACAATAGCAAACTTAGGATGAAATTTGAATTCAGATCACAAGTGTTGGACCCCATGAGTTTAAGAATGCCTTAGCTTTTTATTGTATGTTATGTTCATCTGAAATTTCTGTATCACCATTTCTTCCCTCAAAAACTTAACCCTCCTTAGAGTATCTTCTTTTTTATTGACCCATGTTCTTTATCCACTTCCTGCAGCAACAGCTCCACTGAGAAAAAAGTTTAGATATTATAAATCTAATTTGCTAAGTGAAATAGATCCCATGAGTTGCAGGCTGACTGTTCATGAGCTTCAGCAAGATTTAAATATTTAAATTTAAACAGTTAATACCCTCAAAGGACAATAAAAGGCAATTCATGATGAAGAAAGCAAATAAAATCATCCTAAAACTATAGGATTTTTTAAGAAGCAGACGCATGCAGATTTCAAAAAGAAGGAGAAAAATGGATATGAAAAATTAGTCCCCCCCCTCCACACACACACAAATCAAACAAGTGGCCAGTTAGTGTATTCAGGCCAACAGTGAACTGAGATTCAGCTTAATTTATGAGTAAAATAATGCAAATAAAATTATAGCTTATTTTTCACTATCAGATTGCCAGAGATAAAGAAGTTTGATAATACCCAGAGATGATAAGAGAGTTTGAAAACATTCTCACACATGTTAATAGCAATGTAAATTGGTGCAGTGTATCTGTAAACACTTCTAAATTGTCAGATTGTAAAATGGATGTATACGGTGGTATTGCCACTTATAGCAATTTATCCAGTAGGTACATGTGCACAAATGTGCTTACTAGTTTATTCACTGCAGATCGTAATAGCAGAAAGCACAAGCTAAATATCCACAAGTGGCCAATTTGACATTGTTCTTTGGTGGGAAGAAAGCTATACAGTCATTTTTTAAAATTTAAATAAATGTACATGTGTTCTTAGGGGTGGAACTTCAAAATAGAGTTACTGCAAGGAAAAAAAATGTAGAAAATTGTTCGTAATGCATATATACCTGTGTATAAAGAAGCGTTTATATGCATTGAAAGTTAATAGACTATCATCAGGAAACTCTTAAGAGAACCCTGAGCTAATGGCTGGAAGATCTAAAGGATGTTTTTCTTTGTTTGATTTCTTTTTGTTTTTTGGCCACACCCCTGAGGTTTGTAGGATGTTAGTTCCCCGACCAGAGGTCAAACCCAGGCCCTCAGCAGTGAGAATGCTGAGCCCTAACCACTGGACCACCAAGGAATTCCTTGGAGGATGACTTTTAATTGTTATGCTGAACTGTTTTGTCCTGTTTGAAGTATTTCCTGTGACTATGCTTGTATTGCTTTTCTAATTACTACTTAGTGAAAAGAAGCCATATTACTTCAGATTGACCTCCATCAGAATTTAGGCCCAGAAGATGGGTGTTTGCTTTTAAACCCTCCTCAGACCCTCAACAAATAATTCTGGGACTGCTACTACAAGCTAGCACCATTTTCCATGGTGCTAACAATTCAAGTGTGGTCACCCCAGCTTTAAGGAATGCCGAGGCTACCTCATGGCAGTGGGGTGAAGGAGAAAGCTGAGCTGTGCTCATACTCAGGGCTAGGGGAATTGGCCTGGCCATCAAGGCCAGCAACCCAAACCCCAGTGCCCAGGTCAGGCTCCACTGCGGCCAAGACATCGATAAGAAGTAACCATCCAGTGGATAGACAGGGAGTATCGAGCGACTCCTGGAATGCTGCGGTCCCATCTCCCATGTAATGTTCTGAGCAAACCCCAAAGCACTGGTGGGGACCTGAGCGTTAGATGTGGGGGCCATGCCCCATGCAACCAGGCAAGGGTTTAGGGAAAACCACCTTTCTCATCAAGGGGGAAATACTATTGGAAACCAAACAGAAGTTGCTCTGTGCAGCCCTGCAGACCCAGTGTATTTGAGTAACTGAGAAGGGCAGGCAGAAAAATAGAGCTCAGAGGATATTTGGGTGCTCAGAACTCACCACCGCATGCTGTCTGATAAAGAGTAGAGAGCATGGAGTCTAGCTCCGCGCACTGGCTACTGGTAGGGAGGGGGCTTCAGGCTTGGTAAGGCCTGGTTCACAAATAAGGTAGTGAAAGTTTGAAGCTTCACTGAGCAGGACTGGTGACAGCAGACTCTGACATTAAAGGGATATTTTGAGATATTAAATGATGCTGTTTTTCTTGTGTGGGGCTTTTTCCTTCATTTTACTTTCCGTCTTTCCTCACGTCTTCCCATGCAAGATACTTAGGAGTTACTCTGCTCGTTATTGCCTCCGGGGTGGGATGTGACAGAGTGAAGGACAGAAAGATCCCAAGACCTTTATTGCTGCTCCAAAGCCAAGAGAGAATTCCAGAGACAAAATTTACAAACCCTTGAGAAGAGAAGGATTTCCTCAAGACTAGGGAAGGATTCCCTCTGGCTGGTGGTAGAGATGGGAAGAGGAGTGAAGAAGCAGGAGCACAGGAGAACAGAGAGGTCTCCCAATTGTACCTCGAATGCCAGGTGGAGCTGCCAGATCCCTAGAGGACACCATGGTGGGCAATGTCTGGCCCTCATCCTTCAGGACCCTGGATGGCCTCACAAACGTTTCTACACCCCAAACAGTCTTGGAAGACCAGAGAGCCTGCCCACCTGAACTTACCACTTACAAAGCCTAAGTGATGCCTCAAGAGCCACTGTGGAGCTCTCAGCCCATCTTTCCCCTAGCTTTAGCACTGTGTAACATTCTGGAGCCAGGGCACCAATCCTGTGGGGAAGTGATGCAAAATAACTCAGTTTAACTGTTGTACCGGAGCTGTGAAGACACCTACCGAGACCCCGGTGGCACTCGCTGGTCCAAACCACACTATTTTTTTTTAATTAATTAATTTATTTGTTTTTGACTGTGTTGGGTCTTCATTTCTGTGCGAGGGCTTTCTCTAGCTGCGGCAAGCGGGGGCCACTCTTCATTGCGGTGTGCGGGCCTCTCACTATCGAGGCCTCTCGTTGCGGAGCACAGGCTCCAGACGTGCAGGCTCAGTAGTTGTGGCTCACGGGCCTAGTTGCTCCGTGGCATGTGGGATCTTCCCAGACCAGGGCTCGAACCCGTGTCCCCTGCATTGGCAGGCAGATCCTCAACCACTGCACCACCAGGGAAGCCCCAAACCACACTATTTTTTTGCTGCAGACACATGTGACTCTCTGCCTGGGGCTGCTTCCCACTCAGGGTTGCTGGCTGAGCTCAGCCGTGAGGGCTCCATCTGTAACTCTTATCTCTAGTGTCTACTGAAAGTGAGGGAACAGAAAAGACTCGACCATAATACTCTGTCTTTATGGTACAAGCTCCTACTAGGATATGTCATCATTTGAAGGTAGCCTAGAAAATGGAAATAAACTTCAAAGTCCAAAGGGGAAAAAATGAAGATCCCATAGAATATCCTTCAAATGAAATTAGCTGACCAACCAGCACTTTGAGGCTTTCAGGCTACTCAGTTTAAATGAGAGTGAACATATAATACGGATGGCAGAACCTGCTTGGCTACAGACCGTCATTTCCTTTTGGTTCTCAAATAAGAATGCTTGAAATGCTGGGCCACATGGCAGATTCAATTTTGTTCACTTAATTTTCATCTCTCTAACATAGTTTTCTTCTGCAAAAAAAAATGGAGATACCATTTTCTTCAAAGGCAACTTACCATTTAAAGAAATACACATAGAGAGGGAACAGAAAATGGAGATCCTCATAAAGCAATGCATTATCATACACAGTGATGTCTCTCTTTTTGTACAGTCTAAATTTCACACACATTGATTAAAAGCTTCACTAGGATCTGTCACTCACCATCTACATTGGAGTTTTGTAGCAAAACAAAGACAAGTAGTCTTTCTTTTTTAGCCCCATGACTGCTACCTTGGTTTAGGCTCTCAGCATCCTTCCCTTCATTCATTTGGTCACTTCCTCAGCATGTGTTAAGCATCATACTAGACATGAGGAATATGAAGATGAACTAAGCATGGTTCTCTCCTTTAACCATCACCTGCTTGTCTTTTTCACGTGGATGTCCCACAAGCAGGTCAATTTCAGCAGAACTCATATGGACTGGACCCTGCTCTCCTTTTATCTTTTTCATTTTATCTAACATCACCATCATCTATACTATTTATGAAACAAAAATGTTGCATAGTTTTTATTTAATCTACTCTTAAACCAATCAGTCTTAGAGCTTGAAATGCCTCTCTCTCCCCCTATATGTCAGGAATGCTTTCAGCAGCACATGACAGAATGGACAACTCATGGTGGCTTAAATTCTTAAGATATTTATTGTTAATGTAACAAGTTCTAGGGTTGATTGGTGACTCAACAATATCACCAGACACTCAAGGTCTGCCCATCCTCCCACTCCACCACATCAAATATAATGATTTGTCACCTCATTGTCACAAAATGGCTGCAACAGCTCCATGCATCATGTTCCCACACAGTTATATTCAAAAGCAGGAAAATTCAGGGAGAAGTCAGGGAATTTTTAGTACCTTCATTCTTCAGCTCTTTCTTTGATCAGGATAGAAAAATTTTCCTAGAAGTTCCCACCATCAGACTCTCTTATTGATTAGAAATGAGCCATTGAATCAGTCACAAGGTTTCAATGATTTTATTTTTTAAGTATTTGTCAACACAGTTACTCTTTCTTTTTTCTAATTACAATAACCCCTCATCAACATTCTATTGAATCAATATTCTCCTAAAAGGTCCCTACCTCAAATCTATCTGCTATATAAATGCTAGCCCAATATTTAGTGTGGTAGCCATACTTAAAGATGGCCACCAATGATCCTTGCCTCCTGGTATTCACACCCTGTGTAGTCCCTCCCACATTGTTCCAGAGTGGCAGGTGGTCAGTAGAAGATGGCAGAAGTGATGGAATTTCACTTCTGAGGTTAGATTATAAAAGGCACTGTGGCTTCATCTTGGGCTCTCTCATCCCTTGCTCTGGGGAAAGCCAACTGTCATGTCCTGATGATGCTCAGCAGCTCTATGGAGAGGTCCACACAGCGAGGACTGAGGCCTCCTACCAACAGCCACATGAGTGGGCTTGGAAGTGGATCTCCATCCCCAGTCAAGCCCTCAGCTGACATCTTGACTAACAAGTCATGGGAAGCCCTGAGCTAGAACTACCCACAAAAGCTGCTCCCCAATTCCTGATCCATAGAGACTGTGAGATAATAAATGTTTTTGTTTTGAGCCACTACATTTGAGGATTATTTGTTATGTGGCTATAGGTAATGAATTCACTTAATGTGAATTTGTCCTGTTTAAAACCTGTAAGTAGTCCCTACGACTTAGAGCAGAGGACTTGCCCTTACCAGAAAGTGATGTTTGGTCCACAGATTTAAATATTTTGAACTGACATTTCAAATTAGGAGATGTCACATAAACATCAGAACAACTGGCCACACTAGCTGCCCATGTCTACAGAGCACCGTGTGCTGGGCCAGGGGATCAGCTGTTTCCTTTAAAAATTCAATTCCAATTCATTGAGTGTCCTTCACTATTATTCCTTCAATGGTAGCAAGGACACATGATAGTTGCCATTTTTTATCCCTGCTTGTACCATTATTTGGGGCATAATGGAGACATACTCTTGTGTAACCATACCCCTGTCCAAAATGGGGAAAAAATAGACCAAAACTTCTTTGTTAAAAAAGCAGCTGGGGGACCATCTTCATAAAAAAGAATGTTCTCATGTGTTTAGTATGTAAACAAAGTGTAAGAAATAAGCAGGTCTCAATTCACCCATTTATCTTACCTGCCTGGTTCCCTTACGCATCTGTATTTATGATCCCAGATCTACAGGGCAATGGTAGTTCATTAGCACAGTTCAGCTTCTCTGGAATCCAGCCCAAGATCACTGATTTATCATGTTCACCACCCCTTGACTCATCACCCACTGTGAGGGTTTTATGTGTTAAATTGGCTAGGCTGTGGGACCCAGTTGTTTGGTCGAACACTAGTCTAAATGTTGCTGTGAAGGTTTTGTAGATGTTATTAACATTTAAATTGGTGGACTTTGAGTAAAGCAGATTGCTCTCTAAAATGCGTGTGGACTTCATCCCATCAGTTGAAGGACTTAAGAGCAAAGACTGAGGCTTCCTGAATAAGAAGCAATTTGGTCTCAAGATAACAACATAGAAAACCCTGCCCAGCCTACCTGGCCTGCCATGTGGAATTCAGACTCAAGACTGCAACATCCACTCTTGTTTGAATTGCTCGCCTGTTGGCTTATCTAACAAATTTTGGACTTGCCAACCTCCACATCGTGTGAGCCAATTCTGTTTCTCTCCTTTCAGATACATACAGTTCTGTTTCTCTGGAAAACCTTGACTAATATACACACTACTATTGACTGAATTGTGTCCCCCCCCCCCAAATTCATATTGTTGAAGCACTAACCCCCAATGTGATCGTATTTGGAGATGGAGCCTTTGTGACGTAATTAGGATTATATTAGGTCATGAGGGTGAGACCCTCGTGTTGGGATGGGTGTCCTTATAAGGAGAGAAAGATAGAGTAATCTCTGTCTCTTTCTGTGTCCCTTCTTCTCTCCCCCGCTCCACAGCAACACAGAGGAAAGACCCTGTGAACTTTTAGTAAGAAGGCAACCACCTGCAACCCAAAGTGAGAACCCTCAACAGATACCACCTCTGATGGCACCTTGGTCATAAAACATCCAGCTTCCAGAACTGTGGAAACATAAATTTCTGTTGTTTAAGACACCCAGCCTTTGGTACTTAGTTATGGTAGCCTGAGCAGAGTAAGACACCCACCTTCTTCTTCCTTCCTGATTCTATCTTCCATGGCCTTGGTCATGCCACCCTCTTCCACCCAGGTCACCTTGCCCCCACCTTCACCACCATCACCGACTCCTCCTCTAAGACTCAGCTCAGCCATGATCTCACCCAGGAAGCTTCCCATGACCATGCAGTCTGGGACACAAGGTCCTCCCTGATGACACTTACTTTGCAGTAACCCCTCTATGCCCATGTCAGATTGGAATATAACTATCTCTTTTATGTGGCTACCAGAGTAGGAACTGACTCTTTTTCTCTCCGGTGAATGAAGAAATAAACAGATGAATCCTAACACATTGTCACCGAGGAGGACACACAGAGAATAATTTTAGACACAGAGAGTCAGATTTATTTGCTGAAATGTGATGAGAAGTGGGATAAGAGACATACTTTACACATGGCGCCAGTTGCTAGCACAGCTGTATTTCTGAGAAATATATTTTAGTCCTTTTGCTCCATTTCTTTTGTAATTTAATAACTGAAGTACAAAGCTCATGAAAGCTGAGAACATGTTGGAAGGTCAGTGAGAAAAAATGTGTGTGGTATAGTTAGGAAAGATGAGGGAGTTAAAATAACAGGGGAAATTGATCTTTCTGACCAATGGTTGATGGCTAAATGTCTGTTTCAGCTAAAGACCAAACATTGGCTTATATCTACAAAAGGGTGGAACAATTAACAAATTCAGAGTAAAAATTCCTTTTGTTCCTCTCTTGTCAGTATAATTATTTGTTTAAAAATTATTTTGTTTAAGGTGAACAGAGTAATATTTTCATGTCAACATATAAAAGCAATGGTGGCACTGGTTCTGCTCTTTGAATGACAGACCTACATATTCAAACCTTTTATCTCAGCCAGCACAGAGCCTTGCATGCAGCATATGCCATGTGCATAAATGGCTTCATGTCAAAAATCAACATGTTCTGAGAAACCAGAAACTTGAACAAGTCACTAATGATGGGCTGATTATCCTCCCTGAAGGACAGTAGTTTGCAGTCTTTACTTGGTATTGCATCTGTAAATAGGCTGTAGATAATATCTTCATGGTTTCCAGGGAATCTGGTGTTATCCACACCAGTGTTCATGATAACAAACTCAGTGTCCCAACTGAACTTTTTCATCAGCACTTTCAGGAGAATGAAGTCTGCTTTCATTTAGCAAATGCATTTGATGCTATTGAACCATCTGATGCTGTGATGAAGTACAGAACACAGTCTCTGTAATCAGACAGAGCTCCAGCCATATCCAGGTTTGGCCTCACCAGATGTGTGATCTTGGGCGAGATGTTTTGCCTCTCTGAACCCCAGTACCGTACTCTGTAAAAGGAGGTAGACAAAAACCACCTTACAGGAACAAAATGAAAATTAGTTCAAGCATTTGGAATAGGGATTGGCACACAAGAGATGATCAAAAATGGTAGAAAGTGTTTGTAACAAAATATGGTTGACACCTTTCCCTTTGGTTCAGGATTCTGGCTGAAGCTTCAAACGAATAGGGGGAAAGCCCCTCGTGGTCAAAAGTAAATGCTTAACACATTCCTTCTGGACTTATTAAAAGACTGAAGAGCCAGTCTAGTGACCAAACTGTGATTAGCATGATAATGCAATATGTGTGCAATATGCAACTTATACATCTATATCATATATATACACATCATATATATGCTATATAGGATAGTTATATACACACATACATATATTTGAATAAATGAGTTCATTGAAGGGGATGAGCCAAAGGAGGATTTGACAACCAGGGAGGAGATTGCTGTGGACTGTTCCTCTAGGAGAAAGGGAAGTAGGGTGCTTGCCCACCCTTTCAAGCTAAGGAAAAGGAAGCTCCAGGAAGAGATATCACAAGAAACTATACACACTTTAAGAGAGAGAGATTGGCATATTTCTACCCATTACAGCCAATGCCCTGTATGCTAAGTAAAGCAAGAAAGGGAGCTCCTAGGAGGGTTAGATCTGTGTTTCTTAGAATTGGGGGGTATATGTAAGAAGAAACTGTTGCCTGCTCCTCTCCTGGAGAATCTGGAAGATGAGAGGCTTGCTGGAGCAGTGCAGTGTAGGAGCTAGGGAGAGAGGAGCCACTTGGGGCCCTTCTGTGCCCACCATCTTGAATGATAAGGATACTCGAGATGGTGGCCAAGCCACGAAGTTTGGAAGCACCCACCCATAGGGAGCCTACTGAAGTGAGGGTCCCCTCACCAGGAGGCCATTGGTATACCATCAGAACAAAAGCAGGAGGATTTCAAAAGGTCCTCAACAGAATTCACCCATATATTTGCAGAGGCCTCTATGGGGCTGCCCAATAACCACAGAACCACCTCCAAAAGAAGTACCAGCTTTGGAGAACCAATCACACAGAGGAGGCAGGTGGATTACAACAGCATCAAGCACTGAAGATTTGTCCTCTTTCTTCCATTCAGTTTTGCCCTGCCTCTGTCCTGGAGAGGTGAGGAGAAGGAAAAAGGCAGGAGAGGAGGGATGGAGCAGAAGGTGTCTCCTTTCCCCACTGCGGGACCCTGAGCTGGGGTTGGGGAGCAGCTCTGCACTGAATGTAAGATTCAAGCTTTTAATCTAACTAGATTTGTAATACCTGACAGTGAGTCTTCTCTAAAACTGAGCCAAAGCGTCAAGAAAACTGTATGAATCTGCCTAAGATGTCTTCAATGGGCAGGGAGGGAAACTCCAACAGAGCAAGATTGAAAATATGAGTGGGGGGAAAATGAAGTCATTTCCTGTGTGTATATTTCAGAGTTCAGAGGTCACAATAAACCAGTTACATCCTATCATGTTATTATGGCATCCCCCAAATAGGGAGTGACACACCCAATTTCACAAGTCAGATAATTATTTACTGCCAAAAGTCAGAACATGGCAGGGTGGGCTGTGGAGAACAGTGTGTGGTGCCATTCATTTGTGAATCTTATTAATTTAAACATAACCTAAATTAGAGTGCCTAAATTACTATAGTGGGACAAAGCCTCAGGGACGGCAATCAAATTAAGTCAAATCCAGATTTCCACCAAATCTATGTTTTATAGTTTTTACCTGAACTTACTCCTGAAACTCTTTCCTCAAAATCACCCAAACATTGGACTAAATGGATTCCCTAATTTCTGCCCTCAAAATTTCCCTGAACAAGCCCCTTTTGTGTAGAGGCACAGAATTTCTTCATCAGTTGAAATTGCACCTTCTCTTTACTCCATAGTCTGTGAACATACTCAAGTCTTTCTCCAATGGGGGGAAAGACAACTTATGATTTGAAATTTAACTCTAGGTTTGCCTAGATGTCAAGCTTGTTAAAAATAGTCTTCAGGGTTGGGAGAACAAGGATGGGAAGGTTTTGAACCTTGGCTTCCCTTCCTAAACAGCCATGAAATCAATAAGGAAAACAAATGAAACTTAAAAGAACTCATGCCTTCAGCACTGCCAGAAGACAGAGAAAGTGCAACCTTTAGGTTACTTGAAAGTAGAGAAAAACAGCAACAAATTCCTGTGGTGCTCCTCTGTACACTCTTTGCTTCTGAGAACATGTGGATGAAGAGAGCAGAGAGGGGAGACTGGGAACAGCAAAAGAACAGAGGGAATAGGGGGCTTAGAAGAAGTACAGACAAAAGCAGCTCCAGAAAGAGGAGGTGAAATTATAAATGCAAAATTACTCAACACCAGTCAGGAGTTGGAGATTCATAGGACTGCTGTGGAAAAGGAGCTTGGAAGTGGGACCAGAGGGACAGCCTCAAAGAAGCATTACTTTTGGGAGAGACGCTGACATGTAGAAAAGACATGGTAATCCTTGGAGATGAGGCAGTGAAGGGAAAAAAGGAAATAACAGGGGGAAATAAGTATCCTGCAGAATAACTGAACAAAAAGAACAACATCCCTTGTTCTTCGTTCAGATGTCTCAATGTTATCCAGATGTCAGTACTCCCTAAGTTAATTTATAAATGTAATGCAATCCCAATAAAAATTCTAAGGAGCTTCTCAATGGAGCTAGACAAGTCAGAAACATAAACACACAAGAATAGCTAGGAAAACACTGACAAGGAAGAACTCAGTGGGTGGGGGAGTTTGGGGGAGGAATAGGCCTACCAGATGTTAAAACATAATACATATCCTATACAATTAAAACAGTGTGGTACTGGCACAGGAATAGACAGAATTGTGGAACAGAATGCGAAGTAAAGGGAAAAAATGCAAACAGATATCTCAAATCACAATAATCTCTTTAATAAATGATGTTGGGACAATTGGTCAGTCATTTGGAAAAAGATAAAATTAGATCCATTCCTCAAACCATACATAAACATAAATTCCCAGTAGAAAAGTGAGCTAAATGTGAAAAAGAAAACTATATGCACATACATACTAAAAGAAAACAGAGGTAAATTCTCCTATAAACTGAGTATAGTAAAAGGCTTACTAATTATGACTTAAAATTAAACACCATAAAAGATTAAGTTTAACTCTAAAAATAAAATAAAAATTTTCAATGGAATAAATACAACATAAGCAAAGTCAAAAAAAGACAAATGGAAGAAGAGACTATTACAGAAAAAAGGATTCATGTTACTAATTTATTTTAAAAATTATAGTGTTGTAAAGCCATCTATAAATTCAATCAAAATCCTAATGTAAATTTTTACATAAATAGAAAAAAACAATCCTAAAATTCATATGGAATCACAAAAGACCCCAAATAGTCAAAGCAATATCGAGCAAGAAGGACAGAGCTAGAGCCATCATACTTCCTGATTTCAAAATATATTACAAAACTACAGTAATCAAAACAGTATAATACTGGCAGAAAAACAGACATACAGACCAATGGAACAGAATAGGGAACCCTGAAATAAACCCACACATATATGGTCAACTGATCTTTGACAAGGATACCAAGAATATACAAAGGGGAAAGGATTGTCTCTTCAATAAATGGTGTTGGGAAAACTGGATACACACATGAAAAATAATAAAATTAAACCCTTATCTTACACCATCCACAAAATCAACTCAAAATAGATTTGACTTAAACATAAGACCTGAATCTGTAAAACCTCCAAAATAAAATATAAGGAAAGTTTTTTTGATATTGGCCTTTGAAACAATTTTTTGAATATGACACTGAAGCACAGCAACAAAGGCAAAAATAGACAAGTGTGATTACACCAAACCAAAAGCTTCTGCACAGCAAAGTAAATAACAAATGAAAAGGCAAACTATGGAATGGGAGAAAATATTTGTAAATCATATATCTGGCAAAGGTTTAATATCCAAAATATATAAGGAACTCCTACAACTCAGTAGCAACAAAACAAAACAAAAACACACAAAACCCCCAAATAACTCCATTTAAAAACAGGCTAAGAAACTAAATTTCTCCAGAGAAGACATACAGATGGCCAACAGATATATGAAAAAGTGCTCAACATCACTAATTATCAGAGAAATACAAATCAAAACCACAGCAAGAGATTATCTAACACTTGTTAGAATGGCTATTATCAAAAAGAAAACAAGTATTGACAGGGATGTGGCAAAAAGGCAACCTTTGTACACTGTTTGTGGAAATGTAAATTTGTGCAGTGACTATGGAAAACAATATGGAGTTTCCTCAAAATATTAAAGCTAGAACTAAAATATGATGTAGCAATCCCACTCCTGGGTATATATCCAAAGGAATTGAAATCAGGATCTCAAAGAGATATCTGCACCTCCATATTCATTGTAGATTATCCACAACAGCCAACACATGGAAGCAATCTAAATGTCCACTGAGAGATGAATAAAGAAAATACATTCTATACAGACTATGATATATTATTCAGCCTTAAAAAAGGAAGGAAGTTCTGTCATTTACAACAACATGGATAGATATGATGACATTATGCTAAGTGAAATAAGCCAAATACAGAGGAACGGTAGGTTTATTTATCATAGTGATATGGACAAAGCAATTCTGACACTATTTTAGATATATTATAGGACTGAGCAACTTAGTAAACATGCTAATATTTTTGGAAGCCAGAGTTCTCACTACGGAAGAAGGGACATGTTTATATGGGAAATGGAGAAGGCAAGAAATAACCTTATGGGAATGGATTGAAATTACTGTGACTGTCTTCAAAAATGTGTTCATGTATGTGTGTATGCATGCTTATGTGCACATGAATAGATGTATATTTATATGCATATAGGAAGTGTTTGGCTGATCTTGGTGAAGATTTTCTGGCCGTGGCTCTAAGCTCCAGGCTAGTCTGGGTCTGCTCTGTGTGTGTCTCATCCTCTATGGAGCAGTGGGTTGGCTGGGGCATGATGTTATGGCAATGGCAGAAGGCAAAAAAGCAAACAGAAATTAGTTATGTCTCTGGAGCCCTGGGCCCCAAACTGGCTCACTGTCATTTCTACTCACATCCCATTTGCTAAAGAAAATCGAAGATCAAACTCAGTCAAGGAGCAGACAAGGATACTCAGTCTCCAGTGGGAAAAATGGCCAAGGCTCACCGGAAACAATATGGCCACAGGGAAGGACGTGCCTGGAACCCTCTAGAAGCAAAAAGTATGAAGCCATTTGGAAACTGTCTCAACTGACTCTTGGTAAGGGTTCCTGTAACTGAAATGATGATGGCAGCAGAAGCACGCAGGCATCCTGGTGAGGAACCACTGGGGACCGACCAGTGTTCTTCATGGTGGGGACACAGGTAAGTACAGGTGTCAGGGAGGGGCAGACAGAGTATCCACCTGGAATATCCATTATGTGGAGGTTTTTAAAGAGCCTTTCTTTTTGGGGATGGAAGGCCAGATCTTCCATTCTCTAAGGTTTTTAGATTTCTTCCCCCACCCCACATTTCTGGGGAGCTCCAGGGGTGTCACACTGAACTTGGGGAGTTACTGCCTGCACTTTTCCTGGTGCTGTCATTTCCAGTTCCTTTGGGCATGTGCGGTGGCTGCTACGCTGCCCAGGACCCTACAGGTGATGTGGTGGCTCCACTGGGACCCCCGTATATCCCACCCCCTCACTTCCCCATCCCTGCCTTCCTGAGGCAGTAGCTGAGAACGGGGGGTGTGTGAGGTTTTCCCTGCCAGTGGGTAAACTGCTCACATCGATAGCTAATAAAGCCTGTTTTGGCAAAAGTTCTCTGACAGGCTAGGAGCAATGTATATACCAGCAAAGAGCAAAGGAGCTTTCCAAAACATGGCTCTTGTGAGAATAGTATGTTTGATACAAAGGCTACACACATTTTTTAATGCATTTGTTGTTTTTTAAAATGGTCCAGAAGAAAACTATATATGAGAGTACTTTCTAAAGCCAGAAATACGGAGGAGCTGTGGAGTATAAAGGTTAAAGCTACAGGCTCTGGAGTTAGGCTGGGTCACAGCCCTGGTGCTGCTAACCAGCTTTGTCATCTTAACTCTCCCAAGACCGCATTTCTCCATCCATAAAATATGGCCCATCCTAAGCTTGCAGGGTTGTATACCAGTGAAACAGAAGACTGTATTAAAAGCCCTTAGTGTCCTGACTAACCCACAGTAGGCACTGAATAAATAAAACCTTAGGGGGCTTCCCTAATGGTCCAGTGGTTAAGACTTTGCCTTCCAATGCAGGGGGTGCAGGTTCAATTCCTGGTCGGGGAGCGAAGGTCCCACATGCCTTGTGGCCAAAAAACTGACATAAAACAGAAGCCATATTGTAACAAATATAATAAAGACTTTAAAAATGGTCCACATCAAAAATAAAAATCTTAAAAACAAAAAACAACCCTTAGTATCCTGACTAATCCACAGTAAACACTAAATAAATAAAACCTTTAAAAAATGTCCAACAGGGCTTCCCTGGTGGTGCAGTGGTTGAGAGTCCGCCTGCCGATGCAGGGGACACGGGTTCGTGCCCCGGTCCGGGAAGATCCCACATGCCGTGGAGCGGCTGGACCCGTGAGCCATGGCCACGGAGCCTGCGCGTCCGGAGCCTGTGCTCCGCAATGAGAGAGGCCACAACAGTGAGAGGCCCACGTACCGCAAAAAAAAAAAAGTCCAACAAAAAGTATTATCATCATCATAGTTTGAGTATTGCTGGAGTTTTTTTTTTTTATTTCTCTTTCTTGCTCATCCACTACAGATGTGTTACTCAATTTTGACAGATTTAGTTTTGAATATTTTTAGCCCCTTTGTGTAATCTCCTCCCTTTGCGGGTGGGCTGGGCATCACTTGCTTCTAATGAGTGATGTGCAGCAAGAGTGATGGTATGTTATTCCTGAGATAGCTTATACAAGACCGATTTCCCTCCCGTTTTTGCTTTCTCTCTCTTTGGTTCTCCTGGCTTGTTTGCTCTGCTGAAACAAGCTGCCGTTCTGTGAGGTAAGGGGCCAAGGAACTGATGATGGCCTTCGGCCAATAGCCAGAGAGAAACTGAGGCCCCCAGACAAACAACCGAGGTTGGTCGGTTGTAACGCAGTGTAATTTTTTTATGCAACAAATACCTAACTGATACATCTACATTGTACTAAACACGATAAGAAAATTTGGGTTTAACCTCCAAGAGGTGAAGAGGTTGAACTTGCAGCTTTCTAGGGAAACCCAGTGGATTGCATTCTTGCCAAAGCACTACACCTGCCTTTTGAGTAACGGCTATTTTGGAGGGTTCTACTGGAAAAAATTAAAATGCTAAGCCTCACCATCATGGGCTGGCCTCAGATTTGCAAAGCAAATGTTTAAATTCCCATATTCTTTTCACTTGTATCTAGTACCTAGGGTTCTATCTTCTTTCTTTCTATTGCCTATGCTATTTTCTGCAGAACTGATCCCTCACACAACCTCCTAAGCTTACTACAGAGAAATACCACCTAGTACTTAGAATGTCAAAAGCACATTGTGAGTAAGCAAGCATATTCACAGTGTATAGTGATGCCAAGGCTGAAAAATCGATGCTTGGCGTATACCCAGCACCATCGCTCCAGATTAAGCCCTCGCCAGCTACCATCAGCTCGGCCTTGCCTATACTGCTTACGCAGAGATGGTCATTCAGGGTGTAAAACGGCCCAACAGAGCAGCCCACAAATGTGCCCCTGCTTCAGGACAAAGATTTGCCCAGTTCTCGAATGGGCCACCTGCCTCCAAAGCAGATGGACACAAGGGAAAGCAGGGTGGAGATCAGGAGTGTGCACAGAAATATTTCCGTCTCGGGTAGCATTGGCGTTTGGGAGCTTCCCACCATCTGCTGCCCCAGGGTTCCAAGTTTGCTAATCCAGCTTGCAGATGGATTGACATTCTGAAATTCTTAAACCTTGGGGATAGATTCAATGGTTCTCTGCGGTTGCCATGAAGATTGTGCCCATGCTCTATCAAAGGACAGCTGAGGTCGATAGCTCTAAGGCTCCAATATTTTACCAACTAATTATTATGGGCCAGTAGTCTTTTCCTAAGGGGAGAGTGCACTGTCACTGTGGACTTTGAGGGACAAAACCTTATTACCCATCTTTCCATTGTGTCACGGGGGGCCCACAGCACATCTTTTTATGGACAGAAGACAAATTGAAAAGGTGAGGCCAACCTCAACTCCAGCCACGCTTATTCCCTGTGATCCAGCCGTGGACAATTTCTTACGCACCATCACAACTACCACCAACAGCAACAACAATAACAACAAAACCACCAGCAGCACTACCACCAAAAACAGCACACTGACCACCACCACCAATGACAACAAAACTAACAACAACAAAACCACCATGACCGACACCACCAACAAAAATAACAAAACCACCACCACAACTGCCCTCAGCAGCAGCAAAGCCACCATGGCCCCTATCAATCACCACAACAACATCGCCACCACCATCCCAACCAACAACACAACCAGCGACAACAAAATTATCATCACCCCAAATAACCACAGAACCATCACCCCACATTTATCAGATGTCCTCTCTGTCAAGTACTGTACTAAGTGTGTAAGTGTTGCATGTGGATTCCTGTACTTATTCCCTACTCACTGGGGTCCTTTGAATGGCTCATTCTCTCTCTAGCTTTAGAACTTGCGCACATTTACCGCTTAAAATCCAGTACCTCTATCCTGTCACTCAGCGCACCACCACTTCTGACTCTTTGGCAAACTCTATGCATCTTTTAAAACTTGACTTAAGCATCTTAGGGAGAATCAGGTGCCTCTTTCCTCTTCCCGTGAGCACTGCTCTCACAGAAGTTATCACGTGGTAAGGTAATTGCTTATTTCCGTGTGTCTCCTCCAACTGTGATTAAACTTCATCAAGGAGACAGATTGTGTCTTCATCACATTTGTGTCTTCAATGCCAAGCACAACTACATAGTATTCACTGCAATGAGTAGTAAAGCTCTACTGGAAGGATGCGAAAGGGGGGGGGGGGGTTGTAGAGCAGGTGTGAGCTAGATTTGCATCTATCATAATAGAAAGTCAATAAATAGTTTAATATTTACATATAAATAATGAATCACAGAAGACATTTGTTTCGTGATACGGACCTAACTGCTAGAGGAAACAGCTCAAAGAGTTAAAATAGTTTTCCCGGAAAGTGGGTCTGGATTGAGAAGGGGGAAACCCTGGGGATTCTTGCTTTACATGAGAAGCAGATAGAACTTGGAGAGCATATTTCCATACGAAAAGATACGCTGCTGTTCACCAAATACCACGTTCTTTCTTGCCTTTTCTTGTTCCTGCCTTTTCTTTTTTAATCATCGTAACACCCAAGACCTTCAAGTCACTAAGACCCCAAGCTCCCAGGTCTCCAGCAGGAGGACAGCAAGGAGCGTGGGTTTGGTGTCGGATCTGGGCAGCTGTCCCAGCTCAGCCAGTTACCCAGCGTGTGATACTGGGAAGGTCATTCATCTCTCTGAACCTCAGGTTACACATCTATGCAGTGAGGATGACAATTCCTACCTGACAAGATTCTTGCGGGAATTAAATGGGGAGATAGATGCAAACTGCTCAGCATAAAGTAGGGTTACTCTTCCAACAGCCCTCCCCCAAATATACCAGCACCAGTTTGCAACACTGATGAATTACCTGGGCAAAGCCACTGTCACTCCACCCAGACTGTGCACATTTGATTTTTTTTAAGGTCCATAGTGGCCTTTTATTGAAGTTTGTAAACCCCGTCTTTCTTTATCTCTACCATTGGTCCACGTGTGTGTGTGGTACCTACTTCTCCAATAAGAATTTTTCTATTTTTGCCTCTACCTGCTACTGCTGCTTTCTCTCTGTCCTCGGCATGGCTCTGCTTTAAGCTCTCCCACGCTGGGCCCAGTTTTCTCTGTGCTTCCTTCTGGAGCAGAGTTTCTCACCCTTGGCCCTGCCAACATTCTGGGCTGTATAATTCTTTGTTGAGAGGCTGCTCTGCGTTTTGTAGGATATTGAGCAGTATCCTTGGCCTCCACCCAGTACATGCCAGTAAGACACCACAATTCGTGAAAATGAAAAATGTCTGCTGACAAATGTCCCTTGGACAGCAAAATTGTCCTTACTTGAGAACCGCTGTTCTAGAACTGGGCTTTGTCCCAAAGCATGTACTTTTGTCCTAGCCCCTTGCCTTCTCCTGGCCTAGGTTTCTCAATCCCTATAAATGCCTCACCAGGATCTGCTGCCTCACTAGGAACATTGGGGAGCCCTCCACCTGCAGTCACAGCTGCTGGTTACCCCTGGTGGCACTGGTCAGGGATGACCCCACCCTGGGGCGGAGCCCAACCACCCTGCTTAGGGTTCTCCAGCAGGGCCAGGCCCAGGAAAATACTCAGGGTTTATTTTATTTAAAAGAAAGACAATTTATAAAGAAAAGAAATGTGGGCATCTGCAGGACAGAGAGCCCCCTACTGGTCCACATCTGCAAAGAGACGTCCACGTGTGAGTGAAACGCACTGACCATCACCAGCACAGAACCCAGGCTGATTCCACCTTCAAGGGGATCAGTGTCAGGTGCCTTCAGGACACCTGATGGAGACCAGGGATCAGAAATTGACCATCTCTTCACCCTCTCCACGCACCTGGACCTCAGGTAGGTAAGGACTAGAGCTTTGGGCGACTCCTTTCAAGAATGGAGACATCAACAACTCTTTGTACTGGGGGCCTCACTTCACTTTCCTGTTATGGTAAAACGACTCTTTTTAACAGAATGTATAAGAAAGGTGAAGTTTTACAATCCCTGCTTATATACAATTATATTTGCAATTATATTTGAAAAATAAAACACATTTTGGGGGAAAAGAAGTGCTCTCCACTCTCTCAGTCCAAGGGGAAGCTTTTATATCGGATTCGGAGATAAAAAAAGAAAATATAGTGTCCCAACAAAGTAAAACTGGGAACAGCATCACTGAAATAAAGGGGAGCATCCTCTGTCTGCTTTCCTTCATCCCTTTGGAATGATCTCACGACCCTTGACCTGTGGACCTGGGGCACATCTCAGACAGTCTCCTGCGGGCCTGTGATTGAGAATCGCATTCATCCCTTTGCAGAAAGCCTTTCCCTGTGAAGACTCAAGGAAGAAATAGTTCCTTTCTCGGTGTCAGGAGGAGCAGATACTTTCCTGACCAGTCTACACCTTTTTGAAATTCAACTCTGAGACTGGTTTCATTTGTGTCTTCTTTTTGACCTCATCGGGCCCAGAACTAAATTTGTGATTTACCTCCTACTATGTGTAAGACTGTCTGACCTGCCAGGAGACCCTCCCTCTGATTCTGTTTTGATTTCAGGCCCCTTATCCTTTATTTGGCTTTCTAAAAATGCTTCTCTTAGATATTCCTAAATTTTTTATTATGTTGAAATATTGCATCTTCTTAAGCCATTCTCTTTCTTTGCAAGGAGATACAATATAAATGAATCACTCAATATGCAAAAGGAAACTTTCTCCCAATTTTTATTTCCAAGGGAAAAAAATACTGTTTAAATTCTGCTGCACCGTGGATGGACTACAAATGTAGTCTTTGTGCTTTTCTCAAGCACATCTTCCAACAAGACCTAGCGCCTTCTGTGAGCCATGGTGACGAATTGTATCCTTGTGCGGGTAACAACGGACAAGTTCCCGATATCATGCAGCCAGTCTGAGTACATGAATGGCCACATTTATTTATTTATTTATTTTAACATATTTATTTATTTATTTATTTATGGCTGCATTGGGTCTTCGTTGTTGCACGCAGGCTTTCTCTAGTTGCGGCGAACAGGGACTACTTTTCATTGTGCTGCGCGGGCTTCTCATTGCAATAGCTTCTCTTGTTGCGGAGCATGGACTCTAGGTGCACGGTCTTCAGTAGTTGTGGCACGTGGGCTCAGTAGTTGTGGCTTGCAGGATCTAGAGTGCAGGATCAGTAGTTGTGGCGCACGGGCTTAGTTGCTCTGTGGCATGTGGGATCTTCCCGGACCAGGGCTCGAACCCGTGTCCCCTGCATTGGCAGGCAGATTCTTAACCAGGGAAGCCCAAGAATGACCACATTTCTTCAACATGATTTTCCCTTGAGGGAGATCTATGAGCAAGTGTTCTCTGATGGCATGGCTTCAGGGCCAAATCCTAAGTGCGTACCATGTGGGGCCGCCTGGCTAGATGCTGGGCAAAGAGTTGAAAATGGTTTGGAGAAACTTCTCTCTGAGGATTTTATAATTTAGGAAAAAATACTGATTGCAATGTAATTCTTCCAGAGCAGTGATAAGATCAATAAATCCAGAATTATAGAATCCTGAGAAGGTGTGTCTTAAGGCCTGGAGTCAGGGAGGCATTTCATCGGGCAGTCCATTTTGGTCATGCTTGTGTGATACGGTAAATTTTAGGATTGTATTTCTGTGAAAAATGCCCCTGGAATTTTGATAGGAATTGCATCGAATCTATTGATGACATTGGGTAGTATAGGCATCTTAAGAATATTAACTTTTCCTATCCATGAACCACGGGGGCCACAGGGTCATTGAGCCCTAAACATACAGTGTGCATAGTGATACAGGGGGAACTCCTGAGAGAATGGGGTGAACCTGTTAAAGGAACCCTAGAGCCTACTGGGTGTGATCTCTCGTAGATTTTCCAAATTTAAAAGTGTGACTTCTAAACAGAGGGACTGAACAGTAAGCCTTCATCAAGCAATTTTTCTTATGATAAGAGAGTGTTCATCAGCGCAATGTATTCCCTATGGAAGACTTGTCTTCACACTGGTGTACGTACCGACATATGAAGCTTTTCATGTCAACCGTGAGCAGCTGAGGGACACATTTTTCAGTGTTTAAAACAGAATCTGCAAATTGCCCTGCTCCATCCTTTCGGGAAGGATCACCAAATTGCTTCACATCCATGGTAAAGCAGTAATTTCAAATTCTGGACACAGCGATTCCTGAGCTCCAAACAATACCCAAGAAACCATGCAGATGCTCCAGTAGCCCCAGGTGACCTGACCTGTGCTACCAAAGTGCTTTGTTTACACCCTATTATCATGCTTTTCACACCGAGGCAGCTCATTTTTTTTTCATCACCTTCCTGAGTGTTTAGGCCTTAAAGAGACAGAAAGCAGACTTTCAATAAATGGTTATTTAATAAATAGAGCTGATGAAAAAGAGAAACAGTTTGTCTCAGATAAAACTTTTCAGTACCATCTGACATTACCCTTCCATATTGGCTTGCACTTTTCACCCTTTCACTCTACTGGAGAAAGCAGGAGTAGAATGTTAAGTAATGTCACAGCAGAAAGCAGTGAAGAGGCTTTAGAGTTTTACAAGTCTAGGTTCCAAGTAAAAAAAAAGTCTTTCCATCCTTTTCATCCAGGAAAGATAAGGATCCCCAGGCTGGAAGGAGAACAATCACAATAAAAGCAATGGGAGCTAAGATGCTGGCAGGGCTCTGAGCAAAGCATGGCACCTGTCCTCCCAGAGCCCGAGCCTGAGGAGTGTGGATAAGGATTCCAGAGTGATTTTGGGGGTTTGGGTCTGGCTCCACATGGGGGTTAAGGAAGCAGCAGGACCCAGAGTAGAAGTGCTTATGTAGGGTGTCTTGCTGGAAGAACTAAAGAAGACTTGCAGAGTTCCTGGGACCGCAGTGAGGGCAGGAATGGCTGAACACTCGATGTGCCCAAGCATGGCATGGAAGTCACCACACTCAGCCCCATCGGAGTTGCTCTTGCCCAGTGTGGGTGGAGGAAAGGCAGGTTGAATCCTTGGTAGAGATGTTCAGACAGTCGCTAGATCTATGGGTGAGCCATACAGAGATGGAGGATGATGCAGAGACGAGGAGCAGACATACAACAGGAGATGCTGAGAATTCTGGACATACAAGTGCCAAATGTTATAAGAGCTCTGCCATCTTCTCTCGCAATCCTCTCAGAACTTATATACAACCCCAGAAATGTTAGGATAACCCCAAGCTGGCAAACATTTCTACCACCCTGATGCAATGGAGTCATAAAGGTAAATTACAGAAAAACAAACAAATATCATTTCCTGCACACCAAGACAGTGCAGAATGAGATCTACCCAATGCCATGGACAACTGTGCCACCTGAAATCTAGAAATGAAGGTACAGCAGATCTGATTTTAACACAGCTTTCCTTGGTATCATAACTGAAACATCTAAAAAAAATAAGGGGGAAAACGAACAAAGTTCCAATATAACATTCTGTTTACATAGTATTTTCACTACCTGAAATCCAAGTGCTCGTAGACAAAATAGTCCAACTTTCCCCACACTGTCACTGCTGAAGAATGCCATTGAGTGTCGTGTTTTTAAGTATTCAAGGGAGAAAACAGAACAGGATTCTAAGAAGTCTGCTAGAAGTCAAGTTTGCCCAAAACTAATTCACTGAGAATTCTGGAAGCTTGCCCTACCAGCGTGGCCATTTCTGTGTGGATGTGAGTAGTGAACGTGAAGTGGGAGCTGCTGGGATGCAGAGACACAGGGAAAGAGGAGCCCAATCCCAGGTGAGGCCAGGCCAAGAAGAGTGGAAGCAGAGGGGAGCTGGCACATCTGAACGTAGAGCTTGTGTCCTCTTCTGTCCTTTTTCCAGCCCTGAGTGTCAAGATCTTGGGGCTAGGAGTTTGAAAGACTCAACACACTTGCTTCTTGGAGAAAACCAGAGGCTTCCTGGAACCCGGAGAAGGAAGATTCTTGCAGAGACACTGAGGCCTGGAGGAGGCCTTGTGAAGGACCAAGGGGAAGAGGCAGAAGGCAGGTCACCAGACCAGGCCAGGCTCCCGAGGGGAAGAAAACAGCAGCCACCTGTGCCACACAGGTACCACTACCTCTCTTATCCTCCAGTCCTGGCCTTTTCATCTCGTCTTGTAAAACCCCACACTCGGGGGTAAAGCCAGGGTGGACCCGGGTCTGATGCAGCCACAGACCCTGCTCGCCATGGATGTGTGCGTGTGTTTGGTGGGGTGGCTGTTGGAGAGTGCAGAAAAGAAGGTTTAATCAAGAAGGACTCATGCCCTCGCAGGGGCGACGCTCTCAGGGAGAGGCCTGTGGTCTCTGACATCACAGGGTGATCATTGAAGAGTAGGGCTCAGTGTTCTAATGGCCTGGCCTCTGCCTTCCGATCACCGAGCAGCTTGGAGAAAGTGATGCTCCAGTCGGTCTTAATTTCCGCCTTCCTGACCAGCTGTGACAACACTTTGCTCCTAACTGGGACCCCTGTTTATTCCTGGGCACATCCCCTACTGACACACCACCACCAGCCTCCCTGTCAAGGATGGGAAGTCATGAAGAAGTTTCCGGAAACCAAAAGCCAGCAAAAGGCCCTTCCTGAACCAGAATGGAGGCAACTAGGGTAGAGTGAGTTAAACCAGAGACAGAATGGGGCAAGCAGGCAATACACTTCTTGGAAAGTTGTTTTAAAGTCTACCTTCACCTGGAAATTCTTTTAAAATGTTAGTGATTAATGATCAGTTGCCTATTATTTCAGAGAAACATCGACACTGTCGTCCTCCACGACACACTCGAAAGAACAAGGTTTGCTGCCAGTATGTGGGCTGACTCAGTGACCCTCGGGGGAAAGTGGACGGGGAATCACATTTTGAGTTACAGTTCATCGAGCAGTGTTAAGCTTCTTTTTTTTTTCCTTGTTCTCACTTTTCATGCTGATACCCACGGACATTTTCCTCTAATTTTGTGTGATGAAACTACCGAATGTGTCAACAGTGGACAGGTTAGATGAAGGAGGCAAGAGTTGAGAAGAGGAAATTCTACAGGAGGAAATTTAGAGTTTATAAACATATAAATAACAACTCCTTGTTTTTATGTTTTTAAAGACATCTTGTATAACATACCAATATAAAATGATAGGATATAGTGGGAATGATTCCTATTCGACTATGTGCATGTTTAGATATTAACTTTTTCAAAAGACCTACAGATGATTTTGACACATATGGATTCCAAATATCACTGCGACATGAAGAGGAGGCTCAGGCAGAACCAAGAGAAAAATCATACTTTGGGATCTTTCGTCCAAGGATTGGGTTCTCCGCCACTGCCGTCTCTTTGACCCTAATAGTGAGTTTGGGGGTTAGGCTGAGGGAAGAAATTTACATCTTGGCTGTGCATAAATGGCAATGGAGACAAAAGCCTCATCTTCACACGATGACCTTTTGGAAATAAAGTACAAGGCTTGGTATCTGATGTGTTTTATGTGTAGCTACAAAGCAGCACAAATAGGCAGGTGTGCTATACCTGTGCAAGTAAGCCAGTGAGGTACAGACCACAGAGGGGGTTTGGAGTAGGATGGAGCCACGTAAGTAAGGTGAGGAGGGGAAGGAAATATGTTTCAGAGGCAAAAGCAGGAGGCTGGGCTGCCTTCAAGGATTCTGGCTTTAATAACTGATGGATTGGTTTCCTGAGATGGGAAAGATTGCTGAAAGAATGGATGGATGGATGGATGGATGGATGAGTGGATAGGTGGATGGACGGATGAATAAACAAACAAATATGTAAAGATAAAAACACAGTAAAAGAGAATGCGTCTTCAGGACAAAAAGTAGTTCATCAGGCATATTTCTCCTGTATCAGTCAGTGTTCTCCAGAGAAACAAATCTTAAGATATATAGATATATAGATATATCGATATATCACGTGCCTGGGGCCCTGACAAATTTGATATTTTTAGGGTAGACCAGCAGGCTAGAAACACAGGCAGAAATTGTTTTTTCAGTGTTGAGGCAAAATTTCTTCTTCCTAGGGAAATCTCAGGGTTATGTTTTGTTTTGTTTTGTTTTTTTCCTTTAAATCCTTCAACTGATGGGATGAGGCCCATCTACACTATTGAGGACAATCTCTTTTACTTACAGTCAGCTGACTATAGGTGTTAATCACATCAAACATTCCAAATGCCCTTTACAGCAGCACTTAGATTAGTGTGTGATTAAATAACTGGGTACTCTAGCCCAGCCAAGTTCATAAAAATAACCATCAGAGCTGCAAATAACTGCTCGATAGAAACCGCTAGACTTCACTAATGGTATAACTCAAAGGTCAGCAAACTACAGTCAGGGGGCCAAATCCTGCCCATCGCCTGTTGCTGTGAGAAATGTTTTTTTGGAACACAGCCAGAACCATTCATTTGGTCATTGTCTACGGCTGCTTTTGTGTGGCAGCTGCAGAGTTGACTATTTGTGACAGAGACCAAGTGGCCCGCAAAGCAAACGTATTTTTGCTACCTGACCCTTTACAGACAACGTTTGTGGAGTTACTCAGGCAAGGCAATGCGACTGCTCGATGGAAAATATTCAGGATTCAAATAGTCAGCAGGTCTGAACCCAGGGCAGATCTGGGGAAATTTTAAAAGAATAGTCAAACATGACATTGGGGAAAGAAACCCAAAGTATTTGCATTTGCCTTCAAAGCAGCTCACAATCTGGCACAGGGCAACTGTTACCTCACTGCTCAAAAATGAAAGCTTGGGGCCTCTGGACAAAACGCCAACTCGTAAGAAATCTCACACAGGAAATAGCACCTGCAAGGCAAACCCGGCCCACTTGCTTGATTTTGCAAGTAGCAACTGGCTCACGTTTTCATCTAATTTTTAAGCAGCTTATCACCTTGAAAAGAGGGAAAAATAACTTTCAAAAACTTGTAATGCTTTTTTTCTGATGAGCATATGATGATATTTTAAATTTTAATGAACTAGTTTTCCCACATAATTATTCCTAAGTTTTGTCTACCAGGGGACATATTTGAATATTTTATCTTATCAGTGGAAACTCCCCCCTTCCCACCATCCCATTGTTTCTTTTTTAGGGGTAAACTTTGCTGAAACCAACTGACTCTTTTTTTTTTTTTATATCTTTATTGGGGTATAATTGCTTTACAATGGTGTGTTAGTTTCTGCTTTATAACAAAGTGAATCAGTTATACATATACATATGTTCCCATATCTCTTCCCTCTTGCGTCTCCCTCCCTCCCACCCTCCCTATCCCACCCCTCCAGGCTGTCACAAAGCACCGAGCCAATATCCCTGTGCCATGCGGCTGCTTCCCCAACTGACTCTTATATCTCAATTCATCACCCTATATCTGAACCAAAATAATGTTTGTTGAAATACCAACTGAAAGGAAAATTTTTAGATTTTTTTTATTGCCAAGGTGTGAGAAAAATACATAATAATATAAGCATATAATGAAATAAAATTAATTTTTACAAATGACAAAAAAAATCCCACAATGCTTGATCAAATAAAATTAACTCCAGTACTTTATCATGTATTGTAAATATGATACATGGTACTATTTACCTGGTGCTAGACCATGTTTTTTGCATAGAAAATCCCCTGTAATCCCTATATGGTAATCCTGGGAGATGCGTACATTTTAATCTCAGGTTTACAGGTGAGAAACCAAGCCAGGCTGAAAGACCCACCTCCAGCCCACATCCCAACCACTGCATGAAGCGCTATCCCTAACTTAACAGAAACTGCTACCCCGAAATAATCCATTATATAATTGTATTCCTCTTGGCTGACCTGAATAGTGTTTGTTTCTATCTAGGAATGTAACCTTTTAAAGAATGTATGATTTCATTGAAGAACCTGCACAGCTATCTCATATAACGGAAATATGCCTGTCCTTATGTTCTAGATAGAGAGCCCTGAAGCAGCCAACTTTCCCTCCAATATTTGGTCCACATTCTCTGATGGGTGACAGAGAGGACACAAGCACTTAGCATCTGAGCATCTGTTTTCTTTGTCACCCCTGCCAAGACTCCATTCATCCAATTTGCAGACCTTATACTGAAAATGCATCATAACTCCTCTATTGTTCTTTGTATTTTGACTAGTTTCACCTTATTCTCAGTGCACAGTTTCATATAAAAGCATGGCCGAATGGTCCACTGCTTGTCCCAATGCGTCATACAGGTGCTGTTGAAATGGGTACCCCTGCCTATCGGTCCTCTTTCTCTTTCTCACCTGCCAAGGCAAAGTCAGAATTTATCTGCGAGAGACCCCCAACCTTCTTGAAAAGACTTGCTTGTAGCTTCCCTGGCTGGAGAACCACAGAAAGACAGATTGCACATGCGTCAATACACCACCCACCCCTCTGTGCTCACACATTGGTCCAGGGTCAGCCAGGAGTCCCATCTGCTCTCTTGTGGTGCAGACCCAAAGTGTCCAGGAATTAATGTCTCTTGGGTTGAGAGTGGTGGGTCACCACCCCAGCACCCTTGGTCCTCCTGTGGGATAACTTTAAGGTGCATCCTCTAGACAATCTCCCAACGGGTTTGTGCTCCACGTGGCCACAGTGGTAACTTGCTTGGAGATGCACCTTTCTCCCTTGCGTGTCTCGAAAAACCCACCTCCTACGTGGTGTTACTTGGGATGGCCAACAAAGTACTTGTGTTGAAACCCTTGTCTCAGGATCTCCTGGGAATCCAAGCTAAGTCAGCATCATCCATGACTTACCCCACCTCCCCTGCTCAATGCACACTTCTCTTGAACTGCATCTTATTTCAGTCCTGAGTTCCATCCTAGCAAGTCTTGCAGATCCCCAAGTGGACCTGGGTAGAAGAGGAAATCTCTCTGCTGTATCACATGCAAGGTCACAGAGAGGAATGGCCCTGCCCTCCTCACTCCAGCCCTCACTCTCTATCAGGTGTTCCTGACACACTGTTCACACTTGGCCTTTCATTCAACTCTTCCCATTCATATATTTTGGGACCTTGGTTGATTTCAGCAACTCTACTCTACCATTTTTCGTTGTATTAGGGTCTTGACTGAGTCATACAAACGGACAAATTGTAGAGCCAGAGATATCACTATCCCTATAGATTCTGAGAGTAAGCAGTGGCCCTGGTCTTCGTTCTTTCCCAGTGTATTCAAAAGACCCACAATCTCACCTCCTGCTAGGATGTAGACTCTTCTTTCCCCACTAACAACTAGGGTGTTGAGGCACATGATGAACCAATGTAGCTGTGAGGGCTTCTGGAATCTGACCAACGTGACTCTATCACTAGCTGAGTGACTTCGGGGAAGTTATTTAACTTCTCGTAGCCTCAATTTTCTCATCTGGAAATTGGGAACAATAGTGATAACTACGGCATTAAGTCTTCATGAGATTAGGTGAAATAATGCATGACAAGCACTACTATTTTTGACAGCACCTGGCACATCAAAGTCTTCTGACTGATGTCAGTGTGGCTGACATCCTTCCCCCCCTCCCGGGGCAGACCCAGCCTCTGGGGGGGTGATGGTGAGGGTGGGAGAGGGATGTGGTCTCCAGCCTGACAAGATAAGCACAAAGAGGTTGAGGTGCTGCCATTCCTTTTTCTGGCTCCTTCCAGGTGGCCCTGTGGACAAATAACAGGCAGCACATTGTGGACATGAAGCTGAATGATTATTCACACTGACTTAACCGGAATAAGTTAGCAGTGTCCCAAAATTCTGAAGGACAGAGGCTCAATTAGCCTTTCTATTCATAAGTCAAATTCCTCTCCTTAATGACTTGCTTCTTTATGAGCTAAAGTGTCCCAAACCCCTCCCAGACCTTCCCCAGGGTGGAGCTGTTTCTCAGCAGTGGGGCTGCCTCCTAAAGACTGAGTCCTTCACTTGTGTGTGTTTTGTCCCCATGTGATGCTATTTCCATCAATGGGGTTTGCATGCCAGGACGATCCAGAGGGAAGAACATGCACAGGGCCGTCTTCATCCAGCTGTTCCCACCTGGTTGGAGACCCACTTCACTTCAGCTGCCCTCATGCTTGTGGTTAAAAGAATATAAATCTTTTCACCATTCTGCCTTCTCCCTCTCTCTCTCCCCCTCCCCCCCACCGTGTCTGTGTGTGTGTGTGTGTGTGTGTGTGTGTCTTCCTGCCTCCTTCCCTCCTCCTGCAAGATTTGATTTGTTTTCTCCTCAGGGTCTGACATTGTTTTACTTCCTGGGAAATTACGACTTTTTCAGGAGTTATTACCATTCCATTCTCAGAGTTTCTAAGTCCATGGGTGAGACATGATCCAACCAGAGCTGGAGCTCCTGTTGGAAATGAGGAGCCAGTCTCTGTGTGCCCTGGCCTGGGAGAGGGGACACTCAGGCCCTGGTAGCTGTTCTGTTTCCTGAAAAATGAGCCAGAAAAATGAAGGAAGCAGATGGGGAGGGAGGAGGTCAGAGAAAATGGTGTCTCCTGGGGTTTAGATCCCTGATTCCAAGCTTTCCTGAAGTTAAAGCACAGTCCTTACTGTGGGTCCCAAAATGTGACACAGTATTATTCTAACAGAACCACCTTAGTTTAGTCTAAGTTGAGAATGGTCATTAGCCAATCCAGCAATGAGTGTTATACTATTTAAACTGACCCCATTTCTGTTTCTTCAGGGCACTAATGAATGACCAACCCGCTGGTTGATGAGCCAATTCACGCTAAGGTGGTGACAGGGAATAACAGTCACCATGCTAACTTTGCCTTGAAATCTGACGTTTAGTGTCGACTTAAAGTAATGACTTATAAACCAAATGTCAGCTGCTGGAGACCCTCGGAGAACAAGCTTCAGTGCAGATTGGCCTTCAGGCAGCACTGGGTGTCTCTTTCCCTGGGTGCACATATGCTAAGGCTTGAGTTTAATTTTTTTTCACACTATAGAGATAAGCTCTGCCAGTAATTCCCACGTCAAGCTGCTAGAAAAGCCAAACTCATATCATCATATTTTTCTGACTGTTTTAACTCAGTTTGAAAAAAAACACACAAATTTTCTTCAGTGCCTGTGTAGTTCTAGAAAAAGCTAACTGGGAACTAGAAACACAGAAGACTGCCTTTACCTTCCTCAGTAATGGAACTCGGTCCCTTTGCTTCCATACCCTTCCTTTTCCAAGATACTAGTCCGTATTCACTTATTTGTAGAGCACAAGCTCCCTCACTCCTATGAGTTCAAATCCAGTTGTCTTTCCCCTTTGGTACTTTTTCTGGTGAAGTGGTTGCTCTCACAGTGAACAGTGACCCCTCTGGTTCCTCTGGCCCAGTCACCTCCTCAAGCCCTCCTCTGCCCCCTGCATTTCGGGTAGGTCAACAGTGCCCGGGAAGGGAGGGGCTTTGCCTTACCAGCCACAGGAGGGACTATTTATTGGGCAGTGGGAAGCCCGAACTAGACTCCAGATTCACTCACTTGAAAATGGAATTAATAAAACTAAGGATTAATAAATAATGATATTTTGAAGTAGTTACAACGCAAGCCATGTAAACCCATACTGACATCCAGAAAAAATGCTGGAATTCACTCTGTCATCGTTGGTAATACCCAGTCTTGTTACATCTTTAGCTGCATAGTCTGTAAAAGGCAAGTATGATTCCCAGCAATTCCTTAGAGTTATGGTGAAATTTCTTCATGCAAAAATTATATTTAAGAGATTCAAGAATAAAGGCTTTTAATGCTTAAAAATCTCTTTCTAATGCCCTTCTCCTCCTCCTCCTTTCAAGCCCTAGTAGCCAAAGCATTCTTAATTCTAAATACATGAGTACTACTTGAATTTAGGGAACTTAAGATATCTCTCAACCAGGATGAGTCTTATAAAAGAAGCCATGTCATAGTTTAACTAGCAGCATTTTTTCCCTTGGAAGTACATAAAATAATGGTGCATTTTATAACCAATGTCATTTTAAGATTCTATGAAATACAGCAACTCAATGAGTCCTTCTAAAATTCAAGGTCTTTTCCGAAGCAGGTTAACTTTGTTATTGGATTTAACTCATATCTCAGTAGCTTTTCTCAAAATTCACAGAAATCGTGTCTGTGGACCTCCTCATTGAACTGGGAAAGATTATAGAGTTCATCTGGCCCCATGTTCCTCAGGGGTGTTCCTTGGTGATAGAATTTAACCCCAAAATGTTCCATTGTTCAGTTAGTTAGGGAAATGTGACAAAGTTTCTCAGGTTCTTTGATGTCCTAATATAAATGATGGGTGTTCTAGTGTTCAGGATTTCCCTCATTTATTTGACCACTAAGCCTTTTTCTTAGGACTGATTTGTAGGTGAATAGAAATGCTGAGAAAATGAGGCCCCAAGAGATTATACAATTTGCCCCAAAGACCCGGCCAATAAGTAATAAAAGCAGGAATACAGTCTGGATCTTCCCATTCTAGCTTCAGTGCTTCTACCACACAGCACTATTTCATGCATCATTTTTCAGTGATGCTAGTAAGGCACCATGGTACAGTTCTCTCTTTCTTAAAACACTGCCTTAAGAATTTCAAAACCAGAAAGTTAGTGGAATCTAGTTAAAGATAATTTCACACTGGAGATCAACGGCTACCTCAGTTGTGGGATTTTTTCACGCACTGGGATGTCCATTGGAATTTGTCACCCGACTGCCTTCCAAGAGCCAAGAGCAGCTTTTGGAGCACGATTTCAGAGCAGAGTACAGGTTCAGAGACAGAAGCTAAGAGATAAGCAAACACACCTCCATTGCTACAGGTCCCTGTGCCTTCAATTTGACAGAACCCTCGAGCAGGTAACACTCACCAGCAGCAAGTCCATGTCGCTGGCTTTGCGATACCTTCACTTCTGATTATGAAAATATCCTGATTATGCTGCACTGCACCATAATCATTTTCATTTTTATTGTTTTCCTTCAAAAGCTCCTAACTTATTAAGATAAGCACCATTAAACAAAAATCTGAGTAATTAATTCTTTTGATGCATCCTGGTGGCAGCAGAGAAACTCAAAGATGTTTATTAACAAAAGAATCATTCTCAAGTGAGACTTATTATAAACAGAGCTTAGCCCCAATGCAACCTCTCATTAAATCCTGATCAGGAATTGGGTATTTTTCTCTTCCCATGCCACACTTCATCAACCAGCCTCTGCCACTTGGGTAGGATCATTATACCTTCCCCTCCACTAAAATACTACAAATCACTGCTAACGTGGTGTCCCAGAGGGTGGTCAGAACACAAGCACACACTCTTTCAGCATCCACAGACTCAGAGAACTTTGAAATCAGAAGAGAATCTCAGAGACCGTCTACCTTACTCCCCTCATTTGACCCATCAGAGAGAGAGATTCAAGTAAACTGAGATTCCCCAAAGGCCCACAGCTGGCTGTGCTACCCATCTCCCATCTCTTGTCCCAGTGAATTTTCCAGCCCACAACACTCCAGAGTGTCCCACTGAAGCCAGTGCCTGAAAGTCACCAACAGATTCCTGCTGTTCTAAGTTACTTATCTACGGCAAAACACCCACACTCTCCCCAGAATGACAAATGTTATTAATGTCAAATGTTGATGTGAAATGCATTAAAATAAGGACATTTGTGGGATATTAGAAAATTACCGAACAAAAGATTTACACGAAGAAAAGAGCGATTTTATTTTGCATTCTTTGGAAGACAGAACTGTGAGTTGATTGACATCTATGGCAGGCAGGGGATTCGATTTTGTCCTCAATCACCTCTAAGATACCCAGCGAATGTTGGACCTGTTGGGGTCTCAGTCCCACATCTGGAAAACAGGCTGACCAGCAGCTGACTTGAACGCAGTGGGGGAGGGAGGGAAATGAGCCAACTGACCCTTGAAAGCGCCTTGGAGATCCAGGAGCTCCTCTTGCATTCAGATGCCTTCCCTCCTGTAGGCGGGCTGCTTTACAGTTTAAGTGTCATTGTTAATGAGGTTTTCTCCCCTGTGTCATGTAACATACAATAGCACAAACAAGATTTCAAGTAAAAGATTTCCTGTTAATCTCTCAATGTTTTGTTAACACATGATCTCCAAGGAATAGACGTAGAAAGAGACCATTCAACTGTCTCCTTCACCTGCTGAGAATCACCCTCCTAAAAACATTAGCCGGGTGTCAGGTGTCATGGAAATGAACTTCTACCTGCATACCTACTCCTGAAGCATCATACAAAACACATGCTGAGTCTTTAGCAAAACAACTGTACTCCCCCTAAAATGTTTAGACACAATCTATCTCTCTAACATGATATTTTCTACATGCAAAAACAGAAAAACCCAAGTTTAGAAGGAAAAATACTTCAGATGGGCAAAATATCTCCGAATTTGACCCTAACTTCCTAGTTTTCCTCACTTCTATAGCTAAGATCTGTGAAAAACAATGCAAAGTTTAGTACTGATTTTCTTAAGAAAATATTCGAGTAGTTTTTTTTTCCATACGCGGACTTTATTTTAACTCAAATTCCTGCCGTCACCATGTACCATATTAATAACCTCCTGTGCCGAGAAGATTTGAAATGGGAGGTGTCACCAGGTTGGTGAGGCTTGGCTGAACCTAATTCAGCGTCATTCACAGGAGAGGCTGAAAATCTTTACCTGCCTGAAGCCCTAAATGGTAAAGGAAGAGAAAACCCAAAAGATAAATGAGAGATGCATGTCTAGGTTAGAACTGAACAGGGGAAGTTGGTGACATAGAGGGTCAGAGACGAGAGTGGTAAATTCAAATGTGAGGAGTGACTGGGAGACATTATTAACATAAACAAAAGCCCCCATCAGGAACAAATCAGAAGGGCAAACTCAAATTTGCTGACACATGAAAAGCAATAAGTAATGCATAAAAATGCTTGTGCCCGTTTCTTTTCCATTTTTTCCAACCAGACAACATGCAAAAGAGACTGTACTTGCAAAAAGTTCCAGATTAACTTTACCAACTACATTGTTTGCCTTTACTGCTAATTAGCGCCAGAAGCAACTCCCTTTTGCTCTTCTCTCTCCCAGGATTCCCCTCTGGAAGCTAATGAAGTTGAGAGAGTTCTAAGTTTCACAGTCTGCCTTGAGCAGTGCTATTCTTTTCCACTGGCAATACAGACAAAATAAATTAACTTGGAGGATTTGTTGATGGAAACAGTTTACAATCAAACACCCTACTGTTGACAAAATCATCATGACTGTCACTTCACTCCTCTCTGCCAACTGCATACTTAGTGCCATTACCCAGTAAGTCATGGAAATATAAATGAGTGTGGATTATACAACACACAATTGCATAAATATGAATATTTTATAGAACCTAAGAATGTTGCAAATTGTACATGACACGAACTTGGCACTTGCTTCCAGAGGATCTTAAGATCTCTCACCCAGACTAAGTAAACCCTCTCATGATAGAACTTTAGAAAGATGTTTCTGGGTGGATATTCCTGAAGGCAAGTGATGAGGGGGAGAGGAAGGGGAAATATTCTGTTTGGAACTGATTTAAAAATACATAAATTTGTTAGCACATTTTTATGTTTAGGACAGCCATTTCATTTGTATATTTTCCTAAGTGGAATATAATTTCCAAAAACAATTTTTAAAGAACAGAGTTTAAAACCAAATGCATCTAATTTGGTATCACCTACTATTCTGGATCTTTCATGTTTGAATACTTTGACAAAAATGTTAGACCAGACCACTCTGCACCCAAATTGCCTGTAATTCCTCCACCAGGGGTGCGCGTCTTCCTTTCCCCTCTGTCCAAGACCAGCTCAGGATATGGGTTTTTTTCTCCCTTCTTTGAAATTATTAAGCCTGGATCCTTGAAAGTATATTCTTTGACATTTCTTAGATTCTGTAAGATATGACTGTCAAACTCTTTGTTTGTGTTAATTACATCTATGACATTTCCATACTTCCGCAAACCCTCCCCCTCTCAGTGTTCAAAACTGGGCTCAGAAGTCATAGGCACTCCCTAAATATGTAAAGGAAATTATTAAATAAAATGGCATGTTCTTCAGTTTCTATAGAGCATAATATGGAAATGGGAAAATAATAGAAGAAGCGTGAGTACTCCTTTCAGCCAGGTGAGGTCACAACCTTGGAAACCATAAATTCATACACAAAAAAGTAGTGTGTTCATTAAAACTTGCTAATGGAGGTTGGTAAATACTTTATTAATCAAGATTATTTATTACAAGTGTGGGTGTAAATTAAGAAGCTGCTGAGTCTCACATGGTATCACTGGATTATCAGCTCCACAAGGAAAGTTTTGTCTCATTGTACATAGCTTGATAGGCAGAATAATGGCCCCCAAAGAGGTCCACAATCTAATCCCTGGAAACTGATTGTGTTAGGTTACCTACTAGGCAAAAACAAAACACAAAGCTCAGTCTTAAGATCCAGGAACTGCTTATCATGTTTAAATTCTCCACTTTGACTCAGTTATTATACTTTATGAACATTTGTAATGTAATGGTGAAGTATCAGAAAACCTTTGAAATTTGCAACTGCACTAAACTAAAAAAAAAATCCACTTGTTCAAAGTTCAAAATATAGATTTTTATTCAAGAGATGAGGCTGGAGTGATAAAAATTTGAAACTTCATCTTATAAGGAACTTTATCATATAAGTTTTGAAGTGGCACCAAGCAATTGACACGATAACATTTGAGTTTATGGAAACTCATTCTAGGCACAGTACAGAGAATGAATTGTTTGAAAAAGCCAGCAGGAAGACCAGGTAGGAAGTATTGCATTAACTCTAGCAAGAGGATCAAGGGCTTGGCCTTGGAGAGTGGCCATGGGAGTGGAGAGAAAAGGATTAATTCTAGGAAAGTTTATGAGGTAATATTGACAGGAATTGGTGACTGGAGGAGGGAGAGAAAGAAGTCAGTGGGGATTACAAGTTTTGAGTTTGGACAACAGGGTAGGTGATAACCATTTAGTAGCTGCAGAGCATGAGATACTATGGCTGAGTATGAGATATATTATGCTTGGTCACAATATAAAGAGCCCTGATCTGGACATGTTGAGGTTGTAATGGGGGAGAGGACAGTAAACGATTGTGGGAAATAATAATAATTGGATATATCAATCTCCAGCTCAAGGAACAGATTTTGTTAGAAACATAGATTTGAGAGTCATCAATACATGAATGCAGATGGAGGCCATTGGGTATGACAGTACACAAGATAAATGTGTAGATTAAGAATCTAGGGGAAAACTCTGGGGAACACTGTTTTTAAGGGGTAGGATGAAAGAAGAATGTACACAGGAGACTAAGTGCATAGCCAGAGAGAAAGAAAACCAGGAGAATTCAGTGTTATGACAGCCAACAGACCATTTCAAGATTGTGGCTATAATCCAAGGTGCCAAATGCTGCTGAGAGATGGAGCAAGATGGAAGGATGGGCATTGAGTTTTGCAATAGGGATACCATTAGGAACCAGAATGATAACGGTTTTAGTGGAAAACTGGGGACAGAGGTGTCCTGAAGGATGTTAAGGCGGGATGAGTGCAAGGGGAAGAAGAAGGAAAACAAGTCAAGAAGCTTGACAAAAATAAGAGAAGGAAGAAGTTGACTGATAGGGAATTGTGAAAAAACACTGTATTTCTAAAAGAGAGAAACAATGATCTGAAGAGGGCAGTAGAGAAGATGAGGTTGATAATTTAGGTTGACTAGGAGATAACTGTTATCATGAGGGGATGGATCCAGAACAGAAGGGAAGGGATGTGCTATGGATGGCAATCCGAGATGTGTGTTCCACTCTGGTGAGAGGGAACAAGGAAAGGATGGATGTAGGAGATTGAAGGTCAGTTTTTAGGTCTGACAGAGGAAAACTGATAAAGTTACCATCTGTTGGCTTTTTATTCTTTTGTTAAGTAGGAGCTGAGGTTATCTAAATGCTTAATTTTGAAAAGAGAGATAGATGTTCTAGAATGTAAACCAAAATTTTAATACTAAGAAATCCAACGTCCTCAAGTGGTACCATCTTAGCATAGATTTGGATTTTTAAAACCCTAATCAAGTGGTCTGAAGTAATTTAAAAAGGGATTGCAAACTTATTTGATGTTCAACATTATGGAAAAGCTCATTCATAATACAAAGAAAAAATTCTCAAACCTCTTTTTACTCCCCCATGAATCTTTCACTCTTATAGGTTCTCCAGAGCTTCTCAAACATCAGACACCAAACATGCTTCTTTATACCCAGCCTGTGACCACTTTCTTATCCTCTTCTCATTTCCTGCTCTCTGACTCTCTGTTATGAATATAAACTAAAGCTCTTTCATTACATTCTTTTCTCTTTCCTCCTACTTCTCAGGCTTTTTTCTCTCTATCCATTCTCTAGATTCAAAGGTTTGCATCATAAAAGATCCAGGAACAGTTCTGGAAAATACAGAATTTTTCTTGGAAGACTGGGACAGGAATATTTTTTTTAAAAAAAAGGAACAAGGAGAAAGAACTCACACATTATTAAGTTGTGGGACAGCCATCTCAGTACAAGAGCAGCTTTTGTCGAATGTGATGTCAACATTGGAGAATGACCCAGCATGGCCATCAGCTTGGAGTGTAGACCCAACCACTGAAGGCTGCCTCTGAAAGGGGGCAGGGGTTAAGTGGATAAAAGGGTGATCAATAACTCTGAAAAATTGACCATGGCACAGTACTGTGGCTGACACTGCACAAAATTTGAATTATTGGTCATGTATGTCATGTATATATTTTAGGCATAATATTCCAGATACTGAAAGAACGAAAAGGAATGAACAGGAATATTGACCACATGACTCATTGGAGACTTGAGGTTAGGCTGAGCCAGTAACAAAATCCCCTTTATGGGTTTTGAATGGTATAATGAAGCTTAGTAAATCCACAGGGAAACAAGGAGGTGGATTTCACTCCTCCATCCAGCCATTGAAGGGATTATTATCTTTGCACACAAACAAGAGGAACATCAAAACTCCTCCCTTGGGCTTCCCTAGTGGTGCAGTGGTTGGGAGTCCGCCTGCCGATGCAGGGGACACGGGTTCGTGCCCCGGTCCGGGAAGATCCCACATGCCACGGAACGGCTGGGCCCGTGAGCCATGGCCGCTGAGCCCGCGCGTCCGGAGCCTGTGCTCCGCAACGGGAGAGGCCACAACAGTGAGAGGCCCGCATATTGCAAAAAAAAAAAAAAACAAACAACTCCCTTGCAAAGTGCCTAAGTTCCTATTCAGAGTGGTTGTCTTAGTCAAGTACAAACAAACAAAATCTCACTGACAACACAGCCAGATCATTTCTTGCTCATGCAAACTTATTGGTGGATCCAGCAAACCTCAGGACAGCTGTCCTCCAAGTACGGAGCTGAGCCCTCCAGGCTGCTCTGAACCTGTGTCTCTTCCATTGTGCCCACTGCAGGGGAGAGGGTGCTGAAGGATTCTGTGTTGAACAGCTCCCTTTGCCCTTCCAGAGCCCCTTGCCAGCATTCTCCAGCCTAGTCAGTCGCATAGGCTTATCTGTGTGAGCTTGTTCTCTGGTTCTCATTTCATTTGACCAATGGGGTGTACCACACCAGCAGAAGCTAAGTGAGTTCGGGGTGTTATTCCTCCACTCGCAGTCTGTGACGTCATGGTGGCCTGGCTGCATCCCTCTACTGAGGACCAGAACTTTCTCTCTGTCTCTCTGCATTCTGATACTGACCCCTTCTCTTGTCTTTTCAAGCCCAAGTGCTGTAATGCCTCCCTACTGTTACTAGACCAGAGTGTACCACAATCACTTGCTGCTTTCTTAAAATCTAGCCCACATGTCTGCAAACATTTTTGCAAACTTAAAATCCGACACACTCCTTTAGTAAACTCTCTTCAGTTACCCAGATTTTAAATGCTTGGGTCTGAAAATGGCCCATGTCATTTCCACTTGAAACCATTGACCAGAATTAGTTACATGCCCTGCTTAACTACAAGGGGCCTGGGAAGTTCAATCCCCTCAATTACTCCAGAGGAAGAAAAACCCAATATTGGTAAAGACCAGAGTTCTCTATCACAGAGGCCCAGCAATCAATATAACGTGATTTACGTGATAATTAGAGAGAAAATGGTCACTTTGCCACTTTCATCATTAGAAACAGCACATAACTTATCACAATTCCTTTTTGGTGTGAAGAAAACTGGATCACTTCCAAAAGCAGTGATCAAATGACAAAACTGCCAAATTAACCACCAGTTGGCAATCAGATTGAGATAGCTGTTTCCTCTCAGGTTAGAGAAGATGAACCATTAGCTTTAGAAGAATAAGCAAGGCAAGTCACAGACCTCAAGCAGTAGTGATTGGATGTGCCCTCACATACAAAAAGTTGCAGAGTAGCTTTCAGAGAGCTATTACAGGGACCTCACTGGCGGTCCAGTGGTTAAGGCTCTGTGCTTCCACTGCAGGGGGTACGAGTTAGATCTCTGGTTGGAGAACTAAGATCTCACATGCCACATGGCCAAAAATAAATAAACAAATGAATAAAGGGTCTGGACTTAATTCTTAAAAAAAAAAAGTTATTACACAACTGTCACAGAAGGGGCAGAAACACAATGTTATTTTTGAAATAATTTGCTGATTAAGACAACCAGACAGAGGTAGGCATAGTATCCAATCCTGAACAGATGTGCCGAGGGCACACAGGATGTAGTACTCCCCTGACTCTTATATACTATTTAGAGTAGGATATAAGAGTCAGGGACCCCAGACCATGCTCTCCTAGTAACTGGCTGGATGCCCTTGGCCACATCTTCTAGTTTGGTTTCTTATGTGTAAATTGAGGCAACTGGATCAAGAGCCTTTTAACCTGTGATATATGGATATATCATGAGAGCTGCTAAAACTGTGCAAATTTTGGAATATATTTGTATGTTTGATTTTATTTTTGCAGAGAGGATTCACAGGTTTCATGAAACACCAAAACATCTTTTATCTCTCCCCTCCAGAAAAAGGTTAGGACCAGTGGGCTAGATGATGTCTAATGATTCTTCCTGATCTAACATTTGATGATCCTATGTTCATTTCTGGTCAATATATTGGCCAGATGAAAAAGCATATAATATATGGTAGTTTCCCAAGGAAACAAAGGAAAGAGGAAAAGATTTAATATGACCCAGAAGCATGATCAATATCCACAGACACAGAGCAGAGGTTGGAAATCTTTTTTTAAAACAACGCTTTGTGTTCAGTTAGGAACACTTTCCATCCTGGCATTTTCAGAGTGTATTTGGGGTGAGGCTGAATACTTCTTTGGTCTTGAGAAAGGGGTTGAATGCGCAGATTCTCACAAGGACAGGTGAGCATGTGTCCTGTTATTTAGTGTCCTGTCAGCCAAGATTGACTTGGTAATGGCAGAAAATAAGTATGAAGGAACTTTTGTACTCAGTATTGCAGCCTCAGCCTTCTCACTTAACACACACTGTTTTTGTTCTTGAACACACAACTCTCATTTAGGGATTCTTCACTAAGATGTCAGCATTAAATTCTTGTCCAATATTTTCTTCCTATAATTTCCACTTTGGGTTTTAAAATTTTTTTGGTGAGACATGGGATTTGTCAGGTGGGTTAATTACAAAGTCTGTGGTTCATTACCCCACTTCTGCATACCTCAAAAGCAGAATTATCAAAAGAGTGCTCCAAACATGGACTCAGAAACAGGCAAATCCAATGAGCTGCTTGGTGTTAGATGAATGATGTGAACTGGACAGACTGTTAAAAGATGATTTTTCAAAAGAATCATTTTCAAATTCACAACTGCTGTATAATGTAAAATGAACATATGTAACTGGTTCAAAGAAGAGGCTCAAGACCAGATATATGTAGAATATCAAAAATGCTAAATTTGTTGATAGATGCAAAACTAGACACAAAATGTAATCTTTGTAATGATATTTGGATCATCTTTTCTACAGGGTAGAAATGAGTTGTATCATGACCAGACAAAATTCATCTGCATTTCTGTAGACACGAGTCATTTGCATTTCTACCAGGTTTCTACAACTTACAGAGCTGTGGTATAGCCTAGACAAAGGCAATCAAAGGGGCATCCCTCTACATAATCAAATAACCCTGGAGGATCTGCTAGACAATTCCCAGCATTCTATTTAAAAGTACAACCTTAAAAGTTTTTCAAATATGTTCCCAGCAAGCTTGCCCTGGGGATCATAAACACCATCTGCTTATATTCTGCTTGATCACAAAAGTGCTGGTCTCATTGGTTTGGCCTTCTTATTTCCATAGGTGCTGCCCAAGGGCTAATTAGCCATGTATTTGCTTTGTTAATTGAGAACCATGCCATTCTGAGCTACTACTAAGGCTGCAGAATTAGCTTCTGTCTGGAAGTTTTCATAAGGAGACTGAATTTTATTTTTTTATTTATTTATTTATTTTTTTTGCATTACGCGGGCCTCTCACTGTTGTGGCCTCTCCCGTTGCAGAGCACAGGCTCCGGACGCACAGGCTCAGCGGCCATGGCTCACGGGCCCAGCCGCTCTGCGGCATGTGGGATCTTCCCAGACCGGGGCACGAACCCGTGTCCCCTGCATCGGCAGGCGGACTCTCAACCACTGCGCCACCAGGGAAGCCCTGAATTTTATTTTTTAAAGCCTCTGTCATTTGCTATCCGGAAGTTAGGAAACCAAAATTCAAAGAAACTTTCTCTACCAGATTTCACTGGCTAGGCCTACAAATTTGGGTGAATTCCTTCCTTCTCAATGTCCCCCAAACTTGCTAAGTTTCTTGGCCCAACCAGAAGTGACCTTCCTCACTATCTGTAAGGCCAGGACCCTAAGTCAGGCTAACCCTAAGAGATAAACTTTCTTCTTTAAAATAGCTTGCCATTCTTGATTAAATAACTGTTCTTTTCAAATATGACACCCCTTGAGTGGCCATGGTTGTACAATCTAATTATATTCTGGTAAAAAGGTGGAGAGATTTGCATTAAGCAAATAACTATATTGCCATGAAAAGACTCAGTGAAAATTGATGATTTCTGAGGGATGAGTGAGAATCAGATACCATTTCAAAATGTTTTATTTCACTTTACAAAAGCAGAGTCTACTTATCAGTTAGTGATGATTGAGAAAGAAAAAGGACCTCTTAATATAAACATGAAAAATAGAACATTAACCAAATATTAAAAAAATTCCAAGCAACCAATCACAAGGAAATTTCTGTCATCGGTTCATTCGGTCTCTTCTTCTGCTGAATCGTGGGTCACCAGCCTGTTTCATGAAGGCTTCTGCTTCCAGACTAAGAAGAGTCCTGGAGATCCTGCCTCAGGCCAGTGGTAGGATCTGACAGCCTTTAAATGATGTCAGTTCAGAAACCTGTACCCAAGAGTCTTTACTTGGAAGAATCAATAGATCAAAGTACCTGCTGTAGTCGTTTCCACGAGGACCTAAGACTATAGGCAAAACCACTCACCTGTACCTTATAGTAGAGCCTTCAGGCCAGCATCAGAATACAATAAAAATTACCTGTAGATGACAAAGACTTAGTGATTAGTATCATCAATAATATCAGAATGCAGGAGCATAAACTCCCTATTGGAGTACAGTACATAGTTGTTTCACAAAGATTGGATCAGTGCATCCCCTGAGAGTAAGACAAACCTCCAGAGTCTTCTCAGAAGACACATACTGTCTGTAATATTTATACTAATAGCATTGTACATCAACAAACCCAAGAGAAGGCTTAATGTCTCTTCTAATTTGATGACTTTTCCCATTAGCTCTTGTGATAGCATTGAGCTAATTTAAGAGATATATAGTACATTAAAATAACTTAATTATTTCTAGTGTTTATCATTTTACGAGGTAAAAAATAAATCTTGGAGATTGCTCTGGGGTCTTTGTAAAATCTCAAACATAGTTTTAGGTGTAAAAGATATCCTGAAGTTTTTATTTTATTTTTTCTAAATATAGGAGCCGATCTTGGTAAGGCAAACTCAAGACAGCTGTCGGAGGAGATTTTGAGCACTTGATTTTGATTGGATCATAGGTGCCTGAGAACCAACTGCATGGTGACCTATTTAATCAAAGTGACAACAAAATGTTTTGAAATACACATAAAAGGTAATAAGCTCATAAAGAACCTCAGCTCTTTCACAGTGAGAAAACTTTGTTCTTTGTTTTTTTTTTTTAACAATCAAGGACATAATATAGTTAACATAATGCACAAAATGTTGTTCTGGTAGACACAAGTTCTCCGCTATGTAGACAGATTTTGCAAAAGGTAAAGAATTTTCTTTCATCTTGTAAACGAAGGTATTATGCAGTAAACTGATGAAACCAACCCATCAAAACTGAGCAACCTTAGCTAAAATTTTAACTTATGCCTTCTTTTCAGATTCAGTTGTTATAAACCGAATCAAATAAAATTTATTTTTTGGGTCTTGCCTTTTTCAAGCTCTTACATATTCTGGAAAGAACTGACTCACATGAGAATAAAACTACTCTTTTTCCTTAGAAAATAAAGGTACACACCCACTTGCATTTCTCCATCATCATTGCTTGTAGTATAGTCTCAGTCACGTATGTTAATTATAACTCCTGACCAGTGTGAAAATTTTCTATTCCACAGAGAAAACTAGAGAATATATGACTGAGAACCATCTGTCACTCTGTAGCTTTTTAGCAGAATGACATCGCTTGTGAGTATACTTAACACAGCTTTCTACTTGTATACTCATTTCTCTTATACCTTCTTAAGGTAGCACAAATGAACATATTCAATAACATGACCCAAAGATACAGACCCTTGTAGCATATAGAAATATGATGCTTAAAATTATACTTAGACATTAGTATTTCAGAATTCCATATCACTTAGAAAATATCTAGCTATCTAAGAATTCTCCATTAATTAGCTGAATTTAATATTAGTTTAAGGTTTTAAATTACCTGAAGACCTTGGAAATTATGTTTAAGCTGACACCATACAAAACATAATTACTATTGACATAAAAAGTTTGCTGGAATAATGATTCAATTTAGTTGAGCACAAATTACTTTTCATAATCTTTAACACAGTGTGGGAGTATTATTAGCTTATTTGATCATGAAACTGACATAATTTTAGGAAGTTCAGACTATGCTCTTTGTGAATGAGAAAATCAATCAACTAAAATAACATATATGCTTTTATGTAGTTAATACTAGTAAATGAGACAAAGGACATAGACTTCTTTTGAAAACCATAATTATTATACCAGTCCAATTTGCCAAACCTATATTTTAATTATGTAAACTTGAATCCTTAAAATGTTTCTGATCTAGCAACATAATTTTTAAGGGTAACTCTCTTAAATTATTAGAAATTCAATTTCATTATTCTGCAGGAGCTTTAAGAATATTTTATTTATATAAGTGTATATTTACCTCTATAAACAATCAGAAGGGAGTTCCTTTAGTTTAAGTGACATAACAACCTAAGTCATTAATACCCTGTGGAGAAAGGGGAAAAAATCCTACTAACACAATGAGAGGAAAATACTTTTCTCAACTACCCACACAGACACATAGACATGAAGACATGTAGAGGACTTACAGCTTCAGTTCTACTATATAAGTCTCAGGTCAAAAGTAAACACAGGCACACAAAAACTCTGTGGCCCACATCTCAAAGAGCTGTGCCTCATCCCAGAAATTCTTAATTAGAATTCAAAATAGACAAACAAACAAAAAGGACTGAAAATATGAATCCTTTGTTGTATGTCATCCAAGAGAGAATAGATCACTCTCCTCCATCTATAGAAATTAATAAACCATGGGTGATAGAACCAAATTTTCAATAGTTGACTCCAATGGGGAGTAAATTAGCTTCTGTGTGAACCACCTGTGTGAACCAGAAACAAAGACTAAACACAAAATCAAGGAAAAAGAAGAAAATAAAACACAACTTCAACAATGTTAAAATTCTATGGTCACTTGGAACTCAGACTGGAAGTCAAGCAAAAAACAACAACAAAAAACCCACACAGGCTTAAGCAGTCCAAGGCACATGCTTCTCCAGCAAGACTGCTTTCCAGGTAAATCCTGACATCTCAGCGGGACATCCAAGCTAGAAAAGAATAGTTTTCAAATGTAAACCCACGACTCTCCTAAGAACATAACATAAACACGTGTGAAGGATTTTATTTTCCTCTTCAATTAATGAGGGAACTCTGATATGTAAGCATCTGTGTCTAGAATGTTTAGCTGGATTAGTGAACCATGTCATTTTGCACAGCTTCCGCAAGTCATAGGCATGCAGATGTCAAAGCAGACATTGGTGAACCCATTCTCTAATCCTGTTGATGAAACACCATATCTGTCACATGCTCTCTATAACTTCTAAAGCAATTATATATGTTCCTTATTTAAAATTTGATTTTTATAATTGTTAAAGTACATTCAAAGTTTAGTTGGATAATCAAGCTGGACAATCATCGCCAGTGTCCTGAGTAGTACATCATTGTACAAGGAAGCAGAAATCGTGGGCTGTTTCCAGCACAGACAGTGACAAACAGCACTGCCCCCTCTAGCGATCCAGTATCTCATGCATAAAATGAAGGGTCAAGATGCATGCACTCTGAAGGCCTTTCCAGCTCCACGGTCAATGACAATGTTCTCAGTGAAAGGTCAGCAGGCCACTGCATTGTACTCAACTGGGGTGCTTGCACAATTAATAATTTTCTGGTGTGTTATTTCTACTAATAAGTAACTTGGCCTAAAATACCTTTTATGTGTGCTTAGGATATATTTTTCAATATCTGGAAGTCCAAAGTATTTCTGTCATAACTGTAAACAAACTTATCCTAAATGTATTAAAATGATCTTGGGTACTTTTTGTATATCCTACAAGCCCTTAAAATCTGAAGGCTAATCCAAATTGGCACGTTTTAGAATATTCAAGAAGACAAAGAACTACTTTTAACACCAGCTTTTAGATTTTATGAAGATTTTGATGAGCAGTAACAGTGTATAAACATTGACAAAACTTTGAAAGTTCCTTCTATAGAATATAAAATACTCAATATCTAAATCCATGTCAGGCATGGGAGATCAGTGTGTAACATTGGATGTTTTGTGCTTTTATATTTATATTATAATGTTTAAAATGCAAGTATAACATTTAAATATTGGTCAACTTGATTTTACAAAAGTAAATCCTAAATCACTAAGCTTTATTTGTTCATCTATTCTCATACTTTTTCAAACCATTATAAGGAATTCCTTATTGTATATTAAAAACTCTCTTACCCCCCCATCAAAATAATAATAATTTTCTGGCCCCTTCTACAGACATACTGAGTAGAATTTGGGTAAGATCCAGAAATTTGCATTTTAAATAATCTCCACATTATTCTTACCCAAACTGAAGTGTAAATTTTTTTTTTCCTGGGAGAAAAAAAACAGTTATGATTGAAAAATAGTTTTTCTGGTAAATGATACATTATTTAGTGCCTTCAAAGCAAAGGTCACCCATATTTAAACTTTTCTGGAATGACATTGAAAAGAAATTAGGTTGTCACTATTTTTAAGGTGGTAGAAAACAGGAATAGGAACATATATATCGATAATTACATTAAATGTAAATGGATTAAATGCTCCCACCAAAAGACACAGACCAGCTGAATGGATACAAAAACAAGACCCATATATATGCTGTCTACAAGAGACCCACTTCAGACCTAGGGACACATACAGACTGAAAGTGAGGGGATGGAAAAAGATATTCCCTGCAAATGGAAATCAAAAGAAAGCTTGAGTAGCAATTCTCATATCAGACAAAATAGACTTTAAAATAAAGACTATTACAAGAGACAAAGAAGGACACTACATAATGATCAAGGGATCGATCCAAGAAGAAAATATAACAATTGTAAATATTTATGCACCCAACATAGGAACACCTCAATACATAAGGCAAATACTAACAGCCATAAAAGGGGAAATCAACAGTAACACATTCATAGTAGGGGACTTTAACACCCCACTTTCACCAATGGACAGATCATCCAAAATGAAAATAAATAAGGAAACACAAGCTTTAAATGGTACATTAAACAAGCTGGACTTAATTGGTATTTATAGGACATTCCATTCAAAAGCAACAGAATACACTTTCTTCTGAAGTGCTCATGGAACATTCTCCAGGACAGATCACATCTTGGGTCACAAATCAAGCCTTGGTAAATTTAAGAAAATTGAAATTGTATCAAGTATCTTTTCTGACCACAACACTAAGAGACTAGATATCAATTACAGGAAAAGATCTGTAAGAAATACAAACACATGGAGGCTAAACAATACACTACTTAATAACAAAGTGATCACTGAAGAAATCAAAGAGAAAATCAAAAAATACCTAGAAAAAATGACAATAGAGACACGATGACTCAAAACCTATGGGATGCAGCAAAAGCAGTTCTAAGAGGGAAGTTTATAGCAATACAATCCTACATTAAGAAACAGGAAACATCTCGAATAAACAACCTAACCTTGCACCTAAAGCAATTAGGGAAAGAAGAACAAAAACCCCAAAGTTAGCAGAAGGAAAGAATTCATAAAAATCAGATCAGAAATAAATGAAAAAGAAATGAAGGAAACAACAGCAAAAATTAATAAAACTTAAAGCTGTTTTTTTGGGAAGGTAAAAAAAATTGATAAACCATTTGCCAGACTCATCAAGAAAAAAAGGGAGAAGACTCAAATCAATAGAATTAGAAATTAAAAAGGAGATGTTAACAACTGACACTGTAGAAATACAAAAGATCATGAGAGATTACTACAAGCAACACTATGACAATAAAATGGACAACCTGGAAGAAATGGTCAAATTCTTAGAAATGCACAACCTGCCAAGATTGAATCAGGAAGAAATAGAAAATATGAATAGACCAATCACAAGCATTGAAATTGAAATTGATTAAAAATCTTCAAACAGGGGCTTCCCTGGTGGCGCAGTGGTTGAGAGTCCACCTGCCAATGCAGGGGACACAGGTTCGTGCCCCAGTCAGGAAAGATCCCACATGCCACAAAATCAAGGAAAAAGAAGAGAATAAAATACAGCATCAACAACGTTAAAATTCTATGGTCACTTGGAACTCAGTAATGGCTAGCGGCTGGGCCTGTGAGCAATGGCCACTGAGCCTGCATGTCCGGAGTCTGTGCTCCGCAATGGGAGAGGCCACAACAGTGAGAGACCTGCGTACCAAAAAAAAAAAAAAAATCTTCCAACAAACAAAAGCCCAGGACCAGATGGCTTCACAGGTGAATTCTATCAAACATTTAGAGAAGAGGTAACACCTATCCTTCTCAAACTCTTCCAAAATATAGCAGAAGGAGGAACACTCCCAAACTCATTCTACGACCATCACCCTGATACCAAAACCAGACAAAGATGTCACAAAGAAAGAAAACTACAGGCCAATATCACTGATGAACATAGATGTAAAAATCCTCAACAAAATACTAGCAGACAGAATCCAACAGCACATTAAAAGGATCATAAACCATGACCAATGGGGATTATTCCAAGAATGTAAGGATTCTTCAATATACGCAAATCAATCAATGTGATACACCATATTAACAAATTGAAGGAGAAAAACTATACAATCATCTCAATAGATGCAGAGAAAGCTTTCAACAAAATTCAACACCCATTTATGATAAAAACCCTGCAGAAAGTAGGCATAGAGGGAACTTTCCTCAACATAATAAAGGCCATATATGACAAACCCACAGCCAACATCATCCTCAATGGTGAAAAACTGAAACCATTTCCACTAAGATCAGGAACAAGACAAGGTTGCCCACTTTCACCACTCTTATTCAACATAGTTTTGGAAGTTTTAGCCACAGTAATGAGAGAAGAAAAGGAAATAAAAAGAATCCAAATCAGAAAAGAAGAAGTAAAGCTTTCACTGTTGGCAGATGACATGATACTGTACATAGAGAATCCTAAGTATGCTACCAGAAAACTACTAGATCTAATCAATGAATTTGGTAAAGTAGCAGGATACAAAATTAATGCACAGAAATATCTGGCATTCCTATACACTAATGATGAAAAATCTGAAAGTGAAATTAAGAAAACACTCCCATTTACCATTGCAGCAAAAAGAATAAAATATCTAAGAGTAAACCTAGATAAGGAGACAATAGACCTGTATGCAGAAAATTATAAGACACTGATGAAAGAAATTAAAGATGACACAAATAGATGGAGAGATATACCATATTCTTGTATTGGAAGAATCAACATTGTGAAAATGACTCTACTACCCAAAGCAATCTACAGATTCAATGCAATCCCTATCAAACTATCACTGGCTTTTTTCAGAGAACTAGAACAAAAAATTTCACAATTTGTATGGAAACACAAAAGACCCCGAATAGCCAAAGCAATCTTGAGAAGAAAAAATGGAGCTGGTTGAATCAGCCTCCCTGACTTCAGCCTATCCTACAAAGCTACAGTAATCAAGAAAGTATTGTACGGGCACAAAAACAGAAAGATAGATCAATAGAACAGGATAGAAAGCCCAGAGATAAACCCATGCACATATGGTCACCTTATATTTGATAAGGAGACAAGAATGTACAGTGGAGAAAGGACAGCCTCTTCAATAAGTGGTGCTGGGAAAACTGGACAGGTACACGTAAAAGTATGAGATTAGAACACTCCCTAACACCATACACAAAAATAAGCTCAAAATGGATTAAAGACCTAAATGTAAGGCCAGACACTATCAAACTATTATAAGAAAACATAGGCAGAACACCCTATGACATAAATCACAGCAAGATCCTTTTTGACCCACCTCCGAGAGAAATGGAAATAAAAATAAACAAATGGGACCTAGTGAAACTTAAAAGCTTTTGCACAGCAAAGGAAACCATAAACAAGACCAAAAGACAACCCTCAGAATGTTAGAAAATATTTGCAAATGAAGCAGTTGACAAAGGATGAATCTCCAAAACTTACAAGCAGCTCATGCAGCTCAATAACAAAAAAACAAACAACCCAATCCAAAATGCGCAGAAGACCTAAATAAACATTTCTCCAACGAAGGTATACAGATTTCCAACAAACACATGAAAGAATGCTCAACATCATTAATCATTAGAGAAATGCAAATCAAAACTACAATGAGATATCATCTCACACCGGTCAGAATGGCCATCGTCAAAAAATCTACAAACAATAAATGCTAGAGAGGTTGTGGAGAAAAGGCACTCTTGCACTGCTGGTGGGAATGTGAATTGGTACAGCCACTATGGAGAACAGCATGGAGGTTCCTTAAAAAACTACAAATAGAACTACCATATGACACAGCAATCCCACTAATGGGCATATACTCTGAGAAAACCATAATTCAAAAAGAGTCGTGTACCAAAATGTTCATTGCAGCTCTATTTACAATAGCCAGGAGATGGAAGCAACCTAAGTATCCATAATTGGATGAATGGATAAAGGTGCGTCACATATATACAATGGAATATTACTCAGCCATAAAAAGAAATGAAATTGAGTTATTTGTAGTGAGGTGGATGGATCTAGAATCTGTCATACAGAGTGAAGTAAGTCAGAAAGAGAAAGACAAATACCGTATGCTAACACATATATATATGGAATCTAAGAAAAAAAGAATGTCATGAAAAACCTAGGGGTAAGATAGGAATAAAGGCACAGACCTACTAGAGAATGGACTTGAGGATATGGGGAGGGGGAAAGGTAAGCTGTGACAAAGTGATAGAGTGGCATGGACATATATACACTACAAAACGTAAAATAGATAGCTAGTGGGAAGCAGCTGCATAGCATAGGGAGATCAGCTTGGTGCTTTGTGACCACCTAGAGGGGTGGGATAGGGAGGGTGGGAGGGAGAGAGATGCAAAAGTTATGGGAACATATGTAGATGTATAACTGATTCACTTTGTTATACATCAGAAACTAAGACACCATTGTAAGGCAATTATACTCCAATAAAAGTGTTAAAAAAATAATAAAAGTGGTAGTTTACCACGGTTCATTATACCTGGCATAAGATTTAGAGTGCATACTCAGCTTCACCAGAGTGCAGCTGTAAACCAACGTTCAGTTCCCTTTACTCATTTCTATTGCCTTTTACTTCCTTCTTTCTTATAAATGGTTTAAAGAAAATTAATGGAACCAAAAGGTGAATCGTTGAAAAAAATCAATAAACTCAATAAACCTTTCACAATACTGACACAAAAGAAAGAAGACACAAATTATCAATACCAGAAATGAAAGAGGAGTCATCACTCTTGAACCCACAGGCATTAAAATTAACAAAAGAATACTGTGAATAATTCTATGTCCACAAATTTTATAACTTAGATGAAATGTTTTTCAAGAACAATTCCTTAAAAAACAAAAACTACCAAAACTTATATGAGAAGTTTTTTAAATAGGCTTATATTTATTGAAGAAATTAAATTAATAATTAATAACCTTCCAAAATAGAAAGCACCAGACCCAGATGTGTTCACTGGTGAATGCTACCAAACACTTAAGGAAGAAATAATACCAATTCTCTACAAACTCTTCTAGAAGATAGAAGTAGAGGAAACAGTATCTAACTCATGCTATGAGGGCAGCATTACAATGATGTCAAAACCAGACAAAGACATTACAAGAAAGGAAAACTACAGACTAATATCTCTCATGGACACAGACTTTAAAATCCTCAAAAATATTAGAAAATAAAATCCAACAATGTATAAAAATAATTATACATTAAAATGAAGTGGGAAATGTTTTAGGAAACATGCAAAGCTGTTTCAACATTCCATCCTTGTAATTCATCATGTCAACAAGTTAAAGAAGAAAAATAATATAATCATGTCAATTGATGCAAAAAGCATTAAGAAAATTCAGCACCCAGTCATGGCAAAAACTCTCAGCACACTGAAAAAAGACAGGAACTGTCTCAACTTTATCTAAAACATCTCCAAAAACCAGTAGCTAACTTCATATAGAGACTAGATGCTTTCCTATTTTTAAAAAATTTTTATGGAGTATAGTTGATTTACAATGTTGTGTTAGTACCAGGTGTACAGCAAAGTGAATCAGTTATATATATACATATATCCACTCTTCTTTAGATTCTTTTCCCATATAGGGACCATTACAGAGTATTAAGCAGAGTTCCCTGTGCTATACAGTAGGTCTTTATTAGTTATCAATTTTCTACATAGTACGGTGTACATGTCAATCCCAACCTCCCATTTTATCCCTCCCCCATCCCTTACCCCCTGGTAACCATAAGTTTATTTTCTACATCTGTAACTCTATTTCTGTTTTGTAGATAAGTTTATCTGTACCCCCTTTTTAGTTTCCGCATATAAGTGTTATCATAAGATATTGATATTTGTCTTTCTGATTTACTTCACTCAGTATGATAATCTCTAGGTCCATCCATGTTGCTGCAAATGGTATTATTTCATACTTTTTTATGGCTGAGTAATATTTCATTGTATATATGTAGCACATCTTCTTTATCCATTCCTCTGTTGATGGACATTTAGGTTGCTTCCATGTCCTGGCTATTGTAAATAGTGCTGCAATGAACACTGGGGTGCATGTATCTTTTTGAATTACAGTTTTCTCCAGATATATGCCCAGGAGTGGGATTTCTGGATCATATGGTAGCTCTATTTTTAATTTTCTAAGGAACCCCCATACTGTTCTCCATAGTGGCTGTACAAATTTACATTCCCACCAACAGTATAGGAGGGTTCCTTTTTCTCCACATCCTCTCCAGCATTTATTGTTTGTAGATTTTTTGATGATGGCCATTCTGACTGGTGTGAGGTGATACCTCATTGTAGTTTTGATTTGCATTTCTCTAATAATTAGTGATGTTGAGCATCTTTTCATGTGCTTTTTGGCCACCTGTATGTCTTATTTAGAGAAATGTCTATTTAGATCTTCCACCCATTATTGGATTGGATTGTTTGTTTTGTTGATATTGAGCTGCATGAGCTGTTTGTATATTTTGGAGATTAATCCCTTGTCAGTTGCTTCACTTGCAAATATTTTCTTCCATTCTGAGTGCTGTCTTTTCATTTTTTTTATGGTTTCCTTTGCTGTGCAAAAATTTTAAGTCTAATTAGGTCCCATTTGTTTATTTTGTTTTTATTTTCATTACTCTAAGAGGTGGATTGAAAAAGATCTTGCTGCAATTTATGTCAAAGAGTGTTCTGCCTATGTTTTCCTTTAAGAGTTTTTTTCTTTTTTTTTCAGTATGTGGGCCTCTCACTGTTGTGGCCTCTCCTGTTGCAGAGCACAGGCTCTGGACACACAGACTCAGTGGCCATGGCTCACGGGCCCAGCTGCTCTGCGGCATGTGGGATCTTCCCGGACAGGGGCAGGAAACTGTATCCCCTTCATCAGCAGGCAGACTCTCAACCACTGTGCCACCAGGGAAGCTCTAAGAGTTTTATAGTTAGATACTTTCCTCTTAAGCTGGGAAAAAGGCAAGATGTTCTCTCTCACCAGTCTTATAAGATGTCATTCGAGAAATTCTAAGTAGTGCAATAAGACAAGAAAAATATATAAAATTATACAGATTGGACAAGAAGAAATAAAACCACCTTTATTAGTAGATGATATGACTATCTATGCAGAAGATTCCAAAGAATCTACAAAATAACTTCTGGAACCAATAAGAGAGTATAACAAAATCAAAGGACAGAAGGTTAACACACAAAAGGCAATGGCTTCTTTATAAATGGTTTATCTTTCATTATGGAAAAATGTTAACCCAAATAAATTAACATTGCCACTCTGAGAAGGTTGTGGCCAAATTGAGGAGAAAATACACCTTCACCTGAGGAATTAATAATCTTCTGAAAGACTAGCACAACATATGCTTTTTAAAATTACTTTATATTCATTTTAGACTTTCTCTGGAGTTGGATGAGAGAAAGGATTCTAGTTAAGAGTCAGATATTAACTGGTAAGTGACCTAAATCAAGAAGATGGTCTTGATTGATGTACTTTAATAACAGAAAGAAAAACCTCTATAGTTTGATGAAGGAAAATGGGGATTTATCCTTCCTTTATACAAATGATAAAATGGAAGACCTAAATCTCTATGCTACTTCAAAGGTTCAGAAGGATAGAGAAAATTGTGTTAATACATTTGCAAAATAATTTTGATAATTTTCTTCTTTCCTATGCATTTAGTTTAAACAAGGGCTATTTATCATTTTCTCTAAACTCTATCTGCCTTTTGAAATTTATTTTACATAGATGTTTAGTACCTTTGCTCAGTTATTCAGTGGGTTATGACTCTCTGTGCCTGTTCTCTGATGATGTGTGTGTGTCATCAAACACAAGAACTGAGACAGTAGTTATTACTCTGTTACTCAACAGCCCAGTAATCACTGCAATAAAACCAAGCATAAATGTTCAGACCACATCTGGACATTTAGTTTGGCTCCAGACAGTTTTCATTCATGAAGCCTACTTTACCCAGCTTTTTGTGGAGCTCCACTGAACAGTTTTCCAGAACCCTGATATCTAACAAAATCCCCAAATCCTGGAGCTAGTCCCATGTACTTCTCTGAAGAGATGCAGCAATAGGAGCCTGGAGGATTTTAAGGGATACTGTCTTTAGGCTGGTGCATGTGAGTCCCCTCGAGCCTTGCACTACCCACCATGATTTTCCTGAATGCTCAGAGCCCTCAAAGAGCCAGAAGAGTTCTCCAAAGCACCACATCCCTCTCTTCTATTTTGAGACTGTGAGACCCTTTCTTCAGCCTCACGTTGCTAATGATAGAAGAATATCCTGTCTAAATTCCTTCCACACTTACCGAGCAAGCTGAAGCTGCCAAGGGTGGATCTCTAGCCTACCCAGCACTCCTTTCACTGTTCCCACCCCTGCCTACACAGACCACAAAATAAAAGAACCCTAAGAAGCAAAATATCTATTGAAAGGAATTTCTACACATAAAGGCACAAAACAAAATATTGTACCTCTTATTCTTTCAGAAGAGCCAAAGGACCCCAATCTTGGATTATTACGATTACTAAAACCTAGTTTATATCACCAGCTTCACAGAGGATAAAAATATATTAGATTTCACAGCATTTCCAATTAAATTATATCGTTGGTAATGCATCTTACCCGACCCAAAACAAAGACACCATTTGTGTTACTACCTGCGTAAGTGTGTGTGTACGTTGCAACACAGAGCTAGTATGTTGTCCTGGGAACTTTGGCTTTTCCAAATAAGGTTTCTGTGTGAAAGTTCGCAATGATCTGAATCTTTTCCTTTCGTTCCTCATTTTTAAAAGATAGCATAAAACCTGCTAACAAATCTGGGCTTGACACCTACTTGGTAGAATTCAGAAAGGAAAGGGTGACAAACTTCAAACTTCACACCACTTGGGAAGAGGATCTCTTTCAAAAACACCCTTCTGGCCATTGAGAATGATTTGCAATTTGTAAGAGTTCCTTGTCTCTAACCTTATGCTGGAAATATTTCCTCTGGGATGAGAAACTTTGCCTAAATTGGAAACAGAAAGAATTCTCTTTGGGGAATTCCTATCAGAAAGAAAGAAAAAACATGTCCCAATGCCATTTCTCAATGGAATTCTCTTCTACAAATGCATGCCAAGATAATAAAAGATAATATACCAGAAAGCCTCTTTATACACTGCCACTTCAGAGGAAAATATATGTGGATTTGTGATAACAGAAGGTAGCCGCTGAAGCACGAGTTTAAATTCACTTTTACTCTTCCTCAATAATGCCCATATCAAAACCTTGTTTAAGCTTAACCTTTGGAGAATTAGTTTTGTAGGATTTAAAATAAACTGAAGAAGTAGAATTGAGAAAGTCACAAAACGAGGGTGTTAGAAATATTATGTATGAGAGAAAACAGCAATGCCAGCATTCATTCCATGACTCCATGAATCCCAACGAAAATCTAGAAAAAGAAACAATCAGAAGGGATTGTCTATAAGTGCACCAGATGTGCACCAACATCTGAAATCCTGCTCTGCCAAGGGGCAGAGAGGGGAGGAAAGTGAGAATCAGGGGAACAAAGGGAATCACAGGAAGAGAGATAGTACGGGGAGCCCGGGGTACAACAGAGAATTAAATCCATCAAAACCACAGTGATGGGACATTGGACTCTGCCAGGAACAAAGGAGTAGGAAATAAACATGAAACAGATGATTTTCTAATGAACTGCTGTGTGCTCCTAACCAATCTAGAGTGGCATTGTTTAGCTAGTAAAACAATATGGAAAATAAAAATGAATGTTTGTAGAAATTCGAAAAGGAAAATAATGTAACAATCTAATTATTTCACAATTTAGGGAGGATAAAAGAGAGGACACAAAAGATTGAAGGGAAAATCGAAATGACCTCCTAGCCTTTATCCTCCCTAGACTTCCACAGGGATGCTACTCAAAAATAAATTAAAAGGTCATGTGTTTAACAGTCAGACTGCAAAAGGATAACAAGGGGCCCTGGGAGAAGAGGGGTGATAGTCTATGGGAGACAAAGTTGGGTTTTGAAATGCAAAATTCATCATTATTTTACCCTAATTCTGGGAAGGATTATAAATCACTTATGCATCTGAAATCCTCATAAAAGTGTGGCAATTACTTTTTGCCCCCTGTTAGGACTTACTTCTCATATTTGTTCCAACATTTTTCATTGCTTTTTAGGAAAACACTTAGTTCTATAGAAATTTCAAAGGTCACCTTTGAAAGTATCTTTCAGATTAAAATGCCCTGATAGGATTGGGGTTTTTAAGGTTAAAATAACTTCTGGCTAGCCTTTTTGAGCTGCTCCCAGCATCTTATTTAAACACAGGTTTTAAATATTAATTAAATACAGGTATTAAATACAGGTATTTATTAAATACAGGTATGTAAAGACCACCTGTAAAGACAAAATTCGCACTTCCAACAAAACTAAGACGCATAGTCAGTCAGCTTATCACTTGGGTCCAGGAAGAATTTCTGATAAGGAAAAGACAAATTTAAGAATTAGAAAGTATTTACTAATGTGTGTGTTCATTGTCAACCTCAAAGAAGACTACCTTGGTTGAATGGGTCTCATAACCCCTTATAAGGCTGTGATCATGGATCCATTATCCCTGATCAGTGACCCCCTCCAGGTCATTCACACCATCTCTGTCCTAACTCAGAGAAGCATCTCTATGGGGAACAATTTCTCCTGATGTATCAGACAAGAGCAGATGGCCCAGGACCAAGTGATCCCAGTTTTAGAAGCCAGACATAAAGAAAGAACCAGAGATTTCAACTGAGATTTATGCATAAAAAATTTTTATGGCATCTTTTAAAAATTCAGTTAAGAAAGGAGCACCCCCCTGAATGGCCACTAGCAAGGGAAAGGTTAAATAAATCATGATATAGCCATGAGCTTACTTATAAAAACTGTGTCTGGGGAAAATTTAATAACATGGGAACATGCTCACAATACAATATCAAGTGATGAAAAGTAGAATATAAAATTTATTTATAGCATGAAGCTAAATAGGTTAAAATAACATACATACACAAACATGTCTAGAGAAAGGCTAAAAGTTCACATATAAATGAGTTAACAGTGGTTGTCTCTGGGTGGCAGAAACACAACATTAATTTTACTCTTCATACCACTAACTTTTCCCTACAATGAGTATATGTAGCTTTTAAAATAATAAAAATAGTATATAATTAATTTAAATAAAAAATAAGTGAAGTGTTGGTCGTGAGGCTTAAAACAGCATTGAACTTTGACTATCACTTTTTCTTATATTAACACAAACAAATTTATTGCTTTTTTATGAATCTCAGATAATATATGCCCCCTCAGTTGAGATGGAATTAAGTGGAATAATTTAATTAAAATCACATATTTTAAGTGCCAAATACAACTGTAGCACAAAGTAAGTATGGATAAAGGCTAGCCAAACCTGCACACATACAACAGAAGTAGTCAGTGATGTATCAAAAAAAAAAAATAGCCCATTCCCGATCAATATTTCAACTGCTACTTCTCCACAGACGTGGGAATATCACACCCACACTTGATTTTTAGGGTCCCACCATTTGGGAGGGGCTTCCAGATGCAGGAAACAACCCATCCTTTGCTGGATTGACAGATGGCATGGAAAGCTTTGAAGAGCCCCTTCATCATGGTGGCAGAAACATGACAGCAAGACATACAGAGATGAAAATAATGGAAGACCTAATACAAGAATAAATGATCCAGTACCTAATTCTACAGCAAGTCCTCACATCAGTGCTCCCAGAATAAATTTACAGCATATCGTTAAAACTGTGTTTTCATGTCCCACAAGGACATAGACTAGATTACACTAAGACAAAAGCACCAGTGTGTCAAATACACAGATAGGTGGCCTAAGGCAATGAGAAATACGTTTTCATCTCATTCTATTAATATTTTATCTGAATTGCCTTTCTTGTTTTCTGGTGCTCTGTGATCACATGCGGATGAGTTATTCACAGCTAGGATGCTACTTGGTCTTTCAGATTTATTCTTCATCATCTCCAAATAAAATAGTTAAGCTTTATACAGGAATACAGCACAAAAGCCAAAGATCTTATAATGCATTTTTTAGAGTAAATCATTATCATCCATCTAGAAAAGGAACATAGTGGAATATTTCAATTTCGTTGGTGAAAACCTTCAAGAATCCTAGATAAACCTGACTATGTAGGTGTTCAATATTTTTAATGCAAAAAGGTGTTAAATAAATGTTTACAAATGCTTACTTTAGATTCAAAATCAGTTACTGTGTGAGACCAAACGTGGGAAAGAGTGGTTGAGAATGTTTTACTTTTTAATTTTACTCTTTTTAAAAAAAAATTTGAAGCTGGCTGAAGATCAGACTAAGACAGACTTCAGGCCCTCCTTCTTGGGGATTTCCTTATGGAAAAAAAAACAGAGATGTTGAAAGAAGGCAGGACGCAAAACAATTAACATAAAACAGCCCATGATGTAGGATTTCCCATATTGCAGCTCTACATGGTCCAGTTCTCAATCCCCCAAAGGATCCCAGGAGCCACCTTGGTTGGACAAGTCTCATAACCCCTGATAAGGCTGTGATCACAGATCCATATCCATCCCCCAGCCTGTGGTGTCCCCATACACAACCATCAGCCAAATACAAAATCAGGCTGGTGTTCCCAATGTGGGCTAGACCTTGGACCACTGTGTTGATACATTTATCTGGGTAAGCCTGAGTTTCTCTTCTGTCCCAGCAAATCCTGTCTTAGAGGGTTGACTCAGATCAAGGGTCACTCCTTGTCTGTTCCCAAATTCAGGAAATAGCCAGGGAAGGAATGCCATGAGTTCAGCTGAAGAAGTGCACAATATCGGCAGAGGTTAAAACACAGAGAGAGAGATGGTTAGCAAGTCCTTGGGGTGGGGTGGTTAGTTACAGTCTGGTCAGAGCTGAGAGCTCACAGAACCCCGCCTTGGTTTCCTCCCACATCCCTGGCTACTCCCCCTTAGTCTTTCACTGAAATCCCCTCTCGTTGACACTGAGGCTGGAGAGTCCCAGACTCAATCCCCGTCTTCTTTCTCTTTCATATACAGTCTCCTCCTTTCCATGGGTCCATCTGTACATCTATACATCCATCTATACATCTATACATGATCTATACATCCGTCTCTCCAGCCTCAGCCTCTCCACAGCTTCAATGAACGTATCCGACTCCCTATGTCACATATCCACAGAAGTTTCTGGAAGGCATGCATACCTTATCATATTCAAAGCTTATTATTTTCTCCCCCCAACTTGCTCCTTTCATTGTTCTTCCCATCTTGGCAAATGGTATTATTCACCCACAGAGTCACCCAGACCTCAAATCTAGAAGCCATCCTTCATTCTCTCTCTGCAGTTCATGTGTAATTCATATCTGCCAGTTCCATCTCAAAAATATATCCTGATCCTGCTCTCTCCTCACCAATTCTCCTACTTCTTCCCGCGTCTGAGCCATCCAGATCTCTTGCCCAACAGATGCAGCATCGCACCTGGCTCTGAGCCTCACATCTAGACCCAGACCACCAGGGCTTGACTCTTACCTCTGCCCCTTATTGGCTGGGTTAAATCTGTGCCTTCATTTCCACAGCTGTAAAATGGGGGAAATAATATTTCCCAGTCTCCTGGGGTTGCTGAGGGGCACATAGTGAACACCATCTCACAGGGTCTTGGTCTTCAATAGACCTCCTGACCGGTCTCTCTTCTTCTACTGTCGTCCCCTCACAGCCCACCTCCTTGGCGGCAGCCAGGGTAAACCAACATAAACAGATCACATGGCTCCCTCACTTCCACATCATCCTGCATTGGCTTCCACTTTTTATTAGAATCAAATCCACCCTCTTTCCTGGGGCGCACGAGCATGATCTCTCTCCTGCACCATCTCTGACTGCATCTGCTACCAGGACCCTCTTGGTTCAATACCATCCAACACGTCCATCCATCCTTGTGTTTCCCGCACACACCAGTTACATTCTTCCTAGGAGCCAGTGTACTCTCTCTATCTGGAATGTTCCACCTGCAGTCTCCACTGGGCTGGCTTCTACACGACTCAACCCAGATGTCACTTGCTCAGAGGATTTGCCTTGACTGTCTTATTCTGCCCCTGTCCCAGCCACTCTCCCTATGTCACTGCTATGTTGTGTTGCATTCACGACACTCACCATCCCTCTCTCTCCTCCCTAAAGGTCCCAGCTTTGAATCTCATGTCCCCAGACTATATTACCCACTAACCCTAATGAGGCTGCCAACTCTCTCTCTCATTTCTAGCAGGTATGATTTCCTAAGTCAGTGTCACTCTCCCGATGCCACTCTCCTTTATTCTGGGCAATTTCAATACATCTATAATCCAGCCTGTGGACTCTTGCTTAGTTCCTTGAATTCCTCTCTTCCACAATGCCTGAGCCCTTTCACCTTTCCTCCCTCTCTCTCTCCTTACTCAGCTCCCATTCCTCAGGTGATCATCACAATTTTTCTTTGCCCATATCCTTGACTCTCTTGGCTTCATGCATTGTCATCCTTGCATGGCAAAACCACTACCTGGAAATCCTTCTCTGTCAATTGAATGTAGCTGGAGAAAAACACATGCTGACTGATCTCATTTGAAATTCATGATGAATAACCTCGGGTGGACCTTTAGTAATGTCAAGCATATGATCTATTGACCCTGGTTTACTCACTTTCCCATTTCTCCTGAATGACTGCTTCACCAGCTTTTCCTCTTTCCTCAAATTCCCAAAACCTTATCTACTCTCCCCACTTTCAGCTAGTGACCTGGCTTTCTACTTGACTAGGAAACTGGAAGCACTCTGAGGAAGATGTTCAGACTGTCCCCACGCCATCTCTCTTCTTCCAAGCATCTGTGTTTACATATTCTGCCTTCCATCTGCTCACCAAAGTCCGTGGTTCTCAGAGTGTGGCTCTGGACCAGCAGCATCAGGGGCTCTGGGAACTTGCAAGAAATGCAGATTCACAGGCCACATCACAGAACTCTGTTTGAACAAGTCCTTGGGGAATTCTGATGCAGGTGCAAGGTTGACAAACACTGCTTGAGAGAAACCCACGATTAACTACATCAAAGGTCAACCTTTTGTGTTTCCCATCCCCTCTGCCCTACTCAAGGGTGTTGCTCTAGCAAGGCCCCCTTTCTCTCCTAAATACATTATGGATCTCCCCCATTTCTCTGAGATCATCCCCATCAGCATAGAAACCTGCTATGAATCATCTCATCTTACCGAAAAAAATTATTTGACCCTCAGACAGAAGCTGATGCTGCTGTCTTGAGGCAGAATTCCTTCTTCTGTAGAAAACTTCAGTTTCGCCCTTCAGGCCTTCAACTGATTGGGTGAGGTCCACCCACATTGTTGAGGGTAATCTCCTCGACTTAAGGTCAACAGATTTGACCACATCTACATCTAACTATGTGTATAAAATACTTTCAGAGCAATACCTAGATTAGTGTTTGATTAAATTACAGGGTACTATAGCCTAGCCAAGTGGACACATACAACTAACCATCCATGTGCTGTGACTCCCCAAATCCATATTTTAGTCTAGGCCACTTTCCTGAATCGCAGACTTGTGTATCTGCCAGCTCAATATCTTCACTTGGAGACCCAACGCAATCTTCAAAGTTGAACATTATTGCCAAATTCTCCATCTCACTTGGTGGCAATTCATCCATCCAGCCCCCCATTCTTAAACCTCTGAGTCATTCTTAAGGTTTCCCTTTCACACCCCTCAAGCAAATCTTGTTAAAGCTCCCTTTCTCACAGCCTCCTCTGAGACCACCTTGGCCCCCAGCACCGTCACCTCTGGCCTGGATGCTGTAATCGCCTCTGAAATGCTTCCACCCTTGTTCCCTAATCTCAACAGCAACCTGAGTGATCCTCTTCATATGTAACCTGAAACATGCCATTTCTTTGCTCTGGACCACACTCCATCTCCACCTTGTGCTCAGAATAAAAGGCAAATCCTCACCACAGTCCACCAGCCCTACAGGATCTGCTCACTTTCCCTCACTGACCAGACTTTCTGCTCTGCCCTTTATGTGGACCTCTCTGACCACACTGGTCCCTGGTGCTCCTTAGATACAGCAGACAATCTCCAGGACCTTGACCCCAGAACATTCTCTCTGCCTGGGATGCTCTTCCTCGGATACCCACATGCTCACTCCCTCCTCCTTCAAGTATTTACTTGCATCTCACTTCTCATCAAGGCCTCCTGAGCCTGTGATTCCAACCTGCACACCTGTCCACTCCAGTGCTCTGACCATCCTCATCCTGCTGACTCTCCCTTGGGTTCATAACCTCCTCATTACATTTATTTCACTCCTCACCTGCATGGTCTAGCCCTTCCTCTAGAATGCAGCCTTTCTGTTCCTTACATGACATCTCCCATATGCACAGAGGGCACCTGGCACGTGTGGAAGGAATAAGCCGTCTTATGAATGTATCTTCTCGATGCGTTTTTGCCTTATTTCTCTCCTGCACTAGAGTAGAAGCCCCTTGAGGACAAGAACTTGCCTCTCATTCAAGTGCCTTGAACAGTCCCTGGCACAGGGCAGGCGTCCATCTTTAGAGGGTGCTGGGAGCTTGTCTTAGTCCATCAGGCAGGTATAACAAAATACTTTCAAACATACTATAAATCACAAAATCCATTCTGCACAGTTCTGAAGGCTGAATGTTTGAGATCAGGGCACCAGTGTGGTTGGGTAGGGGTCCTCTTTCAGGTCACAGACTTTCCTTGTGTCTTCATGGGGCAGAAAGGGTTCTCTTTTATGAGGCATTAATCCCATTCCTGTGGCTCCAACCTCATGAATTAAGCATCTCCCAAAGTCCCTACCTCATAATACCATGACTTGGGGGTTAGGACTTCAACATACCAATTATAGGGGGACACAAACAATCAGACCATGGCCGAGCTCCTCTGACTAATGACGGTCTTCAGGGATGAAAGACAGGCCAGTTCCTGTGAGTTGCACTAACTCATCATCCTCTTGCCCAGGTGCAGTGGGCTGGGCTTGCTGGCTTCTGGAAGGTTTGGAAATGAGCACTACTTTTAACAACACAATATCCAGTTTACAGACATCCCCCACTCTGCTCTTTCCCCTGCAAAATCAGGTGCTCAATATCGTAGAGCATCACTTCTATGTGGAGTCTAGAAAAATGGTACAGATGAGCTTATTTGCAAAGCAGAAATAGAGTCACAGAGGTAGAGAACAAACTTATGGTTACCAAGGAGGGAAGTCAGGGTGGGATGAATTGGGAGATGGGGATCGACATATATACACTACTATGTGTAAAATAGATAACTAATGCGAACGTACTGTATAGCACAGGGAACTCTACTCAGTGATCTGTGGTGACCTAAATGGGAAAGGAATCTAAAAAAGAGTGGAACTGATTCACTTTGCTGCACAGCAGAAACTAACACAACATTGTAAAGCAACTATACTCTAATTTAAAAAAAAAACAAAACAGATGCCCATATTAAGCTGATTTCTCCTGGGTGGGCATCCTGATGGGGTAGGAGAGGTCCCACCCACACAATACGTCCTGATCTTGCTGAAACTGACCTGAAAATTTGAGCCTCAGAGCAGGTCAAAGAGAGGCCCCCAGAACCCAGCCAGGCATCCCTTTAGAACCCTGGATCTATCAGCTGCTCCATCTCCAGGCATCGGAGACCTGTCTTCCCATCACTCAAGAGCACATTAGCCAGAGACTAAAAGGTATGCGTATTAGAACTCGCATCTACCTCATCCGTGACTTCAAAACACTTTTAAAGGCAATAGCTTTTTCTTTTCCTTCTAATGCTGGAACTAAATGTTGTGTTGTCAAGGAAAAGGATTCCTACTTATAAAAAACATCCTTTGGGGAAAGGGGGAATGATTTTTATCTGGAAACCGATGGGGCAAAAGGGATAACAATTGACACGCTGCAACCAAAACCAGGAAAACTCTTCTGAATGAGGAGAGCTGGGGAAGGGCAGAAACTCCTGAACAAGAAGACAGAGTTGTGGCTCTTGGGTGGGTGTTGCTGGAGCTGACAAAGAGCGGGCGTCCGTGCGGTTTGCAGACGGTCCTCTCCTCCCGATGGCTGTGTAAGGGGCTTGTCTCCAGCCTCCATCAAATTGCTGCAGCCCCACTGCCTTCCCCTCTCTTCCCTCGATTGGCTTCTGAGTATGTCATTAACTTTTAAATCTGGCCGTTTAAATGCTTGCATAGCCTGACTCCCCTTCACCTAGAAGAATCATTACAACCTGTGTCTCTCCTCATACACGTGAACCATCTCACTCAGGCATGTGGAAGGATCATCTCAATGATTCTACTTTAACTCCTTAGCTATTAAGAAAAGCAGTAATGTCAACAGGCTCAACTGGCCCTCGAAACAAGAGCTGCTCCCAAGAGCATCTGGTTAGCTTAGCTGATGCAAAGGCCTGGCTGGCCCGGGGGACACCCCAGCCAGAGTCGTCATCCGGAGACCAGATGGCCTCGAGACTGTGTCCACCTGAACTCCACTGGGGCCAGAGGTGGGGTTCTACTTAGTCACATTTGGACCTGCCCTGCCCCTGTCCTTCTTCATGTCTCACCTGAACTCCTCAAGCCCATGTCCTCTTCTTTGCATGACCATTTCCTGAATAGGCTTTCGGGTCTGATTTCCTCTAGAATAAAAGTATTCTATACCTTTTTAAAGGAATAAGATTATTCCATGTTTTCTTTTTTTTTCTTTTGGTTATTTCTAGAGCTTTAAAATGTAAACGTAAAACACCAAAACTATGTTATCATCTCAGAAAGGCCAGAATGTTGTGAAATATACAGTAGCCAAAATGAGTCTCAGTTCACAAGCTCATATTTCAGAAGAAACCACACGCAGTCAAGGAGGTAATGATCGTGACACCTTCAGAACGAACGGGTACTTGCTCAGCACTGGAGTGTCCGGGAGTCTTGGGGTTGTGTCATCCAGGGGTCACGATCTAGCCCCTGGGAGCCGAGCTGCCTGCATTCAAACCCCATCCTCTTGTTAGCTCTGTGACCTTGGGCAAGTGGCTTCACCTCTCTCTGCTTCAGTTTTACATCAGTAAAATGAGGGTGGCAACAGTAGCTAGGGCATTAGGAAGTGGTGAGGTTTAAATAAGTTAATTAACATAAAGAACAAAGTATGGTACTGAACATCTTGTACCATAGAAAGCTCTACTATGATCATTCATTCTTAATTTTATATAAATAAATATAATTTTGATTCTGAGAATCCATCTAACCAGACTAGCAGGAAACTTACTTCTGGTCTTCAGGGGTTCCTCTGGGGAAGGGAGAGCCTCTGAGCCCCTGGGACGTCAGCAGGCCCAGGTCTGTCCGCACAGACCCCTGCCAGGCCCTGTGATTTCTAGCAGGTCCTGGGCTCCTGGGCCAGGCTTGGACCACAGCACTCTGCCCAGGTCTCCCAAGAGTCCACATGCCAGGACACACCTCAGGCACAGGTATTCCCAGCATCTGGTACAAGGTCTGGAGTGTGCCCTGCACTCAACAAGGCAAAGAAGAAATGACAACAGTCAGGCAGTAGGAATAGGACGGGGTCCCAGCCTTCTACTTAAGCATCGGTGAAAAGGATCCCTCCCCAAATCCCCAACCTGCCCTTGAGGACCCAACTGGAGCAGAAAGGCCCACAGTTCACTTTACAGGACATGAAATGCAGCCATATTTTCAGAGTACAGATAAAACTTAATCTTGGATATTGTAGCAGAAACTTGAATGACATGGAAAGATGTTCACAATATTTTGTTAAATGAAAAAGGTCAGGTTATAAAACAGAATCAAGAATTGTGTCTGTATGAATTTTCCAGGGCTGCTGTAACCAAGTGCCACAAACTTTGTGGCTGAAAACAAGAGAAATTTATTCTCTCATAGTTCTGGAGGCCAGAAGTCCCAAATCAAGGTGTGAGCTGGGCCATGCTCCCTCTGAAGACTCTAAGGGAGGACACTTCCTCGCCCCCACCCCGCCAGCTTCTGCTGGTTGCCAGTCCTTGGAGCTCTTTTGTTGTGCTAGCGTCATTCATGCGATGCTCCCCAGTGCGTCTGTCTTCACATGGCCATCTTCGTATAAGGACAGGGGTCATACTGGATTAGGAGTCCACTCTACTCAGATGACCTCGTATGTCTGCAATGACTCTAGTTCTAAATGAAGTCATAATCTGAAGCTGAGGACTTCAATGTTTCTTTTTTGGGAGAGACAATTCAGCATGTAACAATCTCCCATGTTAAATTAAAGAACCTATGTCTTTTTCAACAACAAAAGATGAATGCATCTCTTTATGAAGCCATACATACACGTACTTTTACCTGAATGAGATCTTACCCTACATGCTGTTTTCACCACTGCTACCACCTCCTCCCCAGCTCCCCCCATCACCCCACTCCCACTACCAGGTGAGCTATGTTGACACCTGTATCCTTCCATATGCCTATATTTACCCATAGGTTCCTGCCCATGCCTTTGGAGACATACACTCATGATGTAAATGTGCATCTCCAGGGGAGGGTTTGTTTTTTTAAAAAATAAAATATCTGCTGTGCCTTTTCTGAATCTTGTTTTTCTGACACAATAACATCTAGGAGAAATCCCTTCAAGCCATCTAATAAGGCTCTCTATCATTATTTTTAACAACTGTGTAGTACTTTCTACAGTGTGGGCATTAAACAAACATTAACCGTGATTATCTTAAGATACTTGGGGACAGAGATGCTCTTCCATTATCTCTGTTTATCTGAGCCTAGCACGGCACCTGAGATAGGATAGCTCTCCAATAAACATGTGTGTCTTTGAGTTGCAGCTAAGGCATTTTTCAGAAATGTCAACTCTAACTCCAGTAGAACTGAGACCTAAGTAATCTCATTCCTGCCTGAGAAGGACACTGACATTTTAGGGTCCAAGAGACTAGCGTTTAACATTCTACATAAACCATCACATTTAGTTATCCTAGCAGTTCAAGGGGGTAAAGTTCAGCTACAGATAAGGAAGGGGTCTCTGAGATGCGAACACCAAGCTGTGTAGCCTAGTGATCAGACTGAGGACTCAACCCCTAATCTACTGATCCCGCAAGAACATCACTCAGGTTTTGTAAGAGAAAGCTCATCTCATTTGCTAGAACTGGCTCAGAAAAATCTAGATTTGGTTGTTCCCAAACCCACCTTGCAAAGTTTCATGACTATTGAAAATATACAAAACAACGAAGCAGACCAAAAATTTTGAAGTTTTGGCTATCCAGGATGCAGCCACTCTGCAGAGAACTGTTTTAATTCTCCTTTGCTTATTTAAAATCAATGACTTGACTTTAGAGCCAGATGTGTTACACAAAAAGGGTCTAGATTCTAAGGGCAGAATAGAAACATTTGCTCACACACGATGGGGCAGTGAGTCATCAGGAAGTGGTGAGAGAGGCAGGAACCTGGGATTTCAGGCTCTGAATTGAGCGCAGACAGTGGTGACCTGTGAAATCTTATCAGGGCTAAAGTTGCTATGTATGCCTGCCATTTCTGGGAGAATATTTCCTAGGAAGATGTTTGAGAGCTTTTAACAAAGATGTCGTATGAAATTTCCATTCCTTTAGTTACTTATAAATTTATGTGTGACTTTGACAGATGCTGTAAACCTTGATGCAAAAAGTGACAAAGGACCATTGCAATTAGGAAGGGATGTGAATTTCAAAGGTGAGTGCCTAGAATGTGCCTTTCTTACCTTCCTTAAATAGCAGTAATGTGGTTCTCAACCCAGGCTGAACATCGTAACCACCCAGAAGGCTTTAAAAGTACTGATGCCTGCATCCCAATTAAATAGTATTGGATGCAGCTGAGCATCAAGGTTCTAGAAAGCTCTTCAAGTGACTCTTGAAGTTGTGCAGCAGAAGTTGAGACCCACATCCCTAGAAGATTAAAGGATTAAATCATTAGTTTAAGAAGTGGAAAGGATTAAAATTGCTAAAAACTAGAAGGGCTGTTTGTGAAATAAGATAATGTTAAGAATGAGAAATAACCTCCTTCAAGTGGCAACACAGCCTTCTATGATCTGATCCACACCTCGCTCTTTAGCCTTCCCTCCAATGACTTCTTGCACTTTCTTGCAGCAACTGAACTGAACTTTCTCTGCATAAACCACACCATTTCTCTCCTCCGTTCCTTCATGTGTCCTTACACTCTTCCAGGAATCTTTCCTTAAAGACCTGTGATCGTTCTCGGCAATTCAACCCATGGTCTATCTCAGTGAAGCTTCCCTATGATCCTCTAAGGTGTGAACTCACTGCATTGCATTTAGTGATCTGTTCTGGTGCAGGTTCTCCACTTGACACCAGTGAACATCCTAAAAGCAGAGATTCTGCCCATTTATTTCAGGTTCCCATCACCTAAGCTACCAGGGGGCCCATCAACAAATGATTGTAAGATGAAGTCAGGAAGCAGGAACACATTAGGAAGCATTGGAATATCGATATCATCAATTGTAATATTGGGAAATGTATAGTCTTGACAGGTATACACATTTAAAAGAAAATTTGCTTTGTAGATGATAGCATCCAAAAGCTTAGATGAGAACATTATGGAAAAGGAGGGCAATATAGAATTAGTTGCATTGTATACAGTGTTTATAAATATGTCTGCATTTCCCCCCTTTGTCCTTATTTTAAAAAGCCAAGTATCACTCTATGGGGAAGCTTTTCACAATGTATACATGTATCAAATCATGATGTACACTTTAAAAATCTTACAATTTTATGTGTCAGTTATACCTCAATAAAGCTGATTTTTTTTTAAAAAAGGCCAAGTAACATAAAAGCGTCTTAGTAGCCAGGAATTTTTTTCCAGCCTGTTGGAAATACGAGACACTCAATTTCTACAAATAGCCCTTCAGATGAAAGGCTTTCCCTTGGGGAGATTGCAATGCCCTGAAACATGGCTGCAAACATTTGCTGACCTGCCAATTGTCTCTTGCAAGCGAAGTAGCCAAATGGCAGTGACACTTCAGAAATATCAGAACCTGGTAATTTATTCCTTGACTGTCTTCCCAGACAATTAAGAACCGAGCATTTCCCGTGTGCTCAGTAAACCCTGGGCTACTCCTTTCCAGCAACCTCGCAAGAGACACTGTCAGAACTCCTTACCAACAATCAAGTCTGAAAGAGAGGTCTCTGGAGAGCGTCTGCATTTGAGCAAACAGTGCTGGAGCTGAAGCAAGGGCAAACTTCTCCTGCCAAGTGCAGCGTGTGCTGTTAAAGATGAAGTCCTTATCCAGGGTTTCTCACAATCGTGTGGCACTCTGGATTAGACTTTGCAGAATGACAGCAATTGGACCAACAGCGCTTGGCTGGCGGATGCTTTATGTATCCTGTCAAGCTTAAGGTGGCATGCTCCAGGCGATTCCGCAGTGCTGGGCACGGGGAGAGCCTGTTGAAGGCTGTCAAGGGTCCCACAGGATGAGGATGGAGCAGAATCACAGGGTGGTCAGCATTCAAAGGGGGTCAAGGGATCATCTCTGTCCACCCCTTCATACTGCAGATGAACTAAGAGAGACCAGAGACTTAATGGTTTCTTGCTGAAGGATCACACAGATAAGTGGGTATGTGCGTGCCCGATCCAGATTTGCAGGCTTAACCGGAGTTCTCTGCCTGCATGCTCTAAATTGGCTGTTTGCACTGTCCAAACACAGCAGCTGCTTTTCAGAACTTTACTTGACTCTTCACCCTATAGGCAGCTTAAGGATGACTGACTGTATCAACTTGGGCAAGTCAAGTTGGAGCTGTACAGATGGTTTATATCCAATCACTTCTGCAGTGTATCCCTAATACGTACGACTCAACTAATCCCCTCTGGCATCCAGTTATTTTGCTGTCACTCACCAAGTCTGGCTGACCCTTATCTTTGACCTAAAAATCTTCGAAAGTTAATTCTTGGAATTTAAAGAGTTTCCAACAGGTATGTGAGGGTAGAAGCACTTCTATTAAGATCTTTGTCTCTTCTTTTAAAAAAATAGGAATAAAGGAGGAGATAGGGAGCCGAAAGGAAATATAATTATAGTTCTCTTTGCCTTGCCTTTCATCTCAGAGGGAAATGTGGAGTCTTGTGTAGCCTGTGGGTTGATTTCAACTGAACCACATTCAACTCACTAGAAGCTGTTAGGGTATTTTGGAAGAGACTACAGAGTGGAGGTTGTGAGTGAAAAAGTTTTGGGTTCTAAAACAAGAATAAATTGTCTTCAAAATATAGAGACAAAATTAAGAGAAAAAGAAAGATAGAAGTATGGTCTCAGATTAATTTCTCCCCCCCCACCCCGACCCATAGGTAAAAGCTATGCACAAACAGTGCCTTAGTTTATACAGGCCCCTGTGTACCCTGAGTATCTCTTTTCTCATATGGATCACGATTTCATAATGATAATAGCTGTCCCCTCCTGTTTGAAAGCAAATACAACAAAAGTGAGTTGGCAGATGCAACTCTCTTGACCTATCCCTCCCTCAAGCCGAAAAAACTTATCCATTGTTTTAAAAGAATTGTCATCTAAATAAGAAAAAGGAGCGTCAGCTGCAAAGCGGGGAGAGCTTCCTCTGGGGCATTGGAGACAAAGTAATGACTTCAAAAGCAAGGAAACAACGGGAGGCCTTAGATCTTCCCTCCAGGAACAATTTGACATTTGCTTTTAAAACAGCACTATTTATTCCTTACTTGGAAGATATACATACACAGAGTCCTTTTCTTCATTAAATTGACTTGAAATGAACAAATCCTCTGACAGATTTTTAATTCAGAATGCTTGAGAAATGGGCACAAGTGATTCAGCATGTGAAACAAAATGAAATATGGTGCCTCAAAGTGGGACAGCGACTATTTCATGGATTCTAAGACGACATGACTGCAAGATGCACTTTTAGTTTTCAAATGACTGAGAAAAACAAATTGTAAATTAGGTTACAGTGGGATGCCTTAATGACAGTGTGAATTAGATGCGTGAATTGATCACACCATTCTCTCCTTACCTGAACGCCTTTGTTCTATTCTCTGGGATTTGGCGATTTCTCTCACTTTTGGTTGCATTGGTGGCCCTGCACTAGGCAATCCATCTGCATAGATTTCAGTAGTACTTTGTTTCCACCTACTTCTTCTCTTAGGCCCCTCTATGAGTTAGCTTTTGATAAGTTATATGTGGTAAAAACTACCACCAAAATCCCAGGGGTTTACAACAACAAAGGTTCTGTTTTCTCTGGGTTCAGTGTGCTTTCGGGTTGCTGTGACAGCTCACCTCCACAGGTCTTCATTCTGAGGACCAGACTGAGAGAATGACCCCTACCAGGGACGTGCCATTCTCATGGAAGAGGGAAAGTGAACAGTGTGATGGCTCCTAAGTCTTCTGTTCAGGAATACATACATCACTGTGCTCACACGCCACTGACCAAAGGAAGTCACATGGTCAAGCGTGGCATGATTTGGCATGAAGTAAGATCCTGCTACAAGTAGATGCAAGAAGAAGGGAGGGATCCAGTAGAGAAGGGCAGCAAATGTCTTGAACCAATATTATAATCTGCCATTAAGCCTTTGGCGGTCCCTCTGTGAGAAATAGGAGACTATGCCATTCTACTAAAAAGCCATGTTTGCTTTACTAACAACACATTATACCCTGCTACTCTGTTTTCATGTCTTTTTGTGTATTTACTAAATTTTACTTTAAATGCCAAATCATATGTAATTTTCTGAGATCTTTTGACCGTCAGATAAACTCAACTATATAGTTCCTAATCACACTCATGACTCACTGAAGTACCATCAGTGTGACAGCCAGGACCAAGTCTACCTGCACATGGGCAATGTCAGCTGTGTTGGCTGTTTCTTGATCGACAGCAAACATTAACACATCATCAGCTGGAAGATTGCACATTTACTGAAATGTGGGAAAAAATTGAAATATTAACAATCAACGAAAAGTGGTGTTTGTGTGTGTAAAATAAGATTTACTGATTAGTCTTTAAGTGCTCTGCATCCTTACTCCTCAAAAAATGGTTTGTGGCTCAGAGCAATTGATGTCCCATGGAAGCTGGTTAGAAATGCAAAACTGCTGGACCCCAACCTAGACCCATGGCCTCAGAACATTAACAAGATCTGCAGGTGATCCTGTGATCAATAAAGTGTGATAAGTTGTATTATAATTGGCATTGGCCTCAGAGCTGTGAAGTGTGTTATGCTAGAGTGAACACACACACATGCGCGCACACACACACACACACGTGCACACACACACGCATGCATGGATCATGGGGAAAATAGGATGACTCCCCTCCCCACTCCTCTCTGCATCCTGGAGCCCCAGCACGCAGGACAAGAGGAAAGAGCCTCTGAGGGTTATTCCATTCATCAGAGGAAGTGTGATGACAAGGACAGATTAGGTATCTCAGCCCCGGCTACACATTAAAATCACCTGGAGATGTTTTTTAAAAATACTGGTTCCGGGCTTCCCTGGTGGCACAGTGGTTGAGAGTCCACCTGCCAATGCAGGGGACACGGGTTCGTGCCCCAGTCTGGGAAGATCCCACATGCCGCGGAGCGGCTGGGCCTGTGAGCCATGGCCGCTGAGCCTGAGCATCCAGAGCCTGTGCTCTGCAACGGGAGAGGCCACAGCAGTGAGAGGCCCACGTACTGAAAATTTAAAAAAAAAAAAAATACTGGTTTCTGGTCCCCACCCTCAGAGAATCATTTGGTTTGGGGCATCCATGTTTTTAAACACTTCCTAGGTGACTATGGGTGGGATTTCTGATGCAGTGGGGGACAGAAGATCTACTTGTGAAGTGAGCTGCTTGTGAGCTAGGAACAGAGCTGTCAAGCTCTCCTGTGAGCACATGAATCCTCACCGTTACTCTCAGGACCACTACATAAATACGTTCAAATTTAGGGGCAGGAAAGAGAAAGAGGTTGGAGTAGCACACCCAGGACTCCTGATCTGATTTGATTACTCCTTGAGCCTCAGTGCTCTGCTCTATTAAATGGGTTTAAAAATAATAACTGCCACCTGCCCTCCTCTGTCCACATTTCCTGGGATTCTGAGTTTACAAAGATGCTCTTTATGGTATGAAACTTATTAATTGTGCTACACAGATACAAAAGCATGCTCATTTTTGTACACATTTTTAGAATTATTCTTGGAATATTTTATCTCTCAAAAGAGGTACTGATTATTTATAGTTAAAAGAGATTGCCTCCTACTTTATATCATTTGAATCTGGGTAGACAACCTAAAATCAAGAGTTTTCAGACTGGGTTCCTTGAGACACTGGGATTTACTAAATTTGGATTGAAGTATGACTAGCTTTTTCTTTTTTTGGTGATTTTATTTCCACACTTTAAATTTATGAGAGGATATTTTATCTGAATTTAGTTTTTTCTTCTTCTACTTCAAAATTATGTTTCCATATTATGATGACATCATGTGGGTCTGTGTAAAGGAAGCCTAAAATTACACCAGAAAATAAGCCGTCAAAATATTGCCACTAATGGGCAGAATATTTGGAATAGCATTTAACTATTTTGGTGTTATTATCATTTTCTTCTGAGTTAATCTAAGTATTTTTTATTGTATATATATGGGAGGTGTATACATATGATATTGATAGTATTTGCTTTTCCATGTAATTAAAGAAGCATAATTTAAATTTCATACATGTATATGTATGCACATATATATGTATATACATGCATGAACACTTGTGTTCACAGATGGTAATTTTGAAGAGGTGGTGAACTTCTGCTCTTTTATAAACCTCTTAGGTTGTCAAGGTCATAGATATAGAATGAACACCCCTGTTCCAGCTGATAGCTTGTAAATATGAAGACATGGGGTGGATTACATTATTACTGGAGCAAGAAGACTTTCTTCACGTAGTCTAACTTTGAAATGTCTAACCGTCTGAGTGGGTTACAAATGTTAACAACAATCAACCAGACTTTTGAAAAGGAAAAATTACTTGCACTGAAGCTACTGACAACAGACCTTTTATTCCAAAAGGCCAAACTATTCAAAAGTGAGTATGAATGTTGGTGACCCCACATTTCTTTGCTCAGGTGTCAATACTACATCTTTGGGAAGTTCCCAAAAGACTACTCCTGCTTGACGACTTATGAGGAAAGGTGGCAGTGATCATTAATCTCATGGGGAAAGTGATGTGTGTAATGAGAAGAGATCTCTTTAGGAATCTTTACTTTGGGAGGGAAAATAGAGCTGATTAGGAGGAAGAATATGAGGCCCCTATATAATCTTTTCCACTTTTCATCTTTAAACTGGTGATATTTTGATCAAAATGTTCATTTTACCTCAAATCCAAAGGTATGCTCTTGGAAGTGAAGACAATCTTAAGATTAAAAGCAAGAAGCCCAGGGAGTTCCCTGGCAGTTCGGTGGCTAAGACTCTACGCTTCCAGTGCAAGGGGCATGGGTTCCATCCCTGGTCAGGGAACTAAGATCCCACATGCTGCGTGGCATGGCAAAATATAAATGAATAAAATAAAATCCAATGTCTAATTATTATTATTTTTTTAATCTTTAAAAGCAAGAAGCCCAAATCTCTTCCCTATGTTGATAGGGATAACATAGCACAAAAGAGAGCAGCTTTATGAAAGAGAATGTCCTTGGGCTCATCTACAAATAGAGCGTGAAGGCAACCAAGAGGCTGCAAAGGACCACATTCAACCCACTAAAGTTCCATAAAGAAGTGCTAATCAGAATAAGGGAGACCTTTTTTTTTTCTTTTGTAGATTTTATGGAGAAATAGTAGGGGGTCAAGGGAGATAGGATATGTGTTGAGGTATATTCTAGAAACAACTGGATGCTACCCATGGTGTTACGGGCTAATTGGTAAATAGTTCTTTCAACCCAAGTAACAAAGAGAAAACAAGGCTTTGATCACTTCAAAGGAAACCAAATACCACAAATGGGAAAACCTTAAGGACAGATGGAAAAGGAGAGTGTTAGCTTGTGAGGGTGTAATAATAAAGCAGCCCTTGCAAGACACAATAAAATGAGTCCAAATACCCTATATGCATCCATGGTGTAGGCTTCTGCTGCAGTTCTTCATTAAGGATGGCATCAAGTCCACAGTCTGAGGGAGATGAACCCTTTGGCATTGGATGCAGAATGTGGTCAACTGAAGAGAAACCAGGTGCAGCACTTAAAGTGTACAGAGTCTTATCAATTTAAGTCAAGACATTAAAGGCTATGAATCATTCGGATGCTAATTTTTAAAAAGTGGGTAAAGAGACAGCATGAAACATTAGGAAGCATGAAAAGTGATGCTCTGAGAAGTCCTATCACCTATGAGCCCATTGTTCTGGACGTGGTGCCAGATCTCTCTCTGGGTCCAGACTCTGCAAACATACCCTGGATCTTGAACCACTTTCCAGAACTGAGCCTTAAAGGTAAGTTAGCTCCCTTAGGACAGTTAAGCAACTTTGTAATCAGGAAGATGAAGAAAAAAATTCAGAGATAATGAGGCAAATCTAACCCACAATATTAGTACTTCTGTACTGAATTTAGGAATGAATTATGTAATCATCATTTTTAAAAAAAATCTGTGTCATTTAAATCACTTGAAAAGTCAATAGGATTTCAGCATATCAGAGCATAGGACATATTGGCCCAGGGGTTTGATTTGAAATTTTCAGTTGATTGTAGACTTGTGATTTCAGTGTGAAAGGAAGAGAATTTGATTAAGTTTGTAAAGAGTTGTTGATAGTTTATTAGAACTTGGCTTATTCACTTGTTATATTTATAAGAGATGAGTAAGTGCTTAGAAGGAATTTACATACTAGATTTGTAAGTTTGTCCTGTGGGAGATATGAAATATTTCAGATACATTAAATTTTGAGAGTAGAGTTTTAAAATGCTTAAGGAAATTTAACTAATTAAGTTTCTAAGTTTGATTGGTTGTTTAGGTGACTTCCGTTTGTTTAATCCTATTTGTTTAACTTGTTTAAACAAATATTCATAAGCACAAGCAGTTATTTTGTTTTATACCAAAATTATTAAATTTATTAGTTAAGACAAAATTTGACATTTCAACTTAACAGCTTTAGAAAAAAATTAATTTTCCACATTAACAACTGAGCATTGATTTAAACAAAATTATTCTAAGTAGTCTTTTCTCAGATGAAATCTTTACTAAAATGTCCTTTAAAAAAATCTAAACTATTTTTTTTTTATAAACCCCACATTTGTTTATTTATTTATTTTTGGCTGTGTTGGGTCTTCGTTTCTGTGTGAGGGCTCTCTCCAGCTGTGGCAAGCGGGGGTGCCACTTTTCATCGTGGTGCGCGGGCCTCTCACTGTTGTGGCCTCTCTTGTTGCGGAACACAGGCTCTAGACGCGCAGGCTCAGTAGTTGTGGCTCACGGGCCCAGTTGCTCCGCGGCATGTGAGATCTTCCCAGACCAGGGATTGAACCCGTGTCCCCTGCATTAGCAGGCAGACTCTCAACCACTGTGCCACCAGGGAAGCCCAAAATCTAAACTATTGTACACCTCAAATAGACTCAGAAAGAGGTCACATTTTGCTTTGAAATATCAGTAGGGTTGTTTTGGTTTTATTAAATAGTCATTTGAAGACTGATCCTAATATTGCAGTGAATTTTAAAGCCCCTACTGCATTGAAGGCTATATTTTTTAGTACAGTATCTACATTGCAACCATTCACCTTCCACTCAATAATAATGTAATAATGATATTTTTAGCATTTTGGTTCTTGAAGCACGTCCACTGGCTGTCTAATCAGTGTTTGCCACATAGCAACCAGAAGCAATTTACAATCTGGCTCTTATTTATGTCCACTTGAGAACCGGAGGTACATGCACTCTGCCCGCATCGTTGTCAAGTGTCCTTAGACTGGACAGCTAAAACTATTGCATTTCTAGGAGGCATTTTTCCCCCCTGGGGGCTGGAGAGAAAAGCAATGGCTTCAAAAGCTAAAAGCTCTTTAACAAGAAAAGGGCTCAGCACCACATCTAGCACGCAGCAGGTGCTCAGCATATTGGGGTCCCCCTACTCTCAGCTCCCTGACATCAAGCCTTTTTTTTTTGGCTACAGCACGAGGCAGGTGGGATCTTAGCTCCCCGACCAGGGATGGAACCCGTGCCCCGCCACACTGGAAGCGTGGAGTCTCAACCACTGGACTACCAGGGAAGTCCCCCTGACATCAAGCCTTCATTGCCTTATTCCTTCAGGGGAATAAGGAGCCAAGACGGAAGGCAGGAGCCTTAGAGGGTTTCAGGCAGTGTCTCCGGGACTCAGAAGATGCAGCATTTTAGGGTTTCATGTTAAACCTGCCTCCCCTGGGCATGTTCAGCCCCTGGAGAACCCACCCTGGGCAAAGCAGGAACACTTTTCTCCAGCACAGTGCCTTTCTTCAAGTTTCTCCCCTCTGGTCTTTCCTGTGCTCTCAGGGGTCCCTCATGTGGGAACCCTGCCCAGTTCACAGAGCCCCCAAGCTCTGGGTCAGGGTCCTTATCTCGATCCCTATACCCAGGGGACAATGGATGGGTCTCAGAGGGAGTCCTTGAACCTGTGTGCCCAAGTGGAGTACATGTAAATACTCATGGAGAGAGGACCCCATTAGAGAACAGCTGCCACCCTGTTCTCTAAGGGCCCTACGGTCAAAAAGGTTAAGGTCAGCACTCCAGGTACTTCCCAGGTCCTCCCATTGCCAAGCCCTCTGACCTCTGTCCATTTCCTGAGATCTCTCTGAGCTAGCTCTGCAGGAAAGTGGATGATAAATCAACCCCAACAGAAATGTCACGGGCTGCCAGGGACCTCAAGTTACTCTCCAAGACTCAGCATCAACTGTACAGCAAGAGAGTCAACCATGGGGTGTGTCAGGCAAACTGAAGGAGATGAAAATGTTTCTAGATATACACAGGATGAAAGAACTCATCACCAACAGACCTGCACTACCAAATATTTTAAAGCTCTTCAAGCAGGAGGAAAATGACAACAGAAGGAAACTGCAACCTATACGAATTAATGAAGAGTACTGGAGAGAATCTGTGACCTTGGGTGAGGCAAAGATTTTCTAGATACCATGCCAAAATCATGATCCATAAAGGAAATATAAGTTGAACTTCAGCAAAATTAAGAACCTCTGCTCTTTGAAATATCCTAGTAAGAGAATGAAAAAATAACCCACAGACAGGAGATAACATTTCCAAGTCACGTGTTGGATAAAGAACTTAATTTAGAGTATATAAAAGCTCAGTAGGATAATTTGGACGAGACCACACAGTAGGCACCCGAATGTTCACGGGACTGATGTGCCTTCCATCGCCCTCCACTCTGGACAAAACCCTTTGCACTGACTCATTGCTCACAGCCTCCGTCCCACCCCATCCATGGACCAGCCCCGCAGGAATGCAGGGATGTGTCACCACACCCACTCTTCATGAGAAGACCCTGCAGCTTCAGGGTGGAGAGGGCTCTTCAAGGTGACAGGGCCAGCCAGGGTCACAGGTAGGACTTGCTGCATTACGCTGCCTCTTCTGAGCAAGGTGACCAACTGTCTTGTCATTAGCCCAGAAAGTCCTGCGTCCTGGGAAACCTCTCAGTCCCTGAAAATTTGGGTGATTGTCCTACAAATGAAAATCCCCAAATTCCCCTCTTCGGGGGAAGCATTCAGAGCTCCGTCCTAAGCCAAAACAAGGGAGTGGCCCAGAAGCCTTTTAAAAGTGTGTCATTTGAAAACACACAGGAAAATCTTTCGTGTGGAAAACTGCTCTTTTTTTTTCTTCTTTTTTTGCAAAAGATCAAAGTGGGCCTCTGCCCTTTTGCCACGTACACAGATCACCAGTTCCTCTCTAAGTGGCAGACGTGGCCATCTGGTGGGCGACCATTTTTGACTCAAGCAGCAGTTGACTTCACATCAGAGTTAAATAAAAAGTTATTTCCCCTTCAGGCTGTCATGTTCTCATCCCCTCGTTTCACATAACATCCTCCTCCAAGCCCAAGCATGTCTCCCTTCATAGCAGCTAATGCTACTCCAGTCATGGGGTAACATGGACCCGTTTACAGACCGCCTTGTCTCTGAGCCTTCAGCGCCCTTGTGGGATCCTCCAGCGTCTGGGAGAGGCCTGGCTAGATCGCCAATCCTCAGCCCCTCCAGAGAAAGAGCAGGGCAGGAGGTGGTCTCAGACCCATCCCCTAACATCTCCTTCCAGTGGGATCATTTTGCTCCAGCCCCCAGGGATGTTGGAGTCTTTGTTGTCATGACTGGGAGGTTTATCACTGGCGTCCAGTGAGTCGTGGGCTGGAATGCTGCTAACACATCCTACAATGCACAAGACAGCCCTCCACTGCAAAGAGTCCAATGTCAGTGGTGCCGAGGGTAATGCGGGGGACTCTCAGGGGCTGGTCCTAGGGCACTTAGGGGACTTTGAAGATAACATAACCCAAAGCTTGCACATTTATCACCTTCTCTGATGAAAATTCTCACTGTTTCTGAGAAGGAGAAAAACATCTTCCTTTTAGAGGGAGAGAGAGAAGAGAGTATGAATTAATAGCAAAAAATTTCAGTCTATAGGAAAAATATATCTCCTACCCATCCCAGGAATTACGACGAATTAGAGCCTAATAAAGGCTGTTGGCAATGATCTAATGGTGTTGATTGTGTCACTGATGGTTTTCCAGCTCTTCTCCCTGTTATCAGTGTGTAATACCCTGGGACTAGGAGAGGAGGGAAAAAGGATGTTGTGTTGGTGTTGTTTTCAGCAGTATAACGAACTCTCTTTGAAACATTTTGCAAATGCCCTTTAAAAATGCATTGATACATCCACACAAAGACTTGTGCCAAATGTTCATAGCAGCATTATTAATAACAGGCAAAACAATCCAAGTGCCCATCGACTGGTGAATAGATATACAAGATGTGGTATAGCCATTCCATACAAGTGAATACTGTTTGGTAATAAAAAGGAATGAAGGGACTTCCCTGGTGGCGCAGTGGTTAAGAATCCACCTGTCAATCCAGGGGACATGGGTTCAAGCCCTGGTCCAGAAAGATCCCACATGCCGCGGAGCAACTAAGCCCGTGTGCCACAACTACTGAAGCCTGTGTGCCTAGAGCCCGTGCTCCACAACAAGGGAAGTCACCACTATGAGAAGCCTGTGCACCGCAATGAAGAGTAGCTCCCGCTCAACGCAACTAGAGAAAGCCCGCATGCAGCAACAAAGACCCAACGCAGCCAAAAGTAAATAAATAAATAAACATTTTTTCTTTAAATGGAATGAAGTACTGATACAGGCTACAACATGGATGAACCTCAAAAACATTATGCTAAGTGAACGAAGCCAGACAGAAAAGAACACATATTGTAAGATTAGATTAATAGGAAAAAAAATTAAAAAAAAAAAGGCAAATCTATAGAAATGGCAAACTAGTGGTTGCCTAGAGCCTGGGGCGGGGGGACAGGAATGGAAATTCACTACAAATTGGCCTTCATGATCTTTTTGGTCTAGTGAAAATGTTCTAAAATTGAATTGTGGTAAAATTTGCACAAGTCAGTAAATTTACTAAAAATCATTGAATTACACATTTAAAGCAAGTGAATATTATGGTATGTAAATTATACCTCAATAAAGCTCCTACAAAAATATCTATCAGACTTGGAAGGATTTTTTTTCTAATCTTTGGTAGAGAATGTTATAGAAAGAACACTTAATTAGGAAAAAAAGACATTCATGTCCTCGTCTTGATTCTACCCCTAATTAACTGTGTTACTGAAGGCAAGGATGATTGCTCCTGGACTCAGTTTCCCAAACTGTAAAGTGACCAGCAACCCTTGAGGTACTGTCCGTCTCTCATGCTGTGAGATTTGGTTAACTGACTACTCACATTTCAACAGGAAGAGCAGCTCCTACAGCTTAACTCATGAGCATAGGTCATTTCTTTATAATAATCAAATCACGTTTGAAGCCCACTTCAGTTTATAGAGAGTAGGTGACTGTGCAGATATAAGGCAAGTCCAGGACCACATGGACAGCTGAGGCACTCTCTCTCCCAAACCCTCCCTGTTAGCCATCAGGAGGGGCTCTGCTTCCTATCACTACCCCAGTCACAGACGAGGGTGTCACAGATGAGGATGTCTACTGTCAGGCCAGAGAAGGGCCAGCGCGGGGTCTTCTCAGTCAGGTAGACTCATGCCCAAGGGGGTTCCTCTTCCCCTTCCAAGTCGGGCCATGGTGCCACCTCACCCACTTTGGACAACAGCCTGGGACATGCAACACAAACACAGACCTCATTTCCCAAGGCAGGAGAGTTGCCTCACTTCACCGGGCTCATCCTGTTTGGGGGTTGATGGATGAAGGTGAGCAAGCAGGATCATCCTCAGGGGAGCTCTCGCCTCTTCAAAGGGTCAAGGACTGCAAGCCTCTCACTATTGTTCTGTGCCCATATACCAAAAGAGGAACTAGAAAATATCCACCCCACCTATTGGGGGGATTCCCCAGGCAGAACTGTAGTCCCACCAAGTGGGCTGGGACACTAGAGCCTCCATGTGCAGTTGTACAGGTTGTTGACTGCACAATGACACCCAGCCAACGGGACAGGGGTAGGAGGTGAAATCCATCTGTATTCTGCTTGCTAAGCTCAGTGCCCCATGTATGATGATGACCATGCAGAGGAGGGGCACATTCTCCTAACTTGAACCAAGACACCTAATTTGAACAAAAACACTGTATGGGCAAGATGCAGCCCTGCACATCACTGTACTGTGCCCGCGGGGCATCAGATCTTGCTCAGTGTCTTCTAGAATCTCAGGAAGGGCTGCTCCTGCCCTCTGCCCGCAGCCTCCTTTCCGGCTCAGACATGATCTGTTGGTCAAGCAAGACTCAGACACCTCCTGGCTGTTCTGACTCCCACCCCAATCCCCTTCCCTCCCACCGCTCCATACCCTAATGGCCCCAACTACCCTCCTTCTCCTTCAGTCAAATAGAAAAACCCTCATGTAAATGTTTTCAAATAAACCAATGCCTCTAAGTTGCAGCTGAGAGCTCTTCATGGTGCAGAGGTGACATAAGACAAGGGCCCTTGTGATGTGAGTGCACGGTCTGGCTGGGTGCTAGCGTTGTGCCAGGATCTCAAGGATCTCACAGGACAGCTCTTACTCTCCTTATTTCACAGATGAGAAAACTGAACCTGCAAAAGTCAAACAACTCGCAAAAGCCACCGAACCCAGGGTGGTGGCAGATCTAGTCAACTCCACGCCTCCAGGTCCCTTTGATCCCTTAGTAGACTCTCCAGAGTTAGCTTTCCTCTCCCTTTTGTCTTTCAAAACCCACCCAAGCACCATTCCCACTGAGCACCGCTCAGATGATTCCTCGCGCATGATGACCTTCACAACAAAACCATGTAAAGAGGGTCTCTCCTTCTAAGCTGCTTTTGCACTGCCCTTTCATCATGCATCTCATCCCCATTAGGGACTGTAATCTGGTTACTTTACAGTATGCATCTTTAAAGTGCAAAAGATTAAAAAAAATTTCTAATTTTTAAAAATTAAAATAAAACAAACAAACTGATGATTACCAAAGGGGAAAGGTGGGTGGGGTGAGGGGAGATAAATTAGGAGGCTGAGATTAACACATATATACTATTATATATAAAACCGATAATCAAGAAGGAATATTCTGTAATAACCGATATGGGAAAAGAATCTGAAAAAGAATGAATATATGTATATGTAGAACTGATTCACTTTGCTGTCCACCTGAAACTAACACAACAGTGTAAATCAACTCTACTCCAATATAAAATAAAAATTAAATTAAAATAATAACATAAAATAAAATGATTTTAAATGATGCCAAAGATGAAGTCCCTTCATGAGACATTTTGGGAAACCCAAATTTATTGTCCTGGCCCCTAAGTCCAAGCAGCCGAGAAAGCTCCATATTTCTGAATTTTGCAAACAGACAGAAAAACACCTTCTCACTACAAAGGTGGAAGAGTATTGGTCTTACCTCATATCTTTTTCAGATCACTAAATGAATGGGAGGCCACCCTAACTCAAAATATTTTCCAAAATACAGTCCCTCACACTCCTGAATTCCCACCCATGTCATACATAGTGTCTGTCATACATAGATAACCCCTTCTTCCCAGTTATCTGACATGATAACCTTCCAAGGAGAGTTCGCTTAGCAGGTAGAGGAGACTTAGCTAGGCTGCACGGAATCGGGAAGATTTGCTAAGAAGGCCAAAAGCTTAGGGCATCATCAGACAGAGGGTTCACCCTTTACACCAGCTGGTGGCTGACACCATAGAGCATCTTTGTTTCAATGAGAACAAGAAGGAGAGATATATGGCAGTCCAGACATAACTAATTATCTCTTTTACTAAAACAATCCAGCTGTGTCTTTTAATACTGTGTTAACTTCACGAATCCTCTGAAATAATTTGCAAATCTGTCACTGCATTACTAAATTAGTGGGCATAATTCTTCCAATTAAGCACTTAAGTCAAAAAGGAAGAGGAGAAAGAAAGAAACATCTCACAGCATCTTTTGCTCCACTTTAAAGAAACTGAAGACTTGTCCTTGCCGAAGAGTGAGTGCTACATCCTGAGGGCTGTCACAGCTTCAAATGTGCTAACACATGTGTTCTCAAGTGCATTTTCCTCTCAGTGGTATTTTGAGGATATTACAAACTTACTGACACAGTATTTCAGTGGAAACTTTTTTAAAAGATTATTTTGTTATAAAAAAAATCCAACAAGTGTTTTTGAATACACGTTGGTCTATGTGAAACAACAGTTAGCAAATTGGGGAAAAGGTAGAGACTGCAAAGGTGATGCCTTCACACACAAACTTGGCTGTGAACCTCAGAGCAGGCTTGTTTCTTTCTTCTTTGGGATCTCCTCCTCCTGAGTATTCCTAGTATATACCAGAGGTTCTGAACCCGGGGTGATTTTGTCCCCAGCAGGACATTTGGCAATGGCTGGAGACATTTGGGCTGCCCCAACTGGGAGGTGCTACTGACATTTAGTGAATAGAGACTAGGGATGCTGCTCAACATCCTACCATGCACAGGGCAGCCCCCAACAAGAGAATGATCCAGCCCCAAGTGTCAGTGGTGTCAAAGCTGAGAGATCCTAGTATAGAGAGAAGGTAATTAAGGTAATTTTACCTGGGTTCAGATCACTGCGAATGAGACATGGTTTCTGCCTGTGCTAATCTTGCAGTCTACTCAGGGCACATAAGCACACATTCCCAATGTAATGCAGGGGTCCTCTCCAGTACAGCGAGCTCTGTACTGGGGACTCTATCTTGTCGGGAGCAAGAGGGAATGTACTTGACACAATCAACAACTAAGGACAGGCCTGTGATGGAAGATTAGTAAGAACTGGCCAAACTAAGGAGAAGGGCAAGGGCAAGCAGATGTGTGGACACCTCCAAGCAGCTCCACCTTACCGGGTGGTAAGCAAGGGGAGATAGGGAAAGCTCCTGCAGTACCAACAGATGCCAAATGAGGACTCTGTCAAGTGAGTCATGGTTGTGAAGATCATGAGCTGAAGGTCATCACCCTGGTGCCTAGGTGGATATTGAATGTCGGGGGAGGCTTGGAGACAAGGAGATGAGGTGTGAGGTTACTCCTGCGGAGAGAAGAACTGAGCATAGGAGGTGGGTATGGAAAGTATGGATCAGAAGCAAGAAATAGGAGGTAAAATCTTAATGAATTTGCATGGAGGAAGTAAAGAAAAGGAAGACCCTACCATGACCTCCAAAATTTTGGCTTGGGTGACTGATGCTTCCACTGGATAACTCTTCAAACTTCCTAGTCTCTTGGTCCCTTGACCTCCTTGCCTCCAGTGACCATTCTCCCCTCCCCCTCAGCCACCTGCACGATAGTCATGCCTTATTATGGGCAGAAATTTCAATCAGAACTTGAGGTTTTGGTCATCCATTTTTTGAGTTCCTCCTCTTCTGCTTCTAGAATATTTGCTCAGCCATCTTGATGCACCAAAACACCCAGTCCTTCTCATGTCACCTCTTTCTCACTCTCTGCTCGCTGACTCTTCTACACTTCACTTTTCTGCATGTCCAGCTTAAAGTCCTTGATCCACTAATAAAAACACTCGATGACACTCTCTGCCCTTTCCACCTCTCTCCTTTCATTGTCAATACCTGTCAAGACCCTCATGAGATCTCTCTGTATTTCTTCTTACAGCTGCATGTGATTCTACAGTTGTCAAAATGAAAGCTTTCATTTAAAAACCACATCTTAATCCTGGATGATGCCAACTCTCTGGCACACCTACAAGTGAAAAACTAAAGTTACTAGCTATATAATCAGGCTGTTTCATGAGCACAAACCTTGTATGGAACCTCTCCCATTTGTCCTTTTCCTCTCCTTTGCTTATCCTGTATTTTATTATTGATTCACATGTATGTGAAACACATGTAGACCATAGGTTGATTTTTGCCATGGTCTCTGGGACAGAAAAAGCCCACTTTTAGCACATGTGCCAGAGAAAGTTACACCCCAGTCAATCTTCAAAGGACCCCAGTCTGTCTCCTGCTTCCACCATCCAAGGAAACGTCTCTCAGCAAGTTCCCCAAAGTCTCCATCTGCTGAAACCAAAGGAAGTGATTGAGCTATTACTTGACCTCTCATTAGCGTTTGATACAGTCCCTTCTCTGAAAATATTCTTCTCTCTTGGTTGCTGTGAGTCCTCTGTGGCAGGATATGAACATGTCAGCCTGTAGGAAGATGGGAACTTAGCCATTCTGGTTTTTCCTGCTCGTTTTGCACTGCTTGTGACCTTGGCCCCTGTGACCTCTCAGTCAGCACCACTTTCACAACTCCCACTAACTCCTCTGCCTTGTCTCCCATGTGGGTCAGGAACACTGAATGTGGAAGAAGTGCTGGCAGGAACAGCAGTGGAAACCCTCCATGTGCTCTTTGTCTCACACATTCCCTTAACCCTGTGGCATCCTCGCAGAATGGGACTGAGCCTTCGGGGGCATCTAAATGCACACTTGTATGTGAACTTCCAATGAGAGCTGAGGGTAGAGAGTGACACTAAACCCTCATCAGGGCACCAGGCTGCTCGCAACTCTTAGTCTGTCACCAAAAAATTGGGGAAACCCCTTAGTTATGAATCATCATGGTAGGTACAGGAAACGAGTGGTGACCAAAACAAATGGTCCCTGCCCATAGACAGTTCATGGTTGGTGAAAGACAATGGTTTGTTAGCGGAGACTGTGCTTTCCATAAATTCCTTTCTCCTGCATTTTACCTGGGCATCTAGCTGCTCAGGTGATAACTACATGTCTCAGTCTCCCTTGCAGTTTGTTGTGGACCTGGCTAAATTTTAGTAACAGGATGTGAGCAGAAGTGAGGCATATCATTGTGGGCTGAATTGTGTCACCCCCAAAATTCACAGGTTGAAGTCCTAATCCCCAGTAGCTCAGAATATGATCTTAATTTGAAATAGGGTCTTTATAGAGGTAATCAAGTTAAAATTAGTTCCTCAGGGTAGGTTCTTATCCAATATGACTGGTGTCTTATAAAAAGAGGAAAATTGGACACCGAGTGATGCATAGAGGGAAAATGACATAGAGACATATAGGAGAAGATGGTCATCTCTATAAGCAAGGAGAAAGGCCTGGAACAGATTTATTTCCTCAAAGCCGTAAGAAGGAGCCAACCATGCCAATGCCTTGATTTTGGACTTCTGGTCTCCAGAACTGAGAGACAATAAATTTCTGTTGTTTAAACCACCCAGTCTGTGGTACTTTGTTTCAGAAACACTAGCAAACTAATGCAGGTTCCACTTTTAGGTCATGACCCTAGAAAGGGATATGGGTGAACTTCCTGGCCTATTTCCATCCCTGCTGGCCTGCAGATGACTAGATCTAGAGCAGACATCTTTGGTCCAGTGTGGAAACCACATGTTGATTTGGTAGAACCACACCTCTCTGAACAGAGCACCCTAGACTGCTCCACTCTGGACTGTTACTGAAGATAGTCTATCTTTTCTGAGCCACTGTGTTTAGGGTCCCTTTGTTACAGTAGTTTAACCTATATCCTAAGTGATACATCTTGCATCGAGGACATGGCTAGCTGTAAATAGATTGACATGTGACTTCCAATGAATTACACTTGGCCTCTCATCATTGTTATACATTATTCATCATATTTATAGAATTTAAAGTACATCCTGTCATAGCCATTCCTGTCTCCTAAACCTCTAATTTCATTGGTCTCATCAACTAACTTGGTTTTCACTGTCAACCTTACTTCTCTTTCCATCTGCAAATAACTTAAAACATCTCTTCCGAGATTTTTTCTTCTTATCTCCTCAACCACAATATTCCCTTTAGTTCACTCCAATCTGGTTTTCAAGTTCAAAATACTTTGTGGAATACAAGCCTGCCACTGCATGATTCTTCTTTTCTTTTCAACACAGGCACAGTTGAATGTGACTCAGCCATCATCATTACAGGTAAAGCACTTTCCCAAAATACTCATCCACCTTTTCTTTCTTTTGCTTTGAAGTAAAATTCCCTTTGAAATTAAAGGGACTTCTTCCCGAAACAGAATCCAGTAACAATGGGACTTGGCTAGACATTTTTGGCCTTTTGAAAATGTCAACATTAAAATGCAGATTTGCTGTTAATTGATATCTAGATGCCTGATTTTTCTTAGTCAATAGAAGTAAAAGGAAAAAGGCCAAAAAGAAAAAAATACTAGCACAAAATTCTAATTAAACTCTGTCTTACTTTAAGAAAATTCCATGGCAAGAATTTTCTTTTATCTAAGCTGGAATATCTGGAGTAAAAATTTTGAACATCAAACACAGGTTGTTTCTGGGTTTTCCTTATGATGAATTCCATTGTTCCTAAGCCTTTTACTCATACAGACAGCCTATGAAAGTTCAAATAAGGGATCCATTCTGCATTTTAGATAAAAATTAAAAATCACTGAAGCACTTGTCTACAAATGCAAACTAATGAGTCAGTTCTACATTCTTTTTTACTCTAGAATGAAGAGCAACATGGATAAATTTGAATCATCCAAAAATGACATAACTTACCTTCTCTATGATCCATCTTTACTTACAAAATTTTAGGCTCAATGGACTAAGCAGAAGATAAAATATGGAAAAATTGTATTTCTTTCCCTGGCTCTGTCAGAGAAAGAGTGTGTGACCTTGGGAAAAGAAAATATCCTTTCTCTGACTTTGCTTCCTCATTTGCAAACCAGAGAAAGCAAAGTCCCACTTATTTACTAATAAATTATCTCATTACTGAGTGTAAACACTGTTATTGTTTAGCATTTATTTTTGCAATCTGTCAGGACATTTTGAAATTTCTGCATGAAATATACAACTTAATGCAGTGTTTCTCCTTCTCCCCCTCTCATGTCCTGTCAGAGGAGGCAAGGCAGAATGGTGAACACATGGGCCATGTAAATGAAATGCTATTTACTTTGAGATGGATAAAAGGAAATATAATTAAGCTTTCTAAAAGCCTTCCAAATAAACTTCCCTTAAAGAAAGAATAGAAAAGAAGATTGTAACTGATCAAAGTAGTGTATCAGGTTCCCTGACACTGGAGATGAAAGGCATATTGGGGTAACCAAAAGAGAACCTATGCTGTGTAATCTAAAGACTTTACAGGATGGAGGGGAAGCACCAGAAGTATGGTTCAGATACTTGTCAGCATGGAGAAACAAACTCCATGTCTGAAACCTTGAGCTCAGATTGACAATTGGTATAAGTGAACTCTTTCTCTTTCTCGCGCTCTCTCTTTGTTTTCTTTATGTATGTACAATTAAATATATATACAACCTATGTTTTTATTTGATGGTGAAAAGCCAAGATGTCTCACAAAAAGGAGACAGAAAGTTCTACAGATCTTCAGACCCTTAGAGAAAGATTTCCTTCTGCTACATATGCAAGCTATCAGGATAGCAGAGGATCCACAGCAAGTAACCACAGAGGTCTGTGTTGTTCGTTGACTAAATTCTGGTCCCTGGCAAAAAAAAAAAAAAAAAAAAAAACTTTAGTAAAAACAAGTACAAGCATAAACATACTCAACAGCCCACATATATTTTTAGCTTCCCTTCAGGTTATATTTGTTAACTAGTTCATAAACTCCACAAAATGAATATGGCTTATATTTGTTCCAAAATTTTTTACCCTTCAGGAAACTCAAGGTAAAGCAAATCTATATTTATTTCCCAGGACTCTATAATTCTACTTCCTTTGAAATTACATATATAGGAAGTGGTCACCCTGTTAGGGTCATTAATGATCCTGAAATGTACCATCATAGAAACTGGCATTTTAATCCTTTTTAAAATATATGTGCATGCTTCAACTTATCAATAACCTGAACACATGGAGGAACCCCACTTTGAACTGATTGTGGAATTAACTGTTATGTGTCAAAAGAGATAAATTTTTCAAGACATAAGTTTCCTCTCTCAAGGGTTATATGTCTTTATTGTAAAACAAGATTATGAGTTTTCATTAAAGAGTGAATATTTTGTGATCTATAATTTATCAACTGTCACCGACACTCTGTGTTATTTTCTTTCTCCCTTTTCAACATGATCAATTATGAATATGGTATTAAGCCTGAATCCATCTAGCACATTATTCTTGAAAAATAATATACAATGTTAATCTGCCCATAAAATAACATATTACTATGCAGGATAATCAATTACAATTGATTTTTTTGGTTCATTGTCTTTCAATCAAAGACAGTGAAGATCTGAAACATACTCTTGTTAAAATAAGGGTTTAAAAACTGGAATAAACATGAAACAATGATCAGAAATGGAACAAAATTAAAGCACAATATAAAATCCTTGTAATAAAAACAGCCTTTGAATCATGGATGAGCATAAATTGAAAAATCTATTGCTTTTTTTCTGTAGACATTTCTCAGGATAGTGTCGTGCTACCATTCGTCAGAGTTACTTATCAGAGATAGCCAGAAATAATTTATCTCAGGGAGAAACACTTCATTATTAGGTGTGATACAAAGCAATATTGTTATAGAGACATTCTAATCATCAAGTTCTCTCAGCCTGTTCAAGGTTTTCATAAAGGATATCCACACATATGCATGAGAACCATGAAACATCAAAGCAGTTCATGATTTTAATAATAATATAGTTGATAATTTATATACTTTATGTATAATTTTCTACAAGCTCATCCCAATTCTTAAAGTTTAAATTAAAATGTGCAAAATAAATATTTAAATGAAATATAGCAAGATGATAACAGTGGCTAATTTAGGGTGGGTCTCATTAAAGGTCATTTTTATTTTATTTACTGTAGTTTCTAAATTTTCTGCAATATACAGTTAATATTTTATAATAAAAAATTTCAATATTATATTTAATTTTTCCAAATGTATTAATATTTTCATTACCTACAAAATGTCTCCCTATATATGGTATTTTATGTGAGTCAAAGTCTTTAATAAGATTCTGAGGTCTACAAAATTAAGCAGAATATGAAGAAAATTATTTTCAAACTCATGTGTCACAAGTTGAGGGAATGTGTAGATGAGCATTAATATCTGTAAAAACATCCTCTTCTCCTAGAAAAATATACCCTAAACTGAAAACGGCAGTTGTCTCCATGGAGATGGGAGTGAGAGTGGATTTTACTTTCTATTTTACATGTACCCACTTTCAATCTTCACATTGCTTTTATTTCCGTATTCCTTCTATTTGAGAAAAAAAATACTTCTGTTTTCCTTGAAAAATTTTGACTTTTTCAATGAAAATCCTACATGACTCACAAATGTACACATTTTCTGATTGCACAGTAAGAATTTATGTAGAAAAAAATTCATCTTGGAAACTCTGCAAACTAAAAAAAGTTTAGGAAGTCACTGAGGTAATGAGTATGAAGTTTCTTTTGGGAGTGATGGAAATGTTATAGAGTTAGATATTTGCACAACATTGTGAATATACCACTGAACATTACACTTTAAAATGGTGAATTTTATTGTATGTGAATTGTATCTGAAGGAGAAGGAGAAGAAGAAAAAGAAGGAGGAAGAGGAAGGGAGGGGGAAGGAGGAGGAGGAGAAGAAGAAGAAGAAGAAGAAGAAGAAGGAGAAGGAGAAGGAGAAGGAGGAGAAGGAGGAGGAAGGAGGAGGAGGAGGAGGAGAAGGAGGGGAAGGGGAAGGAGAAGGAGGAGAAGAAGAAGAAGAAGAAGAAGAAGAAGAAGAAGAAGAAGAAGAAGAAGAAGAAGAAGAAGAAGAAGAAGAAGAAGAAGAAGAAGAAGAAGAAGAAGAAGAAGAAGAAGGAGGAGAAGAAGAAGAAGGAGAAGAAGAAGGAGGAGGAGGAGGAGGAGGAGAAGAAGAAGATGAAGAAGAAGAAGAAGAAGAAGAAGAAGAAGAAGAAGAAGAAGAAGAAGAAGAAGAAGAAGAAGAAGAAGAAGAAGAAGAAGAAGAAGAAGAAGAAGAAGAAGGAGAAGGAGAAGGAGAAGGAGAAGGAGAAGGAGAAGGAGAAGGAGAAGAAGAAGAAGAAGAAGAAGAAGAAGAAGAAGAAGAAGAAGAAGAAGAACAAGAAGAAGAAGAAGAACAAGAACAAGAACAAGAACAAGAACAAGAAGAACAAGAAGAACAAGAAGAACAAGAAGAACAAGAAGGAGAACAAGAAGGAGAACAAGAACAAAAAGAACAACAACAAGAAGAAGAAGAACAAGAAGAAGAACAAGAAGTAGAAAGAGTAGGGTGAGGAGGGTGAGGAGGACAAGGACGAGGAGGAGGAGGAGGAGGAGGAGGAAGAAGAGACAAAATTACCTGGACACTTTCCCCCATAATCACTGTGTCTCCTTCCGGCCAAAAAGTAGATGAGGAACAGACACAGGATGCTCAGGACGACCAGCAGAGGCTGTAGAATTCTCAAGCCCATCTTATGCACAACTAAGACCTTTTTAACCAAATTGCATTGTACAGGTAGACACCTTGGCTACAGCAAGAAGAGGCTCTCAGTGAAGACATTTCACCTCATGTCTGAAATGTCCTCCCTAACTCAGAGTTAGAGACTTTTGCAAGACCATGTGCCTTTGGTGTGGTCACCCTGAGCCTTTTATCATGTTCTATGGCCATGTTGATGCCTCTATCAGCTGGCTTTTGCTGAAAATTTAACTATCTCCAAATTTAGTGGCTTAAAATGACAGCCATTTATGTAGCTCATGATTCTTGCAGGTTAGTCATTTGGGTTGGGCCTCAGCAGGGCTCACTTGGCATCCACATTCAACTGCAGGTCAGGTAGGTTGGCTGGCTGTGAGCTGGGGGATTGGGGTGATGGCCACATCTCCCTCTTCATCTGGCAGGCTAGCCTGGTCATGTTCACACAACACAGCAGGCTTCCAAGTGGACAAGTGATCCTTGCAAGGCCTCTTGAGCTGAGCCTCTTAACCAGCACAGACCACTTCATCCACATTCTTGTGATCAATGAATCACAGCCCAGTCCAGACACCAGCAGTGGGGACACAAGCTCCACCTCTCAATTAGAGGAACCATGGCATCACTTTGTGAGTCATGGGATACAGGAAGGGGAATCATTGTAGCTGCTTTTTGAAGGCAACCCACAACGTGCCCCTAACAGGAGACCCCAAAATTGTAAATACAAGGAAATAAACATTCAAAGGCTCTCAATTCACAGGGCTAATCTTCCTAGAGGGACACAAGGAACATGATGTTTTTTGGGGTTTTTTTTGCTGTACGCGGGCCTCTCACTGTTGTGGCCTCTCCCGTTGCAGAGCACAGGCTCCGGACGCGCAGGCTCAGCGGCCATGGCTCACGGGCCCAGCCGCTCCGCGGCATGTGGGATCCTCCTGGACCGGGGCACAAACCCGCGTCCCCTGTATCAGCAGGCAGACTCTCAACCACTGTGCCACCAGGGAAGCCCGGAACATGATGATTTAATGACTTCAGTGCCATGTATTATTCAAACAGAGAGAGAGTTTTCACTAGAGAAAACACCCTAGTGAATTGAAATGCATCTGTATCCCTCATCATCGTGTACCCCCCTTTTCTTTAGAGCTCCTCAGTTACTATTTTAGGTAGATAGAAGGAAGTTTGATTCAACAGGAAGGAAGGCTGTAGCCCTTATGTAACCTCAGATGAGGATTGCTGAGGGAGGTCTAGGGATGGATAAGGGAGACATAGAGACATCTCAATGAGTCTGCGTCAAGAGAAGGTTCTGAGTTTTTGGTATTTAAAACAAAGGATTATTTATATGCTTGAGTTCACCATCCCTCGAACATGAGGCTATCAGGTTAAGTCACATGTTTCTCCAGATCCATTTCATGTGGCTTAATTTTATAGGGTGAGAGCAAATAACTGGGAAAATAGCAATAATCTCAAAAATAAAGAAGAATTGAGTAGAAGCGCATCAGAATTGGTCAGTAAATTTATTAAAAATACTTCTCCTTGGGCTCCATTCTTAGATATTATGACCCCAAAAGTTTGGGCTTTAGTACAAAAACCTGTAATTTTAGTCAGTGTCCCAGTTTGACCAAGTTTAGTTTTATTATGTAAGAAATGGGACTAACTGTATCTGCTCCGTGCCATTTAAAGGGGTGAACAAATAAGCATGGATGGGTGCAGCATGTTGACCTGAGGTTCCTTTAAGCAGATCTTATAAGCCAGATTAATCAGAGGAAAAAACTCTGAAATAGTCAAGCTTATATAGGGCACATTCCTACCTTACTTTCCAGGATTTCTATTTTCTCTTGCCATCTACTGATCACGCATTAAAACCTAGTACCTTCATGTTACCCCAGGTGTACTGTAGGATTGCACACAACTGCAAGTTACAAAGACTCAAAACATAATACTAAGATAGAAATGTATTTGTTGTCAGTAAGGAGCCCAGCACTGACATGAAACCATATGGGATTCCATTTTTCCCACCTCACCTTGTGGCCACTATTCAACTTCATGGTGTAAGGTGGAATTGGGTCTCCAGCAATCACTGGAAGAAGGATAAGGAAGAAGCATATATCCCTTTCCTTTAAAGAAACTTCCTAGAGTTTGCACTTTTCACTTCCACTTACACCCCATTCATCAGAAATTAGTCACATGGAAAGGAAATCACTAGAAAAGAAGACTGGAAGATACAATCTCTCTCTCTTAGACTGAGAGAAGGGAGCTGAATTTCTATGGAAGAAGGAGAAACAGGAATCATAGAACAAGAAATCCCTGACTTAACCAGGCTATGTCAGAACATCTACCCATGTTCACAGGCTATAAAAAGTTTTATGCACAAAGGTGTTCACTACAGGACTATTCATAATAATAGTAAATATTGGGAAATACATCAAATGGTCCACAATGGGAAATCATTAAGTCAACTATGGTACATCAGTTTAATGAAGTATCATAGAACCATCAGAAATGTTGGTTATGAAGATCACATAATCATTTTCAACTTGAAATAGTATCTAGCTGTTTCCAACTTCTCTCCTAAATGAAGCATGAAACTCATACCACTAAAAACTAAAAATGAGGGACAGACTGATTCTGCAGTCTTGGAGGAAATAGCCATATGTAGCACGAAGAGTTTAAGATAAATCCACCCAGGCTTCAGTTCATGGCAACCTCAAATGTTACTTTATAAAACAAATTAATTCTAAAAGTGAAAACAAAAAGACTAAAAGAAGAAGACATTTTCCATCCCCTAAACAGTGTCCCAAGACACTGACATTCTGGCCCATAATCCAAGGCCACTCTTGAAGCACTGGCAGATGAGTGGGCTTTACTTCCCATCAACATTCTTATGCTCTCTTGCCATTGTCAACTGATATCTACACAGAAATACAAATCCCAGGAAACAGCTTGGCAGGAAGTAAAGAGGAAGATGCTAGCAGAAGCTTGGTGCTTTCTGGTTGATGCTGTCTTGGGGTTAAAGCTTTAGAGGTGGGGGCAGAGACAGAGACTTGACAGCAGTGCAAGCCAAGAATTGTAGCTTTTCATATACTTCATTGGATCTGAGTATAAGAAACTACACAGGCAGGGTCTCTCTCAGGAGAACAGATGTACAGGAGGAAAGACTTAGAGACTGGGAATCCTAGCAGGAGGACATCAACAGCACCCCCTTCCAACTGTAGATTCAAGGAGAGATCCATTCATCTCACAAATGGGCAGAAAGAAGATTCAAGAACACCCTCGCTTGCCTTCTTTCTTCACAAGCACTCTACTGGAACAGATGTTTCCTTGTTTGATGATGAGTATCAATGAAAACACTACTTCAAATCTGAAAGTTCAATGGTGGAACAAATCTTGGATGAACATTTTGCATTGGACAGATGAATTTTGCAGCCATTATTTGCCAATTTTAGAGGAATGAAAGGTCTGGCTATTTTGAAACACCTGCAGAATATCCATAAGGCAAAAATGAAAGATGAGAAAACAAGAGCATGATAATAAATGGGAGATAGTGGAGTAGGGTTGCAAAGAGATTCGAGATACTACGACAAAGTTACAATTGCAAGGAGGGATAAACGCTTTTGCTGCTGTAGAAAGGAGACAGTGATGAGAGGCTAAAACTGGACCCCTCTCTCAAAATGAAAACATCCCCTCCACCCCAAAAAAAATATCTGAACTTGGAAAAACAGAATAAGAAAAGTATGAACTTATGTTTTTAAAAAAATAACTACAAAACATCACTATGAAAAGAAAAAGGACTTGAACAAAGACAGATTTTCTGTTTTGTGTTTTGTTTCACTTTGTTTTTTTGATTAGAGACTTAAAAATAGAAAGGAAACAAGTCTCCCTCTGTTGGTAGGAGTGTAAAACGCTGTGACATTTCTTGAGAGGAGGCACTTTGGAAGTATATCACAGTGTTTCCCAACTTTTTTTCTTTTATCATCTTCATCCCCTCTTCAGACATTTTAGACTTGTTCTCCAATTGCTCCCTACCCCAAAATTTGAATACTACAGGTTTGCTGAATATCTGTTCATGTACTGTATGTGTAACTGTGCTCTTTACATAGAAGAAGAAAGTTTTATCCACCCTCTCCCAAAAAAATGTTATAGATGCATGGATTTTCAATATACACCCTATAGAAATCAACCAAAATCACTTTTATGCTCAAATTGTTATGACTGGCCAATGGGAGCACTTTCTAGCTTAACCATGTGTCCTTTTGTCGATTAATCTGAGAAATCTTCCTTGCTCTCTGTCATAACAAGCTGTTCCAGTCTCAAGTTGTACCTTTCCTAGCCTGAAATAAGTCATTTATCTAAGATGCCATGGTCCCCTCTGGAGTGAATAGTATCGATATTAAAGGCCAAGATCTGATTGTAAGGGGCGCTCATTACAACTGAGGTGATATTGTTTCTAGGTCATATCAGTGGACAGAAATAAAAAATGTAATTTTTAAATTATAAATATATAAGCTATTTTCAATTTAACTTTACCATTACACTGTTCTTAGCTTTATCTTACAACATATATAAAATAAATTTAAAATAATGACACTAATATTATAACTACTAATAAAACCACTGAATGAATTTTACAATTTTTTACAACTCTTTTATCTTTAGATGAATGATATTAAAGATTTATATTTAGTACTATACATTAGTCACTTGAAATAAATCCTTTCTCTGTTATGTTACCAATTTGATATACAAGTATATCTGTTTCAATTTGCTTTAAAATTTACTAATACCTATGTGATTCAAAAGTTAATGTAAGAAGGAATACGCTGAAGTGTCTCAGTAGGTAACTATTTCATCGGTTCCTTGTTTATTGTTTCACTGTTTGTTTTTACAAATATGTACATAAGAAATAAAAATGTCTCACTTAATTTAATATATATTATAGATAAGTTAGCATCTTTTAAAAACTCAGACAAGATATTTTTTATAGCTACACATCAGTTTGCTTTATTTTTTTTCAGTGATCATGTACTACTTTTGACCTTAAAACATAGTTTAAGGGAAGCAGCCGCATAGCACAGGGAGATCAGCTCCGTGCTTTGTGACCACCTAGAGGGGTTGGATATGGTGGCTGGTAGGGAAGGAGACGCAAGAGGGAAGAGATATGGGAACATATGTATATGTATAACTGATTCACTTTGTTATAAAGCAGAAACTAACACACCATTGTAAAGCAATTATACTCCAATAAAGATGTAAAAAAAAAAAACATAGTTTGAAAAATTTTTTTAATTGAGACACATTTTAGCCTTAACCTTGCTTGTCCTCTAAGCAGCATTTGGCTTTTCCCTCCTTTTGGAAACATTCTCTTTTTCATTTCCATGGAACACGCTCCTTGATTTTCGTGCCACCAAATTCTCAGGTTCCTTTGAAGTCTCCTCTTCTCCTTACCCCTTAAATGTAAGTGTTCTTTGGGAACTTCCTGATTTGATTCATACCCTCATTATTCTGTGCTTGAAGCTAAAAAATCTTGTGAGTGTCTAACTTGTAGCGTCAGGTAGAGATAGGTGGGAAAAAATCATTCTGAATGATACAGTTGGATTCCAGATCATTGTAAACAGCTGTCTATTCTTAATTAAAGGCAGTAAATCATACTTTATCATATATTCATATTCCCAAACTTCTGTAAATCATAAAGATGATGCATTAACCTTGAAACATCACACTTAATAACAAGACCAGAAAAATAAGGTATAGCCTCTTGTATTATTTCAGGTTAGTAGAGAATAGTTTTATTACATCTATTTGGTATATGGACTCTTCTCTGTAGGCACATTCACTGTGAGGCTAAGATTACAGAAGTGCTATGTCATGAATACAGAGGAAATGTGTTTCTGCATAGTGTGTGATAATTAGCCATTGATAAAGGACCTCAGCTGTGTTGAGAACTTGAAATAAATGGATTTATGTCCAAATAGAAGCCAGCAAATGTAAGCTTACATACCACTAGGGAGAAAAGTTACTTCAAAGTAATGATTGTTTAGCCAGAGGCCAAAATTTCTGCAAAAGCTCTGAAATAAAAATTTTGAATAATCAAAGGCATTAAAGGCTCTTGTTTTATTAAGCTATAGCTCTGATAATTCCTACTAAAAATAAAACAAAAATGCCATGCCATGACAAGTGGGTAACATAAAGAGACAAGAATCATGGAACAGGAAAGGCTTCCAGACATGCTACCCAGTCATTCCTCTGAGAACATCTCAAGACTTTGAGACTTTATCCTATCTTTGCAATCATAGACAAAAACATTTCTCCTCCTCCAAAGTCATTTATATGATTCAAAATGAAAATCTCCTCTTGATGACCAATTAATTTAACTATAATTGTTGAAATTAGAATCCAGATATATCTCTTTTTCTGCTTTTGATTGTAAGAGAGGACAATGACCCCTACTTATTTCTGCCTCAGCACCCTGCTGGAAAGGCAGAAGCCTGGGCTGCCAAACCCCAGCTGAGGGGTCAGGTCCTGGAGGGACAGGAACTGTCCCTTCAGCTCTAGATCTGTCCAAGTAACCCAGACAAGAAGACCCTACAGAGATCAGGACAAGAGGTATAGTTGAAGTATAAGTCAAAATCAGAGGCAGTACAGCAGGAGAAACAGGGGGTTCAGAAGAGAAGGCAACAGAGATGGGGGAGATAACCTGAACAATGGTATGAGGTCACATGGGCTGTTGTGTACAACACATGCAGCTCTGTCTGTGGAGGGAAGCAGTAGGTGTTAAGAGCACTAGGCTTGCTCAAGGAGTTACTGAATAAAGAGAGACAAGACATAGGCAGATAGATGGATGGATAGATAGGTAGATAGATAGATGATAGATAGATAGATAGATAGATAGATGACAGATAGATAGATAGACCAATAGATAAAAGCAGACATCTGGGTATCAAATTATCAAATCTTTCTTGGAAGATTCCTTTGCTGGAATCTTGTTGGAAAGGATCTTGAGGTCTATCTGATACCAAAATAAGAGTCATTTCTCTGGTATTTCCAACTGATAGGCCACTAACTCTGAGGTCTCTTTGCTCCATCTTCTCCAAGAGCATAGTTTAGTGGTCATTAAGATGATCTCATTTGATGCCTATTTAACAGAGTTGAATACAGATGTGGAGAAGAAAAGTGACTTGCTCAAGCTGTGGCATTTTTCCTGAGGCTGCATTCACTCAGAGGTTTTAGTCTTTCTGATAAATTCCTATGCACCGAGGATTTTTAAAAATCATCTCATGTGTGCAGGTCCTTGGGAAAACTAAGTTTCTGGTGACTGGTCAAAACAACTAAGACATCAACAAATAAATGGATAAAGGACTTAAAGAGACGTTTACAAAAAGAAGAAAGGAACCTTGTTAAACTATGTAAAAGTATTCGTGTGTGTGTGTGTGTGTGTGTGTGTGTGTGTGTGTGAGAGAGAGAGAGAGAGAGAGAGAGAGAGATAGGCAGAGAGAAAATTGAAGCAAGTAATAGTTTTCTCTATCAAATTAGCCTCTAATTATAACATAATTACATAATTAAAATATGATATAAAATTATAATTGCTGGAGAGTACACTGGTGAGACCGAAAACACATAGTTTTTAGGAATGCAACTTGATAGAACTTTTCTGGAAGGCAATTTCACAATATAATCTACAACCTCAAACTTTTTCATTTCCATTGATCCAGGAAGCTCAGGAATAACATCCCATTATGGAGAAATAGTGAGAATCTAGAGTAAAGTGTTATGCAAGATGTCTTCTACAGGGTTATCACAAGAAGCAAAAAATTATATGACTATGTAAATGGTGGCATAATCTCAGAAAAGACTAATATGTAGCCATACAAATGTTTACAAAAAAATAACACTTAGAAATGCTCATTTTAATATAAATACAGAATAACAAGACACTGAATTGAATATATGCAACATTATTTAGACTTTTTTTAACCAGAGAAAAGTGCTTAAAAAAATCCAATGAAAGATTAAAGGTGAGTTTGGGGGTTCAATTATGTTTTTGCTATTTTTTATATTATATATATATTATATATATTTATACACATGTATAACTGAATCACTGTACTGTACACCTGAGACTAACACAACACTGTAAATCAACCACACCCCAACAAAAAAAAGGGAAAAAACTTTAAAAAATATTAAAGTGATGAATGCTCATAAAAATTTTCCTTTTTTAAAAAATTATATTTCAATAGCCATTTTAATTCCATCAGAATGATTTCATCATTTCCTAGGAAATTTGCAAACTATTACTGAATATATAGTCACATTACTTCTTGAAATTACGTGCAGCTGGAAATCCTGCTGGCTCCAAAAACAGGAAAATGAGAAATCTCTTCTCTCCTTTTAATGGATTTACACAGTGCTCTTCAAAAATATTACAACCATTATTGTCCTCAGCATTGTCTCAAGAGTCATTAAGAATCACATTCCCATTTAGTTTAGCTAGCTGTGTGGAACAGCTCTTACTTCCTGCCTCTGAGTATCCCTTCTCCATAATAGGTTTTAAATTAAGACCACAAAGCTACTCTAGCCCCTTATCTATAGCAACAACATCCATTTGTGCCATTTCTTCCCTTAATTCTTCCTTAAGTGAAAGATGGGCACCATGGAGTAGAAGCTACTGTCATGGTAATACATGACTGGGAGCATCCTCTTAGCTGGTGAGTAATATACAGCACTGGCCTTCTGATGCATTGATGACCCAATCTAAACCAGGAACTATAATGGGGTCCCCTTAATGAAAGCACTACATAAATTGTACAGTCTTTCAGCAGACAAATCCAAGGAGAAACACAGGTTTCACTTGGGCGCTGTTGTCTTAGTTACACATGACAACTCCTGGATACAAATTGTGCTTAAGGCAAAACTGTGAAACACATACACACACACACACACACACACACACACACACACACACATACACACACACACACACGCAGTCTCACACACTGCCTATATATCATCCGAAGCTCCTTAGCACTTGGTCTATACTTCCATATACATCTTCATCTTCACTGCCCCAGGCCTTGTGATTCACCCTAGTTACTTAGGCCACACCCAGCTTCACTTGAAGAAAAACAAACAAACAAACAAAAGTCTCAGTCAAAACAACCTACCTGGACTTCTACTTTCTTGACATATGCTTCAGACCTGGGCCCCTCTAGCCAAAACAGGCTGTTTACCTAATAAACTAATTTGTACTGAGGTATTAAGTTACCAGATTATACATTTTCCATACCATATACATTTTTTTATCTCTAAATATTTCAGTGTGTATTTCTTGAGAATAAGTACGTTCTCTTATATAACCACAATACAGACATCAACTTCAGGAAATTTAACATTAATAAATACACTTATTTTTCTACAATCTATACTCCAATTTTTTTCAGTTGACTCAATCATGTCCAGTGGTGATCTGTTCCAGAATTACATATTGCATTTAGTTATCTTGTCTCTTTAGTCTCCTATAATCTCCTTGGTTCTTCTTTGTCTTTTATGACACTGACATTTTTGAAAGGCAGAAGTTCCTTTTTTGTTTTTTTTAACATCTTTATTGGAGTATAATTGCTTCACAATGGTGTGTTAGTTTCTGCTTTATAACAAAGTGAATCAGTTATACATATACATATGTTCCCATATCTCTTCCCTCTTGCGTCTCCTTCCCTACCAGCCACCATATCCAACCCCTCTAGGTGGTCACAAAGCACGGAGCTGATCTCCCTGTTCTATGCGGCTGCTTCCCACTAGCTTTCTATTTTACGTCTGTTAGTGTATATATGAGAGGGTCACTCTCTCACTTTGAAACAGCTTACCCTTCCCCTCCCCGTATACTCAAGACCATTCTCTAGTAGGTCTGTGTCTTTATTCCCATCTTACCCCTAGGTTATTCATGAGTTTTTTTTCTTACATTCCATATATATATGTGTTAGCATACGGTATCTGTTTTTCTCTTTCTGACTTACTTCACTCTGTATGACAGACTCTAGGTCCATCCACCTCACTACAAATATCTCAACTTCGTTTCTTTTTATGGCTAATATTGCATTGTATATATGTGCCACATCTTCTTTATCCATTCATCCAATGATGGACACTTAGGTTGCTTCCATGTCCTGGCTATTGTAAAGAGAGCTGCAATGAACATTGTGGTACATGACTCTTTTTGAATTATGGTTTTCTCACGGTATATGCCCAGTAGTGGGACTGCTGGGTCGTATGGTAGTTCTATTTTTAGATTTTTAAGGAACCTCCATACTGTTCTCCATAGTGGCTCTATCAATTTACATTCCCACGAACAGTGCAAGAGTGTTCCCTTTTCTCCACACCCACTCCAGCATTTATTGTCTCTAGATTTTTTGATGATGGCCATTCTGACCAGTGTGAGATGATATCTCTTTGTAGTTTTGATTTGTATTTCTCTAAAGATTAATGATGTTCAGCATTCTTTCATGTGTTTGTTGGGCTTCTGTATATCTTCTTTGGAGAAATGCCTATTTAAGTCTTCTGCCCATTTTTGGATTGGGTTGTTTGTTCTTCTGTTACTGAGCTGCATGAGCTGCTTGTAAACCTTGGAGATTAATCCATTGTCAGTTGCTTCATTTGCAAATATTTTCTAACATTCTGAGGGTTGTCTTTTGGTCTTGTTTATGGTTTCCTTTGCTGTGCAAAAGCTTTGAAGTTTCATTAGGTCCCATTTGTTTACTTTTGTTTTTATTTCCATTTCTCTGGGAAGTGGGTCAAAAAGGTGATTTATGTCATAGAGTGTTCTGCCTATGTTTTCCTATGAGAGTTTGATAGTGTCTGGCCTTACATTTAGGTCTTTAATCCATTTTGAGTTTATTTTTGTGTATGGTGTTAGGGAGTGTTCTAATTTCATACTTTTACATGTAGCTGTCCAGTTTTCCCAGCACCACTTATTGAAGAGGCTGTCTTTTTTCCACTGTATATTCTTGCCTCCTTTATCAAAATTAAGGTGACCATATATGCGTGCGTTTATCTCTGGGCTTTCTATCCTGTTCCATTGATCTATCTTTCTGTCTTTGTGCCAGTACCATACTGTCTTGATTACTGTAGCTTTGTAGTATAGTCTGAAGTCAGGGAGCCTGATTCCTCCGGCTCCGTTTTCCATTCTCAAGATTGCTTTGGCTACTCGGGGTCTTTTGTGTTTCCATACAAATTGTAAAATTTTTTGTTCTAGTTCTGTGAAAAATGCCAGTGGTAGTTTGATAGGGATTGCATTGAATCTGTAGATTGCTTTGGGTAGTAGAGTCATTTTCACAATGTTGATTCTTCCAATACAAGAATATGGTATATCTCTCCATCTATTTGTATCATCTTTAATTTCTTTCATCAGTGTCTTATAATTTTCTGCATACAGGTCTTTTGTCTCCTTAGGTAGGTTTATTCCTAGATATTTTATTCTTTTTGTTGCAAAGGTAAATGGGAGTGTTTTCTTAATTTCACTTTCAGATTTTTCATCATTAGTGTATAGGAATGCCAGATATTTCTGTGCATTAATTTTGTATTATGCTACTTTACCAAATTCATTGATTAGCTCTACTAGCTTTCTGGTAGCATCTTTAGGATTCTCTATGTAGAGTATCATGTCATCTGCAAACAGTGACAGCTTTACTTCTGCTTTTCTGATTTGGATTCCTTTTATTTATTTTTCTTCTCTGATTACTGTGGCTAAAACTTCCAAAGCTATGTTAAATAAGGGTGGTGAGAGTGGGCAACCTTGTCTTGTTCCTAATCTTAGTGGAAATGGTTTCAGTTTTTTACCATTGAGGACGATGTTGGCTGTGGGTTTGTCATATATGGCCTTTATTATGTTGAGGTAGGTTCCCTCTATGCCTACTTTCTGGAGGGTTTTTATCATAAATGGGTGATGAATTTTGTCGAAAACTTTCTCTGCATCTATTGAGATGATCATATGTTTTTTCTCCTTCAATTTGTTAATATGGTGCATCACGTTGATTGATTTGCATTTATTGAAGAGTCCTTGCATTCCTGGAATAAACCCCACTTGATCATGGTGTATGATCCTTTTAATGTGCTATTGGATTCTGTTTGCTGGTATATTGTTTAGGATTTTTGCATCTTTGTTCATCAGTGATATTGGCCTGTAGTTTTCATTCTTTGTGACATCTTTGTCTGGTTTCGGTATCAGGGTGATGGTGGCCTCGTTGAATGAATTTGGGAGTGTTCCTCCTTCTGCTATATTTTGGAAGAGTTTGAGAAGGATAGGTGTTAGCTCTACTCTAAATGTTTGATAGAATTCACCTGTGAAGCCATCTGGTCCTGGGCCTTTTTTTGTTGGAAGATTTTTAGTCACGCTTTCAATTTCAGTGCTTGTGATTGGTCTGTTCATATTTTCTATTTCTTCCTGGTACAGTCTTGGAAGGTTGTGCATTTCTACAAATTTGTCCATTTCTTCCAGGTTGTCCATTTTATTGGCATAAAGCTGCTTGGATTAATCTCTCCTGATCCTTTGTGTTTCTGCAGTGTCAGTTGTTACTTCTCCTTTTTCATTTCTAAACCTATTGATTTGAGTCTTCTCCCTTTTTTTCTTGATGAGTCTGGCTAATGGTTTATGAATTTTGTTTATCTTCTCAAAGAACAAGCTTTTAGTTTTATTGATATTTGCTATCATTTCCTTCATTTCTTTTTCATTTATTTCTGATCTGATCTTTATGATTTCTTTCCTTCTATTAACCTTGGGGTTTTTTTGGTCTTTCTCTAATTGCTTTAGGTGCAAGGTTAGGTTCTTTATTTGAGATGTTTCCTGTTTCTTAATGTAGGATTGTATTGCTATAAACTTCCCTCTTAGAACTACTTTTGCTGCATCCCATAGTTTTTGGATCGTCATGTTTTCATTGTCATTTGTTTCAAGGTATTTTTTGATTTCCTCTTGGATTTCTTCAGTAATTACTTCGTTATTAAGTAGTGTATTGTTTAGCCTCCATGTATTTGTATTTTTTACAGATCTTTTCCTGTAATTGATATCTAGTCTCATAGCATTGTAGTCGGAAAAAATACTTTATATGATTTCAATATTCTTAAATTTACTAAGGCTTGATTTGTGACCCAAGATATGATCTGTCCTGGAGAATGTTCCATGAGCACTTGACAAACACTTGTGCTCTGTTGTTTTTGGATGGAATGTCCTATAAATACCAATTAAGTCCATCTTGTTTGATATATCATTTAAAGCTTGTGTTTCCTTATTTATTTTCATTTTGGATGATCTGTCCATTGGTGAAAGTGGGGTGTTATAGTCCCCTACTATGATTGTGTTACTGTTGATTTTCCCTCTTATGGCTGTTAGTATTTGCCTTATGTATTGAGGTGCTCCTATGTTGGGTGCATAAATATTAACACTTGTTATATCTTCTTCTTGGATTGATCCCTTGATCATTATGTAGCTTCCTTCTTTGTCTCTTGTAATAGTCTTTATTTTAAAGTCTATTTTTTCTGATATGAGAATTCCTACTCAAGCTTTCTTTAGATTTCCATGTGCATGGAATATCTTTTTCCATTATCTCACTTTCAGTCTCTATGTGTCCCTAGGTCTGAAGTGGGTCTCTCGTAGACAGCATATATATGGTTCTTGTTTTTGTGTCCGTTCAGCTAGAGTGTGTCTTTTGGTGGGAGCATTTAATCCATTTACATTTAAGGTAATTATCGATATGTATGTTCATATTCCCATTTCCTTAATTGTTTTGGGTTTGTTATTGTAGGTCTCTTCCTTCTCTTGTGTTTCTTGCCTAAAGAAGTTCCTTTAGTATTTGTTGTAAAGCTGGTTTGGGGGTGCTGAACTCTCTCAGCTTTTGCTTGTCTGTAAAGGTTTTAATTTCTCCATCAAATCTGAATGAGATCCTTACTGGGTAGAGTAATCTTGGTTGTAGGTCTTTCTCCTTCATCACTTTAAATATGTCCTGTTACTCCCTTCTGGCTTGAAGAGTTTCTGCTGAAAGATCAGCTGTTAACCTTATGGGGATTCCCTTGTGTGTTATTTGTTGTTTTTCCCTTGCTGCTTTTAATGTTTTCTTTGTATTTAATTTTGATAGCTTGATTAATATGTGTTTTGGTGTGTTTCTCCTTGGATTTATCCTGTATGGGACTCTCTGTGCTTCCTGGATTTGATTAACTATTTCCCTTCTCATATTAGGGAAGTTTTCAACTATAATCTCTTCAAATACTTTCTCAGTCCCTTTCTTTTTCTCTTCTTCTTCTAGGACCCCTGTAATTTGAAAGTTGGTGCATTTAATGTTGTCCCAGAGGTCACTGAGACTGTCCTCAGTTCTTTTCATTCTTTTTTCTTTATTCTGCTCTGCAGTAGTTATTTCCACTATTTTATCTTCCAGGTCACTTATCTGTTCTTCTGCCTCTGTTATTCTGCTATTGATCCCTTCTAGAGTTTTTAAAATTTCATTTATTGTGTTGTTCATCGTTGCTTGTTTCCTCTTTAGTTCTTCTAGATCCTTGTTAAAGGTTTCTCACATTTTCTCTATTATATTTCCAAGATTTTGGATCATCTTTGCTATCATTATTCTGAATTCTTTTTCAAGCAGACTGCCTATTTCCTCTTCATTTGTTAGGTCTGGTGGGTTTTTACCTTGCTCCTTCATCTGCTGTGTGTTTTCCTGTCTTCTCATTTTGCTTATCTTACAGTGTTTGGGGTCTCCTTTTCACAGGCTGCAAGTTCATAGTTCCCATTGTTTTTGGTGTTTGTCCCCAGTTCAGTGGGCTGTGTAGGCTTCCTGGTGGAGGAGACTAGTGCCTGTGTTCTGGGGATGAGGCTGGATCTTGTCTTTCTGGTGGGCAGGTCCATGTCTGGTGGTGTGTTTTGGGGTGTCTGTGGCCTTATGATTTTAGGCAGCCTCTCTGCTAATGGGTGGGGTTGTGTTCCTGTCTTGCTAGTTGTTTGACATAGGGTGTCCAGCACTGTAGCTTGCTGGTCATTGAGTGAAGCTGGGTGTTGGTGTTGAGATGGAGATCTATGGGTGATTTTTGCCATTTGATATTACATGGAGCTGGGAGGTCTCTTGTGGACAAGTGTCCTGAACTTGGCTCTCCCACCTCAGAGGCACAGCACTGGCTCCTGGCTGGAGCACCAAGTGCCTTTCATCTGCAGGGCTCAGAATAAAGGGAGAAAAAATAGAAAGAAAGAAAGAAAGAAAGAGGATAAAATAAAATAAAGATAAAATAAAGTTATTAAAATAAAAAGTAATTATTAAGAAAAAAAATTTTTTAAGTAAAAAAAAAAAAAGCAGACGGACAGAACCCTAGGACAAATGGTAAAAGAAAGCTATACAGACAAAATCTCACACTGAAACATACACATACACACTCACAAAAAGAGGAAAGAGGGAAAAAATAATATATCTTCTTCCCAAAGTCCACTTCATCAATTTGGGATAATTTGTTGTCTATTCAGGTATTCCACCGATGCAGGTGGAGATTTAATCTGAGATTTAATTTGATTGTGGAGATTTAATTTGATTGTGGAGATTTAATCCACTGCTTCTGAGGCTGCTAGGAGAGATTTCCCTTTCTCTTCTTTGTTCTCACAGCTCCTGGGGTTCAGCTTTGGATTTAGCCCCGCCTCTGCATGTAGGTCGCCGGAGGGCGTCTGTGCTTCGCTCAGACAGGACGGGGTTAAAGGAGCCGCTGATTCGGGGTCTCTGGCTCACTCAGGCCGGAGGGAGGGAGGGGCGCAGATGCGGCGTGGGGCTGCGGCAGCAGAGACCAACATGACGTTGCACCAGCCTGAGGTGCGCCGTGCGTTCTCCCAGGGAAATTGTCCCTGGATCTCGGGACCCTGACAGTGGAGGGCTGCACAGTCTCCTGGGAGGGGAGGTGTGGATAGTGACCTTGCTTTCACACAGGCTTCTTGGTGGCAGCAGCAGCGGCCTTAGCATCTCATGCCCATCTCTGGGGTCCATGATGTTAGCCGTGTCTCGCGTCTGTCTCTGGAGCTCCTTTAAGCAGCACACTTAATCCTCTCTCCTCACGCACCAGGAAACAAACAGGGAAGAAAAAGTCTCTTGCCTCTTCGGCAGGTCCAGACTTTTCCCCAGACTCCCTCCCGGCCAGCCATGGCGCACTAACCCCTGCAGGCTGTGTTCACGCCACCAACCCCAGTCCTCTCCCTGTGCTCCGACCGAAGCCTGAGCCTCAGCTCCCAGCCCCACCCATCCTGGTGGGGGAGCAGACAAGCCTCTCGGGCTGGTGAGTGCTGGTCAGCACCAATCCTCTGTGCGGGAATCTCTCCACTTTGCCCTCCGCACCCCTGTGGCTGCACTCTCCTCCACGGCCCCCAGTCTCTGCCCGCAAAGGGGCTCCTAGTGTGTGGAAACCTTTCCTCCTTCACGGCTCCCTCCCACTGGTGCAGGTCCCGTTCCTATTCTTTTGTCTCTGTTTTTTCTTTTTTCTTTTTCCCTACCCAGGTACGTGGGGAGTTTCTTGCCTTTTGGGAGGTCTGAGGTCTTCTGCCAGTATTCAGTAGGTGTTTTTGTAGGAGTAGTTCCACGTGTAGATGTATTTCTGGTGTGTCTGTGGGGAGGAAGGTGATCTCCATGTCTTATTCTTCTGCCATCTTTCTCAACTCCCTATGTTTTTGCTTTTGTGTGTGTGAATTCTTTGGCAATTTTACAGTTCTCTCTAATGAACATATTGCATTTTTTTCAATTCATAACATACTAACTTTAAAGACAAGCCAGGCTTCTCACTAGATTCACTTTTTTTAGATTACCCAAGAAAATATTTAAAGAGATTATAGTCAAAAATTTCCCTAACATGGGAAAAGAACTAGCCACCCAAGCCCAGGAAGCAGAGAGTCCTAGGCAGGATGAACCCAAAGACAAATAAGCCAAGGAACATAGTAATCAAAATGACAAAAATTAGGGCTTCCTTGGTGGCACAGTGGTTGAGAGTCTGCCTGCCGATGCAGCAGACACATGTTCATGCCCCAGTCCAGGAAGATCCCACATACTGCGGAGCAGCTGGGCCCTTGAGCCATGGCCGCTGAGCCTGCACATCTGGAGCCTGTGCTCTGCAATGGGAGAGGCCACAACAGTGAGAGGCCCACATATCGAAAAAAAAAAAAAAGACAAAAATTAAAGACAAAGAAAAATTACTAAAACCAACAAGGGAAAAATGACAAATAACATACAAGGAAACTTCCATAATGTTAACAGCTGATTTCTCAGCAGAAGCTCTACAAGCCAGAGGGGAGTGGCACAATATATTCAAAGTGATGAAAGGGAAGAACCTACAACCAAGATTACACTATCCAGCAAGAATCTCACTCAGATTCAATGGAGAAATCAAAAGCTTTACAGACAAACAAAAGCTAAGAGAATTCAACACCGCAAAACCATCTTTACAACAAATGCTAAAGGAACTTCACTAAGTGGGAAACACAAAAGAAGAAAAAGACCTACAAAAACAAACCCAAAACAATTAAGAAAATGGTAATGAAACATACATATCAATAATTACCTTAAATGTGAATGGATTAAATGCTCCAACCAAAAGACACAGACTCGCTGAATGGATACAAAAACAAGACCCATATATATGCTATCTACAAGAGACCCACTTCAGACCTAGGAACACATACAGACTGAAAGTAAAGGGATGGAGAAAGATAATCCATGAAAATGGAAATCAAAAGAAAACTGGAGTGGCAATTCTCATATCAGATACAATAGGCTTTAAAATAAAGAATGTTACAAGAGACAAGGAAAAACACTACATAATGATCAAGGGATCAATCCAAGAAGAAGATATAACAATTATAAACATATATGCACCCAACATAGGAGCACCTCAATACATAAGGCAAAGGTTAATAGCTATAAAAGAGGAAATCGACAGTAACACAATAATTGTGGGAGACTTTAACACCTCACATACACCAATGAACAGATCATCCAGACAGAAAATTAATAAGAAAACACAAGCTTTAAATGACACAATAGACCAGATAGATATAATTGATATTTATAAGACATTCCATCCAAAAAAAGGAGGTTACACTTTCTTCTCAAGTGCACACGGAACATTCTCCAGGATAAATCACATCTTGGATCACAAATCAAGCCTCAGTAAATTTAAGAAAATTGAAATCATATCAAACATCTTTTCCAACCACAATGCTATGTGATTAGAAATAAATTACAGGGAAAAAAATGTAAAAAACACGAACACATGGAGGCTAAACAATATGTTGCTAAATAACCAAGAGATCAGTAAAGAAATTAAAGAGGAAATCAAAAAATACCTAGAGACAAATGACAATGAAAACATGACGACCCAAAACCTATGGGATGCAGCAAATGTTTTAAGAGGGAAGTTTATAGCAATACAATCCTACCTCAAGAAACAAGAAAAATCTCAAATGAAAAATCTAACCTTACACTAACAGGAACTAGAGAAAGAAGAACAACAAAACCCAAAGTTAGCAAAGGGAAAGAAATCATAAAGATCAGAGCAGAAATAAATGAACTAGAACCAAAGAAAACAATAACAAAGATCAATAAAACTAAAAGCTGGTTCTTTGAGAAGATAAACAAAATTGATAAACCTTTAGCCAGACTTAACAAGAAAAAAAGGGAGAGGAATCAAATCAATCAAATTAGAATGAAAAAGGAGAAGTTACAACAGACACTGCAGAAATAAGAAACATCATCAGCTACCACTAGAAGCAACTCTATGAAAATAAAATGGATCAACTGGAAGAAATGGACAAATTGTTAGAAACATATAACCTTCCAAGACTGAATGAGGAAGAAATGGAAAATATGAACAGACAAATCACAAGTAATAAAATTGAAACTGTGACTAAAAATCTTCCAACAAACAAAGGTTCAGGACAAGATGGCTTCACAGGTGAATTCTATCAAACATTTAGAGAAGAGCTAACACTCATCCTTCTCATACTCTTCCAAAAACTTTCAGAGGAAGGAACACTCCCAAACTGATTCTACAAGGCCACCATCACCCTGATACCAAAACCAGACAAAGATACTAAAAAAAAGAGAAAATTACAGGACGATAACACTGATGAATACAGATACAAAAATTTTCAACAAAGTACTAGCAAACAGAATCCAACAACACATTAAAAGGATCATACACTATGATCAAGTGGGATTTATCCCAGGGATGCAAGGATTCTTCCAAATATGCAAATCAATCAGTGTAATACACCATATTACCAAATTGAAGAATAAAAACCATATGATCATCTCAATAGATGCAGAAAAATCTTTCAACAAGTTTCAACACGCATTTATGATAAAAACTCTCCAGAAGGTGGACACAGAGGGACCCTACCTCAACATAATAAAGGCCATATACAGCAAAGCCACAGCAAACATCATTCTCAGTTGTGAAAAACTGAAAACATTTCATCTAAGATCAGGAACAAGACAAGGATGTCCACTCTTGCCATTATTATTCAACATAGTTTTGGAAGTCCTAGCCATGATAATCAGAGAAGAAAAAGAAATAAAAAGAATACAAATTGGAAAAGAAGTAAAACCATCACTGTTTGCGGATGACATGATACTATACATAGATAATCCTTAAAATGACACCAGAAAACTACTAGAGCTAATCAATGAATTTGGTAATGTTGCAGGATACAAAATTAATGCACAGAAACTCTTGCATTCCTATACACTAACAACAAAACATCAGAAAGAGAAATTAAAGAAACAATCCCATTCACCATTGTAACAAAAAGAATAAAATACCAAGGAATAAACCTACCTAAGGAGGTAAAAGACCTGTACTCAGAAAACTATAAGACACTGATGAAAGAAATCAAAGATGACACAAACAGATGGCAAGATATACCATGCTCTTGGATTTGAAGAAATAATAGTGTGAAAATGACTATACTACCCAAAGCAATCTCTAGATTCAATGAAATCCCTTTCAAATTACCAATGGCATTTTTTACAGAACTAGAACAAAAAATCTTAAAATTGGTATGGAGATACAAAAGACCCTGAATAGGCAAAGCAATCTTTCGGGGAAAAAGTGGAGCTGGAGGAATCAGACTCCCTGACTACAGACTATACTACAAAGCTACAGTAATCAAGACAATGTGGTACTGGCACAAAAACAGAAATATAGATCAATGGAACAGAATAGAAGGTCCAGAGATAAACCCATGCACCTATGATCAACTAATCTATGACAAAGGAGGCAAGGATATACCATGGAGAAAAGACAGTCTCTTCAGTAAGTGGTGCTGGGAAAACTGGGCAGCTACATGTAAAAGAATGAAATTAGAACACTCCCTAACACCATGCACAAAAATAAACTCAAAATAGATTAAAGACCTAAATGTAAGGCTGGACACTATAAAACTCTTAGAGGAAAACATAGAAAGAATGCTCTTTGACATAAATTGCAGCAAGATCTTTTTTGACTCACCTCCTAGACTAATGGAAATAAAAACAAAAATAAACAAATGGGACCTAATGAAACTTAAAAGCTTTTGAACAGCAAGAGAAACCATAAACAAAACGAAAAGGCAACCCTCAGAATGAGAGAAGATACTTGCAAACGAATCAATGGACAAAGGATTAATCTCTAAAATATGTAAACAGCTCATCCAACTCAATATTAAAAAAACAAAAAACCTAGTCAACAAATGGGAAGACTACCTAAATTGACATTTCTCCAAAGAAGACATACAGATGGCAAAGAGGAACATGAAAAGCTGCTCAACTTTCCTAATTATTAGAGAAATGCAAATCAAAACTACAATGAGGTATGACCTCACACAGGTCAAAATGGGTATCATCAGAAAATCTACAAACAACAAATGCTGGAGATGGTGTGGAGAAAAAGGAATATTTTTGCACTGTTCGTGGGAATTTAAATTGATATAGGCACTATGGAGAACAGTATGGATATTCCTTAAAAAACTAAAAATATAATTACCATATGACCCAGCAATACTACTACTGGGCATATACCCAGAGAAAACCATAATTCAAAAAGACACATGCACCACAATATTCACTGAAGCACTATTTACAATGGCCAGATCATGGAAGCAACCTAAATGCCCATCGATAGACGAATGGATAAGGAAGATGTGGTACATATATACAATGGAATATTATTCAGCCATAAAAAGGAAAGAAATTGGGTCATTTTTAGAGACGTGGATGGACCTAGAGACTGTCATACAGAGTGAAGTAAGTCAGAAAGAGAAAAACAAATATTGTATATTAACGCATATATGTGGAATCTAGAAAAATGGTACAGATTAACCAGTTTGCAAGGCAGAAATACAGACACAGATGTAGAGAACAAACGTATGGACACCAAGGGGTAAAATGTGTGTGTGGGGGGGAGTGGGCGGGCGTAGTGGGATAAATTGGGAGATTGAGATTGACATATTTACACTAATAAATATAAAATAGATAACTAATAAGAATCTGAGGCGAAAGCTTCAAGATAGCGGAAGAGTGAGATGTGGAGATCACCTTCCTCCCCACAAATACATCAGAAATACATCTACATGTGGAACAACTCCTACAGAACACCTACTAAACACTGGCAGACCTCCCAAAAGGCAAGAAACTCCCCACATACCTGGGTAGGGAAAGAGAAAAAAGACAAAAGAATAAGGTTGGCGCCTGCACCAGTGGGTGGGAGCTCTGAAGGAGGGAAGGTTTCCACACACTAGGAAGGCCCTTCGTGGGTGGAGACTGTGGGTGGCGGAGGGGGAAAGCTTCGGAGCCATGGAGGAGAACGCAGCCACAGGGGTGCGGAGGGCAAAGCGGAGAGACTCCCGCACATAGGATCGATGCCGACCAGCACTCACCAGCACGAGAGGCTTGTCTGGTCAGCTGCCGGGGTGGGTGTGGGCTGGGAGCTGAGGCTTGGCTTTGGTCGGAGCACAGGGAGAGGACTGGGGTTGGCAGCACAGGGAGCACAGGGAGAGGACTGGGGTTGGCAGTGTGAACACAGCCTGAAGGGGGCTAGTGCGCCACAGCTAGCCGGCAGGGAGTCCGGGAAAAAGTCTGGAGCTGCCGAAGAGGCAAGACACTTTCTTGCTTCTTTGTTTCCTAGTGCATGAGGAGAGGGTATTAAGAGCGCTGCTTAAAGGAGCTCCAGAGACTTGCGCTGTGGCTATCAGCACGGACCCCAGAGACGGGCATGAGATGCTAAGGCTGCTGCTGCCACCACCAAGAAGCCTGTGTGCAAGCAGAGGTCACTATCCACACCTCCCCTCCCGGGAGCCTGTGCAGCCTGCAACTGCCAGTGTCCCGTGATCCAGGGACAACTTCCCCAGGAGAACGCACAGCATGACTCAGGCTGGTGCAACGTCACAGTGGCCTCTGCTGCCACAGCTGGCCCCACACTGCGTACCACTCCCTCCCCCCGGCCTGAGTGAGCCAGAGACCCCGAATCAGCTGCTCCTTCAACCCCGTCCTGTCTGAGTGAAGAACAGGCGCCCTCAGGTGACCTACACACAGAGGCGGGGCCAAATCCAAGCTGAACCCCGGGAGCTGTGCGAACAAAGAAGAGAAAGGGAAATCTCTCCCAGCAGCCTCAGGAGCAGCAGATTAAATCTCTACAATCAACTTGATGTACCCTGCATCTGTGGAATACCTGAATAGACAAAGAATCACCCCAAATTGAGGAGGTGGGCTTTGGGAGCAATGATATATATATACATATATATATATATATTTTTTTCCCTTTCTCTCTTTCTGTGAATGTGTATGTGTATGCTTCTTTGTGTGATTTTGTCTGTATAGCTTTGTTTTACCATTTGTCCCAGGGTTCTGTCTGTCCATTTTTATTTCTTTAGTATAGTTTTTAGCTCTTGTTATCATTGGTGGATTTGTTTTTTGGTTTGGTTGCTCTCTTCTTTCCTTCTGTCTTTTTTTATTACTTTTTAAAAAAATTAATAATTTTTTTAAATAACTTCTATTTTATTTTACTTTATTTTATTTTATCTTCTTCTTTCTTTCTTTCTTTCTTTTCTCCCTTTTATTCTGAGCCGTGAGGATGACAGGCTCTTGGTGCTCCAGCCAGGTATCAGGGCTGTACCTCTGAGCTGGGAGAGCCAAGTTCAGGACATGGGTCCACAAGAAGCCTCCCAGCTCCATGTAATATCAAACAGTGAAAATCTCCCAGAGATCTCCATCTCAACACCAAGACCTAGGTCCATTCAACGACCAGCAACCTACAGTGCTGGATACTCTATCCCAAACAACTAGCAAGACAGGAACACAACCCCACCCAGAGAGAGGCTGCTTAAAATCATAATAAGACCACAGAGGCTGCTTAAAATCATAATAAGACCACAGACACCCCAAAACACACCACCAGATGTGGACCTGACCACCAGAAAGACAAGATTTAGCCTCATCCACCAGAACACAGGCACTAGTCCTCTCCACCAGGAAGCCTGCACAACCCAATGAAACAACCTTAGCCACCGGGGGCAGACCTAAAACACCTAAAACAATGGGAAATACGAACCTGCAGCCTGCGTGAAGGAGACCCCAAACACAGTAAGTTACGCAAAGTGAGAAGACAGATAAACACACAGCAGATGAAGGAGCAAGGTAAAAACTCAACAAACCAAACAAATGAGAAAGAAATAGGCAGTATACCTGAAAAAGAATTCAGAATAATGATGGTAAAGATGATCCAAAATCTTGGAAATACAATGGAGAAAATATAAGAAACGTTTAACAAGGACCTAGAAGAACTAAAGAGCAAACAAACAATGATGGACAACACATAAATGAAATTAAAAATTCTCTAGAAGGGATCAATAGCAGTATAACTGAGGCAGAAGAATGGATAAGTGACCTGGAAGATAAAACAGTGGAAATAACTACTGCAGAGCAGAATAAAGAAAAAAGAATGAAAAGAATTGAGGATGGTCTCAGAGACCTCTAGGACAATATTAAATGCACCAACATTCGAATTATAGGGGTCCCAGAAGAAGAAGAGAAAAAGAAAGGGATTGAGAAAATATTTGAAGAGATTGTAGTTGAAAACTTCCCTAATATGGGAAAGGAAATAGTTAATGAAGTCCAGGAAGCACAGAGAGTCCCATACAGGATAAATCCAAGGAGAAACACACCAAAACACATATTAATCAAGCTATCAAAATTAAATACAAAGAAAAATTATTAACAGCAGCAAGGGAAAAAAAAATAACATACAAGGGAATCCCCATAAGGTTAACAGCTGAGCTTTCAGCAGAAACTCTGCAAGCCAGAAGGGAGTAGCAGGACATATTTAAAGTGATGAAAGGGAAAAACCTACAAACAAGATTACTCTACCCAGCAAGGATCTCATTCAGATTTGATGGAGAAATTAAAATCTTTACAGACAAGCAAAAGCTGAGAGAGTTCAGCACCACCAAACCAGCTTTACAACAAATGCTAAAGGAACCTCCCCGGCAGAAAACACAAGAGAAGGAAAATACCTACAATAACAAACCCAAAATAATTAAGAAAATGGTAAAAGGAATATACATATCAATAATTACCTTGAACAAATGGATTAAATGCTCCAATCAAAAGACATAGACTGGCTGAATAGATACAAAAATAAGACCCATATATATGCTGTCTACAGGAGACCCACTTCAGAATTAGGGACACATAGAGACTGAAAGTGAGGGGATGGAAAAAGATATTCCATGCAAATGGAAATCAAATGAAAGCTTGAGTAGCAATTATCATATCAGACAAAATAGATTTTAAAACAAAGACTATTCCAAGAGACAAAGAAGGACACTACATAATGATCAAGGGATCAATCCAAGAAGAAGATATAACAAGTGTAAATATTTATGCACCCAACATAGGAGCACCACAATACATAAGGCAAATACTAACAGCCATAAAAGGGGAAATTGACAGTAACACAATCATAGTAGGGGACTTTAACACCCCACTTTCACCAATGGACAGATCATCCAAAATGAAAATAAATAAGGAAACACAAGCTTTAAATGCTACATTAAACAAGATGGACTCAATTGGTATTTATAGGACATTCCATTCAAAAGCAACAGAATACACTTTCTTCTGAAGTGCTCATGGAACATTCTCCAGGATAGATCATACCTTGGGTCACAAATCAAGCCTTGGTAAATTTAAGAATATTGAAATTGTATCAAGTATCTTTTCTGACCACAATGCTATGAGACTAGATATCAATTACAGGAAAAGATCTATAAAAAATACAAAGACATGGAGGCTAAACAATACACTACTTAATAACCATAATATCACTGCAGAAATCAAAGAGGAAATCAAAAAATACCTAGAAACAAATGACAATGAAAACACGACAATCCAAAACCTATGGGATGCAGCAAGATCAGTTCTAAGAGGGAAGTTTATAGCAATACAGTCTTACCTTCAGAAACAAGAAACATCTCAAATAAACAACGTAACCTTACTCCTAAAGCAATTAGAGAAAGAAGAACAAAAAAAAAACCCAATGTTAACAGAAGGAAATAAATCATAAAGATCAGATCAGAAATAAATGAAAAAGAAATGAAGGAAATGATAGCAAAGATCAATAAAAGTAAATGTTGGTTCTTTGAAAAGATAAACAAAATTGATAGAACATTAGTCAGACTCATCAAGAAAAATTGGGAGAAGACTCAAATCAATAGAATTAGAAATGAAAAAGGAGAAGTAACAACTGACACTGCAGAAATAAAAAGGATCATGAGAGATTACTACAAGCAAGTATATGCCAATAAAATGGATAACCTGGAAGGAATGGGCAAATTCTTAGAAATGCACAAACTTCCAAGATTGAACCAGGAAAAAATAGAAAATATGAACAGACCAATCACAAACACTGAAATTGAAACTGTGATTAAAAATCTTCCAACAAACAAAAGCCCAGGACCAGATGGCTTCACAGGTGAATTCTATCAAACATTTAGAGTAGAGCTAACACCTATTCTTCTCAAACTCTTCCAAAATATAGCAGAAGGAGGAACACTCCCAAACTCATTCTACAAGGTCACCATCACCCTGATACCAAAACCAGACAAATATGTCACAAAGAAGAAAACTACAGGCTTATATCGCTGATGAACATAGATGCAATAATCCTCAACTAAATACCAACAAACAGAATCCAACAGCACATTAAAAGGATCATACACTATTGATCAAGTGAGTTTTATCTCAGGAATGCAAGGATTCTTCAGTGTATGCAAATCAATCAACGTGATACACCATATTAACAAATTGAAGGAGAAAATCTATATAATCATCTCAATAGATGCAGAGAAAGCTTTTGACAAAATTCAACACCCATTTATGATAAAAACCCTCCAGAAAGTAGGCATAGAAGGAACTTTCCTCAACATAATAAAGGCCATATATGACAAACCCACAGCCAACATCATCCTCAATGGTGAAAAACTGAAACCATTTCCACTAAGATCAGGAACAAGACAAGGTTGCCCACTCTCACCACTATTACGCAACATACTTTTGGAAGTTTTAGCCACAGCAATCAGAGAAGAAAAAGAAATAAAAGGAATCCAAATCGGAAAAGAAGAAGTAAAGCTGTCACTGTTTGCAGATGAAATGATACTCTACATAGAGAATCCTAAAGATGCTACCAGAAAGCTAGTAGAGCTAATCAATGAATTTGGTAAAGTAGCAGGATAAATAGTTAATGCACAGAAATCTCTTGCATTCCTATACACTAATGATGAAAAATCTGAAAGTGAAATTAGGAAATCACTCCTATTTACCATTGCAACAAAAAGTAAAATATCTAGGAATAAACCTACCTAAGGAGACAAAAGACCTATATGCAGAAAATTATAAGACACTGATGAAAGAAATTAAAGATGATACAAATTGATGGAGAGATATACCATGTTCTTGGATTGGAAGAATTACTTTTGTGAAAATCACTGTACTACACAAAGCAATCTACAGATTCAATGCAATCCCCATAAAACTGCCAATGGCATTTTTCACAGAACTAGAACAAAAAATTTCACAATCTGTGTGGAAACAGAAAGGACCCAGAGTAGCCAAAGCAATCTTGAGAAAGAAAAACAGAGCTGGAGGAATCAGGCTCCCTGACTTCAGACTATACTACAAAGCTACAGTAATCAAGACAGTATGGTACTGGCACAAAAACAGAAAGATAGATCAATGGAACAGGATCGAAAACCCAGAGATAAACTCATGCATATATGGTCACCTTATCTTTGATAAAGGAGGCAAGAATATACAGTGGAGAAAAGACAGCCTCTTCAATAAGTGGTGCTGGGAAAACTGGACAGCTACATGTAAAACAATGAAATTAGAACACTCCCTAACACCATACACAGAAATAAACTCAAAATTGATTAAAGATCTAAATGTAAGGCCAGACACTATCAAACTCTTATAGGTAAACATAGGCAGAACAGTCTATGACATAAATCACAGCAAGATCCTTTTTGACCCACCTCCTAGAGAAATGGAAATAAAAACAAAAATAAACAAATGGGACCTAATGAAACTTAAAAGCTTTTGCACAGCAAAGGAAACCCTAAACAAGACAAAAAGACAACCCTCAGAATGGTAGAAAGTATTTGCAAATGAAGCAACTGACAAAGGATTAATCTTCAAAATTTACAAGCAGCTCATGCAGCTCAATAACAAAAAAATCAAGAGCCTAATCCAAAAATGGGCAGAAGACCTAAGCAGACATTTCTCCAAAGAAGGCATACAGATTGCCAACAAACACATGAAAGAATGCTCAACATCATTAATCATTAGAGAAATGCAAATCAAACCTACAACGAGATATCATCTCACACCAGTCAGAATGGCCATCATCAATAAATCTACAAACAGTAAATGCTGGAGAGGGTGTGGAGAAAAGGGAGCCCTCTTACACTGTTGGTGGGAATGTACATTGTTACAGCCACTATGAAAAATGGAATGGAGGTTCCTTAAAAAACTACAAATAGAACTACCATATGACCCAGCAATCCCACTACTGGGATAAACCCTGAGAAAACCATAATTCAAAAAGAGTCGTGTACCACAATATTCACTGCAGCTCTATTTACAATAGCCAGGACATGGAAGCATCCTAAGTGTCCATCAACATATGAATGGATAAAGAAGATGTGGCACATATATACAATGGAATATTACTCCGCCATAAAATGAAACGAATTTGAGTTATTTGTAGTGAGGTGGATGGACCTAGAGTCTGTCATATAGAGTGAAGTAAGTCAAAAAGAGAAAAACAAATACCGTATGCTAACATTTATACATGGAATATAAAAAGAAAAAAATAGGTCATGAAGAACCTAGGGGAAAGAGGAATAAAGATGCAGACCTACCAGAGAATGGACTTGAGGACACGGGGAGGGGGAAGGGTAAGCTGGGACAAAGTGAGAGAGTGGCATGGACATATATACACTACCAAACATAAAATAGATAGCTAGTGGGAAGCAGCCACATAGCATAGGTAGGTCAGCTCGGTGCTTTGTGATCACCTATAGGGGTGGGATAGGGAGGGTGGGAGGGAGGGAGACGTAAGAGGGAAGAGATATGGGAACATATGTATATGTATAACTGATTCACTTAGTTATAAAGCAGAAACTAACACACCATTGTAAAGCAATTATACTCCAATAAAGATTTTTTTTTTAAAAAAAGGATCTGCTGTATGAAAATAAAATAAAATATTTAAAAAATATGCTAATTCACACCTATGGATAAAAAGTTCATAGCTTGAAAAAACTTTTTAAAGATCAAACACAGGAAAGCAACCACAGTAAATAGTTGCATTGGTCTAGTTTCATCTCTGTAGACATCCCCCAGGGACGTGGGCAATCCCTCTCCCCCTGCATCATAAAGATGACTGTCAAAACTAATCTGCAGTATTAAGGGCAGTGTTGACAGCCTCATCTCTATAAATGTTATTACTGTATTTTTTTAAACTCACAAACCTCTTCCCATCTTTCTCCACCTAGGCACTTGAAGGGCTCTTCTGGGGGAGAAGCACTTCTTGTCGATAGAAATTCAATTTGCTGTGCAAGCTAAGATGCAGTAAACTTCTCTCTCTCTTGCTTTACTGCTGCTTTCACAATCATAAAATGAGCCTAATGTTTAAATGTTAGAAAGCACTTAATGTTTAATCGTTGGAGATTAAGTCTCTTTCATGATGCCTGAGCTGTCCGGCAATAGGTTAGAAATTGATTGCCCCCTTGCTCCAGGGACACTCCTGGGTCTCAGAGAAACATCTGCCCCAGCTTTGCAAGGTTCACAAATGCAAAGGGAATGAAAAGTTTCCTTTTCCAAGGCAGTTGCATGTTTCAAGAAGCCAGCACAGGGCAGCACGGGGCAGAATTTGGGCTGGTGAAGGGGAGACATGTACACACAGTATTTTGTGATGTTCTGGGGCCCAAGAGTCCAGGTCCCAAGCCAGGGGTCTCCCAGAGTATCCTTCCACTGTGGCCAGGAGTGGCCCCGCCATCACCACACTCATGAATTAAAACAAGCAGCCATGGCCTCTTGTGAGAAATGCCTGGACATGGCTTGTTCAGCATTTGCTCCGAGTCACGTGGCTCAGACCCATTCACAGCCATCCGCTGGCACTTACGCCCATAGAAAAGTTCTTTTGTGCCTCTGAATAATACCAGAGAAGACAGGCAAAAGACAGAAAGGAATAATTGCTTGCCATCACTCATTCAGCCTCTAAAAGAGCCAGTTTTGAAAGAAAAGAATTCAGCACCACTTGTAAGCAGTCTGTTGATGCCGTGAACGACATCACAGAGCCAGACCTCAAGTGACCAACGACGCCTTGTGAAAGAGGAACCCTGCCAAATAAGGACCCCGTGATGCCACTGTGACAGCTGTATCCTGCTGAGTAGGGCCTCAGAAGCAGAGATCCAGAGTTCAAATCCCTGTTCTGCCCCTAAGGGGTGCTCTGAGTTTGGGCAAGAACTTCTCAGAATCAGTTTCCTCTTTATAAAAATTGGCTGGTGATGCCTAGAGCCCAAGTTGTCTGGGATAATTGTGCAGGAAGTCATCTAGGAGAAACCCAGTAAATGTTAGCTGATACTGAGTCTGTAATAAATTCATCAACAGAGCCCAGATAAAATCAGGTTTGTGTGTGTTATTGGAGCTTCAGCATTAAATAAAATCTATCATCATTCAATCCCTTTATATCTGGGTTTCCCAAACTCAGCACTATAGCCGTTTGGGCCTGGATAATTCTGTATTGTGAAGGGCGGTCCTGTGCCTTGTAGGGTGTTAAGCAGCATCCCTGGCTTCCACCCACTAGATGCCATTAGCATCTCCCTTCCTCAGTAATAACAACCAAAACATGTCCCCAGACATTTCCCTTTGTCCCCTGGGGGGGGGAAATTACTCCCAGTTGAGAACCACTGCTGTATATTATCCTGGGATGCTAGGACATCTAACTGCAAAAATTATTCTTTGCTGCTCATCGGATACATATTGAACATAAGGAGATAATAGAGAGCAGCAGAATCAGGAAATTGCCTTTTCTTGATAGTTAATGATAAACTTTCCACAAAATAAGTAGACCAGCCACCCCTTGTGCCCTTCATGCTCCAGAGGCATAAACAAAGTCTGACCAGGAGGAAATGACTTGTACTCAAGAAGAATTTCAAGATTTTGCCCATTTATATTAGCAGAAACCTGGGGAATGTTCATGAGAATAGATTCTAATGTTAGACTACGGAGCTTAACACTGAGTTTATGCTCCATAGTCTAACCCATTTAACACTGGGTTGGTCCTAATTTATCAATCAGGGTGTACTGATGAATGTTTCTGGATTTGTTAGTTTATGTAGGTGGAAGTGGCTCTAACAGTTTACTTGGTAGGTTGGTTGGTTGGTTGGTTGCCTGACTGGACTGTAAGTTCCTTGAAAGCAGGGATCCTCTCTGTCTTGTTCACTGCTGTGTCCCCAGCATCTAGAAAAGCACTAGGCACATAGTAGGTACACAATAAAGAGGTGTTGAAAGAAACACCTGCTTGCTGTTGTGTAAGACAGTGTGTGTCTCTAATGGTCTCCCCTTTTCTCTAATATCTTCAGTCCCAGGCTTACTTCCTCAATCTCATCACACCACAGACCAAGCCTTGGCTATGGTGAACATCTCCATCAAGCCTATGGGTGATATACAGGGACTTCTGCCCCAGGGATGTAGTTTCCAAACCAGCAGGAGGATCAGAGTTGTTTGAGGAGCATTCAAAGAGCACAGACCCCTGGGCACAGTCCCTGAAATTCTGGTTCTCTAGTTTGGGGCTGGGGCCCGGGAATCTGTAAAAGTGTCTAGGCACACTGCCTGGGACAGTGCACTGCTCTGTCCCACTCACACTGTGCATCCCTGACCTCCTCCAGAAACATCAGTGGGCTCCTGGTTCTTCCCCAGAACCCAAGTCTGAGAAATCAGTGTAGGAACAAGAGTCCCCAAGAGTCTGTGAGAGCACAGGAGATTGGAGAGGGGACTAGAATATTCCTCTTAAATGCAGAAGCCTCATCTAAACAGCCTGAGGAGAGGTCCACCCATCGTGACAGCCAAGACATCTCTCAGCCCTATTTTTTTTTTGCCCCAAGTATGCAAAGAAAAAGCTGCAAACAGAATTTGTGGTATGCAAGTTATGCATAAATAATGTGAAGTGACACCTCGAGATGCAGAGATTTCTGTTCTTCAGAAACTTGGGGTTATCACTGACATTTGCCTCTGATTTTAATGTCCACAGTTCTCAATATGGAATCAATCAGAAGTTCTGGGAGCTTTAAACACTGAACAACACTTCCGTTCTGAACGAGCAGCTCTCCTCAGCATCTCACCATAACAAGCCCAGGGAAAAGAATTCTTTGATATGAATATTTTAGGAAGGGGGTAAGGTGTGATGATATCATTGTGGAGGAAGCTCAGTCCCTTAAGGTCATCTTCAGAGCTGGAAATGATTCACATCGAGAAAACTGACCTTCAGTGTTTTCTCTGCTAGGTGTTTAAACAGCAGCAGCGGACTAAACCAGCGATCTGAAATGCCATGTGAGTGGGGAGGTTGGGAGACTCGAGTTTCAGACTAACTGGATATGTACGTGCAGGCTGGAGTGCTTATTACAAAAGCCTGTTAAAAGACATGTCAACTGAAAAAAAAATACGTAAAGTGAGAGTTGAGAGTTAAGTTTCTTGGGGGGCAAAATGAGGACTATAGCCTGGGAGATAGCTCTGAGAATCTGCTCCATAGAGGTAAGGGGGAAGGTCAGTATATATGTTTTTGGTGAAGGGGTAGTACATGCAATCAAGCTCATATTTTTTGCAGAACATTCTGCTCGTCTTATGAAGGTTACTGCTAGTCACGAGGAGCAGACATCACCATGAAAAATTTTAGTGCTTTTCTAGATACAAGGAGATGCAAGAATTGGGCTCATAAAACCTTCTCCTGAAAATATCTAATTATCTGAAGACCTGTTCTGCCAGTTTTTCCCAGAGCACAGAGGGCCTCACTCCTGATTGCCACCTTGGACTCCTTTCAGGGATTGTTGAAGGTCAGCAGCTGCAGCAGCTCATGATTTAATCCTTGTAGAGGTAGATGGCAAGTGCCAATTTGTAGTTGGCAGACATAATGTTTTAAATTTTTAATTCTTAACTCAGGACCATGACATAGTCAGCATCAGACAGGCCTCTGTCACCACTGCTGTGATGGAGACTGAGCTGCACAGGCACCAGGATGCTGTGCTTGCCATTGGGAATCCAAGGAGACAGATGTACCACATAACCAGGTCTTGTTATAGCAGCAGAGGGGGCGGGCATGAAGGCAGGAGAGGATGATGGGAACTCACTGCACACATGCAAAAATAATTTAGGCTGAATTCCCAGGGTTTTGACTCTCAAGCTTCCATGTGAAAAGCAAGAGGTAAGAATTCATACATAATAACAGCAATAAAACTAATCCTGTTTTAGAAAACAATGAAATACACTAAAGACAGCCTTAGTCTTTTATAAAGACAAGCAGATCTCATAAGTGGATGAAAATCTAGTCCATTACTCTCTTTTTCCTTAAGACAAAATAAAGAAGAGAAGCTTTCAGTGAAATGATGGAACTCCTTGAAATTACGATCACAACACCCTTGACAGTTTCAACATGGGGAAGGTGTTTTTCTGCACCAAAACATGAGAAATTGTGCTTGAGGAATCCAATAAGTGCAAAATGACTCAAAGCTCAGTTATGCTGTCAATAAAGAACGAATGAGCAAAATTCTTCCCAAGTTTCACACCAGAGGTATTGAGTATCTCACAAGACTCAAAAGCAGATGGGTATTTTTTATGTACAGTTTTGTCAGGGGGTGTAAAGGTAAACACACCTATGTAAAAAAAAAAAAGTAGTCCATTACAGGAAATTATATCTTTAAAATTATAATCATTAGTCTTGCTTTCCAACTTTAACAATTGTGTTTATATCTTGGCTAATTTAATATAGAATATTTAATGTGATATATTATTCATTGTGACATATCAAGGGGAAAAGTAACTTTCACCCCCCTTCTCTTATCAGACCCAGTTCTACTCACCATTTCAAAACTTCTGTACTCCAAGAAGAGCTCTAAATCCAATCATTTAGGAGGGTGACTGTGGATGGATCGTGATTACCAGAAAAAGAGATGACTATGCACTAGAAGCTTTGGACTCTTGTACCCCTCACTGCCTTGTATTTCAGGTGCATCTGGTTCCTTCCTGGGGATTTGCTACCCATTCCATCAGTCACTTCACTGTAAGCCACAGAAAAGGTGAGATAAACTGAGGACTGACCTGTGCAAATAGAATATTCCTCACTCTTCTTCAATTCTACCTGGAAAACAGTTGCCTCAAAAAAGCTTATCCCTGGCCCAGACACCTCTTCTGAGAGCCACATTAATTCATCCAACCACCAAATTTACATCTCCTCTTAAAACTCTTCCAGAGTTCACCATCTGAATGAACAACACCAATATTCACTCTGTTTATATTTTCCTATCTCTGTCCTCTGTTTTTAGTTTATACATTATCTTACTGTCTTTTAATAGTGACTCTAAAGATTACAGCATGCATCCTTGACTCTTTAAAATCTAACATGAATTAAGATTTTGTAATGTTATTCTCCAAATAACATTACAAAACATTAACTTCATTTACCCACTCATGTCTTTTGAAACATCACGGTCATGCATTTTAATTCTGTATTTTCTACATATATTTTAGATCCCAAGACTTTTTTTTTTTTTAATTTATTTATTTTTTTTTTTTTGCGGTACGCGGGCCTCTCACTGTTGTGGCCTCTCCCATTGCGGAGCACAGGCTCTGGACGTGCAGGCTCAGCGGCCATGGCTCACGGGCCCAGCCGCTCCGCGGCATGTGGGATCTTCCCAGACCGGGGCACAAACCCGCGTCCCCTGCATCGGCAGGCGGACTCTCAACCACTGTGCCACCAGGGAAGCCCTCCAAAACTTTTTTATTATTTTGTAGAGTCAATATCCATTTATCTTTACCACTTCTCTTGCTCTTCGTTTCTTACTGTATTTTTGTTTTTCCAATGGGATTCTTTTTCTTTTGCCTGAAGAACTCCCTGTAGAATGTTTTTCATGAAGGTCTGCTAGTGCAAAATCTCTCAGATTTTATCTAAAAATGTCTTTATTTCACATTGAGTTTTAAAAGGCATTTTCACAAGACATAGAAATCTAGGTTGGTCTTTATTTTCTTTCAGCACTTTAAAGATGTTATTCTATCATCATCTGAATTTCATCATATTCTTTGAGAAGTCAGTTTTCTGTCTTTGTTTATTTCTCCTTTGAGAGTAATGTGTCTTGCTTTCCTCTCTGCTTTCTCTTTGTCATTTGGTTTTTGCAGTACTATTGCAATATTTTGAATTTATTAAGATTGAGAATCACAGAGCTTCTAGAATATGGGGTTGAATGTGTTTAATCTATCATTTTCTCTTGAAAGATTGCTTATGCCCCTTTCTCTCTCTCTTCTTTGAGGACAACAATTATACATATATTAGCGTTTTTCACAGTAATTCATGTTTCTTACTTTATATGTGTTCAACTTTTTGCATTTCAGTGCTTCAGCTTGGATATTTTCTCTTAGTTTAAGTTCACTAATTCTCTCTTCTGATTGGTTAAATTTGCTATTACATTCATCCAATGATTTTCTAATTGTATTTATTGAGTATTTTACTCCTAGATTTTCAAATGATTCTATTTTACAGATTTCAGTACTTGATAACATTCTCCACTCTGTCATTTATTTTCTGGAGCATAGCATGTTGGGAGAGGCAATCTCTCTTGGGCTCTAAGCATCACTTTCTCTTTCTGCTGTGGATGCCAAGAATGTAAGGCCCTGGCCACCCTTTACCTAGACCATTTCTCAAGATTGCATTTTCATCCAGCAGTTTTGAGGAATAATGTAATGTCTTTCTCTAGGACAAAGAGTAGGCTTTCTTATTGCTAGCTATAAAGCAGGGATTTCCTAAGTTCAGTGTTCCTCAGCTGTCATGCAAACCCACTGAATATATAGCATTCATCTGCGCCATATCACATTGCCCCTGTGGAACTTGAGAAGAAAGGAGCAATGCAAATTTGCCAATGCTCATGCTGCTTGCTGAGCCAAGAGCAGCAAAGTCCTTCCTCTGACCCAGGAGTCTCATGTTTTTGGCAGCATCCATGAAACAGCAACAGATTAATGTATTATCTTGAAAGTAAGGTGAAGTCAAATTCCAGCCCAGACAATCAAGCACAGTTTTTTTTTTAATTTAGGTATAGTTGATTTACCATATTATATTAATTTTAGGTATATAACAGTGATTCCAAATTTTTATAGATTTACTCTATTTAAAATTATTACAAAATAATGGCTATATTCCCTATGCTATACAATATATCCTTGTGGCTTGTTTATTTTATACATAGTATTTTGTACCTCTCAATTCCCTACACTTATCTTGACCCTCCTCCCTTCCCTCTCACCACTGGTAACCACTAGTTTGTTTTCTATATCTGTGAGTCTGTTCCTGTTTTGTTTTATACATTCATTTGTTTTATATTCCACATAAAAGTGATAACAAAGAGTATTTGTTTTTCTCTATCTGAGTTATTTCACTAAGCGTAATACTCTCTAGGTCCATCCATGTTGTTGTAAATGGAAAAATTTCATTCATTTTATGGTTGAGTAGTATTTCATTGTATATATTTACCACATCTTCTTTATCCATTAATCTGTTGATGGACCCTTAGGTTGCTTCCATATCTTGGCAATTGTAAATAATGCTGCTATGAACATTGAGGTGCATGGATTTTTTGAATTAATTATTTTTTTGGATATATACCCAGGAATGTAATTGCTGAATCATATGTTTGTTAGTTCTATTTTTACTTTTTTGAGGACCCTCCATACTGCACATAGTGTTTTCCATAGTGGCTGCAAACTTAAATGGAGCCTACTACAGGGAAGTCTATCCTCACTGGTCAGCTGTAGGTCCAACTTCTAACTAGCCTTAGTCCTTTCCACAGCAGAACACTGTACAAGCTGCCATGTCTTCCCAGCAGTTGCAGATAACACAGTTGACCATATTCCTCATGAGCAAACAAAAGCTGGGTCTCACTCCATAGCATGAGGGTTTCTTCAGAACGTCCTTAATTATGGAGCAGACATGCTGGGGCAGGAAGCTACACTGTAATCACAGGGCAGGGGAGGGAGAGCGAAACTCTATTTTGTGTAACTCAAACATCAGTGAAATGGCTGCCACCACCACAGCAATACATTTAACTCAATGTTTCCAGTGAGCTTGATATCTTGCTTGGAAAGTGGATGCATATCTGCGTTTTTCATGAAAACTTATCAGCAGAAATTCTCATTCCTTTGTTACAGATATACCAAAATTTGTCAACTCTTTTCAGTTTAGAAGTTTCCTTAAATATATAGTATTTTAGGGAAAAAAATCAATAAACAGTTGATCTGAAAAAGAAAGTTGGAAAATTAAAGCACAGTTATTTTCATGTACATGTGTGAAAAGTCTATCATCTGTGGGTCTGTTTCTATTGTCTTTTTTTTTCTCAGTCCTGTTAATTGGTATGTCTGGTAATTTTTTTTATTTAAAGTCAGGCATTATCTACTAAAAATAGAAAAGTCTCTAGAACACATTATCTCCCTGCAGCGAAAGTTTACCCTACATTCTGGTAGGCAGTCTATATTGAAATAGACCACCTTAACCTAATCTAAACTCATATCCCATGCTAAACTGATTTGAGGCAAGGTGGAAGTTTTTCTAAGTCTCTGTCTGTCTCTGGTTCATTTCTACTTCTAGGATATAGCTTTCCATTGGTCCCAATTGGAAACCTGGGGTATTTGATGTTTAACTGGTGCCTCTCCTCCTTGGCAAGTCCTGACCTCCAATTTTTGTCTACTGAAAACCTCAAGATAGCCAAAATCTCTTTTCTGCTTTTTAATAGGTTCTTAGCATCTTTTCCAGAGCAGCTTAATAATCAGGCAAATATCCTGAGGGGGGAAATCACTGAAGGTTGGACTTACTTCTCTATGCTATGCTTACTTCCAGGACTTTGGCATTTCCTGTTCTACCTACCTTGGCAATTTCAAATTACAGATTTTTGTTCTCCAACCTCATGCTACAAGCTTGGTTGTTTTCTCTACCTTTTATCTAGGGATCTCTTCCTGGTTTTTCAACCCCTCACCCACTGTAAATGTTCTGAAGAAATAAGTAATTCACAGAAAGTTAGCTTACTTTTCTGTAGTTCCCTTCCCTCTGGATTATTTGCCCTTCAAGTCTTGGTTGTTTCAGTATTTCTTCAATGTCTTTAATCATATTTTTTCAATATATTTAATCTGCATTTTCTCAAATTTTCAGGAAAGTCATTGATCCACCACAAGCCAGAATCCAAAGAATCACTTTCTACATGCCCTTCTTTTACCCTCTCCACTCAGTACTTCCTAAATGTTTCTCAAATCATTCTACTCCTCTCCATCTCCCCATCTTCCCACCATTACTTCGTCTCTCACCTATGTTACTGATCTGTCCTCATCCACTCTTTTCTCTTTCAATCTGTTTTCTAAAAGCAACCACAGGGATGTTATATTAAAATAAAGTATTTGTTTTCTATTGCTTCATAACAAATTACCAAAACTCAGTGGCTTAAAATAACACAATTTATCATTTCACAGCTGGGTCAGAAATTCAGATACAGCTTAGTTATGTCCTCTCCTTGGGGTCTCACCAGGTTGCAATATAGTTGTCAGCTGGGCTGTATTTTCATCTGAAGACTTGGCTGGGTAAGAATCTTTTTCTAGGATCCTTCAAGTTGTTGGTGGAATTCATCTTCTTGCAGCTGTGTGACTGAGGGTTCCAGGTTTTTGCTGGCTGACCACTAGAAGCTGCCCTCAGACCCTACAGGTCTCAGTTTCTTGTCATGTGAACCTCCTCAACATGCCTGCTCACTTCATCAAGCCAGGGGATAATGTCTTACTCTAGTCTGTTAAGGCAGAGTCTAATGTGGTGTAATGTTATCATCAGAGTGACATCCCATTACCTTATTCTATGAGATAGAAGAAAGTCACAGATTCTACCCACACTCAAGGAGAGGGGATTATACCGGGGGTATCACCAGGGGGCAGAGATCATCTTAGAAGTCTGAGCATTTACATCAGCCTCCTCAGATTAACCCCCTTCAATGGCTTGCCATTACTGTTAGGAAAAAATTTTCTTAGAGTGACTTGTAAAGAGCCTCATGATCTAAACCCAAGCTCTCCATCTTTATCTCATGCTATGCCATCCCCTATTAGCTGTACTACAGCCACATTTTAGTCCTTATGTTTATCCTACTCCCCCTAATCACAGGGCCTTTGCACAGGCAGTTTTTCTACACACATTAATTTTTACTTAGGTAATGCCTATTCATTCTCAAAGTTTCAATATAAGCACAATTCCTCTAAAAGTTTTCCCTGACATCCCCAATCAGGAAAAATCCCTGTTACATGGCCCCAAATACATCTCTTTTGTAATTTCAGATACAGTATCCACTTACTTATGGGATGATTTTGTGTTAGTCTGTCTCCTCCTCCTCCTCCTCCCTCCCTCCTCCCCTTCTCCTCCCTCCCCCTCCTCTGTAAAGTCAAATGTCATGTCTGTTTTGGGTTCCACTGAATCCTCAGTGTACAACACAGCCTGGCACACAGGAGACCCTCAGGATGCGTTTGTTCAATAATCGTTCAGCAGATGAACTCAGGTTTTTACCAGCTCTGCACTGTGTATGTGCAACTATTAATAAAGTGGTGTTTTGACTCCTAATTTTCTATTGTTTCATATGTTACTTTCACAGGAACCTAATAGGGTGAAAGGAAAATTGTCAGGAAAGATTTGAGCATTTCTAGGACAAAAATCTCACCTTAAAAATATCCAGGTGCAAGAGGGGAGAGATATGGGGATCTGTGTATATGTATAGCTGATTCACTTTGTTATACAGCAGCAATTAACACACCATTGTAAAGCAATTATACTCCAATAAAGATGTTAAAAAAATATATATCCAGGTTCTGCTAAATTTCTTTCACTATTCATGTGCACTCCTGAGACAATAATAATATATATTGCAGAATACAATCTAAACACTAAATACTAAACATTGAGCAGACAATTTTAGATAGAGTATCTCAATTAACACTCACATTGCCTCTATCCTATAAAGTGGGTACCATTATCCCAAGAAATACGAGTCAGAAAAGTTAAATAACTGCCTGGGGTTAAGCAAATGGCAACTGACAGTGTGAGGATTTGAACAAGAATAGAACAAACTCAGAGTCTGCTATTAATGGCCCTACCAGCTCAGTGCTTCTCAAATACTCATTAATAAAGGTTCAGTGTATTATCCTTAATTTCCAAGAAACCACAGACCAATACCTTTGTAACATACAATAAAAATAAATTATTAAAAATAAATACAATAATAAAATGCGAGGCCAAGTTTTTAAAATTCAGCAAACAAAAGTTTCTAAATGCTTATTCTCAATTTCTGTACTAACCTCATGGTCGACCAGCAGCAAACTCTTTGCAAATCAGCACAGACCAATGGGCAACTTCTTCATCAGCTTTCCTTGAGGCCTTCTGCTGTGGATACACTCTTATACAAAAAAAAAAAATGATTATAGTCAAAGTCTTTTCTAAGCCAGCCAGCTCTTGAGGACAGAACCAGGATATCACTGATCATGATATCATCATGATCAATGGCATTAATGGTATCAATTAACTTCAAATTTTTTCTACATACATTCCTTATTGGCCTTGAAATATCCTCTGTATTCTGAGCTTAACCAACTTTTCCAAACTTATTTCTTATTATACCCCGGACTAAATGTTTGTGCTTTTCCTCACCCCCAAGAGTTCATATGCTGAAGCCTTGATCCCCAATGTGATAGTATTTGGAGATGGGGCCTTTGGGAGGTAATTATGTTTAAATGAGGTCATAAGGGGAGAGCCCCGACACACCAAGGAAAGGCCACGTGGAGACACAGTAAGGAAGCGGGTGTCTACAAACCAGGAAGAGGGCCCTCATCAGAGCCTGAGTCTGCTGACACCCTGATCTTGGACTTCCCAGTTTCCAGAACTGCGAGAAATAAATTTCTGCTGTTCAAAATACCCAGTCTATGATATTTTGTTCTAGCAGCCCGAGCCAAGACACACCCCTCTAAATCCCAGGCTTTGCTGGGCTTTCTGCTGTTCCTCATGTACAAACCAGGCTTTATTATCAGCTCCACCATTTTGTGTCTGTATCTTAGATTCTTTCCCATTATTCAACTCATACAGACCTACATCAATCCTTAAAAACTGAAGTATGTGAGGGTATTTGGAAATGTATAAGTGAAGTAATAACAAATAAAAAACTAGAGCACATAAATATCATATTCTCCATGAATGTCACCACATTAAGTATATGATACAGAAATAAAAGTCAAAATAAACTGTCATTAGATATTCATAGTGGGGCTTTTACATTTTACATGAAACCATGTTTTTTTTTCCCACTGTTAAACATATAATAAACTGTGTAGAATCCACAATAATGAATTCTGTTCATTTTTAGTGGCCAATATCTCATATCACGTAGGGCACAATTAACCCCAGCCCACTCCTGCCACCAGCACTTATACCATTGCATCTATTTTTTATTCCTGGAGGCCCAAGGCCGCCCAGATTAAGTCCACTGACCTTACTTTTTTCTATTTCCACCCACTCTGTTTCTCAGGATATAAAGTGGTAAACCAAACCCAGTAAAAAGATGTGGTCTTTCTTCATGGCTCTGGTTATACAAAAACAGGGGATTCTTTTTCTTTTTTCAACTATTTACTACTGTTCCTTACAGGAAACAAATGGTGAATTTAGAAAAACTTTAAGAAATTCAAAATATTCTATTAGTAGTTATTTCTGATCCATATTCTGGGGCGATGGAGCCAGCTCACACTGGCTTAGGAGAGTCACTTCCATGCATTTCTTCCCAACTTCACGTCCAGTAACATCAGCTTGATAGCTTGAAATCAGCTGTACTGGGAGTATTTACACCACGGTTATGCACAACTGCCACAATAAGCACCGTCCCCCCACCCCCACCACCCCAGCCACCCCAGAGAGTCCACTGATAAACATTTACCAGCTTACCACTGTCTGTACTGAAATAGAAGTGGGACTGGCTCAGCTGACTTGAATGATCAGCAGACTAAATTCCTCCTCCGTTGTTTGCTAGAAAATAATTACGTTCAATGAATTCCATCAATTTCTTTTTCTCAACACTCCATTGTCATTGAGTTTATACCCCTCCTAGAGTCTTGATTGCACATTGCCTTGTACTGGGTATTATTGGGATAGTGTTCGTTGACAGATTCATTTGTGCTACTAAATAAAAAGCTCAGTTTATCCTGCTGTATCTCCCCCATAGAACCTGGGCTTGTGCTTTGCATGTGGTAAACATTTAATAATATTTGTGGAATAAATTAGACCCAAGTGAAATCAGTTTCTGCTTAAGCTCCTAACTGAAGGCAAAAGAAATGTTAGTGCTCTCCAGGGATAAGACAGTCCTTCAGTGTGTCTTAGTTGTCAAGTTTGAAAAAGATGTAAGGCATCAAGTATGGTGCACTAATTCAAATGAAAATGAGCCTTAAGTACTTCAGAAATGTGACAGACAAGAGCTAGCGTCACATCAGGAGAGCAAAAGAAGGAGGATGCATAGAAGCTGAAACCAAAGTCAAATGAACCTGTTTTCAAATTAAGCCTAAACTAAGGACCAAAGGAAGTGATGAAATGAGAAAACACTTGGAAGGTGTCCTCTACGTGCTATGGGATATTACTCTTAATCTTTTTAATTCGATTTACTGACAGACTTAAAGATTATGGATAACATAGTCAAGAATATCCTGGAAACAAAAGAAGCATATTCTGGGAAAGCAATCCAAAACAAGAACAAAAATAAAAATAAATCAAACAAAAGCAGGAGAGGCAATGTCAAATGCTAAATAAAATCTGAAAGAAGTGAAAAAATATTACTCCTATATTAACACGAGCTTGAGGATAATGTTTCACTCTGGGACCAATTACTGCAGGGAAGGAGCTAGAAAATGGAAGCAATAAACTATTTTTTAAAAGAGCAAGAAGGGGAGGAGAGACATAAATATAATTAGATGAGATTTATATGAAACAAGAAGATTTCCAGTGAAGGGCTAGAGAACAGAAAAGGTCTTTCAGTGGAGAAAATGGGAACTTCAAGGGGAAAATAACAATGTGCAAAAGTTTACAAGGTCCTGAAACTTTGAGCACCTATTGATTAATACCTGTACATTGTTTCCCTAAATAGGACCCTGTCTCTTGGGGACAAGAAAACAAGTCTGGAGGGCAGTAGTCATGTCTTACTCATCCCGGACTCCTCCTCAGACTCTTGGATACTGCCCTACACACAATGAGTGTCAGATAAACTTGAGTCACACTGCTGGTGCTTCCCTGACACTTCAGTTCTATGGATTTGCCTTCACACACACGTCTCATCTCTCTTGGAATAAGATAAAATAGCCTGAATAAAGGCCATTTGTAATAACCTTCCCCCATCTGCCCATCATTGCATGCCTATCTTCTCTTAAAAAATGTTCAGTGTTCACCTTCTCTGAAAATATTTATTTAGGATTCTGAGAAACTGCATTTAGGTGAAAATGTTTGTTCATGTCTAAACCAATCACTAAACACACACACACACACACACACACACACACACACACACGACAAAAATGAACACTACTTGTAGAGCCTAAAATTGCTCAAGGGCTCAGAAGTTCATAATACCAATATTTCAACATATGTCGAATAAAGTTAACCAACTGAAAACAAAATTGGTCCCCCATTTTCCAGCCTCACTGGTCCTTTTTTATAATTCCGTGTAGATTGTCACCTTACCTTCTTTTAAAGTCTGCTTTTCCCTTGGGTATAACCCAAGTGGGCAGCCTCGAAATTTCTGTTCTTCGCTTCTCAATGTCTCAGCAACCTCATTAACCCTCACAATCTAACTACAAAGTGTGAAAATGATTCCCAAAGCTGCAGTCCATCCCTGACAGCTCACCCTCTCTCAAGCTCTGTGTATGCAGGTACCTACAGGCAACCTTCACAGACAACCCTAAAACACACAAAACTCTCATAAGCCAAAACTCAAGTTGGTCTTCTCTCAAAACAATCTTTTCAAATTGTCCATTATTACAGCGAGCTTCATCATATTCACAGACTTCAGATGTCAACCACCTGGGAAACTTCTGTACTTCTCCTTTGCCCCACGTCTAATCTTATATAAAATGTTACACATGGTAAGTGGATCTATGTTAGCTCTTCTTTTTTTAACAAAACTTCTTTGGATTGTCCTACTTCTGTTTCCACAAAACTGTGCCCTCAACACCTAATGTCTAAATCCCTGAACAATATACCAATGGGTTTCCCTGTTTGGGGCTCTCCCAGCTCTAGACCATCTGTCTCAAGTAACTTTCACTAGAAGCAGAATATGAGATACAATTTATTGATCCCTGTGATTGACTGAAGGGGTGTTCTCAGGAGAAGGGGAGGGGCAGACACCCAAGGACAGCAAGGTCAAAATGCTAACAAAAAACATGTTCTCAGCCCGAGATTAGTTTGAGTCAATGTCACAGGGAAGCTTTGGAGAATCAGTGACAAGACAGAGTTGACTCCATCTTGAGACAAGAGGACAAGGCTTTGATAGTGTGTACCTGTTGGGTGGGGTGCTTTACCTCCCAGAGGGTTCAATTAGCCAAGGACAACTCCCTAGAGACAGGACAGCTATAGGGTGTGACTATATTCAGAGCAGATGGGGATGGGTGGAGGGCATCTGGGCAGGACACCAGCAACATCCCTGATGTTCTCAACATGTGACCCCTGGACCACAGCAGCAGCATCACCCAAGAATTTCTTTGACATGCAGGTTCCTGAGTCCCACCCAAGACCTACCAAATCAGAAGCTCTGGGGTGGGACCAAAAAAGTTGTGTTTTAACCAGCCCTCCAGGTGATTCTGCCACATACTAAAGATTGCATCATTCAACACAAAGCTCGTGAACATTTCTAAGTCCCGTATGAGTATTTTTCCACTAATCAAGAGCCAGTAGTAACTCTTACTCAAAAATAAACTCCCAAGGTTAACAGTAAATGCTTTCATCCAAATTAGACATCTTCTATTCCTCCAAAGGTGCATCTCAGCAACCCCTCTTTCTCCATGGCTATTAGTTATCACAGAATCACAGAATACTGGAAGAAAACTTTGAGGTTAATTAATCTAGCTCCCTACTTTTGGCAAATGGAACCATAGAGACCCCCAACTTGTCAGAATCTGAACCGAGTTTAAACAACAGGAACACTCCTTATTTCAAGTTTAATCTTTTTTGTCATCTGCAATGCCAACTTTACTCCAAATTAAGAAAATTCATTATGACACGGTCGCAACTTGTTGAGTTTTACCTCTTTATATTTGTGGTTTTCAGCTCTAGTTAACATGCCTACCCAACTGTTTTTCCATCTCTTTCTGTCACCTCTTCCAGGAAAGTTTTCATGACAGATGCTATATATTGTTATTATTTACCAAATATCCACTACCCCGCCCCACCTCCAACCTTTCCCACCCCCACTGAGGTTGCTCCTGGCTGTGGAATGTGAGGAGGTGTGACCTTTGCCGAGGGGGACACTTTGCTTGGCTTGGACCCCAGTACTCCTGCTCTCTGCCACGATGTCTCGGATGGGAGGGGCTCCTGGGATCTGGACCATGGAGACATGTGGACCAGACTTAAACCAGCCCCTCACCCTGAGTCCAGCAAGTCAAACCCAGCAGAGACATCCCGCAGCCCCCAGATGCATGAGCGAGAAATGAGCAGTCGGTGAAACGCCACCCTGGTTGTGTGTTGCAGCACTGCCGCAACAGCGAGGACAACAACGGCTCACGTGCCCTGGTCAGACCCTGGAGGACAATCATGTTTCCATGCCCTGAACATATACTAGCGCATTTAGTTTTCAGAACAACCTTATGAAATGCGTGCTACTTTTAGGCTCATTTTACAAGTGAGGAAGGTGAGGGAAAAAAAGTGATGTAGCTTGCCCAAAGCCACACTGCTGGGACCCTCCCAGGACCCCTAGCTATGAACGTCATGCGGTCTCCTGCTCTGTGGGTGACATTTCAGGCGTCTGGCTGCTTCTGCACCCCCATCTCTGGATTCCCAGATTTCCACAGGAATTCCTGTAACTTTGACCTTATTTCATTGAACTGAGTTGCAAAGGTCTCTTGATTTAACTACCCACCTAGGTGGAGAGGCCAGGTTTGGCGTGGTCCACACAAGGAACCTGTCGCAAGGAGTTCAGGAAGTGTTGGCTAAGCGATAAGTGATGACGCCCTAATACGGTTCTCAGCAGCGAGGGACTGAGGGTCAGCACTGTTGCTGTGGTCACTTAACCAAGACCCCATCTCCCCCCTACCCCTCTCCCCGCACCCACAGGCAATAGAGCTCTGTCTTGACCAGCTCTCTGAGGCCAAACTCTCACACTGGTGCCTGGTCCTCCTGTGATCTGTCCTCAGAATATCTTTCCACCCTCCTCTTTCATGGCTCCTGGTTCACTCCACACTCCAGTCAAGCACTACACTCCCTCACTCCTGCTGGCACGTACAATTCCCTCCATTCCCTCCACCTGGAGTGGTCCTTCCCACCTAACCACAGATGCAAATCCTCCCACCCTGACGGCCCAGTGCACATGCCACTGCCCAGCCCCGCAGCTAAGCAACCTCTGCACTCTGATTGCACATCTCTGTAGCTTTGGTGCATAGGTCTCTATGCTTCTAGCATTCCTTTCAAGTCAACCAGTTCTCGACATGTGTGTCTGCCTCGAAAAGCTGGGATCCATTTCAAATTCATCTGTATCACCCAGGAGCACCTAGCACAATGACTTGCAAATAGTAGGCATTCAATAAATATTTCCACAAAGAGTAAGTGATGTTAGAACTGGCTTGCTTTTGTGAGGTGTTCACCGTTAGCTTGTTCTAGAGGGAGCTGGGTGACAGCGTGTAGCAGGATCAATCACAGAGGGCATATCTCCTGCCAGTTTCCCACCGGCAGATGTTGCTCATTGCAGAGCAGCATGCTGCCCCATTCAGGCACTGTTGCCAAACAGAAGGTATTCTTGGCAGGAGTGTTGGTGCATGCCGCATTCTGCAGTCTGCACCTCTGAACCAGCTCCTCCATTGGCAAACGAGCCTTCCCGGAACTGGCTTGTGCCACCCTCCACAGGCCTCCTGCCACCCAAACAGATGGGCACAAATGTAAGTGTGCCGGGTAGCAAGCATGCACATCCATTTGGAGCTCCCAATAAAAGATTTGTCTCTCACACATGGTGTCACCCCATCCAAACAGCAAAAGCACACAGCTGTGTTATGTGAGATGCTGCAAGGGAATTACCCTCATATTCTAATTTGAGAAAACATTAATTAAAGAGTCCCAGGGCTTCTCTGGTTGTGCAGTGGTTAAGAATCTACCTGCCAATGCAGGGGACACGGGTTCGAGCCCTGGTGTGGGAAGATTCTACATGCCGCAGAGCAACTAAGCCTGTGAGCCACAACTACTGAGCCTGCACTCTAGAGCCTGTGAGCCACAACTACTGAAGCCCACGCATCTAGAGCCCGTGCTCCACAGCAAGAGAAGCCACCGCAGTGAGAAGTCGGCACTCCACAGCGAAGAGTAGCCTTCGCTGGCTGCAACTAGAGAAAGCCCGTGTGCAGCAGCAAAGACCCAATGCAGCCAAAAATAAATAAATAAATAAAAAATAAGTAAATTTAAGAATTGCTGTAAAATTGAGGTAAAAGGATGGAATAGAATTAGGAAGACCAAAACCCTATATTTCCTGTTACTAAGTGCTACTCTTACAAAACAAAAAAACAAACAAAAAAAAACAAAGAGTCCCAGACCTGGAGGAGGGAGTAAGGATGAGAAAGAGATGAAAGAAAACATTCTGTCTCAGTTTAAAGCTTTGGCTGGTAGCATCTGTGGACTGGGGGAGATGCTCCTTCCAGGTGGAGTTCAGATTTAAGGCAGAGGCTAAATCCATGATTGGGGCTTCTAGGGCTGCCAGCAAGGCAGCAGGAGGACAGATACTCCTCCCAGGGCCTGGTATGCTTCCACACACAGGGGTGAATAAAAGTTTAAACTTCCCATCTGAGCCAAAATCTATAAACCATGCTCCAACCACACAGGTGCAGAGAGAAGAATAATGTGCTCAACATGCCACCTTATTGATAACCTAGTTGCAGTTATGTCCCAACCCAGGCTGAAAACCTTTATTGACTCAGGAGTTATCTTAGTAATCTGACGGCCTGAGCTGGCTAGGCAACACAGGCAGCCGGGGAGCGGCCAGTGCGGCCTTTGGCATACATTACAATTTTAAAAGCCTGAAACTGACAAAGAAATAATACCACCTACAACCCTAAAGCACTTTAATTCTGGTCTTTCTTGAGACACTAAAGACAGATAGGAACTGCATTGATCTTGCATGGTAGATCTCACAAGTAATTTCTTCCACTGGGATTTGTGGTTTTACTTTTACTTTCCAAACTCTAATGTACCCATGACTCATCTGGATACAAGAAGCGCAGCTTGAACTTCCCAGTCGGTCATCGGCAGAATGTGCCAAACAGCTATAGCACCTCAGGGAAGCCACAGAATGGAAAGCAGATCATCTGGCAAAACTGGCCAATGGCCAGCAGGTGACCCAGTTACTGGACCAATATGCTGTCCAGTACCAGAAGATGCTCAGTCTCCAAAATGGGTTATAAATATTCATTCAGGGATGTAACATTTGGAAGCTGAAACCTTTAAAGACCCCAAGTTTTGCTGGTCACACTAGGGGTGCCAGGGGCTTCTGTATAGATAAAATCTATCCAGTCTGTTTATTGTCTGCCTTTTAAGTCGTTCCTTGCTTCCAGACAGCTCCAGGCAGAGACCTGACTGGGGATTAAGCATCCATCATAAATGTGGCTCAGAGACATTGAAAAAGAATAAGATAGAAGAGAAGTTTAAATATCTGCTGTAGAAGGGTTATCTCACTGTGACAGCTTGGAATGTGGCATTGATTAAACAATGGAGGATAGCATATAGCTCTACTCTGCATCACAGGTGTGCTCAAAGTATTTTTCTGCAAGGAAAAGACAAGTTTATTTTTAATAATGGGTCAACACCTGGCCTCTGGAATATTTTACATCACAAGTTTTGAAGAAATTAACTTCTAATTTTATTTACATGCATTTCAAGAGCTTCAAAAGTATTCAGAACCCACTGGTTTTTCAGTCAGAATTAGTCCAATAGTTTGACTTTATCATCTTTGGATGACTTAATTGTAGGTCATAAGTGTGTCCAAACTTGTCTTCGCTGCCCAGAATTTTTTTTCATTCTCTACTCTCCCTGGAAGGAAGTCACTACAATGTTCGTTTGTCTGGTAGCAGGATGAATGGCCAACTCCTTCCTGGCATGTACAAGTTGAGGAAGCTGTAATTTGCTCCCTGTTTCCCTTGAAGGTCACTGAATTTAATACTGTGATTGCAACCCAGTGCCTTCTATAAATCTCCAAAGAACTGTGATTCCTAAGAAGGCAGATAATTTGGAGGTGGTATATGTGGACCTGTGCACACATGTTAAACAATTATAAATTGTTTCCTTTCATCTGTCTCAGAAGTAATCTGTAGCAAGACTCCAAAATATAAATCCTCTCTAAAATGAGACAGCTAGAAAATAGCCCATGAGGATTGGTGGGTTCATCCACAATGCTGACATTCCTGTACAGCTTCAGATGGTGACAAATGACACTGATTTTCAGCCTTGGCTTGATTTGAACTGGTGGCTTCTGTCTCTGGCTTCCCTTTTGTAGGAAAAAAAAAAGTCTCATTCATCCCTTTGGCATTATTCCCAGTCAATGAATGAGGGTGACACTTCTCCCAGGTAACCATCTCAAAGTTTTCTAGCTGAGCTAGTTAGTGTTTTGGCATTGGAAAATACACTATAAAAATCATTCTTTCACTTTGTGCCTGGGAGGGAGGGTAGGGCACTTACAACAAAGTAGTTCTGCCTTTGCCTCTACCAGTTCATGTAATCTTTGATATCTCAAAATGGAAAATTGATTTTATCCCTGGATACACATGAAACCATCAGAGGTCCCTGGGTCCTCTAACTGGGGATAATTAAGGATGCCTCTGCAGGAATGTAACTTTGTTGGGTAACAGTGGCTCCTGGCAAAGTGAGGATGGACATGTGAGAGTATTTGAGGCAGAAGAATTCAGGCATAGTGATTCATGATGGAGGGTCACAATAGGAAAAAGCATGTTTGAGAGTGAAGAGAAGGTCTAAGGTACTAACATATAACCCCAAAACCAACTCCCTATAATTTCTATTGGTCTGAATTGAAAGGGTTCCCCCTATTTTTTAATCATCCTTCATTTCAATGTAACTCACACAATCTCCCATTTTAGTTTCTTAGGGCTGCTGTAACAAAGTAGAGTGGTGGGTGGCTCCAACAACAGGATTTTACTGTCTCACAGTTCTGGACACCAGAAGTCCAAGGTCAAGGTGTCCACAGGGTTGGTTCCTTCTGAGGCTTTGAGGGAGAATCTGACCATGCCTCTCTCCTGGCTCTTGGAGGTCTGCTGGCTGGAATCTTTGGTGTTCTTTGGCTAAAGAAACATCACCCTGATCTCTGTCTTCATGTTCATGTGTCATTATTCACATGTGTGTGTCTTTGGGTATAAATTTCCCCTTTCAATAAGGATACCACTCATTTTAGCTAAGTGGCCCACCCTGCTTCAGTATGATCTCATCTTAACTAAATACATCTGCAATAACCCTATTTCCAAATAAGGTCACATTCTGAGATACTGGAAGCTAGGACTTCAGCATATAATTTTGAGGAGGACACTATTCAACTCATAACAGCACCTAAACAATATTTCTATAACAGTCTGTATCTTCCTCCTCAGGCAGAGGGATCAGGACCTCATAAAAAAGAATAACAGTGAGCTACAAGTAAACTTTTCTTATACATCTATGGAGGAAACTGTAGAAGAGGTTGTCTTGGCCCCATTTGTAACAGGTAAAAATGAAAGGAAAAAATGTCCCCAAGAAATTGTAGCGGTGGGCTAACCTTTACAGCATTGCCTGGGCAATCCAGGTATCCTCAAGTTACAAACTTGGTTATGGTGATCCCAGACTGGAAGTACTCCTAGAACTTGACACTAGCAAATGAATATCCTCTCTGGAGAAAATCACCTTTCTCTTGGCCCTCAAAAGATTACCATAATAAAATTCTGAGAGTAATGAACAGCACACCAACAACCAAGCTCACCAGGAAAGAAATCACCATGAGAAAGCTTAGGAGAAAACAGCAGACAGCACAATTATATTTACAAGACTATAGTATTAAAATCGTCAGAACTAGATTATAAAATAATTATGATTACTATATGTAGGGAATAGAGGTTTTTTTTTAAGTGACCTAGCACGTTTGAAAGACAGCCAAATAGAACTTCTAGAAATAAAAAATATATAGGAAAAAAATTTTTTAATGAATGGACAAGTTGAACAACATATTAGAAACAGGTGAATGTAGAATTGATGATCTGGAGAATAACCCAGAAGAAATTAACCATGATACAGCAGAGAGAGACAAAGACCAAAAAAAAAAAAAAGAGAGAGAGAGAGAGAGATAGAGACAGAGACAGAGAAAGCAAAAAGAAAAGTGTGGTGGTTAGTGTGAGAAAAACTTAACATCCATTTAAACAGAACTGCAAAAGAATAATAGAGAGAGAACAGAGCATAAGTGACATTTAAAAGTAAAATTGCTAAGAATTTTTCAGAACTAGTAAAAGATATAGGAAACCCAACAAATCCCAAACAGGGAAATAAAAGAAATCTACATAAATATCCATCAGAGTAAAATCAGATAAAAAAAAAAGAAAAAGAAATTTTAAAAGCAAAAGAAATAGAATACCATCAAAAAAAGCAACAGTTAAATGCAGCTGAACCCTTAAGCAGTAATAAAATCAAGACTACTGTGAGATAATGTCTTCAACTAAGCTTAAGGGAAATAACTTCCAACTGTCAAAATATCATTTAAGAATGAGAGTAAAACACACTTTCAGTAAACATAAGCTAAGATAATTTACCACCAGCAGACTTTCACAAAGGAAATCTTGAAATATATGATTCAGGAAGAAGGAAAGTAACCACAAAAGGAAAGTAAGGAACTGGAAAAAAAAAAAAGATGTTAAAGGGAAATATAATTAAATATACAACAATAAACTATTTTGATATTGATTAAATTTAAAACGTGATAAATTAAGTATGTAGGTTGTGATTTCTAAAATAACTACTAAAAATGACAGAGACATAATATATCACTTCAAAACAAGAAGATGGAAAAAATAGATTAATAAGAACTACTCAGTCACACAAAAATAAAACGAGATAAAAGAAAAAGAAATATAAATAGGAAGAGACAAATTGAAAGTGCAATAAAAAGATGATACATTTAAACCCTAACATTTAAATCATTATATTAAATGTAAATGGATTAAATGTTTCAGATAAAAGCAAAGATTAGCTAATAGATTTCTAAAAGACCAGCTGTATGTTGTGCATAATGGATACATCCAAAATATAAGGACCCAGAAAGACTGGAGAAAAGGATTCAAATATATATGCCAGTAACTGCTAACCAAAAGAGAAAAGCCATGGCTGTTTGAACATTAGATAAAATAGACTTTAAGACAATAAATATTGCTAGAGATAAAGAGGGTTTTCTCACAGTTATAAAATATTTAATTCACAAGAAGACATAAACATTTTAATTCATATATGCCTGTAATAGACTGAATGGTTGCCCCCCAAAAGGTATTTCTCCATCCTAAAGCCCAGAACCTGTGAATACTGCCTTATTTGTAAAATTCTCCTGAGGTTAATTAAAAATAAATAGATAAAAACCAAGAAAAATCAAGCTCCTAATATCAAGAATTTTAAATCCTAAACAAATATTAGCACATTGATTAAACAATTTATTTTTAAAAATAGAGTATATAATATACAAAAATAAGTCAATGGGTTTATTCTAGGAAAGCAAGCTTGATTTAATCTTGGAAATTGAATTAATGTACCTCATTTCCAACAGCTACAGATTATCTCAATAGATGCTGCCAAACTGACAAAATTCAACATCTATTTATAAAATCATTTATATAAACAAAGCATAGAAGAGAATTTCCTAAACATGATAAGGGGAATCTAAAAGTCATTTCCTATTTGATAATAACATGATGAAAATTTTCACCTTGTTGTCAGGAATAGAACAATAATGCTTGTTATCACTACTTCTGTGTAAGGTTGTATTCTAGGTCCTATCCAGTATAGTAACACTGTAAAAGGGGGGAGGGGGAAGGAAATGTACAAAAAAATTTAAAAGGGAGTATCAAAGATCTCTTTATTTTCAGACAGTATAGTTGTGTCTTTAGAAAATACAAAATAATCTAAAGATGCTAATCAGAAATTGTAAGTTTAGTAAGTCTGCCCAATAATGAGGGCAAATGCAAAAATCAATTGTACTATACAGTTCTATGCTGTACTACCATCAAGCAATTAGAAAATAAAAATTGTTTTAATTACACTTACAGTAGCATCAAAAAACATAAAATACCTAGGGATAAATATAACAAAGACATCACAACCTCTGCAATAAACACTATAAACATGGCTGAAAGAAATTAAAGAAGAATTAAGTACAGAGACATGCCACGTTCATAAACTGGAAGACTCAATATAGTTAATAGAGTCAATATAGTTAAATGCCATTCCTTTCAAGTTAATGTAAAGATGCAGTGCATTCCCAGTCAAAACTCTGGCAGGTTTTTTAGTAGATATTCACAGTCCCATTTTAAAATGTGTATGGAAATGCAAGAACTTAGAATAATCAAAGAAATTTTGTGAGCTGAGAACAAAGATGAAGGATTTACCCAACCTGGCTTAAGACTTACTATAAAGCAATAATAATCAATGCAGTTTGGTTCTGACAAAAAGATAGACATAGATCAATGAAACAAAATAGCAGACTACTGAGTGCAGAAACAGATCCACAAACATATGGTCAATAAATTTTTGACAATTTTTTTAAGGCAATTCAGTGTGGAAGGGAAAGTCTTCAACAAATGATGCTGGATCAAATAGATATCCATATAGAAAAAAAAATAATACCCCCAACCCTTACTTCACATCATTTATAAAAATTAACTCAAAATAGATCATAGGCAAAGAGTAAAACCTAAACTATAACATTTCTAAAAGAAAAAATAGCAGAAAATTTTTGTGACCCTATAGAATGCAAAGATTTCTGATATGGAACTCAAAAAGCATAAAATGTAAAAGGAAAAAAAAGTGGAATTCATTTAAATTTAAAATTTTGTTCTTGAACAGATGTAATTTTAAAACTAAAAGACAACAGAGCTGAAGACAATAATGGGAACATGTGTATCTGACAGAGGACTTGTCTAAGGAACATGTACAGAACCACTCTAAGTCAGTATTGAGACAAAGAACACAATTTTTTAAATGGGTGAAAGACTTATTCTTTATCAAAGAAAAAATAAAGATCTTCCTTGACTTATGATGGGGTTACTTCCTGATAAACCCACAGTAAGTTGAAAATATCATAAGTCAAAAATGCATTTAATACACCTAATGCACCCAACATCAGGGTTTAGCCCAGCAGAACTTAAACATGCAAGGAACAGTTCAGTTGTTAGCCTACAGTTGGGTGACATTATCTAACACAAAGCCTATTGTGTAGTAACATGTTGAGTATCTCATGTAATTGATTGAATACTACACTGAAACTGAGAAACAGAATTGTTGTCTGGGTTCAGAATGGTTGTAAGTGTATCTCGTGGTTGACTGGGAGCTGTGGCTGCTGCCACTGCCCAGCATCACAAGAGAGTACCACACCACATATCACTAGCCCTGGAAAGGCTCAAAATTCAGAGTTCAAAGTATAATTTCTATGGAATGTGTGTCACTTTTGCACCCTCATAAAGTCAAAGAATCACAAGTTGAACCATTGTAAGTCGGGGACCAGCTATACAAGTGGCCAATAAGCATGTAAGCAGTAGCACGGGAACAGGACAGAGGAAGAGATGGCTTCCAAAGGAGCACAGGGAAACTTGTGGGGTTGGTAGAATGTTCACCATGATTGTGGTAACGGTTTCATGGGTATATACATGTTAAAACAGACCAAATTGTGGACTTTAAATATAGCTTATCATGCTTCAATTACACCTCAATAAAGTTGTAAACTGTCAATTTTGCATACATATGTGATAATAATTTTATGAATATTTGGAAATATACATTACAATAAACAATAAGTAAAACCTTAAAAATGATACCAATGACAGTAACATCAAAAATATAAAAATGTAAAGAATAAATATAACAAATTATGTTCAAGACCTCTTCAGAGGAAATCAATAAACTTTAGTGAAAGACATTAAAAGACTTGAATAAATTAATTTATCATGTTCATGGAATAAAATATTCAATACTTTAAAGATTTTTAAAATGTCAGTTCTTCAAATTAATTATAGACTAAATGCAATCCCAATCAAAATACCAGCAGGTTAATGTGTGTGTGGACATGTGTGGAAATTGAAAAGCTGATTCTAAAACATATAGGATGATGCAAAGGCCCAAGGGTAGCCAAGACACTGATGGAGAACAGGGGGTTTAGACTTGCTCTACCAGATATGAGGACTTGTTATAAATCTTAGGTGACGAAGACACATTGGTTTTGGTGCAGACACAGGCAACTGACAAATGAAACAGAATATATGGCCTAAAAACATACACATGTTTATGTGGATATTAGATCAGTGAAAGGGGTGGCATTGCAGATAAGTGACTGAAGATGAACTTTTCAGTAAACTGCCTAGAGATAATTAGGTATCCATTAAGGGAAAAAAAATGAAATTGAACCCTTGCTTCACACTACAAACAGAAATAAATTTCAGTTTAATTTAAATGCTAAATGCCAAGAACAAAAATATAAAATTTTTAGAAGATCATGTATGAGAATATCTTCAATACTGTCTTAGTCTGCTTAGGCTACCACAACAAAATACCACAGACTGGGTGGCCTAAATAACAGAAATTTACTTACTCACAGTTCTGGAGGCTGGAAGTCCAAAATCACAGTGCCAGCAGGGATGGCTTCCTCTGAGGCCTCTCTCCTTGGCTTGCAGATGGTCTCCTTCTTGCTGCCTCTTCACATGGTCGTTTCTCTATGTGTGCATCCCTTGTATCTCTGTGTGGGTCCAAATTTCTTCTTCGCTATAAAGACAGCAGTCAGATTGGATTAGAGCCCACCTATATGATCTCATTTAACCTTACCTCTTTAAAGGCCCTAACTCCAAATGCAGTCACATTCTGAGAAACTGGAGATTAGGACTTTAGCATATAAATGAGGGAGGGGATGGGGCACCGTTCAGCCCATGACAGATACCTTAGAGTCAATAAGGATTGCTTAAACTAGCCCTGAAATTCACCAACAATAGAAAGGTTGATAAATGTCCCTGATTTGAAATTGGAAACTTCTGTTCATAAAAAGCAATCTAAAGCTAAAAAGAAGACAAACAAGAAGAGACGCTTTTTGCAACATTTATAGCTAACAAAAGACTGCTGTACAAAATTAAAAACTTCTACAAGCCAAAAAGAAAAAAACAACTCCAAAGAAAAAAAAAAAGGACAATGGACTAGAACAAGAACTTCAGAAAGGAAGACAATCAAATGTCCAAAATACACATGGAAAGGTGCTCAACCCCCTACATAATCAGGAAATTCAAATGAAATTGGCAAAAGTTGAAGTCTTACAATACTAAGTGTTGATGAGGATGTGAAGCAAAGGGGAACCCTATACACTGCTGATGGGAGTGTAAATGGTATAAATACTTTGTAAAACAACCTGCATTATCTAATAAAGTTGGAGATAAATATATCGTGGGACCCAGCAATATTTTTCTTGGGTATCAACCCAGAGGGACTTCTACTGTGTCAACTCAGATATGTGTATCAAGGCTGAAATGAAAGCAACCTAAATGTCCAACAAAAGTCATCTGAATTATTTTTAAATGGTGATACAGTCATTGGATAGAATACTCTATAATAATAAAAATGCATGAATGACGGCCACATGTAACATCTTTATGAAGCTCACAAACAGTATTGAGTAAAAGAAGTCAGACGAAAGAACACGTTCACTCTGATTCCATTTATGTTTAGTTCAAGAATGGGATGATCTCAATTATATTGTTTAGCAATGCATTCATAAGAGACAAAAATACTTTTAAAAAGCAAGGGTATGATTACTGAAAATACCAGGACAAGGGTTAGCCCCTGGACGAGCAATAGATCTGAGAAGGAAATTTGGAGCCTGGTAAGCCTCTGTATCTCAGATGGTGTGGCTGTTATGGGGTTGTTTGCTTTATAAGTGTTCGTCAAACAGCAGTTCATATCAACTGTAAGCACTTTCTGGATGTGTTATATTTCACAATAAAACCAAGAAAAATAATTGACAAAAGGCAATGTCTCTAGGAAGTCTCAGACTTCCAAAATGAAAACAAGAATTGGTAGGTAGCAGGTAAGCCACAGAAAATCTTGCACAATTGGGTATATGAAGTGGTGTCAGCTGCTGGTTTTCCTGTCCCAGTCACCAAGAAGTAGGCGAGTTTAATAGCTGTATTTAAAGTGTCAGATGCAAGAACAACAACAGTCTTTTCTTTTTTTTTTTTTGTGGTATGCGGGCCTCTCACTGTTGTGGCCTCTCCCGTTGCGGAGCACAGGCTCCGGACGCGCAGCCTCAGCGGCCATGGCTCACGGGCCCAGCCGCTCTGCGGCATGTGGGATCCTCCCGGACCGGGGCACGAACCCGTGTCCCCTGCATCGGCAGGCGGACTCTCAACCACCGCGCCACCAAGGAAACCCAACAGTCTTTTCTTAAATGATTTTTTTTTTTTTCCTAATTCCCTACCAGCTCAAGAAACTTTTCATTATAATGGTCTTTTCCTGTCTGTCGGGGACAATTAAACCCTCACTTAGCAGCACCCTGGGTCTTAGGTCAGCCACTCCCCTTGGCCCCCAAAATATACTCCAATCCTCCCTAACTTGGACTGGATTCACCACATCGTCAAGGTAGCCAAGAAAGAAAGCTATGGCAGAAATCAAATAAAAGCAAAGATACAGAATGGTGGGAGAAGTTAGTCTGTAGAAAGAAAAAGCTTAAGGCATTAAAAATGAGCACAAGAACTTTCTGCCCACCAGTGGATGTATTTCACTTACAAACCACATTTTGTTTCTCATAGAGTGGGTTCATCCTCATTTAAGAACTGAAAATTCAGCACTCTTTTGAAGAAGCATTTTTTTCAAGTTGATATAAGAGCCCCAGAAGGTTTTGCTTAGAGTGTCCCACTGATTATTGCATTCTGCTCCCTACAAGCCACAGATCTCTTAGAACCTAAGTGACTGGGGAGTGTCCGTTGTTTTGGTTTCAAAGCAATTCTGTCCTGAGTCACACACACTCACAGCCAAAGCAGTGCTGAGGGACCGGATGAAAGCTGCCCATTAGAAACTTCAGTGGCTGGTTATTTCTTCCATAGAATTGAATATATTACTCCAACTACTGTCAACAAACATGCATCGACAAGTCTTTACACTGTCTGGACGACAGCCCCTGAGTACTAGAGTGAGTGGGTTCAAGTCCGCATCACCATCATCATGGCAAGGACAATGCTTCTTACCTCTCACAGGATTCAGTGAAAAACTGAACAAATAAAAATGGATTGAAAGCATGAGTATAAAGGAGCGAAAAGTACCAAGTGCATTGTTATAAAATATCAAGTCAACAATCCCGTTGTGTAACACCCCCAAAGTCCAATGTCTTTTCTGGCAGGTTGTGAACTTCCGGAGACCTAAGTTGGAAGTGTGTGCGTGTGTGTGTGCGCGCGTGTGTGTTTGTGTGTGTGTGTGTGTGTGTGTGTGTGTGGTGTGTGCGCTCACCTGTGTTTGAGTATGTGTTTTAAGTGTTAAGTGAGGGGAGTGATGACAAAGGTAAGAAGGAGAACAGACAGACAGGAACGGAATCCAAAGAAGAAATAATAAAGGGGAGACCATGACCTCTTTGCTCTGTAACTATACAAAAACATTCAGTTGAACCTTCGAGGAATCAGGCGGCAAAGCTGGTTATTGGGAAAGGCCTTCACTGCCCTCTGCACGAAAGACACCACCCACCATTGCAGCCCACTGTCCAGACCTGTCTACCCTAACCTATTAGCCTGTGCTGCCTCCACCCTCGGAACTCTGTCCCCACCTGCTTGAATTCCAGCCCATCTCCTTGCCCTGCAGCTCATCTCCCCAGCCTCTGGGCGCCTTTGAAACTATCTGAGGCATCGAGTAACAAGCCAGCAAAAAAATAAAATAAAAAACAATAGGAAATAACAAGGTAAGGAGGAACCAGGATTAGAAAGGAGACTTCCTTTCAATCAGAACTTCTGGCACCTTGTGTTACTTTGGGTCTGCTGAATATTTGACGTGCAAGAGATTTATTGGGAGAGAGCAGGAGCAGGCAGGAAGTGGTTGAGACTGCAGTGCAGGTCTGATACTCTGGAAGGAGAGAAGGAAGGAAGAAAGACTGGGGAGCAAGAACCTCAGCCGCAGGAAAAGCCAAATTTGGCCGAACCTATGGGCAACCCTGAGCCAGAGTCGCCCATTGGAGGAGTCTGCATCGTGCTTTAGTACCCAGCCATGCCCAGTCATTGGCTGGTTGCAGCCTGCAGCAAGGGTGGCCTTGGTATAACTGTGGGAGTGGATAAGAAGGGGAGTGAATAAAGCGGACCATTGGTCACTTGTATCCCCTGTAGCAGGAGACAGACCTGAACAGCTGCCTCTCAAGAACTATGTTCCCTAATCTATTGGTCACTTGAAATTAAAAAACCCATCTTAACTGCTTAACCTACAGCACAGAAGTCACAAACTGACTGTGTTGGATAGAATCTGGCAAAGACGATTTTTTGTTGTTTGTCTGGTTTTGGATTTAGGGATTGATAATGCTTTTAAAACTTTAGAGCTAGTTACCAACATTTAGTAAACCAGAGATTTTACATGTTATACATTCAGATTTCCACTTTTTCTCAAGATGAGATGCAAAGGGCAAACATTCCCGCAGAAGATCAGGTGCACTTTCCCTCTCCAGGTGGCCACAGTCCCCACCACTCCTTTAGGTTTACACTAGCTCACACCACTCATTATTTATTGACTGTCCCCTCTGGTCATCTGAACTTTTGACTGGCCTGCATTCATGCCTGTGTCACTGTCAGAATATAAACCCTCTAAGGGCAGTGATTTTGTCTGTCTGGATCATTGAGGCAAATCAATGGTCAGGAACAATTCCAGGCACATAATAGCTGCTAAAGAAGTATTTGGCCAATGAAATGGTGTGTTATCTTCACAGAGGACTGGAAGATATTGTTTGGGTTGGTGGTGGTGAAGAAAAAGAACTTGTTTCAAAGTTTTGTCTGGGACTAAACTTGCTCAGTTCACAAAGAAACAAGTTGGCACCAAAGGAAGAAAATGAGACTCCAGACACAGCAGTAGAGTGCATTTGTTCTCAGGAATGGGTGGGAGCAAAGTAGCTGCAGAATGGCGCAGAATGGGTGTGCGTCCAGCAATGGGCATGCTACCATTGCACATCCTGTACTCTCATGCAGGGATTCTTTCTTCCCCTTCTAAACTTAGGAGGAGAGAGTGGGTTTGCACAGGGAAATAGTGCTTATCTCAGCTCCTTTGCTGGCCCTAATGCAGCCTGAAACATTGCTACAAAATACTTGCTGGGCCACATTCCAGGGCAGCCAGGCATGTGGGGTCCTCACCCCAGAGCTAACACACATTTAGGCATGATGGAAAGAATCAAGCTCAGTGATGATGTGATGTGCGTTCCTCAAATGCATAAAAATGCACATGGACAAATGGTGCAAATCAAACAGAGAACTGCCTGTCAGAGGCAATCCCCCGTGGTGTCTCACTAGCTCTGAAAATGACTACCAGATGATAAAGGAGAGCAGGCCCTGTGCAATCTGATTACCACGAGGGACTGGCAAATCCATTAGAAGCAAATAGGCTCCTTCAAGTCCATTTTACTTGCTAAAAACAAGAAACTTTAAGTCTAAAAAATGAGTCAATTTTTCATCTCATTTCTTACTGTCTTATATTTGCTGCATCCATCTCCAGCTAAAAGACTAGAGGTTTGTGTTTTGAGGTCAAATTTTGCTGCTGTTAAAACTCAAAGTTAGATCTAAGCCTGACATGAGGCAGAGAGCTAGAACCTTCAGTTTGTGGGCAACTTGCTCTGTTGTCCTCATCTGTAGAAAAACCATTGGGGAGGAACAGAAGTATTGAATAAGTCTGACAAAGCACCTTCAATGCATCAGACTGTAGAGTCTTCTGCATATGTTTTGTCACTGAACCCACTATTCCAAAGGATAAATAGATTTATAAAGAATCCACTAGAAGAAAAATGGGGCAGCCATTATGGAAAACAGTATGCAGGTTCCTCAAAAAATTAAAAATAGAACTACCAAATAAATAATCTAGCAATTCCATTGCTGGACATTTACCCAAATGAATTGAAATCAAGGATCTCAAAAGCAACCATCTGAATGGGAGAAAATATTTGCAAACCATGTATCTGATAATGGGTTAATATCCAAAATTTATAAAGAACTCATACAACTCAATAACAACAACAACAAAATCCGATTAAAAATTGGGCAGAGGACCTGAATAGACATTTTCCCAAAGATGACATACAGATGACAAATACGTACTTGAAAAGATGCTCAACATCACTAACCATTGGGGAAATGCAAATCAAAATCACAATATCACCTCACACCTATTAGAATGGCTATTACCAGAAAGACAAAAAACAACAAGTGTTGTTGAGAATGAGGAGAAAAGGGAACCCTCATGCACTGTTACTGGGAATGTAAATTGGTGCAGCCACTATGGAAAACAGTACGGAGATTCCTCAAAAACTTAAAAATTGAACGGCCATATGATCCAACAATTTCACTTCTGAGTATTTATCCAAAGAAAATGAAAATACTAATTGGAAAAAATATATGAACCCCATGTTCATTACAGCATTATTTACAATAACTAAAGATATGGAAGCATCCTAAGTGTCCATTGGTGGGTGACTGGATAAAGGAGTTGTGGTATATATATATACAATGGAATATTGTTTAGCCATAAAAAGAAGGAAATATTACCATCTGTGATAGGAAGGATGGACTTTGAGGTCATTATGCTAAGTGAAATAAGTCAGACAGAGAAAAACAAATACCATATGATATCACTTATAGTTAGAATCTAAAAACAGAAACAAACAAACAAACAAAAACTAAGGTCATGGATACAGAGAACAGATTGGTGATTGCCAGAGACAGGAGGTGGGGAATGGGCAAAATGGGTGAAGGGGGTCGAAAGGTATAAGCTTCCAGTTATAAAATAAGTAAGTCATGGGGATTTGATGTACAGCATGGTGATTATAGTTAATAATATAGTTAGTAATTTCATGTTTGCTAGGAGAGTAAACCTTACAAGTTTTTGTCACAAGAAAACAATTTTTATAACTGTGACAGATATTAACTAGACTTATTGTGGTGACGATTTCACAATGTATACAAATATTGAACAATTATATTGTACACCTGAAACTACTGTAATGTTAAATGTCACTTATATCTCAATTAAAAGAAAGATCTCAAAAAGATATCTGCACTCCCATGGTCATTACAGCATTTTTCACAATAGCCACAATATGGAAACAACTTCAAAGTCCATCAGCAGATGAATGGATAAAGAGACTGTGTTATATACATACTATGGAATACTATTCAGTCTTTAAAAAGAAGGAAATTCTGCAATGTTTTATGTGGATGAAATCTGAGGACATTGTACTAAGTGAAACAAGCCAGTCATAGGAAGATAAATACTGCACGATTCCACTTACAGGAGGTATCTGAAGTAGTCAAGCTCATTGAATCAAAAAATGGAATGATGGTTTCCAGGAGTTGGAGGATTGGAAAAATGAGAAGTTACTAATCAGTGGTCATAAAGTTTCAGTTAAGCAAGATGAATAAGCTTTAGAGACCTGCTAAAACGTTGTACTTATATTGTAGACTTAAAATTTTGTAAAGACAGTAGATCTCATGTTAAGTGTTCTTTCCAAAATTAAATTAAATTACATTAATTAATAAAATAAAAAAGAATCCACTACATTACAATAGGAGGGATATTAGCAGGTGTGTAGTCCATCTTTCTCTTAGACTTATTTAAAAACTATAACTTTTAATAAGCACAGTAAATGTGAATGCCCTCAAAAGATGCTGGCTCCCAGCTCTACCCCACCTCTGCCTTGCTCTGAATCCCGAGAAGCCAGTAGACTTCAGAGTTTCATATTGTATAGAGTTTGTAATGGGAACAGTGGAAGCAAGCTTAGTGAGAGGCAGAGGGTGATGAAGGGGTCTCTAAGCCCCAATGGTTAAGGATGATTTCCTAAGACATAAGGATTTTAGGCCAGAGAAGAAATGAGTGAAAACAGGGACAGAGGTTCTAGCCAGCCTGCTGAGATCAATACGAATACCCAGAACATGAGTGACCCATCAGACATCCCCCGCATGCCCTATGGCCAGATGAGGGACCAGGCCCTCAGAAACCATAGCATCCACACCCAGCTGATGGAGAGAGTGCTGTCCTTGCAGCAAACCATGCAGGATCATATCACACAGCTGACAACCAGACACCAACAGAAGAAAAACAATGGAAACAACGAAAAAATTTTCCCCCAATATAAATATATACTACAATATTAAATATGCTTTTCAAACCAAACACTATCCCCCACAATAAGATTCTGAAGTAGACATCGCTGACCTAGTCTCTCATTTCACACAGAGAGCAGCTGAGGCCCAAAGATGGTCACTGACCTTTCTTCTTCATGCTAGGAGCTAATCCCATGTTTCTTGACTCATGGTAGATTGCTCTCAGTGCTCAGTACTCAGTACTGCCCAAGAAATAAGAGCAACCTATGAAGATGATCATATAAACAGTAATCACATGTCACTTTGATGGTGATGTTGGTACTTAAGGACCAGTATGGACACACTCCTCTCCTTCAAAAGTTCTGAACAATAAAGAATGTGTTCAAAGGACAGTTAGCCAAATAGAGTCCATGGTCTGAACCCAATTAATGGCTGAGCAAGTCCCCAGTAACCAGGAGAGAAGTAGGTTCTCCAGTATAAGCTCAGTTGGAGAACATGGCCTAGAACTGAGACCAAACAAGGATTTTCTATTCAAAACCTGACTCTTACTACCCACACAGCTAAAGACATCTGGATCCACCAGTCTGAACTGGAACAAAACAAGCTAAGGAAAATTTCTCCTGGAGATAAGAAGAGGGAACCCCTGTCCTGCTGAGCCTTCCTCAGTGTGGCAGGCACAGACCCTCAGTTGTGCTGGAACACACACTTGAGGGAGTGGCCAGGGAGCCCTACTCTGTCTGAGTGAGTGGTACACCATGTGTGTAGGAGAGAGAGGCAAGAGATGGAGCATATTTTCCCCACCTCATGAAAAGAGGTAACATCTGTAGAAGTTTCCCATCCCTTTCTGGAATGTGAAGTTGCCTACCTTACAGCCTTCACGTCATCACCCAGTTCCTATACATTTAAAAACTTAACCCATTAATGTAATGGTAAAGAAGAAAGGCATTCCTTGTTGAACAAGAAACTGAGGGATTCCAGAAGGATGGAAAACGACAGGGCACAGATAGAAGAAGGAAACTTCAGTCTAAGACCCACAGGAGGGTCCTGCTACAAAAGAAGAGAGGGATGCCAAACCGCCCTGTGACTGAGGAACCAGGTTGGGGCTGTGATCACAAGGGCATCAGCCAGGTGCTGTGGCAGCTCAGCAAAGAGTAGGAATCTACATACCTTCTCCCTTCCTCAGGTCAGGGAGCATTGCAGGAATTATCACATCCAGACAGTGGAGGAAGAGCAGGATCGGGACCAGAGAGAAGTGATTATGGAGACAGAATCACTTAGACTGTCAGAGGATCACTCTGGCCACTGGTGGAGAATAGACTGCATGAGTTGCAGAGGGAAAGTGGGGAGGCCAGTGGGTGTGACTGCAGTCTTCCAGGAAAGCGAGATCATCTACAGCCTGGACTAGATGTGGGTGGAAGAATGGAGAGAAGGACAGAGATTCAAGGGACAAGCAGGATGTAAAATCAGTAAAACAAGGTCAGTGGTCGTGAATTATTGTTTCCCACTGTGCCTGTGGATTCATAAAGCAATGAAGTGCTCTTAGTACTTAATACATTCCATTTACTCAGCTTCCAAAACTTGTGCTTTTCTTCTCATGTTTGTAATTAACATGTACCGTTAAACATCTTGATATGTTATTTTTGTTGTTTTTATAGCCAATTTCATTTCCATTTTCTGTTAGTCTTCCTTTCAGCATTCCATATCTGCATCTGGGATCATTTTCCTCCTGACTAAAGAACTCCCTTCATGTGCTTTTGGAAAGTATTCTTAATTTTTGCTTCTCTGAAAGTGTTTTTATTTCACCTTCCTATTTTAAGATTATTTTGCTGAGTAAAGCATTCTAGGTTCACAGTTATTTTCTTTTATCACTTTGAAGGAATTGTTCAATAGTCTTGTGACTCCCATTGTTTCCCATCAGAAGTCAGTTGTTTGTCTTGCTGTTTCAAAGTCCTCTGCCTTTTCAACACCTCTGAATGCTTTTAAGATTTCCTTTGTCTTTGGTATTCAGAAATTACAGTGATGTGTTTAAAGCTTGATTTTCTTCGTCTTAATTCTGTTGGGGCTCATAGGCCTTGAGTTTGAAGCTTGTTGTCCTTCCAAAGTTTTGAAAAACTCTTGACCACTATTTCTTCAAATTTTGTTTCTGTTCATTTTCTTTCTTCTCTCTTTTCTGGAACTACAATTACATCTTTTCATTATGTCTCATATGTTTCTTCTTTTCCTTATATTTAGTCTTTTGTCCTTCTGTGCTTTAGTCTGCATATATTCTACAGCTTCCAGTTCACCCAAATATGATGTTATGCCCATCAGTTAAGATCTCAATTTTATTTACTTTTATTTTTCCATTATAGGATTTCAATTTGAATCTTTTTATGGTTTCTAATTCTCTACTGAAATTCCTCATCTTTCAATTTTATTTCTTGAACATATTAATTATAGACATTTACTGTTCATGTACAATAACTCCAATTTTTTATTGTCTAAAGGTATGTTTATATTACTTCTTTTTTTCTCCAGTTTTGGGTCAAGTCTTTTTGTATACCTGGATTTTTTTTTAATTGGGTGCCAAATGTGTATGAAAAATTGTAGAGACAATTCAAGGCTTTGGATAAGGTTATTACCCTCCCAAGTGTGTTTAATTTTTCCTCTGGCAGATCATCTTTTTCTTTTCTAGGATTAAGCTGGTTGGGAGTTGTTTCTCAGTCTTTGTGACGTATGGGATGTTTTCAGTTTAGCCTTACTCTGAGGGTGCAGGCCTTTCGTGTAATAATCAAAAACCTGGAGCAATTATAGGACTTCTTCTTCTTAAAACGTCCTTCACTACAATTTTTGACTCTTCAGCCTTGTGACAGTACCAAAAGTTTTGCTCAGAATCTTAACTTATCAGATGCCACATTTGTTTTCTGATTTTGCATTTGCTGTCTGGGCAAAAGCAACTGCAGATGACAAACACCTCTCTTTATTTCTCATTTTTTCTGTATCTTAGCCCCAGAAATTCTCACTCTCTTTGTATCTTTTTGAAGCCTTCAAACATATATATGTATATGTGTGTGCATGTGTGTTATAGCATTTCTCACTATTCCCCATGGATCTAAAACCATACAGTCAGCCAAAAGTTGGCTTAGGAAGATGCTTAGGTTTCTGACTTGCTTAAGGGAATTGGTGATAGTGTCATTCACCAAGACAAGGGATTCTAGAAAAGGACTCTGCAGTAAAGAGTTAACATAGTAGGCCTGACTGCTATCCAAGTTTAGCCCATGGCTGGAGTCTGAGAACTTGACTTCTGGAGGGCTCCTATCATTACTGATAAGAGTATCTTGCTGTGCCTAAACATTTTGTAATAACTATTGGTTTATGCTGAACATCTGCTTTCCTTCTGGGAGTCTGGAATTTGAGTATGTGCCAGACAGAGGGTGCCAATGTGACCAGCCAAAACCCTGGGTACTAAAGCTCTAATGAGCTTCCCTTGTCGGCAACGTTTCACACGTGTTGTCCTAACCCATTTCTGGGGCACATTAAGTGCATCCTTCGTGAATCCATTTGGAAGAGGACTCTTGAAAGTTGGCACCTAGTTTCCCACAGATTTTGCCCCATATGCCTTTTCCTTTGCTACTTGTGACCAGGATCCTTTTTCTCCATAATTAATCATAACCATGAGTATGACTATATGCTGAGTCTTGTGCATCCTTCTAGGGAATCCCCAAACCCTGGCAGTGGTCTTGGAGACCTCTGAACACAGACCAGTTGAGTTGGGAACAAAAATGATTTTAGATTCGGATAGATTAAGTTTGAGGTACTCTTTATCTTACTTGACCTGTTATTTATTCATTGTTCTACCAGGTATTTCTTTGGTTCTCATTTGATCTCTCAACAGCACTAACATTGTTGACCATCCAACTTTCTGTAAACATGACTTCATTGCCTTTTACTGATCATTTGTCATGGGGTTTACCTCTGACTCTCTTCTCTGACAAACTTGCAAGCATATGATTTTAGATTCCTGGGCCCTCTACTCTTCTCATGATATCCTTTCTACGTGGGAACTCTTATCCACACCTACAGCTTCAAATACCTCCTATGTACAGAGCACTTACACATTTACAGCTTTGGCCTCGAACTTCCTTTCAGGCTCTAAAGCTGGATGCTGAACAGCCTACTTATCTCTCAGATAAATCAGTTACCCCAAATGCTGGGTGATTCCAACATTCCTATTAAAAACAAACCAACTGCTTTGCCTCTCAGCACCTCCTCTTCACCTACGCTTTTCACTTTTCTCGTGCCTCCACTTAAACTTTTTAATCCTAGTTATTGCATAGTATGTCTCCTCTCTGTCCATAATCCTTTCAATTTCTGGGTTCAGACAATAAGACTTTGTTGAGCATCTACTACATACACCCTGTTAGACACCAGGGATATGAAGATAGTTAACACATGGAACCAATCTTCAAGGGCTTTATAGGCCAGTAAATAGTGGCAGACATAGAAATAAATAAGTACCATAAAGAATGATAAATGTGAATACAGAACAAATTCAGGACATACAATGAGTGCTCAAAGGGGGAAGTGGTCAGATCTCCCAGAATATGGAGGAGGGGATGCTTAAGCTACATTTTGACAGCTCAGTGGGTATTCTCCATAAAGACAGAATGGATGAGAGGATGAAATGCACACTGCAGGGAGAAATGGCCATGTCAAAGTCACTATGCCTATGGAAAACCACAACAGAAAATGTCACAGAAACTAAGCTAATTTAAAATGTAGGGTATTAATTTTCTTAAAAGAGCATTCATTTGAAAACCTAACTACCAGGAGAATCTAATTAAATAAAAGAACTAGCATTTCTAGAGTTTTGCTGAATGATGCGGGGTTTAAATGATTAAGGCTCTGGACAAGTCTGTCTCCATTAGCTCTCAAGAGAGCAGCTGGTAAGCACTTTCCTTTCTTGAGAGCAAGAGACAAGAGCCAGATTCAAGTTCCAAGAGGCATCAGGGGAATGTGAGGAAAAAGGATTATGAGAGGAAATCTTTAAAAGGAGGGAATTATGATAAGGAAGCCAGTTAAAGACCCCAGTAGTCAGGGCAAAATCTCTTCCCCAGACAATTCTTGATGATAACAGGGTGGGTGGAGGAGAGGCTCTCGGGGAGTATCTGTTTGACCACGTCCTTTCCAAGGTTGTCCAGAGAATAGTTAACAGCTGCTGTTTCAGAAGTTGGTTGCATTCACATTGGCATCAATTTTCCTATAGTCAGTGTCACAATTACTACTCACAGGAAGGTTTGGGTCAAGAATGACTTCCTGGCACATCTCAAATCCCACCACACTGTCCACTCTGCCTGTCCCAGTTGCACCCATGGACACAGACACAGGACCCCAGCCCGGGTTCACCAGAGCAATCTCAGAGAACCCCTCTCTCGCCTCCCCCACTGCTCAGACTTGGCCTCGGGGAGCATGTCCATTAAGACCCATAGTGTCCACAGAAGGAATTTTACCCCAGGACTTTCTTCTCTTCATGTGTGAAAAGGTGCCTCCTGAAATTCTCCCTCTGCTCCAAATGGTGCCCAGACAAAGGAGGACAGTCCAAGGATAATTGGTATTCATTTTAACAACTGTCAAAAATTTTCTGTGGGTAAGTGGCTGCACTAGTTACCACTGAGCTTTTTAATGTCTACAAGACATGCTCCCTGCCCACCACAAAATAAATACTTCCTAGAAAATGGGAAATTCAACCAAAGTGTCATACTTTGTCTATTGTTAACAAACACAATGATCAAAGAGTAAATCTCCAATATGGACATAGGCTCAGGGTAGAAAAAGAAAACCAATAAGAATAAAGTGATTGCAAATAATTTTGACTCATTGCCAACTTCAAAATTATAGATTTTATTATATAATAAAGTTATATCTATGTATGTAAATATATTAATATAATACATAGTCGTTTTTTCTAAGTCAACAAAAGTACCTTTATTTATATATATTATTTTTGCTTCCAAGCTTATAAACACTTTTTACAGTATTGTGGCCTTAAAAAACAAGAAAGAAAATATTTCCTGCAATTTTCCCAAAAGGCTGCATGTAATTCAGAGAGCTCAGTGATGGTACAGTGATCGGCAAATAGATATAACAATGTAATTCACACCCAGCCATTTAACTTTTTATTTTCTAGACTGCCACCATTAGCTTGATTGGAGGATGACTTCTCCAAAGTAGTTCACACTAGCAAAGAGAGAATCATATCTATGGCCACAAGTTCTAATTTTCATAATTTTCCCCTTTGAGAAAGCCTGTTGCTCAAGACAGTACAAAACTAATACTAATCATTCAAAAATCAAAAGCCTTAGTCCAGTCTCTAACCACCCATCACTCTGGGTAGCAGAAAGAGTAGGCTGGAATTAGATACTCAATCAAGTATTTCCAAATGGCCCTCACACTTTTTATTTTCAAAGGCCCTTATGACAACTTTGGAATTTTCTATCTAAAATTGAAACATGATACTTGAATGCAGACAAATACCAATATGCCCAGAAATTAAATTTCACCTGTAAATTCATCCCGCCCCCAGGCCACTAACCAAAGATGATTTATGTAAATTAATTAAATAGTGTAATTCTAGCACATGAAGAAATGATTTGTTAATTAAGCTGGGGAAATAATATATGCAAGCAACAGATGATAATCACACTGTCAGACGCATAACTGACTTGAAGAAACAACATGTCTAATCCTAAAATTCACCGGTGCCCTGTTATCATTAGGTCATCCATTTATTCCATTAATCATTAATCTATCAGGTAATGTTCTGGCTTTGTAATAATGGTAACTGTCTTTTGAGGGTGTATGGCATGTCAAGAGTGGTCCTAAGAACTTCAAAGATACCACAATAGCCCAATGAGGTAGGACTATTCTGATTTTCACTTTACGAACAAGGAAATAAAGAATTCAGGTTAGGTAACCTGTTCTGAGTTTGAAACTAACAAGTAGAGGTCCTGGCATCAACCTGGGAGTCCACCTCTGAGCCCCAGGCCTCACCCACTGTACCAGACTTGTGCCACCCACTGACCATCTTTCCCTGGGCACTGGGGTCCCTCTCGGGTATATTCTTTGTGATGGACACTGGGGACCTCCGACTGGCAATCCTAAATGACTCCCTTGGAGCCCATGCAACTAAGCATCTGGCCTGCTTTCTCCTGGTCCTGCACAGGGAAAGTGAGAGAAGCCACTGGAAAAAATAGACTGTTTTTAACTTCCTCTCAGACTGCAGAAAATATTCCACATACGTAAAATGTTATCAAAACTCCATACCAGCACAATTCTCAGTGTCAACTGTGATAAAAACAAGGCATCACATGGAATGAGTTGGGTAACTAAGGGTCACTTGATCTCACAGCATCAAATATATCTTCTCAAACTGACAAAATTATTGTAAAAGCAAAATATACAATGTAAAGTTGTATAATGTATTTTCTCTGCATTTGATATTTTAAACAAAATCCTTTATTTTCTTACCTTGTTGGTATAAACTTGCCAACGATTTTTCTTTGGAAGGACTGTTCTCCCACTTTGAGATTATGCCCATCCTACTTCTTTGGTTTTAAAAAAGTCTTTTATCTTATAAAATGATAGAGATAGTAGATGGTACTAGTTTCACTTTGTTTTATTTTCAGTATCCTATATAGCAAAGTGAGATGTTGGCAATGTTAGGTTGATCAGGAAAAACTATTGTTGTGATTGTCTTTTAAAAAATCTGCAAAATCTAAAAGTGGAGAAATAACCTTATTTCTCTTCACTGGCTGCCCAGCATTTATCCCTCAGGTGGAGATTCTGGGGTCTTGTTTCATGCTCTGAGTCAGACCTTTAAGGCCAGAGTGGAATCTCAAAGTCCCACTAAGACCTCATCTCTGCTACCTTCTTCAAGCTGCAGGACATAATTGCCATAGGATTTTTTTTCCTCTTCTTTTTTAAATTATTTTTATGCCTGTTCCAAAGTTAAGCTGGGTTCATCTAAGATCCCACACTAGAGGACTTTCTCTTTTTTTAATCAAAGTATGTATAGTTGATTTACAATACTATATTAGTTTTAGGTGTACAACATAGCGATTCAGTATTTTTATAGATTATACTCCATTTAAAGTTATTACAAAATAATGGCTATATTTACATTCTGGGCTGTACTATATATCATTGTAGCTTATCTATTTTATGCATAGTAGTTTGTATTTCTAACTCCCATACCCCTATCTTGTCCCTCCCCACCTTCCCTTTCCCCACTGGTAACCACTAGTTTGTTGTCTATATCTATGAGTCTGATTTTGTTTTTTTATATACATTCATTTGTTTTATTTTTTAGGTTCCACATATAAGTGATAACATAGAGTACTTGTCTTTCTCTGTCTGACTTATTTCACTAAGCATAATACTCTCTCGATCCATCCACACTGTTGCAAATTGCAGAACTTGCTTCTTTTCCATAGATGAGCAATATTCCATTGTGTGTATATGTAGATAGATAGATGATAGATAGATCACATCTTCTTTGTCCATTCGTCTGCTGATGGAAACTTAGGTTGCTTCTATATCTTGGTAATTGTAAAGAATGCTGCTATGAACATTGGGATGCATGTATCTTTTTGAATTAGTGTTTTTGTTTTCTTCAGATATATACTAGGAGTGGAATTACTGGATCATATGTTAGGTTTTTTTTTAGTTTTTTGAGGAACCTCTATACTCTTTTCCATAGTAGCTGCACAAATTTACATTCCCAGCAACAGTGTACCAGGGCTCCTTTTTCTCCACATTCTTGCCAACATTTGTTATTTGCAGTCTTTTTGATGATAGCCATTCTGACAGATGTGACATAATATCTCATCATAGCAATATTTTTTGATCTATCTCTTAAGGCAAAATAAATAAAATCAAAAATAAATAAATGGGACCTAATTAAACTTAAAAGCTTTTGCCCAGCAAAGGAAACCTTCAACAAAATGAAAAGACAACCTACTGAGTGGGAGAAAATATTTGCAAATATGACCAATAACGGTTTAATATCCAAAATATATAAACACCTCCTACAGTTCAATATCAAAAAACAAACAACCCAAATAAAAATGGGCAGAAGACCTGAATAGACATTTTTCCAAAGAAGGCATACAGATGGCCAACAGGCACATGAAAAGATGTTCAACATCGCTGAAGGACTTTCTTGATACAAAGGTGAAAGTTGCAGACTTGGAATCAAGAGATCTGGGCATAGATGCTGTTTCTCCTCTGAGCAAATCATTCAATCTCCCTCAACCTCTCTTTTTCCATTTCTAAGTCAAGGTGTAAGATCTCTGAAGGTCATGCACTGATCTTACATTTTATGTGATTCTATCAACTTCCCATCTTCAAGCCAAATCAAACAATTTCAAGCAGAAAGACCTTATGCTTCAGACCCAAGTTTATTGGCATCTGTACAGTAATAATACTTCCAGAACATTTCCTCTTGTGCTAAGGGAGGTGCTATGAAAGGAGGTGTGGCTCTTCTCTGATGCTGGGAAGTCCAAACAAGGGCAAGAAGACCTACCGTGCATAACAATGCTTTGACAGACTTCATGGAGGGGGACGCATTTTGAAAATTAGGCAGAAGTTAGCCATCCTTTCCCTCCTCCATTTGATCACACATTCAGATGACTTTAGGAATCAGGCAGCTCAAATAAAGAGAGAGTGAACAGAAGCCAACAGGGAGTGGTGAGGACATGGTGACTTGGAAAGGGGACGTCCCACGAACAGGCATTCAAATTCAGATATTTTCATAACTCCGTGCCAGCCACATTGAATAAGGCTGTCACCTGAATCCAGTCCCTGTGCTGTCAGCTTGCAACTTCACATCTGGACGATTCAGTGCCTGAGAAAGGGTGTTGGTCCTTGGGAGACACACTTGCGAGTTTGGCGCATCCCGTCAAGTAGGAAAGGAACGGCATACAGGCACTCACAGTAGTGTGGGGGCCACCGAAGGTCTGTTCTCTCAGCGGCTCATCATCTAGTGTGAAATCCCACAGCCTCCCCCCAGAACTGTTTCAGGCTTTGTGGGGAAGAGGGGGACTGAGTGCATCAGGGGCCAGCATTGACCATCCTGCTGATGCTGTGGTGTTAGCCATGACAATGTCTCAGAGTGCGGACTGCTTGGACGGGAGAAGGATGCGTGTGAAATGGGAACGTGAGGACTCCCCAAAAGCGTGGAGCAATTCCTTTGTGATAGATTAGAAAAAAAGAGAGATTTTTAATGACTGACACACTGGACAGGGGGGCAGGTAATTCTTGTGGGAGAGAGTTTATGGGGAACTTTGTTGGAAAGTGTTTCATCCCTTAAATGTTTCTCATAGACCTCTGGAGACTGTCCTACTTGCAGCTAGGTTTAACCTTTCCATTTCTGCATTGTAATTCCCATCTTAAGTTGCTCCATCTCTTCAGGAAATATATTTGCATAAGCAGGTGTGGGCACAGCTGGGGAACTTGAGACACCATGTTGGAAAGACGAGCACTATCTCACTTCAAGCAATCTTCTGAGTCCCGCAGAGAAAGCAGCAGCATATCCAGGGATCCGGGGCTGTGCAGAAACCCAGCATCCAGGGAAGAGCAGACACAAGTGGGGAAGGACCCTTTCCTGCCTGGACAACTCCAGAAAGACAAGGATCTGGGAGTCATGGGAGCCAGTTACCTGCTGGAGGAAGCGGGCCTCTGAGAAGTGTAGGAGGAAAGAGATGACAAACCAAAAGATGGGCAAGGGGTTCAAATATGCATTAAATGTTCTGAAGGGGTGAGCCAGTGGGGTTGCTGAGTTGAGAAGACACAGCGAGGTGTAGCTTAGAGTAATGAGATTATTCCTGCATTCACTTCTTTATGTTATTGTTAAAATGAGAACTCCAGATCTGTCTGTCTCCTTTTTCTGTACTTATAACTGTTAAAGTCCATAATTGTTTTCTTGCACATTTGGCTAGGAAATCCAGTCTTCACAGGAGCCCCATGGAACATTCTATCTAGTCCTAAAGCAAAATCTGTCATATCTCAGTAGCATAGTCTTTCTCCTGTTCTGTGTGTAATGAACATTGCCTTTCCTGGTGGGTTTTTAAAAATATTATTAAATAAAACCTTGCCAAATTTACTTTGCAGAAGTATCTTTTATGGAAAGCAGATGGAAAAAGCTAACCTAAAAATGCAAATCATAACACTATAATGACTTCTTAATTTTAAAAGTTATGGATCCAGCTTCCCAGGAGGGACTGAAAGAGATGGTGACAACAGCTGCACAAGAAACTTCACGAGTGGGAGGTGATGGAAAAGCAAAGGTAGGTCGTAGAGTTGCAGAGATCATAAAGGATATTCCTCGTCCTGAAATGTGTCGGGTTGAGCACTCATACGTGTTCAATTCCACTGCATTTATTCAGGTAAAGGAAAAGAACAAAGACTCCACCAATCCCAGGATACAGATTACTCCCAAATGTGTCTACACATGCCACAAGGAATATAGAGTTCCAGAAACACATATTTAATGTCCTTCCTCCAAATTTCTGCTCGACTCCTAAGACAGGAACATGAAACCACAGTTCACAAATGCTCCCAACTCTAATATATTTACTCAGATGTTAAACTCCTCCTGAAATGACTATTTAACACAGAGGTTTCTTTATATTTTTGTAACTGGCCTCTCTTGAAACCCACTGTTCAAGAGGGTTGAACTCTTAACCACATTCTTATTTTTGCAGAAAATAGCTAGGTTTCCTCCCCAATCTGTGTTTTCTACTGTCAATTAACCCCTCTCCTTCCCTCTTTCCTGATATAGAAGAGATTTTAGAAACAGTTTCAACTTACCAGTAAGTTTTAATATTACCCTTGTGAATAAAATTCAATATATATGCAAAATATTCCTCTTTCACCTTTTCAATTCTTTGTACTTTCTGGGATTTTTTTAATTTTTACTTTATATTGGAATATAGTTGATTAACAATGTTGTGTTATTTTCAGGTGTACAACAAAGTGATTCCATTATATATATATATACCTGTACCTATTCTTTTTCAAATTCTTTTCCCATGTAGGTTATTACAGAACACTGAGCAGAGTTCCCTGTACTACATAGTAGGGCCTTGTTGGTTATCTATTTTAAATATAGTAGTGTGTATATGTCAATCCCAGACTCCCATTCTTTGTACTTTTTGAATAGCAAGTGACCACAGGTATTAAAATACACACATGCAGTCTCCTGATTAACACATTGAGAAGTACATCCAGGAACTGATCCTGTCATCAGTGGCATCACCTCACCGACACACTGTTCAGGGCCATCTGGCCTGTGTCAGAGTATTAACTGCTGTCCTCTGGGTGAATGGTTGACATGCATTTACTTTCTTGATAGAGCCGACAAATTAAACAGCTGGAAGTATTTTCAAATTTCTGTCTGGGGACCACTTAATATATTGGAACTCAGTATGAATTTCCCTCTGAGATAAAAGTATAAAAGTTGTTCTTTCTTTTTCCTCTTTTTTTTTTTCTGTAAGTCACCTCCTTCCCCCCATCCCCCAAACAGAACATCAATAGAATATCATGTCTTTCAAGTTATGATCACAGGTTAGAGAAAAGAAAAGGACTCTAAATTCAGCTGTCATTTGCCTCCTAATGGAAAAGTGGATCAAAATCTCGCTGGAGGAAGAAACCAGAGGAGGAGGACACGTTATAGCTTGTGGCTGCTCTTTCCCTCCACCAGAATTAGACACAATCCACTAAAACGGCTCCACTGAAAGTCAGTAACAGGAGTCATTTGGACTGCCATGTGTGGGGACCACGAGTCATTGAGGAGCTCTCAGTCAATTTGTAGGTTCAGAAAACAAACTCAGTCACCATAGCATCATAGCATTCGGCAGAGAGTAGAATGTAATATAAAATGCTTCATCTTGAACTTCATCCAGGGCATTAAGCTCCTGGAACACTGGGAGCTTCCTCAACATTCCTCCACTTCGGTGGGAGAGTTTCTTTTAGATACTCCACGCCATGCCCAGCACCACCGCCCATGGGACCCTGCCATGGAGGGAGGTGCCAGGAGGATAGATCATGCTCATCAGAAGGCTTTCGCTCATTAGCGCCTTGAGCTACTTGATGAGACTCAACATGCATAAGCATCCAAACAGAACTGGCCATCTAACAGATAGAATCCGACAGCATTTGGACATGAACCAAGAACCCTTGCAACGAAGTAGTGCTGTCTGATCACTTAGACAGTACAAGCCTTTCAAAGCTACTTGTCTTTAGTTTGGGGTCATTTTTACTTAGCTCATGTGACTACATCATCTTTCTTGGTTTACAGCTATAAGGGTGTTAGTTACAATGGGTTCCAAACATAGTAAACTGTGTCAGGGTAGGGACACGAAGAGCCACTGGGCATCCTCTGAATGCATTTTTAGAGAAACTTTTGGAGCCTAGAGGCACTCATCAACACCTTCCACAAAGAAGAATAAAATGCAACACGTTGGAATGTTCTAGTGACTTTGACCTGTGTCAACTAAGCTAAGCTTAAAGCACATTTCCCAGGTTCCCGTTCTTGTGTGGTCCTGGGTTCGTGCTGGCCACAGGGGATATTTTGCATGAGATTAGGAATGCAGAAGTGAAGTAGTAGCTATGTCTTTTTAAGCTCTGAAAGTCCACGTGGGGCTCCAGGCATTGTGGCAGCTCACAGATATTGCCACTGACCAGTTGGCTGACCTTGGTGGTGTGGGGCAGCTCTCCAGATTCCACAAGCAGGGAGAGACTGGGGTGAAGTGAGTGAGGTACTGGCCTCAGGGCACACAATTTAAGGGGGAATCAAAAAACCCAATAATCAAGAGAGATACTGTATTAATGTGATTTTTTAAATGAATGCAGAAAAATATACAGTGAAAAAATTATCCCAATATTAAATAGACAGGAGGGGTCACAGTGCAGGAACAAGCCATATAGCAGTCTGAGGCAAAAGGAAGAATCAGTAATATTGATCTCACAGGCCACGAGGTCTTCTTCAACTTGTCCAAAGCGTGGGACTGGCACACGTGTAGCTCTGTAGTAGAGGGTGTGTCTGTCCACAGCACTGATGGAGACAGTGAACAACATATGCACATTCCATTTTTCCTTCTCAGGGTCCTGCTCTTCCTTGGGTGCTCCAGTGTGTCTCTATGCCCTTCTACATGCAGCTTTCCAATTGTCATTCGGGTGGACCTACAGCAACTTCATGCTCAGCCCTCAAAGCAGAAACCGGATACCATGGCAACAAGTAGCACAGAAGGTTCCAACAGCATCCCCATACTCCATACCACTGTTGTGGTTCTACTTCTCTGATTGATAAGGACATGATTTCTGTATACAAACTAGGTTATGTCAGCTAGGAATACAACACAAGTTCCAGGAGTGGTAAGGTCAAATTGTACAAAGAAATAGCTACAGCTTTCTCTCTCTGTCTGTGTGAGCCATATCTCTGATGTGGTCAAGATGTTGCCTGATGCATTCTTTTGCTAAATTATCAGAGACTCCATATCAGTGGAGCCTACTGTTTATACCTGATAGAGAAACAGATAACTAGGATGTCCCTGTCTCTATTCTGGGGCAGAGATATTCCTCATCTAGTTTGGGTTAGTTTTTTCTTTATCAACAATAAAGACAAAGCCATAGTCCCCTAAAGAAGGCATGCTTAATAAACTCAGATTCCACAAACCTGGGCCTCATTAGAGGAAACTACTATTGTGTTTGAAAGCACAAATTGCAAAGTTCAGTCAAACTTAAAATATAATTAAAAGAGAAGAATTGTTTATCTTCTTTAAGGATTTTTATGAAGTTTCCAGATTATGAAATCATGGATTCATTTCTGAATAATTTTGGTATTGTTATATGTCCTGGAGCTGGTTAAGGTAGAAACTGGGGTCATGATCATGAAAAGACTCTCATACAATCTCTGGGGAAGACACCTGCTTTTTGAGGAATTTTGGCTCAGTTGGATAAATCACAGTTTATCAGAGAGTGAGCAACCTTGCTGTTGAGACTTGCTATGAGAAGAGCTGGGGCCCAGAGAGGTGGACACCCAAGGGCAGCTGTTGGAGATTAGAGACTTCACTGTCGAGGGACCCATTCTCTGTGACAGATCTAGACCAGGGTTTCTTGATCTCAGCGCTACTGATAATTCTTTGTTGTGGGGGGGGGGGCTCTCTTATACATTGTAGAATGTTGAGCAGCACCCATAGCTTCTATCCACAAGATGCCAATAGTCCTACCTCCCCCAGTGGTGGCAGCCAAAAATGTCTCCAGACATTGCCACACATCTGCTGGGTGCCAAAAGTGCCCCCAGTTAAGAGTGTAGATGACAACACAGTCCCACCACTGGTGTAGATGACAACACAGTCTCCTTCTAGCTACCAGGGCCAATGCTGGGGTAGCAAAGTCAGAAGTGGAGGCCAACCCAAGATCAGACATTGAGAGTTCAGAGGCAGATAAGGATGAAGTCTGCCTACAAAATAAATGCAGGTTGTAGACAAGGAGAGGCTGATACCAAGTCCATCACCAGAGATACCATTTGCTAGATAAAATTCAAGTCAGGCTCAAATGAGGGACCAACTAGAAGACCAGACTGGGGAACCTGAAAGCATATTTTGCACTGATGTGGTCGACATCGTGTATTTAGTAACAGAGATTAGAAAGATTGAGGACCTTGAGAACATATCACTAATATTTAAAGACAAAGCTTCTCAGCCCTTCAGACAAAATTGATTGTGCCAGCTAGCTATTGCTTTGTAACAAGCTGCGCTAAAAACTCAATGGTATAAATGGTATTTTTATCTCTCTTGAGTCTATGGATGAGCTGGGAGTTCTTCTGGTCCTTACTGGGCAGTTCTGAGGAACTTAGGCTTTCTCATGTACTTAGAATAAGCATAATGGAATATCTAATGTGATAACATTTTCATCTTAATTGTTGAGACAAAAATTACTATTATTGGTTACTAAGGTATCATTTCCACAGGAATCATAATGGGTAGATTTTGTCTGTCCTGTCACCCCAACTATTATTAAGCTGTCAGCCTGGCAATCAACAGTTGGCACTCTCTCCAACACTAATTTCTCTCTCTCAGCTAATACCCTTATTTAAACCTTAGCTCCAAATAACTTTGACCTTTTTCTAGAAAATAGCTGTATTTAAAAAGAAATCATTTCTTTTTCTACATTCCCTATCATTCAAATTGTGCTTTTTGTTGTCACATGGACCCTTGCTACACAAAAATATGGCTTTCCATTTTAAACTGACATTCACTCTCAGTCCTAAATAATAGTTCACCAGTTGCAACACAGATGTAACAATGGCAACAAAACCAGCAAAACAACTAGTGTGTACTGAGTACCTACTGTGTACCAGGCAGAGAGGCCATATACATGGATAACTCTTTTCATCTTCACAATGACATTTTTTTACAGACAAAGAAATTAAGGTACCAAAAGGATAAATGACTCACCAAAGGTCACTCAGTTGATACAGGGGTCGGGATTCAAACCCCAGCAGTCTGATCCTGAGCCCCTGTTTCCATCTATACATGGTACTGCCTCTCCAATGTTGAATAAATTACCGATATTCAATGAAATTTTGATGTTTTGATAATCATTATGAATTTATAATTTCTTTTTTTGAAGAAAAGTTAAATATAAGTGAAACCGTTTGGTTAAAAATACAAGATTTGTGATCACTTTGAAATTCAAAGACTGCTGACTTGGCTAACAAGAGACAGTATTAGTTCCTTTCATTTGCTTTATGTAGATATCACTGTAGGCAAAACACAAACACAAATTATTTAGTGTAACAGGATCCAATCTCTTGCTATAATATACCATAACTTTGTTTCTACAGCACTGCTCTAATTGTCTCTGATCAAACATTTTTCAGTTATGTGGTGTTGTTAAGTTTGGATGTTTTAAGAAATTGAACTACAAATGGTATAAGTCAGGGAAAAAAGAAGCTCAAGTATGAGAAGGTACAGTTTCATCAATAGCTCTCTGCAGCCTCCAATTAAAATGTAAATTCATCCTTTAAGAGAAAAAGAATGATTTGATCAACTGAAAATTTATGTGGGAGAAGAACATGTGTCAATGAGTCAGAAAAACTTAGGGCAGGGGAAGGATGACATGGCAGCAAATTAACCTTTTAAGGAAGGGAGGCATTGGTGTAATAAATGCATATGAAATATAAAACACAGGTTAGAATTCTTTCTAACAAAACTAGCAAAGTGGTCATTTGAAAATCCATTTGCAAATAAATAAGGAAAAGTACATTGGGGAAGAAACATCACTAAAATTATGAGCAGTATCAAAGAACTGGTTTCTCGTAGAGAAATGATATTAAGAAAACTGAGGATGGTAGCTACCTTTTTACTAACTTAAAATATATAACATTATTTATATTTTTGAAATAAGTTCTTTTATTGTAGTTAAGCACACAGATGGAGTTTACAAGGCCCATGTATGCATTTCAATGAATTATCAAGAAGTAAAACATCCACGTAACCATTACCTCGGTCATGAAATAAAACACTCCCACACAACACAAGCCCCTTCGAGCCTTCTCCCAATTACTACCTCTTGATTTTTCCCCAAATGTAGCAACTCTCCTGGCCTTAACACAATAGAAGTTTCCCTTTTTCTTAAGCTTTATAAAATACTGACTCTCACACTCTCATATTTTTTCTGTCTGCCTTCTTTCTTTTAACACTATGTTTGTGAGATTTATCCACGTCATTTCATTCTGCAGTATTTCACTGATTTTCATGTCTGTATAGAAGTTTACTGCATTATTGAATTTACCAAAATCTATCCATCCTATTGTTTTTTTTTTGGGGGGGGGTTGAATGTTAATTTATTTAACCTTTTTTTAATAGATCTTTATTGGAGTATAATTGATTCACAATACTGTTAGTTTCTGTTGCACAACAAAGCGAATCAGCCATATGCATACACATGTCCCCATAGCCCCTCCCACTTAAGCCTTCTTCCCATACTCCCTATCCCACCCTTCTACGTCATCGCAAAGCACCAGAGCCGATCTCCCTGTGCTATTCTGCTGCCTCCCACCAGCCAACTATTTTACATTCGGTAGTGTATATATGTCAACGTTACTCTCACTTCACTCCAGCTTCGCCCTCCCACCCCATGTCATCAAGTCCATTCTCTATGTCTACCTCTTTATTTCTGCCCTGCAATTAGGTTCATCAGTACCTTTTTTTTTTTTTTTAGATTCCATATATATACGTTAGCATAAGGTATTTATTTTTCTCTTTCTGATTTACTTCACTCTATATGTTAATGGACATTGGGGTTGCTTCTCGTTTAGGACCATTATGTCTAATGGCACTGGGAATGTTCTCACACACAGCTTTTGGTGCACACATGTCTGCATTACTGTTGGGGGTGAAATTGTTGAGGCATAAACTGTATGTGTGTTCACTTGAGTAGGTCCTGCCAAACTGTTTTCCAAAGTAATAGAACCAATTTACATTCTATCAGTAGGACAAGGGAGTTTCAGTTGTCCATATCCAGCCATCACTTTTCTTTTAACTGAAAGGTAACTTGATCACACCACAAACTAATAATCACAGGCAGTGATTTAACTCCCAGCAAATCTCATCCTGTCTTCCCCAGTTTCCTCAGCACCCTGGTCACAGAGAACTTCAAGACCTTTTCTTCCTACTTCCCTGACCACATTCACTCCACTGTCTTTGATTATCCACATGTTGCCTTTGTCATCCCCCAATACTCGACTCATCACACAAGGCTTTTCCACCACCACCTGTATATAAAAGGTGGTGTCCCAAACCCCCAAACCACCCAGAACACCTGTCATCATTTACTCACTTGTTCCAACCATAACCATTTATACAACGTTGACTGTGTGCTTGTCACTGAGCTCGTACTACAGATAAAAGGTGAATAAGACCTGGACTCTGTAGTGAGGAGCTTACAGTCCAACAGGGAAAGCAGATATGAAAATGAACAAGTGTGATAAGTTGTAACAAGCATAACTAGGGAAATAGAAAAATATATGGACATTACACAGGAATAAAAAGAAAGGATTCAAAAAAAAAAAGAAGGAAAGAAGGAAGGAAGAAAGAGAGAAAGATAGAAAGAAAGAAAAAAAGAAAGAAAGTCAGTTTGCCTGAAGAGAAAAGATAATCGATGGAACTTTGAGCAGAAACTTGAAAGCTAAGTAGGAGTACTCCCAGAAAGGGGTTAGGATTCACACAATATAGCAAGGAAACAGGAGCAGAGGCGGAAGAGTGGAAACAGCCCGCTGCCCTGGACCAATCCTAAGTACCTCGACAGAGCTGGGGCTTAGACAAAGCTGGAGAGAATCACTGATGTGACCCATAACCTCTGATTCTCTCACTGTTCATCCCACCATAACCTCCCCACACCCAGACAACCCTTCCTCCTCCAGTGCCCCTTCCTCTCTCCCTCCCTTTCCATCTGGGGCAGCCTCATGGCTGAGTTTCCACAGTGGCTGCCTGATGCTGAAACACCCCAACTTTCTGCCTTTTCTCTTCTTGCTCTAGACTGACTGACAAAGAGTTAACAGTCACAAAGAATGAGTCTCCAAAAAAATGGATTCGACCTCGCCTGCATTTTCTCTGCTGAGTCACTTCCCCAAAGCCCGAAAGACTCTTAACGCTCTGCCCACTCTAAACCAGCTTAGCAATAGGAACAGACTTCTGCTGTCCTGAACCTTCCACACTCTGCTGGATTATTTTTAAAATTAATCAATCCGTAATGCATGTATGGAGAGCCTTATGTACAAAGCATGTAAATTGCTGAGCAAGCACTTCCTGGGATGGACCAGGAGTTATACACAGTGGTGAGAGAGTGGCTCACTGTCATCCCCCCAAAATGGTCCCAGACCTCACCAGCCTATAGTCTGACTGAGGAAATAGACATGAATCAGAGTTCCAGAAACAAACGCCAAATTACAGCCAATATAAATGCACAAGCAACCTAAACGTCCATCGACAGAGGAATGGACAAAGGAGATGTGGTGTATACACGATGAAATATTACTCAGCCTTAAAAAAGAATGAAATAATGCCATCTGCAGCAACATGGATGGACCTAGAGGTTGTCATACTGAGTGAAGTAAGTCAGACAGAGAAAGCGAAATATCAGATGATATCACTTATATGGGGAATCTCAAAAGAAATGATACAAGTGAACTTATTTATAAAACAGAAAGAGACTCACAGACTTAGAGAATGAACTTATGGTTACCAGGGAGGAAGGGTGTGGGGAGAAGAGACAGTTAGGGAGTTTGGGATTGACATGTACACAGTGCTATATTTAAGATGGATAACCAGCAAGGACCTACTGTATAACACAGGGAAGTCTGCTCAATGTTATGTGGTAGCCTGGATGGGAGGGGAATTTGGGGGAGAATGGATACATGTGTATGTATGGCTGAGTCGCTTTGCTGTGCACCTGAAACTCTCACAACATTGTTAATTGGCTCTACTCCAATATAAAATAAAAAGTTTAACAAATAAATAAATAAAGACACAAAGGAAACATCCATGGTGCTCACAGTATATAACAGAGAAAGGACCTGGAGGGGATACAGGGAACATTTCTGAGAAAGCAGTGCCTGACTCCCCCAGAGGAAGAGCATCTTTCTTCAACTATGTGGAGCTGAGGAAAGGGGGAGGGCGCTCAGGTCATGGGGAAAGAAAGCGTGGACAAGGCCAAGATGGTGGAAGGAGGGTGGCACCATTGAGGAAGTGAAAACTGACAAGTGTGGCCAAAGGGAAGAGTGTTTGGGGAGCATTTCTGGGATGAAGAGAGGGGAACACATAAAAAGCAAGTTTGAAGGCCAGCTTGAGAATTTTAGATTTGAGTTTGTACTTCTGATAATGGCTCAGTAATTCCTATGCGACCAACATCCCTGCAAATTATTTAAAAAAAAAAAAATTAAAAAAGAAACTCCCTTAAACTGTTAAAAATGTTAAACTGTTAAAAAAAAAATCCTACAAACTTGAGACCAGATATAATAAGCAACTGCCTGAAGGGTGCTGGAGGGTGACTAAAGCAGGCAGAGACTGAAGAGATGGTGATGTTTATTTGAAAAAGGGATAGGAGCTTGTCTGTGCCTTTTGCTCTGAGGACAGACCCCAGTGTGTAGCATGCAGGAGTAGGTGAAAATTTGCAGTCTTATTGAATTGCAGATGAGAAGAGAGAGATGGAAAAACCCCAGCATCTGGAAACCAATGGGGGGTGAGTGTCTGGTAGGAAGAGAGCCCCAAATTCTCTGTATGAACTCTGTCCGCATCTCTGGCTGGCTCAGGACCATGCAGGCCCAACTAGAGCTCAAAGAACCAGACTCAGCTGGAGTTCCACGCTCCACCAGGAAAGCAGTTTCCATTTCTGAGTTAAGCCCTTGAGCTTACAGTTTGCATTAAATCATCACAAAGGGTATTTTGTGTCACTGCTTTTTATTAGGAGGGTGGACTGCATGACCAGATTTGTATTTTTGCATTTTCCAGTGGTGATTCTGACTTTATTATATGGAGCAGATTGTGGGGCCACAGGGGATGCAAAGAGGCCTTAGGAGACGGCAGCCAAAATCCCACGGGAGGCTATGGTGCCCCAGCAGGCCTGGAGGAGGTGACAAGTGGACATGGGTTCATCAGAACATAGGAAGGGATTAAACAGGGCTGGGGAAGCACGAGGGTGAGGAAGGCCTCAAAGGTCTCCGACTAGAAACCTGGGGGGTGACGTTCACGGCAACACACAACACAGAAAGAAGACCACACTTGGTGAGGAATGTGCATCTGCATTCGGACAAGGGCAGTGTAAGGGATATTTGAGATATCCCAGTAGAAATGTCAATATAGAAGTTTAATATAGGATCAGAGTAAAGTCAGAGCTGAAGATATCAATTTGTGAGACAACAGGGTTTCCAGGTTATGAAGCTGTGAGTATGGCTGAGATCCCCTAAGGATAGAATCTGGGGTAGGGAGAAAAAGGGACCCAAGATCCAACCTTCAGAAATCCCACAGGTTCATGGCCAAGTTGGGTAGGATATGCCTGCAGAGGAAGTAGAAATGGTAAAGTCAAAAGAAACCAGGAGACGTTCCACTCACCAAAGGCAGCTACAGTGGTTAAAGGCACAAAACTCCTAACCTGCTCTCATCTGCAATTCAAATACTTTATCCTAAGTTTACCCATAGACTCACCCTGGCCTGTTTTAAGATTTAACCCTCAAATTCACCCTAAAACCTAATCTTCCTTTAAGGAACCCACCCCCTCCTAACATGTGAAGACCAGTGACTTCAGTACATCCCTCCATGCTCCCACTTTTACTCCATCCAGATCTGGTATCTGCTCAGCAGTTCATCCTCCTCCCCGCAGGGCTCACATCATTCCAAAATGATAAAGAATATCACAGAGTCACCTGAAAGCATAATTTGAGAGTCTGATCTGATCCCCTAAAAGTGACCTAAAGAAAGAAAAAAAAAAGTTTGGCATGAGCAGGAATGAGAGTCTATAAAAACTAACATCTTAAACACGTGAGTGTCCATGTGAAAGAACCACTTTTATATTTTTAATTAACTTTTATTGGAGTATAGTTGCTTCACGATGTTGTATTAGTTTCTACTGTAGAGCAAAGTGAATCAGCCATACATGTACATATATCCCCTCCCTTTTGGACTTCCTTCCCATTCAGGTCACCACAGTGCATTAAGTAGAGTTCCCTGTGCTATACAGTAGGTTCTCATTAGTTATCTATTTTATACATAGTATCAATAGTGTATATATGTCAATCCCAATCTCCCAATTCCTCCAGGCCCCTTCCCCCTTGTTATCCATATGTTTGTTTTTACGTCTGTGTCTCTGCTTTGCAAAGAGGATCATCTATACCATTTTTCTAGATTTCACATGTATGCATTAATACATGCATTCTCTTTCTGACTTACTTTACTCTGTATGACAGTCTCTTGGTCCATCCACATCTCTACAAATGACCCAGTTTCGTCCCTTATTATGGCTGAGTAATGTTCCATTGTAAATATGTACCACATCTTCTTCATCCATTCCTCTGTTGATGGACATTTAGGTTGTTTCCATGTCCTGGCTATTGTGAATAGTGCTGCTATGAACATTGGGGTGCATGTATTTTTTTGAATTATGGTTTTCTCAGGGTATATGCCTAGTAGTGGGATTGCTGTGTCATATGGTAGTTCTATTTTTAGTTTTTTAAGGAACCTGCATACTGTTCTTCATAGTGGTTGTATCAATTTACACTCCCACCAACAGTACATGAGGGTTCCCTTTTCTCCACACCCTCTCCAGCATTTATTGTTTCTAGATTTTGGAGATTAATGCTAGTCTCTTCAATAAGTGGTGCTGGGAAAACAGGACAGCTACATGTAAAAGAATGAAATTAGAACACTCCCTAACACCATACACAAAAATAAACTCCAAATGGATTAAAGACCTAAATGTAAGACCTGACACTATAAAACTCTTAGAGGAAAACATAGGAAAAATGCTCTTTGACATAAACTACAGCAAGATCTTTTTTGACCCACCTCCTAGAGTAATGAAAATAAAAACAAAAATAAACAAATGGGACCTAATTAAACTTAAAGGCTTTTGCACAGCAAAGGAAACCATAATGAAACAACAGACAAAGGGTTAATCTCCAAAATATACAAATAGCTCATGGAGCTCAATATCAAAAAACAAACAACCCAATTAAAAAATGGGTGGAAGACCTAACTAGACATTGCACCAAAGAAGACATACAGATGACCAACAAACACATGAAAAGATGCTCAACATCACTAATTATTAGAAAAATGCAAATCAAAACTACAATGAGGTATCACCTCACACCAGTCAGAATGGCCATCATCAAAAAATCTAGAAAAAATAAATGCTGGAAAGGGTGTGGAGAAAAGGGAACCCTCCTGTATTGTTGGTGGGAATGTAAGTTGATACAGCCACTACGGAAAATGATATGGAGTCTCCTTAAAAATCTAAAAATAGAACTACCATACGACCCAGCAATCCTACTACTGGGCATATACCCTGAGAAAACCATAATTCAGAAAGAGACATGTACCACAATGTTCATTGCAGCTCTATTTATAATAGTCAGGACATGGAAGCTACCTAAATGTCTGTCGACAGATGAATGGATAAAGAAGATGTGGCATGTATATACAATGGAATATTACTCAGTCATAAAAAGAAATGAAATTGTGTTATTTGTAGTGAGGTGGTGTGTTGTTTGTGTATGCTGTCTGTCATACAGAGTGAAGTAGGTCAGAAAGAGAAAAACAAATACCGTACGCTAACGCATATATATGGAATCTAAAAAAAAAAACCAAAAATGGGACTGATGAACCTAGTGGCAGGGCAGGAATAAAGACATAGACATAGAGAATGGACTTGAGGATTGGGGGGAGGGTAAGGGGAAGCGAGAGTAGCATTGACATATATACACTGCCACATGTAAAATAGCTAGTGGGAAGCAGCAGCATAGCACAGGGAGATCAGCTCGGTGCTTTGTGAAGACCTAAAGGGGTGGGATAAGGAGGGTGGGAGAGATGCTCAAGGGGGAGGGGATATGGGGATATATGTGTGCATATGGCTGATTCACTTTGTTGTACAACAGAAACTAACACAGTATTGTGAAGCAATTATACTCCAATAAAGATGTATTAAAAAAAAACTCTTAGAGGAAAACATAGGTAGAACACTCTTTGACATAAATCACAGCAAGATCTTTTTTGATCCACCTCCTAAAGTAATGAAAATAAAAACAAAAATAAACAAATGGGACCTAATTAAACTTAAAAGCTTTTGCACAGCAAAGGAAACCATAAACAAGGCAAAAAGACAGCCCTCAGAATGGGAAAGAACCATTATTCGTTGGCTTTCCTTTACTGTTTATTTTTCTTTGAACAATTCAAAGTTTAAATGACTGACCCGGTGAAATTGCCTGGCTCTGGTTTTGAAGGCCACTGCGACTTACTTATAACCACATATCAGCCTTAACACAGGATTCCAAAAGCAAGAAACAACTGCACACAGAGCAAAGAGACATAGAGGAGAAAGAGTAGCCAAAAGTTGATTATACAGGGTTTGTGCAGAGCCCCGTTCTTCCCCGTGGACGTCCCCTCAGGGCAGCATCCTTCCTCTCCCTCAACAATGCTCAGAATGTCTCCGGGCATTGCTTGAGATACTATGACCCTCTCGAGGGGCCACGAAGTCAAAGCTATATCTGTACTAATATTAAGTCAATATTTGGCTTTTTGTACCTCATCCCCTCACTAGACTTTTTTTTTTAATAAATTATTTTATTTATTTATTTTTTGGCTGTGTTGAATCTTCATTGCTGAGCACGGGCTTTCTCTAGTTGCGGCGCGCGGGGGCTACTCTTTGGTGCGGTGCGCGGGCTTCTCATTGCGGTGACTTCTCTTGGTGCGGAACATGGGCTCTAGGTGCGCAAGCTTCAGTAGTTGTGGCTCACGGGCTCTAGAGCGTGGACTCAGTAGCTGTGGCTCGTGGACTCTAGAGCGCAGGCTCAGTAGTTGTGGCTCACGGGCTTAGTTGCTCCGCGGCATGTGGGATCTTCCCGGACCAGGGATCGAACCCGTGTCCCCTGCACTGGCAGGGGGATTCTTAACCACTGCACCACCAGGGAAGTCCCCACCACTAGTCTTTAGTGGGGTTTTGATGCAATATCAAAGAAGAGCATCTACAAGTATCTGGGGTAAAAAAAAACAAAAACAAAAAAACATTAAATACCCCTCCCTTCTCCAGCCTCATATCTGGAAAAGAGCAAATTGCCAGGACTGAGCACAGAAGCAGATGTGAGAAGGCAGCCTTCTTCCATTAACGAGAAACGCAGAAAAGAGCATAAAACAGTGCCAACCTCTCACCAAATATTTTTTGCTTTGGAGAATACTGTTATTTTTCATAGAAATATATTATTTACATTGTCATGTAATACATTTATCATTATTGCCTTTAATGAATTATTAAACAAATATTTTAAAAAGTCAATTTTGAATATGGTACATTTTGATAGATATAACCCATATGAATAAGTTCTTTGGGGCCAAGGGCAGATGAACTCTGAGTCCCAACCACAGGTATGGGTCCAGAGAGCTCAGCCCACACCCATGAGCCCCGCTAACCCACCAGGTACACGTCCCTCTATGTGGCTGCTGTTTTCCCAGAATCCTAGAAGCAAATTGGGCAAAAGAGCCCACAGCCCATGGTGTCCCTGTAGGCTCATCTAGAATGCCAGCATGCACGTTCTCCTCTGCAGGTAGAAGCCCAGAGAACAGATGTTAGACCAAGGCTCACGTTCAGCCAGCACCCACCCTTGCAGCTGGAGCAGTTGTTAAAGTATTAAAGAATGTCTGTGCCCCAAGTCTCCAAAGTGCTTCTCCCCCAGAACCCCAAGGGCAGAGCCCCACTATATGCCAATGAAAAAGGCAGAACCTGGAGAAATGATGCCACAGCGTCCCACCTCACCCTCTCTGGCTTCCCCAGGACCCTCGGGCTGCCTACCCTTATGATCCACCCAACATTCTGTACTGGCTGTTACATCTGGAATGTCACTGCCCAGCAGAATCCATGTGTTCCCAACACACATCCCCTTCTCTATCCTCTCTCTCAATCCTTCTCCCCACAAAACTCTGACCCAGAAGAGTCAGATTTCAGGGTTTTTCTTCCTCTACCTCATCTCATCTTCCTACTCCAGGCAAACAGGCTCTCGGCCTAGATTTCAAAGCAGAAGGACCATCCCTGTAGACAGGCTGTGGAAGGCATACGGATCTGAGTGCGCCAGCCTCGGTCTTTGAAATGCTAAGTGAATTTTGAGTGTGAGGAAGGTTCTAACTGACTCTTCTTCCCACACCGCGACCCAATCACCTCATTACTCATTTCTCAAGCTTTGGAGAACTCTGCCCTGCAACAGTACCCAGGCATTGCCGCCTTTTTCTTCCCTTTCTACTCTTTCCTTTCCAAAGACATCTTTGATAAGCCAGCAGATCTTAGTCACTATGTATTGGAATCACTGGGGGAACTTCAGAAAATGCTTGTGCCCAGATGAGCCTCCTACATACGCGTCAACCTCAGGGAGAGACCCAGGTATCAGCAGTGGTTAAAACTTCCCAGAGACGCCAATATACAGGTAAGATTAAGAATCAATGGTCTAGGCTAGAAATTCACTGTGTATCTTCTTCATGATCCCCCACCCTGGGCACCCCACCACCACTCCATGTCAGGAATTCCAGAACTGCTAGGGAAAAGCGCTTTCTCTGCCCGTTCTTTCCATTGTAACCCTCCCCTGGCTGGCTGGCTGGGCCAGTGGAAGCAGGCTTGGGGCCAGGTAACAGAGTCTTATGCTCAGGAAGACAGCCCTTCTCCAGAAGACTAAGGCTCATTTCTATTTCCTTCTTCCTTCACTGATAAGGAATAAACTGGCCAAGGAGCGCTGCATTCACTTGCCCCATGGTCACTCCCAGGCGTGTGCAGGGCAAACCTGACCATTGATTGTGCTCCAGCCAAGGCCACGTGCCCTATGTCAGAATCATCCAGGCAGCTTTTAGAAACTGCTGATGCCTGTACGTCTACCCAGACCAAGTCCATCAGGCTCTCCGGAATGGGGCACGGGGAGCAGTATGTTTAATGCCGCCCAGCTAATCCTTACGTGCAGGCAGAGGCAAGAACTGCTGGGCCTCATGGTCCAGGGAATCTTGGCAGGTCCCGTCCTGCCTTCCTCTACTAATATCTGGGTGATGCCTTGGTTGACCTGGCTTTCCGTTTCATATTTTCTCCTGTCCATCATCTCATAGGTCACCTGAGCCACCTACGCTTCTGTCTGTGAGTCTGCCAGTCTGTTCTGCCTCATCCTGAAGCCCCGCTAAGACCCCACCTCTGACCTCCTTAGCACAGATGGGTACTTATCTTAAAATACATGCTCCTAGACAGAGCCCAAGGTTCGTTCAACCGTAGTTTTCCAATTAGACTGGTCAAAGATCCACTTGAAAAAAAGGCTTTATTTTTAAATTAACAAATACATTTTTATTTTAAAAAATAACACAAATACAAAAGAAATCTAAACAGCACCCACGTGGGTAACAATGAGATGAGTCTCTTTCCACTCTTGCTCTCCGGCCCCTTCCCAGAGGGAAGAACTTCTAGACAATGCATGTTTGTCTTTGTACATCTATCCCCTGAGGGACTTTTCTATTTTGTAAAAACAGAATAGATTCCTAAGACCTGACTATTGCTTAAGACTCTCGGAGGGAGATGGGGGAGGGTGCCCTAAACCTGCACCTTTAAGAGCTGCTCAGGGATCGAGGATCAGACGGGTATGGGAACTGTCCCTGACATACAGCACCTGACACAGCCTGCAGGAGCTTAGGGTGCTTTGATCAAAAGTGATAGGATGATGGGCTTCCCTGGTGGCGCAGTGGTTGAGAGTCTGCCTGCCAATGCAGGGGAGGCGGGTTCGTGCCCGGTACGGGAAGATCCCACATGCTGCGGAGCGGCTGGGCCCGTGAGCCATGGCCGCTGAGCCTGCGCGTTCGGAGCCTGTGCTCCGCAATGGGAGAGGCCACAACAGTGAGAGGCCTGCGTAACAAAACAACAACAACAAAAAAAACTGATAGGATGGCTCCTAACTTTGGGAAGGGAATGGGGACAGTCATCACATGCACTAAAGTAAGTGTGAGCTGATTCGTAGTCTCCCAAAATTCATATGTTGAAGTTCCAACCCCCAGTACCCAAAATGTAACTGTATTTTGTGTCAAGGTCTTTAACGAGATACTTAAATTAAAATGATGTCTTTCGCGTGGATCCTACTGCAATCTGATTGGTGTCCTTATACGAAGAGGAAATTTGGACACGCGAAAAGAAACAACAGCGGAAGATCCATGTGAGTACATGGTGAGAAGGCGGCCGTCTCAAGCCAAGGAGAGAAGCCTCAGAACAAACCACACCATTGACACCTTGATCTTGGACTTCCAGCCTCCAGGATTGTGAGAAAATACATCTCTGTTGTTTAAGCCAGCTAATCTGTAATATTTTGTTATGGCAGCCTGAGCAGACTAATACAGGTAAGTTAATTCCACTCGGGTCACCTACAGATATTAAGGCAGGTTAGAAACAGAGTTACTGGACACTGGAGACTCTTACAATGATGTCGTCAGCCTCAGTGCCAGGGGACATCCTTCTTGGTGAAGCCACTTCCCAGTAGATTTCTTCGTGTAGTTCAGTTTTTACATTTTTGGCCAAGAAACAAAGCAAAATGTCCTTATACCGACTTCAGGACAAGAAGAAAGTAGGCAGCTTGATGCATGAGGTTCAACATTTTTCTAAAATTTAAAACACGAATGCCAAAAAGCGGTCCACATAAACAGCTAACATAAATCAGCCATATAATGACAGGGACAGTTCTTGATGAGCAGGAGTGCAGCTGAGGCTAATGAAGAATGTTCCGAGTAGTCCGTGACAAGTTCAGCTTGCTCTGCATCTTTAGACCAAAGCCGTTGCTTTCTCGTGCCTAAGCATGATCGACTGCATGGGGGAGAGAGGGGAGTGGGTGTAAATGCACAATGGCTCATGCAGAAGAGCTGGGACTGCAAAACCAGTGCCTTCTGCTGAAAAACTAACTCACAAGGCAGAGGTACTTGGCTTCCTCCTTGCTTTGAAAGGGGATCTGGCTTTGATCAATAAGCTATTATAAATATGATGCACAGTTGCAAGAGAAAATAACTTCTGTTTCAGAGGAAATGGTACAGATGAAGGCACCACTGCCTAGGAAGGGTGGCTACTCCCCTAGAAGGCTAAGGGTGGTCTCAATTTTTCCTCCAGTTGATACTTTAAAGAGAGTGTGATTTTTTCTCAAGAAAGCTGGATTTGCAATTGATGGGTTCCAGTTAACAGTCCACCACTGTGAACATAATATTAGGCAATATATTTAATTTCTTTGAGCTTCCAGACACTCATATATAAGATGGAAATACTGTTTATCTAACAGGGTCATTGTGAGGCTTGAATAAGCAAAGTGCTCTGTATATTCTAAAATGCTATACAAATGTTAAGGCTTTGTTACTTTCAAGTAGTCACTTTTTTTGACAGCGAGGTCATCTTGAAAGTACTATTTCAGTCTGAAAGGTCCATTAAACTCACACAAATAACCTATTAGAACCTTTAAATAAAAAGAAAAAATATAAAAAAATCCTCCTTGAATTAAAAATGCTGCATCTTGGAAAGACTTTTGTTTTTATTAAAACAGTTGGTGAATACAGAATTTCTCACAGATTTGCTATCTTACATCTGGGACTTTTTCATTTCTTTTCAAAACAGAGGTAGAAGTAATAAACTAGAAGCGAGACTGTTTATTTCCGTCGGCAGTCCAGGTGATTCTGGCGGGCAGTGTAAAGTTCTAAAGCAAGCATGTTGACCTCAGCTAACTTCAGAAGGATCTACCTGTGCTCATTTTGTCTGTTAAGCTGCAAACAGCAACTTCCCCAGAAGGTGGAGAGATGCTTGCTTTTTTCAACTGCAATAACTTTCTTGGAATGACAAAGTAGGCAAGTATCTTTGCCTAAAGTCAAGTTTTATGAGATCATCCATTCCCATTCTTAGGAGGGTTCATTTTTTACTGAATTAACATTAGGAAGAAGTCATTTGGCTTTATTAAGCATATTTCTTCACTTTAGTAGACAAAGCAGTTCAAAATGTGCCAGGAAGATGACGAAAGCAACAAAACCATTTATCTGAAGGGAAAGAAAGATAAAGTCACTAGGAGACTGCAGATGAAAGAACCCACGTTCTGTTTTAGATTGATATAGAAACACAACATTAGGAGACAAAACACGGGCAAAGGACATATCTTCAATGTTCTCCCTCTAATTTTAACTTTAATTAATTCTCTGTATTTCATAACAATGTATTTTCTAATTACATGGGGTCTCGCTTCAGAATTCTAAGTAGGACTGTTACTGTTCATAAGTCATCCTTGTGTTTCTAATGACTCAGTTTTAAACTATTAATATATATCTCATCTTAGGTTAATTAAATAGGCTAATTTTCCTTGCCTAGCAATTGTTCATAATAATCTCATATTTTTTAAACTCTAAAATAGCCATCTGGAAATATACATCCTCAACTTAAGCTTGTATCTGTATTAGCGCTCTGCAGAGAAACAGAACCAGTAGGAGGTATACTGATATATATACAAGGAGACTTATAACAGGAATTTGCTCATGCAAATATGGAGGGTGAGCAGACCAGCAGTCTGCCACGTGAAAGCTAGAGAACTAGGAAATCAGGTGGCATAATTCAGCCCAGAGGTCTGAGAACTAGGGGGGCCATCAGTGTAAGTCCTGGGGTCTGAAGGCCTGAGCATCAGGAACCACAGTGTCTGAGAGCAGGAAAAGATGGACATCTCAGCTCAAGAAGAGAAACAGAATTTGCCCCTCCTTTCCGTTTGTTTGGGCTTTCAACAGAGTGGGTAATGCCCACTAACGAAGGTAACCTTCCTCAGTTTACTGATTCAAATTCAAATCTCTTCCGGAAACAACTGCACAGACACACCCATAAATCGTATTTCACCAGCTCTCTGGCGACTCCCTAGCCCAGGGTGGTTGACACATAAAATGAACCATCACAGTATCCTATTATTACCAGAGGAAAAATGTGAAAGTAGATTACTGAGTAAGACGTTTATAATTCCCAGGCACAAAGGGGTTCAAATTTCAAAGTACCTCCCATTTTGTGGCACAATAATCTTATCCTCAGCTCTTGGCCCTGGGATAAGAGGGAATTCTTTAAGCAAGCAGAGCAAGGCAGAAACAGCTTGAGTGTGTGGTTTTGACAACCCTACTAAGGTAAGCTTCCTCTTGCCAGTAGATGTTGGTGGTGTCCAGAGATGAGAAAGGGCAAGAGGATCCCTTCCATACAGCCTTACTACCACCAAAGGGCACATCACCATGAAAGTAGGTTTCAGACACAATTCTGCCACACATGTTTCTTGGCAAGCACACACGTTTCATGTTTCTTGGTAAGCTGGCATGAAACAGTCTGTTCCTGGAAGCTTGATGGAGTCCCATCTCTCTGTCACTTCGGCACTCCTGGGGTACCTTGTGTGATCCGGACCCAGAATTCTCAATTAAGAGACCAGAAGGAGAATGCAGCAGAGCCCTAGGTCAAGGTCAACACTCCAAAGGAGCACACAGAGCCTACTGGGCCCCCAGATTCATGCACCCTGTCCATTGGAGGGCAGAAGGACCTAGGCAGGTTTTAACCAACACACATATGCCAATTATTATGTGAATCTCTCACTTCCCTCAATAAGAATTACCTCCAATAGTCCTTACATGAATTAACCAACCTCTAGTGCAGAGATTTGTGGGTGAGGATAGTTGAGGATTTGGGGCAGAGGACCCTCAACTGTGTACTCATGTTCAGCATTTTTAAAATGCTAAGTGTGCCTGTCAGTGTAGTGTGCATTCCTCTTCAGGACACTATAAATGCTAACTGACCACTCCCAGGAGAGAGAATAAAATTAACTAGCTCACACATATAAATATTTTATACTGTCTATGCTAAAGCTTTTTCAGGAAAATCATTTGTGTGTGACCATGGCATTCAGAGTGATGACCAACAGAAAAGTGCAGAGGGACAGGTGTGACTAATCTCTTAATTTCTCTGGCCCACTCCCTTTCACATGGCCCAGGTTTTCTAAAATAGAGCACGAGGAGGGATTTTTCCCACCCAGTTTGAACACAAGACAAAAAAAAAAAAAAGCTAGAGATAAAAATTTTAAAGAAGCAGAACTATAACAAAAGATGAAAACTGGGGTCTGAGGAAATAGACATAGAAAGCAATGTGCATTGTAAGTGCTTTCTTCTGATAAATGTTCTAGAAAAGATTCACATTGTTGCCTTATAATCTTAGAGCAGTAATCAAAGTTGAGATGAGCCCAGGGAGCCCAGGTGGTCAGGACACCTTGGGAAGGTGGTCTGCAACCCAGAGTCCAGCTCCCTAATAGGTTAATGGATTTCACTCTGTTAAATTTCAAATGCAACACTTCATCCAGGAATGCCTGCATACACAGCCCACCTCTGGCAGAATACAGTTGACTTACACAAGACCAAGACGTGTGTTTCATTCTGTATAAGTTATCACTCTATGTTTTAAAATACACTTGCTCAAAGGGATTTAATTTGTGTCAGAAAGAACAATGCCATCTGTGCTCAGCCACAGCAGAACAGTTTATCAGGGACAGAGCCTGTTTGAGGAGTGTGTCACTGAAACTCAGTCTTTCCCCTTGGAGGGCAGGATAGCTGGACTCATTTTTACTGCTGCTTTGCTTTGTACCACTTACTCATTCATCAAATATTTACTGAAAGCCTCCCCCATACAGCACAGAGGTGGACCCTAAGAACACTACAAGGAAAGATAGGACGGGCATGGTTCCAGCTCTCAAGGAGCTTTGAGTCTGAACTTGATTTAAAAATCAGAACAAACGGCTGTGAACGGTAGTGACTGACTCAGTAGAAATGAATGTCTCAGTCCAGAAATGAGGCAGTGCCAAAACAGAAGACTGTATAAGAAAAACCCCTATGTTTGTCCACTTTTACTCCCACTTCTGACACCTGGTGTGTGGGGTTTTCCACACACTGACCAGCTCTCCAACACAAGCTGTGTATCCTACCATTCAATTCAATTCTGACACTAACCAGAGTTGGCACAGACCACACAGGTTAAGGGCTCAGTCCCACAAGACTGCCCTCCACTTCAGACGTCAATGGCAAGTAGTGGGTCCCCAGGTTACCCACACCTCTATCCAACTTGGTTACAAATCAGAGGTTCTCACAGCACCCTCCTTGAATTAAATCATTTGCTAGAACAGCTCACAAAACTCAGGGAAACACTTGTGTTTACCACTTTATTACATAATAAAGACTATGATAAAGGATACAACTGAACAGCCAGAGGAAGAGATCCATAGGTCTGGGAGAGTCATGAGGGCAGGAGTTTCTGTCCCCATGGAGCTGGGGTGCATCCAGTATGTGGATGGGTTCACCAATTTGACATGACCAATTATTAACTCCATTTCCAGCCATTCTCCCCGCTTGGAGAATGAAGGGAGGAGTTTAAAGTTCCAAGCTTCTAATCATGGCTTGGTCTCTCTGGTGACTGAACCCCATCCAAGAGCCCACCAAGGTCACCTCATTAGAACAGAAGCGTTCCATCACCCAGGATATTTCAAGGGATTTAGGAGCTCAGTGTCAGACGCTCTTATTACTCAGGAAATTACAAAGGTCTTAGGAGCTCTACAGCAGGAACCAGGATCAAAGACTAAATATTAGAACAAAAGATTTTTGTAGCACCTCTATTTACAAGGGTTTTAGGATCTCTATGTCAAGAACCAGGGGCACAGGCAAATACATATATATTTCTTACTATTTCACAGAGACACTGGAAATTGAAGAGGTCAAAAAATAAAAATAAAACAAGCTTCTTAAAGAAGCTGGTTCTGGTAGGACTTGAAGCAGGCACAGAATTTGTTTGGGTAGAGAAGAGAGTGTCCACTTGAACAAAGAAAGGGTGCAGGCAAAGACACAGTCATAGAGAGGGACATTTGGTCTTCCGGAAAACAATATGGCCAGAGGTGAATATAGGTGCCAATAAATAATGAGAAAAAATTATTGACAAGACTGTCATCTGAACACAGAAGGTCTAGAATATTGGGTGAAGTTTATACTTTGTCTCGTATATGGGGGTTGGGGGGATTGAAAGCTTTTAAAAAGGGAGTGTACATGATAATGAGGTATTTTAGAGAACAAACCTTCCTGTAGTAACAATGCTTTGGAAGAGAGAAAGACAGAAGGCAAGACAACCTGTGGGAAAACAATTTCAATTATGCAAGCATGAAGTTATGTGGGTCTAGACCAGAGTGGGGCAGTGAGACTGTACATCAAATTGTTCTGTTCATTTTCCATAGGGGGAAAAAAGCACAACTGCCCTAGAAAAATTGTTTTGGCAGGTGCCCCATATAATAGATTGTCCTTCACTTATTTCACCCATGGTTTTTTTGCTTTAACTGACCAGCAAATAATTACTCCAGTGCCAGCCTATTTATCTTTCTCCCAAGTCCAGCCCAGCAGACCTGAAGAGCATGAAAGGATTCAGAACTGGTGGGCTCACTGGACTGCAAGATCACATTCTTGTTGATCTTCCATTACTATTTAATGTGTGTTCTGTCTCCCAGATATCACCAGCAAGGTATGCCAAGAGAGCACAGAGGACACCTGGGACCAAGCCAGGATTTTACCCCCAAGCTCTTAAACTTGTGGTATAGCTCTTAAACTTGGTGTGACATTGAACACCATGCTCTACCATTTAGCCTTACCAAGGATCTGTGAAGTTGTAAAGTCTTTATTATAAATTAAAAAAATTATTACTGAATGCTACTTATGCATATATGCACTGAATGTAGCAACTGCTCTCCTGAGGGTATGTATTACATATGTAACTGTGCTTTTGTGTTCTTCCCCAAATCCAAAAGCATAGCTGCCTTATCCCGCATCCTAGAAACAGGAACTCTAACTAGCACACAGTGCCTCAAAGTTATCCCAGCTATGGCTGTCACTGGGCTGTCCAGCAACAAATGAGATTCTTTTTATAAAATTTCAACCTCTGGTTTCCAGTCCAGCATGTAATGAGCTTGGAAGTCACCACTTCATCCTAACAACAAGTAAAAAGCTGAACAAGCTGAAAAATCAACCACACCTTGACAAATTTAAAAGAGTAGAAATCATATAATGCCTGCTCTCAGGCCACAATAGAATTAAACTAGAAATAAATAATAGAAAGATAGCTGGAAAATCCCAAAAACACCTTGGTGATTAAACAGCATATTTCTAAATAGCACGTGGGTCAAAGGAGAAGTCTCAAGAGATATTTTAAAATATTTTGAACTAAATGAAAATAAAAATACAACTTAGCAAAATTTGTGGGATGCAGTGAAATCAGTGCTTAGAGGGAAATTTGTAACATTGAAAGTATACATTAGAAAAGAAGAAAGATCTAAAATCAAAAATCTAAGCTTCCAACTTAGGAAACCAGAAAAAGAGGAGCAAAGCAAATCTAAAGTAAGCAAAAGAAAAGAAATAATAAAAATTACAGCAGAAATCAATGAACTTGAAAACAGGAAATCAATAGATAAAACCAATGAAGCAAAAAGCTGGTTCTTTGAAAATGTCAATAAAATTGATAAGTTTCTAGCCAAGCTAACTAAGAAAACAACAGAGAAGACACAAATTACCAGTACCAAAAATGAAAGAGGGGACATAACTACAGGTTGCATAGTCATTAAAAGGATACCAAAGGAATACTATGAAAAACTCTATGCCCACAAATTTTATAACCTACATGAAATGGGCCAATTTCTTGAAAGATACAATCTTCCAAAACTCACACAAGAAATAGACAATCTAAATAAGCCAATATCTATTAAAGAAACTAAATCAATAATTTATGACCTTCTAAACAGAAAGCACTAGGTTCACTGGTGAATTCTACCAAATATTGAAAGAAAAACTATACCAATTCTCTACAATCTCTTTCAGAAGACAGAAGAGGAGGAAATACTTCCTACCCATTCTCTGAAGCTACCACTACCCTAACACCAAAACCAGACAAAAACACTATAAAAAAAAGAAAACTAGAGATAGTATCTTTCATGAATATAGACGCAAAAATTCTTAACAAAATATTAGCAAATCAAATCCAACAATGTATAAAAAGAATTATACACCATGACAAAGTGGGATTTATCACAGGTATACCATACTGGTTCAACATTTGAAAATCAATTAATGTAATCCATCATATAAACAGGTTAAAGAAAAAAATCACATGATTTTATTAATAAATGCAGAAAAAGCATATGACAAAATCCAACACTCATTCATGATAAAAATTCTCAACAAACTGGGAATAGAGTAGAAATTCCTCAACTGCATAAAGAGCATCACCCCAAAAACCTACATTAAATATCATATCATACTAACAGTGACTACCAAGTGATACTAAGTTAATATACTTAACAGTGAGAAATTAGAAGCTTTGTCACTACAATCGTGAATAAGGTGAGGATGTACCCTCTCACCACTCCTTTTCAACCTCATACTGCTAGGTAATGCAATAAGACAAAAAAAAGGGGAAGAAAAGGTATATAAATTGGGAAAGAAGAAAGACATAAAACTGTCTTTGTTTGAAGATGACATAACTGTCTATGTAGAAAACAAAAAGAATCGACAAAAAACCTTCTGAAATTAATAAGTAATTATAGCAAGTTTTCAGGATACAAGATTAATACTAGAAAGTCAATCACTTTCTTATATACCAGCAATGAATAAATAAAATTTGAAATAAAAAACACAATATCATTTACAGTAGAACCCCCCAAAATGAAATACTTAGATATAAATCTAACAAAATCTGTACAAGATCTATGTCAGGAAAACTATAGAACTTGGATAAAAAGAAATCTATGAAGAACAAAATAATTGAGGATATTTTCCATGTTCATGGATAGGAAGACTCAATATTTTCAAGATGTCAGTTTTTCCTAACTTGACCTATAGATTCAGAATCCCAGCAACTTATTTCATGGACTATTGACAAACTTATTCTAGAGTTTCCATGAAGAGTTAAAAAACCCAGAGTAGTCAACACAATATTGACAAAGAACGAGGTCAGAGGAGTAACAGTTCTGAACTTCAAGACTTAATACAAAGCTACAATAATCAAGACAGTGTGGTACTAGTGAAAGAACAGACAAATAGATCAATGGAGAGAATCAAAAACTCAGAAATAGACTCACATATATATGGCCAACTGATCTTTGGCAAAGGAACAAAGACAATACAATGCAGCAAAGATAGTCTTTTCAACAAATGACACTAGAACAACTGGACATCCACATGCAAAAAAAAGAATCTGGAGGCAGACCTTATAATCTTCACAAAAATTAACTCAGAATGTATCATAGACCTAAATGTAAAACACAAAACTATAAACCTCCTAGAAGATAACGTAAGGCAAAATATAGATGACCTTGGACACAGTGATGATGTTTTAGATACAACACCAAAGGGACAATCCATGAAAGAATGAATTGAGAACCTGGACTTCATTAAAATTTATAACTTCTATTCTGTGAAAGCCACAGTCAAGAGACTGAGAAGACAAGCCACAGGCTGGATGAAAATTTTACAGAAGACATATCTGATAAAAGGATGGTTATCCAAAATATGCAAAAAGAAAAAAAAATCCTCAATAAGAAATAAGAAAAAAAACCTCAATAAGAAAAAAACTGGTTTAAAAATGGGCAAAAGACCTGAACACACACCTCACCAAAGATGATATACAGATTGCAAACAAACATATGAAAGAATGTTCCACATCATATCTCATTAAGAAACTGAAAATTAAAACAACAATGAGATGCAACTACCATCTATTAAAGTGGCCGAAGTCCAGAATACTGACAATACCAAATGCTGGCAAGGACATAGAGCAAAAAGAACTCTCATTTACTGCTGGTGGGATGCAAAATGATACAGCCACTTTGGAAGACAGTTTGGCAGTTCCTTACAAAACTAAACATACTTTTATCATACAATATGTCAATCATTTCTTGGTATTTACCCAAATGAGTTGAAAACTTATGTCCACACAGAAAAACTGCACTTGGATGTATACAACATCTCTATTCATAATTGCCAAACTTGGAAGCAATAGGAACAAAGATGCCTTCAGTAGGTGATTGTTACATAAACTGATACATCCAAACAATAGAATATTATTCAGTGATAAAGAGAAATGAGTTATCAAGCCAGGAAAAGACATGTAGTAACCTTAAATGCATATTACTAAGTGAAAGAAGCCTATGTGAAAAGGCTACAAACTATATGAGTCCAACGAAATGATGTTCTGGAAAAAAGCAGTACTATGGATACAGTAAAAATATTAGTGGTTGCAAGGAGTTGGCAGGGAGAGAGGGATGAATAGATAGAGTGCAGAGGATTTTTTAGGGTGGTGAAAATACACTGTATGATCTTACAATGGTAAATACAGGTCACTATACATTTGTCTGAACTATAGACTGTAAAATACCAAGAGTGAAGCTTAATGTAAATTATGGATTTTGGATGATAGTGATGTGTCATTGTAGGTTCAATTGTAACAAAAGTATCACTCTGGTGTGAAATGTTGATGGTAAGGAAAGCTGTGCATTTATGGGGTCGTGGGGTATAAGAGAAATCTCTGTGCTTTCTGCTCTATTTTGCTGTAAACCTAAAACTGCTCTAAAACATAAAGTCTATTTTAAAGGAAAAAAATAGAATTGAGACACAGAGTGAAGTTAAAGCCAGCAGTAGGGGCCTGAGCTAATGAGAGAGTGAGAGTTGTTAGTACTAAGCAACCATATAGAGCTAGGTACAAGACAAAAAAATTTGGAGGATGAAAACAGAAATTGCAGCATAACAAATCACAACAAATTTAGTGGCTTAAAACAACCCACATTTATTGCCTCACACAAGGACATGCACATGAGGAGGCAGGGATCATAGGGACCACAGTAGCCCCTGGCCACCAGACACATCATGACAGACAGAATCGGAGAAGAGAGAAACATGAAGCCCTGAGGGATGAGAGTGAATCAATCTCTGCTTCTGATTCTCCATTCCCCTCCAGTTTCAGCCAGCCCCAGGGGTATTTTCTGCCTTGGATTTCATGAGATTATCTCTAGACTTTCAGTAAAACAAACAAAAGCCAGGCACCATTCTTTCAGATACACCAGGGCAGATTTCTGCTTCTTAGAACCTAAAGAGTCATAGCTAGGATGGATTGGAATCTTCTTCTTGTATCGTATGGCAAATGTTTGGGAAGGCATACAGATTTAGCCTTGAATCTTGATCCCACAGCTTATAAATGAGGTGAACTTGAGCATTCGTGTAGAGTAAGCCTCAGGGTTTTGTGGGGTCTTTTTTCCTGTAAAATTAGAATTAAATATCTACCCTGCAGTAGATACTTTTTTCAAATGACATGTGCTATAAAAGAAGAGTTTCTTATTTCATCCCATTCTTCTTTCATTAATGTTTTTTCTGATCTTCTTCCTTTCTTTCTTCCTTCCCACATAATATTGTATTATTGATAGTTTTCTAGGGCTGCCGTAACAAAGTGTATACCACAAACTGCGTGGCTTAAACAACAGAAATTTATTGTCACAAAGTTCTGGAGGCTGAAGTCTGACATCAAGGTGTTGGCAGGGTTGATTCCTTCTGAGGCTGCAAGGGAGAATCGGTTCCAGGCCCCTCTCCTTGGCTTGTCTTCAGGTTCACATGTCCATTCAGACAGCTGTCTTCATGTTCCCATGGCCTTCTCCTTGTAAGTGTCTCCATGTCCAAATTTCCCTTTTAATAAGGACACCAGTCATATTGGATTAGGGCCCATCGTAATGACCTCTCCTTAACCAATTACATCTTCAATGAGCTTATTTCCAAATCAGGTCACCTTCTAAGGTGCTGGACATTAGGACTGTAACAAATGAATTTTTCAATTCATTGACAACCGTGACACAATTCAATCCTTAACAAATGTATGAAACACAGAATATGTTAGACTATTCTCCTAATTCATCTATTTAGTTCTGCAAATGTTTGTGTCTCACCTAACTTCTACATCAAAACACACGGCTATAGGTATTTTCTCTAAGCATCTCCATTCTGCAGTTGAAAAAACTAATAAGAGAGCATGTAAAAGATCTTCACATGGAGAGAAGTGGAAGAGATCCGGAAGGCATGTGAGATGTATACAGGAGCTTGTGGAGTCCGTCATCTGGTCACTTTTCAGGAGGATAAGCAGTGAACTCTAACATCTTTGACAGCATGTCTTACGATTCTTGTAGTTGCACACAGGAGGATATATTGTATCAGACATTATTCTTCCAACTTACTGAGCCCAGATGAGGGGATTTAGGAGGCAGGCTGGGAAGGTAAGCCGGGGGAGGGAGCTGCCATGGTCTCCATATCACTAGAAAATGCCCTAGCCAGTTACATAGTAGTCCTATGATCCTAAATTGGCTCAGACTTTGGTTTGGGTTCAGGAGCTGGGTGAGGGCTTTCCTATGGTGCCATCCTAGTATTTCATCCTCTGCTCAAAGACCAGGAAAGCAGCACAGGATAAGGACCAAAACATAGGGGCTTAGAGAATGTGAGAAAGCCTGGACGAAGACCAGTGATGAAGAGCAAAGATGGGGAAGAGTCAAGGTCCCCTGAGACCAAACTACAGAAGACTGATCCTCAGCATTGCAGAGGATCATTACATCCATCCATGATGTCTTATTTTTCTTTGGTTTTTCATTTTAGAAAATATATCCTTTAGTTTAGAAGACTTGGTGTGGGCTGAGATTGCATTGTGATTTGCCAACATAATTCTGTTTCCTTATCTCAGTTGGAGAATCAAATAGCATATTAATATAATACATTACACTAGATTTCACCGAGAGCATGCAGTAAAAGCTATTCTCCAACCTTTTCAGCCTGAGCTCAAATAAAGTTAATCAAATTTAATTTCATTAATAAAAGTTGGTCTGTGGACCAATAGTTATTTGGGAATGGGGGTTGAGGGCAAAAGTTTGAAGGACAATTTAAAGGTCAGTTTGTTTTAAGATGAGTTCAAGTTTAGCAATGCAATTTCACTGCATTTACTATACATCTCTGTGATAAATGCAAGGCAGGAAAACCAACCCTTATATTTTCTATTTATAATTAATGAGTGCCTTCTAGCAGGGTTGGGGAGAGGAGAGAATTGTGATTACAGAAGACCAACTCAATTGAGCAGCGTCAAATCTTCTAGAGGCCAATTTAAACCAGCTTTGGTGTCAGCTTTCTCACTTTTGTATTATGAGGTTTTACAGTGTTTTTTTTTTAAAGTCTTGATTGGATGAAACATGATTAGAAAGGAGACAGAAGAGACTAATGATAAAACAATTGTTTTAAATAATTAAAGCCAATTACAGGACATTAATGCACCAGTCACAGTACTGTGGGGTTTCTAAGGAAGTGGTGGGGGCTGGGGGGGGTGGTCTTAGCACTTCTCTGGCTCTCCAGAGCAAGATCTCCCCCAATGGTCACTGCCCATAGACCAAGTCGACCCCAATGGAACAGCCATAGTGGGAAATTCCAAGGAGCCTTAACCTCACTGGACATCCAGAATTTGATATCTCCTTCCATCAGATGAAGCCCAAGATCTGGGGCTTGCTGACTCCCAGGGCTCTCTCCCTCCTCCCTGTCACTTGAGAGCGGCCTCCAGGAGAACTGCAGGGATCTTTGATTCCATCCACACTAGGTGGGGGAAGTGCCATGTTGCATGGGAAGCGGGAATACTGCATGTCTCCCATCCTTACCATGACACGCCCCCCTTCCTGAATCTAGCTCACCTGGAGACCATGCCTAGCCTCCTGGAAAAAGGAGTCCTGCTCCTGCACCTCACCCACTGACGAGGGCCTTACTTGGAAAGCACAGACTGGTGGCACTACAATCCAGCCTGACCAAGCAGTGCCCAGCACATCGACTTTGCTAACTGGCCAGCAGTGCCTCCCAGGATGGATACCACTGCTCCCTGTGACCCAAATCTCCCCCATTCCTGATCTCCCCTTCACAGTGGATGTCACACAGCCTGCTTAACCCAGTTCTTTAATAAGAGAATCCAAACATAGCACAGTTTGTTTCATTAAGGATATGTTGTTTTCAGCACCTTGGCCAGTGGCTGTCTACCCTGATTATGCACCTGAAAGTGTTGGGGGTTTTTTAATGGTAATGCCTAGGCCTCACCTGATGAAGATTATGAGCTAATTGGTCTTCATGAGGCTCAAGCATTGGCATTTTTGCTGTGAAACACAGCCAGGGGTAAGAACATGTGTAGTGAGTTGAGTTCAACTCCAAACCCTCTGGTCACCACACAGCTCCCATGTTAGAAGGACACCTTTCAGCACCCCTCTGGTTTGTGTCCACTGGATCTCTTGCTCCTAAATGATGAGCTTACATGCTAAGGATGCTCCCCACCTGTTCCCCACACCAGGTCCCCAAGGTGAAGCAACGTGATTGTGGGGAGGAAAAAATACGAAGAATAAAGCCATGACAGCGCTCCTTATTGAAATGTCTGACGAGATTACTGAAGCAATTAGAGTGACCGAACTAATGTTTCAGGTCATGCCTTATGCCAGGAAGACTGCAGTAAGAAATTCATGAAGCTTGAAAGGGGTCTTGTCAGACCCGTTTTTTCTGTGGCTATTCTGCACAGAGGAAGAGAAACCTCTTTGCTGACTTCCAAAGGAAGACTCCACAAATAATTCATCTAACTGGCTCCAGAGCAGAGTATTGCTGCTTCCTAGAAATTCCTTCACTTGAATCCCTCTCCAGAGGCTGCAGGGCTAGTTTCCTGCTGAAAGAGAAAAGAGAAGCCCTAAAGTCCAGTCACTCATATCAAACAGCAATACACCTTCAGTTAGATGAAAGAGTGCTTTACTTCACTTTTGTCATATTAATAAAACATTGACGCATTAAAAAGTTTGCCCCACTGCAATGCAGCATTTCATGGCTTTATGTTAGGAAATTGCATCAGCCAATACAATATATGATATTGTAAGTAACACCCAGAAACAACAAAAAAATAAAGCAAAGAGAAAAACAAAGAAATAAGAGTCCAGCCAAAGACCACAGACCTCTCAAATATTTTCTACTACTGTCATCCACTTCAAATCAAAGATTTACTCAAAGGATGAAAGACTAAAATGATGAAAACAGAGAAAGGTGCTACCTGTAACCAAATATGTTATGAACTTTCTGAGAATTAATCATGTAATCATTTAACAACCAATAAATCATGCACCTCTTTCTTGCTTGAACATATATATGGACCATGGTGGAAATAAAATTTATAAACTTGAAAAAAATTGATATGACCTTGATTAAAATTTTTAAAAAACTCTCCAATGTTGGTTTCCTGGTTTTGATATTGTACTAGAGTTGTGTGAGATGTTACCATTAAGGGAAACTAGGACCTCCCTGTACATTTTTTTAAACTTCTTGTGAACCTATAATTATTCCAAAACAAAAATTTAAAGAAAAAACACTCTACCCACAAAGGAAATGAAGTGGGACCTTGGAAGGAAAGAAGCTTGTGATCTATAGAAGCTCATCATCAGTAATAATAGTAGTGGTAATAGTCATCACAGTAGTACTGGTAGTCATCTTGGTAGTAGTAGTAATAGTAGTAATTGTACTAGTAGCAGTAATTTGGGTAGTAGTGGTAGTAACAGTAGTAATACTAGTAGTAGTAGTAGTTGACAGGAAGCATTTACATTCCATGACCATTGCGGCACAGTGAAGAAAAGTAAAGGGGAAACACCTTATTTAAATTTAAATCTATGTAAGATCAGTCTCATTATATTTACTGAGAGAAAGCAAGAAAATTCTCAAAATAATTCAATTCCAAACTGTATATTTCTCACTTAATTTCCCAGGAATGCAATCTTTAATTCAAAAGCACGTGAAGAGCTCAAAGCATGTGAAATAATGCATTGTTCCTTAAATCTACAGAATATGTTTATTATAGGATATGGAATTTGTTTATTTAACATACAAATTAAATCCTCAGCCTTGTACTAATTGCTCTACACTATATAAGTAGTGGGTTCTTCTAGTATTCAGAAAGCACCAGACCCTCTGGGACTTACTTATCTTTCTCCTTACAGGCCAGCTTAAAGATAAATAGTTATTCCAGCAAATTCAAGACCAAACACAATTCAAAGTTTGTTTCTTTGTGAAGTGTCTCCCACTATCAATCCAAATGAGAAATAGGATGTTGGGGCTGGAGAGGGAATATGGCAAAGATCCTGGAGATGTTTAGGATGTAAAGCACCTACCATATGCAGGTGCCACTCTAGACACAGAAGACTCAACAGGGAACAAGACAGTCACGGTCTTCCCTGTTCTCAAAAAAGAATAACCATAAGCATAAAATCCAACAAACAAGAGCATTTCAAGTAGGGTTTAAAACTATGAGGAAAATAAAACCCAGAAGATGTGATAGAGAACAGTGGTTTTCAGAGACCCTGGGTCAGGGAAGGTCCCTCTACTGGGTGACACTTGAGCTGAGACCCGAAAAATAAGCAGGCCAAGGGGAAGAAACAAATTTCCTGTAATAGGGAAATCAAAGGGCTTAAAGGGAAAAATCCATTTAGTCTTTGTGACAAACAGAAATGGCTGAAAGGACAATAGTTGGTAAAATGAGAGAGGAAGTTTAGGGCCAGATTATTCAATCTGAATTATTAAATTTGGATGGTTTAGGGGTGGAAAAATGGGGAGGGGCTGTAGTGAGAATTGTTTCTAGATTTCTGTTTTGTTCACTAGGTGGAGAGAACATCACCAGCTGAGGCTGGGGAAGAAGGGCTGGTAGAGGACTTGTCCAGTACAGGGTGCTGTGAGACACCTTCTAGTCTCAGGTCCTGGCTTGTGGGCCAGGGTAGCCCAAGGTCCCAGTTGTCCAGACCCCCCACTGACCCCCCCCTCCAGCTAGGGCCTGGGCCCTCCCCCAGGGCACTGCCTGGGGACAGGTGCAGCCCCCTCTCCTCTCAGGGCCCACAAACCCCTATCCAGCCTCTACCCTCTTCTCCCCTGATCCCGGGAGCGGATCACCTCCAGCTCTTCTGCTGGTGCCTGTACTTGTTCCCATTGCTGCTGTAACAAACTTCCACAAACACAGTGGTTTAAGACAACACAATGTATTTTCTTGTAGTTCTGGAGGTCAAAAGTCCAAAATGCACCCGAATGGGCTAAAAATCAAGGCGACGACAGGGTTGCCTTCCTTCCAGAGGCTCCAAGGGAAACTCTTACTTTGCCTCTATCATCTTCTAGGGGCTGCCTACCTTCCCACTCAGTGCTGGCTCCCATTCGATGAAAGACCAGGAGCTGGGTACTAAAGCAACACCACTGTATACATGCCTCCCCTGGAATCTGGGCCAGATCCCCAGCACAGAAACCACTTCTGGGGAAGTGATGAGAGTCATTATTTAAGAATAAGAGTATCCAGGGTCTTCCCTGGCAGTCCAGTGGTTAAGACTCCTTGCTTCCACGGCAGGGGACGTGGGTTGGATTGCTGGTCTGGGAACTAAGATCCTGCATGCCATGCAGCATGGCCAAAAAAAAAAAAAAGAATAGGAGTAGCCTAAGGGCCTGCCTGGACTGCGCTGTGCTGGTGGACACATTCTCCTGGGAATTCTCAGATAGACTGTTACTGTTGCCTCTGCCTGGGGACATGTGTCTCTTGGGTATAGTCTGTACCTCCTCTACCACCTTGAGTGCTCTGCACACCCGCTGTCTTTCACAGGTGAGCCCCTCAGGGGAAGAGGTAAATGGGTGTCCTGAGAAGGTCAGGACCACCAGCCCAAATGTGCCTCCAATACCACATGGCATGCTAACGGGCTCCACCATATCCCTCTCTCTCCATGACCACCATTTCTGGTCTTCTATAATCTTCCCAGCCCTTCTGCTGACAATTCCCCACCTTCCACCGCCCTCCATCAAAAGTCCAAAGACGGAATTGCCTCTTACTCAGGTTGTGATGAATAATATGTCAATCATAATGCGTTTCAGTCATAAGGAGAATAGCTCTAGAGAGTCCCCAGGGAGGGTGAGTGGGTGACGAGAAAGCATACTCTTGCAACTTAGATGACCTACATTTTTTTTAATAAAAGTTGTCAATGAGAAAATGGGTCTTCTTCTGAGCTACTAAATTGTTAACATCTGTGCATATGTAAACTGACACAGATTCCCAATCTTTCATCCCTCACATCTGTAAAATGCTTTGGAGTTTACAGTTTATTCTAAATCCGTCCCCACCCATAGGGACGGCACCAAGGTTTACCCTTAAAGCACCTTATTTGCAGCAGGTGAGTAGGAGGACCTTGGGGGCCTGAAGCCTGGTAGGATGGCAGGGTTCTGTCACAGGAAAACTGTCACACATGTGTCACAGAGCCTTCCCTGCATGGTGTGCAGGAATCACCCAGAAAGACAGAGAGCTGAGACTTTCCCGGGTCTACACTATCTACTGTGTAAACTGTTCTCGACTGCTTTCTGTAGATGGCAAATTTGGTTTAAGACTTGTTTTCACTACAAACCAGTAGGGAAGTTTGGGAGGCATAACCACCTCTCACTGTTGACCAGATACCATTAACTGGTGAAGAGCACTTCAGAGCTGTGAGTGGTGCAGCTGGCTCAAGGCAGTTCCCAGCAGTGAGAGGGAATGCCCACGATGTGCCCAGTCAGGGGCACCGAGATGGATCTCAGAACCAGCCTCCCTTTTCAAAGTGGGCTCCACTCCTGTAGTCGATGGTCACATGACCTCGCTGAGCTGGGTAAGACCAGCAGTACAACCTGAATAAGCACCGAAGTCACAGTTTCCAAGAGGAGCCAGTAGAAATCTAGCTGCCACACACCATGGAGGGCCCAGGAATGCACTGCCCATGGGTGATCCCATAGCCGATCCTTGGTCTCCAGACCCTGGGCTCTCTTACTTGGATGAAAGTCCTGGAAAAAGACCATTGCTAAAGGCAGTGCACATCCCCCAGGTCCCTGCAGACTTTGGGTTCCCAACAGTCATGATCACAGACGTCCAAGGTTTGCAAGGTAAGACTGTGCACAGGAGGAAAATGCCACAAGCTCACAGGAGGGGAGTCATGTGGTCTTAAATGGAGAGAGGATCCATGAGCATACATGGAAATAGTGAATAGTGCACACAAGATTACAAGAGGAGAATGCACAGAAGCTTACACAGAGAGAGTGCACACAGGCTGGCAAGAAGGAATACGTGCAGGCATGTGGGAAATTGCACGGGGCTCTCATGGAGACATATGCATGGACTCACATGGAGAGATACACATATGCTCAAATGAGGAGATACACACAACTCTTGGGAACCTAAAGCCTATTCCCCAAACATCCCCATTTACAGAGAAGAAGAATGACCCAGGAAGGCTCAAGACTCACCCACCTTGCCAACTCGGGTCTAGAACTACTGACCAGCATCCATGTGACAGGATATGACTTTGGGGTGGGTGGTGGGGGGCTTATTTAATTTTAAAAGAAACTGAAACAAAATTTCTCTCAAGACATTTCCAACATTGTGTACAAGCAGGACGAGGAAACTTGAAGTCCAGTTTTAAAGCTTTGGGGGCACTCCTCCAAAGGCTACCTGTGCATTCTTTTTACTACAGATTGTGATTGTGGAAGAATAATCAGCTCAGGAACCAAGCACTCGCCTCCCTCGGGGCCACAGTCCTCCCAGAGCACCCCACGCTTCTCCTCTGCATGCTCAGGTCTGCTCACAGGCCTCCTTGTTCAGAGCCTGGCCTGGCCCCCAAACACAACAGGGCCCCTCGCTCTCACCCCAACTCCTCTTTCAGTTTTCTTCTACGTGTTTATGCTAAGGACTTTTGATTGCTTGTGTTTTGTTTCTTTACTGTCTCTCTCCTCTCTAGAATGTTAGCAGAGTGAGGGTAGGACTTTCCCCTGGTCTGTACACGGCTCTGAACAGAGCCTGATATATAGTAGAGGCTCAGTCAACACAGCTCAAATAACAATAAACAAACTATATGCCTCAATGCACATAGTGTTCTGTTTCCAAAGGGCTATACTGGAAGACATAGGATGTTACATTAAAATAAAAAATTCTCTGGTGGGTTCCCAGAAAGTAGTGATCTCGTGTCCCTATAACTCACTCTTGTTCCTGAGACAGTAATCGTGGAATGACTTTGAGTGGTTATGGAAGGTTTCTTTATGATCCTGCCCCAGGTGAGACACTTCTCTTAGAGTCAATCTTTCCAAGTCCACCAGCCGTATCCTGAGGGCTGGGGAGCCACACCATGTAACACCTCCTCCCTGGGCACTGGGGCTCCAGGGAACCATCAAGTGGTGCAAGTGAGCAGCTGTAATTTTTCATACAGTTCCCAAGACTCCTGCCTAGAGCATATTTGTAAATGATTCAAAGGTGGTGGAATATGACACTGTACCGGAGTCTGTCATTTTCCTGACAACCTGTCATAAAATCAGATGCAATCCATGACGGTGGTCTTCAGGATCACTCCATGCTTGGACGGTTGTGTCAACACCAGAGCACTCTGGGAGATATCAGTTGAGGTAAGTCCAAGGAGTCGGTTTTTATTGTAAGCATTCTGTAGCAAGTCTTCAGTAAACATTCACTGGGCTGCAAGTTTCTTCCCAGTGGTGTCCACGTGGGTGATAAAAAGCCCGAGTGAGAAGTCACCGCCAGCTCACCTTTGGAGGACACCCCTGACAAGTGCTCAGATCTTGAGTGAAAGGTATAAAACTGGTTACCCGGGCAGGCCTCGTTACCCACAATGTAAAATGTCTGTTTAACACAGGCCACTTTGTCAAAGTGGCTGCTAGCGCCACCTGGAAACCACTGCCCTTGAATGGCCGGTAAGCAGTATGATCATTTCTATGCGTTTTAAATCACGTTGAAGGATAATAACCAACTATCGAAACACCCAACATTTGTAAAAGCAGAAACGCAATCCCATCCGTGAGACCTAGATGTTTAGATAGGAAGTTCCAAATCTTAGAGCTTCACACAGTATCAGCCTTTGTGTCCTTTTCCCCTTCTTCCCCCCCCCACACACACACACCATCCACACTGAAAAAGCCTCTACCCACATCAGCCTCTTTAATAATGCAGCATGGAGAAGAGGGCTAGAAATTGTTATCTTGTTATTCTGCCCAAACCTAAGTGACAGGAGAAAGTATTTCCCAGCCTCGCATCCTTGAGATGCTAAAACTTGATTTGCAATTAGTTTGGTGCTGAATACGAGTGCCCAAAAGAACAACATTGTAGCAAGACTGATGATGCCACCGTGCAAAACCATTAGTAGCGCACTTGTTGAAGACGATTTGAATGCAGAACAAAAGGTATCTTGGAAATAACCGTCCAGCTAATGAAATTACATTCCTGAGCAGCGAGGCCTGAATTTAATGAAATGATGTAGAATGCATGCTTGAAGTATTTAAAGGGTTTGGAATGTACTCCCTCATTCTCTTTGGAATGGTTTGGGTTTGCAGTGCTAAGTAATACAAGTTCTCAGTGAAGATTTGTGTGTGTGTGTGTGTGTGTGTGTGTGTGTGTGTGTGTGTGTGTGTGTTTATGACAATAGCAAGTACCTACACCAAAACACACAAGGCCAGAAACTGCATTTCTATAGAAAAGAACACCATTAAGTTTTAGCATATGCAGGATTTGGATATATGCAAGAGGCTCCTTTAGGGATCAAGATGGTCGTGATTCTGTAATGATTGCTTCCTTTCCACCACTGCCAGCCTCTGTATGCAGAGTTACCTAATGGAGGTCCACAGAGAACAATCCAGAAGCTAGGAGGCCACAGGGACCGTCAGTACACAAGCATTAAGACATAAGAACAAACTCGGTGAATGCAAAAAGAAAATTAAATTACCTTTAAAAGGATTATGAAGCCAGCTAGGAATGCTAAAGAAATTCATCCAAGCCTATTGCTGGCTGTCTTTGCTCATAGAATCTTAATTCCAAATGGTGTTGATGGGCACTCACTCCAAATCCTTAAAAGCACACGGATTCCTGTCACATAAGGATGAGGGTTCAATGAAGAATCAATATCCAATTCTCATATGAGATGCAAGAAAACTTCAGGAAAGACACCTGTTAACAAACTAAGAGAAATGACAGCTTAAATTTGAATTTGAAGAGCACCTTGTAAATTGTTTGCACAGAGGTGACATTATTTACATGATAATTTCATGCTTCTCAGCACACAGAGGAAAATAAAACTTGTTAGATGACATAATGGGACCATTAATTCTATTAATGGATCAAGAGTTGTTTCTAGAACTTTTCTGTTGCTTCATCATCTTGATCTGATTGGCAATATTGTTACATCTAGAAAGAAAACAAGTTTGCTAGCTTGCCCAGAAAAACAATGTGTCAAAGTATTTGAGGCACTTAGGTTCATTTATTTGGAATGACCCCTTAGACAAAGTATTAAAAATTGTTTCAGGACTAAGTAGTTTTCCAGTCACTGAAAGAACAGAATGAAGAACTTTGTCTACAATACTTACTTCAGAAAGCATGAAAGAAATAAGCATGTATCAGCCACAAAACCGCTAAGCTTCTCAAACTCAGCTGAATCAGCTGCATTTCAGCGGCAATGCTCTGGAAGCAAAAAATGATGGATTACCATTGTGGCGAGCTCCATTTCGAAAGCGCAGAGGAATTCTCTTCTCTACACACTCACATTTCATCACTCACTTGCAATTTCCATTGAGTACTCTCCAAACGGAGAGCAATGAGGAGGCGGCCATGGGATAGATTCAGATTCAAGAGATGCAAGACTAACCTACTTCACCCTGAAAAATAGTCCACGTTGTCCCTCTGTAAATAGAATTATAGCTCCACCAACAACCAGCCCTGATGCCAAAGTGCCTGGGTGAACAAAAATTAAATGCCTCTGAAAAATGGTTTTCTGCCCATCAGCGTCTATCTGTTCTGGCCTTCTTTGCTTTTCCCATTTGTCTCTCTTTTCATTAGAACCACACAGGATGCTGCCTTTCACTCCAGGCACACGTCCTCACAGCCCTGGGTGTGTGTGAGTTGTCCTTGTCACCTATGGAGCTACACGTGAGAAAGAAATTACTTATTGATTTTCCTTCCTGTGGAATGGTGTCTTTGGAAGAGTTTTTTGACCCAGGTCAGGAATGACACAGCTCCAGCACTGGGAACGTAGACCCTGCCTTGCTGGGGATGTCCTGCTCACCCGTCAGCCCATCTCAGCTGCTGCCCGTCCCAGGATCACCAGCTCCGAGCTCTTTGGATAAGACAAAGAAAAAAGTATGCACTTCAGAAATTGAAAGAATGAACAAAAAATAGTATTTTCCCATCTGAGCACTTGAAACAGCATGGTATGAGCTTTGTTTTACTCCTTTATTCTAAAAGGTTCAGGAGGGCTCGTTTTGAAAGGAGGATGCAGCTTGGGTGTGCAGAGAAAACAGAAATGGACAAAGGCATAAAGCTGTACCGGGCCCAGGCACATGGAGTCAGCATGCCGAGTGTCACAGTAGGGTGGAAAACTGGGTAGGAACCTAAAGAGGAAAGTCCTTCATAGCAGACGGAGGTGTTTGTGCTTTATCCAGGCAGCGGCAAACTATGGCCCGTACACCAAATCTGGCCTACTGCCTGTTTTTTGTGTGGTTTTTGTTTTATCTTGTTTTGTTTTGAGATAACATTGATTTATAACATTTTGTACGTTTCATGTGTCCATCATGTTCTACCTATGTGTACCCTACAGATTGCTTGCTCACCACAAAATTTAGTTTCCAAATAAGCTTTTATTGGACCAGAGCATTCCACCTGAGATCGAAGTGTTCCAGGCAGTGGCCCAGGTAAACCTGTGTCTGTAAGGATGAAAGCTGTATATCTGGGGGAAGATGAGTTAGACAACAGCTCACACCCACCAGCCCCAGCACTCCACCTGTAACCGAGCAGGGCCCTATGGGGCCTTCCCAGGACAGCCTCCCACCATGTCCTCCGCCTGCCTCTTGTCTGTAGAGAAACCTTAGTGAAAGAATAAATTTAATCAAAGAAGTGAGAAAATGCAGAAGCAAAGAAAAACAAATAAGAGAAAATAATAATAATTTAGCCATTAAACAAAGTTCAAGGACATTAATTCCTCCTCAAAGGCTAGAGATAATATTCTGAGCCATATCCTTTGAGCCATTTTACAGATACTGAAACCCTCACCAGGTGGAAGAAGTTAACTACATGATGACCAGACTGTAGCCATGACATAAGCTGTTCCATCTTGCATTGTTCCAAGAACTGGGCTCAAGGACATGGGAACAAAGTGACCCTGGAACTAAAGATTAACTGTACTTAAAACAATCCAGATGACACTGATCAGACCACCGCATGACCAATTTCAAGATGACTGTCAGAGCTGACTGTGCTGTTCTGGATGTAGTCCCCTCCCCTACCTGTACACTCCTGAAACTCCCCTTTAAAAGTTCTTGCCCACTGATCAGGAGTTGGGAATTGGCTTTTGGACATGAGTGTACCTTCTCCCCAGGTTGCCAGTCTCCTGAATAAAGCCACCTTTCCTTTCCTACCAACACTTGTCTCTCCAGTATTGGCTTTCCAGTAGTTAGCATCAAACCTGATCTCAGTAATGCACCCCCGGCAGTGTCTGTCTTTGCTCCCCTCAGCCTCATCCCAGTGCTGCTACTGTGATCCCACTGGCCCTCTAAGGGGAGCCTCTCATTCTTCCTATCATTCTGACAAATGCTCTTCGTGCTGCCATGACTCTCCACCAACCCCAGATTCCTGCCATCAGCTCAGAGCACCCTGGAAGTTCCAGAGGGTCAGTTGGTGATACTGACTTCTTTTAATGATTGAAATAAAAGCCAGTTGAAACCTCTTTCTCCAAATCATACTTTAATTTTGTTCAAATGGTCTGCTCTCTGTAAGAGATACAATAATCTTTGAAGAAGACCATTTTTTAAAGTAATCTGACTACCCTATGCTTATATATTAAGCTCTCGCTGCAGGTTTTTGGAGAAATAGACAAGTCTCTGACCCAAATCATGTTATGCTTAATTCTAGTTAAAGAAGAGAAATAACTAAGGGAAATGAGTCATGAACTCTTCTAAAAACAACATTGTACAGATATAGATATACAGATATATACATCCTACTGGTTCTCTTTCTCTAGAGAACACTGGCTGATTCAGCATGCATATATAGTAGGATCTCATTTTGTTAAATTACTATAACTATGTAGATTTACTTGTGGTGAAGTGACTGCAGTATGTCCCCAATTTGTTCCTGTATCCATGCCTTTTGATGGTCCCTTTCACTCTGACTGTAAGCTCAGCCATTTAGCTTGAGTTTTACCAGTGAGACAATAGCAAATGTGATCTAAGAGAAGACTTGAAAAGTGTTTGGGTATTGGAGCTTGCAGAAGCCACTGAAGAAAGACCCCAGACACCCCACCTGTGCTAATTAAGGCCGATCCACTGGCTGACTGTTGGCAAAGGAGCAAGCCCAGGTGAGGTCACCTGAGACTTGCCTGTGCCAGAATGCCCAGCTGAACCCAGCCCAAACTGCCTACCTGAAGAATCATGAGCTAAATAAATGGTTGGTATTTCAAGCTGCTAAGTTTGGGGATAGTTTCTTATGAAGCAAATAATAACTAATACATTATAATAGAACACAAAATGCCTGGCAGTCTGTATCCTAAAGAGTGAACAGCAATAATTTCCATGTAGATATTATAGATGACTTTCCATTTATTCTTCTCAGCATCTTTTCCCACTGTTTATAATGAGCATATATCATGTCTATGAGCATAAATAATAATAAAAGCACATTTTCATTTTGAAAAATTAATGTTTAAAAGTGAGCCCTCTCTTCTCAGATTTTCTGCTGTAGTTACTATTTGCACAACTAATTCTCTGATTAATTATGAAGTGTTTTAATATCTTGAACTGATATTTAAGGCTTTCATTGCTATTTGACTATGGAAGCAGAATTTGTGTGTGTATCTTCCAGAGTTATTAACCTATAACTGACATATAGCATAGACTCATAAATGATTTGCTTCACTTTGATTAGAAATCACTATTTTCTATTACCAAGTAAGGCAGGGTAAGGAATAGAGTATTTGCAAAAGAAAGAAAAGGAGATGGGGCCATTTGTATCTGCCTGTGCCCTGTGTAAACGGTGGGAGTTCCTTTGGTTACACCACAATTCCCTGCTTCCACTTCCAATTTCAAGCTTAACTCAGACTGATTTAAGCAATAAATGTACATACAAACCAGTAACTTAAACAAATCATGGAAATTTAAAACCCACATCTAAAGTACCATTAGAGAGCTAATCTGGAAAGAGGATAGTTTCTAAAGACAAGTAAAACAAACAACATGGAAAAATTGCATAAGCCAAAAGAGTTCAGGTGTGATAAAGGTCATCCTCAATTAACATTCTGGAATTTAATTTTTAGACAATATGACCAAAAAGCCAAAAATTATTCACTGTCAATCGTTAGTAAAGAAATATAAAGCAAGTGGCATTGTTCAGCTTTCTTTGATTTTTCAAAAAGACTCCATGTAAATTTTTAAGAGGCAGATGACACAGAGCAAAATAGTAGATGATAAAAACTAGGTAAATGCTAGATGAGAAATGAAGCGAGACTGTCACTGCCTTCATCTTCAAGAGGGTCACTGGGCTACTTCTGGGAGAGCTGTTATGCACCATAAAACTGAGTGGCTCTGAAAAGAATCTGAACACTGGGACTCTAAAATCTGCGGACGGCACTAAGATGGGAGGTGGAAAGAACGAGGACCGGTGTGACCAGGTTTAAAAGAAGTGAGTCGTTTAGGTAATGGGGCCAGCTGATGGCAAATGCAGTTCCTTCTGCAAGACTGTGAAACAATTAGTCCGGGAGAGAGAAGCTAATCTAGTATTAATGATCCTCCATTTATGTAGCATTATTCTTTACAAAGCACCTTTCACCAGGAGGTTCCCACAATGCCTCTGTGATGACCGTTCACAGGGCGCTAAGGTGTTAGTAGGGGTGGAAGAAGCCATGTCGGGGGAGACGTATAATCCACATGACTGGGGCACGAGGAGAAGGCAGAGCTCAAAAGAGAAGCAGGGAAAGACCAAGGTCATGCACAAACAGAAATGTCTTCTGGACACTCACTGGAAAGAACTAAAGCAGCAGAATGTTTGCTGGATTCTTTCTTTTTTTTTTTTAACATCTTTATTGGAGTATAATTGCTTTACAATAGTGTGTTAGTTTCTGCTTTATAACAAAGTGAATCAGTTATACATATACATATGTTCCCATATCTCTTCCCTCTTGTGTCTCCCTCCCTCCCACCCTCCCTATCCCACCCCTCTAGGTGGTCACAAAGCATGGAGCTGATCTCCCTGTGCTATGCGGCTGCTTCCCACTAGCTATCTATTTTACATTTGGTAGTGTATATATCTCCATGCCACTCTCTCACTTTGTCCCAGCTTACCCTTCCCCTCCCCATATCCTCAAGTCCATTCTCTAGTAGGTCTGTGTCTTTCTTACCGTCTTGCCCCTAGGTTCTTCATGACCTTTTTTTTTTTCCTTAGATTCCATATATATGTGTTAGCATATGGTATTTTTTTTCTCTTTCTGACTTACTTCACTCTGTATGATACACTCTAGGTCCAACCACCTCACTACAAATAACTCAATTTCGTTTCTTTTTATGGCTGAGTACTATACCATTGTATATATGTGCCAAATCTTCCTTATCCATTCATCTGTCGATGGACACTTAGGTTGCTTCCATGTCCTGGCTACTGTAAATAGTTCTGCAATGAACATTGTGGTACATGACTCTTTTTGAATTATGGCTTTCTCAGGATATAGGCCCAGTAGTGGGATTGCTGGGTCTGTTTGCTGGATTCTGAAGGATAACTCACGCGGGGTTAAACTGTTATCTCCTTGGGGTAAGGTTAAATATATATATGCACCAGATTTTGAGGTTTTTTGCTAAATAAAAGTTTAAAGGGTTTAGCTTTATCTTCCTAAAAGGATGAAACATACACACACACCTTTCAACTGGCCAAATGAAACTTTCCAAAGTTTTGTACATTATTCCGAAGACTGAACAGGTGATTGAGTGAGTGGCAGTCCCAGGGAGAATGAAGAGAACGTTGTTCTTTAACTGCATTTGTTGGACTGCGTTTGTTTCCCACCTTCAGAAGCAAATTTCTCTTCTTTCTTTGTAGCCCCCCCACCCCGCCCCCACTCTTCCCAGCTTTTAGTCAAGCAGAGGTTGTGATGGGACATGGTTAGACTTTAGTGCAATAAAGAACCAGCTGTCCAGTCCTGCTGGCAACCCCTCCACCCAGCCACCTCAAGTAAACGAACATGAGCCTCTGGAACATTTTGAGAGCTTGAATTTTCTATCCACCTTAAACATACCGATATCACCTATAGATCACATATGGCTTAGGGTGAGTCAGGAGTAGATAGTTGGTTTATGTGGGATGGTTGAGTGACCAAAAGCCCAGAAAACAGAGAAGATGGAACTTTCCCTGCACAGCTTTGGAAGCATTTGCATTCCAAGTTCCCAAAGCTCAGCTGTTAAAAAACACAGTACCTCTTGTTTATATAACCAGGACAATTATTTACATTAATCATCTCTCCCAAGGAGAGTGGGTGGGAGAGAGTCCTATGGAGCCTACAAGTCAGATTGCTGTAAGAATGAGGAAAGATCTAGGTCTGCAGACACACAGAGAGCCAAAGGGATGGTGATTCTTGCTTCCAACTCCCCGGAGGGCTTTCCTATTGCCAGAGGGTCAGATCCAAGTCAGACCTCAGCCCACCTCACACTGAGGTTGCCCTGGAAAGATTGTGAACTGTTAGTGTTAGATGAGTAGCAATCTCAGCCTGTACCATGTAGATTCCAGGGCCTGGGACTATTTTCTCCCCCAAGTCCTTTCTCAACTACATTCAGGCATCATGGCATTCGATCCCAGGCACCATATTTCAAGGGAGACATTGACAAATGGATGTTTGATCACTGGGGTGACAAGCTTGGTGAGCTCTCTGGAACCAGATCATTTCAAGAGTAACTGACGGAATTAGGGGTATTCATTTTTTAATTGGGGAACTTAAAATGTTTTAAAGTGTGATTATGCATAAGAGAGATTCAACTCATTCTGTTTATATAACTCTGGAGCAGCATTGTCCAGTAGAAATATAATGTGAAACACATGTACAATCTTAAGTTTTCTAGTACCAATTTAAAAAGAAAAGAGAAATTGGTGAAATTAATTTTTTATTCACATTATCATCTCATTATTTTATTGAGATATAATTGACAAGAAACATTATATTAGTTCCAGGTGTACAACATAATGATCTGATATTTATATAGATTGTGAAATGATCACCACAATAAATCTAGTTAATATCCATCACCACACAGTTACACATTTTTTTCTTGTGATAAGAAGTGTTAAGGTCTGCTCTCTTAGCAATTTTCAAATATTCAATACAGTATTTTTGTTTGTTTGTTTGTTTGTTTGCGATACGCGGGCCTCTCCCTGCCGTGGCCTCTCCCATTGCGGAGCACAGCCTGCACATGCGCAGGCTCAGTGGCCATGGCTCACGGGCCCAGCCGCTCAGCGGCATGTGGGATCTTCCCGGACCGAGGCACGAACCCGTGTCCCCTGCATCGGCAGGTGGACTCTCAACCACTGTGCCACCAGGGAAGCCCAATACAGTATTATTAACTGTAGTCACCAGGCTGTACATTATATCACATGAGTTATATGTTTTATAAATAGAAATTTGTAGTGAAATTAATTTTAATAATGTACTTTATTAACCCAATATATCCTGAATAGCATCATTATAACAGGTAATCAATATTTTTAAAAACTGTTGAGATACTTAATAGTCCTTTTTCTTATTAGGTCTTTGAAATTCAAAGTGTATTTGACACAATTCACGCCAGCCACATTTCAAGGACTCACCAGACACGCATCGCCAGTAGCTGCCATACTGATCAGAGCAGCTCCAGAACCTAAATTGGGCCATGATGTCCTAAAGAGAAATATCAGAAGGTCTGTCTTCAATGTCCTGTGTGACCTGAAGCCCTTCCTTCTCTAAATCATTATGAGCCCAAAGTGTTTACTGCTGATGATAATTTCTCAATTGGAAAAATAACCACAGCTCTTGTCTCTTTTCAAGTAACACTAACAAAGAACCACCTTTCCTGAGGTCCCTTTCTCCCTGTCCTAATTCACACCTTCCCTCCTACTTGTGCAAACACCTGCATCTCCTCCTCTGGCCTGCCATCTTCCATGTCCTCTCACATTCTGAATAGGCACTCCATCTCCAGAAGCATCTCACCTAGCTCACACTACTGAGCGTCCATGGACTAAATTGTGGTGGCACATTACTGAAAACCACAAGTAACTTTACAACACTATCAACAGCTACAAGCAAGGCAGTCCAAGCTGGGGAGTTCTCACAGTTACAGTGCTTCAGTGCTTCATTGGTGCCCTTTGAGTTTCTCATCTGTCTTGTGTTTTTTATTGTTGTTGTTTTAACATACGCAAGCTACAAAATCTATTCTGAAAAGTATGTCCTCCAAGACCTGCCTACCTTTATCTATTTCAGGGCCCTAAGAAGTTTTCTTAGCAAAAATTTTATTATAGAAAATCCCCAGAGTGTTTTACCCAAGGGGTGCTCTACCAGGAGAAATCCACAGCTGACCATATCAGGCAAAAGTCAGCACCACGGCTGTTGCAGTCTTGGAGTGTCTTGGGAATTGCAGACATTTGGTCTGTGGTCCCTCCTTAGATCCTTTTACATGTGGCAGCTTTATAATACTTTATGCTATAACAAGAAGTTAATAAGTAGGGGCTCTCACCTCCTTCTCTTCTAACACCAGAAAAAAAGCAGCCTCTGGTTCTCTCTAGCTGCATCTTCTCACTGTTTCTGGCACCAGATGATGCCAGCAAGTAAAAGTTGCAAAGTGTCGCTTTTAGAAAAGAACTAAGATGCACACGTTAGGTCACAGCATGGCTTTAGCAAAGTGCCAAGTTCGGTATATAAAAATATCCTCACTATAGGGACGGGAGGGGGGAAAAGTGTCAGAATAATCTGTGAATCCAAATGCTTTTTAATTTTAATGTTGACTATAGTTTTCATCTGCTGGTTTAGCAAAACCTCTGCACACCAAGAAAGAATACGTACCTTAGCAGGTATGACCCCTGCCAGGTATCGCTGCAGGCACTGGGGGTGGGGACCTTTGGAGTGCAGATTATTTTAAGACATTATTTAAGGTTCTCCTCAACTTTCCACACCACATATTGATTTTCTGTCACAGCTCTGTCTGGAGGGTTGGTACTCTCCATTGATCCACAGAGAGCATTTATAGTGCATCAAAGAGGTACAGAAGGTGAGACTCAGAGGGAAAGATGGAAGCCATGCTTTCAGGGCTGGACACGGCTGAGGAGTATAAAAGTTACATTAAATACTAAGTTAAACTTGAGATTTTTTTTTTGGATGTTCTGAAATCTGTTGACATGTGAGACTCAATGGAACACAAAAAAGGGAAAGGATTATTACTTCTTCTAATGGAAAAACTCTCCCTGATGGAATGGAAGCAAGCCGTGGGAACTGATAAACTGAATTCTGCCTTCATCTTTTCATGGAAGACTTCAGGTTGTAAATCACAAGCATCTAGGTTGTGAAGTTCAATCAGTCCAGAAGTGATGTTAATAGGTCAAGGTGGCGAGTCAGTCTGAGGACAAGCTGGTTAGCTTTGCTCCATCATCAAAAGCTGTCCCAGGAATGCTGATGATGGAATCCATGCCGTTACCAGGAGCAGGGAGTGGCTGTCGTCATGGAATCTATTACAGCAACAGGCAAAACTGCCCTGGAAGAGAGCTGCTCACCTCCCAGGCCAGAATGCCAACTGGCCATGGAAACCCTGCATGCATCAAAATCTTAGACTCAGGCACACTGTATAAGTCAGCTCAGGCTGCCATAATAAAAATATCATAGACTAGATGCCTTAAACAACAGAGATTTATTTTTCACAGTTCTGGAGGCTGGAACTGTGCGTGGTCAGGTTCTGGTGGGAACTCTCTTCCTGGCTTGGAGGTGGCCACCTTCTCACTGTGAGTTCGCTTGGCCTCTCCTTGGTGCATGAACATGGAGAAAGAAAGAAATCTCTGCTCTGGTGTCTCTTCCTCTTATAAAACCCCCAATCTTATCAGATTAAGACACCTGCCTTTGACGGCAGGTAACTTTACCTCCTAAAAGCTTTATCTTCAAATACAATCACATTAGGGGTTAGGTATTGACATACGAATTAACAAGGGGGGACACAATTCAGTCCATAACACTTACCTTCCTTACACAACCTTTTTTCACCTTCCTAAACAGACTTGGTTTTCACTTAAAAAAAACCAAAAATGAAAGAGGATATCTTTTCTCCCTGAGTAAGACAGTTTAGAGTTTAGACATCCCTTACCCAAACTTTTTAAGGTACTAATAGAGTTGAACATGTAAATGAGTAATAAGATAATCTACTCATACTCAAGTGGATAGCTAACTCAACTCATGAAGGCTACGAAGACAAAAAGCAAGGGCAAAGGAAGACAACTATGAATCTGCAAATTTGAGTTTCCAATATAATGAGTCACATAGTTCCTGGTACTAAATAAACCCTCAGTGTCAAATGAATGAATGGATATGTTCCAATAGTGAAAAGAGACTCATATGAATTAAAATCAAAGCCAGAAATGACCCCATTCATCAATGCTTATTCAAGGCTAAAGTTGACCTAAGATGACTTCCCTTTTAAAATCAGGATTTCAAAATATAAAACTGTAGCATTTCAAACACAGATAATTACATTTCTTATCAAATGCACCAGTTCTTGTAAAATAATTCAGTTTCATATATATCCAGTTTAATTAAAATTTATAAGTGGTTGTGGACCAAACCAAGCGTATCTTAATTACATCTGAACATGGCTCACGAATGTTAAGGTCAACCCCAATTTTAATAAAGGATGAGCAAATACAATTATTAAGACTTGGCTGAGTAATTCCAGTCAGGTGGAAAGTAAGATGAATGGGAGGCAAGACAGTCCCTTCTACTCAAGCCTGGGAAGTAAATGACCCACTAGTCAAAACATGCAGAAGATGGGCTGGCCAGTCCAGGAAATGGACATAGGAGCTAATGGATGAACACTCAAGTCAATCCTCAAGTAACAAACTTATACCTGATGAGAAAGGAGGAGGCACCTGCTCTGACTACTCACACATCTTGGAAGTTCTCAGCCAGTGCTGCCACTGTTCAAATGAATCATAAGTGGAGACAGACAGTCTCAGAATAGCCCGTGCTCAAGGCTGTGGATCCACGTGAATAAGGTTACCAGATGAAATACAGCGCATGAGGGAGATTAGAATTTCAGATGAACAACATGTCATTTTTTGCTATAAGTATGTCCCATGCAATGCACACCCTGTATTTTTTTTCCCTAAATTTGGCAACCCTCTACATGAACCATCTCAGGCTTGTAACAAAAGCCTTGTCAAGAAGCTTCCTGTAATTCCAATATAAACCACAACATTGGTTGAACAATTTTCATCAATGGCTGAAGGATGTCTGAAATGGTAACTCCACACCTGGATTTTGCTCTTTCCAGCCCTTGGAGTGTGTTGGGGGGTGGGGGTGGGGGACAACCTGTCTTTTAACAATTGGGTCATTCCTGTCCTCCTGGCTGAGAGTCCTTCTTTTTAATGTACTTCCCCCCAAGCAGACCAGACCTGGAGGAATGTGTCAGTCAGAGGGAACTATGCTGGTCAGATAATCAATCTAGAAACATTCATCTCAGGTCTGTTCTGTAAACAGAACTGTGCTGGCTGATCATGTATGAAACAGCCTCATGGAACCTCTGCCCTCCAGAGCCACCCTGGGTGGAGTAAGAAACTAAGGCCCCGGAGGGACAAGTGGTTTTATCAAGGCTTAGCTTGGTCTCACTGGCAGAGCTAAGACTAGTGCTCTCCTATTACAAGTTACCTTCCATGAGCTTTTCAGTACATAATAACGTTTATAAGTGAAACTGACACTCAGGAAAAAAAGTTAATCTCTTCCAATTTGGATGTTCAGGAAAGATTTAGATAGGCTAAAATATATTTATTCATTCATTCATTCAACAATATTTATTCATTATCAACCCCATGCCCAACACTCTTGTAGGGCCCACAGATGCAATGCCTGCCTGCAAGGAGACTGACCATATGCTCACCACTCCCTTTCCTACCTCTGCTGGGCACAACCAGACTACATTTCCCAGCGTGCCTTGCAGCTCTGTGGCCATGTGACTGAACACTAGCCAATAGAATGTAGGCAGGAGTGGGACTTCCCTGGTGGCGCAGTAGTTAAGAATCCGCCTGCCAATGCAGGGGACACGGGTTCGAGCCCTGGTCTGGGAAGAGCCCACACGCCGCGGAGCAACTAAGCCCGCGAGCCACAACTACTGAAGCCTGCACGCCTAAAGCCTGTGCTCCGCAATGAGAGAACCCACCACAATGAGAAGCCGCGCACCTCAAAGAAAAGTAGCCCCCACTCGCCGCAACTAGAGAAAGCCCGCGCAGCAGCAAAGACCCAACACAGCCAAAAATAAATAAATTAAAATAAAAATTTAAAAAAAAGAATGTGGGGGCTTCCCTGGTGGCGCAGTGGTTGAGAGTCCGCCTGCCGATGCAGGGGACGCGGGCTTGTGCCCCGGTCCGGGAAGATCCCACATGCCGCGGAGCGGTTGGGCCCGTGAGCCATGGCCGCTGAGCCTGCGCATCCGGAGCCTGTGCTCCGCAACGGGAGAGGCCACAACAGTGAGAGGCCCACGTACCGCAAAAAATAAAATAAAATAAATAAAAAAAAGAATGTGGGCAGGAGTGACGGTGGGTGTTCCCAGCCCAGGTCCATTGAAAACCTTCCATATGAAAGCGTCCATCTTTCTCCCTCCCCTGTCTGCCAGCTGGAAGCGGAGGATCCTACAGAGAAGTCTTAGCAGAGGAAGAAGGAGACACAAAATGAATATCTGGAAGGCTTGAGTACCAGGCACTCACATGGAACTGCCATGTGAGGAAAGAAAATAGGTAATCCTCTGCTGTACGAAACCTGGGCCATTGAAAAGGGAGGCTGAAAGACATGGAAGCAACCTAAATGTCCATTGACAGATGAATGGATAAAGAAGATGTGGTACATATATACAATGGAATATTACCCAGCCATAAATATCAATAAAATGAAATAATGCAATTTACAACAACATGGATGTACATAGAGATTATCTTACTAAGTGAAGTAAGTCAGACAAAGACCAATATCATATGATATCACTTATATGTGGAATCTAAAAAAAAAATGATACAAATGAACTTACTTACAAAACTGAAATAGACTCACAGACATAAAAACAAACTTATGGTTACAAAACAGGAAGCGAGGGAGGAGATAAACAAGGAGCTTGTGATTAACAGATACAAACTACTATATATAAAATAAATAAACAACAAGGACCTACTGTATAGCACAGGGAACTATATTCAACATCTTGTAATAACCTATAATGGAAAAGAATCTGAAAAAGAATAGATATATATGTATATGTATATGTATACATATATATGTAGAACTGAATCACTTTGCTGTATACCTGAAACTAACACAGCATTGTAAATCAACTCTACTTCAATAAAAAATAAAGGGAAAAAAATGAAAGAAAAGGATGGCTGAGCACACAGGGCAATGGAGACAGAGCTAAACAAATCTCAGGGCTCAGACTGACCTGGTCCCACAGCACCCTCAGGTTACGTCAGAGGATGAGGATGATGCAGCTGCATCGCACAGGGAGATCCGCTCAGTGATCTGTGACCCTCCAGAGAGGTGGGACAGGGAGAGTGGGAGGGGGACGCAGGAGGGAGGGGATAATGGGATATGTGTATATGTATAACTGATTCACTTTGTTATAAAGCAGAAACTAACACAACAAAGTAAAGCAATTATACTCCAATCAAGATGTTTAAAAAAAACAAAAGGGTAAGGCAGTGGGACCCCGCAGTGCCTACCCGTGGGACCCACTCAAATGCTGACAGGAGAGTCTTCATGGGTTGGTTCATCAAATACGCAGCTTCCAGTGATCTGGGCAGAACGTTCTGGACTAGGCTGACTCCATCTGTCCTACTCAGGTCCCCCCTGACCCTGGACCACAGACCTCCCTTTCTGCTCCCACCCTCTCCAATCCCCCAGCCTGCACCTCCACAAAGCACTGAGTCTTCATCCAGTAGGGTGACAAGATAGTCTGGCGCTCTCTCCATTTCCCCCAATCCACCTTTTACAGTACAAACATTATAATCTATACACAGTGACTTATTTAGCTTTTGAGAGCCAAAGACAAGGCAATGAATCTCAAACACCTTTTTCTTTTTCAAAAGGCCCAATTCCTACAAATTGTTAGCCTTGAATCTCAAGATCATTGTCTCTTTATAAATTCTAAAAACCAGCGAAGAAACTCCAATAGCAAGACGTGGTTTCTCCATGAGCTGCACGGTTCACACTCGTCATGACCTTTCTGGGAGAAGAACGTGGAAGTCCCAACTCCAGAAGCCTGAGAGCAAGGAAAAGTAGGTGTGAAAAGCACCAAAAATTCTGTGTTTGCAGGTATATTACACTGGTTAATAAATCAAAATGTTTTCCCGTAACAACAGCTGGATAACTGCTGCAAAAAATGTCTTACATGCTTGTAGAAGGGTTGGTCCCAGTTGTGGAGATTTGTATATTTGCCTGGGAAAACAGGGAGCGATACCTTAGAATCGTGGAAGACTAGATTCTGACTAATTAATGGATTTCTGAATTATTCAAGTGCTCTATCCTGAACATGTATCTTGATTATTGTTAGAAATAAATACTTAATAGACTTTTTGAAAGAATGAATAATAAAAGTAAAGTAAAATTGTTATAGCCTTTGCAAGTGCTGGCTGGTTTTGAATGACATGTCTGTAGCAGTCAAGGAAACTGATGCTAAGGAACTTGCCTGCAAGTGTAGAGGGTCAGGGACCAGCCGGGTCTCCACTCCTCCCGTCCTGTTGTCCCCAGGGGTCAGGGCACATGGCAGAGGATGCCTAGCACTTCGAGATCTTTCTGGCTCTTTGCAGACAGAATTGATTCCTGAGGACTTTCACCAGCCCAGGACTTTTCTCTATGCTCCAAGGATGGGAGGTTTCCAGAATCGAGACACTTTGAGAATCCCACTGCATCTTCAGAGACTCAAGAGAGTCATGTACATCCAGCTGCAAACAGAAGATTCGAGAAAACTTGCTCGCCTCATTCACCCTCCAGAGGAGATGGGGCCACTTCCAGCCTTTGTCAAGTCTGGGTGCCAGATTCATTCTGAACCTCAGCCCTGTCTGAGAACTGCCTGGTGTGCTGGCTAAATAGTAGCCCCCCTACAAGATGTCCACATACCCGTCCCCAGAACATGTGAATATGTTACGGTGTATGTCAAAAGAACACCACGGATGTGACTAAGGATCTTGAGATGGGAAGATTATCCTGGACTATCCAGGTGGGCCCACGTTTGTAGGCAGCCCGGAATGATGCAGCCGAGGAATGAGCATCCTTAGAAGCTGGAATACATTCTCCCCCTGGAGCCTTTCTGTCGTCACCTTGATTTTAGTCCACTGAGATACATTACAGATTTCTGTAACCCGTAGAACTGTGACAGAATAAATGTGTGTTGTTTTAACCCACAAAGTTCGTGGTAACTTGTTATAGCAGACACAGAGACAAAATACACCTGGTTTAAAGCCAGAGACAGGCCCCTCTTTTCCATGTCCCCTGTCCTATGGGATAATGGGCATCGCAAGGCTGCAGGGCTCCCCGGGGTTTGTGGGCTTGGTCCTTCAAGCTACACGGCCAGCACGTGTGCCTTCAGGGACAGGATTAACGGAAGGGTCAAGGCAAGAAGCACACACCCTGCTTGCCTTTCATTTCACTTGCTTCTAGGGCAGGAATTTCAATGCTGAAATCCCAGCATCATAAAGTAGTCAAGTGTAAATTGTGTTGGTGACAAGAATTAGCAATTCGTGGCCACCGTATTCTCCATCAGAGGCAGCAGACTGAAATTCAAAAGGCAGCTGTGAAAAAAGTCACCAGGGAAGCCAGGCTTGGATGTCACATGCTTGGGTTCCAGCCCTGGCTGTCTAATGACCCATCCAGTGTCCCGCAGGGTGTCCTTCAGATAGCTTGCATTTCCAGATTTTCATCTGTAAGATCAGGATTAATTATGCCTTCTCTCCAGAGATGCTGTGAAATCCATTGAATTAAATCTGTCCTAATTTTCCCACTGTCTGTAACTAGCCTGTGACTTGAACACAGCCTGATAGATGGAGATTTCAAGCACCTTTGAGTCAGGTGAGAGGGAACATTGTTATACATTTCCTGAAACATGTGCATTTGACACGTGGGGAGAGGGTAGCAAGGGGGATTGGAGAACGGAGCTGAAGACAGGAAAGCAAGACTGTTCTGGAAAAGAGAGAGCCTATAGTCACTGGCTAGGTAACATCTCCCCAGAATACTCAGCTGTAATGTTTTCAAAATGTTCAGCTAAAAGAAAATTTCTTCAAGGGGAAATGTAAGTCGAAGCCCAACATGTAAAACTGACAAATGTGGCATTATTTGGATTGACACGGAGAACAGATCTCAACACCCAGCCAGGTCCCCTGTAGCTGCCCCAGACCCTCCGGAAAACGTCTGTGCGGCTCAAAGAAGCTCAGCTCCAAAACCACTGCTCCAATCTGTCCTCATGGATATTAGAGTCGAGCCGATGCTCCCATCAGCTCTAGGATGTTTTTCATGAAAACGGGGACTTTTCATATGAAAAAACAGAGGCCAGAATTATTGTCTCATCAGGCAAACATCAGGCTAGTAGCAGAGCATGAATTATGGAGCAGCAGGGCACTCTAAGGACCCTATAAATCAGCTCCTTGTTTCCCAATACCCCGGTCACCTGACTTTCAGCCACGAACTATTTATATTAAACCACACGGCCTCTCACATCTTCTCACACTATTTCATGTTCTCCTCTCTTTGCAGCCCTGATTTGCTCCTTTAGAGGTTAACCCCTTCTGGCCTTCTCTCTATTTTTCTTTCATAATGAGCTTCATATAGTCACATATGCCTAAAAAAATCTCTCTTACGCCTAGATGTGTTCCTGTCAGTTTCCATAGGGTGGTAGAAAATAACCATTGGTTTATCCCAAATGCAATGCCACTCAATTAACTAAGGAAAGGCCTAAGAAATCTAACCCAATTTATAAAATGCCTGGGCTGCACACACAAATATCTTTTAATGTGTGCAGATTTTAAGGATGGAGTTTTGAATGGTTTCTGTGGTGCATCCTGACATGTCATCATGGGTCCCATTGTTTCCACCCTCTGGTGGCCCCAGTGCCACTCAGCCCTTTGCTCATTGCATCTCCCAGCCCTGCCCTCCGGTGTCACTCAGTTCCACCAATGTGACATGGCTCCTCCTTAGCAGCAGGGAGACGCGACAGTGTGGAAAGTGATATAAAAGGCAGAGTAGCTCTGAACTGAGAATGTTTGCCTGATGCAGTCAGAAGAATGGCAAAGGCATGTGGAATAAAGGAAGATCAACCAAGTGCGAAAAGCACGGGCTCAGAGTTTGCTCAAGTAAGGGAGTCGGCCACCATCACTTGCACTTGGCAGACACTCGAGTCAGGCACAGGAGTGGGAAAGCTTCCCAGGGGAGAAGGGAAAGTCTCCAGTGCGCCCTGATGGAGGCTGTGGGCTGGGGAATCTGGAGGAAGGCTAAGTAGAAGTGGGACATCCCATACCATTGAGTAGGGCTGCACATGTGGCTTTCCCTGATGGGTCCTAAGTTGGAAGTGGGGACAAAAATTAGAAAAGCTGTCAGTTATTTATCTGGCCCCAATTATTACAGGAGTTATTGCTTAGCTTCCTGGAAGCACTACTGAGTCCAACCTTGTACTGCTTGCCACACGACAGGCCGATAGATTGAGAGACAAGTTGTTGGGACAAACAATAGCAACTTCATTTGGAAAGCCGGCAGACCAAGAAGATGATGGACTGCTGTCCTAAAGAACTATCTTCCCCGAGTTAGAATTCAGGCTTCTTTTATAATAAAAGGGGAAGGAACAAAGTCAAACACATCCTGGTTCCCATCAGTCTCCGGAGGGGATGTGTTAATTACATCCTCCCTGCAGTCATTCACAGGTGGGCCTGGTCAGGGTGTTTCCTGTAAGCTAAACAAAGGTATTTCAGCTTCATGCTCATTACCTGGGAGGCATGGTTCCCAGAGATGGGCCATTATGTATAATTGAAGCTTATAGGCAACATCCCTTTAACGACTGACTTGTAATATATAGAATACAAAGGTTCTTCCCTATTACAGAAGGTCACTAGACTTAGAGGTCTGACTTCCTGCAAGTCTGACTTACAGAGAGTGGACTGGCTTCCTGAGCTCCTTACGCAGCTAAGGGGTTGGCTTCCTGGGCAGGTTGCTGCAGGTTGTAGGTCAGAGTTCTATTATTATGTACATGGCCTGGCAGTCATCTACGTGTATATTCAGTCTCCCAGGCAAGTAAGCCAAGCTGCCACTGTCCACTCTGTCCACATCAGCCTCCAGTGGACAGGGGAGTGTAGTGGGCTGAATGGTGTCCCCCAAACAGGTATATCCATGACCTAATCTCTGTAACACTGAACGTGACTGCATTTGGAAAAAGGATCTTTGCGGATGTGATTAAGTTAAGGGTCTGAAGGTGAGATCATCCTGGATTACTGGGTGGGCCTGTTGTTTAACCACAGTGTCCTTAAAGGAGACAGAAGAGGAGAAGCCACATGAAGGAGGCAAAGATTGGAGGGATGTGGCCACAAGCCAAGGGTACCTGGAGCCTCCAGAAGCTGCAAGAGGGAGGAAGGATGATTTTGTAGAGCCTTCAGAGGGAGCCTGGCCCTGCTGACACCTTGATTCTCGATTTCTGGCCCCCGGAACTGTTAGAGAATAACTTTCTGTTGTTTTAAGCTTCCAAGTTTGTGGTAATTTGTTATGGCAGCCCTGGCACAGGGGTTCCTGTAAGCATGGGCCTTATAACCCTCCCACTCCAGTCCTGATTTTCCTAAGGAGGGAGACATAGGAAAAAGGATGTTTCCTATACTTGGTTCAAACAACCAAAATATTCAGAAGAAAATTGAAAAACTCAAAATTTGGATGTTCCAAAGTACCTTTGTATCTCACAGCATGAAGATAAATATGTGGATGTGTTCTGATGTCCCAGATCTTTGGCCTTTCATAGATACAGACTTTTTTTGGCATGTGGTCACCAGTCTCTGAGGGCATATCTGTGACTGTTGGCTTAAATATGCACAGCAACCAGTGTCATTTATATGTTAGTGATGAATAATAAATATAGTAGAAGAACTTGTTCATAGCACGAGGGTCATAGGCATGACAGGCCATACATAGACCTGTTACCTGAAGCATATTTAGGATTTGACAGTTTACGCCATCTTCACACAATCTCCCGCCCCCTGGAGTTTCTCTTTCCCTTCTTCCTCATTTCTTGTCTTCTTTCACTCATGCGTCTGGTCATTTCTGAGCTAACCTTAGTATTTTAGAAGTAAATGAATGTGTCTATATTGCATTTCTTTCCAAATTAAAACCCCCAGTTGTTCAAATTCTGGATTGATCACCACTTTTTTCAATGCAACACACTTTTCACGTTAACCCTTTGTCCCTAATTAACTCCAGTGGTGCCTTTATTTTCAAATAATAGAGTTTAGAGATGTGTTTAATGTGCACAACAAAAGCTCTTGGGATTTCACAGTGAGGGCATTCTGCTGTCATCACCACATGCCCACAGCATTGCAGGTGGGCAAAGTCACAGCCACACAGAGGCAAATACTTTGGAGAATAAAGTGGTACATGTAAGTGCAGGGGACTCATGGGTTCAACTTCTTTCACCCCAGCTCTGTTGCAAGATGTTGACCTCTGTCACCTAGGAGAACATGCCCACTGACCACTAATTATAAAAATCAGTCTCCTCCATGCACTATTTTAGCATCTCCCTTTTCTTCTCTTTGTAAAGAACAGGGGGAAGAAGAAAGGATGTTCTCTCTGAGCAGATCTGGTTTCATAAATGAAAGTGACAGGCTGATGAAGTCACCCGGTCACCAACAAATTTACGTGGAGCATCTCCATATCTCAAAATCAAATGTCAAATGTGTGTCACAAACTTTTAAACTTCTAGAACTGCACTTCTAGACACTGATCCTAAGGAAATATCAGAAAAGTGCAGAAGGATATATATCAAGGATATTAATTAATGTGGTGTTTACTATAGCAAGAAGAAAAAAAATATCTGAACGCAACTTAAATGTCCAGCCATAGATCAATAAGTAAATTATTCTATATCTTTATTATGGAAAACCACCGGGGTCATTAAAAATGAGGCTAAAGGAATATGTCTACAGTCATGGAAATGTTTATTACATATTTTAAGTGAAAGTTTTAGTTTTCTATTCCTGCTGTAACAATTTACCACAAACTTATTGGTTTAAGACAATACAAATGTTTTATATTGCAGTTCCAGAGGTCAGAAGTGAAACTGGGTCTCACGGGGCTAAAATCAAGATGTCAGTAGGGCCGTGTTCCTTCCAGAGGATGGAGAGGAGAATTTTTTTTTCCTTGTCCAGCTCCTAGAAGCTGCCTGCATTCCTCGGCACGTGGTCCCTTACTCCACCTTCACATCTCTCGCTGAGCCCTGCTTCTGTCATCACATCGCTTCGCTGACTCTGATCCTGCTGCCTCCTTCTTACAAGGATGCTTGTGATTCCACTGGGCTCACGTGGATTATCCAGATGATAACCTGTCTCAAAATCCTTAACCACCTCTGCAAAGTTCCTTTCACCATTTAAGGTAACATATACATTCCAGGGATTAGGACATGGTCAACTTTGGTGGGGGAACGTGGATTATTCTGCCTGCTGCAAAAGTTCCAATTGCAAAATGATAATATACATAAGGTAAGTGTGATTCCATTTGGGGAGGTTTTGATGACAATTATATAAATACTAAGATATTTTAGCAAGAGAACGCTAGGAGATGTAGGGTTTACTTGACATTCGCACTTGAGCACACAGCTCCTGGAACCCACCACCCCTCCCAATTCCTGGAAGCCCCTCCTGACCTGACCAGCCCCCTCGTTGTCATGCTGGTGCTTTTCCTGCTGCTTCTGTGCCCCCTTGCAGGTCAGGTTCAGTCAACTACAGCTGCCTACACTAAAACCCAAGGAATTTCACCAGGATCCCAAGGGACAGTTGATTCCTCTCTGGGGTCTTGCTCTCTGGGGGCACAGGGCCTCTCTGCTCTCACACCACACAAAACCATCTGAGGTTTCTGCCTTTGATGGCACTTGCAGGAAGGCAGGACCCTGGGACTCCCTTTTCAGGGGTCCACCCTCATCTGTGCCCCATTGCTTCCCCAGGGCAGTTGTTCTGGTCTTAAAGGATGGAAACTCTGCTGGCATCGGTGTCCTGAAGCTTCTCCCTCATTGACCTGACACCAATTCTCTGATACCCACTGGTGTCCTGTGACTCCATTCAATTCTGACACTAAGTCCTCAGAGTTGGAGCAGACCCTGCTGGTTAAGGACAAAGTCCTCCACAAGACCACCCCAAGGCCACAAGCCTTGAGGGTCAGCTGCACTTCTGACCAGTGGCTAATAAATTCAGGGGTTCTCCATGACCGCCTCGGTTTTGATAATTCACTAGAACAAGTCATAAACTCTCTGCACTTACTATCACAGTTTTATTATAAAGGACATAACTCAGGAACAGCTGGGTGTAAGAAATGCATAAGGCAAGTTCTGGGAGGGTCCCAGACATAGAGCTCCCGAGCCCTGTCTCCATGGAGTCAGGGCACATCACCCTCTTGGCACATCAATGTGTTCACTAAACAGGAAGATTTTCCAACTTTATTAAGGTCTTATTATGTCATTGGCCACATGACCAGCCCCTCTCTCATACCTAAGGGTCCACCTTGAATCACCTCATTAGCATAGACTCAGGTGTGGTCGAAAGGACTCATTTCAAATAACAAAAGACACTCCTATTACTCAGGGAACCCCAAAGATTTTAAAGTCCTGTGCTAGAAACTGGGAACAAGGACCAGATCTATTCTTTATGATATCACACTCAGTTTTCACAACCCACAAGCCAGAAAAAGACCCACCTGCCTTTCTCTACTCCTTAGGGGATGATTGCAGAATGGCACAGATGTACCAAAAGAGAGGATGTATAATGAAAGAGAAGGAACACATTGGGCTAATATTTACCTCTCTTTATGTTGCCACCCACCATATATATTCTTGGTTCCTGACCTTTCAGGCTCACATGAGATCTCCCCCTGGCACAGTGACCACACATTTCAGATTCTCGTTTATTTTTCTATTCAACAAATATGTAGCAAGTCCCTGGAATATGGTGGGTGCCAAGCGAAGCTTGGAAAAGACACAGTAGACACAGTTCCTGCCCCGGGGAGCTGACAGGTTAGCAGGTGAAAGAAGCTAAACAACGGTTAACTATTTCATGACCATGGTGCAGTGGTGGGGAAAGTACTGGGTGTTGTGTGAGCAGATGGCGGGGACAGCCCACCCAGATGGACACCCTACCCAGACTGGGCACCTACAGTCATTGTGAGAGCTGGAGTGTGAGTAGATGGCAGTGGGGTAGAAGTTGGGGAGGTGGAAGTAAGAGGGGGTGATCCAAGCAGAGGACATGTGCAGGCAAGCTCTGAGTTGAGAAGCTTTGGTCAAAGGAACTGAATGTAGCGTTGCATGGACCACAGAGAATGAGAGAAGAAGGGGACAACATGATCAAGTTTATGTTTTAAAAACATAACTCTGCTGCAGCATACAGAATGAGCTGAAGGGAGCTAAGAGGAATTTGCAGAGGCAAATATTATTTCTTTTTTTTAAATTTTATTCAAGCATATTTGATTTACAATGTTGTGTTAATTTCTGCTGTACAGCAAAGTGATTCAGTTGTACATATAAATAAATACATTCTTTTTCATAGTCTTTTCCATTGTGGTTTATTACAGGATATTGAATATAGTTCCCTGTGCTATATAGTATGACCTTGTTGTTTATCCATTCTATATATAATAGCTTACAAATGCTAACCCCAAGGTCCCAATCCATCCCTCCCCCACCCTCCCTTGGCAACCACAAGTCTGTTCTCTATGTCTGTGTGTCTGTTTCTGTTTCATAGATAATTTCATTTGTGTCATATTTTTGATTCCACATATAAATGATGTCATATGGTATTTATCTTTCTCTTTCTGACTTACTTCTCTTAGTATGACCATCTCTAGGTCCAACCATATTGCTTGCAGATGACATTATTTCATTCTTTTTTTATGGCCGAGTAGTATTCCACTGCATATATGTACCACTTCTTCTTTATCCATTCATCTGTCAATGGATATTTATGTTGTTTCAATGTCTTGGCTATTGTGAATAATGCTACTATGAATATAGGGATGCATGTATCTTTTTGAATTATAGTTTTATCCAGATATATGCCCAGGAGTGGGATTTCTGGATCACATGACAACTCTATTTTGAGTTTTTTGAGCACCCTCCATACTGTTTTCCATAGTGGCTGCACCAACTTATATTCCCACCAATAGTATAGGAGGGCTTGGGGAGGAAAATCTGATTGCTGCATTTATAGTCCACATAGATATGATTGTGGCTTCACCCAAGATGGTAGTGTGGAGGTGGAGAGAAGCAGCTGGCTCTAAGGAAGTACAATCAATAGGACTTAGTAGGTGGTTGGATATAGGAACTCTCCAAGAGACCAATGTCAAGGATGATGCCTGACTTGAGCTACCCAGTGGTGCTTTGAACTAGTAAATAATGGTAAAGAGTCCAGTTAGGGGACAAGGGGGTGTGGGGGAAGAATCAGGGTAGAGCATGAGTTTAGTTTCACTAATATAATCCCAATTTCAAATATTCTCCTCTCTTGTCTTCATAAACTCTCAACGTCTCTCAGAAAATCTGCTATTTTGGTAACTAAGCCACATTTCTAGATTCTTTTTAGTACAAAAGTATCCCCAAGTTTTATCAGACCAAGAGCCTTTGGAACCAAAACTATGGTTACCAAATCTGTAAAATATCCCTTTACACTTACAAAGTTGTTTAATTAACCACCTTCCTAAAGCTTATATCCATTGTAAATTTTAACACAGTGACAGTAACACAAGTAAAGCTATTTTCTTTTAAGCAAAATCCATTTGAAAACCTCAACCTGGAGACATAGTTCTATGCCGGCAAAGAATAGATCCCTCTGAGATGATTATTACCACCACCACTCCACTCCATTTTCTGTATTCAACCTTGATTAAATAATGGGAAACACTTGCACATGAGTCGCCCACAATTGTCAACAGCCAAAGATCTTTACCCCTAGGTCCCTCCTGCAACATGGCAGGTTGCCCTTCTCCACGGTGATTAATTCAGCGATATGAAGCTAATCTATAACCAAGTTCCAACAGAAACATTTTCGTACTGCTTGTCATAAGCAGAAAGGGATGGAGCATACTGAAATGGTTACTAACCAATTTTCATAATCGAAAAGCATTGTACTATATTGGCCAAAACATTAGTCATGGGGTTAGAATCTATCCTCCCCTGAATAGTCTAATCCTCTTAAAATGGCTCAGAGTAATCAGGTTAGCATCACTGTAAATTTTAGTAAACCCATCACTCTTATAAAGGAGTTTCAGCAAAGGAAAGATCAAACAGTTTCTTAAATCCTTGATGCTGATGAAACATTGGGCAAAATAAAGGTCCTACGGAGCACTTATATAATTGATTTAGGCTAAAATATACGAATAAAGATACATTTGTCATCATAAATGGATTTGTACTCTAACGACTTCCACTGTGGAAACAAATTATGAGTGCTGGTTTTCTAAATAATGTGACAGCAACAAGAAAAAGCATGGGGAAATAATCTCACTGATCACCCTACCTTCTGGCCATTATTATGTAGAAGCCCCTTTTAACAAGGCTATTTAAGTATGTGATGACTAAACAGAGTGGCTGATTGTTTTGTGACTTTCTGGTGAGCAGAGTACCCTGTCCCAGTAGGCCATGCTGACTTGACAAGCAACAAACTCAGCTCAAGCTTTTCATCACATCCAGTTGGCCTTGGCAAATTCATCAAATCCACACTCACCTCAACTCTCCTAAGCTTTTTTACTCATACCACATGACTAAGCCACAACTCCATCTTCCTGCAGTTTGCAGAAGTGCTTAAGAAGCCAAGAATAGGATCACAATGTGCTCCTGTAAGTTTCTACTTAGATTCAGTTCTTTATTTGAATCTCTCCACATATCCTGGCTCCTTAGTTAGTTGTCTTACTTATCCACTGCCCAATCAAGATTCATAACATCAAAAAATTGTAATAATCACACCTGCCTGTTTTTATTCAGGCTACATATAAAAATGTTGAAGGTTACAGATTCTAGAACAATGTTCTTTTTCAAGTTCAAATTGACATAAGATGACATCATCACTCAACTGATCATTCTTTCCAGTAAGCATCCTTTCATCCAACCCAAAGTTTTCTACAGGCTTACCTGAAGCTGGACAGACACAAACACAGTGGTGTAGGGCTTATGAACTTACACTGAATGCAGTCCCTCAAACAGGTTCCAAGATTCACACTCCTCCACTGACTAACTTGAAGGGGACAATTCCCCACAATTCCACCCCACCTAAATATGGGTTACTGTGACTGCCCCTTCTTTGCCTTTTATGCAGTCAACCATCCCATCAAAAGTGAAAAAGCTGCTGCCAACATAATTCCAATCAAAATGCTTTCACGCTTTTGGAGAGTATTGGTGTGATGGTTAACTTTTTTCTTCCTCTTTTTTTTTTTTTTTTTTTTTTGTGGTACACGGGCCTCTCACCGTTGTGGCCTCTCCCATTGCAGAGCACGGGCTCCGGACACTCAGGCTCGGCGGCCATGTCTCACGGGCCCAGCCACTCCACGGCATGTGGAATCTTCCCGGACCGGTACATGAACCCGTGTCCCCTGCATCGGCAGGCAGACCCTCAACCACTGTGCCACCAGGAAATCCCTGATGGTTAACTTTATGTATCAATTTGGCTGTGCCACAGTGCCCAGATATGTGATCCAATATTATTCTAAATGTTTCTGTGGAGGTGTTTCTGGGATGAGATTTACATTTAAGTTGGTGGACTATGAATAAAGCAGATTGCTCTCCATAATGTGTTCATCCAATCCATTGAAGGCCTTAACTGAATAAAAGATTGACCTCCTCAGAACTAGAGGGAATTCTCAGCAGACAGCCTTCCGTCTTTTTTTTTTAAAAACATCTTTATTGGAGTATAATTCCTTTACAATGGTATGTCAGTTTCTGCTTTATAACAAAGTGAATCAGTTATACATATACATATGTCCCCGTATCTCTTCCCTCTTGCATCTCCCTCCCTCCCTCCCACCCTCCCTATCCCACCCCTCTAGGTGGTCACAAAGCACCAAGCTGATCTCCCTGTGCTATGCCAGCCTTCGGTCTTGAACTGTAACATCAGCTCTTCTCCAGCAGCAGGACAGCCTTTGGACTTGAACTGCACATAGGATCTTTCCTGGGTCTCTAGCTGCAGATTTTGGCTTTGCCAGTTTATATATATTATTATATATTATATTATTAGTATATTTTATTATGTATTATATATGTTATATATATTATATAACATACATACATACATCCTGGAGAATCCTAACACAATTGAAAAGTATTTTAATACAAAAAATACAAAAATGTATTAATACATTGGACAAAGACAATTTTATACACATAATCCTCCAAATTATTCATTAATGATATCTTAATAACCTCTTTATTCTCTTTAAGTGATTCCTGTCCATTGTTCTTTGGACATATTTCAGGACGTATTCACCTTATTCTTTCTTGAAATCTTGGGTGAAGGAAAGTATACAAATATCGCGTCTCTGTAATTCCCATTTTCCACTCTTGGGCAGAGGTCTATTGAGTCTTAGGTCAAAGATACAGCCACTCTCTGGTGCCAAAGTCATAAGATCATTAATAACTCCAAGTGGATTTATGAGTCAGGCTTATAGAACAAAAAAATTACATTCAGGGCACAAGAGCCCCTCAAGGCAAATGAGAAGGAAGTTTGATGGAGAGTGATAGGAGCTGGGCTTAGTGCAAGTGGACGCTTCTGGGGGAGGAAGAGAAAGGCCACGTGGATGCTGCCAGCAACAGCCACTCTTTACACACACACAAACACACACACGTGCATGGACACACACTGCGGCTAAAACAATGATTTTTTAAATGACAAGTCACTTCTTAGGAGAGGTCTTGATTTAACAAGATGCCACCATAAATTAACAAAACCACAAAAAGACTGTAGAAACACAGCGTTCCTACACTATGGGATGGATTCCATCCTGTTGTGATGGGATTCTAGCACTATTTAACACTGCCAAGTTATCTGCTCATTTCAATTACTTGAAATAGGACACAGATAGAATATAGGTAATAAAGAGCCAACAATAACCCACAAATCTAATTTTAGCAAATGATTCAGTCTTCCTACAAGATCCTTCACAAAAAAGATTGACAAATGTTGCATTTTCAGGGAAGAGAGCCTCAGAAGCTGCCTGAGAAGACCAATTAGAACCCAGTCTCCCAGGACAGCAGCGCTGGGCGAAGTGGCTTGGTCCTCAGCTCTGCCAGCTACCCAGAGGTCTCCCAAGAAGACCAGTTGTCCTTGAGAGGCTGATACATAAATGAGAATGGCGGTTTCTCAATTCACAGCAAGAGAACTCCTTACTCACCATGTTACTTACTTCCTCGGGTCAGCACAGTCTCTCCACTTTGAAAATTCCAACGTGGACAGTCAAATCATAAACAAAATGGTTGTATGATGGGCGTGTAGTGACAACAAGAGAAGATTGTGGAATAATTTGATAGTTTGTGACATGAAGTCGTAGAAATACAGACAAACTTTTCAAAGAGACCAAAACATGTGTCTGCTACACAGGGCATCCTGTCCCACCGATAGTGAAGTTCCTGCCCCAGAAATGTCCCGCTCTCCAGCTCTCATCCTCTGGCCTCATGTTGCTAATCTGCCTTCTGTTAACATAGCCTCTCTTCAGACTAGATGGTTTAGGATTGACTAGGCAACACTTTGGCTGTGCTGATGCAGCCATAGTTTCTCAAGAGTACACACTGACGTCGTGATGGGATTCTAAGTGCTTCTAAAACTCCCCCAAATACTTACAGATGATTGCAGAGAATGGGTGTAATGGGCTGGATTGTGTCCCCTGAGAATTCGTATGTTGAAGTCCTAACCCCCACTACTTCGGAATGTGACTGTATTTAGGGATACGGTCTTTATAGAGGTAATTAATTAAAATGAGGTCACTTTACATGAGACCCTCATCCAATACGGCTAACATTCTTATAGAAAGGGGAATTTGGACATAGAGATAGACATGCATAGAGGGAAGACAGGGAGAGAATAGCCATCTCTAAGCCAAGGAACAGATTCTCCCTCAAGCCCTCAGAAGGAACCAACCTTGCCAACACCTTGGTTTCAGACTTCTGGCCTTCAGAACTGTGAGAAAATGAGTCTCAGTTGTTTAAGCCATTAGTCTGTAGTATTTTGTTATAGGAGAACCAGGCAATTAATACACTGGGTTACTTCAGAGCTTTTGTGTGAATTTTTCACTCTCAAATGATGGGGCTTTTCACAATTTTAAGAGGTTTTTCCCCCTCCACACCACCACTATCAAACCCTAAAAATTACTATCTACACCCTAGCTATTGAGCAGAGATAGGGCTATTGCCAGAGACTAAAACTTTAGTTTAGTAAATGATACTTTAAAAGGGGGACAGGGACATTTGTTTTGCCAAGATCACATAATTAGCTCAAAGTAATTGATGAGTATAGACGTAAGAAGCCTTGCATGCATATTCATTCACACTATTAAATATCCATGACTGATTGTTTCCATTTGGAACCTCAACAATCACCTGCCCCTTTATTCTCAACCTCTGCACTCCTCCCCACCAAAATCATTCCACTTCGAAAGAAATTTCTTATGGCTCTTTATTAACAAATCCATGAATGACTTTCTGCTACTATTTTCTAGACCTCTTGTACATTCGTTCCCTTCCTTCTTGTTGAAACTCTCCACTACCTTCCATTTTATCACATCCCAATGAACCGACTCTTCCTACATCTCCGACTATCTTTTTTGGTTTCTGCCATAGATATCATTCCTCTAGTTGCCTCTTAAATACTCTTATTCCTTGACTTTCTGTCAGCCCACTTCTAACAACACATACATTATCTATCATTTATATGCTGATGACTCCCAAATCTACATCACAAACCAGCCCTCTCCCCAGTGCTTTCAGCCTAGCACAGCACATCCAACGTTTCATAAAGAAACTCAATATTAGTTCCACTTATATTCCATCAGAGAGAACCATTTCTCTGGCCCCTCCTGCAGCCCCTTCTCATCCACACCTCCACATCCTGGAAAAGGAAGCCCCTATTTTGTTGGCCTCCCTCTGCCATACTGGCTTATAAGCACCTGAGAATTTGTACTGCCTATAGAATAAGCCAAAAACACCTTAAGGTGACAGGCAAGACCCTTCATGAAATTGGCCCTAGTTTGTCTTTCCAGACTTAAATTCATTATTATCTCTCTACCTGTCAATCCAGTTGTAGCAGACAATCTGTTCCTTCTCAGATATTTCCAGGCCTTTGCTCATATTCTCCATGTTTAGAAGAGCTTTCTCTACTAATGTGTATTAGGAAGACCTATTCATCTTCCTAATTAAAAAAAAAAATCCACACTTCTTCCCTTTAGCTTTCACTGAACCTTAGCCAAGAAGAATTCCACCATATGCTATGTTCTCGTTGCATTTACAAATTCCACCGTTACAGAGTTTATACTGTGTCATGGTCATTTGCTTGTGAACCTACTTCCCCATCATTTCATGACCCATTGGGGGCACCATGACTCTCTCATCTCTGAAGTCCCTTGATCCCGCTACCATCATGGAGATAGTGGCCCATGAGTGCTCCTAAAAAAAGTTCAACAACTCAGGCTAGGAAGTATGTACAACACATATAAAATTAGGAGAAAGACCAGCTTTGCTAAGAAATACAAAAGAGTATCCACATGTAGAATCAGCATATTACTTACCCTATTCAGGACTTAGGACTTTTGTACAGTAAAATGTCCGGGAGGTATCATGGAGAATAGCATTATGCAAGACTGAAACATGCACTCTGAAATTCCTAACATACAGCCCCGCCGACTACAATTTCAAATGATCTCTTCTTCAATTAGGCTTTGTGAAAGTAAAAGTTAACCCTTCGCCTACCTGACAAGATTTTTGTTAAGATCGACACAGCCTGTGAAACCAAGCTGTTGATATTTGTATAAGAAGATGCCCTATTTGAAACTGGACTCTGAGATCCCTGGAGCTACAGAACTGTCTCAAGAAGTGGAAGCTTGGGGATGGCTCATTTGTTTGGGGAAAGTCTCTTGAATGTACCCTCCCAGTTCCACAGATGTAAAGTGAGTTCCTGCCCATTGTTCTAGGAGAAAATTGTGATGTGACCTGATACAAAACCAGATTACATATGATTGAGTTTGAACTGTGTCTTTGTTGACTTTTTATTGCAGGGTGGGGAGAAGGAGGAGATGAAAGAAGTGGTCCTTGGTTTGGTGGGAATAAGCTAAGGCTTGTTGAAGATAGATGTTCATCCTCCTCAATAACTCACTGAACAAGCAACTTGGGACCTGGAGCTTCAGGAAAGTCAGGAAGATGTGGATCTTCCCCTAATGCTGGAATTTGGGCTATAAAAGGTAATAGACTTGACATGGCAAGACAAAAGCTGCACTGGGCTGTTAACGTGTGTGCTGGTATTATTTACATGTACTCTCCTGGACCCTGGACGGTATCCTGATATTGAACTATTCTCTTCTGACAGGATCATTCTGGGAGCTCCTGGGGTGAGAGATGAGCAGTTACCCCTGGAGTGAGTGTAGATTACCAGAATCCATCCCCCTGGGAAAGGAAGGATATGGGAACACGGAATGCAGACTTAGAATTTGGACCTTAGTCTGGGTGAAGGGGACCACTGTCTTCTCTTTGACCTTGTAGTGATTGAACTCTGAATGTGTGGATATGATGGGTAGGCAGAGTGACTCCCTCTGAAGACCATGCCTCGTAACAGTCGTAAACTATTCTTGGTGTTGTTCCTTCCCTTCTACTACCCGTAGACATGCAGTAGAACCTTACTGGTGCAGCCTGATTTCAACTCTGCAATTGACCTTAAATGGAAGGACTGGATTTATTTTGGAGACATAAAGGCAAAAGGGGGTCAGTAATGCCCCTCCTATGACCAGAATAGTGGTCTTTAGCCTTCACCAAAAGGGGGAGGATATGTCCACCAGAGGAGACTCCCCATGAGGGCTATTGATAGCAGGGGCTGTGGGGTAGTGACAAGAAGAGGAGGCTGGAGATGAAGGTCATGAGAGAGCTGAACACACGAAGCCCAAATACACAGAAATACCCCAAAATACCCAAGGAATCATTGAAAGGGTGAGGCACCTGCAGGGGGAAGTTTAAGGTCATGTCAATTTGAGAATAAAGAAAATGTGATTTCAGCTGACCCCTGCAGGCTGATAAGAGATGGACACCTACTTACCATTTCGAAACAGTTCTTTTTTATATAGGTGCCTCATTTTACTTTTCCACTCGTTAAGTTGAGCTCCAACAATCAGGTTGCAGAAGAGCATAAACATCATTTCTTAGTTCGAAGTTTTCCTGGTCGTGAAATACATTCTCAGTCTCAGGAGGAGACTCTGGGGAGTATGGTCCATACTGAACAAGTGTCAACTGTAGGGTTCATAACTCTTCTGCTGGCTTTTTCCAGTCTTGCCCATTTAAGAATTAAAAGATGTGTGTTTGTGTGTGTGTGTGTGTGTGTGTGTCTGTGTCTGTGTGTCTGTGTGTCTGTGTGTCTGTGTGTGTGTCTGTTTACAGTTTACATTGAAAAATACTGTAGAAAATGTACTATGTAAAAACTTTTTTTGTTAGTTTCATATAACCAATGAAAAGTTATGTCTTTAAAATTTTTTAAGTCTTAAATTTATTTGATAAAAATTAATGAACAAGTGAGAGAAGAACATAAACACTTGGAATTATTACCCAGAACATCTCATACTTATCAATTCGTGCAGGAAGACCAGCTCCCTCATTAAAGCTAAGAACTGGACTTTTGGCCCATAATTATTTCTAGAAGACCAATCCTAGATGTCACTGACTAATTGGGCTAATTGGAAGAGGAAAATTGCACAAAATGTTCCTGCAACATATACAGTAATTTGCTTTTATTTTCAGCTAAGACTTTTGTATCTAATTGTATTGATTTGTAGCTCTGAACAAATGAAAACTCCTAAAGGAAAAACATTTATAAAGGGCAATTCTAAAAGAAAATAAAGATAAAGAAGAAAAGGTCAAAAGTGCTATAAAACCTAAAATATTATTCTTTTGACAACCTGCTTTAAGATACTACAGTCACTTAAAACTCACTAAAAGTATCATCTTTGAACACTCTTAGGAACTGAGAACTGCATGTCCCAAATAATTGTCAACATGACTTAAAGCTTTTGCTCTGCTGTAAGGCAGTTTCCAGCTGACAAATGGGTTGAGCTCAGAAAGTTCTTCTGGTGTTAATTGTTCAGAACTCAGGCCAGCTCACCAAAGAAAATTAACCCTAAATGCTCCTTGTTTTAGTTTCCTTGGGCTCCCATACAAAGTACCACAAACTGGGTAGCTTAAACACAGAAATTTATTGTCTCACAGTTCTGGAGGCTGGAAGTCCAAGATTGAGGTGTTAGCAGGACTTGTTCCTATCCCGGGCTGTGAAGGAGCCTCTCTCCTAGTTTCTGGGAGTTTGCGGGCCATCTTTGGCATACCATCTCTGCTTTCATCTTCACATTGTGTTCTCTCTGGGTGTATGTCTGTGTCCAAATTCCCCTTTTCATAGGACAACAGTCATGCTGAATGGGGGACCCACCCTGTTCCAGTAGGACCTCCTCTTAACCAATTACATCTGCAATGACTTTATCTCCAAATAAGGTCACTTTCTAAGGTGATGGTTCAACATATGTTTGGTGGGGCACAATGCAGCCCACAACCCTCCCAAAGTGTCCTTGAGAAGCTGAGAGCACTGCTTCTCTGGGCTTACAGCTCTTCCACACCTAGAACAGTGGGAGGGAGAGGGCAGGGATGAACCCTTGGCACCAGGAAAGTGTGAGTCTGCACAGGGCACCGGAACACCGTCCTGGAGGAGAGCGTGAGTCCCCTGTGAAGGCACTTAGCTCCACAGCAGAGGTTCTCCAACTTGAGACACCCAAGATGCCCTGTTGGAACACAGGCTGCTGGGACACAGCGCCCCTTCCTAATCCAGCAGGCGTGGGTCCCGGAAACTGCATTTCTAACAAGATCCCAGGGCAAGCCCACGCTGCTAGTCCTGGGCCACAGTTTGAGAACCAGCGTCCTGAAGGATACGTTATTGAAAACATTTGCTTTTCAAGTAAAGGAAAATACTTATAAAGCTGGTAAAATTCACCTCATCAGGAAATACCTCTGCAGGAAGAAGGGCTGCAGTAGGTTGAAGGCTGGTCTCCCCAGAAGTCATCCCCCTGCGTGGTTTTGTGCGTCTCAATAAATAAATACATGTGCAACCACATAGATCATAAATGATATAGTATAGATGATATAGATGTGTTATTAACATTGTATTATGTCTGTATTCATGTAGTATACAACATATTAATATATTACATATATTATATATGTAATATAATAATACACATTACCTCTATATGTATTGCATACCTATTAAGATACTATAGATATTACATATATAATACAATATTATGCTATCTCATAAATTATTTATATATTTATATCTATGCCTACCCATCTATATCTATCTTGCTCCAGAATTCAGACCTAGCTGTTCTCAACATATCCCTTGTCCACCTTCATAAAAGCCTGTGTGGGAGACCCTACCTGACTATTACAAGTAGAGTTTCCGAGCATGCCTGGCAGGCGCCATGTTGTGAGACTTAATTCAGCCTGGGTGCGTGATGTGACTCACAGCTCTGTACCCACAAACAGGAGAGAGACCCTTGTGGCTTCACTGATTGTTTCCGAGTTGGAAGCTCCTCTGTCCCCTTCAGTGAGCGTCCAGGGAAGTCAGCTGGTGGTCAGGAGAGTCCTGTCCACGCTGCCCAATTTCCAAATGGCTTTCTCCAGCCCTTCATCACACCAACCTTTTTCTCTTGCTGCAGTGCAGACAAGCCCTGGGGAGTAAGATGAGCTGGATGCTCCCTCACGGCCTTGATAGGACTTCATCTTCCCGATCCATTCCCTCCAGGTAGTGGGGGGCACACACAGGATAAACAGTGTCATAGGGGAGCTCTTTGGAGCAAATAAACTGCTAACTGCTTTCATCCTGGGAGCATCAGACTTCCTTCTGTTTTCTTCATGGCCCTCCAACCCGCATGGCCACACTTTGTAAGCTCCAGTGCAGCTACTGGGTCTAAACCAATTTCCAATGAAAGGGGGAGAACAAGATCAATGACCACTGTGTCAGTACAAACTACATCATGTCTAGGTCAACACTCTAAGAGTTTATACTGTATGGCACAGGGAACTATATTCAATATCTCCTAATAACCTACAATGGAAGATAATCTGAAATATATATATAACTGAAAATATATATCTAGAAATGTCAAGAGAAAGATTTTTTCCTCTCCATCTCTATGACTAAGTTCTAATAGTGGTTTCTCTTGCACATCTCTTTTCCAAGTAATTAAAATTGATGGCATAGTATGTAAATGGCCTAAAGTTTCAGTGCTAGAGAGGGTGTTTATGTCTCTTGTCTAGTAAATGCTATCAGAGTTTCCTGGCTCTGAAGAAACTCAATTTACTAAAACCAACAGAAAGCCCTTATATGATAAACCGGCAGTACCATTTTCCCTTGGAAACATTTGTAATCTACTGTATCAGGGATGGAGAGTTTCTATTAAAAATATATCAACACCTTCATAAAGACTATTTTTCCCTTACAATTTATTCTGAGTAATAACATCCAAGCCACAGACTTGTTGACAATCAATTTTTGCTTCTCCATGAGATTCAACTGAAGAGTATCTGTTTCTTAATAACAGAAATGGCTCAAACACAAAGTAACATTCAATTACCAGGTGTGATGACATTGCAAACCCCATGATGCTTCTTCTTTTGTGGTGATATATCCACATATCAGCCAACCCCTATGGGCTTGCTGCTGTATTTGCATTTTAGTTCCCAAATGGGTTTAATTGACTCCAAACATGGGTAATATAAATATTGAAGCTCAGCTAAATCATGAAGGATGTCTCCTGAGTATAGATATGTAAAAGTCACTTAGATGCTGATGAGGGGCACCCTCTTGATCCTGTTTCTCATCAGAGAAAATACTGGAAGGCAGGAAACTGTGAGTCTGATGGCTTGAGTAAATAAGGGCAGTGTCTCCTGCTTTTTCTGGAAGCTGGTTGGGGTGGGCTGTTGTAATTAGAATTTTTATCATCCTAATTTCCTTCCCTCCCCTTCTTCTAGTAACAGAACCCCTCATGGGGAACTCCTTCTGATAGATGAATTTGGAGCCGACCTCTTCCCCTGCCCGAGGGGAAGGAACGTGACTCAAGCTTGGTCTCCCAGAGAAACCCGAGCCCCAGGCCAGAGCGATTACTGCAGGGACCAACACCCACTGGAGCCAGGCAGGCAGCCCTTCTCCCCACAGGCACTTTGCTGGAATCATCAGAAAAGAGACACTCTCTGTGGATTGCTAGCTTCATCACTGGGAAGATGTATACCCAGGTGTGTCAGGAGCCACTCTGCCACCACGTGGAGAACCTGATTGAGAATGTAGCAACTCAGGGGGAAGCAGATTCAAAAGGTAGGGAGGCAGCTTCCTGATGTCACTGAGTGTGACCCTCAAGCCTAGGCAGCCCTGATCTTCCCTGATACAGGAAACATATGTTACATTATACTGAGTTTCTGTGCCCTACAGCTAAAAATATCCTAATACAGACACTGAGGGGGGAAAAGCATCACCTACATCTAGGCTAAAAGAAAACACTTGTTTCTTCTACTCACAGTACTTCTGACAACAAATGTTTTCCACATTTGGTTTGCTTGGGTTTTCCACACCAAGCAATTCTGATACTAAGTGTCCGAATCAGCACAGACTCCACAGGTCAAAGGCTCAGGACCACAAGACTGCCACTCACTGCAGACACCAGTCCCAAGTCTGGCCCTCTGGGACTTTTGACCAGCTAACTGCCTATAAATGAAGGCTTCCCAGGACACCCTTCTCGGGTTCCATAATTTGCTAGAACAGCTCACAGAACTCAGGAAAACACTCTACTCACTATTATTGGCTTTATTATAAAGGATACAACTCAGGAAGAGCCAAATGGAAGAGCTGCATAAGGCAGGGTACTGGGGAGAATGGGGAAGAGATTTCCATGCTCTCTCTGGGTACACAGCCCTCCCAGCACCTAGGTGTGTTCACCAACCCAGAGACTTTCTTTATCCTGTTGTTTAGGGGTTTGCAGAGGTTCCATTACCTTGGCATGATTATTTAAATCATTGGCCATTGGTAATTAGCTCAATCTTTAGCCCCTCTCTATTCCCTGGAGGCCAGGGAGTGAGGATGAAAATCCTAACCCTCTAACCATAGGTTGGCTCCCCTGGCAACCAGCCTCCATCTTCCTCCGAGAGTCCCCTTATTAGACAAAGTCAGGTATGGTTGAAAGGCTTTGATGTGAACAACAGAAGATGCCCCTATCAACCATGTTGGGAAATTCCAAGGGTTTTAGCAGGTCTGTGCCAAAGACCAGGGATAAAGACCAAATACATATTTTTTACTATGTCACAATTTCACATAGAAAAATCTTGCTTTATTTTTAAAGATGAAGTCTTTTTGAGCTTAGGTTGTCAGCTAAACTTTAATGTATGTAGTAAGCAAAACAAAGTTTTTTATTCATTTTTTATTTTTGTTTTTATCTTGTTTTATTGGTGTCCTAGGAACGTTAAGATACAATAGGACAAGGGACATAAAGGGACATAAGTTGTCTTAAATGGCATTTCTTTAATCAAGTATTAAGGAGGCAAGGGTTCCCAGGGATAGTGCTGCTTAATAGGACTGTGCCTCCCATGTCTGGACATTTCCGTCCTTGGCCACAAAATAGCCCTCTCTCTGCTGTTATCACCCAAGGGCCTGAAATCCATGGAGAATCAAGATGTTGGCCCATCGTTAGAATCTGACCTGCTCGGATTAGAAAAGTTGGCCACCCCGTGGCAGAATAGCAGTTCCTGATATGTGAACCATGGCTCATGGGTTATCTGGAGGCTGGTTTCTCCAGACACTGCTATTCATAAGATAATTGCTACATTTTCCTCCCTGACTTGAATACATTGTGGCAACCCTCCCTGCAATCCCCTAAGAAAGTATAACAACTCTAGCCCTTTTGTTTTAAGAAAGTTATTTGGGGGGATTCTTTTGGGTTTTGGGGGGAGCAGCAAAAAATAAACTAAGAGGAATCAAGTGTTGTAGGGCATGTCCATTCAACAAATGTGGATTCAGAGTCTCTTTCAAGAAAAAAGTTACTCTAGGGAGGGTGGGAGGGGGAAAGAGACATAGAAAAGTGAGCCATCAGCCTGTCCCCGCTGAGTTTGCAGTCTAGTTGGAGGTGGAGGAGAGACATTAGGCAAGGAAGATAAGACAAACACACACATCTGAAAAAGAGAGCAAAAATATGCCATAAGAAGGCAAAAAGACATCAAAAATATGAAGGTAATATTCAATAGGCAGAAGAGAGAGATTTTTCTTAAAGGCTGTTCTCCATCTCAAAGCAGTAAGGTAGCTGCTTTGAGATGCATTTATTTAAGTGTTTCCCAAAGTTTGTCCTATAAAACACTAGTCCTATGAGATTCACCTTGGGAAAAAAAGGTTCTATGAGAAATACATTTAGGAAATGGTGATTTCCATTTTGCCACTATCATCTCAACTTAGAAATTCATAGCGTACCTTAGCTTACTAAAGCCTCTGAGTAGTCCTGCTATAAAGAAATCTATTTAACTTTAATTAACCCACTATTTCCCAAACTTATCTGACCACAGTCTCAGGGGAATTTTCCGTGGAAAACACTCTGAAATGTGGTAATATATGTCACCTAAGGAAAGAGCCGTACAAACCCAGACATTCTTCAAAATCTCTCAGATTGTTGCCTCAATTGTTGGCTTCAAATTATTTGGTAGAGTAAACTTTGTTTGTTCCGCCAGTAAAAAGAAAGAAAGAAAGAAAGAAGGAAAGAAAGAAAGAAAGAAAGAAAGAAAGAAAGAAAGAAAGAAAGAAAGAAAGAAAGAAAGAAAGAAAGAAAGAAAGACAAAAAATGTCATGAACTTTCTAAAGAGAGAGTCCACATTCTACTAAAATTTCAGAAGTATTTAAAATTTGACATGAGCTGTAAATAGTGGAGAGTGGATATCTTCAAATTTCTGTTTAAAAAAAAAGATTGTGCACATCTGTGTGTATGTATATATACAGAAACACATATATATATACACACACATATGTATGTATATATCTCCTTTATATACTGATCACTAATAAGCACTTTCACATTTATGTAGTTTTAAAATATATTTATATTAAGATACAACTTAACCTGTTGTTCTCACTGTGAATGACTAAGCTCTCATTTAAAAAGACGAGAAAGGTGGATGGAAAGGAAAGAGAAGGGGAAGGCTCAAATGGGAGAGATCAGGATCTCTAAGAACCTGGCCTGGGTTGATTTTGAGAACCAGAGGAAGGTCAAACATTGACATGACACAAAAGAATGTGTTTATCATCACTTGACAATTGCTCTACATCTGTCTGATGATGCCATTCTCACCTCTGAGCTTCTCTGACCCCCTTGGTGTCTGCACTCATTCAAGCTCTTCCTACAGTACCGTCTTCAACAAAGACTCTCTCCCATCGCATTACCTGGAGATGGGCTTACTCAGAATAACCAAGTGCAGATGTTGTTCCCCTTGGGATCGTCAGTCAATAAACTTATAATTTGGAGCCTGGGATGGGTAGGGGGTCCTAAGATTCACTCTTTCTCACCTGTAGGTTATAAGCACAGGTGGAAACTGACACAAGGAGCTGGTGGACAAAAAGAATCAAGGACCATAGGCTCCTCACTTGGGCCAGGGCTTCCCCCTAAAACAGGATGAGACAACACAGCTTGGGCTGAGGCTGCAGTGGAGCTTTTCCTTTTCTGATTCTAGATCTTGAGACTTGTCCAGAGCACTGCAGGACCACAGGCCTAGCCCGGACACCTATTACTGCATGGAGAGAGTGCAAGGGTGGGAGAGAAAGCATCTCCTCCTGGGAAGCCCTGAGCAGTAGTTTTACTGATTGGTAATGACAAGTGGGAGAGCTGGTGCCAGCCACCTCGCCAGGGCCAGAGAACTTTCCAGACTCAAGTAGAGCCCTTGAACCCTGGCCCCACCCAGTGGCACAGGCCTGGACAGTGGCTATTCAGCTCTCATCCTGGGCATACGGCCAGGAGCCCATCAGCAGGGAGAAGGAACTCACACTACTCTCTTGAACATCCACCCCCTATGGGAGGGGAGCAGAGATCTTTCTAGAAACTCACACAAGGAAAAAAGTTCCCTCTTATGTTCCCTCTTATGTACATCAAACACATATAACCTGTACCCTGCAGAATTCTATATTAAAAAGGACCATAATAAGGTCATTGAGGCTTGATCTTAATTTATGGAACCATAGGCGCTGCTCTTTGTGAGGCCTCCAGTGGTGTGACAGGTGGCTTCTCTGCCTATGAATACTCCCAAAACCCTTCCAATCTGCATCGCTGGGCTACCCCCATTCTGAAGGGGGGCCATGAGGTGGCATCATTTGACCTACACAGCTCTACCCTAACTGGCAAGAAAACAATTCTTTTGATATCTTTCATTTGGAGATGACCAGATGGATGGATTGGGGTTATTTCTCAAGAATTGTGTTTCTCTAGGCTTGGCACCTAAGGTAAGTACTAAGAAGATGGGTTTTTACTGTAAGCACCCAGAGGTCAGGGTCTGTACTCAGTTTTGTAGAACACACAATGGTATTTGAATGCTACATTTAATGAAAAGCTATTGTGAGGTCAAGAAATGTTGATAGAGTCTCTGTCGTCAAACAATCTGATGTTTGACTTACCTGATATTCTTTACATTTTATCCCTTTTCAAGTTAGCTGGTGCTCTTTGCCCTACATGCCTCTTTTTTCTACCACCAAATAATTCCTTTTCTTTTTGGGTCGCTTCAGATCCCATATTTGAGACTCATTCAAAATAATTCAACTTCGTTCCTGGGTCTCATGGAATTCATATAGAGTATCTAAAAAACATGACAGGTAGGAGTTGTTAACTTTCTCTGGACAACTTTAAGGGAAGACTTAATGGAGGACAATTAACTAGAGCTAATACTTTATCGATGAATTGGTGTGATAAACAAGAATAAAGCAAGAGCACAGCCCAGAAGTCCATGCCAAGGAAAACCTAAAACTATTGATAAAACAGATAGAAATTGTAAATATTTTTAATCAATACTGACTTTGGCATATGAATAAATGCTTGACTAATGCATCTTACTACTTATAATTCAGTTTTGAACTTCCATAAGATGTCCTAAGACCATCTGAGAGGAAATTGGGGTAAAATGCCTAAATCAAAAAAATCATCATCTTTATGGCATGTGTACTGGAATTATTTCTAGAATAATGCATCTTCACAGCTATAATTCAAATTAAGTTTTAGTCTATTGGTTTAACTGCAGCATATCTGAAATTTAGAAGTTTTTATTGCCCTCAATCCCACATAATGGTGGTTAAAAACCTTAGAGAAAATTCAATTATAGTAGAAGAGAGTTTTGTTCCTTTTTTTCTTCTTAAAAATAGACTTCATTTGGAGACCAGCTAAATATATAGCAGCTTCAAAATTTCCAGCCCAATGTCTATAAAAATGGAGTGGGTTACTAATCCAGAAATGCTATAGAGGGACACCTAGATTGTTAAATATGGCATAAGAACATTAAAAGAGAATTTAATTCTCTAAGAGTAATTCTTGCTCAGGTAAAATACATCTGTCAAAGCTTTAAATATATCACATGACAAAATAATTATACAAATTTCTTTAAGTACATGTGGCATCAGAAAGAATCCAGAAAGGGCCCAGTAATGCTGAGGGCTAGAGGTCTCACCTTTCATCTTAAAGAACCTAGAAAAGGGAAGAAGCACTAAGCCTCCAGGATGCTGGCACATGGTCTACCAAGGACAGCTCCATGCCTGGCAGCTGTTTAAGGGGCTCCTGCTGCCCTAGAGAAGGGCTCTGGCTGCCCGGTGATTTAGCCACCTTTTATCTTCCTCTCCACACCCACCTACCTAACTAGGGCCATTCTTCAAGCTATAAGTTTCTCTTGGAGAGGTGCAGGGTAGGAAATGGGTTAGGAGGTGAGGTAAGGGGTGGGGTTCTGAGGAAGGGATTACAGAATTATTTAGAGTCCAAGATTAGAGATTATTCATCCAAATATCTCAGTTTGGTGTGAAAAAATTAGATCCAAAGAAATTAAATGGCTTGCCCAAGTTCAGAAACCTAAGTCACAGTGGACCCACCTAGAACTCAGCCTACAGATTCTGAGTCTCTGGCAGCTTTTTCTACACAAGAGCCTGCACGCCCTGTTCTCCTGGGATGGGCATCCCTTTATCATGACCTTCTCTCCTCCAGGCAGTAGATGTCTTAGACCGGCTGAACTGACCGGAGTCACAAAAGGACCTGGCCTTGATGTCTGAAGGATGACCATGAGCTTTCGGGCTGGATTTTCACTCAGTTGTAGAATAAATCTTTATTTATAGGATTCCACTGAAAGCAAGTTCAAGTGTGTCAAATTTATTAATGTCAGTCTTAGAGCTTCTGCACACAGTGCTTTATCGATATACGCATTATGCAACACGCCTGGGCTGCGAGCCGGTGTGCAGGGAAAAACCAAGGGCTACAGCAACCCCACAGGTGTCTCAGTCACTGGGAAGCCCCCAGGTAATGACTTGTAGCCTCCAACTACAGTTTTGTTATTCCTCCAGTGAGACAGCTTTAAATGGATCGGAAGATAGCACCACAGCTATCACCCCTCTACAGCCTTGACGAAAACAGTTCTGAGAATTCGTTGACTGGGACAGGCTGGAAGGAAGGAAAGCTTCCTGGAGAAGTCTGGATGTGAGCTGGGCCTCAAAACGTGAAGAAAATGACCTTGCTTAACATAGATCAGTGTTTCTCAACTTTTTTTCATCATCCCTCCCCCACAAAGAGCCTTTTTAGACTTTTCCTAATCACCCCTTTCAAAACCAAATATTTAAGAAAGGATACAGCAAATATGCAATATACAATAGATTTGTTTACCCCAATAACAAAGCCAACTTTCCATTTTGGAGTTACGGTTGTGGGGAAAACTGAACATTTATGCAATTAGCATTGTGCCAAGAGCCTTGATTTATTTCAAAACCATGAAGATTCCATTTCTCTAAGCAAATTTTGGAGATTTTCTTTAAGAGAATCATTTGTTTGCTATTCTATTGAATGATGCTTTATCTCCTTTGTGTGTGTGTGTGTGTGTGTTTCAGTCTTATAGCTTCTCATCCCCTTTATTTATTTTTATTAGTTTCATATGTATTCAAAGAGATTTGCAGAGTAAGTCAAATCCATTTGTATTTTTAAGGATGCTGCATTTTTTCAGAATTAATGTATTTTTTAATGAATTTTTAAAACATACACTAGAAATTGTATTAACATTTTAAAGGGGAGAGTAATAATAACAAATTTGTTTGCATTCCATTTAAATCATATATGTGAAATGAACTGTATCCTACAGCTATCTCTTGCAGAATACTGAAGGATGGAGCAGGAAGAGCTCCCTGTGGTCCTGTGAGATTTCCACTGGCTTTCTCATAATCCCCAAACAGTGCCGATTTCCTTTCAAATTCTGAGGACTGCCTGGTGGATCAGGCATGGTTATGGCTGCCACCAGAAGCAGACCCAGTTTTTATCCCATCTGTGCTCACTCACAACTACAGAATTGGGACCATGCTTTCTTTAATTGCAAACAGCATTCTTTCTCCTTGGTCAGAAAAGTTTGTGCATGACAGGTCAGTATCTCAAGCACTCCCCTTTTTATGTCCTTGGCTATCACTGATTCCCAGTTATTGGGATCAGGGCACTGAGGAGTTAGCTTTGTCAAACTACTGGTTATAAAATATATGGGAATCGGGCAATAGCTGCTAGTCATCCTAGGAGGACAGAATTTCATAAAGATGATATTAGGCATCCGACTTTGCCTTCTGTTTTTGACTCCTAATCAGAGAAGGCTAAAATCTTGCTGCTGGACACAGTGCATGATGAACTGAATTAATGACTCAAGCTACACATTTTTATTAAGCATCTTCTGAGCACTAGCACTTCTCTGAAGACCTGATCTGAAATGATTAGGAATAGTATGTGTCATCATAAAGTAGTATTGATGTCTGCTAAGTATTTGTTGAGAAGATTTCCAAAATATTCTGATTAGAATCTGTACCTTTTATGGTGAAGGCCCTGTGCCTTTAGGAGTTTTTCTAGTAAAAAACACTTTCTTGATCTTAAGTGGCTGCCCTCTCCCTGATTCTTTCTCTCATCTTCCCTGTCAGAGGATTGAGGAGGAGAAGACCACCTCAACATCCTTGAGGAAAACAGTTCTGAGAATGAGTTGACTGGGACAGCTTGTAATTTCCTACCATTGCTAAGGAGTTGCTAAGCAAATATTATAAAACAAACAGAAAGGGGGATACATTCATTTCACTTCCAACAAAGGAAAACAAAAAGTTAGCTCCCTGGATATGAGAAATAAAGGATAGAGCGGGAGTTATCCTCTCCATGTTTGTTTTCTAAATAGGATTTGAGTCTCATTTGCCTTTTTTGGTTTGGTTTGGTTTGTTTTTTGCTTCAGATGAGAAAAAAATGGGAGGTGTGGTCAAGAAGAAAGGCATGGAACACACCAAGTCACTGTCCTCTGTTAACTCTCCAGGGCAGAGGCGGAGGTGGAGGCTTAAGGCAGCCTCTTATAGGTGAGAAGGAAGCCACAGTGGCCTGGGTCTCACACAAAGCCAGAGCGAAGGACCCTCCCTGGTTTCACAGTGAGAAAAAGAAGTCAGGTTTCTCTCTGAATAGTAGTACAAGATGAAAGATCACCCGCATGTCACTGAGATTCCCTCGTATACTGTGAAAGACACAAAGAATAACAGATTTGGCTGCTAACTGGGGGAATCTATCATCTCCCCTGGTACACACATAAGCTATTCCCCACAGGAAAGCAAGGCAAGGACAAAGGTAGAATATTTGCCATGAGTGGTTCTTAACACAGGTCGTGTAGGATGCCTTTCTCTCTCATGGCCTTAGCTATGGCTCGTTTCCTAAATTTTTATCCCCATCCTTGATATCTCCACTGGACTCTTGATTTGTGTATTTAACTACTTCTTTGACATCTCCACTTGTATATAAATAAGAATACCAAACTTTTCTTCCTAGACCTCTTCCTCCCCCTGTCCTCCCCATTTTAGCAGTGATTTTTCCCCCTTACATAGCATCTTGAGTCTAAAGTCTGGGAATCATCTCTGATGTCATTTTTTTTTTTTGCACCCCAGATCCAGTCCATCAGACCCTCCTGGCTCTACCTCCAAAGCTTAACCTGAATCCATCCATCTCTCACCATGGCCACATCATCACTATTTCTGGCTTTTACAACCACAAAGGCCTCCTTCACTCACTCCTGTCCCTCTATGATCTGTTATCCATAATGTAGCCAGAGGTCATTTCCCATCCCCTCTCAGGACATTTGCAGGAATATTTCTTGGTCAAGAATGTACTTCTCTCAGCCCTAACCCTGCTGGCATCATCCTCATCCTTCAGGGGCCCTCGACTCAGAGTGGTCCATCCCGATCTCCTCATCTGAGGAGCACTTGGTCATTCTCTGTCCCTCCACCCAGGTTTATTGAAGAATTTTATTACAAATGGCTATGTTATTTCTTGTTTGTGTTGATTGCCTGGCTTCCCCTCAAGGATTAAGCTCCAGAGAGGAAAGACTGGGTCCTTCTATTCAGTTGTTATGTATGTAGGAACCAGAATAATGCCTGGCACAGAGTAAGTACTTAATAAGTGGTGATTGAGTAAGTAGCCAGATAAATAAATGAATGTCCCAATCCTCTGCATTGAAGCCAACCAACACAGCAACATGAAGGCAATGAAAACCCCCAAAGGTGTCTGTAGGAAGGCCCTCCTTGCCCTCTCACAGTTCATATATGCTCCCTCATCGCAGGCTCTATCTCTCATTTATGAACCTGCTCCTGCCCTTTGGGCTGGTGTTGTCACGAGACCCCACTAACTCCCACCTCTGCTTATTCTAGAATGGGGAGCACACACGTGGGACGGCCCAGGGGGTGTCCTGCAGCAGGCGAGACCCTCTGGAACCCATGGCCCACCCTCCAGTCCCCACGCTTGTACTGGTGCCTCTGCTTTCCCTCAGGGGGCTTCAGAGAAAGTCACAAGATAGCACCACAGCTATCACCACTTCTACAGCCTTGATGAAAACAGTTCTGAGAATTCGTTGACTGGGACAGGCTGGAAGGAAGGAAAGCTTCCTGGAGAAGTCTGGATATGAGCTGGGCCTCAAAACATGGTGAAGAAAATGACCTCGCTTAACATAGATTGGTGTTTCTCAACTTATTTTCATCATCATCCCTCCCCCACAAAGAGCCTTTTTAGACTTTTCCTAATCGCCCCTTCCCATAAAATCTAAATGGCACCAACACACTGTATATCTGTCTATGTCCTATGACATTTTAGAGGTCCACAAATCATCGTAATATCTAAGATTTTTCTCACCCATGCTCCCCACCTCTGAGAACCAATTTTTGACTCCTTGGGGGAAGCATCACTCTGTAGAGAATGCATGCCACACATATGTGTTTCTCTTGTATAAATGATGATGTTCCTCTGATAGCTTATTCTATGTTGGTGGACAAATTTCTTCTTTAAGAAAGATCTTTTCCAGTGTGGGTTACTTAAGGAAATGTTTAGATCCTCTTGGGGGAAAAAAATTGAACCCCTCAAAAAATGAGCCTAGGTTGGCAGAAGAGGAGATGCTTCATCTCTCCTGTGGCTTTGCTCTTGGCTTTAGACTTCAAGGAGTTCAGATGTTAGAAGGGTGAGAGGTGGCTCCTGAGTCATGTCAAGTTGGACACTGGGAAGGCTGCCTTTCTTGGAGCAGATATTACCTAGAAATTAGAAAGAATGTTTGGTGACCTAAATTATTTTTTCATGTTATTCTATGTTTATACACATTCGCTATGTCTGTGACTTAATGTGTCAGCAAGAGTAGGAAAGAAAAATGGGAAGTAAGATGGGAAAATGGACATGCTATGGGTCATTTAGTTGGATCAGTGAGGGCCATGGACCCCTTTTCCTGAAGATGTAAGGACAGCTTCATAAAAGAGGTGAAAACCAATCATTGCCTATGTCTCAGTTTTGCATAGAACTAATAAGTGCTTGTAGCCTTGACCTTAACTGGACGAAACTGGCCTGCCTCCTTCCTTCCTTCACTCATTCTTTCAACAAATATTTGAGTATCAAGCATTTGTGAATAATATAAAAAAGCAAAGGTCAAGATCAATTGACTTTTCCCCCAAAGAGCATACAGCCCATGAGGAAATCACACAAATGATGAGATTCATGGAGTGACTGTGATGTTCCCCAGCTCCAGGCTCCATACTGAGACCCACCGAGGACATTCACTGTTTGCTGTTTTTCAAGGATGAACTCACCCTTTGGGAACTTAATGTTGCTTATACTTCTGAATTCAGTGTTTTTGAAGAGCATAATCAAGTGGTATAATGTCAAGCTTCTACCTAAATTAAGGTCTCTTCTCTCATTTCCCTCTCCCCACAAAATCAGTGATTACAATCAAAGAAACAATTACCTTTGTTTAACAATTAAAACATAGGTTTTAATTAACCTATGTTTGTTCCCCATTGAAAATACCTCTACTAAGGGAACGTCTAATGAGTCCTTCTGCTCTGGTGCCTGGAAGAATAGACAGGCAATAAGCCAATGGCCTGATGCCCCACAGTTGCTTCATTCTTAAGACCTTAAATCTCAAGGAAATCAAGTCTGTACATGGGATCCCAGGAGCTGGGGCTTGCTCCAGACAGCTTTTGAGCACACAAGAGTGTCCAGAGAACAAGACAGAGGAGGCTGGCCCTGAAAGATGGGAGACTGAGACTTTTTTCCTGGCTATTTCTTAAAGGAATTATGTCAGTTTCAGAAGGTGTTGTAATGACATGCTCCACATCTGTTGACTTTTTGCATCCTTAGGACCAACCTGGGTCTGTAGATCTCCTTGACCACCAGCCAGTTCTCACAGCCAACTGCAGCCAGGCAGCTGCTGTGCAGGAGCCTGCTGAATCTTCTGGTTCTGTTCAGAAGTTGCAGAGGCCAATACAGCGGCTAGCCTGCTGAATGAGTCCTCAAGAAACCCAATTCTAAAAGTGCATTTCTTATCCTATGTGAGCTTACCTGCTGAGCCTGCTATGTAGTTAACCCTTCCCTCTAGCAGGAGACCTGTGTCCTAACACACTGTGCTAAAGCTCCCACTTCACAGCCTCCTCTAAGTGGCCATCACCATGTCTCAATCCTCTGTTGTAGAATTCTTACAAAAATCCTTATCTTGCCCATAGAAGAGCAGAAGTGTGTAGGGCAGGGAGACTTTGGGCTGCAAGCGTGTTTCAGTAGTATGGTTCTCAGGTCTGATATGCCTGTGCTTCTACATTGCAGGCAACTATCATGGGGAAATGACCTTGAAGACTCACCGTGAACTGTCCTTTACCCTTAGTTGATCTAACACTGTTTATCAAGCTGACCTTTAGCATTGGAGATCAAATTGTTCTCCAGGCAGGAAGAGAAAATTCCTTTTGAACATTATGAATTCTTACCTTGGGCTTCCCAGGTCAGCTGCTAAGTTTCAGAAGGACTTGAGGACTTTGAGACTGCTACACACCTTCAAAGTCCCCCTGGCCACTGCCTCTCCACCTTCTGGCCACTTGATGCTTTTCTCCACTGCATTCACAAGTAGGCCACTGCCATGGTAGAGAAAATAACCAACTAAAAGTTATCTTCCATTAGTCCCTTTCAGAAAGTTCCAGAAACCCATCAGATTCCCAAATTCCATCAGTTCAAACAAACAAACAAATAAAACATGTATCGACACATAAATGAATCACCTCTCAAAAACACAGTACAGATTGATTGCTTTTCTCTGATAAATTTCCGCATCATCTTCGATTTTCCAAAGATGAGTAAAAAGTCTGCATTACATTTCTCTCTTGCTTCATTTAATTTGAGCTCAAATTTAAATGCAGTGTTTCCTTTAGAAACGATTGCAGCCTGAGTCTTTTATGGCCAGTTTCTAGCTACAAACTCAAGCTTATTTATGAACATAAGTTTTAAAATAATATTGAAATGGAACTTAAAAACTGAGGTTCTAGTGGGTTTTTTTTAAGAAGAACTTAATAAAGAAATGAAAAAGATAAGGAAATAAAGTTTGGTGTATGAAACTGAGTATGCTGTTTCATAAAAGCCATACCTCTGAAATGCATTACATGAATAGCTAAAACTGCTGATGGCTTTTGAAATTTGCTGAGAATAAATTTGAAATCATATTTCCATGGAAGTAATTGCCTATCCTCTAGAACAATGGTTCCTAACTTTTACAAAGATCCTTTTTGAGTACCAAGAAATTTAGTGAGAACTCTCTCATGGTTGGAAAAACGTAGAACACATGCAGAGGCAGACTCACAGGACTTTGTATTAATTCCACAACCCCTCAGGAATCTGGGTCCCACTGGCTGGCTTCCACTGATTCTGTGCTGGGAGAGCCATAAAATTATCCGGAAATGATGACCCCTATGCAGACATCCTAGAACACGTTCACTGTTGGCCTTAAAACTTCAGATTACTGTGTGTCCACCAGATTTGCCTATGTCAGAAAACAAATCTCTTCCATTTTTTTCTTTTAGTCTTAACACATAGGCTACTATGGATGCTTTATACCCTCTCAATTTACCTTTCTAGTACTCTCTAATTAAATCTAACAACTGTTCACCTTCTTCTCAAGCATAAGGTTGTATTGTGAGAACCCAGAGAATTCATGAAAGACCTTTCTATATGCAAATAATAAATGTGATAAATTATCATTCCCACCATTGGGATGATTATCCACATAAATCTTAACTGTGCTATTGAGAGCCACATTAAATCATTCCACTAGTCCATTGCATTATGGGTGATAAGCCAGTATTTTTACATACTTAACATGATGACACTTTCACAGGAAATTCACACCTCAGCCTGTCTGCAAGAATCTCTGAAAGAAATTCAGGCCAAAAATGACCCATGCCAACCCTTGCCTACTTCATGGGCATAAGAACACAATGTCATACTGCTTCTCAATACTTTATGCCTCTACAATGAATAGTTTGCCATTTTGAGAGGGATTTTCTCATTTCCACCCTCTCTAGAAGACCTTCCCATGGACAGATCAGAAATATTGCAGCTCTTGTTTAGACATTCTTCTTTCCCAGCCTCTGGCATGCCTCCCAACCTGTACATCATTATGCATCTGCCTTTGGGTAATAGAATCATAGACATTATTGGGGTTGCATGAATTAGGGAATCTATAAACTTGGATGGGAAAAAGATTACATCTTTATTTTCACTAACCTCTAACTGAAATTGAGCATTTCCTTCAAATGTGAAAGCAGGCAGGAAACCACAGTAGTTTCAGGAACTTTATCACCAAGAGAAATCACAGGTATTTTCACATCACATTAAGGTTGTGCAGATGTCTGAAAATATTTACTCTCATCACTATTTCAAACTTTAGTAGCTGTAGATCTACCATGAGTAGGAGCTTGCTGGAGCTGGAGCTTGCTATTTAATATGGTAATAAAGAAGCCCATATATTACTAAATCACCAAATATATATATATATAGGGGGTATATATATTTGGTAATTATATTTTACCACAATTGGTATTCTTTGTAATCCTATGTAGTTCATGTATTTAAAAACATGATTTGGAAAAAGGGTACATGGGCCTCATCAGATGGCCAAAGGGGTCCAGGGGACAAAGAAAGGTAGGAATTCTTTCCTTGAAGGTGTGTGTCTTTGAATCATCACTGCTTCTCCCACATCCTTGAAGACCTGTGATTGGTTCCATTGCTCTTAATACCCCACTTCAAGGAGCCCTGGTTTACAATCTGTGAGCCCAGGCTTCCTTGGATGGGGCTAGTTCTGCCTCCACAAGCAAGAGACATTCTGAGCAGAAGGCCTGACCAGGTGGGCTGATCTCAGTAGACACCCTTTGTGGCTTTTCACCCTTTGTGGAAATGCCAAGGACCTCAGGCAGCGCAGAAACATGCCCTGGCCCCTCATTCATTCCGACGAATGCTTAAGAGGCCCTTGGAGAACATGTCATCTGCCTCCTAATTTCACAGTCAAATCAATAGAATCAAAGAGCAAAGTGCCCTGCCTCAAAATCCACAGTTAGCTAATAGCCCTGACTCCCAGGAAAGCTCTCTTCTCTATACTACACACGGGCACAGAGCAACAATCATTTATATTGACACTGTACTCATTATATACTATGTACTGTTTCAAGTGCTTTTCATGTGTAATTTCTTTAATTATCACAATGACCTTGTTGGTAAGTTCAGTGATGATCCTCATCTTACAGATGGGGAAACTGAGGCCAAGAGTGGTTAAGGAACTTATGATGTTACACAACCAGTAGATGATGGAGCCAAGATCCCAGTCGGGCAGGCAGACTCCTCTCAGACCTTTGACCATCCTGCCTCTCCAGCCAGGCAGCTGTGGAAGCTGATGACAAAACCCCAAGTCAAACTGAGCAGAAGTAATCTCACAAAGCTCCGGTTTCCTCACCTTGTCAATTAGGGATAGAAAGACCTACCTTGCAGGGCTGCTCTGAAAATTAAGTTAAACATATATAGCAAACGCTAAGTGTGTCTGCTACATAAGCTCCTAAAATGGTAGTTATTATCATTTTTGCTATTACTTTTACCAAGCTGGGCACAAAAGATTGCAGACAAAGATGAAGCAGATGGTGAAAACCAAAACTTTGAGAGTAAGGGCATGAGCAGAAAACCATGGCGCCCAAGTGGAACAGAGGTCAAGCAATCCAGCCCACATCTGCATCAACCTATTGATACTGAGAAGGGCCCTTTGGGGCTCTTGGGCACAAAAGCCTTTCTGTGTCCCCCATTTCTTTGATTACAGGAAATAGGCTTCATTCAGCCTCCATGACCTCCCCTAAGTTCCAGCAGGCAGATTCAAGCTGTTGTTAATTAAGGAAGGGAGGGGATGTGAGACAAGGAAGAAACGGTCAAGAGAAACAATAGTGCAGCCTTGGGGCAAGGTCTTGGCTCCCCATCAAGGGATACACATAATAATATATTTGAGCTGTTCTGCAGATACTGAAATCTGCACCAGGTGGGAGAAGTTAATGCTTGACAAGGGTGTGCTGTCCACAAGCACATAGGCCCCAGACCGGTTAGAACCAAAAGGCTGATGATGCTGATTCCCAATTACCTCACCACCAACCAATCAGAAGAATGCTCACGAGCTGATCACATCCTCTTTGAACCATTACTATAAAACTTCTCACTACCCTTTTCAAGTTGGGACACAGTTTTGAGGGCATTAGCCACCCCTCTGTGGTCCTTTACCTGGCAAAGCAATAAAGCTATTATTTTTTACTTCACCCAAAACTCTGTCTCCAAGATTTAATTTGGTGTCGGGATACAGAGGCCAGTTTCAGCTTCACTACGAGATTCCTCCAAACCCATAAGGTTTAAAACTCTACCCATTGTCTCTCTTTTCACCAGAATTTGTTCATGTATTCCCTTACTTGGAGAATGTTGCTATATTCAATTTCCTTCACCTTCTTTCTTGCCCCTCTCTTCCTATCCCACCCACAAACCCTGCCAACCTGTGCCAGAAATATCTCCTATGGTTCAAAATATGATTCAAGCACTAAATTTAATCCCTTCTCAAAATTAGCATCAGATGACAAGAGAATCTATATCAATGCTGGAAAATTGGTAAGGTTGAAAACGACACTGAAATGATACTCAAGGGTTTTCCACGCAATATAGTGAAGTGAGGCCAGCCAGGGAACAGGCTACTCTGGCCCACAACTGCCAAATGCAAGGGGAAACCCACATGGGAAACAAGAGACAACAAGGGCAGGGAGACCTGGCTAAGCTCCACCAGCAGCTCCTGGCTTGTGGAGCATAAGAAATGAATGTTTGTTTCACCTACCTTAACTTTTCCTTTGGAGGAGCTATCCTACCCTACTGTGTCCCCAACCACAAGACCTGCCACACCCTAACCCGAGGGTTGAGTGTGTGACCATGCTAGGTCAAACAGACTTTTCTTCCTGGGAGTTCGAGGGAGACACACAGGAGAGAAGGCATTTGGAGTTGAATCATTGGGTTGACAGCCACAACCTAGAGACATGATCCAGAAGCCCTTGTTTCTAAGAATCCAGAACTACAGCACGTCCTGTCCTCCCGAGGCCCAGAGGTTCCTTCTTCCTTTGATTCTATAAGGTATTCCAGTATCCTGAGTGTTTACCGTATTACTATGCTTCACAATATACACGTACACTACATAGTTCTTTTACATGGGTCAATATTTAATAATCGAGGTTAAAGAATAAAACAGAAAAATAAAGAGAATTTCTAAAAGAGATTCGCTTCAAGACAGTGGGGTGGGACTCATTGTGGATGTAAATAAGAGGAAAGAATTATGTGCTAATTCTGTGAAGGAAAATGGAAACCATTAAAATTATTTGAGAGAGCTAAAGAAATGTAAAATCTAACCAAGTAAGGGAGGAAGTTAGTGAGACCTCAGTGAGACTGAGGGCTTCATTCAACTCACAGTTAATTTGGTAACTGGTGAGAGTTAACTTGCACCGAGAGGACATGGGCTGCAAGGCCATCTCATTTGAAGGGTGTGGTCTAGGAGTCCCTATAGTCTCCCTACAGATGATTATTAAAAGACCCCACACATCCATCTGAAGCACAAGACCTGGGCATCCAGGGCATGGATCCCAGACAAAATTCTCTTAAAGAGAAGTGACATCCTTCTGCTCAGGATGAGAATCCCAATATTCCTGGAATGGTGTATCAGTCAGTTCAGGCTCTCTTAATAAAACACCACAGACTCAATGGACTAAAAAAACAGAAAATTATTTCTCATAGTTCTGGAGGATAAAAGTCCAAGATGAAGGTGCTCACCTGGTCAGGTACTGGTGACGACCCTCTTCCTGGCTTGCAGGTGATGCCTTTGTCCTCACATGGAGGTGAGAGGGGAAGGGAGGAAGCTCTCTGCTATCTCTCCTTATAAAGACACTAATCCCATCTTGAGGGCCCCACCCTCATGACCTCACCTAAACCTAATTACCTCCCAGAGGCCTCACCCCCTAATACCATTGCATTGGAGATCATAGGGCTTCAGCGTATGAATTTGAGGGGTGGCGGGCTGGGGTGGGAGACTGACAAAATTCAGTCCCTAACAAACTCTAAAACTTCCAAGGGCATCATTTACCCTTGGAAGGTGTTAAGATGTGTATAATCTATCTTAAAATACTTTGCATAGGCAGTGCTATATATCAGTTTAAGTTATACCTTAGGTATAGTCAGTGGCCTTATGAAGAACCCCAGCCTGTGGTTGGCATTCTCACCAACAAGCCTACTGTAACCAAAAAGGCTACACCAAGAGCTTCAGCCACCCAAATCTCCATCAACGCCCAAGGTTTTTCTAATTAATATAGAAAGAGTCTGAAAAGGGTTTTTGTTAGTAAAATTAGTGGCATGCAAGTTATGTGACTAAGTAAAATATGTTAGTTACAATCCCCACACTTCATGAATAGGATAGAAGAACCCAGTAAATGATGTCACCAACATTTGATGTCTTAAAACTCCCATGTCTAGCCATCAAGTTGGGAGGAGTCTGGCCTGTGGATAATGTCGTATCTTCCTCAGATGAACCTTCCTGCATTGCAGTAGACCACCGACAAGACAGAGAAATGGGACTTCACTGAGCTCACACACTTAATAATAAGGGTTTGTTTAATAAATATCCATGTGGAAGGCAGAGTTTGGTTTGAGATCCGCTCCTCTCACCTGGTTGGGCCGTCACCATCTGCCTAAAAGAACCTGAGAGCTTCTGACAATCAGAGAACTAGCCAGCTCCCAAAAGAAGGTTAGAATATAAATGCTTGTATGTTACAATGTGTATGTTTGGTATTTAAAGTGTTTGGGGATAATCTCCTCTATCAGAACCAATGAATTTGCTTGGTGATTCCATTAAAATGTGCATTTTATTTTAGGCTTGAGATTTTAAGCTGAAAGGTTTAAGAGAATTTGGCTAGGTTTGTAAACAGTGCTGGAATGCTTAAGAGAAGTTGAGATTTACTATATCCATAAGTTTAATTTATTATATCAAATACAGAGGAGAAATCAAATACATTATATTTATAAATGCAGTAAAAATGTTTAAAATAATTTAATTAACCAAGTTGTAAAAGGGGCTGATTATTTAAGACAGTTCTGTCTGTTCACTGGAACACTAGTAAAAGCACCCTTGAATAGGATTGTTAAAATCCACTGGATTTATAAAAAGAACAGTAAGACTTACAAGTGGAATTTACAGGCTTAAGGAAAACAAAACTTGGATGTTTTTTAATTTGAATAAATTGAATGTTAATCTAAAACCCCCAATAAATGTAAGTCATCCCTTCTAGGGGGAAAAAGCCACCCTAATGACCAAAAAACTCATATCAACAAATGAGAACTTATGAGTTATTATTAATTGAGGTATTGGCATTTTTTTCCCACAAAAAAATCAGCTTTCAAGGTTGGTGGTTAGCCAACTTTTTGATTATACAACCCTAATAGTAGAACACTCTGGAGAATGCATCTTTACTACATGTATATTTACTGATGCACCATGGTGGGCACTACAAAGCAGTGCCAGGAGCCCCCTTAGATGAAAGATGTGATGCCCAGCTATTCAGAGTGCTGGGGGCAGACAGCCCTCGGTGGCCAGTACTTTCAGGGATACCTCTGCTGCAGAGAGCCACCTGGCTGACCTCATGTGCCCTCTTCACATAGCCCCCATCCAGAGAGTCTGCTGAGCAGGTGCATAAAGGCCTGGCCAGCCAGGTCCAGCTCTGGACAATTCTGTAGACTCATCTAGCATCGAGCTCCACACAGGGTCATTGAGGCCACCATGGCTAGACCTCTCCCTCTGCCCCATCCTGCTTCCTTCTGCTTCTCCCACAGAGGCTGATGCCTGGGACACCCCCAAATAAACATCCTGCAGGCTCTACTCCTTCTGGGACACCAAAACTGTGCCAGAAACTATGTGCACAAACCTCTCAATGGCTTTGTTAAACATTTGCCAAGTTTAATATCCTTCTGCTATTAAATACCTTCAAACTGGCAAACAGAAGTGAGGAGACCAGAATTCTGGTGAGCTTTAAAGTATGGATAATTGAGAGATTACCTGCTATATGGTCTATAACTTACAGGAAAATACTCATCACAGGCTACATAATATACGGTATTGCATTCTAAGAATTTTTCATCTGTTACCGCCTCTGACTTAGCTCCTGGTGAGGCAGCTGTTGTTATGTCATTGTCATTGCCTGCGCAGGAACAAACGTCAAAACTACCAGCATCAAAGCCTGCAGCGTAGACTTCTGCTTCCAAGAAGGGAATAGATGTCCTTTCCCAATTCCTTTCAATATGTACAACTGAAAACCTTGAACATTATATTTAAAACAAATATAAGGAGACTCTGAATTGTGAGAGAAGAAGACAGACAACTTGGATGAATATCCAGAGAATTATGCTGAGTAGAAAAAAAAAATCTTAAAAAAGGTTACATGCTATATGATCCATTTACAGTGGTCCCCCTTATCCGTGAAGGATATGTTTCAAGGCCCCCAGTGGATGCCTAAAGTAGCAGATTTCAAACCAAAACCCATACATACCATGTTTTTTCCTATACTAGCAGGTAGCTAGTATATACAACACGGATACACTGGACGAAGTGATGATTCACATCCTGGGCAGGATAGAGCAGGTCAGCAAGAGATTTCATCATGCTCCTCAAAAGAGCACACAATTTAAGACTTATGAATTGTTTATTTCTGGGATTTTCCATTTAATATTTTCAGACCACAATTAACTGTAGCTGAAACCACAGAGAGCAAAACCACACATAAGGGGGGACTACTGTATACAACATTCTCAAAATGACAAAATTTTAGAAATGGAGAACAGATTAGTGGATGTGAGAGATCAAGGAGAGGATGGAGGTGGGAGGGAAGTGGGTGTGGCTACAGAAGTTCGACAGGAAGGATTCTGATAGTGATGGAAATTTTCTGTGTCTTGACCGTATCTGTGTCCCTATCTGGGTTGTGATGTTGTACCATCGTTTTGCAAGATGCTACCATTAGGGAAAACTGAGTAGAAGGGGCACAGGGTCTTTCTATATTATTGCCCACAACTGCATGTGAATCTACAATGTCTTAAAATAAAAGATCTAATTGGAAAAAAAAAAAAACTTTCAGGTTGGATGTTAGCAATTTAGAAGAAAATCCTGTAGATGAAGTAAAATACTTTTTAATCCCTAGGAGTCAAATAGTTGCAGGGAGGGGTTGGAGAATGGTGAAATCACATGCGTTTGGGGATTTTCCCATAGATGGCATCAAAGTTAAGTTAGTTCTCAGAGATGGATTTACCACAAAACTAATAAAATTTTAAACTTCTGGTGGGGTCACTTGCACAGGACTATACCAAGGCCCTGAGATGCACCCTAATGGTGTAATTGCATGAGTTAAACCTGCAAAGTTAAGATATTCAACCAGTACTGGTGAGGACCATGGTCTCCTTCTACTCTGAACTGTCCCCACCTCCATTCTCCTCAGGTTGGGTAGGGAACTTGTTAAGGGGAAGTTGAACAGGAGAAACAGGTCGTTTGGTTGGTAGTTGAGGTTCGATGAGGTTTACATGGCTCACAGACACTTGGAAGTTTAACTAACTCATCACTAGTCATCTCATTATAAGAATGCTTCTGGCTTTGCCCCACCACCCACCATGTCACCTCACCCAGCTACTTGGCACAAAGGTATAGTCCCAGAAGTGTCCCCCTACCCCCACCCCAAATTCATAGATTGAAGCCCTACCCGCAATGTGACTATACTTGAAGATGGGGCCTTTAAGGAGGTGATTAGGTTAAATGAGGTCATAAGGATGGGGCCCTAATCCAATAGGACTTGTGTCCTTATAAGAAAGGGAAGAGACACCAGGGATACCCGTGCAAAAAGAAAAGGCCCTGTGAGGATGCAGTGAGAAGGCAGTGGTCTACGAGCCAAGGAGAGAGGCTGCAGAAGAAACCAAACCTGCAGACACCTTGACCTTGGACTTCCTGTCTCCAGAACTGTGAGAAAACACATTTCTGTTGTTTCAGCTGCCCTGTCTGTGGTGTTTTGTTATGGCAGCCAAAGCAGACGAATACAGCTCTAACACCTCAAGCAAGGGGGTAGTGAAGGGAAAATAAGGTTCAAAATGTACAGAGCCAAAAGCTAGCCTATGCAAATTTATTCCAGTCATCAAAGGTGTAACACTGCAAGCAGAGGGCTCAGTTATCATCAATCCAAATCCACATGGAAGTGCCCTTCTGTAGAGAAACTCAACAATGCCATGTTTACAACTGGAAACAAACCATACTTTTTTATGAAAATCACACAATTTATTAGAAGTCCTCTGTTTTAAGAGGACAAACATGGAACTGTGCCTCAAACTGCAAGTACTAAAGACATCTCCGTGGGTGAAGTTTCTTACATTCCAATACATGAGATGGCTTTTTTTAGTGTAACTATAGCATCTTGTCCTGATGGAATCTGGCAGTCTCATATGAAATGGCATGAAAAATCAAATCGAAGTGGTGAAATGGTCTGAAGAATTGAGTGTTCCAATGACAAAAACTGCTTCTCATGTTAAAGTCAATTTGGTAACTATTACATAGCTCAATATGACGCAGCAATCACTGAGTTTGCAGCCAAAAAAAATGTAGGAAAAAGAGCATTGTTGAGGCAGGCCAAGTAGTCAGTTAATGAAAGGATTTTTTTTTTTTTTTTTTGCTATTTTGGACTGTTTGTGGTATTTGACAACTCCTGATTGCAAAATTTGACTTCACAAATTTATAGTATTTTGTAATATTTGTTTTTCTCATTCTGAATAAATAATCATGATCATACCTAACTTTGTATCTGTGATTTTGTGTTCTTTTTTTGAAAGCCTCCCTCCCCAAATTTTATAAACTTCAGTCCCCACACCACCTAGCTCCATCCCTACTGCATCTCCATGAGGACAGAGCCACGTAAGAGCCAGCACCAACGGCTTTAGTTATTCTAAGAAAAGCTGCATGCATCATCGCAGTCTTTAATAACACAAAGAAGAGCACTGGGTTTAAAAAAAAAAAAGACTTTCTTAGTCAAGAAAGTGATTGAAAAAAGTCAACCTTGGAATAGAAAGATTTTTTTTAGGAAAACCATAAGCAATTCTTCATATATTTTTTTCTTCTTAATCTGTGAACATGCTCAACCTACGGTAAAAGTTTAAGTCTAATCTAAAAGTTTCTTTCAAAAAATACAAAATAAAAAAATTTAAGAGTTTAAGAAGTATTGTATCAGTTTTATTGGCAGCATTTTTTTTCTTAGTGATATATAAAATAGTGACATGTCTTACAAGTGATGACATCTTAGATTCAGTAACATACACAAGTATGTGTGAAGCAGTTTTCATCTACAACACAGGAGTGGTTCACAAACATTTTAAATACCCCAATCAGGAATCTACACTCCAGGGGCAGTTTCTTCCTATTTGAAAGACCCCTTTCAGAAGCCCACAATGCAGAGTCTTCAACTATATCACCCTGACTAGCAGAGGGTTTGTTAATTAGCACAAAGGGTAGTAGAAAGAATTTTTTTGTTGGTAAAATAAGTGGTGTTCAAGGTCTGTGAATCAGGAGCTAGAAATATTTTCCGGGTACCTCTGCCCAGGTATGAGCAAGGTCCAAGAATCCAGCTAGCAGACTGACACTACACCTACAACCCTAAGACGTCTTGGATTCCAGGAAATTGCTACGGATCCTGCCGCATGGTCCGACCTTCAGAGAGGCTAAGGACACACAGCTGAGCCTCCCCTGAGCTTCCAAGGACAGGTTTCATTCTCTTTGCTCAACAAAGCTTGTTTGGTGGCTGAATGCATTCTGAGACTTGCTTTCATTGTCAACACTTGGTAGTGAGGTTATGGAGAGCAAAAACTAGAACCTTCACCCATCTCTGCTCTTGGGAGGCAACCCGTATCCACAAAAAGCCCCAGATAACGGTGAAGACTCAGCGGACCATCTACAGCTGGGAACCCCCACAGTTCCCCACCTCCCTTCACCATCATCGCCCTCCCAGACCAAAGCCACTTCTCCGAGCCACTGAGTGTGTAACTGATTCAAGAGCCACAACCCAAGTCATGAACCCTCATAATCACGAAAATCTCTCTCCTAGGCACAATTATGTGAAGAAAATGACATTGGCATAGGTTCAGCTTTTGGAAATTCATTTAATTTTGCCTCAGGTAATTAGCTTATTTGTTCTCCCAGCATGACCTAAAACTTATCCATTTGGAGTCTCTGTTACTAACAGACATATAGTGGTTGCTTAGCAACACCATGCATTGTTATTTCTTCATCTAATTTAAAATTCTCAATGCACCATAAAGGTCTTCAGAGAGGAGTTATTGTTCAGGGTGGGCCAGATACCATTTTTCACTGTAGCCCATTCAATTTAGAAAAGAAATTTCAGTGTACTGTTTAATCAACATAAAATGATTTGTACAAAACATTTAACATCTTGAAATGTAGCTGTCTTCTTTCACTAATCAGATCTACTTAATTTATTCTGAACTTTCCCAGGGAGATTTCCTTTCTCCTTCCATCCTTGCTCAGTCTTTTCATCCAACTTCCAAGGTGATTTATGGATACCCGTCAGACGGGAAGTGGCAGATCTGGGAAGGAAGTTTGGAAATATAAGATACACTTTTATTGTCCTGCAATTAGTCATGGAAAGGAGTATCAAGTAGTCATTCCAATGAGTCACTTACCCCAAATTCCAACTTCATTAGAATATACATTTAACATCAAAGTTTTCTGATAAGAATGCTGTAAAATGAATCGTTTGCTCTAATAATAGTCTTCAAGTACTAGGGGAGAGTGTCATTGAGGTGCCCTCCCACAGGACAGCACGTCATATTTTTTTTTTCACCAAACAATATTCCTTGACTTTAAGATGAACTTCTTGCCAGAACTCATTGGAAAGGACTCATTTTCATAAAGCAGGCAAAGGCATTTCTGCAGGGACCCTTTCATTATGTGTTGAGTGTATTGAAACAGCAAGTGAATCAAAATGGATTTTAAAAGACTCGATTATCATGATTGCTTGGAATCTGGAACAATCTGGAATAAAAACTCACAAATTTAGACTAATGGGGGGAAAAGAACCATAAGAGTGAATAAATGGGCAAAAACAAATGGAATGTTTTAAAGGAAGTGCAATTTTGTCCCTATAACAATATGGAGAAAATCTGACGTTCGTAGCAGTAAAATCTCTCCGAGGACAGACAAGATTGACTTTTGTTGGCTTAAAACCTCATTACCCCTCTTGGTTTGTGTGTGTGTGGTGGGACGAGACTCCCCAGAGAGGATGCTTAAGTTACAGTAAAATAGATGGTCGATAAGTCACTGGGGTGGGGGTCAGTTTATTCTTGGCTTTGGGATTTGTTTTCATAATGGAGACTGTGATCTTAGGGGCTAAGAGGAGGGGCAGCTAGCAACACCAGAAAAGAAACTTGGGAAGAAGAGTCCAGCCATCCAACTGAGGGGCTTTACTGAAGGTTTGCTGTAGGTGTGGAGCCAGTACTCTCCTCCCTAGAGAGGCAGCAGAGGGCGCTGCTTAAGGGCTCACGTTGGAACCAACAATACCTATGTTCCAATCTCAGCTGTGCTGTGGTTTAACCCTGTGACATTACACTGATCACACTTACCCATCTGGACCTCAGCATTCCCATCTGTAAAATGGGGGCAGTAATTCCTCAAAATGTTGTTATGAGCATTAAAGAGTGAATACACAACAGAGGAGGCTTCATGGGCTTGTGACATGAGCAGACACACAGGGCCCTCCCCATCACCCTCCCCCATGCATAGAAGGGTCCCTATGCTTGGTTTAGTGATCTGCTGTCACTGTCTTGAAATTCCTAATCATTATTGAAGAAGGGCCCAGTATTTTCATTTTGACCTGGGCCACACAAATTCTGTATCAGTGCCCTATACACATTACATTAAGTATTTAGAACAAGTCCTTGCCCATAGTCATAGTGCTGACTGTTATCACTGTTATCCTTGCCCATAGTCATAGTGCTGACTGTTATCATTATTCCCCTTCTCCCAACACAAAATTTTTAGGAAAATTCCCAAGATAGCAGTGAAGCTAGAAGTTGGGTGGGAAAGAGGGAACTGGGAGTTGACAGAGGAGCCAGCCTTGGTGCCTAACGTACTAATTCCTGCAATACCCCACCAACAGAGCAGGATGAGAACAGAGCTGCACAAGGGCATCCAGTCTGTTTTATTGGGGACTATTTTACTTTCAAGTCTGGATAAAAACTATACAGGCTGATGAAACCTGCATTGACAGAGAGGTCCTCAAGAACCAAATTTAGTGCCTAGCTACGGGCACTTGTGATGAACACACCGATTGTTTACATGCAAACCAGAACTTTAAAGGCACGAAAGATCATCTGAAGATCCTTTATCCTTTTTTTTTTTTGATCCTTTATCCTTTTACAGATATTGAATACCAGCACCCACGCCCTGCCTCTCCCAGCCCCACTCCCACCCCACCCACACCTGCCATCATTCTCAGGGCCCAAGGCAAAAATACAGTGGAGGCCCATGTGCCTTATGTCTAAATATGAACAAGTAATTCATCAAGCCAACAAACTTTTAAATAAGTTATTTTCTATTCTACTACCTTGTCAAATACACCTTTAAGTGACCTGGAAGGCCAAGTTCCAATTTAAAATTCCTTTCATTTCTTAAAGTTGTTTGTGTGTATGTGTGTGGACAACCCTGCTCTCACAACAAGGCTCCACCCCTTATTCCTGAAACCATTCAAGATTCAGCCACTCTTGGGACCTTGGGACAGATGCTCCAGTGGGTGGGCCCCTCCCCATAGGACAAACCTGAGGAGGACACCAGCACAGAATCAGAATCTTGGATCTACTAGCAGCTTTCAAGACCCACAGCCCAATGACCGGGTCTGTGACATCCAGTTACAATTATGAAAAAGAACATCTGATTGGTCACTCCTAAGCCAATGGGGTTACCACTCTTTGGGCCAATCCACAATGTCCACAGGTAGAAAGTCACTGGATGAAAAAAGGCTACCTAGGCACACTTTCTGTGAAGGTGGCATAGACCCATTTGGTAATCTGAACAGGACTGTCAAACATTTACACACATACTCCAAACTAGGTCGTTTCCTGGGCAGGATTCTCTGGCCAACCAGTGATGTGGTGGATAAGCCAGTCAGTATTACAGTACAGAGGGAGGGTTATCTAAACAGTAACTGATGCTGAAGTGTGCAAGTCACTCACTGATGCTCTTTACATCCATCCCTGGTGGACAACACTAGCCATCAACAATATCCCATTCTCTTTCTGTTCTGGTCAATGGAAGATTGCACATCTCAGGCCTGTGCACTGGGGAGCTGATGGACCATAAGACTAGCTTCTGGCCGATGGGTTGACTGAGGTAACAAAGAGTGTCTCTCTTCCCCTGCTGCTGCCATCTAGAAGTCCATGTGTTCCAGATGGCACAGCCAAAAGTGGTGGAGCCTCCATCATCCAGGGCCCCTGATGACTGGGTTGGGCCCAGCCATCTGCCTTCTGTGCTGGATACGAAGTGCAAGTGAGAAGAAACTCTTGTGTTACTCCATTGAGCTGTTGGTGTTCTCTCTTACTGCAGCAAAACCCAGCCTGTTCCAACTAATACACTCAATCCACTCAATTAAGTTCCCGATGAATCAAACTCAGACATAAAGCCAAAAAAGAAAGGCTTACAGATGACCTTTGATATTTAGAGCCACCTTTCATAATTAGCAGGATTTCTGGTTCTTTTATAAGTGGGAAAGAGAAAGTACCATGAACTTTAAAATTATGGAAACCGAATTCAAAGGGAGTTGAATGTACAAAAGCACTTAAGACCCTGACAATTAATTCAGGGCTGGATGAACCAACCATGGCTGATCAGAGTACACCAGACCACTGCTTCGGACCATCATGAGAAACATCGTCACTGTCAGAGCAGTGGTTTGTGCAGTCCAATAACTTGTCTCAATGACACAAAATTGTGCCTCCACCTTTCTGCCTTCAACTGCACATGGTTTTAACCTAATTTCCTATCATCTTGTTTCTCGCCACTTTTTACCCTCAAACAACCTTTAGTTGTGATAATTAGGAGCATTAGAGCAGACAGAAGTTTGTAAGGGGAAGTCAGATCCATTCAGGGTCTTGCCCTACCCAGTTAAGGTAATTATCTTAAAATTCCAATGCCAAGACCAGAATTCAGAGCATCCTACTCCCAGCAGAGTCACACCCAGTCACGTCCATTGTGTTGCCCGTTACTAACAATAGCCATCACAGACTCAAACTCACTGCTTCATCAGACAAGGCAGGAGAAAGTCCAGGGCTCTCTTTAACTCACGTCCACACAGACGTGACGACCAGGCCGCCTTAAAACCCAGCAGTTGTCTTGGTCAATCTCTCTGCTATACTTGACCTTGACGACTCTCCTCGAAACTCTCTATTCCCTTGTCCCAATAACAAGGCTGGCTCATGGCCCTCCTCCTACCCCTGTGACCACTCCTTAGTGGTCCCTGACTCTTCTCCCTCTCCTTAATTGCTGGCATTCCTCAAGGATTCACTCTTAGTCACTGCTTCCCTTGTGGTCCATGCTCTCCTTGAAAGAGCTTAGCTATTCTCATCTACCCAACGTAGACAATGATACCCAAGCCCAACTCCTCAACTCCCAGTTCATATACTTTTTGCACATCTCCACCTGGACGTCCCACAGACACTTCAATGTGCCCCAAACTAAAACTTGCCACTTTCCCCCCAACTCCTTCCTCTTCAGTGTTCTCTATTTTGTTCAGATGATACAGTGGGTTGAATGGTGTGCCCCCACAAAGAGACGTCTATCTTGACATCAGTATGTAACCTTATTTGGAATAAGCATCTTTGAAGATGTAATTAAGTTAGGGACCTCAAGGTGAGATTATCTTGAATTTAGGGTGGGCCCTAAATCCAATGACTGATGTCCTTCTAAGAGAAAGACGGAGGGAGATTTGAGGCAGACACACACAGTGGGAAGGCCGCATGAAAACAGAGGCAGAGAGTGGAGGGATGCCTCTACCAGCCCAGGAACACCAAGGATTGCCCACAACACCAGAAGTGAAGAAAGAAAAAGCCATGGAAGGGATTCTCCATCAGAGCCTCCAGAGGAACCAGTCCTGCTGACACTCTGATTGTGGCCTTCTGGCCTCCAGAATTTTAGCACAATAAGTTTATGTTGCTTTAAGCCACCAAGTCTGTAGTCATTTGTTACCCGGCCCCAGGACACCAATACAGATGGCATAGCTCCCACCTTCTGAAACCTGGCAGTGACCTTGGACTCCTTCCTCCTCTCTCTCTTCCCATTCCCAAACAGTTGCCAAACGCTGTTGACTCTTCCTCCAACATATCTCCCAGATCTGCCTCGACCTTGCCTCTCTCAAATCCAGCCATTGTATGTCTAGACCACATTTTGTTTATCTTTTCATCTGTCAATGGACATTTGGATTGTTCCCACCTTTTGGCTCTTATGAATAATGAACAATGCTGCTGTGAACATTGGTGTACAAACATCTGTTCAAGTTCCTTATTTCAATTCTTTTAGGGGTTTTCTTGGTGAAATTAGTGGCATTTAAGATTACTGGTTGGTGGGACTTTCCTGGCAGTCCAGTGGTTAAGACTCCACTCTTCCAGTGCGGGGGGCAAGGGTTCAATCCCTGGTCAGGGAACTAAGAACTCACATGCTGCACGGTGCAGCTAAAAAAAAAAGATTAGTGGTTGGTGGGACACGTGCAGGAAGGGGGCATAGGGATCAAGCAGGGCCAGCAGCCTGTACCAGAGGAGCAGGCGGTTGGTCCCGAGCCCCGTGGACTCATGGCCATGTGCTGAGCTGCTACAAGAAGGCAAGTCCTGCCCCCCATGGCCCCAGTGAGAGCCTTACCTGCAAGGCAAGGCTTGCAGCCTGAGGAAAGAAAAACGGACAATACCTTCCTCCCTCCCTGGTTACCTGCTGCAAACCTCCAGGGCCTCCCCATATTTACCCAGATTAGCTCAGGCCAGCTCACAACACAGGGAGACCCTGGTATCAGCGCAAGGCAGGTTAAACAAGATGGTGAGTGACTACACACACAGAACCTGGAATGTGCCAGGTTCTCAGCTGAGTGCTCGCCAGTGTGAGCTAGGATGAGCTAGCACCGTGGGGAGTGGCAGGTTTGATCCAGGCAGGTGGTCAGAGTGGGCAGGTACAGAAGATGCTGGGCCAGAGAGCTGGGCAGTGAGAAGAAGTGTATGAGTTTCCTATTGCTACTGTAACAAGTTATCATGAACGGAGTGGCTTAAAACAATACAGATTTACTATTACAATTGTAATTTACAATTAATTTAATATAATTGCAATTTACCATTACCCATTTACTCACAATTCTGAAGGTCATAAGTCTAGAGTGGGTCTCGCTGAGCCAAAAGTGTCAGCAGGGCTGCATTCCTTTCTGGAGGCTCTAAGGAGAAAGCCCATTCCTCACCTTTTCCAGCCTTGAGGCTGCCTGCATTCCTTGACCTGTAGCCCCTTCCTCTGTCCTCAAAGCCAGCAACCAATGGCAGGTCCAGAATCTCACATGGCATCCCTCTGCCCTCCTCTTCCACCTCCTTTCCCACTTTTAAGGACCCTTGTGATAACATTGGGCCCACCCAGTGAATCCCAGATCAGCTCCCCTTCTGCTGATCAGCAACCTTAATTCCATCTGCAACCAGAATTCCCCTTTACCATGTGACCTGACATATTTACAGGTCCCAAGGATTCGGACGTGGACATCTTTTGGGGCTATGGTTATGTTGCTCACCGTACATGATCTGGGGAAGGCAGTATGGGGAGATAGAGGGGAAATCAGAATCAGGGAGGAGGGGTAGTTGGTAGCAGCACCTCAAAGACCAGGGAGAAGTTTAAGAATCTCGAATGGCTTTCCAAGAGCAAAGCAGGGTGTCAGACTCGGGAGACGGGGCTTAACGGGTGTGTTATCATAGCAAAAATGGAGGTCTAACGAACAAAGCCAGGGCTGGTGGGTGAGACTGGGGTACCGGTGGGGACTTGGCCTCAAGAACAAGGTGGAAGTACATTCACAGTCACTGGGGCAGGATCAGAGCAGCCCTGCCAACAAGGCTTATGGAACGTGGAGTCGTCTGAGAATTTAACCAATTCTCAGGGGATCCACAAGTCCCCTGACTTTGTAGCAAGCCAGATCGCATCCTGAAGTTAGAAGGCGAGTGTTGTCAGGAAACATCCAGGGCATCCGGGTTCTAACCCACATTCAGGAATGCTGAATGCTGTTGGAGTGTGAAACACAACCAACAGGACAACGGGAGGAGGAGTTCTTCCACTCGGGACACAGACTCAGCCAAGCAAGGAGATGAATGCAGACACCAGGGGCGAGCCGAGGGGCAGGAACAGATGGCACTGCTCAGGTCCCCTGCGCCAGCTTTGCTGACTGAGCCGGCAGGCTGACAGCCAAAGCCAAAACGGACCCAGAAGATAGAAGGGAACTTTCGAGGGTGCACTGGATTGGAAGGCAAAGAAGAATGTTGACAGGGATCAGAGCTGTCCATCGGGAATTTGATTCCATTTCAGCTGGGCAGTGGTGATGAGTCTTCGCCATTTCTGCAGAAAATAGGAAGCCAAGAATCCCTTTCTCATTCGTGTACAGTCAAATCAGTTGTGTTTGGGGGACACTTAGAAACACCAAGTCCCGCCTCGAGGTGGCTTGGGCATGAATGTAGTTGCCCCACAGGTCCTGTGTCACCAAAGGAAGACAATTATAAGGAATTCAACAGTCTTGCAACAGAATTCTCACTTCAGGTGTCAAATAAGCACAGGGCATAAAAAGGACCTCTCCCCGTGTTGATTTCTCCCTTTGCTCTTAGATTCTATTTGATTTCCTAGGAGACCTTAGGGCATTGCTTTGTCTAAGATGCTGAAAGCCCAGCGATCCCGAGCTGTAATTAGTTTTCTCCATCAGCAGAAAGCACCTTTGTCTTATTTCTCAAAAGTCAAAGCCAATCAATACACACTACATTTTATACCTCCCCTGGCTAATCAGAAGGTCAACTGGCAAGAAACTCTCCACCCTGGGCACGTCAGAAATCCTTAGGACTCCAAAAAGAGCAAAACTCACACTGTCTCCTCCTGCCTTTCTCTGAGAAGTCATCAAAGGTGAATCCAAGCGTGCTGGCCAAGCAGGGCAATAAGGTGCCAGGTTCACCTCAAAATGCAGGCGCTAGGACTCAGACAGAACCCACATGCATTTCTGAGTTAGCGCCTTTTCCTAGCCTGGGGCCCAACTATTAAAAATGTATATATTAATTGGATCACAGCTAACACTTTTAACCGAGACTCCGATTTGCAATTTGATAAACTCCTGCTACAGTGACTAGTTGATGAAAACTAGAACATTAAGACCCCATTCAACCACCTCCTCACCAGCCTTGTCGGGCTGGTTATCGATAGCATCCAGTTTTCAACATCAAGCCTTTCATTTGGAAAGCCTCAAGATCACACACGGTGTGCCACGCAAGAGTTTTTACTACAAAATCATGTTAAGTCTGCTTAAAACATACAGGCCTGGTTAGGTCGAAAATGGAATATGATTTTCATATTACTGCTTCCAGAGGAAAGTCTCAGCACCCAGGCGTTTCCCATCAGATAAAACAATAGCCCAACCCAAGTGATTTAAAAGTAGAGCAGGGCTTCCCTGGTGGTGCAGTGGTTAAGAATCTGCCTGCCAATGCAGAGGACATGAGTTCGAGCCCTGGTCCAGGAAGATCCCACATGCCCATGGAGCAACGGGGCCTGTGCGCCACAACTACTGAGCGTGCACTCTAGAGCCCGCGAGCCACAACTACTGAGCCCACGTGCCACAACTACTGAAGCCCACGCGCCTACAGCCCATGCTCCGCAACAGGGGAAGCCACCGCAATGAGAAGCCCACGCACCGCAACGAAGAGTAGCCCCCACTCACCGCAACTAGGGAAAGCCCGCACACAGCAGTGAAGACACAACACAGCCAAAAATAAATAAATACATTTAAAAAAACAAAAGTAGAGCAGGGTGTTGGGTGGCTGTCAGGGAGCTTTCAAGGAAACTTCTCTTTCTGCCATCTTTGTGCAATCACTAGGAAAGAAGAAGAACAGTAGATAAGGAAGAAGAAGCAGGTCACACCCAGGCATTAATTTCAGGAAATCGAACACAGGCTTTAGTCTCCATTCAGCTGCCACTCATCCCTGGTTAGAGGAGAACAGGTCAAGGTCCAGAATAAATGGGGGCCCATAGCCTTCCCGAGCAAATTCTAAGGGCTTGGAGCTGTTTGGTGGCAAACCCATCCCTGTGGAATCACTCCCCATAGTGCCTGGGTGGTTTCATATTCCTCCCCAACTGTTACCCCAAAACGGGGTAAAGCAAGACTGACCCACCTCCCCACTGCATTGTTTGGAACCCCCGTTAATCAAGGCCAGCAGGTTCGGCAGGCAGGAATTTGTGCTAACACTTCTCAGGTGACTGACCATGGTAAGGCTGATATGACTTAATAGTATGGATGAATGAACACCTTCCATCTTGTCCAGAAGTCCTTCACCTGACTTTCAAGGTTCTGCATGAGCTGGTCCAGGCCTACTTAGCAACCTTTACTTCTAGTAAACATCAATCTTCCAGCTGTCCTCTGCAAATTTCCTCTTTCTTCTCCCCTCTCCTAGACCCCATCTCTCTTGTGTTCGCCATGGTTCTCAGACCCCAGGGCATCCCAGGACTGAGGCCTGGGGAAGCTGCATTTTTACAGACTCTTCGGGAGACATGGCTCAAGGCTCCAAATCCAACCGTCCTCCAAGCCTCCCCCTCGTTATCTACACCAGCATGTCCCAAGCTGCAGGATGTGGCCCCCAGCGCAGGGGTTGAAGTCAGTTTAGGGAGTTCAGAGTGAGACAAGCATTTTTTATGAACCAGAATAGAATCTGTAAAAGAATATACATATATATAAATATATATATGTATACATATCTGAATCACTCTCCTGTACACCTGAAACTAGCACAACATTGTAAATCAACTCTACTCCAATTAAAAAACATTTTTTAAAAAAAAGTCACAACAACATAAGATGAAAAGTGCTGGAACACCAAAGACAGCACAAGGTAGCTGTAGAGGAGAGAGCGCATCAGTGTTCCCTCAAGAGGCAGGGAGGAGTCACCAAGACTGTGGAGGTTGCATGGCGGAGGCTGGGTGTGAAGAGGAGGAATGACTCTCTGGACAAAACGACCCCACACGATTGGCTCTTCCTGCCCTTTGTAATCACCTGGGCACTTGTTTAAAATTCCCCAAACTCCTCCTCCCAGAGTCCAACTCGGTAGCTCTGGGGCAGGGAGGGCCCAGCTTTTGCACAGGGCTTCCATCCCCTCTCTTCTGTGCCTCTGCAACAGGAGGGCAGAGGGCTGTCCAGTGGACCTGCAGCATTAACTACACATGGATTAAAAACTCCAAGATTCTCAGTGTATGAGAATAGTGTACGTACATACAGGAGCCAGCAAGGCACTCATGCAAACTTCTTTTTTACATTGATATAGTTCAGCCTTGTACCACTTACACTCAATGAGAAAAGGCTTCATACCCCCAAACGCTGTTCAGCCGGATATCCTTTGTAGAAATTGCTTGCTAACTGTTTCTCCATCTACCAGCCATGATGCCTCCTCTCTCCTCCTTTTAGGAAACCACGTCTCACACATTCTGGGGTTCTCACTCTGGCTCCAGGATGGAGGATATGACCAAGCCTAAGGGAATCATCAGCAACCCTCAATTGATTTGGGGGGTAGAAATCCACACAGAAAATTAGAACTAAGGGGATATAAGGAAACCCTGGCTGGGATTGTTCTTGGAGAGACACATACTCTTTCCCTCTTCATCCCCACCTGAACCTAGGATGAAGTGATGCTCAGGCTGCAGCAGCCAGCTAACCACCATGGGATGGGCGAGGGGCCATTCTGAGAAAGAACTCACTCAGAGAAAGTAGAGCTCATACCTAGAGAGAGAAGCCAGGTTCTGGTAACAATGTGGGAGCCCTGGAGCCTGGTCCACCTTTTCCATTATATGAACAAAAACTTTCCCATTTTTGTTTAGGCCAGTTAGAGTAGCATTTTTTATTACTTGCAACTGCAAGGGTCCAACTGATACATCTTCCACCTCCTAGACACACTGTAAGGTGGTTAGAGGCTCCCAACTCCTTGAGCTTCTACACACCTTCTACACAAAAGGTGGGCACTTGGTAAATTTTTATTAACTATATGAACAGACAGTTCTTTTCCAAAGACAAGCTACAACAGAAAACTTCATTTTTCCAAAGAGCAATTTTGGACATGACTATTGTACATCCTCCATGATCATATATCAAAATAAAGCCACTTTCTTAAACATCTAAAAGAGAAACTATAAAACATATATGCCCAAAATTCATTTGACCTGTGTTATGCAATATGCATGATACACTGTGGCTATAAGATGTTCCCCTGATCCTTAATAATCTGATTCTATAATTTCCTAAGATTCTCTTCCAAAACCCAAATGTAAAATTAAGATTAAAGGATCATTACAACTGAGTTAAGTTCAATTAAACATGCATCCATTCAACAGTAAATCAGTTAACAGGGGCAGCATGCCTTTATGTACCACCAGATGTGAGATGCCTTATAAGCTATGATGAAACTGGGCTTGATAACTAGAGGGAAAGAGTGAAATATACCAAGTGGTTTTCAGGCATTTTGTAGAAAGGAATTCTGTCCTATCTGCAAGATTAGCTTTTGGATCCTCTAAGAAACTCTAATTACTATTAAAAATGTTTCTACTCTTTATTTTGTAAGTTTTGTAAGACTGGAGAAAATTATAACTAAAAGGATTAAAAGTTAGAAACCCCTGACTTGTCTAGGAGCAAACATATTGTATTAGGATTCTTTGCTTGGTAATTGTCAGAAACCCAATTAGAAAAGTGTGGGCAAAAGCTGGAGATCCACTGGATCACATTAAACATGTTGTCCTTGCCAAAGGTGGGGAGAGATGGAACCAAAAACTCAAGTGGTTTCGGGACTTTGTTTCTATCTCATTCTCCAAAAAGAGACTTTATTATCTCAGACAAGTTTAGTCCTGGGATTGAAAGCAGAACTTGCCAGCTACTCTTCACTTACATCTTCACAGTTTTGTGGCCAGAAAGAGAAAGACTTCATTTCTAGTCCAAATCTCCCAGGTCCAAATCTCCCAGGGAAGAATGCTGATTGGCCAATTTCGGTTAAATGTTGGATGACCATCTGTCCCAGTTTGCCTGAGACTGAAGAGGTTCCCCGGACATGGGACTTTCAATTTTGAAATTGGGGAAGTCTGAGCAAGTATAACCCTAGTAATGGTACCCCCAGACCAATTATTGTAGCTATCGAGGTGAGTTACCAATGCTCGAATTTAGGTCAAATGTCTGCCCTTTAATGGATCACAGTTGGGACCCATACAGGACCCATGCAGACCTCAAAGTGGGACAAGGGGAAAGAGCCAAGAAGGGTGGCTTAGAAATGACCACCAAAAATGACTGTAGGGGGGCACCTGCCCCAATCTGTTTCTATCATACATACCTAATAATCTGGTTAACTGATTCCTGGAATCATTCCAATAAAAGAAACTTACCTGGGAATTTTAATTCTCTAAACTCCCTCGAATGAGTCTTAGTCCATTATTGCTTCAATTTGACAAATGCTACCCCAGTGAACCAAAATAGTCAATACATGCCTTCAACCACTTCCATATCCAAGAAAACTAATTCATTTCTTAGAAACTATCCCACTAAGTACTACATTAATCACTTGTCTTCAAAATTACTGTGCTCTGTCAAAACACATCTACAGTTTGATGTTAAACAATCTGAAGCATTTATAACAATATAATGTATGCACACTGTCAAATTGCATACTTCACCTTCTAGCAATTTTCTCTTCTTGAGAGCTTAGTTTCTCCTTCATGTGCTTTAGGATTGCTTGAATTCTTCAGCTCATTGTTTCAGGAAACGGAATTAATATTTAAAAACAGTAACAGTGTTATTTCAAGAATGTCTCAGTAATAACCAGAGTTATTTATAACATAAATTACCTTCTCCTTTTAGTAGTCTTATTTCCTTTACCAAGTCACACAATCAAGACAAGCCAAGGGAGAAAACATGTTTGAATTATATTACATCTCCCAGGAAGACTTAAGTTTGCTCTACCAAGATGCACAGTCGACAAAGACGCACAGACATTCTGGGCGACCTTCAGTTGCTTATGCTTTTAAGAAAATAGATTAAGTACCATGTGTGCAAACTAGCAGCGTGTAAGGAATCATCCTGGGTTATAAAAGCACAAAAAGTCACAACTGTCCCACTCTCAGAATTGCTTCTCCCTACCTGTGACCCCGTTGCCAACAGACTATTTGAGTTTTCCAGGTAGACGGTGGTCCCTCTGGGACCACGTATGGTCTCTAGGAACATCCTGACCACTACAGCATGAAGGATCTCTTTTGCCTTGATTCAGCTGGCTCAAGTTGGATCTTTCCCCAAAGGATATTTAAAAGAAAAATAAGGACAAATAAAGCAGTAGAAAATACCAAAGGACAGGCGTGCATATGTTTGCAGAGTGAAGGTGCTTTGTTCTGAGGTTCCTGAAATAAGATAGGTCTTGTTCCCTCCTTCACTAAAGCAGGGCCTCCTGGTGCTCTGCTCTAGATGACCCGGAAAGTGAGCAAAGCACTCGCATCCTAGTAGGAGACCCAAGTTCCAAGTGTTCCCTAATCCCACTTCATCTCACTCTCAGCACCTTTGCAAAAATTGCACAATGTTAGGTATAGAGGAAGCCGGAAGAAAGATTGGGGGGAAAGTACATCCTGGAGACTGGACAGGAAAGTTCAGAAAGAAGGGGAAAGTGCTGGAAAGGAAGGAAAGGGGAGGTATCTGTATAAAAGAGAGTAGAACAAAAATGTCTTGGTGAGCACATTGATGGGACCAAAGGAGCCCCACAGCCTTGCGGAGGTGGACACCCACTGAGTCCAGGACGGAGAGGTTCTGTCTCATGTCCCAGGCCCAGCTGCCCTCAACAAGACTTTGCTGAGGTCAGTTCCCAATTTAGGAACTGGTGAAAGACGCCTTGAATCATGAACTATATCCCCTAAATTTAAAATGGCTACTTTTGTTGGAATCCTTGAAATTGAAGGCAAACTGAGACAAACGCACTTAAACACGGAGAAAGGATTTTTCTCAAGTAAGTTTGCAACACAGCACTTTGAATTCACCTTAGAATTAAACCTTAGAATTAAAGGTTTAATTCTACAGACCAAAAAAATTGACATATTAAAGTTAAACTTCACGTAGTACTTTTATTTTTAGTAATAATATGTGCACAGATATCTTACAGCTGCTCACTTTGCATTGTATGATCAATTTATAAGTAACTATACATGCACGATTTTTGTAGGTTGAATAATGACAATCCAAGAGAGAACTGCAACTTAATCCCTGGAACCTGTGAATATCACCTTAAAAGGGAAAAAATTACTTTGCAGAGGTGATAGAGTTAAGGATCTTGAGAAGGGGAGACTAGCCTGTGTTAGGCAGGTGGCCCCTAAATGCAATCACATGTGTCCTTATAAGAGCGAGGCAGAGGGAGATTTGACACAGACACACAGAGGAGAGGGTGATGCAATCACAGAAGCAGAGACTGGAGTGAAGCAGCCCTGAGCCAGGAAGGCTGAAGCCACCCAAGGCTGTAGAGCAGGGACAGACGCTCCCCTAGAACCCCCTGTGGAGGTGCAGCTCTGCTGACACCTGGATTTCAATCCAACAATAACGACTTTGGACCTCTGGCTTCCAGAACTGCGAGAGAATGAGTTTCTATTGTTTTATGTTACCAAGTTGTGGTAAGTTGTTATCGCAGCCACAGGAAACTCATACAAGGAGGTTAGGAATCCATATTTCTAGGGTAAGAGGAAAGATGTACCATTATGAAAATCACAGAAACTAAGTCTACATACTATTATTAACATAAGTTGAAACCATCAGTATGAACTCATGGGTTTTTTTCATTGACACACAACATTATATCAGTTCCAGGTATATAACATAACGATTTGTTATTTGCATACATTGAAAAATGATCACCACAATAGATCTAGTTAACATCCATCGTCATACATAGATACAGAATTTTTTTCTTGTGATGAAAACTTATAAGATCTGCTTTCTTAGCAACTTTCAAATACTGTATTTATTTCAGTATTATCAACTATAGTCACCATGCTGTATGTTTTAAAATAGAATATCGCATTGAATCTAAGATACCTTTTTTTTTTTTTTTTTTTTTTTTGCGGTACGCATGTCTCTCACTGTTGTGGCCTCTCCCGTTGCGGAGCACAGGCTCCGGACGCGCAGGCTCAGCGGCCATGGCTCACGGGCCCAGCCGCTCCACAGCATGTGGGATCTTCCCAGACCGGGACACGAACTCGTGTCCCCTGCATCGGCAGGTGGACTCTCAACCACTGCGCCACCAGGGAAGCCCTAAGATTCACCTTTTCTGTTACATTTTAACGTCTCTGAAATCAGGAGTTATCTTACAATTAACGACAACTTATACGAAAATTGGTTGTGAACTAATTTTTCAATGTTACCTAAAATAATGTTGCAACATACAATGAATGAAGCCTTGGTTTTGATGAAATGTAGAATATACTTCCTAGTTTTAAGCATTGACATGGCCTAGAAGCTTCCACATCCAAATCTGTGACAATTTGAGCAACAAAAAGAATCTCAGTTATAGTGGATTGAAACACAATGAATCAGTGAAAATAGGTGAGTCCACAATGATACTAAAAAAGAGAAAGATTAGGAAAAATTTCTTATGTCACAATATGCTGTAAATTACTATGAAAGTTGGTAATTAAAATGAAATAATTAAGCATTTTTCAAGCGTTCCCAGTAAAAATAGCATTTCAGAGAAATCAATTATCTAGTTGATGAAGGAAAGCTCTGCTTTACAGAAGAATGCCAGATAATAGTGAGAAGAAATAATGGAATTCAAAAATCATCATTCTGCAAATTTTATGAAGCCATTGACCCAGGCAAATATATTCAGATGACGTTAAAACTATTGGGTATGAGTGGATGTATGTATATGTATAAGTGATACACTTTGCTGTACAGCAGAAGCTAACACAACATTGTAAATCAACTATATTCCAATAAAAATTAATTTAAAAATAAAAAATGGGTAAAAAATTTTAATAAAAAATTTTTTAAAACTATTGGGTATGACTGATGGAAATTGGATATTCATATTGCACCCAAGTAGCAACACACAGATTATTTCCTTATGTCAAGGAGAAAAATCAATAATTTTACCATGGAGGAATCAAGCCACTATCATCGTAATCTAGTGGCAAACTCACTAATGGTGTCCTAAGATATGACATGTCCCAGTGCAAAATGAGGTTGCAACATCACCTACGATGGTTTCTAATCAAAAATGTGTGAATTGAATCCATTAATCCTATAACACTAACTCCTAGTTTATAGGAAATAGAGGGGAGAAAGCTCAAGTCCAATGGCACCATGAGAGACAAAACTGACAAATGCAGAAAGTGGACAGCTTGCAGGAAAGATGCCTGGCCAGCTCAACAAGTCGAGGTCATGGAAACAAAGAGGGAAGTTGTGTCTGAGTAGAGAAGACGTGGGGATTCAACAACCAGATTCGCTGAGGGCTCCTGGGTTGGGGTTGAGGGTGAAGAAATCAACCGAACTGGACATTTGGGCACAGTTGGAAAAACCGGAATAGGGACAGTGTATAGGACAAAATAAAAATGTATGGACTTGCAAAGGTGGACGTTACTAACTGGAAAAGCACCTTACTACTTAGCATGAGTAGTATGATATTATGTTGGCTTTTAAAAGCATACAAAGATATATATCATGTCACACACACACACACACACGTGGAACAATATACCCTAAGGTATTAAAAGTGATCATCTGTGAGTGACAGGAATAAGGTGTTTTTATTTGGTTATTCCTATTCCCCTGTATTTTCTAACTTCCTAGAATATTCATTTATTGCATTTTAAATAATGAAAATTATAGTTTAAATAGAAAATAAAATCCATTCAGGACTTCCATTTCGGTCAGTGTAAAAGACTAGATACCCTGGTTGACTGTCTCACTGACACAACTAAAAATCCTGAATAAATAGAAAAACATCATTTAAATCTATTAATGAAATAGAAAACAAGTAAAGACTTCTCCAAAGCCAAAAAAAGGAAAAGAAGGAGCCAGAAAATTAACTTCAATGTGCAAATTAAAATTTCAAAGATAGACACTAAAAGAATTGAGGAAGGGTATAGAGCTTCTAAATTATTAGTGAGAATATGGGGAAAGAAGACAGAAAAAAGGAGAAACAAATAACAAGAATAAAAGCTTATGGTAAATATTAACCCAAATATATGTTATGACAATAATGTAAATGGACTAAATGTTTCAGTTTAAAGACAAAGGTGTTCAGATTGGACTAAAACACCCAACTGCATATAGTTTGCAAAAGGCAAATATATAATGAAAGGACACATGAAGGTTAAAAGAAAAAGGTTATGAGAAGATATGCCAGGAAAATAGTAACAAAAGAGAGTTGGTGTCACTCTGCTAGGTATTCTATAGATAGATATGTAGATAGATAGATACAGTAGATATAAAGAAATAGGTAAATGATCGATAGATGGATGGATAGATAAATAGATGGAGAGATAGGTAGATAAATGATAGATAAGTTATAAAGAAATAGGTGGATGATGGATAGATAGATAGATAGATAGGTAGAGTGACACATATATAGATACATACATATAGATACACACACACATGAATTTATATTATTAGATATATAAACCTTAAGGCAAAAAGCATTTCTTAACATGAAGTTAAAATAAAAATTTTAATTTACTAGGAAGATATAATAATTTGTAACTTGTACACAACTCATAAAATAGACTCGAAAGAGAAAAAGCCAAACTGACAGAATTATGGAAGAAAATTCAAATCAATAATCATATGGGAAATTTTCACATACCCTTTTTAGCAATTGATAGGTCAAATTAATTTGCTTAATTAGACAAATGATTAGCCTAATTAAGGCTATAATATAATTAAGGCCATAACAGACTTGACTATAATCACTAAGATTTATTTAAGGCACTATAAAGTTAAGACTGCATCCAAAAAATAGAAAATACAAATTCTTCTCAAGCACATACAAAACATTTACAAAAATCGACCATATATTGGGCTACAAAGCAAGTTTGAACACATTTTAAAGGATTTGAGTTGTACAGACCACTATGCAATTATTAGAAATCAGTAACAGAGATAAGAAAAATATTTTATTTGTATAACCATCGAGTTACAATAAATTTGGTTACGGCAGATTTACAAAACAATACAATACAATAATTTTGGTTATAGCAAAATAATGTGCCTGACAGGGTAAGCTGGCTTTACCGATTCTCTTTAGGATTCTAACAGAAGAATATGTTCATTCATAAGAATGAATAACCACCATTCATCCAGGGATGAAATTAATATTTGCATCTGTACGTAAGGGGTTAATTTGGACTTAATGGCAACTTTTCTTTTTGGAAGGTGGGAAATCACTCGCATCTAAGCAATACACCGTGTTTTCTGTTTCAGCCCTTGTGCTTTTCCAAGCCAAAAATCTTCCTTCCCACTGTCCAGCAAGATAAAGGATTTAGGACAGTTGGATTTTACAAACACCCTTGTGAGTTGGGTCTCTATTAGGATAAGCGCCCCCAAAATCACTAAATTTAGTTCTTCTTTCATATTTTATATACTTGGGATCGAGTTCTAAGTACTAGCACCAGAAAACACAAACTGGGCACATGGACATTGCACATTTAATTCATGCTAAAAAGAGGAAAGTTGTGAGACAAACTGCAATCGAACTTCTCGATAAAGGCCAAAGAAGCGCTGTGTGGTCATTTTATGTTTGAGGTGATCTGTGGTTCTCTCTGCTTTTATTTGGAAGATATTCTGGAGCTTAGAAAAGATGAGTGTGAATTTAGTTAACAGTAATGGGAAAATTCCAGAATGCCATTAGAATGCTCGGCAGACCCTTCCAATTGTAACTAGAACCTTGAATCATCATTCTGGGCACAATGGGGTTTTCAGGTCTGTTTCTATTCTATGTATATAGCATATATAGAATAAACATGTATGTGTATATTCTATATGTGTATGTCCTATGTACAACACTCTAGAAGAAATTGTGAACTCAGAGATCTAGTCTACCTTGGATAGTTTCATCTCCCAGTGAGAACAGATCAGAATCCCAGGCAACTGTTAAAAGACTTCACAGTAAAATATTGAAGAAAAGGAAGAGGTGCATCAAAGAAGTGATCACAGGAGGACAGAGAAGGAGGCTAAAGGAGAGTGAATTTCAAAGTGATATCAATGCAGCTGTGTGTATGTGGCTCATTGCCACATACAAGCAGACTACAACGTATCCAAGGGATAATTAAGACCCTGAAATGTCTTTTTGTTTCTGGTCCAATTGCTCCCTCCTGCTCCCAGCCCCCATGATCCCTTGCCTGGTCTCCCTGCTTCCATTGTCACCCCCTCTCTTCCCCAACAATCTATTTTCAGCACAGGGATCCAAGTCACTCTTTGAAAACCAACTGAAGTCACATCCCCTTCTCTCACTCTCTATTGACGTCCCATCTCACCCAAAGCAAAGGTCAAAGTCCATCCAATGGCCAACAAGGCATCCCATGGTCTGGTTCTCCAGGTACCACTCCAACCTCACAGCCCATTCCTTACTCTTCCTCATCCCCTTCATGGTCCCCACTCAGAGTTTTGGCACCTGTTGCTCCCTCTGCTTTGAACATTCACTCCCAAATATCCACGTGCCTGCTTCCCCCATCTCCCTCAGGTCCCATCCTCTCATGGAGGCCTTCCTTGACCTTTCCACACGGAGCCGTGGCACTCCTTCCCACCCTGGCTGCTCGGCCCTAGGCTTCTCTGTAGCCCTGAGAACAGGGCTTCCGTGTGGCAGTCCCTCAATGAATACTTGCTGTACCATTGAAGAAATGATGCTTCTCAATGCCCATGACCTCCTGCTCAGACCCAGAGGAACAGCTCTCCATCTGTCCCGTGATGCCAACACAGTTTCACACTGGGGAGTAGGGTCTGCCTGAGAGGTGGGGAATCTCAGCCAGGAAAGAAAGAGAACTGTAGCTTGGACCATCCTAATCTACTAAAGGCCAGGACAGTGTGGTTTAATGGGAAATGTCAAAGAGTTTGATAAGATAGCCAAATAAGAAGAAAAAAAGAGAAAGAGAATCACCCATGAAACTACCCGTGACAAAGAAAAAGAAAAATAACATCAGAGAAGAAAACCTATATGCGGAAAGATAGGTTTGAATGTGTGGGGTTCATAGAGACACCAGGTTCATACAATATATTTTGGACCCATTATTTTTTTTAAAAAAAAGAGCTGTGGTACTATCGTTACAACTTCCCAAAAAAAGCATAATGTCTTTATCATTCATATGATTATTTCATTGTATTGAGGAAGAGAGAATGAACAGGGGATTTGCAAAATACATTAACAGGCAATTCGAAAAAAGAAACAGAAGAAAGAGAAAGAAGCCAATAAACATTGTGTTTTTTGAAAAAGTGCGTTTAACCTCACAAGTCATCAAAGAAGCACTCATTAGAACAATCGCAAAAACATTTCCCTATATGCTGGGTAGGATTATTAAATGATAAATCTGATGAATTTCAGAACAAGCATGGTGGGAGTGTAAAACTGGCATAACCCTTCTAAAGGAAAAGTTGGCATTACATGTCAAAAGGTTTTTAAAATTCATATTTTACGATTCAATGACAGCACCTATAATCTACTCCAATTCACCCACAATGCTTCCTGTATTTAAAAAATCATTGCTCCCGGGAAGTGCCAGAGATGGGATTGGAACTGAAGTCTTCTAGCTCCAAAGCTCAGGAACCTACCAGGCTTTCAGCCTCCCACATAAAGGAAAGTGGGTCCACAGAACTAGAAACAGAATTTATATGCAAAGCTACTTTCAATCTGTCAGCAAATGGGATGGAAAACGTTTAAGTAGCTCTAAGTCATACTTTGACCTGCAGAACATCTAAACCCAGATCATGCCCAGCAAAATGAGACAGCACACTTGAGCATTTAAAAACCCGAGCACAGATGACTTCTGACTATAGGAACACATTACCAATTCGCATCACCGGGATATACTTAAGAAGGTTATCTTCACAAGAAATTTCCTGACACTCACATGAATAAATGCATGTACACATCTGAATAGATTTAAGATGCTCGCTCTAGAACGCTTTGCTAAAAAGAGGTTTAACTTGAGACACAAAACACCGGTTACTTTGCAGGCTCAAGCTTAACCAATTTAGCGTGATTTTGAACGCCCTTGTCATAAACGCAAACCAAAGACAAGGGAAGCTCTGCAGCATCTCAGGCTCTCCCTCCAGTCAGCCCACTGCTGTGGTTAGTTGCAAACGTGAACGAGACAACTCCAAGCTAGCTGTTCTCTCAGTATTAATACATTTTGAAGTGGAGAGCCATGCAATGGCTAATCAAGCAAGTGACAGCATTAATCTCCTTTGGCTCAGCTCGAAATAGGCTTTGCCACAGGTGACCCAGAGTCCTTCCCTCCCCTTCTCAAGCCATTAGCCAAACATCGTATTTCTTTCTGCTGCCAGTGCTGGCGCCACCAGCAGCACAATTCAAATGGGAGAAAAGAACACACATGATGAGAACAGCTTTTTAACTCCGTCTGGGAATTTCTATGCTCACCTATGGCTGGTTCTAAGGAATTCTTCTGATTTGCCAAAAGTAATGAGAAGACAGCTCACAACCAATTATCTTCTCCGTGGTACAGGAGGATAAACAACTAAGAACATTAGGATTTAAATGTAAATTGAGTGTTATAATGACCAAAGAGAGGCTTATGCCACAGGAAACCTCAGGAAGTGATTTCAGTACGAATGAATTCTCAGAAAAATATAGGTGTTCCTCTTCCATTGCAGGATCTCAACCATGACCAGGGGCCACGAATGAACTAGACCTGAAGTATGACAAGGTACTTGATCTCCTGAAACCTGGACTAGCTCTGCCCAGAAGGGATGGTTTAAAGAACAAACCAGATAAAAATGTATCAATCATTCTCCATAAACAAGGGTTCTATAAAGAACCTAGCAAACTAAAACATAGTCCTGTAATCGTCTACACCAATGAGAAGTGCCCTCGACTTTAATTTCCACCCCTTAAAATTCCAAATGCCTCTGAATTTAAGGGCCAAATGGCTGGCAATTTCTCTTTTAAATGTCCTTTACTATTTTATGCAGATGCCCCTGTGCCCTTCTCTCCAGGTTTATTGGAATCCAGAATTCTGTCGCTGTGGCCTTTCCTCTGATCTCCTTACAGACAACAGGAGGCTGGTGCAGAAGGACATCAGCTCTGCTTCCTTTGCCAGCTTTCAACTCTTGTCAAGCACAGAACCTGAATTTTCACTGCTGATTTCCAGACCTGAAATGCATCCTTATTTGTCTTCTCCTTCCTGGAGCACATGTTCTTCAGGATGATGCAGTGTCCTTGCCTATTGAATTGCAGATTCTAGCAGAAGTGTCTGGATCGATTCCCTTTGGAGGAGGCAGTTAGGGAAGAAACTACCTTGAACGTACTTTCCTGCATCCCTCCACTGTGAATAACTCGATCAGGCCAGTGAGGACCTGGCCCAAGGATAGCCAATCAGCAGGCTGGCAAGTGACCTGAGACAGAAGCTCAGTGGTAGGGGACTTGGGGAGGATGTGCGGTTTGATAAAGGACAGTAAGGTGCAATTTAGAGTTTGGAATGTATGGCCGAAAAATGTAACACCTGCTGTTTTCATAATACACTCTATAGAACATAACGTTTGACAAGATTTTCTGGGTCTGTGGAGGAACACAGGAGCTAATGATGCGAGATTTCAAAGGTGGAAGGAATATTGAATAAGCCCCAAAGAGAGTGAGGATGGCCCAATGAGTGGAAGAAAGAGGGAAGGACCAGCAGGGTCACTGTCAGGGTAGAGTGGCCTTTTCGAGGCTCCAGGGTACATGTATCCTGCAAGAAAATCCTAAATACTTAAAGTAACACAAGTGGGTCACTCTTCTATTAAATGGCATTGAAATTAATACCTGAAGAGTTAAAGGGGTGTTGGAATTAACCTGTGACTGAAATATCATTACAAAATTATTTGTCCATTAGTAACTTAAACTACTTTCCCTTAAAAAAATTCCATTTCTAAGGATGATGATTATAGTTTATATATGGTGATATCTATTCCTTTAACGTGCAATTTCAGGCATGGGACTCATTTCCAGTGTTTACCAACCAGCTTATATCCTGTATGTGAATTTCTGTGGATGGTATTTCACTGAAGATACATCTAAAATGGTTTGATGAGAAAAGGAAAGACATTATGTTCAACTGCATTTTAACGAAGTTAATCGACACAACTAGTGCTCATGATTGCTTTCGAGAGACTGAATATATAAATGGGCAGTGGCCAGATTATATATGGAAACAGAGCTCTGACCCACAACCTGCAACCACCAGCCCAGGAAACCAGCCCCTTCTCTACAGTAACCAGCTCAGGAAGCCAGCCTGCTCTTTAAGTCAGACTTGCAGGAAGTCAGACCACATCTCTAGTGACTGATCCCAGAAGCCAGCCAATAGCCCCTGTAACCATTGGCCCAAAAAGGCCAGGACTTGGTTAATAACTGACAGCTTCCCTCATTTTTGTCTCCACTTCCAATCTAGGACCAACCAGAGAAAGCCAAATGTGCACCCCTAACCAATCACACAGGATGCCCTGCTTCTAGTTAGCCCACCTCCAGCTTCCCCATAACAACAGCCTCCAATCAGAGCCCACCTGAAGCCCTCCGGTTTTTCCCCTGTAAACCTTCCCCAATCCCCTGCCTGCCTTTGAGTGTCTGGCAAAACACAGCAAAGATGGTTGACTCCCTTGCTAGGGTGAGTAAAGAATAAATAGCCTGTGCTTCTTCTCATTTGGTTGGTCTTCATCAATTTCCACATTTTGATGACCATTTCTAAAAAGAATTCTTTTTCTTTAATTAATTAATTGCTTTTTGTTTGTTTGTTTGTTTATTTATTTATGGCCGCATTGAGTCTTCGTTGCTGCGTGCAGGCTTTCTCTAGCTGCAGCGAGGGGGGTCTGCTCTTTGTAGCAGTGCGCGGGCTTCTCATTACAGTGGCTTCTCTTGTTGCAGAGCACAGGCTCTAGGCACACGGGCTTCATTAGTTGTGACACGTGGGCTCAGTAGTTGTGGCTCACAGGCTCTAGAGCGCAGGCTCAGTAGTTGTGGCGCACAGGCTTAGTTGCTCCGCGGCATGTGGGATCTTCCCGGACCAGGGCTAGAACCCGTGTCCCCTGCATTGGCAGGTGGATTCAAAGAACTGCGCCACCAGGGAAGTCCCAAGAATTCTTATATCGATAAAGATAAGCAAGACAGTAAAGCAAGGAAGGTAAAGGTGAAGTGACCTGTCATTATAGCACCTGGGCACAAGAATCTTTTTTTTTTTTTATGATGTATCTGAGATTTTATTGTTGATACCGGTTCAGCCATTTTCTTCTTCAATTTTTTTTTAATAATTCTTTATTTATTTATTTATTTTTGTCTGTGTTGGGTCTTCGTTTCTGTGCGAGGGCTTTCTCCAGTTATGGCAAGCGGGGGACACTCTTCATCACGGTGCGCGGGCCTCTCATTATCGCGGCCTCTCTTGTTGCGGAGCACAGGCTCCAGACGCGCAGGCTCAGTAGTTGTGGCTCACGGGCATAGTTGCTCCGCGGCATGTGGGATCTTCCCAGACCGGGGCTCACACCCATGTCCCCTGCATTGGCAGGCAGATTCTCAACCACTGTGCCACCAGGGAAGCCCCACAAGAATCTTGAGTGCTGTTTTTTGTGCCACCTTGTCTGAAACAATGGCCTGAGTCCAAATCCATCCTGCACATGGATACATTTATGAGTCCATTTCTGTAAAGCATTGTTTCCACAGTATGTACACTTCACAGTCAAAACAAGAGTACTTTTTCGGCAGGCTTCCAAAGGATACAATGAAAAGATTTATAAAAGAAAGCTGGGCCAATAGAGAGCTCCCGAGTCATCATAAAAATTAGAAATTGAAGAGTACGGAAGACATCCTTAAGTTTTTAAGAGTCTATTAAGAAATATGAAACCAATGATCTGATGAAAGAGGTAAAAAGAAAAGCCAGAAGCTAGAAGCTAGATGTCAACAACTCTCCATTTCTCACTGAAGCTCAAGCCATGTGTCTTAAGGCCTCCACTGTGGGGTTTAAAGTTCTCCTCCCAGTAGATGCCGAGAGGTAACAGCACTTCCAGAAATAGGGGAATAGTGATGGACGAGAGCAAGGGAGGGAAAGTTCTAAAGTATCAAAAGCAAAACGATTTCCTCCCAGCAACTGTGACTCATGGAAGGAATGATTCCATGTACTTGACTACACAGAAACTCAGACTCAGAAATTAGCGAAACAGACAAAAGCCCCACAAGGGAAAAGTGAGGAAGAAGCAAGGTCACTGCCGACCTTGGTGCCCCATGAACTGGTTAACCAAGGAACAGCAGGTGTTAAGACCCAAGCACACTACCCACCAACATTCTGCGGGATCTGGTTCTGCTGAGAACCGTGCTTTCACAACAGGCCTCAAACCTGTCTGCAATAATTACCCGAGGAGCAGAAAGGTAGCATTTTAAATTTTAGTGACACATTAATGAACGAGGTAGTACTCTTGACAGATGCAGAGAAAGATTCATCCCACGAAGCTAAGCAACGGCTCCTCGGATCGAAACACAAGCCAAGTAGCTGGCCTTGGTAGGTCCCGTTGCGCTTCAGAGCTGCCCCTCAGGTAACTGTGTCCCCTTCAGACACCTGGCAGCTACTGACAGATCTACTGCTCTTATTGTCCCTGGCAACCTTTGGCAGATATCTCATCTCAGAAGATTCGAGCCTCTGTCTCGGAGTCGGGGGTTAATAAGACCCCTCAATTGCAGTTATAACAAGGTCCTGCCTTTTTTAAAGCAATGCTTCTTCAAGCTTAGTAATTGATCTTCCAGTCTGAGATGGTATCATCTCAAAGCTCAGCAGTTCAAAGGAGAATGCTAGGACATGAAGAGAAGTAGACTTTCCACATAGTAGGACACTTTATGGTCATGCACATGTACCCAGATACGTTCTGTGGCATCTTTGGCCAGTCACCAGAGCCAGTGAGGAAAGGGGTGGGTGTCACAGCTCCTGGGTGGCTCTCCTGAGGCCCCTGAAGGCTCCTCATGGTGGTGGGTCTCCTGCAGACAGTTTGAACAAGAACTAAGCTCAGGGTCACTGTCAGGGGTTGAAATGTGCCCCTCAAATATCCATGTGTTGAAGTCCTAGCCCCCAGGCCCTATGCCTCCGAATGTGACCTTATTTGAAAATAGGATCATTGCAGATGTAAATAGTTACGGTGAGGTCCTTAGGGTGGATGCTAATTCAATAGGACTGGTGTCCTTATAAAAAGGGGAATTTGGGGCTTCCCTGGTGGCACAGTGGTTGAGAGTCCGCCTGGCGATGCAGGGGGCACAGGTTCGTGCCCTGGTCCGGGAAGATCCCACATGCCGCGGAGCAGCTGAGCCTGTGAGCCATGGCCGCTGAGCCTGTGCGTCCAGAGCCTGTGCTCCGCAACGGGAGAGGCCACAGCAGTGAGAGGCTCGTGTACCACAAAAAAAAAAGGGGGGTGGGGATTTGGACACAAAGATTGTCCCTCACAGCCTCAGAAGGAACACCTTGATCTCATACTTCTGGCCTCCAGAACTGTGAGACAGTACCTTTCCATTGCTTAAACCACCCAGTTTGTAGTACTTTGTTAGGGCAGCTCCAGGAAACAGTCACCCTTTGTCATTCTTGTAATGATCATCCCAACTTCCAATAACCAGCCACATCATCATTGGTAGAAACCCTTGACCTGGAGTGAAAACTGGGACTTTTCCTAAATTCCCAGCACATTCTTCTTTGATTTACTCTTCAACCTACCAGCTCTTCTTATATTCTGAAACTGCCCATTTCATATTCTAAAACATTCACTTACCTTCCAGCTAAGGTACTATAGTCATTGGAATGTCAAGAATTGAATGTCCTGGACTATGACATTTTCTTGACTTAAGGTCATAGGTTTGTAAAGCCGCTAATTAAGGGATCAAAAGGAAGAACTACAGAGAACAAGGAAGGGGGAGAAAAATGTAAGGGAATTCTAAACGGTTGCTCTCTTCACCAATCTAATCCTCATTAAAGTGGAAAACTGAGCTGCTGTCTGTTGATGGTTGTTCTAAAATCCAAGATGGTGGTCCTCAAAGTGTTCTCCCCATCAAGCAGCATCAACAGCACATCTATGCCCCCCCACCCCCCACCAGGGCTATTAAATCAGAGGGAGTGGGGTCCAGTTCCTGTGTTGGAACAAGTCTTTCAGGGGTTTCTGATGCCCGCTCAAGTGTAAGAACCACTCTTACTACATTCAAAGCCAGGAGGCAAGTTGGTTCCACCTGACTGCAAATTCAGTTGGGAGTGACCGTGCAAGAGCACTGTGTTCAGAAGGATTCTGAAGCACACTCTGAGCTCTGATTTTAAAATGGGGAATCTCCTGGGAAGAAGAAGAAGGGGACGGCAGCTAGTAAGCCACTTAACAACCACCCCATGAGTTTCAGACTCAGGCCGTCACCACTATATCTTTCTTCATATCAATGTTTCTAATTTAAAAAGGTCCCAAATTTCTGAAGTGATTTGGAACCTAAATATACTGACATAAAAATGAAAAGAAGAAATGAAAACCTTTTTCTCAGTTCTGAGACAAAACTCAAAATAAGCGTTTGATGGCATTGCTCTGTCTTCTACTAAATATTTATTTCCCCCTTTTCTCTCCACACCATGCTTCTCTTTCAGGATGGCATTACTTTGGTGGTGGGATAAAAGAAATGAGGTTGTACTTCACTTAATTCAGGAAAACAAGCGATACACAAAATTTAAACTTGTAATTGAATTTGAAAGTTACCATTTTCACTGCATTTTACATGATGAAGGATTCACTTCATTTTTAAAAGGATTTACAAAAGAGTTCTTTAGAAGATTGTTTTCCACTGAGGTATCTTATATCTGATTTGATTTACCTTAAAAATCACCTACTGCTTCCTGTTGCCTTCAAATCTGAACTCCTGGGGCTTCCCTGGTGGCGCAGTGGTTGAGAGTCTGCCTGTCGATGCAGGGGACGCGGGTTCGTGCCCCGGGCCAGGAAGATCCCACATGCCGCGGAGCAGCTGGGCCCGTGAGCCATGGCCGCTGAGCCTGCGCATCCGGAGTCTGCGCTCCGCAACGGGAGAGGCCGCAACACTGAGAGGCCCGCGTACCGCAAAAAAAACAAAAAAGCAAAAACAAATCTGAACTCCTGGGGATGAAGGGCTACAGCCTGAGTGCAGCTCACCTGGCAACCTTCTCTTCCCTCCTGCTCCTCCCTGGGTCAGATGGAGCCACTCTAGCGTCTCCCAAAGTGCTTTCCTTTGTCCTGCTGCCTCTCCTGTTGCCATGGATACCACGCCCTCACGGATACCACGCCCAGGTAACATCCTCCCTTCCTCTGGACCCCTGTTCTGCCGCTTTGCCTCCCCCCAGCCTTCCCTGGCCAACCCAGACTTGGGTGCCTCTTCTCTCCCTAAGGTCACATACTTTGTGCCATGGTTCCTGCATATTCCACCCTTCCCCAACCATTCCCTGAGGGAAGCCATTTACATCATATCTCTCAGAGCAGCAATACAATGATTGAATAGACTCATTGCATGCATAGATTCCTTGCTGGGACATTGCCTATGACAGGCTCCAAATGGAAGGACTGGATTTCTTGCCTGTCAAGGGCTGTTCCCAGCCTCTGGGAAGCCTTCGGAGCGATCTAGTTACCAGATCATGAACAGTTGGGGAGATTGTGTGACATACCTAGACTGGAAAACCAGGAAGTTGGATTCTTTCACTCAGTGGCCCCTAATGAAGTGTGTGGCCTGGGCTTTGTCTCTGGCCCACGCTTTGGCCATAGGATCTCTCTTGTCCATTCTTAAGAGTAATTCACTTGAGGATCAGCTAAAATGGCTTAAAGCATCAACCAACCTCTGCATAACCTGAACAGTATTATGAATCATTTGCCTGACCTCCTAAGATATTCTTTTAATCCTTATATTTTCTAGCACAAATGACAGGAGGCATCTTTATCTTATTTATAGCTTTAAATAAATTGGAATGAGCATCTACCAAACATATTTATTTTATTTCCCAAGAAATATACCCCCAGAAAATGTCAAGGAAATGATCTTTGAAAAATGCACATCCGAATGCAGTATAAAATATTTAAGGGAATGACTGTGCTCGTGGTTTCCATTTTCTGTTAGATAATTCTACCGGCTCCGTTAAAAGTCAAGTCAGTGCTTTTAAAGGTGGAAAATGGCCACGAGTTAAGAAAAACCTTCAAAGCCCCGGGGTTCCCCTTGATTTTGCTTTTACTTTCAGCAGTTTGCCTTGAATGAACCACCTCAAATAACTTAGATATTCAAACCTTGTTGGATAGTACTTAGCAAAGTAAAACTCAAATAAAGATGGTAAGAACTAAGCCAGTCACTAATGGCTTAAAAATTCCCAACTGCGTTTAGTGTTTCCTCATAAGGCATCTCTTCACACGACACTTTCAGTGGGTTCTCCCCCATGCATCCACCTTCCCTCAAAATCCTCCACTATTAAGGGACATTTCCCACATTCACCTGCGATGTCAAAGTAGCAGATCATGTTGTCAAAAAAAAAAAAGGATTCTAGAAAAGAAGACTATTATTTAAATCTGAACATAAAGCCATTCAATTGAGTTGGCTGGGGAGCAAATCCTCACATAGATTAACTCGTTTAATCCTCCAAAAACCCTGTGAGGCACATACCATTTTATCCCCATTCTAAGAGGAAGAAACTGAAGCACAGAGATGTCAAATCAATTGCTCGACAGTTGCACAGCCAGGAAGTGGCCAAGCCAGCGTTTGACCAGGCTACATGCCCCGACCAATACAATCATTCCATGTGTGCTGACATTAGTCTCATAAATGATGCACTAAATGAAAATTTTTAATGAACTGAAGTTCATCGAATTCATCAGTAAATTTCATTGGTACAAACGGTTGTTTCAGCGAAGAAAGGTGAAGCCTATAAAAAATGAAGATTTCCTCAGGATCCATGAGAGTGACCCGGGGAGGATGAGAACCCCCAAGAAGACATGCCAAGATCAACTGCTATGGTCCAGGCAGGCAAGGAAGATACCAGCACGCAGTGTAGCTCCCTGCCCACACCTCCTGGATGGCCAGTCCGTGGTGGGGCTCATCTGGGGGGAACAGCTAGAGGACAAGCCTGCACCACAGTTTTGGGCAGCTGCAAGGTGACCTAAATCCAACCCTCATCTACCCACCCTCTAGATACCAGTTGAGACTCCTATATCAACATATTCTGCACTGGCCTCTTATGAGTTCTAGCCATCACCCTCAGGACACCCTCAGCCCGTTCCTGAAATCTGCCGTGCTGGCCACAGCTCTCACCGGCTGATCGGCCATTTGCTTTGGGTCCAACCCAGTAGGTGACAGAGGTGTTCTGAGCTCAGGCGCTGGGTCCAATATCTCTGCACTTACTAGCTGGTGACCTTGGGAAAATTTAGAAGTTCTTGGAGTCTCCGTGTCCTTACCTGAAAGATGGGGATAATAAGACCACTCTGCCGGGTTATCGTGAGGACGACACGAGAAGATGAACATAAGATATAGGGGATAGTGAAGCGCCCCAACATGACAGCTGCTACTCTTACTTTTGGTGTCACCTATAATGGCAAAGGGAGCTGGAAGCACAGGCTCAGCTCACCCGATGGCATCTGTTGACCATCTCCATGTCCGGACTTCCCTTTAAAATACTCCAGATGTACCATGCGATGTGAAGTGTGCTGCCAGTATCCTTGACAAGAGAGCAGAGCTCAGGGTGGACCTCTGGTGGTCTGCTCAGGAAGCCCAGACACAGGGCAGCTACGGCCAGTACTTCTGTTGTCATCAAACAAGGCTTGACAGAATATCAAAAATGGTTCCTATAAGTGCACTTACTGTCCTATCAATTGTCATGATGGCTGCTAGAAATGAGCTCTCTGTGGTGACATTAAAGATATTCAAGATATGTGGAGTGGCTGAAACATTTAAGAAAATATCCGCCCCCCTTGCAGGAAGAGAGTGTGTGAATCCGGTGATGCCTGGACCCTTTCTCGTGGGAAGAGGTATAACAACAGCCCTTAGCCCCACGCCCAGGGAACCTGAAACTTGGAGGTCTTAGCTTGTCTGATGCCGGCTATCAGGGTGACAGCATTTGCCTCTGCAGTCTTGGCATTAGCCTCGAGGCTCATTCTGCCCAGGGGCGGTCAGAGCGTCTGAGGGGCAAGGAGCTAGCACTTCACTAAGCTCACAGAACAGGCTGATGAGCACTTGGGCCTGCCAGCAAATTCATGCTTCTTCAGTAAATGTCTGTGTGCAGCTGAGCTGCTCTGAGAGTTTCTGTCACAAACACCCAGGAGCAAAATGTCAAAGGACAAACCGGCCCTCACCTGCCTCAGACTTCTATAGCTGCTACCCAAATGGACCAAAAAGAGCCCGAGAGATGCACATGACTACACTGGCTTAGGTCTCTTTTCACAGTACTTGTGTCTGTAGGCTTCACGGGGGAAGATCTAGGGCAAGTTTCCTCAGCTCCGACGAAGCCACTCAAGCTAAGGACAGCTACAGCCACCCCCATGGAGTCAACAGGGGAAGCCCAGCAAAGCCAGGAGATCATGTCCAAGGTCACGCACGAGGAGATGAGCTGGACAAGAAAATAGTTGCAGTCAGGAACTGCTTCTCCCTGGTTGCTCCTATACATGAAGCAGGCAACCCTAAATAAAACTCTTCCCCCAAGGTAAGTATAACCCAGAATCCCTAGTAAAGGCAAATAGTAGTCTTGGAATTTGGGGTCCCCAAATTGGGGAACAGAAGAGTAGGTAGTCATCAAGCCAAGCCTCAGGACTTCCTGCCCTTCAAGGATGTCTGTCCCCTGGGCAGACCATTTATATCAAAGAACCTGCCTCAAGCTCCATCCTGACCTGCTTTCGCTCTACTGAGAAATGTGTATATAAACAGAGTGCTTCAGTAAAAAAGGCAAATGGCAAATGAGGGTCTGATCAACGGCTCAAAGGAGACACAAGCTGCTTTTCCACTGAGCTTCTATAAAGCGCCCAGCACGACCACAGGTGCTGAAGCCCAAGTCACAGGGGACACAGGCGAGGACATCATGGTCAGGCAGGCAGATATCCAAATCCTGAGCTGCAGTATGGAGCTGAATGTGTGAATCAGATGATCACAGAGCAATGCACTTGCCCCGTTTAGATCCCCTAAAAAGACCTTGAAAGTGAGGAGCTTGGTGCTAAGCAATGCCACACCTTGGAAAGCCCAGACTTTCTGGGGTAGCTTAACACCATGAAGATGTTTTTCTTCATGGGATCTGGTGTGAGTCGGCCATCAGAGCATGCATCCAGCAAGGTGGCCACCGCCAGGGAGGGTCACACGGGATGGCTTAATTGCTTCTGCCCACACCCCGCGCCAGTCCCATGGCCATCGTGCCTGCAGGGAAGCCTGGATAAGTGGGGCCAGCCTCTGCCCTGGGGAGGAAGAGCTCTGGATGTGACATGCATACGGGACTTGTCACACAGCCTATGCCCCCGAGCCCTCCCCCGCTCCTCACCCCCACTCACACACTTGAATCCCCAGAGATTCCTTCTTTGCAGGATTACAGACGCTTTGGCATTCATGACGCTCCTTCTGGACTATACATACCATTCAGAAGGGATGAAACACGGTTTTATCATGAATGCTCTTTCGAGGCACTGACATGTGAGAAGCAATTATCCAAATGTAGATGTCATTCCTAGCCAAGGTCAGGGTCCAGGAGGTACAGGTGGGTAACAACAGCCAAGAAGGGGTAGAATGAGATTGGGACGTGAATATGAGCCCAAGTTGGGGTCAAGACAGAATATGAGCTGCTACACCCACAGCAGGGGCAGGACTCAAGTGAGGACTCAAGGACCCTGTGAGGCTGGGGTGAGGGTGGGGTTTTGGGGAGTCGGTGAAGGAGCAGCGGAAGGGGCTGGAGGTGCAGGGAAGACGGGCTGCGTGCTCCCTGAGCTCAGGTCTTTGGGCAACCTATTAAGGACCCGATGCAGGGAGGAGGGGGTTACTCATGCCTCTAACTGGAAATCCAGGGACCTCCGTGACGTGAGTTCAGCCCTAACTACACTGACCCCCAGCATCCCGAGCCCTGTGCCTGCCCCACTTCCCTGCCTGAACTGGCCTCCAGGAATTTGGCCCTTTGTTTGCCCAAAAGGAAAGAAATCATCTGCCAGCGCCTTTCCTCTTAGTTGCTTCCTGGGTCCCTAGTTCTGTCCTGGTCGCCCTGTTCTGGTGTCGTCCACCACCTGACATGAGAGTGAGATTTATCTTTTTTTTTTTAATTGCTTAAAGTATGGGTCTTAAACTTGCGCTTTCAAAAGAGTTCCTTTCCTCAGCCTGAGATCTTGAATTTTTCTTCAGCCACTTCAAGAAATTCTGCTTCCTGTTCTGCCTGTGCTATCAGAGAAAACCTTGATTCTCAGCGTGAGAACATTTATCTCAATGGGTCACTTTTTGGAAAAGACTAAAGCAGCTGAAAGAAAGCTTTTCCTTGATATCAAAGCCATAGACTTGGACCATTTTTTTAGGCCAAAAGAAACCCGCTGTAAAAAATAAAATAAAAATAGACATTTCCTAAAAAGAAAAATGCCTGCTGCTTTTTCTTAGCCCAGAAAATTATTAGTTCACAAGGTGAATCTCCCATGAATAAACTCAATATGGATGGGGAAATAAATCATATGACTGTCTACCTTTTTTCTTTTTAACAGTCATCTTGTTGAAAAAGGCCATTATTTTTCTGTGCTAATGGAAGTGTCTTGCTAGCTGAGACTTATAGGTTATCTAAAATATATAGTAAGCTTCATCTTTTCAGTGCACTTTATTCCCTTTAGCTAATCATTTTCTGTAGAAGCACTACAAATTAAGTTGCAGATGTAAATATCTGCATTTCAGAGATGTGACTATTGAGAAACCTTACTTGAGATCACTTTCAAATGACCTTGACATTATCTTGGACTCTTACCGCTTCATACACTGTACCAAATGAATCAATGAATCACCATCCCTCCAGGGTAGGGCCATTGCTTAACAACCACATGCTCCAGAATTTCCATCTTTTTTTGCCAGACTGTATGTCCAAACAAGCTATCCCACCTTTTTATTTGGAAAGTATGTCCATCAGAACTACAGTCAGGTCTGAGATCAGTCAGAATGTTTTGGTTCTATACCAGCCTGCAGCTATTCCGATGGGTCAGCACATGTGCTACACCAGTTGTTAAGTAGCTTGAATAGACCCTGGGCTACAGCTCATCTATCTCCCATTTCCGTAGATGCTCTCTGTTCCTTTCTCCTTGATCCATCCAACCTAACTTCCTCCTGCAAGGCTCCATCTGGACTGCTCTTTCAAGATCACCAGGGACCTGCATGTTCCCAAAGGCGTGGGTGGTTTTAGCAACAGTTAGCAGCAGTACAGCACAGATTACTCCTTTCTCCTGGTTACTTTGTCTTATTTTCTCTACCACCACACTCCTCTGGTTTTGCTTCTACCATCCTGATCCCTTTTGGAGAGGCCATGCAAGTTCCTCGTCTTCCGCTCATTCTTAAATGTGGCCATGTCTCCGAGCACTTTTCTGTCCTTGCTGTACAAAGTCTCATCAACTATTTGACTCTAAATGATGAGCTCCAGCCCAGATTTCTCTAGGCCAATCGGCATATCTAGTAGAACATCACTCAGGAACTCAAACTCTACATATCCAAAACTGGACTCCACATCATTCCACAATTCCAATAATTCACATTATTTCAACTACTACCGAAGGAGAATTCACTCACTCCAGTGCACCCTGGAAATGGCACCTCAAAATACCTGCTCATCCCCATCAGAAACCTGGATATCTTCCTTAATTCCTCCCTCTCACTTTCCATCGAGTGCCCTTTATTCTACCTCCTCAACAGCCCTCCAATCTGTCAATCTGTCTGCTTTTGACTTTCCCATTGTCGTCATCCTCTGAGCCGACATCCTTCCTTGTCCATCCCAGCCCATCAGTCTTGATGGCATCCTTGCACCATCTTGCTCTCCTCCACTCTCACCTCCACACTGCAACCATAGTGAACTTTCCAAAACTTAAATCTGATCCCATCACTCCATTGCTTTAAGACTTTAAAACTCTTAAATATTTTCCATTGGCTTTAGGATGACACCTGAACTCCTGGTATGAATCAAGGTTCTCCTAGACACAGGTACTGCTGCGTCTCTAGCTTTATCTGCTGCTCTTCTCTTTGCATCTTCGACATGCAGAACCACTTATATGCCACCCTCTCACTCACCTGCAAACATCTGAACAAGCCGCTCTGCCTGTGCCTCCAAAGCCACTCCCTCCCTACACTCCAACTCCTGACACACACTCACTCACACCTTATTCATGGGCCAACTCCCACTTAACCCTTCTCGTTGTATTTTAAAGGATAATTCTCTTTGGCAGGAGTTTCCTGGCCTTCTAACTAAGATGTGTCTCTTTGTGGTGGGTTCCCTTAGCACCCTGTATTCTCCATCACAATAATTATTATACATGATTTTCATTTTTTTTCTAAATCTTTTTTTCCCTTTAAACTGTAAGACCTATGTCCACAGAACTACTTTGGTTATTCCCTATCATAGTCTCCATGACAAAACTGGTACTGGAAAATAGTAGGCACTAAACAAATATTGAACAAATATGAGAATGAATGAAAGAAAACGTAAATTAAATGTCACCTCCTCCTTAAAGCCTATACCAGGGTTTCTCCAACTTAGAGCTATTGCTGTTTTGAGCCAGACAGTCTTTTTATGGAGGGTTCTCTTGTGCACCGTAGAATGTTTAACAGCATCCTTAAATACCTTAAATAGCACCCTGACCATTTGTGACGATCAGAAATGTCTTCAGACACTGAGAGGTGCAATGTGAGAACCACAGACCCACACTGGCTTCCGTCCCTTCTCATAACTTCTTTACTGCCACTTGTTATCACCTAATTGTTCTTCACCCCAAAAGAACTGAAAACACCTTGGAATCAGGGCCCTGTCCCCTAGTGTCCTCACGGCATCTTATCCTGGACTGAATGTAACACATGGAATCCACATATGTGTCCATAAGTGGAAAGGCATGGAAAACCAAGATCTCCATTCTCATTGGCAGGTAGAATTCTGACTCTCCATCCTAACACTATCCTACCTGCCCAAACCTTTCAATATTGGAAAATTCAGCATTATCAGAAAGGCTTTAATGAACTATTAATTTTATTCAGTGCTAGTGATGGTTACTTTTATGTGTCAACTTGACTGGACCACAGGGTAACCAGACATTTGTCAAACATTGTTCTGGATGTGTCTGAAAGGGTGTTACTGAATGAGATTAACATTGGAATTGGTAGACTGACTAAAGAAGATTGCGCTCCCTAATGTGGGTGGGTCTCATCCAATCAGTTGAAGGTCTGAATAGAGCAAAAAAGCTGAACTTCCCTAAAATAAGGGAAAGTCTTCCTGCCTGATTGCCTTCAAGCTGTGACATCAGTCTTTCCCTACCTTCAGGCTCGAGCTGAAACAGCTGCTCTCTTTGCGTCTCAAGCGTGCCAGCCTTCAGACCAGAACAACACTAGCAACTCTCCTTTGTCACCAGCTTGCCGCCTGCAGCTCTTGGAAACTGTTAGCTTCCAAAATCATGTAAGCCAATTCCTTATATTAAATCTCTTTCTGTATATACATACAACCTATTAATTTTGTTTCTCCAAAGAACGAACCCAAATACTGTGCTGTTCCACATGCTCTGTAAAGAAGATTTGAAACATTGCAGAACTAACAATCTCCCCATCTGGAATTCATTAAACTCTCATTTTCTAAAAATTCAACGAAGTTAACTGAACCATGGGCAGCTTGCTATGGGTTCACTGGTCACTCCCTTGGAACGCTTCTTTCTCTGGATAACTCAGCTCTACATACCTTCTGGCACATTTGGGCCATAATCAAAGGGAATAGAACCAGCTTGCCCTTGACCTTCTATAATGACATTTGACTTCTCCTAAACTATCCTAGATGTCTCTAATGCTCTTTAAATAAATAATGATGATAAGTAATATCAGCCAAAAAATATGGTTAAAAATTAACCATTTATATTAAATATTTAGCAAATGTTTATGTATGATTTTAACACTGTAGTAGTCCTGCTTAAAAAGAACCCCAACATGCCATTTCCTAAGATTAGAAAAACACTATTCTATCTAGGAAATCATCTCAATTAATACATGTACATGTAGTAAAAAGAGACAATAAAAATTGCATCTTTCCTTTATTATGTGCTCATGCTCAAACACACAATAAACAGGCAGGTCAAACCAAAGCCTCTTCTGTGAGTGCAGCCATGTGGTATGGTGGGAAGAACAGCTCTTAAAGTCATCCCGCCATGTTCTGAGCCAAATTCTGCCACCAGCCACCCCGTGAGCTTGGGAGCATTCCCTGTACATCTCTTTGGCCCTCAGTTTACTCATCTGTAAAATGCGGAGAAAGATTCCATTCAATGGCCAAGGTCCCTTCTAGAGCTAAAATTTCAGTTTTGAGTATGTCTGTGACACAATTCTTCAACCTGAAAATGATTTTTCTACTCCTTTTTCAATTGGCAAATGACAAAAGTAAAATTGGTTTGAAAAAAAAAAAGCATTTACAGTGCCCTGGAATGAAATGGCACAAGAGAAAGCTCCCCTGCCAGAAGATGGGAGGGTCAGAAGCAGTAGAGAATAAGGAGTGAGAGCAGGATAAGAAGAAGACTCAGAACTCAAGCTGTAAATGGCAAACTTGTGCTATGACACAGTCCTACCTCCACGACATACGCTTATAACCATGGTGAGTATTACCAGAGTAGTGGTGGCAACACAAGACCACATAGAAATGGACAAGTAGAATTACGGGTCCCAAGAACCAAATGCTGATGGCCATGGTTGGTACTAAAGAACTTTGACCAGTAAAATAACTCATTCCTCGAATGCAACATGGAAACCCCCAAGTCCAGAAGCCAACAACATTGCCACGGCTGCCCCGTGACTTCCCTGTGTAAAGAAAGAGCCATCCCATCCCAGGGCCCTCAACCCAAAATCTGAGTGTCACAGATGTGCTTCCCATTAGTCATTTCTCCCAGCCTGGTCTACCTCCAATAAAGTTAAGCTTCACTTTTAAGTCAAAATTTCCGAATATTTTCTTATGTCTGTTAGCTATAACCGGAATGCTTGTCCCCAGGTAAAATCCTGTGCACTCAGGATGCTTTGGTGCCAAAGACTTGGCCCACATCTTCAGAAACATTCCCCTGGAGTGGAAATCCTAATAGGTTTAGAGTGAGTGAAAAGCATTTGACAACAACCTGAAACTTGACTATACAGAGATAGCTCCATCCTTGACAACAAGGGACACAGAGAGAGACAAGGGGGACTCATCTTGAGTGGCATGTGTCAAAGATTGTGCAAGGATTGTGCACAGCCTCAAATTTCTCCTACAGCCGCGTGTGCTAGAAACTGTAAAGGGGGATGAACAGCAAGCAGCCAAAGCACTTTGAGTTTGTTTTTCAAAATAAGCAGATAAAAGGCCCAATGGGCATTGATATCAGAAAAGAATAAAGATAGTTAAACCTAACAAGGAGTCTAATGCAGCCCATCTTACCTAAAGTCTCCTATATTTTTACCGTTTTGCAAACTGTAGGTGGATACGTAAATCGTTTAAAGTCATTTCTGTCTTTTCTCTCTAAATTTCCGATTATAACACCCACAATACCAAATAGAGGGGGAATTGTAATCAATTTCTTAAATAAATTCATGTAAAATAAATTTGGTGGACCTAGAGTCTGTCATACAGAGTGAAGTAAGTCAGAAAGAGAAAAACAAATACCGTATGCTAACACATATATATGGAATCTAAGAAAAAAAAAAGGTCATGAAGTACCTAGGGGTAAGATGGGAATAAAGACACAGACCTACTAGAGCATGGACTTGAGGATATGGGGAGGGGGAAGGGTAAGCTGTGACAAAGTGAGAGAGTGGCATGGACATATATACACTACCAAATGTAAAATAGATAGCTAGTGGGAAGCAGCTATCTAACAGAGAGATCAGCTAGATGGTTTGTGACCACCTAGAGGGGTGGGATAGGGAGGGTGGGAGAGAGGGAGATGCAAGAGGGAAGAGATATGGGAACATATGTATATGTATAACTGATTCACTTTGTTATAAAGCAGAAACTAACACACCATTGTAAAACAATTATACTCCAATAAGGATGTTAAAAAATATTAATAAATAAAAAAATAAATTTAGACCCAAAGGATCTGAACAACAGAGCCAATTCATTCAACCAGGAAATCAGATTTTGACAGCCAGACTCTTTTAAAAATTGAATTTATTTTCCAGAGAACTTATTCAAGTGCTCACTGCCACCAGGCACTGTAACAGAACCATAAACAACACACTGTTCCAATATGGGTCCTATTTGTAATTTAAGGACACATTAGATAGATGGGTGACATGGATTTTACCCCAGCTTGACCACCAAGGAGCTGTAGATGCTGAGGAAATCACTTCCTCTCAGCCTTGTTTCAGTATTTGTAAAATGGGGCACAATAGTTGATGTACTAATGCCCAATTCTTCACCCCTTTTGTATCTTCACCCTTTGCCAAGTAAGTTGGTAATACTCTCCCAGTCTGACTCTAGATTTGGCCATTGACATTGGTCAATAGAATATAATAGAAATAAAAGTGCAGCAGTTCCGGGCGTCCCTGGTGGTGCAGTGGTTAAGAATCCGCCTGCTAGTGCAAGGGACACGGGTTTGAGCCCTGGTCCGGGAAGATCCCACATGCTGCGGAGCAACTGAGCCCATGAGCCACAGCTACTGAACCTGTGCTCTGGAGCCCGCAAGCCACAACTACTGAGCCCACATGCCACAGCTACTGAAGCCCGTGCTTCTAGAGCCCGTGCTCTACAACAACAGAAGCCACAGCAATGAGAAGCCTGCACACCGCAACGAAGACCCAACGCAGCCTAAAATAAATAGATTTATTTTTAAAAAGAGTCCATCAGTTCCAAGCCTAGGCCAAGAGGCCTTGCACATTTCCACCTGCTTTCTTGAGCGTCTGCCATCACCATGGGAAGAACATGCTGGGAGTCTAGCCCCCTGAAGAGGGTGGGAGACGTGTGGAGCAGAGCCAAGTGTGCCCTGCCACGTCTCTCCTGCCAAGTCAAGCTGACGCCCATTCCACAGCAGCAAATGTAACTGAGATGAGCAAAGCCATCCATGAGAATAAATAACTCAGAGTGGATGTTACACAGCCAAAGCTAACTAGTACAGAGGCAACGCCACCTGCCCCAACTACCTCACTGGCATGTTGGGAAGATCAATTGAAATCATATATGTAAGAGCACTTGAAAAACTGTAAAGCTGCCTCCCGCCCCTGGGTAGGACCACATGCTCTGTAGCCCATTATGTTCTCTGCACCTCGGGCACATTCTCCAGGTGGACGCTCCATTCTGAACTTGGTTTTCCTAGCCTGGTGACACAGTTTCTATACTACTTTTCATGCATATCTTCTGCCTTTCTATCCAGTCCCTTTGGATTCTGGTGGATAGTGTGCTCACTCATTACTCTAATTCCCTCCATCCCCCAAATAGAAAGTTTCCTCTAAAATCTCCATTCGTTCCATGTTCTGCAGAATCCAGGGCCAGACCTTCCTCCTCCCATTGACCTACCCTGTTTCCCGTACCCCTATCTGATATTCCCTAGTCATGACTTAATCTGAAAGGGTGCTCAAACATATGATATATCATTACTACAAAGCATCATGGCAAAATTAACTTTGTCCCTGAGGAATTGTGTGTGCTACTAATTGTCACTTGAAAGGCTTGTTGAATATTGGGTAGGTGGGTAGACAAACACTTTCCCAAGGTTACTTAAGCATATGTTTCTTCTCGTTTTTGTGCTAGAGTGAATGTTACCATACTTAGAATAACTTCTCCTATAGTGGGCTAAGAACATTCTTGGAATTCCCCATTCCCCATCACCCAGCTAGGAGACAGGCAACGGAAGGTTGCTGGCCATCCTAGGGCAAACTCTGCGCTTCATCAGTAAATTGTGGGAGTCTATGCCATGCCTAGTGAGGGTTGCCTGAAGAAAATTGTGTATCCAAGAGCATGGTCACTAGGATGAGGCCACCAAGGCTGTTGTGAGATGAGGAGGGTGGAGAGGGCAGCAATTCTTATCACGGTTAGTGACCAAAGCCAACTGATGCATGGAAGAAAGGCAATGTCCAAACAGAACCGTGCACAGCTCACCATTGGGCCCATCAGTAGGACACCAGAGACAGACAGAGCTGTGGTCAGTAGGCAGCCTGAAGAAGAGGTGCTCTCTGTCCTGGCACCTCAGTGTTGGCTGCTACAGCCGACTGTGGACCACTCCAAAGATGGGTGCTCAAGCCCACGTAAAAGAAGGCCAGTGATGCCTGTGAAAAGTCTGGATGCCATCAGATGACATGGAGACCGAGATATGGACCTTGAAGCAAGAAGGAATCCAAAGGAAACAGTTGAGAAACTTATGACCAAAGACCCAGCACCCACAAGAAAGGCAGAGTTTCCTTGAGCAAAGAAAGGTGCTTTTAGTCATTAGACTAGCTACCCGTTAGCATTTAGCATCTGCTAAGAGCCTGTTACAGGCCCGTTACAGTGAAATGAAGGATAAAAGGAAAATCGAGATGTATCACCTGCCCACAGGGGATTGTAAAACCGGTTTAGAATTCATTGCTAAAACATAAGAAACAATAGTCAAGAGTAACACAACAAAATATAATTAAGTGCAAACACGTTATACACCAGTTGTTCTCAAATTCCAGTGTACTTCAGGATCACCTAGGAGGTTTGTTTAAAAAGACAGAAGCCCTAGCCCACCCCCAATACAGCAGGATCTACAGGAGAGGGTCCAGGCAGTGGCGATGCACACCTGATTGGAGACAGGAGACACACCCAAGAGCTCTGAGAGCTCAGAGGATGCAGGATCAGAGGCATCCTGGACCACAGGAAAGAGAGCTGCCCTTGACCCAGAGGAGCCTGACCCCCAAATCAGGCAAAGAAATGTTGGATCATGGGCCTGGCGGCTCGGTGTTACTTTTTAAGACACTGTTAAAAATACTTAGCTCCTGTTTTTATCAGGTTGGCCTTGAGCCTTTCTGAATACGATGTTTGCTCAATTCAACCATGACTTAAACCACCAAGAAGGAAGTGATCTGAAAACTCCGTATCGGCTCTAAAAGAGCTACATGCCTTAAAAGTATCCAACCATTTCAAACAGTGGTTAAGACAGGTCAGTGGACTTTGTGTTATCAAGTTCCCATCCACCTCAAATAGAAAGCTTCCCCAAATCTATTTCTATTTTAGCAAATTATGATCAATAGGAGAGACCTGAGCATACTGATGTCTTTCTGCCTTGGTACAGTCACTGTAAGGAAATGCAAATTAAACAAAGGAGGCGGGTTTATATGGGATGATACATTGGATCCTCTGTGAGTCAGCTTGGGCTGACATGACAAAATACCACAGACTGGGGGGTTTACACATTAGAAACTTATTTTTGCACAGTTCTGGAGGCTGGAAGTCCGAGGACAAGGTGCCGTCAGGGTTAGTGTCTGGTGGGGCCTCTCTTCCTGGCTTGCAAATGGCCCCCTTCTCGCTGTGTCCTCACCTGGTCTCTCCTCTGTGCACGTGTGCAGAGAGTAAGAGAGAGACCTCTGGGTGTCTCTTCCTCTACTTATAAAGACACCAGCCCTATCGGATTAGGGCCTCACCCTTACAACATCATTTAACCTTAATGACCTCCCCAAAGGCTCTATCTCCAAACACAGTCACATTGAGAATCAGGGCTTTAGCATATTAATTGGGGGAGAAGGAGGGAGGGACACAATTCAGTCCAAAACAGATCCCAAAGGAGTACTCAGACAACGCAGTTATACACTGGCAAGTCCATACCTTCCTGCCCTAGAGGAGACAAGTCCCTCGGTTTTAATGGATTTTTTAAAACATGCTTTTATTTACCAAACCCATACAAAGTGTCCATCTCTGGCAAGCTTTGTACAAGGTGCAGGGGACGCAATGGTGGGAAAACGAGACGTGGTCCCCGCCTCTCAGATCTTACAGTCTAGTAGAATGAACTCTGCTCATCACCCAAGTACAGAATGAGGATAGAGGGGCAAAAGTGGATGTGATGATAATCCCACAGAGCTAGATCTTTCCAATCCAGAACGCATTCACCACTTCACTCTGTCTATGCCCATTTCACTTACTCCTTCCAAATTAATCTCCCAAATAGCTATCCCAGTCTACACACTCTCACCAGCAGGATACAAAGTGTTCCCCATGTTCAAGTCAATGCTTGATATTTTCCAACTCTATAGCTTTTGACAGTTGCATGGATATCTTGATTTAATTTGCATTTCTTTGATTACTAATGAGATTTCTTACAAGCTGTTAGCTTTTTCCGCTCTGAATTGCTTCTTCTTGCCCTTTGCCATATTTCTATTCGTTTCCTGACTTTTTCTTGTTGATTTACAGATGTTCCTTACATACACTAGAAACTAATCATTCACTGACTGTGTGTTTTAGAAATGTCTTCTCAGTCTGTCAACACTGGCTATGAGGTCAAGGTAGACATGTGTTGCCCTTCCCTGAGGGAGGATTACATACGCCTGACCCATTGATAACAAGCTTGGCCATATGACTTCCTCTGGCAAAAAAATGTGAACAGAGGTGACGTGATCTTTTCAAGCCAAAGATTTAAGATTCATGGCATGAAACTGCCATGTACTTTGCTCTCAGAGAGGGGCCACCCTTTGGCCTGGATCTTGGAACAAAGGAGACACATGGAGTAGACCCCCAGCCAGCCCATAGTCACCTCTGCAGACAGAAACTTTTGCTATTATAAGCTATAGGTTTGGTTGTCTGGTTTTGGTGTTGATTGTTTTGGCAGAAGAGCTGAACCATTCCCAGACTGACACCAGAAGTAAAGTGCTACTGTAATAAACACAAAATGTGTGCATGGGCCTTGGTGTCGAGTGGCAGGTGACAAAAACAAAAAACTGGTATTAAAGGCTTTTTATGCAGTGCCATAGCATTTGATAAAACTATCGCCTGTGATAATCTGGAAGGCAGAGTGTCACTAATGAACTCGTGGTTTTGGGGAGAAAGCAGAATGTTGGTAACACTGGATATTTGCTAATGACTGTTTTTGACAGTGCACAATAAAAGAGAAATAAGCTCATAGAAGAAATGGCCATTCTGCAAGCAGAATTGAAAGATAGTTTGGAGAGACCATAAATTCCAGGATTTGCAGGTTAAAAAATAGTGCTGTTTCTCATCTCCAACCCATAAAAGATAAAACTGAGAAGGCCTTGAGCTACAAAACCCAATTAAGGCTCATCCCTGGGGCAAAGATGAAATCAAGTAGCCTGGGTAGCCCACTGTTCAAACTCTAATGGGGTAGAAATGGGGGGAGGGGATCAAGCCTTGTAAGTGAGCTACTCTTCACCCATCAGAGAACAAAGTGATACAGGATGCCAAAAATGAACGATTCCATAAATGGCAACAAAAGCCCTTTTGTTTAGAAATACAGAGGTGTAGTTGCTTTCTATCTCTGTAAAAAGTGCCACAAACCCTGTTGCTTAAAAGGACTTACTATCTCACAATTTCCATGGGTCAAGAGTCAGTGTGAGTTAGCTAGGTGCTACACTCAGCCTCACATCAGGTGAAACTAAGGTGTCAGCCAGGGCTGTGGTCTCATCTGAGGCTGTGGGTGCTTCTCCAAACTCACTGGTTATTGTCAGAATTCAGTTACTTGTGGTTAAATGACTGAGACCCTCAGCTCTCAGACACTATCTACCACAAAGTTCACATGCATTCATCACCAAAAAAAAAAAAAAAAGTAAAGGTAACTTACATGAGGAGATGACATGTTAATTAGCTTGACTGTAGTTTTTATTTCAGTATGTGTATATATATAACAAATCATCATGTTCTACAGCTTAGCTATACATAAAAATATATAATTTAAAAAGGAAGCAAAACAGTATGGTTAAAATAGAATACATGCGTAGATTTATCATTGGACAAAGAGGGTCACTATATGTTAAAGGAAGGCAAAATTCACAGGGAACACGTTAGTCTTTGCTATGTGGCCAACCATGGCAGAATTTAGTGGCCTAAAGCAACGATTTTTTATTTATCTCACTATTCTGTGAGTTGGTGATCTCGGTTGGGCTCAGCTAGGCACTTCTTCTGATGGTCTCTGCTGGGCTCAGTCTGCATTTGTGGTCAGCTGCCATGGTCAGCAGCTGGGGTTGGCTGACTGTCTGCAGGGCCAGCAGGAGCAACGCTGAGGCTGGGGCCATGTGTATCTCCGCACCCAGCAGGCTAGCCAGGAATGGTCATATGGCAGGAGTCCCCAGAGCAGCAAAAGAGCAAGCTCCAGTGGGCCAGTGCTTTTCAGTCAGTGCTTCTGCCATGTTTGCACCTATGCCTGTTTATAAATAACTTAGCATCAAAATAAGCCAAACTAGAGCTCTCAGAAATATAAGAAGAATCAAAAACACCACAGCCATAGCTTTATCTTGAGTTCTCAATCTTTATATAGACAAAAGAATTAGGATTCAAATAGTATAATGAATAAGGTCACCAAATATCAGAGTCTGTTTTCCACAGAGAATATGCATCCTTTTTTCAATGTCTTTGGAACATTTATAAAATTTGGCCATACGTTGAGGTGATAAAAGAAACCTCAGTAAATCAAAACTAAAGAAAAGAAAAAAGAAGACACTGTGTAGGCAATATTCGCTGACCAAATGCAGTAAAACTAGAAGTCAACAAAACTATAAACAAGAAAATTCAAACCATGGAAATTAAAACACTTTCCTGGATAACTTGTTGGGTCTATAATTATAGACTGCTTAGAAAAAAGTGATAAAACTATATATCAACAACTATGGAATGCTTTACATTGGGGACAGCAAACTTTTTCTGTAAAGGGCCACACAGTAAGTATTTTAGGTTTTGCGGGCCATAGGTCTCTCTGTAACTACTTAATTCTGCCATGGTGGTGTGAAGCAGCCATACACAACACACAAATGAATGGGTGTGGATGTGTTCCAGTAACACTTTATTTATAGGAACCAGCAGCAGGCTGGACTTGGCCCATAACCTTGGTTTACCAACTCCTGCTTCATATTAATTAAATGTTAAGCACTTAGAGAGAAATTCCTAACTTCACATGTTTTTATTGCTAAACAAGAAAAAATAGAAATCAATGAAATAAGTAATGTACTCTAGAAGCTAGAAAAATATCAACAATAGCAAAACAGAAAAAGCAAGAATAAAAATATAACACTAAAAACAGAAATTAATGAAAGAGAAGACAGAAAAACAATACCATTGGTAAATAAATCCAATATTAGAGAATACCAATAAAACATACAAATCCCAAACAAAGCTAATCAAGAAAAATGAGGGGAAAAGCACAAATACATATTATTAAGAATTAGAAAGGAACCACAACCACAGATGTAGAAAATGCTTTTTAAAATCATAAGCAAATACTATGAATGACCATATGGTAATAAATATTTAACTCTCAATGAAATGGTTAATTGTCTAGAAATAGTCTATTTACTATAATTGACTCTTTAAAGGGGAGCAAGTCTGAATAGATCAAGAATAAGAAAACAGCTAACAGGCTTCCCTAGTGGCTCAGTGGTTAAGAATGCACCTGCTAATGCAGGGGACACAGGTTCAAGCCCTTGTCCGGGAAGATCCCACATGCCATGGAACAACTAAGCTCACGAGCCACAACTACTGAACCTGTGCTCTAGAGCCCTCAAGCCACAACTGCTGAGCCCATGCGCCTAGAGCCCGAGCTCCGCAACAAGAGAAGCCACCTCAATGTGAAGCCCGTGCACTGCAATGAAGAGTAGCCCCCGCTCACTGCAACTAGGGAAAGCCCGCGTGCAGCAATGAAGACCCAATACAGCCAAAGATAGATTAATATTTTTAAAAAAGATGTTTAGGAGCGACCTTCAAGATGGCGGAGGAGTAAGATGTGGAGATCACCATTCTCCCCACAAATACATCAGAAATACATCTACATGTGGAACAACTCTTACAGAACACTTACTGAATGCAGGCAGAAGACCTTAGACTTCCCAAAAGGCAAGAAACTCCCCCATGTACCTGGGTAGGGCAAAAGAAAAAAGGAAAAACAGAGACAAAAGAACAGGGACGGGACCTGCACCTCAGGGAGGGAGCTGTGAAGGAGGGAAACTTTCCACACACTAGGAAGCCCCTTCACTGGTGGAGATGGGGGATGGTGGGGGGGAAGCTTCAGAGCTATGGAAAAGAGCACAGCAACAGAGGTGCAGAGGGCAAGGCGGAGAGATTCCCGCACAGAGGATTGGTGCCAACCAGCACTCACCAGCCCGAAAGGCTTGTCTGCTCACCCACCAGGGCGGATGCGGGCTGGGAGCTGAGTTTGGGCTTTGGAGGTCAGACACCAGGGAGAGGACTGAGGTTGGCTGCGTGAACACGGCCTGAAGGGGGCTAGTGCACCACAGCTAGCTGCGAGGGAGTCTGGGAAAAGTCTGGACCTGCCTAAGAGGCAAGAAACCATTGTTTCAGGTGCACAAGGAGAGGGGATTCAGAGCACCACCTAAAGGAGCTCCAGAGACGGGCGTAGCCGCGGCTATCAACATGGACACAAGAGATGAGCATGAGATGCTAAGGCTGCTGCTGCAGGCACCAAGAAGCCTGTGTGCGAGCACAGGTCACTATCCACACCACCCCTCCCAGGAGCCTGTGCAGCCCGCCACTGCCAGGGTCCCGTGATCCAGGGACAACTTCCCCGGGAGAACACGCGGTATGCCACAGGCTGGTGCAATGTCACGCAGGCCTCTGCCACCACAGGCTCACCCCGCATCCGTACCCCTCCCTCCCCCGAGCCTGAGTGAGTCAGAGCCCCCAAAGCAGCTGCTCCTTTAACCCTGTCCTTTCCGGGTGGGAACAGATGCCCTCTGGCGACCTACACGCAGAGGCGGGGCCAAATCCAAAGCTGGGCCCCTGGGAGCTGTACGAACAAAGAAGAGAAAGGGAAATCTCTCCCAGCACCCTCAGGAGCAGCGGATTAAATCTCCACAGTCAACTTGATGTACCCTGCATCTGTGGAATACCTGAATAGACAACGAGTCATCCCAAATTGAGGTGGTGGACTTTGGGAACAACTGTAGACTTGGGGTTTGCTTTCTGCATCTAATTTGTTTCTGGTTTTATGTTTATTTTAGCTTAGTATTTAAAGATTATTATCATTGGTAGATTTTTTTATTGATTAGGTTGCTCTCTTCCCCCCTTTTTTAAAAATATATAGATATAAATTTTTTCCCATTTTTTCTTTTTGTGAGTTGTGTATGTGTATGTTTCTTTGTGTGACTTTGTCTGTATAGCTTTGCTTTTACCATTTGTCCTAGGGTTCTGTCTGTCCATTTTTGTTTTCTTGTTTTTTTACTTTAAAATTATTTTTTATTTTTAATAATTTTTTTATTTTAATAACTTTTTATTTGCTTTATTTATTTCTCTTTTTTTCCTCCCTTTTCTTCTGAGCCATGTGGCTGACAGGGTCTTTGTGCTCTGGCCAGGTGTCAGGCCTGTGCCTCTGAGGTGAGAGAGCTGAGTTCAGGACATTGGTCCACCAGAGACCTCCCAGCTCCACGTAATATCAAATGGAAAAAGCTCTCCCAGAGAGCTCCATCTCAAGGCTAAGACCCAGCTCCACTCAACGACAAACAAGCTATAGTGCTGGACACCCTATACCAAACAACTAGCAAGACAGGAACAAAACCCCACCCATGAACAGAGAGGCTGCCTAAAATCATAATAAGGTCACAGACACCCCAAAACACACCACCAGACACAGTCCTGCCCACCAGAAAGACAAGACCCAGCCTCATCCCCCAGAAAACAGGCACCACTCACTTCCACCAGGAAGCCTACACAACCCACTGAACAAACATTACCCACTGGGGGCAGACATCAAAAACAACGGGAACTATGAACCTGCAGTCTGCGAAAAGGAGACCCCAAACACAGTAGGTTAAGCAAAATAAGAAGACAGAGAAACACACAGCAGATGAAGGAGCAAGGCAAAAACCCACCAGACCAAATAAAGAAATAGGAAATAGGCAGTCTACCTGAAAAAGAATTCAGAATAATGATAGTAAAGATGATCCAAAATCTTGGAAAGAGAATGGAGAAAATACAAGAAACTTTTAACAAAGACCTCGAAGAACTAAAGAGCAAACAAACAATGATGACCAACACAATAAATGAAATTTAAAATTCTCTAGAAGGAATCAATAGCAGAAAAACTGAGGCAGAAGAATGGATAAGTGACCTGGAAGATAAAATAGTGGGAATAAATACCACAGAGCAGAATAAAGAAAAAGGAATGAAAAGAATTGAGGACAGTCTCAGAGACCTCTGGGACAACATTAAAAGCACCAACATTCAAATTATAGGCATCCCAGAAGAAGAGAAAAAGGAACGGAGAAAATATTTGAAGAGATTATAGTTGAAATCTTCCCTAAAATGGGAAAGGAAATAGTTGATCAAGTCCAGGAAGTGCAGAGAGTCCCATACAGGATAAATCCAAGGAGAAACACACCAAGACACATGTTAATCAAACTATCAAAAATTAAATACAAAGAAAAAATATTAAAAGCAGCAAGGGAAAAGCAACAAATAACATACAGGGGAATCCTCATAAGATTAACAGCTGATCTTTCAGCAGAAACTCTGCAAGCTAGAAGGGAGTGCAAGGACATATTTAGAGTGATGAAAGGGAAAAACCTACAACCAAGATTACCCAGCAAGGATCTCATTCAGATTCAACAGAGATATCAAAAACTTTACAGAAAAGCAAAAGCTAAGCGAATGCAGCATCACCAAACCAGCTTTACAACAAATGCTAAAGGAACTTTTCTAGGCAGGAAACACAAGAGAAGAAAAAGACTTACAATAACAAACACAAAACATTTAAGAAAATGGTAATAGAAACATACATATCGATAATTACCTTAAATGTAAATGGATTAAGTGCTCCAACCAAAAGACCTAGACTGGTTGAATGAATACAAAAACAAGACCCATATATATGCTGTCTACAAGAGACGCACTTCACACCTAGGGACGCATACAGACTGAAAGTGAGAGGAAGGAAAAAGATATTCCATGCAAAAGGAAATCAAAAGAAAGCTGGAGTAGCAATTCTCATATCAGGCAAAACAGACTTTAAAATAAAGACTATTACAAGAGACAAAGAAGGACACTACATAATGATCAAGAGATCAACCCAAGAAGAAGATATAAAAATTGTAAATATTTATGCACCTAACATAGGAGCACCTCAATACATAAGGCAAATGTTAACAGCCATAAAAGGGGAAATCGACAGTAACACAATCATAGTAGGGGACTTTAACACCCCACTTTCACCAATGAACAGATCATCCAAAATGAAAATAAATAAGGAAACACAAGCTTTAAATGATACATTAAACAAGACAGACTTAACTGATATTTATAGGACATTCGATCCAAAAACAACAGAATACAATTTCTTCTCAAGTGTTCATGGAACATTCTCCAGGATAGATCATATCTTGGGTCACAAATCAAGCCTTGGTAAATTTAAGAAAATTGAAGTCTTATCAAGTATCTTTTCCAACCACAACACTATGAGACTAGATATCAATTATAGGAAAAAATCTATAAAATATTCAAACACATGGAGGCTAAAGAATACACTACTTAATAACCAAGAGATCACTGAAGAAATCAAAGAATAAATTAAAAATTTCCTAGAAACAAGTGACAATGAAAACACGATGACCCAAAACCTATGGGATGCAGCAAAAGCTGTTCTAAGAGGAAGGTTTATAGCAATACAATCCTACCTCAAGGAACAAGAAACATCTCAAATAAACAACCTAAACTTACACCTAAAGCAATTAGAGAAAGAAGAACAAAAAGCCCCCCAACGTTAGCATAAGGAAAGAAATCATAAAGATCAGATAAGAAATAAATGAAAAAGAAATTATTGAAATGATAGGAAAGATCAATAAAACTAAAAGCTGGTTCTTTGAGAAGATAAACAAAATTGATAAACCATTAGCCAGACTCATCAAGGAAAAACGGGAGAAGACTCAAATCAATAGAATAAGAAATGAAAAAGGAGAAGTAACAACTGACACTGCAGAAATACAAAGGATCATGAGAGATTACTACAAGCAACTATATGCCAATAACATCGACAATCTGAAAGAAATGGACAAATTCTTAGAAAAGCACAACCTTCTGAGACTGACCCAGGAAGAAAGAGAAAATATAAACAGACCAATCACAAGCACTTAAATTGAGACTGTGATTAAAAATCTTCCAAAAAACAAAATCCCAGGACCAGATGGCTTACAGGCGAATTCTCTCAAACATTTAGAGAAGAGCTAACACCTATCTTTCTCAAACTCTTCCAAAATATAGCAGAGGGAAGAACACTCCCAAACTCATTCTACAATTCACATTCATCACACTATACCAAAACCAGACAAAGATGTCACAAAGAAAGAAAACTCCAGACCAATATCACTGATGAGCATAGATGCAAAAATCCTCAACAAAATACTAGCAAACAGAATCCAACAGCACATTAAAAGTATCATACACCATGTTCAAGTGGGGTTTATCTCAGGAATGCAAGGATTCTTCAATATACACAAATCAATGAATGTTAACAAATTAACATATTAAAAAATTGAAGGAGAAAAACCATATGATCATCTCAATAGATGCAGAAAAAGCTTTCAACACAATTCAATACCCATTTATGATAAAAACTCTCTAGAAATTAGGCATAGAAGGAACTTACCTCAACATAATAAAGGCCAAGTATGACAATCCCACAGCCAACATCATTCTCAATGGTGAAAAACTGAAAGAATTTCCACTAAGATCAGGAACAAGACAAGGTTGCCCACTCTCACCACTATTATGAACATAGTTTTGGAAGTTTTAGCATAGTTTTGGAAGTTTTACCCACAGCAATCAGAGAAGAAAAAGAAATAAAAGGAATCCAAATCAGAAAAGAAGTAAAGCTATCACTGTTTGCAGATGACGTGATACTATATGTAGAGAAGCCTAAAGATGCTACCAGAAAACTACTAGAGCTAATCAATGAATTTGGTAGAGTTGCAGGATACAAAACTAATGCAGAGAAATCTCTTGCATTTTTATACACTAATGATGAAAAATCTGAAAGAGAAATTAAGGAAACACTCCCATTTACCACTGCAACAAAAAGAATAAAATACCTAGCAATAAACTTACCTAAGGAGACAAAAGACCTGTATGCAGAACTAGAAGACAGTGGTGAAAGACATTAAAAATGATACAGATGGAGAGATATACCATGTTTTTGGATTGGAAGAATCAACATTGTGAAAGTGACTATACTACCCAAAGCAATCTACAGATTTAATGCAATCCCTATCAAACTACCAATGGCATTTCTCACAGAACTAGAACAAAAAATTTCACAATATGTATGGAAACACAAAAGAGCCTGAATAGACAAAGTAATATTGAGAAAGAAAAACAGAGCTGGAAGAATCAGGCTCCCTGACTTCAGACTATGCTATAAAGCTACAGTAATCAAGACAGTACGATACTGGCATAAAAACAGAAATATAGATCAATGGAACAGGATAGATAGCCCAGAGATAAACCTACACACATATGGTCACCTTATCTTTGATAAAGGAGGTAAGAATACACAATGGAGAAAAGACAGCCTCTTCAATAAGTGGTGCTGGGAAAACTGGACAGCTACATGTAAAACAATGAAATTAGAACACTTCCCAACACCAAACTCAAAATGGATCAAATGTAAGGCCAGACACTGTAAAACTCTTAGAGGAAAACATAGGCACAACACTCTATGACATTAATCACAGCAAGATCCTTTTTGACCCACCTACTAGAGAAATGGATATAAAAACAAAAATAAACAAATGGGACCTAATGAAACATAAAAGATTTTGCACAGCAAAGATAAACATAAACAAGATGAAAAGGCAACCCTCAGAATGGGAGAAAATATTTACAAATGAAGCAACTGACCAAGGATTAATCTCCAAAATTTACAAGCAGCTCATGTAGCTCAATATCAAAAAAACAAACAATCCAATCCAAAAATGGGCAGAAGACTTAAATAGATATTTCTCCAAAGAAGATATACAGATTGATAACAAACACATGAAAGGATGCTCAACATCACTAATCATTAGAGAAATGCAAATCAAAACTACAATGAGGTATCACTTTACGCCAGTCAGAATGTCCATCATCAAAAAATCTACAAACAATAAATGCTGGAGAGGGTGTGGAGAAAAGGGAACCCTCTTGCACTGCTGGTAAGAATGTCAATTGATACAGCCACTATGGAGAATGGTATGGAGGCATGTACCACAATGTTCATTGCAGCTCTGTTTACAATATCCAGGACATGGAAGCAAGTTAAGTGTCCATCGACAGATGAATTGATAAAGAAGATGTGGCACATATATATAATGGAATATTAGTCAGCCATAAAAAGAAATGAAATTGCATTATTTGTAGTGAGGTGGATGAACATAGTCTCTGTCATACAGAGTGAGGTAAGTCAGAAAGATAAAAACAAATACCATATGCTAACACATATATATGAAATCTAAAAAAATAAATAAAGGTTCTGAAGAACTTAGGGGCAGGACAGGAATAAAGATGCAGATGTAGAGAATGGACTTGAAGTCACAGGGAGGGGGAAGAGTAAGCTGGGACGAAGTGACAGACTGGCCTGGACATATATACACTACCAAATATAAAATAGATAGCTAGTGGGAAGCAGCCGCATAGCACAGAGAGATCAGCTCGGTGGTTTGTGTCCACCTAGAGGGTGGGATAGGGAGGGTGGGAGGGAGAAGCAAGAAGGAGGAGATATGGGGATATATGCATATGTATAGCTGATTCACTTTGTTATTAAGCAGAAACTAACACACCATTGTAAAGCAATTATACTCCAGTAAAGACGTTAAAAAACTTTTTTTTAATAAAAAAAGATGTTTAGGGGGGCTCCCCTGGTGGCGCAGTGGTTGGTTGTCCGCCTGCCGATGCAGGGGACTCGGGTTCGTGCCCCGGTCCAGGAAGATCCCACATGCCGTGGAGTGGCTGGGCCTGTGAGCCATGGCTGCTGAGCCTGTGCATCCGGAGCATGTGCTCCGCAATGGGAGAGGTCACAACAGTGAGAAGCCCACGTACCGCAAAAAAAAAAAAAAAAAAAAAAAGATGTTTAAAAAGAAAAAAGGAAGGAAACAGCTAACATTTATCCAGCATTTGCTGGTGTCAGATACTCCTTGGCTGTCTCAATTTGTACTGTCTCAATTAATCTGCCCATCAACCTTATGGTGTAGGTCCTGTCATTATGCCTGTTTGCTCAGATGAAGACAGAGAAGTTAAGTAAAATTAAGAAGCTTCCTACTCTCTAATAACTGGAATTAAAGCACCTTGACTCTGGCATTTCGATGGCTGGCACCATTGTTACCTTTGCAGTGCAGAAGATATTGAACGTTATGTCATAGGGCAGCCCCCAAGGACTGAAGGGGGGCAACATGATTTCCCCAGCAGGCTACTTCAAACTCTTGAGCAACTGATAATGTCTATGGAATTAAACTGTTTCAGAAAATAGCAAAAAAGGAAGTGTTCTATTTTATTTTAAGAAGCATGAGCCACCTTAAATCAAGACATGACAAAGATAACTGCAAACTAAATCTCACAAATATAGATGCAAAAATCCTGTTATATCAAATCTAGAAATATATTAAAATAATAACATGCCCTGAACACATACCGTTTATAATAGGAATATATAAATGGTTCATAGTGAGAACTAAATTCCAGACATAATACATCATATTAACAGGTCAAGGAAGGAAAATGATTCTTCTCAATAGATACTAAATTTAACCTCCTTTCTGATTTTTTTTTAATTTAGAAGAATAGGAGTAGACTAATACTTCTTTAACATTTTAAATGACTTCTTTTTGAACAATAGCCAGCATGATGTTTACTGTTAAAATAGTAGTGTAGCATTTCTCAAACTATGTTTTATACAATATTAGCTTCAAATGAGAGAAATTCTTATTGTACTATTGAAAGAATTCCATATTTCAATGAACACAGAATATAATACATATTGTATCTCCATTTTGGAGATTCAAAATATACCTTACTGGATTAACTTTAGAAGAATAGAAAAAATAGCAAATAGATTCTGAAAAGGTAGACACAGAAAGCAGATTATAAATACTCAGTATTAAAATACTGTGGTAATAGTAACCGAAGGCATAGGCATAATAACACATTCCACAGAGAGTAAATATAAGATTGCAGCATGTGATAAACATACCATTTCAAAACAGGAACGAAGATCAGATTATACAATAAAAAATACTGGGACAACTAGAAAAGATATATATCAGACCTCAAGTTCATATTTTACCAAAAGAAAAAAGAAAATGCCTGATGGCTGAGTTATATGTCAAAATGAAATCATAAAGATTAAAGAAAACGTAGATGGGCTTCAAGCGTAAACATGGTTAAGTCTACATTTCTCTTTCTCCTCCTCAAAATCATAAAACAACAAGAAGCATTACCAAAACAATGCAGAAGCTTCATTCTCTGTGAAATTTGGAAAACAGTATAGTCAACAGACTTTAAAATATATGTAAATACTGACAAATGCAGCTGAAATGAGCAGAAGCCACATAGAGGAAGGAAAGGAAAAGCATAGAGAATGGAGAGAGGACATAGTGTGGCCAGAGGTCAGAAAATGCCACCAGGACACAACTCCTGAAGATGAAGGGCCGATACTCTAACAGGTGTGTCTCTCATCTACAGCAGTTGTGAAAGATGGAAGGTGGGCAGAGCCAGTGGCAAAAGCCTTCCTTGAAAGGTTTTGGTTGAAAGAAGCAGAGGGGAAGGGTAGATATAAAGAATCACATAAAAAGTCATATTTGCAAGAAGCAGACTGTCTCTGAAAAGTTACCTTAGCCTCAATACCTGGTCCCCAAAGAGGAACCACTTACCAGCTGGTCAAGGAAAATACGACCATTCAATGATAAGTAATGAAAAAGGAATTAGCTCAGTATTAATACAAAGATGACTAGGAGATAATGGGGAAAGAGCAACAAAATGTGTCGAAGATGAAAAATGCTCATCAGAAACATGTTGCCACGGAGCAGATAAAGATTTTAACTAAGTATCTCACCATAAATTTTAAAATATTCAGTGTGGCCATTATTTCTACAAAGGAAGATCAGAAACACAGGAACCTAGAACAGATGTGGCTACTCAACAGAAAGAAATAAAACGTAAGCTAGTACACTCCAAGAAAGAATAAATGAATAAATACTGGAAGGAGCAGAAATGAGTCTAGATACTCTGGAAACTCAATAAGAAACATAAAGAAGAAGAATGAGAAACATGAACATTAGAAAAATAGTTTATAGAAAAGATTTTTTTGTTGTTGTTAAACAGAAAATGATAGATCTGGAAGAGAGGTAACAGAGATTCAACAGATACCTAACTGGAATCCTAAAGAAGCCCAAAGCAAATATTTAATGACATGATCCACGAAATTCATGAAATTAAAAAAGAAGAATGTAATCTGCACAATTGAAACGGTACACTGTGTACCAGGGAAAAAAATGTTGACCTAGGATGCTTAATACCAAAACTTAATCATAGTCTTAATCATGTACTTTTAAAATAAAAGAAAGAAAAAAAATTCTGGACTAAGAAATCAGTCTGGCTTCATATTTATCCACCATTAAAACCAAAAGATAATGAAGCAGCATTTATAAGATACTGATGGGAAAATTCGACTTGTCCTTCGAGTATAAAGGGTATGTTTGTTTTTAATTGCAAGAAGTTAGGGAATATTGTTATCATGAACCATTCTTGAGAAGCTACTAGAGGACATACTTCTGCCAACCAGAAGATGATCAAAAAAACCACAGGCACAGAACCTGGTAGTGAGCATTGGATATATTTAATTGTAAAATAAGACCAAAACAAATGTATAGACTGGGGTCACAGAGCAGAAGTAAATGCTATATGTCACTACAATGTAGAAATGATACAAAAACAAGACTCAGCAGAAGGGGATGAGAAGGTAAAAGGCAGAGTGAGTTTGCCAATCGCCTCATTTAAAAAAGCTGAAAGATCGCAAAAGTCATTACAGCTGACAAATGGTAGAAGTATAAACATATCTACCTTACAAGGATAAATACTAAGACAGATGGGTATTATTGACTAAAACTGCGTATGTGGGAGGGGTAAAAAACTAAACATATTAATTTATTGTTACAGTCTGCCCTCCGTATCCGTGGGTTTTGCATCCATGGGTTCAACCAATCGTGAATGGATACTGACGCCAAAGCTGCAGATGCTGACACCGACCGTGTTCATTGTACTCGCCCATTTTACATAAACAACTTGACCATTGGCAGATTCTGGTATCTTCCGAGGCTTCTGGAACCAATGCCCCATGGATACAGAGGGAGAACTGTACTTTATTCAGAGTAACAAACATACACTGTGTGAAAATAGAGGACCAAGGGTGCTCATTTTCAATGAAAATTTTAAAACAACCATTAGAATAAAATTACAAACCTTCCTAAACCTCAGGAAGATTTTTCAAAGAAAACAGACCACATAGTGGATGACTTTATATAAAGCCATGAAATTGAAAACAATGTAAAATAATATGAAAAACTAAGATCAAATCCATCTATCATTATAGAGGTAAACAAGCTTAACTCATCTGTGATGGAAGGAAGGAAAGAAGGAAGGGAGGAAGGAAGGAAGAAAAGAAGGAGGGTGGGGGGAGGGAGGGAGGAATAAAGGGATCAGGGGAAGAAATTGGATGCTAAAAGCAAAACCCAACTCTAAGCTGTAAACAAGAGCCATTCCAAACACAAAATACTTCATAAAGACTAAAAAGTCTTTTGACTTTTGAATAAAATATTTTCAAATACGAACAAAAAGGAGCAAGAGTTTGATCTTAACAGCAACAAAGACAGATTGAAGACCATGGAGCATTTTTTAAAAGACAAAAATGAGCACTTTATTAAATTAAATGGTGCAATTTCACAGTAAAGGTATAATAGCCCTAAACATCTATGCACATCCATCTGTTCTTGATACATAAAGTAGACAGACAAATAAATAAATTACAGAAGACCAATATAGCACAACTAATAAAGTAGTTAAGTAAATAATTAATAAAGTAAGTCTGGTTTATGTATGCACAAATATATTCACACATACACCCTAAAAATAAAGAAAATATCTTCAGTTCAAGTGTTATCATAAAAACTGGACTCAGACCAAAAAAGAAAATCTCCAGAAAGCAAAAACAGGGCAGAAAACTTTCTATGATCACAATGCAAGAAAATCAGAAACTGAAAATCAAAACAAAACACACAAAATATCTCTCCACCTAGAAGGAAAAAAAATGCCCTTAAATTCTCCTTGAGTCAGAGAGAATGGACAAACAGAAATACATAACATTTGGAAAACAATAATGAAATGGTCACAGGTAAGAATCCATAGGAAAGGGCTAAGCAAAGCTCAGCAGAAAACACTTCCATTCTATCCACTGAGAAGAAAAATGAAGAATTAAAGGAAACAATTAAACACCCAACTCACAAAGGCAGATGAATGCAATGCAAACTAAAGGAAAGTTGAATGAAGAATTATTAAAGAACAAAGTAGAAAAGAATAAGTTAGAAGACAGAAAAACAATAGAAAAGATAAATCTGAAAGCCACTTTTGCTCAGAGAACAGCTTCTTTTGGCTGAGCCATTTTTTATAGTGGTGGCTGGACTTAAATGCCTGCAGATGTTAAATGACCCTGCAGTACAGCAGGGAGGAGAAAGAGAATTTCCAATAGAGGGATTTGACTATTCAGGAAAGTAAAGGGGAAGTTCCCAGAGAGTAACCAGGGCAGGCCAGGGAGACAAAGAGACGACTGGATTGCTTTGTATAATAAAGTGAGGGGGCTTGGTGGGGACCCTCAGATGAGGGGTGAGTGCTCTAAAGAGGAGAGGAAACAGGAAATATAAGAAGGGGAGAGAGAGATGGAGGCAGAGATGGAGAGACAGACAGAGCAATAATGATGTAACAAGAGGGCTGAGCAATATTAAACCTCTGCGGGGGGGGGACTCCACCTCCTCCTACTTTGTTGCTTGCTTGCTTGTGACTCTTAGAGCACATCCTTTAGTAACCCCTAACACGGGAAAGTACACTGTGTTCTTGAGTGTGTCTGAAAATGCCTCCGAGTGTCTCTCCACCTTGATGGATGTTTTCCACATACAATTCCGTTGGCATTCTAGTGGGAACTCTCTTTCCCTCAGGATTTTCAAGGTGCAGCCCTATTTCTCTTCATATCCTGCATGGAGCAGTTAGAAAGAAAGCAACAGATCGGTATGTACTAAAATGGATAGCTCTCCAAGGCACCATACTGAATGAAAACTACAAGTCTCCAAGTCATTTATAAGGTGTGCACCTTTTATATCAAAAAATCTGGAAAGGGATCCACCAGTGGCTCCAGGAGGTACCAGAACTGTGGGACTCTGCTCAAAATGGGAGTTTATGTATTGCCTGCATATTTCTCAATTTATCTTACAATTTCCTCACTAATCGAAAAATTTAAAAAAAAAAGAAAGTATTTTAAAAAAGTATTTTAAAAAAATTTTTAAAAAGAAAAATTTTTAAAAAAGAAAGTATTTTTAAAAAGTATTTTACTTTTTTATACTTTTTTAAATTTTAAAAAAGTATTTTAAAAAAGTATTTTAAAAAAATTAAAAAAAAAAGAAAAATTTAAAAAAAAAAGAAAATATTCTAGAGCTCTTAACACCAACGCTAATCCAAAAACGGTTTGAACAAAATAAGAAAGTAATGTTCTAGAGCTCTTAGAACCAACACTAATCCAAAAAAGGTTTGAACAAAAGTAAGAAAGTAATATTCTAGAGCTCTTTATAGACTACAGTATAGTGTAATAGACTACAGTATAGTGTAGACTACAGTATAGTGTAATAGACTATAGACTATAGACTACAGTATAGTGTAAACATAACGTTCATATGCACTGAGACACCAAAAACTTCATGTGACTCACTTTATTGAAATATTTGCTCTACTGTGGTGGTCTGGAATCAAACCTGTAATATCTCCGAGGTACACCTGTCCTGATACATGCTGCAACATGGAGGAACCTCAAAAATGTTATGCTGAGAGAAAGAAGACTGACACAAAATGTTATATGATTCCAATTACCTGAAAGGTCCTGAACAGGTAAATCCATAGAGAAAGAAAGCAGATTGGTGGGTGCTAGGGGGCGGGGGAAGGGAGAGGTGGAGCCACAACATAGCATACTGCGCGTTTCCTTCTAGGGTGTTGAAATTGTTTTGTAACTAGATAGAGGTGATGGTTGCACAACACTGTGAATATACTAAATGCCACGGAATTGTTCGCTTTTAAAACGATTAACTTTAAGGTATGTGAATTTTACATCAATTTTTTAAAAAGGAAAAAAAAAAGAACTCTAAACAACAACAAAAATTGTTGAGGCACCTGGCCCTGAGCATAGTACCAGTAAATGGTAACAGCCACAGCACGGTCCCCACGCAGGACCCAGCCCCACGGAATTCAAGTTTGTCTTTCCACACCTCTGCACCTTTCTCTGACTGCAGAATCTTTGCCGAGTCTGATTTCTGCACAATACCACAACTTATACGCATACGACACTACTACACTCCTTGTCACTTCTGAGGGGCTCATGGATGCAGGAAATTTGTCCTCAGAGAGAGCACTGGAAAGGAAATGGACAAGAAAAAACAAACCAGCATCCGTACGTCCACACAGAGGATCTCATGCTTGTGTTCAAAAAAAAAAAGTGAAACTTATTTGTCGTCAGATATTCAGAGAAAGGCCAGTGGAAAGCTTTGCAGCAGGAAGATGCTGCCAGGCTGGCGGGATCGTGGGACCCACCATTTATCATTTCTGGATAATTTACATTTCTAGCCTGCTTTACCATCATTTATGTGCCACTTGAAACTGGACACAACAGTCAGTGATTTATTATTTTTAGGAAGGAAATGAAGGCACAAAAAGGTCAGCGTGACTTGCTGAAACCACAGACCAAGAATTAGAACTCGGAACCCTGAGTGGCAAGGTTCTGGGCCCCGTTTGCCTTTCAGCAGCCAGGACCATGTTGCTGGGGAGATTTTCCAGACCTGGCACAGCTCTGTCACAGCAAAGAAGTTGGGGACATCAGCAGTCCACAAGGATTTCCCTTTCTCCTTGTCTCCTTGTCCCCTCATCTGACCCATCCCGCAAACTGAAGCTAAGACAATTCTTCAGTACCTCTTGTGGCAAGTCAGACACCCACAGGGACTCCCCAGGCCCTCTGCTCTCTAACCCATCCTGGCCTCCCTTAGCTGATGGTACTTCCCCTCCTCCAAACATGGAGAGTCCCTGCTCACCTCTACATCCCGTACCTCTGCTCTGTACCCTTTGCACGTCTCTGCCCATCTAAATCCTCCTGTCCCGAAAGTAGGGAACCAGCCCTCACGGCCCCAGACATGGAGCCAAAAACTTCATTAAGTACTTGAGTAGCTGCTTCTCTCATATGATTGAGAAAACATTTGAGTCAGCTCCAGTGAGCCCTCAGACAACAGAAAGACAAAGTAACCCACCATCTCTGACATGAATCTGAGTTCAGCAGCCTTAATCCTCAAACCAGCCTGTGGTCTGATACACAGTTCACCTGTGAGTGCAAACAGGGCCAAGCTGAGACACACACACACACACACACACACACACACACACACACACACACACACACACACACACACACCGGACCACCCAAGAAGAAAAAGAAGTTTCTGATCTTTTAAACTATCCCCAAACACCTCTTCTAAGAGGATGTATTAGTTTCCTAGGGCTGCCAAAATAATGACTACCACCTGAGTGGCTGGAAACAACAGAAGAATTTTTCTCTCAGAGTCTTGGAGGCCAGAAGTCCAAAATTAAGGTGTCAGCAGGGTCTTGTGCTGGCTAGAGGTTCGGGAGAGCATCCTTCTTGCCTCTTCCTGGCATCTGATGATGTTGCCGACAGCCCTTAGCGTTCCTTGTCTTATAAATGCATCACTCCAATCTCTGCCCTGTCATCACATGGCCTTCTCCCTGCCTGTCTGCTTTCTCTTCTTATAAGGACACCAGTGTCCTTACTCCAACCCCGCTCCTGTATAACCTCATCATAACTAATTACATCTGCAAAGACTCTATTTCCCAATAAGGTCACCTTCTGAGGCTCCAGGTAGACATGAGCTGGGCTGGGTGGGAGCGCGAAGGGGAGGGAACCTATTCAATCCAATACAGATGAGAAGGTGAGGTAAAGGAAGAGAAGGTTTGGAATTAGGATCGACAGAAGGGTGATTCCAGGGGTTTTTTTTATTATTATTATCATTATTTTTTATTTTTTGGCCGTGCCACGTGGCTTGCAAGATCTTAGTTCCCTGACCAGGGATTGAACCCGTGCCCCCTGCAGTGGAAGAGCAGAGTCCTAACCACTGGACCTCCAGGGAAGTCCCTGATTCCAGTTTCTATAACTTCATTTCCTCAGCTGACAAGAGCACCCAAGGAGGACCCCCCTGAAATCCCAAGTGACACCTCAGTCTTGGCTGTATTGTCCCTTTGTTCTTTGCTGTCCATGGATGAGTGGCTGCCTTGGGTTGGTGGCTTCCTTCTCCAGCCTGAAGGAATTCCCCAGCCCTTGCCTTCCTCACCTCACTGTTCAGTTTGCAGAGATGGATATTAAATCAGATTTTCACCTGTTTCATTACATTCTGATGATTTTGAGCTACTGGGATTTTCAATTTGAAAGAAAATATTTTGATCCAGCAATGCCCACAGGACAGCTCTAGGATGAGGACACTTGGAGCCTTCTGGGGAGCTGTGGAGTGTGAGTCTGTGTACAGACACATCACCTAAAACCCACTGGTTGACTTGCTAGTTGGCCCATGGGGAGATGTCGTTGTGTGGAAGAGTTTTCATCAGAATTCTGGTATAAAATGAAAAGCCTCAAAGGAAAGAAAGCCTTTCAAAACCTGTGTTGCATTCCTCTGATTTGGTGCAGCTTGTTTTCATGCAAAGTTTACTAAGAGAGAAGAGGCAACCCAGTGGCGTCATGTGCAAATCATAGGATTTACCAACATGATTCAAGATGAGATCTTTGGCTGGGCTGGCCCATGCTGTTTCAAAGGCTCCAGCTCTTTTTTTCACTAATTGTTATTAATAGGATAGTCCACTGCATCTTTCATTCTAAGGACACTTCTGGAGCAGACCCTCACCACTGCTGATATGATGTTGTATCTGCACTCACACCTTTTCCCTAGTCCTCCATCCTCTCTATGCCTGATGCTGTCCTGAGTCTGATTCCTTTTTTGTCTCTTACAGCCCTTAACAGAGTTCCTGCCATGGTGCCTTACCCCCAGCAAGTGTTTAGCAAATGGGGTGCAACGAACAGAAGGAATATGATGTGCTGGTGGGATTGTATTCATAAACAGAAAACAACATTTGGCATACACTGTATTCACAGATAGTAACAAGTGATGGATGTCGGGCAGCAGAGAGGATGCTAAGAAAAATGAGATGCCATTGAGATGCAGGCTTCATTTCTCTCTCCTGACTCTGGCCACCAGCTGAGCTGTGCAGCCTGCAGGGCCTCTTTACCAGTGGTTCTGGGGGTGACTACCAGAAGTGAATGCCTGGTGAGAGCCAGGAGAACAAGCCCCAAGCCAAGCTGCCAATGAGAGCAGAGCTAGATGAAAAAGAAGCTAAGATATGCAGCCAAAAGAGATGGAGCCCAGACACAGGGCTCAAAGCAGGTGGGAGGTAAGCCTGGAAAACCTCAGGAATTGCTCCAGAGCACATAGACCCCTGCTGTTATGGGTGGAATTGTGTCCACCCCCTTCCAATTCGTATGTTAGAGTTCCAAGCCCCTGTACCTCAGAATGTGACCTTATTTGGAGATAGGGTCTTTAGAGAGCTAATCAAGTTAAAGTGACATCATTAGGGTGGCACTAATCCAATATGACTGGTGTCCCCATAAGAAGGGGAAATTTGGACACAGAAGCACACAGAGGGGAGATGATGTGAATAGACAGGGAGAAGACAGCCATCTACAAGCCCAGGAGAAAGGTCTGGAACAGATCCTTCCCTCATAGCCTCAGGAGAAACCAACCCTGCAGATACCTGGGTCTCAGAGTTTGGCCTCCAAAACTGTGGAACAATAAATTTCTGTTGTTTAAGCCACCCAGTCTGTGGTAGTTTGTTACAGCAACCCAAGCAGACTAATACACCTATGATGACCATTCCTGTGATTCCTGCCCTACTTATAAGGCACATGGGGCATTTAAAGGGCCTTTGAAAATGGGACCCATGCCCAACAAGCCTGCAACATGCCCATTTGGTGGTGGTATTGTCAGTCTCTATCAGTGATGTCCATTTCAATCACTCTCTATCTTGAGATACAGTGCAGCAAAAATGGCCTGACAATTTGACATCAACCAAATTTTTTTTAATGTGACTATTTTTGATCCAGCAATTCCATGTCCAAGAATGTAGAGCATTTCCCCAAAAATGCTGATACAAGGGCTCAAAGACATGTATAAGGATGTTTCCTGCAGCCTTTTTCTGTACCTTGCACATTTTTTCTTACTTTTATTTGCAAATAATTCAAACTTACTGAAAATTGGCAAGAATGAAAATAGTACATAAAATGCTCATGCACCATTTATGTCGAATCTCTTACTGTTAACATTTTGCTTCATTTGTTTTATCATCTTTAACTGTCTCTCTGTCAGCCTCTCTCAACACTGTGAACAAAGACTACTTACATCATAGCCCTTTAATCCTAACTACTTCAGTGTGTGTTTCCTAAATGTAAATATAAAGTCTTACATAATCACAACAGTTATCAACCTCCGGAAGTTTATCATGGAAACAGTACTTTTATCCAATCTGCCTTTCTTATTCCAGTTTTATCAACTGACTCAAAAATGTCCTCTGAGAATTTTTTTCTTCCATTACAAAATCCAACCCAGCTCAGGTACTGTACTTAGTTACCATCATTCTTTAATATCTATCAGTCTGTAACATTTCCCACAGCCTTTCTTTGTCTTTTATGACATTGACACTGTTATGGAAGGAATGTTTGTGTCCTCCCAAAATTCATATGTTGAAATCCTAACCCCCAAGGTGATGGTATTAGGGAGGGCATTAGGTCATGAAGGTGGAGCCCTCGTGAATGGGATTAGTGCCCTGATAAAGAGACCCCAGAGAGCTCTCTCACCCTCTTTCCACCATGTGAGGAGGACACAATGAGAAGTCTGCAGTCTGCAACTTGGAAAAGGGTTCCCACCAGAACCCAGCCAAGCTGACACCCTGGTCTCAGACTTCCAGCCTCCAGAGCTGTGGGAAATAAATGTCTGTTGTTTAAGCCACCCAGTTTATGGCATTTTGTTATAGAAGTCCAGATAGACTAAGACACACTATTAAAGAATACAATTTATTTTTAATAGACTCTTCCTCATTTGGGGTTTGTTCCATGGTCCCTCATAGCCAGATTCAGATTATGCTCTTCCAGGACAGAGAATGCCATGAGTGATGCCTATCCTTCTCAGGGAATCATATCTGGAGGCCCTGAATATTCATCTACTCCTCACAGGTTAATTTTTACCTCCTGGTTAAATTAGTGTCCAATTTCTCCCCTGTGTAGTTGCTTTTTTTCCCCTTGTAAGCAACAAGCAGTCTGCGGGGAGATGCAGTGAAACCATACAAAGATCTTCCTCTTCAAAGTTTCCCTCTTGGTTTAGCACCCACTGAGGACTTTTGCCTGACCAACCTTTAATGGTCATAAGATGATAATTTTCCAACTCCAGCACGCCCTCCACATTGATCTTGGCACTCAGCAAGCCTTAGTCCTCACAAGTGTGCCACAAGGTAGAGATACACCTGGGAAAATTCAGGAGCCTGCCGCATCAAGGAAGATTCTAGGGCTTCGGTGGTCAGGATACCTCCTCTGTAATGAGAGACAAGTTACTGCCCTTGCACTGATAACCACGAAGAAAGAGGCACAATCTTTATAGATTTCTTTCAAACCATGTTTGAAAATGCTTCTCTAGCCATGTCGCCCATAAAGTAACCCTGTCAACCCGGATGGTGCCAGTTTCAAGCAGAGTCTGGAGCAAGGAAAGCCTCCATGGATAGCTGAGACTGCAGTGAACATTGCCCTGGACTTTGACTTTGGGGCCATTTGACCCAATGATACTGGAAGTGTCTGCAGCCGGGGGATGCTGTGTGGAGCCTCTGAGAGGCTCCAAAAAGAGTTCACAGCACAGACCCTGAAGGTGCAGGAGTAGGTCACTGCCTCCCTCTGCCAAGGACCTTCGCCATTGTGCAAGCAGCTCCTTTCTTACCCGCCCTGGTAGAAGAAGAAAGACTAACCACGAGGCACAGGCACAATGTGAGCTGAACTGCCCACCGAGAACTGGATGTCTGATCTACCAAACCACCATGAAGAGCAACTGCATGTGCACAAAAGCATGCCATTATAAAATGGAAACGGTATGTGGAGATCTGGTCCAAGCAGGTGTAGGCAACATAATTGACCTGCAAAAGGAGGTGGTTTCAGCCTCCAAGATGCCTCCTCAGAGTGTCTGTTTCAACCCTCTGCCACCCTGCACTATGGCCTCATGGGGATTCCCTATGGCCAGTTAATGAAGGAGGTAAGAGTACAAGCTTGACTCATGGATTAATTGCATGGTCACCTGAACACCCTGGAAGAGGGTGCCTGCTGCACTCAGGACCATTTCTGAAAGACAATGGATAGGAAATCTTCCCCCAAGACAGAACTTCAGGAGGCACATCTGGTTTTCATGGGAAGGATAAATGGTTGAAGATGTGAATATACCCTGAGTGATCAGCGGGGGTCAATGAGTTGACCAACTAGTCAGGGCCTTTGAGAAAACAAAATTGAAAAACTCGTAGTAAGGAGGTTTGGGGAGAGCTGTGTGGAAGGACTTCTGAGAATGTGAACACATTTGTGTTCATGCAAATGCCCACCAGAGGGCAGCCACAGTGGAAGAGGCACTCTATATCAAGTGGACAAGAAGACCCGGGCATGGGGTCAGGATGGATGCCACACGTGGACTCAACAGCCTAACTGCATGGCTGCCTTCGCCAAGATATATGTGGCCACCATTGCTGCTGAGCGCCCAAGCTTCCAACAACGGAGGAATATACTGAGCCTCCACTCTGGAACCATCCCCGGGAGGACCAGCTGGTTACTTGGTTGCGGGTGAATTACATTGGACCCCTCGCTTTATAGAGGAGACAAGTCTTTATCTTCATAGGGTAGCACAGATTCCAAGTGTGAGTTTTCTTTTCCTGCCCTCAGCACTTCTGCCAGTCTCACCATTAATGGATTTACAGAATGCCAGAATCCCTGAACAAGCACCCTGGTGTCCCACATAACATCAACTAGGGGACACTTAAAGGAAGTGACTCAGTGGGATCATGCCTATAGAATCCCCTGGGTTTACCTATTGCCCAGAATCAGCTGGCTCGAGAGATGATGGGATGGTCTGCTCAAAGCCCAATTACAGTTCCAGTTGCAAGCAAACATCCTATAAGGTTGTAGGGTAGAACGTCTGCCTTAAAGTTTAAGGATTAAACCAATGATCAACATATGGTGCAATCTTCCCCCACAGCCAGGAGCACAGGCCAAAGAAACAAGGGGTGGAGGTACAAGTGTTTACTGTTCTAGTTCTTAACACACCAGAAGTTTTACTTCCCATGCCCATGACCTTGGGTTTAGTGGATTTGGAGGTCCATGACCAAAGCAGAAAACAATCATGTTTCTGATCCACTGGAAGCTGAGACACCTTCCCCTTTCCCCCCTCCACCTTCCAGTGAACCAACAGCCAGGTAGGGGTCCAGTGGAAAAGACGATATCAAGTATTTACAGCCTACAGGATTTGTTGGGGTACTTCTTTGTTCTCCCTTGCCCCACAATCCTGGCCAAGAAAAAAAAAACTGCAGAAAAGTCACCAAGATCTCACACCCTGCAAGAATGAAAGTGGGGGTCATCTCACCAGTAAAGAATCCATCCAGCATGGGCTTGTACATGGCAGGGAGACTAAAGTATGGGTGGTGGGAAAAGATGTATCTCTAGGCCCCGTGACCTACCAAGCTGGGAAGCACAGCAGCTGCGGTGATAAACCAAGCGGCTGATCCCTGCCCCATGTCTATTTCCTTAAATGAAGGACACAGGCTTGGCTGACAATTTAGATTTCACATGGAAACATGACCAAATTAATATCACTTTGCAGTGAGAGTAGCTGGTGGGACTTCACACATTCCCTCTGCTGGGGACATGAGCTCTTCATGCAAAGGACAGGAATGGATGCTGAGGGCAAAGGAGTCACCTGTCCCAGATCCTTCCATTTGCTTTTCTGGGTCTGTCTCCACCCTTCTCCACCCTGGTCCCTGCCCCAGGACTCTGGACTGATTAAACTCTACAAGAGGCTCCCAAAGAAATTGGCTTCCAGTTGGGTTCAGCTAGCAAGAGCCTCAGCAGGAGAGGGAGGGAGGGAGGAGAGTAAATCAGGCTGTTTATTCTCTGGTTCCTCCATGGAGGTGACACCGGTCTGCTAAGTCCATCCAAAGACTGTCACTGTTCCTCTCAAGGTGGCTTGTTCCAGCCACTCTCTCTTCTTCTGGGTTTCAGTAACCTGTCCCTTCCCTCTTCCTAGGATGGCAACTGCTCCACCATTGCTAGCCCTGGTTCCCGCACTATGCCATGGTTTCCCGATACCTGCCATACCTTTGCAATGAGTTCCTTTAAAAATAAGACCTCCTCGGGCTTCCCTGGTGGCGCAGTGGTTGAGAGTCCGCCTGCCGGTGCAGAGGACGTGGGTTCGTGCCCCGGTCCGGGAAGATCCCACACGCCACGGAGCGGCTGGGCCCGTGAGCCATGGCCGCTGAGCCTGCGCGTCCGGAGCCTGTGCTCCACAACGGGAGAGGCCACAGCAGTGAGAGGCCCACGTCCCGCAAAAAATAAAGAAATAAATAAGACCTCCTCAATTTATCCTAACAGAACATGCCATCTGTTACCCCTGGGGACTCTAATAAGCACAAAAGGATCATGGATCTGGGAGATGTAGGAAGAGGCAATGTCTTGAGAGTAGACTCTGTACAGCCTTGCGGGAAGTGCACTTGGGTCATGTCTGGGCCCCTCACCCCTCCAGAACTGTGAGATAATAAATGCTGAGCTATCTGTTATGGCAGCAAAAGAACACATAGGATGCTGAAAATTTCTCTCCCATGCACCCTTTCTTAGAAAACTACCCAAAGATGTGCTCTAGCAAAATTAGGGAGTAAACAAAGAAAGGGGGAGGATAGACTCCAGGAAATAGAGTCTTCCACCAAGGACAGTGGAGAGGGAAAGGCCCCGGGGACCATTGGTGGCACACCTGGAGAGGAAGGCATGGTTGGAGCAGGGGGTCAGAGCCTCCAGGAGGGCAACGGGCAAGGGAGGCTGAGCTCGCTGCCCAGGAGGGAACCATCAGCCATGAGCCTCTGGCAGCCATAAGTGCAGGACACGCCCAAAGCTGGGAGTGTCTGGAGAGGGGCCCTGAAAGTGGAAAGAAATAAGGCCCCAAAATACCAAGCTGGGAGGAAAACCCCAGGAAAGCAGAGGCTGCCTTCCTATTACAGCTGGTGGCCAGGGGCACCTCCACTGTAAATCACAGTGGAAGGAGTGACACTAGGCAGGGGTCCTTGTAGAGGAGTTTGTACATAGACAGTTTTGATCTTCCTTTTGAATCCAGATAATGAAACATCGGTGTGGGGAAAGAAAAAGAGAGAAAGGGAGGGAGAGACAGCGTGTGTTTTTCTCAAGCTGAAGTAACAAGAATTAGATGTTTAAATATATTATGTAGAGTTACACAGTTAAACAAAGGCGCAATGAAATAAGTGATGTAGCTATTGGGATGGGGAAGGAAGGAGGGGGTTGGGGGCCGAAGCCTCATCTCTCTCAGCAGGAAGCCAGTAGATGGTGTTTGGAGTTGATAAATCAGGAGAGAGCCAGGTAAGAGCTTTAGCTTAGAGACATGGAGGAACGGCCAGGAGATGGAAACACAGAAACCCTTCAAAGCAGGTCTGTCTGAAGCCCTCAGCTGGGCTGAGGGCGCAGAGCAAAGCACTGTCCCTTTTCATTATATGGCCCCCTGTACTATTTGGTTTCCTAATCCTGTGCTTGAAACCTATTTTATACACCAGAGCAGATGGGGGGAGAGAGGGTGGGGAAGGAGGGAGGCATAGAAGGAAGGGAGGGGGGGAAGGGAAAGACGGAGGAATGGAAGAAGGGAGGGATGGAGGCGGGAGCGGGGCTGGGGGAAGGCCCCCTGGACCTGCAGTCACTAAAGCCGGAACCCGCGGCTTCTACTCCAGGCCATCGCAAGGAGCCCCTGGCACTGCTGCACCACCAGGTGTGCAGGAGAGGCTCAGGGACAATCCACCCCCCCAACAGGGATGGGAACATGTGACACTGGGCAGTCCCCCAGACACTCCAGTGGGCTCCAGCTCCAGCTGCCCCGGGGGTGACCTGCCCATGGACACACCCTTCACTTGCTTCCCCACTTCCCCTCCCCTCCTCACCCTTTCCTGTCCCTGGGTCACCTCCCAATAACCCATCATACCCAAACCCTTGTCTGAGCTTCTGAGGAGACCCCAGCTGACATCGGCACCATGGCCTGCAGCGTTCTCCATGCCTGCAGCGTCCTCTGTGTCTGCAGCGTCCTCTGTGCCTGCAGCACAGAGGATGGATCCAGGCTCCATACCCCGTGCAGCATCTCCCTGCCCTAGGCTCAGGGTAAGCTCTCCAGCCACCGTAGAAAGGCCTAGGCAGAGGACATGGGGCTGGTGGCAGCAGGTGTGGGCCTGTGTGGGACTGTCCTCCAAGCTGCAGGAGCCTCCTGGGCCGGATGAGGGGCAGGGGTGGGAGCCCAGTGCACTCCCTGCAGGACTGTACGCAGCCTGACCCCATGTCACCACCTGTTCCTAGATCCACAATCCTGGGCATGGCATTTAAGCTCTGCCTGTTGGTCAGGCTGGATCCAGGCCCCAGCAGTGCCAGCAGGCCTCCCTGTGTGTCACCCCGCTATCCCACCGCATGCTTTGCCCTCTTGCTGGTGGTCGTCTTCCCTGGGCAACCTCTGGAAGCTCCAGGCAAATATCCCACTAGCCTTCCACCTGGTAGAAAGAGCAGGGCATGGAGAAGAGTCGGGGTGGGATCTCGTGGACTGACTTGGGTCACCAGCCCACCTTGATTCAAACACTGAGTCACGAGATGGAGATGACCTGGGAGCTGGCTGGGGGGGAGGGGGGGTCAGGCCCTTCTAACTAAACACAGGACCTGAGAGTGGGGAGCCCATATGGTTCCCAGAGGAAAATTGAGATGCTATGTCCGAAGAACAGAGAAGCTCTATGTCCGCCCCAGGTGTCACAGGACGGCAATGCAGAACTCACCTCCACCAGCCGGGGCCCAGCTGATTTCTAAGCACCACCAGCACACGCCAGCTACCAGGACACGCTCGGTCACAGACACTGACGCAGACACTCGAACAGACCAGTCCCACGTTGGATGAGACGTGTGGTTGTGACACTCAGACACTCAGCCAAGAGGATGTTGAGACAAAGAACAAATTTTGTCATGAATATAATCCACATGTTTGTGGGCTGGGTGACCCAGGAGCTCGCTTTTCCTTTACTATGTAACTAGAATGGTTTAAGCCTCTTTACCCCAAAGTGGACAGACCCCACCCTCCCTGTATGTTTCGGGGTTCTCTGGGGCCCATAGGTCCTCCAGTCCCCTTTTCCTCTTTCTTCCTTCACAGATTCCATAATCTCCATGCAGATAACCCTGGACTTGAATCTTCTAGCTCCCCTTGCTATAAACCACCCACAAAATGCAGACCTTTTCCTTTATTTCTCCAAACACATCTCCCTCAACGTAGCAGACTTTTACTAAAGACTCAGGGTGATGATGAGGGGTTATATCACAGAAAATAAATTAAATAGCAGACATTTCTGGTTTTAAAAGGAGAGCCATTATCTGAGGAACTAACTTGAAAGCCAAATTTCTTCCCCGATCCCCCGGGTCATCCATTGCAATTCTGTCCCTGTCTCTTTTGAGGCCTTTTCCTGTCACTATTGCTATGCAACAAACCACCCCAAACTAAAAAGCGAAAAACATTTTCCACTACGCACCTACTAGAAAGGCAATCCAGAACGCTGACAACACTAAATGCTGGTGAGGGTGTGGAGAAACGGGAACCCTCATTCACTGCTGGTGGGAATGCAAAATGGTGCAGCCACTTGGGAAGACAGTTTGATGGGTTCTTACAGAATTCAGTATAATCTTACTGTACCATTCAGCAATCACGCTCCTTGGTATTTACCCAGAGGAGTTGAAAACTTATGTCCACACAGAAACCTGCACACAGATGTTTATGGAAGCCTTATTCATAATTGCCCAAACTTGGAAGCAACCAAGATGTCCTTCAGTAGCTGAATGGATAAATATATCATGATGCATGCAGACAATGCAGTATCATTCAGCACTAAAAAGAAATGAGCTGACAAGCCATGAAAAGACCTAGAGGAATGTCTAGACATAGAGGAAAGAAGCCAATCTGAAAAGGCTAAATACTGTATGATTCCAACTATATAACATTCTGAAAAAATCAAGTAAAAAGTGGTTTCCAGGGGTTGGGTGGGGGTGAGAGGGGTGGGAAGGGATGAGTAGGTGGACCGCAGAGGATTTTTCAGGCAGTGAAAATATGGGAAATCTCTTTACCCACCTATCAATTTTTTTTTTTTTGGCTGCAGTGTGCTGCATTGCATGCAGGATCTTAGTTCCCCAACCAGGAATCGAACCCATGCCCCCTGCATGGGGAGCTCAGAGTCTTAACCACTGAATCACCAGGGAAGGCCCTACCTTCCTCTCAATTTTGCCATGAACCTAGATCCGTTCTTCAAATCTTTAAAAATATTTTTAATGTATTATGCTGACACATTCTAGGGATCAGAATTAGACAGGGCACAAAAGGAACAACTTACTTCTGCTCCATGATTTCTGGGACCAGAGTATTTTCCTAAATGCCAGAGTATTTTCCTAAACAGTCAGCACTATTTAACAGCATGCAGGTGCTCAGATTTAGGTATTATCATGAAATACCTAGCCAAAAAGAATATCTTCCAAAAGATCGATTGTTACTCAGGCATAGAAATACTGTTTCACCATAATGTATGGAAGCCACATCTGCAAAGCTGTATTAATATAGTTTACTCATAGCAGGGGGGCAAAAGTATTTAGTGAGTAGATAAATAAATGAATGAATCAAATATGAACTATCAGCCAAGACATGGAAATAACCTCATTACTTGGAATTGAGTGTTTTAATGTAATTCATTAAAATAGACACTGTCTGTATTTGTGATATATGTGTGCTTAAAATTCATGGAGAGAATGAGCATTTTAATTACAAAATGCTAAAAATCATTAACAATTTAAAGATCATCAAGTAAGCAAGTCCGCTACGCCCTTATAGACAAACCAGACAAGTGCAAGGGCACAGCTAAAGGGCAGGTGCAAGAGGAGGGAGGAAGGGGTAGGGCCAGTTGCCCCGTACTCATGGACCCAGAAGAATTTAACCCAACCTACCAAAATGTAAGAGGCCCAGGGATGCTGTGGGAGAAGGGGAAGGACCAGGGGTTGCATGGGGACCATGACCCCCTGGGGGATCTCAGCCTCTGCTGAGAGACCAGGGCCACATCCACTCCTCCCCCACTGCGACCCCCAGTCTAGACAGCCTCCCACGTCCCACTGCCGAAGGCAGCCTGCCTTCTCCACCTTGATTCCTTCGTCTGCTTTCCCTCCACTTCCAGGAAGTCACCTCTCCTCAATTCCTATCAACTAAATCAAGCCCACCCTTTAGCACCCAGTCCAATGCCACGGTCCCCAAGAAGGAAAAACATCCCCATCACCCAGCCCAGCGCTGATTTCATACCCTCTGTGCCCCCCTGTTCTCTGTGTTCTCTGCTACTGTACTTACCTTACACGAAGGTAAGTCTTGTCGCTGAAGAATCACGAAGGTCCAGCATTCAGGCTGCACTCACTTGATGAGCTGACTCCATGTTGGCTCCATTTCATCCACTCAGCAGCCCCAGGAAGTACTGTGACTGACTGTCCTCATTTTATGGAACTGAGGCCAGAGAGTAAGTGACTTGTTCAAGGCCACATGACCAGTTTGAAATACAGATGAACCCTGGGGTGCCTACGGGGTCCATGTGATGGCCAATCCCAAGGTCTCCTGGAGTGAGGGGAGGGGGATGGACATGCTGGGGAGTTCATGGTGGTGCCCTCACGTCAGGGTTCCTGTTCAGGGTCTGGTGGTACAATGCAGTCACATCTGCCTAGTTAGAGACCTGCAGATTACACTTCTGGTAAGAGCAGAATATGCAATGAAATAAGGAACCACAAGTATCTCTTATTACCTCACAAAGATTTATTAGTGAAGGCAAAGTGCTTATAACAGTTGTCAAATATAAAGAGGTTAGTTGCACCAAAAAAAATAAGTTTTCCCAACTGGCTTGACTTTTGTTTAAGACAACTAGTAAGTATTCAGCTATCATAAAAATACTTTTGAAAAAACAGACACACTCCATCTGTCCCTTCAAAGTAAAAGTAACATTTCAAAATGAGTATGAAAGAAAGAGTAATGTTATACAGAGAGCTTCTGAATACAGATATATGGAAATGTTTTCATTATTATATGATTTTGCTGGCCCAAACAAGATAATACGTCATCCACTAAACTCTCTTATCTGCACACTTAAAACAGAATTTTCTAAGCTGTTTAAAAGGTTTCCAAATGAATATTTTGAATGGATTTTGATTCCATATGTTTTAAATTGCATAACTGGTGGCTGTGATTTTTAAAATGAGTTTCATCGAAGACGTGAACTCAATTTCCAGAATTTATTGTAAAATGAGATTTTTATGAATCTTGCCAAACTTATCCATTAACACCTTAATCATGACTGTTCCATCTTCACGTGATTAAATGATAAGGAGGTATTCTTCAACTACAAATGAAAATAGATGAACAAAGCTGCCTATATTGGGAATTGCATATAAATACGACAAGATCAGATTTTGAAAACATCATTGACAAATTTGCAGAAGTTACAGCTTAAGAACAGAAAATTTAATACTATTTGCCACTGCAAAAAAAAAAAACTAGTAGGTACATACAAGCTTTTTTTTCTTTTTCCTACAAGTATATTAATGGAAATTTTAAAATATGAATCTATAACTTTTTCCTTTTTATTGTAATTTTTTAATTTTCATTTTTTAACAAAGGTCCTGGTTGGGCTTCCCTGGTGGCACAGTGGTTGAGAGTCTGCCTGCTGATGCAGGGGACACGGGTTTGCGCCCTGGTCCAGGAAGATCCCACATGCCGTGGAGCGGCTGGGCCTGTGAGCCATGGCCGCTGAGCCTGCACGTCCGGAGCCTGTTCTCCGCAGCGGGAGAGACCACAACAGTGAGAGGCCCGCATACCGCGAAAAAAAAAAAAAAAAGGTCCTGGTATGATTATATAGACAAAATTCAATAAAGGAAAAATTTCACAGTCGAGAAAAAAAATGAATTTTGGTAAGCACAGCCATTTGAATCTACATATATTTGCAAAGTCTCACTCTCAGTTAAGATGATATTAAAACACATATCAAAGGAAACTGAACTTAAAATCTGGCCTTCAGATCACTGTATCACAATAAAGTAAACAAGATTTTTTAATAATGCATATTTGATTATATTACTATTATTAAAAGTGCTTAATGTACTCTAAAGAGAACAGAAAGAAATGGTATAGAAAATTTCAGTACCATTAATAAAGAGGAATAAGTTATTATTTAAATATTACATACTTTAGCTCATTTAAAAATTCTATTTCATATATTTTATCTATGTGTATTGTCAACGCCTTCCAGCCAAAGCCACCAGAAGTACACTTGTGAATTTCTGGTGAACAAGTTGCAGTTATTACTCATTGTGAGGAGAGAGACTACGCACCATGGGAAACGTGGGGGGGGATGGTGGTCAGTAAGATGGTGTTAGATAGTGGTGATTGGTGATTTGGATGAGGATCTAAGGGAGGGCTTCTCTCTAGATTGGATGCTATCAGAGAGAATGGGCAAGCCTATGAGGGGGTATCTCAGTACATCTATCCCTGGGGACAGCCGACTAGAGCAAAGATGAAGCTGTAACTGGTGAAACAGGGATCACTCATGTTGGCCAGGAGGGGCGTGTTAGGTGTTCTGTGGGCGGCACAGTGATCTTGTTTTCATCTGTGCTTAGACAAATTGATGAGGGGGCTTTGCTTGGTCTCACTTTATCACGGGCTCAGAGTAACCTTATCTGAGGTAGGTGTTCTGTGAGATTGTCTACGTCCAACAGATTAACGTGCCTGTCTGTGAATGCCCAGCCACTGCTGGATGTCAGGACTGCTCTTTCCACTTTCCTGGCATAGTATTACAAAACTACAGACACACCTCACAGATATGGTAGGATCGGTTCCAGACCACCGCAATAAAGTGAATATCGCCATAAATTGAGTCACACGCATTTTTTGGTTTCCCAATGCATATAAAAGTTATGTTTACACTATACTGTAGTCAGTTAAGTGTGCAATAGCATTACATCTAAAAAAGCAATGTACATACCTTAATTAAAAAATACTTTGTTGCTAAAAAATGCTAACCATCATCTGACAATGCAGGGTTGCCACAAACCTCCAATTTGTAAAAAAAAAAAAAAAAGCAATACCTGTGAAACTCAATAAAACAAAGTGCTATAAAACAAGGTATGCCTGTACACTGTACAGTAGTATTGTAGTTCACATGTCAGCACCCCAAAAAGAACCTGTACCCCATTCGCAATCACTCCACATCCCTTCTCTCCCCAGCCCATGGCAGCCACTCAAAATTTGCCAATTCTGACATTTCATATAAGTGGCTGCGATAGTTAATTTTATGTGTCCTCTTGGGTAGGTCATGGTACCCAAATATTTGGTCAAATATTATTCTAAATGTTTCTGTAAAGGTATTTTTAGATGAGATTAAGATTTAAATCAGTAGACTTTGAATAAAACGGATCGCTCTCCATAATGTGGGTGCGACTCATCCAATCAGTTGAAGCCCTTAATGGAAAAAGACCAACCTCCTCAAGCAAGAAGGAATTCTCCCAGCAGATTGCCTTTGCACTCAAAGTGCGACTCTCTCCCGGCTCACCAGCCTACCTGGACAATTTTGGACTAGTCAAGACGCTACAATCATGTGCACTAAATCCATGAAATAAATAAATTTATGTGTATACAGTTGACCCTTGAACAATACAAGGGTTAAGGGTGCTAACCCTTTACACAGTCCAAAATCCAAATATAATAAATATAACCTATAGTCGGCCCTTTGTATATACTCATTTCTTCCATGTCCTCCACTCTGCATCTGTGGATTCAGCCAAACTTGGACACAGAGCCATACAGGACTGTGGTATTTACTATTGAAAAACATGCACAAATAAGTGGACCTGCACAGTTCAAACCTTTGTTATTTAAGGGTCAGCTGTGTACAGACACACACACACACACTCACACTCACATCCCATTGGTTCTGTCCCTCTGGAGAACCCTAACACAATGGTATTATAGAATATGTGAGATTTTCTGACTGACTCCTTTCACTCACCATATTTATATGACTTCTCATTTAATCCTCAAACCCTACCATGTGAGAAGCATCTACATCAGCGGTAAAGTGGAGTGGATCCTTCTAGCCAGAATGATTACAGCGGGAATAATGGGCATATGATTCTGGCTTCATGGTGACCATCTTAACACTCAGAATGCACCATTCTGATGTTTGAGAAGCCCTCCTGCGAACTCAGTCGAGAGGGCCCCTCTTGCAGGAAGCCTTCCTGGATCTGTCCTCCACTCCAGGCCAGCATCTCTCCATCACATCCCTCTGCTCTGCTTGTCAGACTATAACAGTCTGTGAACTCAAATGGCTTCTTGCTAAGACTGAAAACCTTGAATGCTAAGGGCTATGTCTATCCACCACCAAACTCCCATCCCCCAGCTCATCCTAGTTTCCAGAACGTTCCATACAGAAGCCTCACCCTAGAGCTCGCCTCTCCTCTGTCCCCGAGGGAAGGTTCTGCTCCTAGTCCCTCAGCCCCGCCAGAAACTCTGGCCTGGTTGAACCCATGGACTGCAACCCAATGGGCCTCGTCCGCAACCAGCAGCCAGGCCTGGCAACCGACCCTCAGCATCTTATTTTCTGTCAAATAAAATGAGTTTTAAGTACACAGGCTTCTGTTGTGTCCAGCTTCTAACTGACAGGCCCGCCCGCCAGGAGCTGCTGCCTCCTGGCTTCCCTCAGCATGAAGTGGGGCAAGCCCTTCCAGAACTTTCCCTCCAGCGGCTTGCTTGCCTTTTGGCTACATGCTTCTCTTTCTGCTCTGTGACAGGGACCACCTTCCCTACCCCCAAAGCTTCCCCACCCACACACACCCAGTGACTAGCCTTAGCTCTGAGTGTTTTTTAATAAGACTTTCTGAATTCCTGCAGGGTAAATTGGCAACTCCCTTTTGAACCAAAATCCATTATCTACCATGAACATGGTCCCAGCAGCCCATAAATAATGGAAATTTGTCAGTATTACCCCCAGAGTGACCCAATCTTCCTTCACTTTTGGACCTTATTATCCAAGGGCGAGGGACCCTTTCAGTAGCAGAGAATGAGGCAAAAGTCAGCATTCTTTTATCTAGGGCCCGACTTTGAGCTCGTCCCTTGGGCAGTTTGCAAGAAGTTTCCTGGTACCTCAACAGAGCACTGGCCCATCTGTTCAGTCTTCAACAGCTCTGTGGAGAGCAGTCCACGGTGCAAGCCAGAGCCCGGCTGCAGAAGACAGTGGAGCACAATCCCCTGAAGCCCCCAGCCCCCCAGGGAGCAGGCTGCAGCCATGACAGCTGAGCATTGTCATGCTGGCTGGAAAGACACAGATTCTTCCCAAATCAGAGAAGTGACTCATAATCTGAAGAATCCATACTGCTGTGTTGAATTGCATCCTCCAAGAGAGATACATTCAAGTCCTAACCCCTGTACCTGTGAATGAGACCTTATATGAAAATAGGGTCCAGGACTTCCCCGGTGGTGCAGTGGGTTATAATCCGGGTTTGAGCCCTGGTCCAGAAGATCCCACATACTGCGGAGCAACTAAGCCCGTGCGCCACAACTACTAAGCCTGCGCTCTAGAGCCCGCGAGCCACAACTACCTAGCCCACGTGCCACAACTACTGAAGCCCCTGCACCTAGAGCCCATGCTCTGCAACGAGAGAAACCACCGCAATGAGAAGCCCGCGCGCCTCAACGAAGAGTAGGCCTGCTTGCAGCAACTAGAGAAAGCCCGCGTGAAAGACCCAACGCAGCAAAAAAATAATTAATTAATTAAATCTTAAAAAAAAAATTAGCCAAATTTTCCATTAAAAAAAGAAAGAAAGAAAGAAAATAGGGTCCTTGCAGGTGATCAAGTTAAGATAAGGTCATTAGGGTGGGCCCTAGTCCAACATGACCGGGTCCTTATCTAAAGTGGAAATTTGACCACAGACATGTCACAGGCAGAGAGAAGACGATGTGAAGAAGGCCAGGTGATGGCAGAGGCAGAGATTGAAGTGATGGAGCTACAAGCCAGGGACACCAAAGACTGTTGGTCCCGCCAGCAGCTGGAAGAGGCCAGGAAGTGTTCTCCCCAGTGTCAGAGGGAGACGGCCCGGCTAACACCCTGATTCCTGACTTCCAGCCTCCAGAACTGTGAGACAGTAACTACCTGTGTTTTCACTGCCCAGTATGTGGTGCTTTGTCACAACAACATGGAGAAACCAACACACTTACCTCAAAGCAGAAGCGTTGTATCTATTCGTTATTGGGTTAGCCATTGCTAGGTACTTTCTACACATCAAGAAAACTTTTCTAAACACCAAGTCATATGCAGGAGATAGATAATGAACAAAGAAATATATAAGAAAATGTTAACGCTACACAGAGAATTAGTAGGGAAAGTGTCCAGTGGCTGCACTGGGTGGTCAGAGACTGGTCCCTGAGGAAGGGAGGCTGAGAGGTGAACAGCTAAGCAAAGCCCTGAAGTGGAAACGGCAGTGGCATTTCTGAGGAGCAGAGGGGACAAGTCAGGGTCAGAGAGATGGGGCAGAACTGGAACCAGAGTGTCTTGATTCTAAAAGTCTTGTGTGCAGGGACATCTCCAAACACTACCTGTATCAGTTCCCTGTGGCTTCAGTAAAAAAGACCACATACTAGGTACCCAAATACAGGGAAATTTATTCCCGCAGTTCAAGAGGCCAGATGTCCAAAATCTAGGTGTTTAAGCAGGGTTTGTTCCTTTTAGAGACTCTGAAGGAGGGTCTGTTCCTTGCTTCTTCTGCCTTCTGGTGGTTGTTGGTGCTCTTTGACGCCCCTCACCTTGCAGATGCAGGACTCCAATCTCTGTCTCCATCTTCATCTGTGTCCAGATTTCCTTCTTACAAGAACACCAGTCATCAGGGCTTCCCTGGTGGCACAGTGGTTGAGAGTTCACCTGCTGATGCAGGGGACACGGGTTTGTGCCCCAGTCCGGGAAGATCCCACATGCCGTGGAGCAGCTGAGCCCGTGAGCCATGGCCGCTGAGCCTGCGCGTCCGGAGCCTGTGCTCCGCAACGGGAGAGGCCACAACAGTGAGAGGCCCGCATATCGCAAAAAAAAAAAAAGAACACCAGTCATCAGATTAAGGCCTCCCCCCATCCCAGTATGACCTCAACTTAACTCAATTACATCTGCAAAGACCCTGTTTCCAAACAAGTTCCCTGGTACCTGGGGTTAGGACTTGAACTTGTCCCTGGGAGCACAACCCAACCCATACCAGTACCAAAGGCTTACTGTCTCTGGCAGGGGATGGCAACAGCTGGACGCCCTGACACATGGCTAAGGGTAGCCCAGTTTGGGCCCAGACACAGTGCCAACATGGCCCAGATGGCCTACAGATATAAAGATACTTCATGTGCAGGGAGAAGAGTGAAACTAGACACACAGCAGCTGGCGATGAAGATCCGGCAAGAGGAAGGATGCTCAAGTGGGTGCCAGGAGGAAGATGGCTGATAATTTATCCCCCACCCAGCGCCCCCCAACACACACACACATGCACACACATCCATGGTGCCTCAGCACAATGCACTTCCCCTGGAACTGACACACAGCCCCAGAGAAAGGGGAGGAAGACCCCAAACCTACTGAAATCACACACCTGGCACCTGGCAGAGGGGGGACCTGGAACAGACATTAGAGGTGGCCCCGCTCTGCACACCTGGCCTTGGGGGAGGTTTTGGTCCATGTCATAGGAAAACTTCTGCAGCCACCAGGCCCAGGCCACAGCCTTCTGGGAGTAAGGCTTGTCCAGGTTGTCCAGTGCTGGGGTGGACACTCCTGTGTGGTGGTCCGCCTTAGGGACCAGAGGGCCAAGCAGACAAGCCTGGTCCAGTGATACAGCCCAGTATAACAGCCCCATCCCAGATTGCACCAGGTCCCAGATCCCCAAGGCATGATGGAGGAGAGGCCTGAGGGGGGAGCACAGATCTCTGCTATTAAAACCTGTGGGGAACACAGAAGCAGAAGCACCACGGCCCTGCTCCCTGTGACCAAGGGGATGCAGGGGAGAGAGGCTTTCTCCCAACCTGGGACCTCAGGAGCGCGGAGCCTTGTGGGCACCCCAAGAGCTCTGGCATTTGCATGGCAGTGAGGCCCCCGGGGTTGGCAGTGCCTAAGGGGTGGTGATGCTGCAGCAGCATCAGCCCTGAGGACCCTCCACATGGTCAGTGCATGAAGTCGGCAGCTCCGGGGGCTCCAGCAGGACAGGGGGAGCGGGCCACAGGGAAGATGATGGGATCACTTCATGAAGACCCATGAGACCAGCCCTGGGGACTCCCAGCACCAGAGGGACCCTCAGAGCCCTCTGGCACAGCAGGAGGGGACATGGTCAAAAAGCAGCAGTCTTCACTATGAAGACATAGTCTGGGGAAGCTCTTGTTCTCAAAGCATAGGGTGGCCCATGGGAGTTTGTCTGTTTTTAGGATGGTGAAGTAGCCAATTTCCAAACTCCTACCTACCTGTTCTGTGATTGCCAACAGTATCATGACAAATTAAACAGTACTCAGCCACTTGGCTGTCATTCTGTGCTGACGAGGATGCCAACAAGGTCTGTGGTTAGAAACTGAGTGTATGTGTCCCCCCAGGATTCATATGTTGAAGCCCTAACTCCCAGTGTGGCTGTATTTGAATATAGGCTCTCTGAGCAAGTAATTAAGGTTAAATGAGGTCATAAGGGTGGGGTCCTGACCCAAAAGGATTCATGTCCTTATAAGAGAAAACTCCAGAGAGCTCATTCTCTCTCTCCCTCCCCACGCACACACTGAGAATAGCCATGTGAGGACACAGCAGGAAGGTGGCCATCTACAAGCCGGGAAGAGAGCCCCGAATGAATTTTTGGCCAACCCAATAGTACAGCTCTCCTTTCATTTGGCTATCTTTTATATTCTACTATGAAATTTTATAGATTTCTTCATTTAGGTTTTAACATTTCTTTGTTAGGTTTTGCATCAGTTAAAGATGTGTTCACTTGTGAGCTAGAGAAAATCTAAACAGCAGTGACTGTAACAAGTAAGGTTCTCCCTCCCTTCCTCCCTCTTCCTCCCTCTCTCCCCTCCCCTTGCCTCCCCTTCCTCCTTTTCCCCTCTCTCCAAGAAGCCCAAGGTAAGACAGTCCAGGGCCAGAGATCATCTGGGAACAGAGCATCTTCTAGTCATTTCTTCCATCATCCCCAGCAGGAAGCTTTCATGCTGTGATCACAAGAAGACTGCTATACCTCCTGGCATCTTGTCTGTATCCTAGGCAGGAAGAAGGTGGCGTTCTCTTCTTATCTGGTGAGGAATGCCCTCCCATGGAATTCTGCCTATGTTTCCTGAAGCATGTGACCTTCATCACATGGCCAACTGTAGCTGCAAAGGATGCTGGGAAATCATGTATTTTTAGGTGAGTATATTGCCAACACAAACAAAATTTCAGGGTCTTTTAGTAAAGAAGAAAAGAGAGTGGCTATGCTCCTGGCATGGTGGCCACAGGTCTGCTCTCAGGTACCTAACAGATTTTGTTGCTATTATGAAGGGGATTGTTTTTTTTTTTTTCTATTGCAATCTCTAATTAGTTATTGGTAGCTAAAGAAAAATTAAAGATCTTTCTATGTTCAACTTACATTCAGCACTCCTGTTAAACTAATTTATTGGTTCTAGTCATTCATCAGGTGATTCCTTTGGTTTTTCAAACTGAACATCTAAAACATCTGAACATAATCACAGTTTTATTTCTTCCTTTAAATTTTTTATTTCTTTCCTTGATATGTGGCTAAGATGTATAATATAGGAGCAGTGACTAGACTTCAATTTTGTTACATCATTAAGTAAGTCGGCCCCTATGGTTTTCTGGTATATGTTCTTTATTAGTTCAAGGAGCTTCCTTCTATTCCATTTTCTCCATGTTTATGTGGTGAATGAACATCTATTGTGGGTTGGGGGAGGGAGGCTAGCATTTATTATGAAAACCATGGAGGTTTGGGGTTGTTTTTTTTTTTCATTTAATTTCAGGCAGTTAACCACACCAATAAATATTCTTTGTTGAAGCAACCCTAACTGGCTCAAGATGTACTACCCTATTAATAAACTAAAATACAATTTGCTAATATTTTTTTTTTGGTTTTTGCATGCACATTCATAATGAGCCTTTGGAGTTTTTTTATTCTTTCCTTGTGTGGTTTTGATAATGTGTTTTCTACTAACTTCATAAAATGGGTTGGTTAGCATTCCATCTTTTTCTACACTCTAGAATAGTTTCCCCAAATCTAAGTTGTCTTCTTGACTATTTGGTAGAACTCATCTATTAAACTGTATGGCGTTGGTGGCGCTTGCTTATTGATCTTTGTCTATCATTTCCATTGACTTTATGATTGTTTCTCTACTTGTTCTTGGGTCTATCTTGATTATTTGTATCTTAGGAACGTTTCAATATCAGCTACTTTCTTAATATATTAGTATAAAGATATTTAATTCTTTAAAAATTTTTAAAGGTCAAATATAGCTACAGCTATGGATCCTTTTTTGTTTCCTCATGATATTTATTTATGCTTTCTTTTTTTTATTGATTATATTGGGTTGGCCCAAAAGTTCATTTGGGGTTTCCTGAATGAACTTTTTGGCCGACCCAATACCTGCACAAAGCTTGCCAATTTTATTTGTCACTTTAAAGAACTTGCTTTTGGTTTTGTTGATTAACTCTACTGGACTTTCTAACTTTCTATTTCATTATTTTCTGCTCTAATCTTTATTATTTCCTTCCTTTCACTTTCTTCAGGTTTGTTTTGTTGTCCTTTTTTGTAAGTTTTTTTTTTTACAGCTAAGAAAACTTAGCTTATTTCTTTCTTGTTTTCTAATAAACACATTTCTGGCTCTAAATTCTCCTTTGAGTAATACTGTGGCTTCATCTCACAACTTTATATGCACAACTTTTAGAGTCATTTGGTTTTAAGTAGTATAACTTCCATTTTGATTTTCTTGTTAAAACATGAATTTTTTAGAAGGTATTTTTTTAATGTCCCAATGCATGCAGGGGATATTCTGTCTATCTTTTTGCTGGTGGTTGCTGTTTTCATTGCACCGCCTCCAAAGAATAAGGACTCATGACTTCAATCTTGGGAAATTGCACATTTTCTTTGTAGCCTAGGACATGGTTAATATTAATAACTTTTCCTATATATATTTTTAAATGAGCATACTCAGTTGGGTGCAGAGTTAATTTTTTCAAATCCTTGATAGTCTTATTAATTATTCTTTTACTTGATCGATCCATTTTTGAGAATTGTTATTTGTTTCCTGTGGCTGCCATAACAAATTGCTACAAACTTAGTGGCTAAAAACAACAGAAATTTATTTTCTCACAGTGCTGGAGACCAGAAGTCTGAAATCAAGGTGTCAGCAGGGCTGTGCTCCCTCCTGAGACCCTAAGAGATAATCCATTGTCTGCCTCTTCTAGCTTCTGGGGGCTGCCCACACTCCTTGACTGGAGGCCACCTCACTCCAATCTCTCCCTCCATCTTCATAAGTCTCCTCCTCTGTGTGTGTCTAATCGCCCTCTACTTCTCTCTTATAAGAACACTTGTGATGGCATTTAGAGCCCACCTGGGTAATCCAGGATGATCTCATCTCAAGATTCTTAAGTAATTACATTTGCAAAGACTCTTTACAAGCAAGGTAGTATTAAGAGGTTCTAGGGATTAGTATGTAAACATATCTTAGGGCCACAATTCAGCCCAGTGCAACAGGGCTGTGTTAAAATCTCTTCAATTCTAAGTTGGTCAATTTCTCCTTACAATTCAAAGAAATTTAGCTGTAAATATTTCAAAGATGTGGTCTTAGGTATAAACAATGTCAAAACTATTGTATCTCCTTGATGCATTTTCACTTTTATTAATATGAAATATCTGTCTCTGTCCTTCTTAAACTTCTCATTTCAAGTTCTAATTTATCTGTATGAATATTGCTACATTTTCTTTTTAGTTAATTCTAAAACTTTCAGAGTCATTTTGTTTCAGCCTGATTTTTATCTCATCTTTATATTATCACAGCTGATAAATGTGGGCTTATCTCTGCCATTACAACATATTTTTCCCTTCACCCTGCTTTCTCTAGGCTCCTTTTGACCCTATGCTCCCAAATCTGACTTCTCTTTACCCCTCTGCACACCTGAAACCTTAGCCTCAGCTGTTTTCAAGTTCAATTACAACTTCCGGGATAAGTTTAGGTTCTATGAAGAATGCCATAACTGCCCCCAAAGTGCACAGGTCACACTTCTTTCAAGCACAAGTTCTGAGAACTGTGTGAGTAACCAGTTACTTTTCCACTTTGCCAGAACTCCACCAATATTTCCACGCTCCCAGCAAAGAAAACTCTGGCTCGATATTTCAAGTGCACTCGCTATTTTAAAATGCATCCGGTCACACTGTTCTTTAGTTGAGAAATAATGGGTTTCAAAGCATCCTGTAGACACAGCCAAAGCACACACTTTGAGAGTTACTTAGGAGAGGGGCTCCGTTTTAAGGACAGCTAATGAAAGGTGAACAAACCCCGTCATTTGTCATTCACTGACTTTTTTTTTAACCAAGCTCCGGCGGAGTTGATTCTGAAAAGGACAGAGTTACATAAGGGCACCAGTGTGCCAGGGAGAGCAGGACCACGGGGGCAGAGTGAGTGCACCTCTTCACCACCCAGAGCAAACATTCTTGGCTCAATTGAGCTGCAGCTGCTGAGCTAGTAAAATCCCAGAAAAGAAGGAACACAGTGAATCAAGAGACAGAAGTGAAAGAAGAAAGTGCAGCCAAGAGAACCTCCAGATAAGGCAGAGGCATTAGGGAGAACAGGAATTTATAACCCAGAGAATACACTTAGCTGAGGCTTCTCACGTTTCTACTATCTGTGTCAGAATCCTCTGGGTTCAAGTAAAAGAATGCTCTGTCCCAGTCATCATTCATGTTTCTTTTAAAGGCACAAATTCCAGCATAGGCAATTTCGATGAGAACTGAACTATTTATTTACTGGAGTCTTACTTATGACTGTTGTATTCAGGCAAGAGAAAAGATCCGGCTCACACAGAAAGCGGGACTGGCTTCCTCTCTCCTACGACTCCAGAGGGGGCTTCCATCTGACCCAGAACGAGAGCCAGTTATAAAATCTCGGCAAGGCCAAGGGCAGCACCGCTCAGCGAGGGAAGCCATAAACCAGATGGAAAGACATCCTCCCCCCGTACTTTCCCAGAATGTATCCTCGGGTCTGGGGTTTAAATCACTCTATGAACCAGCTTCCACGTCTGTAAACAGGTGACCGGGCATCCACAAATTCAGAACTGCCAGGAGGAAAAATTGGTAAGGTGATTAGACACACTGGCTACAGAAAGTGCTGGGTAGGAACCTAACAGCCCGCACACAGAGGCCAGGTGTCTCTGCAGGGATGAGAAGGTCCCCAGGGAGAGGACGGGGCCTGGGAGAGCTCTGGTCCCCACCTGTCACCCCAGCTCCGTGAACAGCCTGGGCAGGACCTTTCTCAGGATCAGTATCCCCGGCTGTGAGAGCTGTGAGACCAAGGGGCAGCCCACCTATGTCATCAGACCACGGGGAGCAGAGCAAGTGCTTCTTGCCATGGACTGTCCATCTCACCCCGGAAACTGTCAGCAAGGGACAGAAGGGGAGCCAGGTAAGGGCTTCTAGCCACCTCCACCTTCAAGGAGCTGGGAGCTAAAGCCGCTGCTCCCTCCAGGGCACTAGGTCCTTCCCGCACGTTCTCCAAACCTCTGTGGGAGGTAAGGCTGTCTCTGGGGTCTCCTATTCCTTATACATGTCCACACCCTTCTCCTCCCCTAACCCCAGCCAGGCAGTCAGGCCCCAGGTGTGGTCACCTGCTGCCCCGAGTAGCCCTCTGGCTCTGCCTATCCAGGAAAGGCATGCCCTTCCATGCCCAGGAACTTATCATCTACCTCCTTCCACCGGGACTCACGTCCAGGGACCCTGGAAGGGACACGTGTCATTGGAACCAACTAAGCATTCATCCCCTTTCTAGCAGAACCCAGGTCTGCTTCCAAGGAAGGGCTTCTCCCACCCCCAGCCTCACCATGTGCGGTACTGGTGGGACAGTAAACACAGGTGCTGGCAGGTCCCTAGCACCTTCTCCAGGAGAGCACTCCCCCAGGGCCCTGGGGACCCTGGGGAGGGCAAGCGGCCTCGTTCTGGCCAGCCATGCAGGAGCTAAGAGGCCCTTCTCATTCCTTTTGCCCTCCCATCCCCCGTCTGGATGCAAATGCAGCCGAGCCCTTGGACCCCACGAAGGGAGGAGCCTGGGCTCCTGAATCGCCACGTGGACCTTGCTCAGCAGCCAGGACACCCTCACTGGACTTTTACAAGAAAGCAGCTTCCACGGGGCTCAGTCACTGAAATGTGAGGTCTTGCTACATGAGCTAAAGCCTCCCTGAGGACCGAGGTAAATGGCAAAGACACTGAAACATCACGCATGGAAGGGTGGATGGTTCCAAAAGACAAGACATGTCTGACATCATGTTCTGTTTCACTCTGAGTGTCCACACTGATCCGTCTCCCAGCCCCCAACCTGAAACCCAGTCCTAGTTTTATTTGAAGTCACAAACCCCCTACGACTGTGTCCTGCAGTCCTGGACTGCAGTCTCCAGGACTCAATCCTTGCCCTCGGGCTTCCCTTCCTGCTGGCCCTCATCCCGCCTCTTCCCAGGCTTCAGGCTTCGTGACATCTGCACTGACTTTTTCTCAAAAGGCCCTGGGGGGGCAGGGACCTTGGGGAAGTTTGGGGAGGGACTCTATGGAGAGGCATCCAGACAGCTGGGTGGGCTGATTCACTGCAGAGAATCATCAAGGGCGGAAGCATCACCCATCGTCCCCAGAGCCAGCAGGACTGGTTGGCTGTCTTCTTCCCTCCAGGTTTCATGACGCTTAAAAGTCTAGCATTGCTCAGGTCCGTTTCTTTGCGAACATCGCTTTGCGGGTGCTTTCCCCGCGAACTCTGAGTGTCAGTGCTACCCTTCAGCTCAGCTAAGCCTCTCCCCCGGGTCCTCCAGGTGAGCGGGCGGCACTGCCTTCCTGCCCCTCGGCCGTGTGGGAAGGCTACTCCCTGCCCTCCTGCACTCCCTCTCCAGCTGGCCCTGCATCCCGTCTCTTCTCTGAGGGACTCCTCCGGCCCCATGTCCATGCAGACCAAGAGGACGGATGTTTGGCGCTTCCAGAAACCTCCCTCCTCTCAATGGCAGATCTGCCGGGTTCTGCCATCCCCCTCCCCCAGTCTCACCGTTCTCAGCACGTCCTCCACGCTCACAGGACCTGATACCCTAACACAGGCGGCGGGCACGCCACTGGAAGGGAGATCAGTGTGTCCAGTGGCCCTTCAGTCCACGTTCACTGAGCGCCTGCTGTGATCCCAGTAGAGAGCAGGGACCCAGCCTCAAGGATGGGGAAGCAGGCTCCGCCCTGCCCTGGGGGAGCCACCGTCACCAAGGTGGCAGTCATGGCATGAGGCAGCCGGGGTTTTCCAGAGCCTCACATGGGGTGGGAAAGGGCTGGAAGGGGTCAACTGTAGTGGGGAGGGAACTCAAGACTCCCACATACAAGGCCAGTCCCTCCTCGAGTCCAGGGTGCCCTGGGCTGGCCAGCTGTCAGCCTTCTGCCCTGCTTTGCAAGGTGGATTCAGTCCAGCAATACACCACTTGATGTGACGCAACCCTTGGCTTGGCCAGGGTCCGTGGATGAGGCCTCTAGGTCCTTTCCAAACTCAGCCACCTCAGGTCCCCAAGCTGGAGACCCTTCCACTCCTGGGCCACCCAAAGGGCTGGGTCTCCCCAGGCCCCTCACTTTCTGGGGCTCCCTATGGTAAGCAGTGCCTTCTTACGTAGAAGGGTGTCTTGCCCAGACCAAAGTCTCTCAAACCCTCTGTGGGCAAAGGTCACGTTTTTATTTCGATTCTGCCGCCCAGGGACACTTGTGTAAAATTAACAGTAAGAAGTTCCTAGAAAAGTGGAAGGAAGAGAAAGACATACAAAATATACACCTAAATTTTTCATAATTAGCCTTGATAGACATAAAATTACTCTATGAAATTGCCATGGAAGTTTGTAAACACCCTCCATCTATCCTTATCTCACTGCAGAGGGTAACACATAGTTGTGTCTGGCACGATCCACAAAGCACCCTGGAGCGAGGCTGCCCCAGACCAGGGGTGAGCACACGACCCCCCAGGCCGGCCAAATCATCTCATCATCTACGTGCTCTCTGTGACTGCCCTCATGCTCGGGAAGCAGAGCTGAGTAACTGAGATGAGCACTGCCTATCTGGCCTTTTACAGAGAAATGTTTGCCGACCCCGCCCTAGGCCATTTCAGGGGACACCGTCCATCCATCCTTCTCAACACCGCTGGTCTGCTCGAATCTATGGCTACTCACTCACCTTCTCTTTTCTTATTTTCCATGAGAAAATTACATCGGTAATAACGACGAGATGATATTCACTGAGGATATTAGTCTCCTAGGGCTGCTCTAACTAATTACCACAAACTGGGTGGCTTAAAAGCACAGGAGTGGATTCTCTCACAGTCCTGAAAGCTGGAAGTCTGAAATCAAGGTGCCTCCAGGGCCAGGCTCCCTCCAGAGGCCCTAGGAGAGGATCCTCCCTTGTCTCTTCCAGCCTCCGCCAGCCTCTCGGGGCTGCCGGCGTTCCTTGGCTTCTGGCTACGTCACTCCAGCCTCTGTCTCCTCTCTGTCTCCTCACGGCTTTCTTCCCTATGCATCTACCTTTTCCTGTTCTGCCTTTTTCAGGGGCATCTGTCACTGGACTTAGGGACTATCCACATATCCGGATGATCTTGTCTCAAGATCTGCAACTTAATGACATCTGTCATGACCCTTTTTCCAAATAACCCCAGGGTTCGGTCACAGTCACCGGTTCCTGGAGTTACAACCTGGATTATCTTTACCTTTCGGGGAGGCCACCATTCAGCCCACGACACCCAGTGTTTGTGCCAGGCAGTTCTCAATTGAATATCATCCTCCCAACAGGTTTATGACATAGGGACTGTTGTCCCATTTAGTAAATGAGTAAATCACATCCCCAAGGGAGCACAGAAGGGGCAGACCCAGGATTCAGGTCCAAGCAGCCTGGTCCGGAGCCCACACCTGTCACCACTGAGAACACCCCAGCCCCAGGCATCACGGGGGCCACTCACTGAGGGCCTTTGTTCCCCGCACTGTGTGTGTGTCGTGCCCTTTATTCCTCACAACAACCATGGAGGGGGTGGACCGCAGGCCAAGCCCTGCAGCTGGGCCTCCCCCAGGCCTCGGAGTCTCGGGCATCTGCCCCAGATGGGAAGCGGGGCGGGAGTGGCACCCACCTCTCAACTGCGTGGCCCGGAGCGGCACTTCCTGTTCACAGCCCGCTGGTGAGCACCAGACACACCCAAGGGGGCCTGGGCCACCTCCCCACAGGTACTGAAACTATTTACAAAACGTTCAAAATGCTCAGGGTTTCGGCACACAGTTAGCATTGAGTCATTTTCAATGAGTAAATGAATGTATGAATGAATGAACAAATGAATGAAGTTAACCAGGGGAAAACGAAGGTGTCTGCACAGCTTGGTCAGCTGAGGGAGTGGACAGGTGTAGCCCAAGGCACTTGCTAGCCCATATTGGTGATTTCCTGTAAATTCTTAAAAGGCACCCCCTTCTTCAAGACTTCCATTTATCAAAAAATCATCATAATAGACCAATCTTTGTTAGAACAAGACAGTTTACTGCCATCTACTGTAGTAAAATATACAAAGCTGCACCCTCTGTGATGTCAGTGGTGCCCCCTGGATACGGGCACCACTGTGCAATGCACAACCTGCACAACTGTACAGAGCAGCTCTGAGTGTTGATGGTGAGACCAGATGAGCAGCAGTGGCCAGGCCAGTCAGCAAAGTGGAGTCCAAAGGTGTGAGGGGATCTCAGGAAGGACCTAATGCTGCTGGTATTGGCCCCTCATATTTTAACTGCTGGTGGAGAAAAGATATGGGGAGTGAAGCACAGGCTTCTTGCACCCCCAGAGGGCAAACGTGTCTAATTTCCAGACCCCGTGGTCCGGAAATGGGTCAACCAGATGCCCCAAGGAGCAATCAGACGCATGCCTGTGGGGTTGTCTTGAGCCCTGGCTGGGCTCTGGTTTTGGAAGGGCAGCCTGGCCAGTGGATGACTCCAACCGATGGCAGTGTCATATTGGTTTCAAAGGTCTGTGTGACACCAGGCTGCCAGAATGGTGCTGACGTGCTGATTTTGGAGATTCTCACTCATGTCAGACACAGGACAATTTCAGGGTTCTGAGCTCCTGAAAAGCCACTGCTGACCCGTGGACCTGAGCCAAGTGTGCAGGTCTGTGGATTGGCTCTTGCGCATCTGCGTTCCACCCACAGTGCTGCCTCTGGTCCCAGCACCCAGGGACAGCTGGGGTGTTAGCAGGTGTCCTTTACCCTGGCAGGCGGGGTGGGGGGGGGGGGTCACCCCAACTCTTCTGCAGTCTCCACGCCACATGGCAGGCAGTCCTAAGGCGGCTGCGCCCATCTCCTCTTAAGACTTCCCCGACCATTGCCTCACAACACCGTGGGGCTTTGGAGACATCCTCTTCCAGCTCCAATCAACATGGTGACATCACACTCTTCCAGGCCAGCCTTTTTTATTTGATGCTTTTTTCCTGTTAAACAGGGTGTGTTGTTTTAGCAGTTTTAGGTTCACAGCAAAATTGAGCTAAAAGTACAGAGCATTCCCACATACTCCCTGCCCCACACACACAGCCTCCCTCACCATCAACATCCTTTCAAAAATTTTTATGTCTATTATTATACTTTTTCACAAAGGAAAAATAAAATCAACATCAAGGCACACTTCACAAATGGGTGCAGAAAATTATGAGAACCACTGAGCACTTATAAGAGTTCACGTGCACACACACACACAATGGCCGGGACATACAGAATGCTATTTTTACAAACTCTTCAGCTCGTGGATAATTCAGGATTTGTCAGGCTTCCTGGTTATCTGAGAATACCTCGTGCATTGTCTCTGGGATAACTCAAGAGACTGTCTGCAAACCTTCAGGTTGACATTTTTACAGAAATAACAGTAAATCTAGTGGGACTCCTTTATGGTTGTACTTCCCTAGGTACAGGATGAGGGAGGAATACTCCCTGAACCAATGGACCACTCTTCTCACCCCGCCCTACCCCTGGGTTGTGGAGTGTAAAGCTGTGATCAACACTGAGAGAGAGCACATCCTAAGAACGCAGTGATGAGCATCTAAAGAGTTAAAAGACGCAGTTGGAAGATGTGCTGTTCTACCTTTATGCTATAAAATTAGTATATTTAACATGACCACCAAGAAGTTATCATCCAAGTGTTACTGCATTCTCTGGGACAGGGTTGCATTTGTAATCATCACTGACAAAGCACGGTAACACCCTAGAGATTGTCCCTGGAAGCTAGTGTTCCTGGACAGCTCGAGGGACGATGTACATCGTGAATAATATAGTGTAACCAGCCCTCAGTAAGTGGTCCGGGGAGCTGCACAGGCAAGATGAGCTGTACTGTTTCAACACAAGCAGGTTCCAAAGAGCCATGTGTTGTGAGTGACCACAAGGTGAAGGATGTGGAATAATCAGGGACTGATGCCTTTGGCCATAAACACAACGAAGAGATGGTGCCTAGACTTGAACAGGAAGAGAGGGTGCCTGAAGAGGAGGAAGCACCTTCACACGCACTGGTTGGAGAATAAGTAAGTACGTAAGTATCTCTTCTCTACCGTGATTCCAAATCTTCGCTGATAAATCAATACACCTCAATGGGCCCAAGCATTTTTAACATGTTTCAGTCAAATTGTTAATATGGCCAGAGGCCCCACGAAAGAATATTTGCCCAGGATCCCACACAATCTATGGGAGGCCCTGGTAAACACCACAGTAAACACTTCTTGATGGGCCTAAGGAAAAGGAACTAATGGGCTCACAGATGAGAGCTGGGAAAAGCCAAGAGTACATCAGAGGAAAATGGAGAATGTGATAATAGGAAGGAGATTTTTAACAATAATAATAATAAAGGATTGATAGTATGGTTTGCATTTAAGAACAGTTATGTTGTCCCTACGTCTTATACTTTGGACAGAAGAGAAGAAAATCAGCTCTACACCTTGTCAGAAAATAAATACATTGAGATTTAGAAAGTATACACGCAACCCGGGACATTTTCTTCTCCAATAATATATCACTAACCTAGCCAACAGAACCAATAGAGACATTAATATAGGTTTAAACAAGTATATCTCCTAGGCAGATCCTTAAATTCCTTTAATGTTACATTAGGATATAAAATCGCTCATTTTAATGGGTTAGTAAATGCATAGTCCTTCAGAAGCCCCATTGACAAAAACACAACATAGGCAGAGGGAAATATACTGTTATTTCTGCTCTGGCTGTATTTCCATTTCCTAATAGCAATAATGAACTTGAAGCATTGCATTTGCATACAGATAGGCCTAGATTCCTGTTTCGCTGCGGCTGTACAGTTAAGCACGTCATTAATGTGCACTTCCCAGCCTCAAAACACAATTTAAAGGCCATTTTATGAAGAGCCAAATTACAGCAATGTACTTAAAGCATTAGGGCTGAGGCTTTTCCCAAAATTGTTGCCAACAGGGCAAGGTTCTATGGCACATAAAAGTCAATCACAAAGTTTTGAGCTGTTACAGCTCATGGATCCTGGCTGTTCTCTATATTTCTTAATGCCCACCCACCATCCATGGCATACTGCCACCCATTCCATTTCTCAAGCCTTGCCACTGTCCCTTCCTCCATCCCCCCTCCTTGCTCAATGACCACTGGGGCCATGCACAGCACTGAGCACCTGTGCAAATACAGTAATGCACAGGACCTACCCTCCAGCAGCTCAGAGGCTACTTAGGCCACCTGGGAGGCAAGCAAGCGCAACACAATGTGAGTATCACTGCCTTCCTGTCACCGTGAAGACAGAGAGAAAAGAACGTCTGCCAGTGCCCCTTTGAACCAAGTCTTGGTGAACATGAGTTCAACAAGCAAACGAAGGGACGGGGTGTGAGAAGTGGCATCCCCAGCAAGTGTCAAAGCACAAAGGTACGTTTAAAAACAAAACAAACTCACAAATGCACAGCTTTCTCAGGAAACAGTGGCAGGTGGCAGGTGGTGTGGCTGAATTGTAACACAGGAGAAGGGGTTGGAAAGTCAGGGCCAAGTGATGAACATCCTTTACTGTGAATCCAGGTCACCCTGCGGCAACTGAGGGCCACCAAGGAGGTTTTACGTGTTTTGTTGGTTGCTTGCTTGCTGCTGCTATTGTTTCCTTGCGTAGGAAGAAGAGATGATAAGTAGTCTGTAGAGCAGCAGTGTGGAGCATGACTGTGATGGCGTTAGAAAAGAGGAAGAACAGAGGCAGGGAGACCAGCTAAAGGCCATCCCTGTACTTGGGCACCAACCCAAGTTCTGAGTGGAACCGATGGACAGAGATCCGGGGCTGTGAGTGATATTTAAGAAGAGGATTCACCTCGGGCTTGGTGTCCAAAAAGAAGAGAGGGACAAGTTTCTACCTTGAGTAAACAGACAAAAGCTAACGCCATTTTTAAAACTTCAAGAACGTCAAAGAAAACACAGATTTGAGGGGTCAATAATTTTGACTTTGGCCATGACTTTTGTCTATCCACATGGAGAGGCCCAAAGGTCAAACTGAGGCAATTTGCAGGTGTGGAATTTGCATGGGTCCCAAGGGAGGGGTGAGGAGGACACAAGAATGGGGCAGTGGTCTTGCCAAAGGAAGCCAAAGCTGAGACCCTTCCCCCCAAAGGGGGAGACTGGTTTAAAGACCTTAAGGAACACCTAGAGATAAAGTCTATGAAAGTCAAGTGCTGTTGGCAAGGGCTGAACCCAGGAGAAAGCATCAGGGGTCACAGGCCTTGGAGGAACTGGACTTTCTGCCAGGTCACAGAGCAGGGTCATAAGTGAAGGGAGGAGGTGCTGGGGGCTGTCACACGTGGGGAGGAAGGGCCAGGGGTTGGTCTTATCAAGTCAGGTGTGGGTGGGACGAGTTCAACTGAAGATGCATCCACAAGATGGACCCCTAAAGGGCAAATGGAAACGTGGGTCTAGAATTCAGGAGAAAAGTCAGAGACACAGGGATGACTCCAGTAGTTCACACAGTAACTCACCATGTGCAGCTGGGCCCCCAGGAAAGCCCGTGGGTGGCATTTACCTTGGTGAATTCTCTGCGGTCTGGGGCTGGCCTCCAGCTGGGCAGCCCAGATCTGTGCAGTGTCAGAGGGTGCGGGGCTGGGACGCTGACTCACACTAACGAAGCAATGCCATGTTCAACTACTCCCAGACTTACCAGTTCACAGCGTGAAATATAACTGTCGAGTGGCCTAAAGCCCCTGTTTAGTGTAGCCATTGCGTTCTCTGTCTGTGAGTAACCTGGAGAGAAGACCTATGAGTGGTCACTTGGTGAGCAGGGAGTCAGGCCCTGTGAGCTACGTGGTCTCCCATGTGGTGGGAACAGCCTGGTGGCCTGATGTGCCAAAGGCCCCCAGGTGCCCCTACCTGTGTGTGCCTGACAGGCACGGGGAGCATTAGTCCCGCTCTTGTCTCCTTTCTCTTTGTTCCCCTCCTCCAGACAAGGTCTCTGTTGTGTCTCCATCAAATCACTCCCTAAATCCTACCCTATCACTCCAGCCTCAAGAACCTTCCATGCTCCCTAGTACCAAAGAATGGAGCCCAAACGCTGTCCCAAGGCTGCCCAGGGTCGGGCCACATCCCGCCTTTCCAGACTCACTGCCTCCAATATGATCGCACACATCCATTCACTACAGAAGGCAGTTAGTTGCTGCATCCCTGTCTCCTACTCGCTCCATGAGCCCCGAGTCCTCATTTCGGTGGTACTAGTGATGACTCCACATCAGTTGAGCCTCTTCTCTGCTCCAGGCACTGTGCGAAGGCCGGCTGAATACCTCTGGGTCCATCTAGTCCTCCACCCTGGGACATTATACAAGCCTTTGAACCCAGCCCTGAGCCTGGAGTCTACACTCTCAAAGATTCCACCACATGTAACTTACATGTCTGCACGGCACTTACGTGGTCCACACGGCACGATGTTTGTTTAATCAACAAGCGAATAGTTTAGATTTGTACTACGAGAAACCATGGATTAGAATCACGAAAGTAAGACACTTAAAATTAAATGCTTTGTTATTTTAAAACCAAATATTTTCCTTTACAATAAAATGAGATTGTCAAGACTGCTTCCCTAATTTTATTTATTTACTGAATTTTTTGGCCATGCCACGCAGCTTGCGGGATCTTAGTTCCCCAACCAGGGATTGAACCTGAGCCCACAGCAGTGAAAGAGCTGAGTCCTAACCACTGGACTACCAGGGAACTCCCTGCTTGCCTAATTTTAAAACCCATATTAATTTATTCTGTACACATCTCCTTGGAGGTGTAAGATTGCATTTCTTTTCACACATTCTGTCATTCAGACAGCTCCTCCCCCAGATCTCCAATGTAATCTGAAGTGACGAGGTTTTACTGTGGGAAGTGATCTCCTGCTGTCATGTGGCATCGTATAGGGGTTAAGCATCTTGACTTGAGACTTTGCCTTCTTGAGTGTAAAAGTTGGCTCTACCACAAAATTGCTGGGTGATCTTAGGCAAGTTAATTAACCTCTCTGACCCACATTTCTGCATCAGTCAAATGGGGGTATTCATCATGACCCATCCACCCCTGTGAGGTCCGCAGATAACCTGGGTATGGGATGGCATAGAGTAATCACTCAATAAACACCAGCAGTTGCTATTCTACACTATGTTCTAAAGACCTTGTTGAATATTTTATTTGTATTTTAAAATGGGGTGAAAAGCTGTCTTTGCTCAATTCTATTCAAGAAACTCTTGGGAAAATTATTAAAATAAATAAATAAATAAATAAATATAAAATTAAATTGGGGGTGGTGGTGGTGTGATGAACTGGGAGATTGGGATTGACATATCTGCACTAATATGTGCAAAGCAGATAACTAATAAGAACCTGCTGTATAAAAAATAAACAAATAAATATAATTTTATAAAAAGTTAATTGTAAAATTACTTGGTGATTATAGGCTGTGCACTACACCATTTTTCAACTTTTCTTTAGGTTACACAGTCTTATCAAAAAAAATGTTAAAAATATTTAAAATATTAAAGTGTGTTAAAAAGCAAAAAATTAAAGTAAAGTAAAACAAAATAAGGTAAAACCACACACTTATTTTGGACCGATGGCCAATCTCTTTGTTTTCTCCTGCGTGGCCCTGTTGGAAGAGGGAGCACTGTGCGTCTGTGCCATAATCAGCAGCACTGACTCATTGCTGAAAGAGAGGAAAGCTCAGGACTCCTAAATTCTCGATCTTTCAGACAGTCTCACCATTTTCTAAGCATTGCACCAACATCATGAAATACTTTAAAATCAATAAAAACAGATCTGGCTGCAGAAGGCAATTATTCATACATTATCTAAAAACAATAAGGTAAAATATACTTTCCACTCAACTTTCAGGATTATATGTGTTACAGGTAAGTTTTTATTTTTAGCTAACTTTCCCCCCTTTCTTCTCTTTTTGCTCCAGTTGTTAGTTTCAGAGGGTCAGAGAGAGTTCAGTTGTAGAGAGAAAGTACTAAGTGCTGAATGGTTCTGTCAGGCTCCTGTATTTAAGGAGACAGAATTGCATATTACAAGAAAATGATTGTTCAGCTACCTTTTCATTAACAATTTGTCTAAAAGGAGACAGACTTAACTGCTTCTATTGAAGTTGGGAAGCAACAAATTGAATGTGTTCCATAAGGATTATGTCATACTTCAAACATACAGTGAGCTACAAACACCAAGACAGCACATTTGGAAATAGTGGTGGGTTCCAGGTTGTTTGGTGGCTGTTTAACTGAATAGCCATAAATTCTTCCAAAAAAAAAAAAAAAAGGAACTTATCATTATCTGCACAATCTCAAGTGAAATACTGTAATGATTTTCTTTTATATATATTTTTGGTCCCTGACACATCACAGAAAAATTTCTTTGGGGGACCTATACGGAAGTTTACTAAGGAAACATTAGCTACAAAATACATCCCAGGTCAGTCCTTGTAATGGGTTTCCACGTTAGAGCACAGAGGAGACCACCAAAGGTGAGGCGGGGAAAACTTCTGAATGAGCCCAGGGTTAATGCATAAAAGGCTTCATAAACTACACCTCGAGACTGAGGTCCTGGGGCAAACAGTCCAACCAAGTTGCTTCCACATCCGTCTATAGAACAGGATGTCCATTTATTCCCCATCCTTACCCCATAATGTTCTAAATGACATACTCTACCTTTCAATACTCCCAATGATAACATTAACTTGCATTGTCATAACTTATATGGCCAACAAGTATACAGCAGGTAAAAACCCCAGAACCCCAACTGCAGTTTATTCTGTTGTGTCTCTGAGACATGTTTCCACCAGGAAATCCACGTTTGGTCAGTCATGGAAACATTACTCATTAATGTGTATGTAAGTTCAAGTGCTCCGTGCCAAAACAGCAATTCTGGTTTCCTACTTAATAGAAAGAGATCACTAATTACTGCAGAGGGGGAAAAAACATACTGAAAAATGCCTAATTCCGCACAGAACAAAGGAAAACCACAGAGGCCACACTAGACCAAGCTGGTGCCAAGGGTCAGCTATGGGAAAAGAAGAGCATCATTAGAGAGGAGGAAGGGATAGTTGTTTTCTAACGAATTTTCAAAGATACTGTTGTAGGTTAACAAGACTGTTGTCTTGTCATGCAGAAAAACACTAGAGCAGCTGTCCTCAAACCCTTTTGATAGCAAGCATTTTTTAACTACCCCTTTACTATCTTAAAATAGAATACATATAAAATATAGTCTATAAAAACACTCATTAAGGTGGCTCCTATCAAAAAAAAAAAGACCAGAAAATATTAAGTGCTGGCGAGGGTGTGGAGAAATTGGAACCCTTGTGCACTGTTGGTGGGAATATAAAATGGTGCAGCCACTATGAAAGATAGCATGGAGGTTCCTCAAAAAACTTAAGTATAATTACCATATTATGCAGCAATCCCACCCTGGCTATACATCCAAAGGAAATGAAAGCAGGAGCTCGTGTTCATAGCAGCGTTATTCACAATAGGCAAGAGGTGGAAATAACCCAAACGTCCATTGATGATGAATGGAAAAACAAAATGTGGTCTGTACATACTGTGGAATATTATTCTGCCTTAAAAAGGAAGGATGTCCCGTCACATGTTACAACACAGATGACCCTTGAGGACACTAAGTGAAATAAAAAACTCACAAAAAGACAAATTCCGCATGATTCCACTTATAGGAGGTACATAAAGTAGTCAAATTCATAGAAACAGAAAGCAGAATGGTGGTTAACAGGGAGTGTTTTTTAACGGGTATAGAGTTTCAGTTTTGCAAGGTGAAAAAGTTCCAAAGATGATATAAAATATATATAATATATATACATCCTAACGCAAACTTAATTTTAAAAATAATCGTCACAGCGCCCTAAAACTGTAATAAAAAGGGGAAAATAAATTTGCAATAAAATGTACATATATTTCAACACAGAAAATCTGAGAGAAGGCAATACTGGAGGATGTAATGCAGTAGTCAGATGCTTGCCCCTGTCCTTAGAGACTTCATGAACACGAAAGCCATAGAGGTGAGTGGACAAGGTGACTACACTGGTAAGTCAAACCCCACAAGTGACTTTCCAGCTCTAACTCAGTCAAGTTCCAAGCAAAATGATTTATATGGTGGCTGCCTTCAGAAAATTTAGAGTAGCTCACACCTGTGCACGTGGAAAACAGAGTATTTTCACCCGTATGCAAGTCCCATGGCAGGAAACAACATGAGACTACGAATGTGCATCGCTCACCAGCTCTGAGTGTCAACATGGCGTGTGTGATACAATTCAATAATTATTTTGTTTCATGAACAAGTAAATGAAAGAAAAGGAATCTGGGATTTCTACTCTCTGTTTCCTTGCTTTTCATAATCTCAACGCACTCCATGCAAAGGAAAACCCTTCCAAATGTAAAAGACAAGATGTAATCTTTCTCCTTCTTATGCAGCTTCTTAGAGACTGTCATTGAAGACACAGGCAGGCATGGAGAAACTCCTCGGGAATGAATGGCATGCTAAATGCTGTGGTTTAACCCAAAGTATCATGGGTTAGAATTCTCTTCCTGTGGATGACATGTTCAAAGGATGGTGATGACAAAAAGGATATTAGGAAGCTCTTTCTGCAGAACATATGGCCTAATTTTGCCACATTCTTTCCCCTTGAACAGGGCAATGGTGTCCTTGGTCAGTAACTCTGTGTGTTTCCTTAAGAAGTGCTGGGCATGGCCTTTGTCAATGTTCACTGGCAGAAACTATGTAATGTGTGGTTGTAATTGCTCAAATTGTAAGTATTATAAACGCAAACATCTACTGCATTATTTTATTGTTTTTAGGTCATTCTTCCCAAGATTTCAAGGCTTATGTAAATTTCGAGATGAACCATTACATTCCCTGCGTGTAAATTTTGAAATTCTGGAGGCTGCTTGGGTTGCGGTGTCTACTTGGCTGTACACTTGCAAAGGCATCAGTGAAAAGACCCCAGGAGCACCAAACATAATTAGAAACCTGATCTATGCTCAAAAAGGAAAGAAATAGTCACAGTAACTTAAATATTCAGGGTAATCACCTTTTAGTAAATAAATATTTAATTTTAAAAATTAAAACAAACAAACGAAAAAGAAAGCCCCATGTGACATTTGAAAGTCCGGCAGGACCCAGGGCAATCCATCCATGGGCAGTACTACCTCATGCACTGCAGGATGCAGGGTCCCTAGGCCATGCTCATTAAATGCCAGCAGAGCCCCCTGAACTTTGTCACAAGCAAAAATGCCCCTCCAGTTTCCATAATGTAGCACCCCCCAGGGAAAACCACCCCAACAGGAAGCAGTGAGAATTGCCTGACTAAACCATGAGACCCAGAGAGAAAATCAAGGGGGGGCCTCTTACCCCAGATTCTGTACCCTGCCAATCAAACAGCTCAGGCCCCACCCCTTGGCCCTTGCCCAGGGGAGAGCCACACAAGTCTCAGAATGCAAGCAAAGGATCCTCTCTGCAAAGCCATCTCAGGACAAAATTCAGATTTCGTGTTTTAATTTCTTTGACACACAGTTTATGCCCTCTCCACACAAGTCCCTGACGTGGAGTTTTATTTTACTTAAGACTCTTGAAAAAAAAAGGTTTCAGCCTCAAAGGAGCAAAGCACTAATGGTGAAAACCTATGTGCTGTTAGACCACTGAGGGAAGCATCCTTGATCTTCCTGATGGTCCCCAAATAATCCCCTGCTTGGAGACACCCAATCTGCCAACAACTGGCACTGATCCTGTATGGAACCTGAGTGTCCTTGCATTTTCACTTTGTGATTGGCATCTTCCTTCCTGCTTTGTGGAATTGTGTGGCCACCTGGAGACTGAACAGAACTGGCATGGCTGTAATGGCACAACCAGCCTCTGCAGCTTCCTCTAGCCCTAGCATCTACCAGTGTTTAGAGGAAACAGAGACAAAGGGTGTAATGAGGAGTTACATCAAGGAGAAAACTATACTCAAACGCCAATCAGACACAAGTTAGCATCTTACCCACGTGCCGTACACAGAAGGAGAGGGGCAATGGGCTTCCTTCCAGGGCTAAGTCCACGTGAGAAGGATCTCTAGAGGTTCTAATGCCAGCCAGTTCTCCCTGCCCTCATGCATTTAACATACCTTTATCGCACAATGATGTGTGCTGCTACTAATACTAAACACTTACTGCAAAAATGAGACCTAGTCCCTACACCCAAGCAGTTCCAACTGAGGGTGCTGATACTGTAATAGAGATAAACACAGCATCCTCGAGAATACTGTGGGGTAGGGCAGGGATAGGAGTTGGCAGTAAAAAGTGATAACTTCCCCCTCAGTAAAATGCCTGAGATCCTGAAATGATTAGGGCAAACGGGTTTCACATGCCTGAATGACTGAGAACATTAAAAACTGGAAGCAAGCTTTGTATCTAGACACAGCTGAGTCCAGGAACCTATTTGATATGCAATTTTCTACTTAGCAGAGCAGGTACGCAGAATTCAATTTGGGGGTGATCTGTATTCTATTCAGTTTCCACAATATCATTCAAATGTAGGCAGGGACGGGGAATTTATCTTCCTGCAAATTCACTCCCTAGGGGTTCGCTGGCTCACAGCGTGTTTCAGTGCAAGCTAGGTGGGAGGCAGAACAGACAAAACAGCAAGAAATTACAGCCACAAATCGCCCTGCGGGAGCCTCAGTGCTAAAACCACTGGCTTTTGCCCGCTCCTATAATTGCAGACCAAAAACCACTGCCAGAAAAGGGATAACTAACCTGAAAAAACGGAAGCGTCTCCAGCTACCCAAGGAGCTGGTTTTGCTGTAGTCTGGAGCAGAAACATATTCTTTTCTAACATATTTCCTTGAGCTAAAATATGACCATTTTATCACGTTTTATCATTTCTAAAATTCGGAATGTGTTTTGCAGTCAAACTGCACATTTTAAACAGTAGGATTTTGTTCTCCTCCTCAACACACCAAAAATACTGCTATTCAATTGATAGTGTTTTACAATCAGTGATATCTTAGAATCTAGGAAATTCAGTAATTACCATGATGTAATAATTATAGAACAACTAGAAACATAATACAGAGAGGCTAAGCATTGCTTTCCACACATATCCATTTCATCAAATGTGTTTTGTTTGCATCCCAGCGACCCAGAGGTTCAACTTTGGGAATTTCCAGAGAGATGTTAGACCTACCTCACACCTAAGGCCTTGCAAGGTGAACCTCCTGACCAAGCTCTCCCTGGGCAGGAGCCACCCACCTCTCACCAGTCTGAGGGTACACCAAGCCAAGACAGAGGAGTGGATTAAACCTCTGAGCTCAGCCCAATGTCAAGTCCTCAATTTTAAGAAAGGAGTGGCCCTGGCCACCATTGCCTTCTGCCTCTGGTGGGGCCAGTGTGGCTACTGAGTCAAATCTGCAATGGCCAGTGTTTGTCCCAGAGTCCCTGCACTGCGGCAGGGCGCCTCTTCATTCAGCAGTCAAGTTTTGTGAATAACCAGGCAAAATGGTACATTTCTTGGAAGCACGTGACTAACAATGATAGTCTTGGAGAAAAGGTATCCAGAGAATAAATATGATGCTGACACAGTCCTGGGATAAAGCTAATTGGCAGGGACTAGCTCACTACATAGTGGGGTTACCTTTAACCTTTCATCCTCTTGTTCATTCATCCTCCCTGGCTATCAAATCTCAAGCCCCTCATCTTGGGCACCAGAGTAACACACTAAGAATAAAAAATGATACACTATAGACATTTCCTTTCAAATTCTTGATCCCAGGACTAGGGAGAAATTTTTTTTTCCCCTAACCAGTCTAGGGTTTTCATAAGAAACAGCTAAATGTGGAACAAGGTTCAGAGAGCTTTAGGAAGGGCTAGAAATACCCCCACCTGTGGCTGACAAACTTGAAAAGGCCAGTGGTGACTTGAAAGCTGACTGTGGTGAATCCATTTAAGGAGCTGTTAATAGCCTGAACAGTAACACACAAGAGCCAAGAAATATCCATTCTCCATGGGAGCCTGTTTGAGCCAGGCATCTGTCAAAACACCTACAGAAGCAACCCTTGAGGTGGGAAATGCGAAGGGGAGCAATGCAAAAATAATCCCAGACATTGTCAAGAAATGCAGTTTTGCTGGAAAAAAAGCTAAAGGGAAATATGAGGCTAATATTTGAGAGTGAGAAAAATATATGGCTTCTCTGCTATTGTTTGGAAATTAAAAACTGGGAGGCAAAAAAAGCCTACATTAAGGTTTACAAACTTTGTTTTTAAAATGCTGGTAATGGCACAGTTTACCAAGACAATACAAAAATATAAAAGTCACCAAATGCGAGTGTATGTGTGACACTGTATATTCATGAGAAAAGACGGGATTCCAGAATAATGAAAAGACCTGAGTTTGGGTGGAAGCCAGCTGGATGCTGAGTGCTCCAAGGTCCCAGAGAATAGCAGAACCACAAGACAGAAGGAGCCGGGGGGGGGGGGGGGGGGGGGGGGGGGGGACACTTCCCTGGTGGTCCAGTGCGTAAGACTCTGCACTCCCAATACAGGGGGCCCAGGTTCGATCCCTGGTTGGGGAACTAGATCCCGCATGCATGCCACAAGTAAGAAGCCCACATGCTGCAGCTAAGAGTCCGTATGCTGCAACTAAGACCAGGTGCAGCCAAAATAAATAAATAAATATTAAAAAAAAAAGAAAAGAAGGAGCCAGGGGACAAAAGTCACCCACCACCTGGGAACCCCCAGTTGGGCTATCCCATGAGTAAGAAACAAATGTCTGAAATTTAGAGGTTTGCTTGTTCAGTAACTGGTGTGATCCTAACAAACACACAGCTCTATCTCTACTGACGCACGATCTTGACGTTTCCTAAGTTCTCCGTGTCCATGTCTGTAAAATGGAAATATTAACGGCCTTTACAGGTTTGTTGTGGTAATTAAGTTGGGAGGGGGATGGAAATCTGAACCTATAACATTATAAATCTCCAGTACAAGCTTGGATTTGTTTTTTTCCAAGGAATAGAGACAAAGAATGACCAGGAACTGCAATGAGGTAAATAAAATTTAACATCATCACTAACAATAAGAAATAACTGGGCTTCCCTGGTGGCGCAGTGGTTGAGAGTCCGCCTGCCGATGCAGGGGACGTGGGTTCGTGCCCTGCTCCGGGAGGATCCCACATGCCATGGAGCGGCTGGGCCCGTGAGCCATGGCCACTGAGCCTGCACGTCCGGAGCCTGTGCTCCGCAACGGGAGAGGCCACAACGGTGAGAGGCCCGCATACCGAAAAAAAAAAAAAGAAAGAACTAATTAGAAACAGATATAAGGGGGAAATAAAAATTTTAAAATATGACCTTATTGCATGTGTTAGGCTGCAATGGGTTTCCATCTTAGAGTTCTTCCCTTTTGAGTCGTTCCTAACGTTGGGACAATTTGGAATTGTAAAATGTAAGATGTGAGGTAGAAAACTACTGCTTAAGGCCTGTTCTTCCTCTGCCTTTGATTCACATGCTGATCTTCCCCATTAAATTAAGTGTGTCCTCACAGGGCAGGTAGGAACTTTCCAGAAGAAAGGAATGTGAGCAGAAGTGATGAGAGCTATTTCCAAGCCTGGTTCCTGTATTCCACCCCAACCCCCAGCCCCCACCAACATTCTTTCCCCTCTTCCTGCTGGCTGGAGTGCCAAGGATGAGGGTGACCTTGAAAGCCATGTGTTGAAAACTGCAAAGCCCAGCATCAGCCAAAGTCCCTGAATGAGCAGAGCCACCTGCCAACCTGCAGGGCGCCCCTCAGAACTCTCACAAACGGCTGATACATTCGGCTTCTCTGATTTGAGGTCTTGTGTTACAGCAGCTCGTGTTACCCCAATTAATAGAGACTTTCCCTTCTCTGTATCTCCGGTGCTTACAGCAGAACATGGCTCAGCTATTCACTGAATAATCCAAATGAAACATCTATACCTATGAGCAGAGCTATCCACAATTGCTCCCAGGTCTCAGAAAAACAAAATAAGACTTATACTTCCCAACACCTATCCTTCTCAAACTCTTCCAAAATATAGCAGAGGGAGGAACACTCCTAAACTCATTCTACGAGGCCACTATCACCCTGATATCAAAACCTTACAAAGACGTCACAAACAAAGAAAGCTACAGGCCAATATCATTGATGAACACAGATGTAAAAATCCTCAACAAAATACTAGCAAACAGAATCCAACAGCACATTAAAAGGATCATACACCATGATCAAGTGGGGTTTATCCCAGGAATGCAAGGATTCTTCAATATACGCAAATCAATCAATGTGATACACCATATTAACAAATTGAAGGATAAAGACCATATGATAATCTCAGTAGATGCAGAAAAAGCTTCCAACAAAATTCAACACCCATTTATGATAAAAACCCTCCAGAAAGGAGGCATAGAGGGAACTCACCTCAACATTATAAAGGCCATATATGAAAAAACCCACAGCCAACATCATTCTCAATGGTGAAAAACTGAAACCATTTCCACTAAGATCAGGAAAAAGACAAGGTTGTCCACTCTCACCACTATTATTTAACATAGTTTTGGAAGTTTTAGCCACAGCAATCAGAGAAGAAAAAGAAATAAAAGGAATCCAAATTGGAAAAGAAGAATTAAAGCTGTCACTGTTTGCAGATGACATGATCCTATACATAGAGAATCCTAAAGATGCTACCAGAAAACTACTAGAGCTAATAAATGAATTTGGTAAAGTTGCAGGACACAAAATTAATACACAGAAATCTCTTGCATTCCTATACACTAATGATGAAAAATCTGAAAGTGAAATCAAGAAAACACTCCCATTTACCATTGCAACCAAAAGAATAAAATATCTAGGAATAAATCTACCTAAGGAGATAAAAGACCTGTATGCAGAAAATTATAAGACACTGATGAAAGAAATTAAAGATGATACAAATAGATGGAGAGATATACCATGTTCTTGGATTGGAAGAATCAACATTGTGAAAATGACTCTACTACCCAAAGCAATCTACAGATTCAATGCAATCCCCATCAAACCACCAATAGCATCTCTCACAGAACTAGAACAAAATATTTCACAATTTGTATGGAAACAGAAAAGACCCCAAATAGCCAAAGCAATCTTGAGAATGAAAAACAGAGCTGGAGGAATCAGGCTCCCTGACTTCAGACTATACTACAAAGTTACAGTAATCAAGACAGTATTGTACTGGCACAAAAACAGAAATATAGATCAATGGAACAGGATAGAAAGCCCAGAGATACACCCACGCACACATGGTCACCTTATCTTTGATAAAGAAGGCAGGAATGTACAGTGGAGAAAGGACAGCCTCTTAAATAAGTGGTGCTGGGAAAACTGGACTGCTACATGTAAAACAATGAAATTAGAACAATTCCTAATGCCATGCACAAAAATAAACTCAAAATGGATTAAATGTAAGGCCAGACACTATAAAACTCTTAGAGGAAAACGTAGGCACAACACTCTATGACATAAATCACAGCAAGATCTTTTTGACCCACCTCCTAGAGAAATGGATATAAAAACAAACAAATGGGACCTAATGAAACTTAAAAGTTTTTGCATAGCACAGGAAAACATAAACAAGACGAAAAGACAGCCCTCAAAATGGGAGAAAATATGTTCAAAGGAAGCAACTGACAAAGGATTAATCTCCAAAATTTACAAGCAGCTCATGCAGCTCAATATCAAAAAAATAAACAACCCAATCCAATAATGGGCAGAAAACCTAAACAGGCATTTCTCCAAAGAAGATATACAGATTGTCAACAACACATGAAAGGATGCTCAACATCACTAATCATTAGAGAAATGCAAATCAAAACTACAATGAGGTATCACCTCACACCAGTCAGAATGGTCATCATCAAAAAATCTAGAAACAATAAATGCTGGAGAGGGTGTGGAGAAAAGGCAACCCTCTTGCACTGTTGGTGGGAATGTAAATTGATACAGCCACTATGGAGAACAATATGGAGGTTCCTTAAAACACTAAAAATAGAACTACCATACAACCCAGCAATCTCACTGCTGGGCATATACCCTGAGAAAACCATAAATCCAAAAGAGTCACGTACCACAATGTTCATTGCAGCTCTCTTTACAATAGCCAGGATATGGAAGCAACCTAAGTGTCCATCAACAGATGAATGGATAAAGAAGATGTGGCACGTATATACAATGGTATGTTACTCAACCATACAAAGAAACAAAATTGAGTTATCTGTACTGAGGTGGATGGACTTGGACACTGTCATACAGAGTGAAGTAAAGAGGAAAACAAATACCATATGCTAACACATATATATGGAATCTAAAAAAAAAACAGGCTCTCAAGAACCTAGGTGCAGGACAGGAATAAAGACGCAGACATAAAGAATGGACTTGAGGACACAGGGAGGGGGAAGGGTAAGCTGGGATGAAGTGAGAGAGTGGCATGGACATACATACACTACCGAATGCAAAATAGCTAGTGGGAAGCAGCCGCATAGCACAGGGAGATCAGCTCGGTGCTTTGTGACCACCTAGAGGGGTGGGATAGGGAGGGTGGGAGGGAGACGCAAGAGGGAGGAGATATGGGGATATATGTATATGTAGAGCTGATTCACTTTGTTATTAAGCAGAAACTAACACACCATTGTAGAGCAATTATACTCCAATAAAGATGTTAAAAAAAAAAAGAACATGGAGCTACAGCAGCATAAAATAAAGGAGAAATGTTATTTGCCAGGAAAAAAAAAAAGATTTATACTTCTCACTATGAAGAAAAAGGTCATCAAGAAATGAAAACACTGAAATCTGCGAGTATCTGGTCAGGGCATGTAAAGAGTACATACAATCTAGAAAACATCCATGAATGAAGTAGCCATCTGCTACTTCCTCCAGCATTACCTCCCTTTATTCAAGGCATAGAATTCCAAACGTCTTTACAAACTTCCCATACCACTCAGCTCTGTGGTTGAGAGACTGACTCCACCGTCCCCTCCCCACCCCATGCAAGGTTCAAGCCAGATGGGCTAAAGTCAAATAGATTATTCCATCCCCCAGCCATGGAGATTGATTCGGGCATGGTTTTGGGAGTCGGGTCAGACCGCAGAGTCTAAAACAGACTGGAATTAAAAGCGTGAATTCAGTCCCCTTCAGTATGCCACTGAGTAGCAAACAGTGCAAAAGATATTCCTGAGATAAGGTTAAACGTAAGAGAACAAAACACCCGTGGCTTTCCTATATGCTCAAAGAGGCAGGTCCAAAATATAATAGTCAGTGCAGCCTTCATGGAGGAGTAATCCACCAGGTCAGAGAAGCTCAGAGCCGAGAATTCATCATTTTATACTACGAGGATGGGCTGGGGGCACATCAGCAGAGAAGGGTCTAAGCAGTACTGTGTAAGGAAACTACAACTAAGTGACATGTTCCATGTCTCATGTCCTAGGAGTCATTGGGCCTGCAGTAGTTCCGGCCATGACCCACCACAATCCAGCCCCTTGTGGGGATATAGGTGGGCAACTGTCACAGCCCACCATGTCTAGTGACCCTCAGTGACACAACGAGTGTTCCCAGGACACAGCAGGGCATTACAATAACAACAACAGTAATAATAACCCAACACTAAATTGGCATGTCCTATTAGCCGTAGTGTAAACCTCCGCTTTGAGCAGGTGAAATGTGCAAATCCATCAGTTGAGCATTTCTATTCCTGTGCCTATTGGAGCCTGTGAGGTTGCAGCTCTGTGGCTTGACTTGCAAGACTGTTCTTTGAGTTTTCCAAGTCATATTTCTCTCGGTAGGACCCACTTTCCAAAGCGTTCTTTGGAAACCCATGGAGGCTGCGCTTCTAAGATGCCTGGGGTCAGCAATGCATTCCGGGAGCAGTGGGCTCAAGTGCGTTTGGCTAGGCCAGCCCCTCCATCCCGACATCCTCTGTTTTCTGAGGACACAGCTGGTGGAACTCACTACCCCCATGACAAAAGGCTACCACGAGAACTCTACTTCATGATCCTGCCTTCTCTCTGCCATCCAGAATGCAGTGGGTTGACGGTGTCCCTCGAAACTCATGTCTACTCCAAAACTCAGAATGTGACCTTATTTGGAAATAAGGTCTTTGCCGATGTAGTTAGTTAAGGATCTCAGGATGAGATCATCCTGGATTGGGGGCAATCCCTAAATCCAATGACTGGTGTCCTTATGTGAAGAGAAGAGGACACAAAGAAACACAAGGAAAAGACCATGTGAAGATGGAGGCAGAGGGCTTCCCTGGTGGCACAATGGTTAAGAATCTGCCTGCCAACACCGGGGATGTGGGTTCGAGCCCTGGTCCAGGAAGATCCCACATGCCGCGGAGCAACTAAGCCCATGAGCCACAACTATTGAAGCCCACACGCCAAAGCCCGTGCTCTGCAAGAAGAGAAGCCACCGCAATGAGAAGCCCGTGCATCGCGACGAAGGGTAGCCCCCCCTGCTCGCCGCAACTAGAGAAATGCCGCGAGCAGCAGCGAAGACCCAACGCAGCCAAAAATAAACAAATAAACTTATTAAAAAAAAAAAAAACAAAGATGGAGGCAGAGATTGGACTGATGCAGCCACAGGCCAGCCACGCCCTGAAGGACAGGAGTGTCTCCTGAATGCTGTGGTGTCACTGGCCTGGGTGCTCGTCTGAGCGAGATGGAGCACGGTACCTTCTGGGTGATGACGAGTGATGCTGCTTCTGGTCCCAGAAGACAGATCTCACTGTCCAGGGGTGAGGGACGGTCCTAAAATCCGCCACTTCCAGGAAGTCTCTTCTTCCTCTATTGAAAGAGTGCACAAAGTCGTGGGAGCATACACCGCGATGCCCGAGGGCCCATCTTGGAACTGGGAAACAAGAGCCTGCACTGGACGCTGAGGATCTGATGGGGGCTGGGTCTCAGGGAGACACCGCAGTGCCCCGCAGGCAGGCAGGGGCTCACTCCGGAAGCCTCGCACCCTCCCCTGTGCTGACACAGCGGCAGTCTCCAGCTAGGTGTCCAATTCTAGCCACCCTTAGTTGACCCCATGAATATAAACTCTCTTCTAGAAAATACACTCTATACATTTTTTTTCTTAATTTCATGCCACATGTAACTGAGCCTGGAGCCCAGTGTGTGCTGGAGAGAAGATGGAATGTCTGGATTCCGGCACCAACTCCATCGCTGATTAGGTATAACTTTGGTTGAGTTGCCTAACATCTGTTCTGAGGTTTCCTCACTTGTAAAGTGGGAATAAAATCCTTCTCTCAGAGAGTCTTTATTAAAATAAAAGCAAAAATACACTTTTTGAAACACAGGAGAAAAAAATGGAATAAAACCACGTGTAAAGCTGAGGAGATGCTCAGCAAATGGTAGCTACTTCCAAGATGAAAGCACTTCCAGGGAAACCAGGCACAGGAGTGCAGGGGCCACAGATCTTCCAGGGGAGGCAGCCATGCAAGAAGGGAGGCACCTAGTGGCCTGAGGTGAGGGTGGTCCTCCAGAGCTGTCCAGCCCCGGGTTCAAGTCCCCTCCCTACAGCCCAGCCACTCCCCAGCTGTGCAACCCTCAGCCAGCAGCTGAGCCTCTCCAAGCCTCGGGTCCCCATCTGTAAAAGGAATATTGACAGTACCCACCCCTAGGGTACCTACAGCAATTATATCAGGCTATGCATCTCAGTGGCTAAGAACAATTAGCAAAATGTTGATAATGATTGGAGCTGTGTGATATGCACATGGAGAATCATTTTAATGCTTTCCCTACTTTTGTACATTTGCAATTACCCATAATAATATTTTAACTGAGTGCTCAGGTCAGTTATTGCACATAATCATATACATTATTATTAATAATGTGCTTAATACCCATTAGCCCTTTTGTAATAGCCAAAATAATTTCTAAAATAGTCTTCGGTAAAAGAGAGAAGTTGTTACACTCCGTTCTTGGCATTTGGAAGATCATGGACCCCTTTAAGAATGTGATGAAAGATGCAGACCCACTTCCCATATATATACACATAACCCATGCCCTGCACCCTGTCCACAAAGCCAGCCCAGGGAACCCCGGAGACTCCAGGCATCCCAGGTCAGGAGCTGCTGCCTTTCAGTTATGGGGAAGGGGCAGAACTGCAGTGATTCTCTGCCATCCTACACATAGTTTCCTGACTCCCCTTGGGTGACAGTGTACTGTGGGAAATCACTGAAGGAAGACTCAAATGATGAAACAGCTCTCAGCAGGAGAGCAGCCAATCTAACACAGATAACAAGCAAGACTTGTTTCATCTGTATGGTTGGTATTTATTTTTCTACCTCAGGACATTTATCTGAACATATTTTCCTTTTCATTTCCAGTCAGCATATGAAAGTTTTAGCGTCATCATTTTAGAGGTTTGAAAATTTGGTATAACTGTATTAGCCATCCTACTCTTGGGTTGAATCTTCTCCACAGCAATAAATCTCAGAAAACAATAAAAGTAAGGTGATACAGTATATCATTTCTGATTCCAATACTATTCCTGGTTTAACGTATGACTTTTATGCCTTTGTTAACATTTTTATCTAGCTTTGTGAAAATAGATGGAAAAATATTTAACATGGTACAAAATGTAACCGTGAAATAAAAGCTCTAGGTAAAGCCATAAGCAAGAATAATCAGCTACAAAAATACCTCTCAAGTTGAATAAAATAAAGTTTCAACTGAACTATGAATTTTGAATACAATTACAGCCCAGTAGTTAGCAAATCATTCAGAAATAGATATTTTAGTGTTCTACTTTTCAAATTACAATGTGGAACTTCAAGCAATAAAGGGCAGTTGGAAGAAGTGAAAAGTCATAAAATGGGAAATGTAACATATCTAGCACGAGCAGGGGGAAATGGGAAGTGTGCAGAGCATCAAATGGGACTGGAATCAGTGTAAAATCCTAGGAGTAGTAATACCACTGATCTGAAAGTCCCAAGAGAGTGTATAATAAGGAAGGCTAGATGAGTTATGTTTTTTAAAAAATAGAGTAAGTACTCTGAAATAAACGTTGAGGAAAAATAGAGACAATATCTGCAAAAATTAAAATCAATGTTGTTAAATGGAATTATCAATAGTAAACTGCTATGGCAACAAATGCAACTCCAGGATTAATTACATTACCATGAAACGTGATTAAATACTCCAGAAAACTTCATTAAAGTGACTATTTATCTACAACTGGTAAACCTCCTGTCTAAATAGTACTCACTATGCTCCAAGAAAAAAAAAAAAAGGCAAAGCTGGGCTCAAAACATCTCCCACAACAAACAGGAAAAAAATCTCAGGGCACTAAGAAGAGCTGAAGACCCTGAGGAGAGGCTCTCTCAGCTCCCAAGGCTCTAAGCAAGCCTACCCCTTGTTCCAGAAGGAGACATCATCTCCACCTTCCGGGGCTGTTTGTTCCACAAACATCCTTAAAAAGATAGTCCAGAACAAAGGCTGTCAGTTCCTCCTTTACAAGACGGTCAGAAACACAAACGGCAATTACAGTGACACAGACTTCTCTTCAACAACATTAGATGTTGGAAGACAATGGAATAATATCATTGAGGTAATGACAAAAATAATAGTCTAGAATTTCATCCTCTCAAGAGGAATGGCAAAATAAAAGATTCTCAGATGAATGTCATCATGAAGATGAACTTTCCAAAGTCTGGGATATAATCATAAAGCAACTGAAACTTATTAACATCCACTTTCGACTCACTTTCCCTTTCAAACTGCTAATGGACAAGTTCTTCTACTTCTGGATAAAAACTCATCCCCATGAATTTCCTGGTCACTGTTAAATTTAAAACTTTAAAAAGACCTAAATCACGAAACAGAAGTTCGATTCCACATTTTAAATATCCAGTCCCACAGAAGCATTCAAACTTCAAACCTTGATTCTAAGTTCATATTTCTTTCCTTCCCCAGGTCAGGCTTTTGAAGTTAGGAGGGGAGCTGCCTCTTCTCTTTTCCTTAGCTTATGTTTCTGCTCCTGTTTGCTAGATCCAGCTCTCACCCCTCCAGGTCAGGCAGGAAGCGGAAGGCAAGGAGATCAGGAAAGTTCTTACTGACAAGTACGAGAGGTAAGCCAGCATCAGTGCTCTGTGGGTTCAGCAATATCCACACTTTATCTCATGATGTGTTATGGACTGAACGTTTGTGTCCCCCCAAAATTCCTATGTTGAAATCCTAACCCCCAAGCGATGGTATTAGGAGGTGGGGCCTTTGGTAGATGATTTAGTCCTGAGGGTGGAGCCCTCATGAATGGGATTAGCATCCTTATAAGAAGAGACACAAGAGCTTTTGCACTCTCTCTCTGCCATATGAAGATATGCTAGGAAGATGTCCACCAGATTGCTGGAAGTAAGATGTATAAACTCCAGTCATGCGACAAGGACATCCCAGGAAAAGTGGTGGCACAATAGCAAGATGTGCAGACACTACATTTGGAGTCTCCCCATCAAACATCTATGTCCCCTCACAGTCACTATATAATCCACAAGCCCCATCTACACACACAGGGTCTTGGGCCCATCTTCAGTGCTCCATTCTTAAAAGTGGGCCATCAGCCAAGGGTCTCTAGACATATGAGGAAAGCCTCTTTATCATTCAGCTATTGCTATTTCCTGCATGGAAAAATAACCACAAAATCTCAAGACTGACAATTAGGCAAGAAAAAAGAAATAAAATACATCCAAATCGGGAAAGAAAAAGTGAAATTGTCTCTATTTTCCGATGATATGATCTTATATATAGATAATCCTAAAGACCACCAAAAAACTATTAGGATTAATAAATAAATTCAGTAAAGTCACAGGATACAAAATCAACAAATCAGTAATCAGTTGCATTTCTATATACTAACAACAAAATATCTGAAAAAGAATCAACAAAACAATATTATTTATAATAACATCAAAAACAATAAAACCATTAGGAATAAACTTAGCCAAGAAGGTGTACACTGAAAACTATAAGACTTTAATGAAAGAAATTGAAGGAGACACAAATAAATAGAAAGATATCCTCTGTTCATGGATTGGAATAATTAATATTGTTAAAATAGCCATACTACCCAAAGCAATCTACAGATTCAATGCAATCCCTATCAAAATGCCAATGATATTTTTCACAGAAATAGAAAAAGCAATCCTAAAGTTCATATGGAACCATGAAAGACCCCAAATAGCCAAAGCAATCTTGAAAAAGAAGAACAAAGCTGGAGGCTTCACACTTCCTAATTTCAAACTTTATTACAAAGCCATAGTAATCAAAACAGTATGATGGTGGCATAAAAATACACACATATTTGGAACAGAATCAAGAGCCCAGAAATAAACCTGTACATATACAGTCAACTAATACTTGACAAGCGAGCCAAGAACACTCAGTGAGGAAAGGATAGTCTCTCCAATAAATGGTATTGGGAAAACTGGATAATCCCATGCAGAAGAGTGAAACTGTACCCCTATCTTTCACCACTCACAAAAATTAACTCAAACTGGATTAAAGATTTAAACATAAAACTGAAACTGTAAGACTCCTAGAAGAGTGTTGGAGAGGGTGTGGAGGAAATGGGAACCCTTGTGCACTACTGGTAGTACTGTAAGTTGGTACAGCCATTATGTAAAACATTATGGAGTTTCCTCAATTAAAAATAGAACTACCAAGACTTCCCTGGTGGCTCAGTGGTTAAGACTCCGTGCTCCCAATGCAGGGTGCCCGGGTTCGATCCCTGGTCAGGGAGCTAGATCCCATATGCATGCCGCAACTAAGAGTGTGCATGCCACAACTAAGGAGCCCACAAGCCGCAATAATAGATAAATAAATAAATATTTTAAAAAATAGAACTACCATATGATCCAGCAATCCGACTTCTCAGTGTATATACATAGAAAATGAAATCAATATCTTTTTTTTTTTTTTTTGCCATGCCATGCAGCTTGCCGGATCCCAGTTCCACGACCAGGGATCAAACCCGGGCCCCAGCAGTGAAAGTGCCAAGTCCTAACCACTGGACTGCCAGGGAATTCCCTAAATCAGTATTTTCATGGGATAGGATATCTGCACCCCCATGTTCATTGCAGCATTATTCACAATAGCCAAGATACGGAAACAACCTAAGTGTCCATCTATGGATGAATAAAGAAGATGTGAGACAGATATATACACACACAATGGAATGTTATTCATCCGTTAAAGAAAAGAAAAAAATTCCGCCTTTTGCTACAAAATTAATGGATGGGTGGATGGATGGACCTTGAGGGCATTATGAGAAATGAAATAAGTCAGACAGAGAAAGACAAATACTGTATGATCTCATATGTGGAATCTAAAAAAAAAGCAGAACTCACAAACACAGAGAGTAGAATGGTGGTTGCCAGGGGGTGGGGTGAGAGAAATGAGGAGGTGTTGATCAAAGGGTACAAACTTCCAGTTATAAGATGAGTAAGTTCTGGGGACCTAATGTACAGCATGATGACTATATCAACTACAGTTGATATTATATACTTGAAATTTGATAAGAAAGGAGATCTTAAACATTCTTACCACCAAAACAAATGGCAATTATGTGAGGTGATAGAGGTATTAAGGAATCCTCTTGTGGGAATCATTTTGCAACATATAAGTGTACCAAATCATCATATTGTGCCCCTTAAACTTACACAATGTGATATGTCAATTGTAACTCAATAAAGCTGGGGGAAAAAACATAAAATCTCAGTAGCTTATCCAAACAAATATCTGAGAAGTTATCTGAGAGGTTTGTTGGGAAAAAAAACTGGTTGAGAATGTGAAAAGATAATGTCAGAAAGAGATATGAAGAAAGACAGGATGGGGCGAAGAAGAAAACAATTCCCAATAGAAGGAACCAGAAAAAATGCACAGGAAATGAAATATAATCACTAAGATATAATTTGTCTCATTTGTAAGCAAGATTTACACAGATAAAATAAAGAAAACACTAGATATATAAACCCACCCACCCCTGAATGTGGAGAAAAGGGAATTACACACACACACACACACACACACACACACACACACACAATATTTGTTCAGACTTTTAAGGGGAGATCTGAGAAAGGGAAATATCTTTGTGTGAGGGTTACATAATCATGAAACACAGCTAAATCCTGATTTTTCATAATATAAATTCAATACTAATAAAACTGTAATCTAAAACTAAAAGTCAAGAAATAGCAGTAAAAGCATCATACTTAGAGTTATGGAGGGAAATACATGAGAAAACAACGAAAAGGTGTGGAAAGTGTTTGCTGACGGCAGTGGGGAAGGATGGGGAGAGGACTGCAAATTTCATTATAGCCTGTTATGCTTGGTTTTATGTATCGACCTGACTGGGCTAAGGGATGCCCAGAGAGCCAGGAAAACATTATTTCTGATGTGTCTGTGAGGGTATCTCCAGAACAGAGTAGCATTTGAATCAGTAGACAGAGTAAAGACCGCCCTGGCCACGGCGGGCGGGGTTCACCCAAGCCACTGAGATCCTGAATGAAATGAAAAGGTGGAGGAAAGGTGAATTCACTCTCTCTGCTTGAGCTGAGACATCAGTCTTCTCCTGCCCTTGGACAATGGCTCTCCTGGTTCTTGGGTTTTCGGACTCAGACTGAATTACACCATCAGCTTTCCTGGTTTTCCAGTTTGCAGAGGCAGACTGTGGAATTTCTTAATATACATATATATATATACCCTATTGGTTCTATTTCTCTGGAGAACCCTGACTGATAGAGCAAGCAAAACAGTCTCACATTTTCTACATCCCATTGGTCAAATCAAGTCACATGGCCAAGCCCAGCTTCAGAGTTGGGGGAGTTTAAAAGCTAGGGGGCTGGGGGTAGAGCCATTCATTGGGCCCATTCACATGATCAACCTACCCCAGTACCCTGCTTTCTGGGGTTGTTAGGAGAACTGAATGAAGCAATACAATGACAAGATTGAAAAAGCAGATACTCAAGAAGAACTGAGGAATCTATAGTGGGTGTCTAACCTGCAATGTCCAAGGACAGAGTGAGCCTGCTCTGGACTCTTCTCTCCATTTCCTTTGTTCAGCTGAACAGTGTCCTTGAACTATTTTAATATTTGGCAATACATTTTACCATAGAGAATTTTCCATTCTTCTTGTAATTTTTGTGTTCTGAGCTGGAATGCTTCAGATTGAAGTAAGCTTAGATTTTTGACAAACATTGGTAGGACCATACATGGATCTAGGCCAGGAGTTTGTAAACTTTTCTCTATAGCACTCTAGAGGTAAGAGGGAAGGTAGGTATGAAGAAGGAGAGGCAGCAGTTGAGGCATCTCTGCTTCAACAAGCACAAGTTTATGTCTTATCTCCTGGACTTCTGCAAATGATTTAACATGAACCAGATTCAAAACCCACTCCCCTAAGTGCTCTCTTTGGTGCCAGGCTGTCAGGCGAAACAGGATCCACCTGGAAATTCTCTCAGTATTAATGGACAGGTACTATATATTACAAGGTACGAAGAGCCCCAGGCAGACAGGCTCACAGAATTCTTGGAGGATAAACAACTGAGAGTTTGGAGCAAAGGTCCTAGTTGCAAGCTTAGTTCTCCCATTTCTCTCAACAACAGCTCTGCTGCTTTAATTGTGGGTTGTGGATTGTTACAGCAAGGAAGAGGGCAGAAAGGTTGCAGAGGTGCCTGTAGAAAGATGCCGGGTGGCATCCTACATAAAACCTTACCAAATTTGCTCCTTGCACCTGGGGCTCCCACATTTTATCACCTACCCTTAAGATGCAGGACGTCACTGGAGGTCAATAAAGTATTCTATCCCAAGTTTCTACAAGTGTCCCTAGCCATGTTATTTCAGGCAGGAACGTGTACCTAATTTGCAGGACCCAGTGCAAAAAGAAAATGCAAGGTCCCTTGTGCAAAAACTATTAAGAATTTTAAGACAGCGACCGTGGTGCATTAAACAAAACACAGAGCCCTTCTAAGCAGGCGACGCTGTACAACAGTCCAGGTGGTGGTGCCCCTGTAGGCAGCCGTGATTTCTGGACTACAGGAAGCCCACTGCTAGTGAAAGGGAGAGTCACAGCCTGCTGAGAAAGTGCTTAGAGACTGTTTGTTCCCTCCCTTTCACAGCAACATGGTCAATCCTATAACTTTGGTTTTCTTATCAAATAATTACACAAAAATAGCGAGTGAATGTGAAGGATAAACATTACTTTAAAAGCCACCTTTTCTCCTCCCTTATTCTAGAAAAAAATAATTAAATCTCTGCTTCAGGTGCCCTGCAGAGAATGTGAAGGGCACAGAGGAACAGACAGCAGCCCAGCCTTTAGTTTAAACCTTATCTCTCAGGAAAGCCCTTGTCTCCCTCTGAGGAACACCAGGCATCTGTGAGAAGCTGGGACAAGTAATTTGGGAAGAAGGGGATGTCTTCCCCAATGAAGTTCTTAAAATCTATGTAGGTATCTACCTGATCACACTAGAAGGTACGTCAACAATTCAGAATTACATTCTTGTACATCCCAATGTGTAAGTACATTTTTAATTACAATGGAAGAGTTTATATATGTACATGAATCTTTGCCCTTTGCTCATAACCAAGAGCAGAGAAAAGTTTTGCTGACCCTGAGTCACAGAGGTAACTTCAGAGCAATTAAGAGCTCGGTTCTGGAGTCAGAGAGACTCTTCTCAGGACCAGCGCCACCATTTTCAATCCCTGTGACTTTGAGTGAGTTAAGCCTCAGTTTCCCAATCTATAAAATGGGGATGGTAGCAGGTGAGGATTAAATGAGATGGTAGGTATAGAGCTCACCTACACCCTGGCACAGTGCAAACTCCTCACCATATCTATTAAGTCTCATTATTGAGCCATGGATCCCACAAGGACGCTTGGTCTGATGTGAAGCTCTCTGGGGTTGAGTCAGGAGCAGAAGCAGAACCCCAGGTCTCCAGGCCTCCTGGGGACCCTCCGATCTGACTCCAGGGATGCCCCTGAGAGTCCTGGTTTGAAACTTGCCCCTTGTCTGTAGGCAGTTCCTCTGCCTCAGCCGCCCACCCAGCCCTGGGGAATGAGCCCTGAGTGGGCTCAGCGTGGGGCTGGGACAGCACATCCACTCAGGTTCCCCTGCTGTGTCATCTGCCCTCCCTCCCACCAATCCTCAGCCAGGCCAGACTTCCCAAAATGCGGTGACTGCAGCTCTCTACTCACAGCTCTGTTCCTTATCACCTTGGCCTGATACTCAGGCGCATCCGTAGCATGGCTCCCTCCAGGTGGACCCATCTTCTCTCTTCCGCGTCACATCACCAGCCCATCCTAGGCTAGTCTCATTCCCAGCTGTGAACGCGCCAAGCTCACGTCTGCCTCCAGCTTTGTCCCAGCCCGAAGTCTTTCCCAGTCCTCTGCCTGCTCAACCTGACCTGGGGTTGCTCGAGCCTACAGGTGGAATGTCTGCAATTTATAACCTCTAGAAGGAATACAGTTTAATCTAGAACTCTCTGCTTTCCTTTGATTCATGTGGAAAGTATCAAGTTGGATCCCTATGACACTCATCATATCAAAATAAATCACAAATGGGTCAAACATTTAAATTTTTAAAAATCCATAAATATTGTTGAAGAAACTAAGGGCAAATTCCCTGATGTTCTCAAAGTAGGGAAGGACTTTCATGTATGATACAAAATCCAAAAGCTATAAATAGAAGATTTTTCAAATCTGAATAAAGAGCATTAAAATTTTATGCATGGCAAAAAAAAGACCAGAACTGGTATATGTTTGTAGCACTATGACAAAGGGCTCCTATAAATCAATAAGAAAAAGTGCAGCAACATCATATAAAAATGGACAAAGGACATGAACAGACTAGTCACGGCGGGGTTGGGGGGGAATGGCTTTTAAAACTGAAAAACACTCAGTCTCATCATTTAAAAATACAAATTAGAAACTACAATAGAATATTATTTTCCATTACTGGTTTTGCAAAGTTAAAAATTTTTTATAATTCATTGTGTAGACAAGAGTGTAAGGAAAGAGGCATTCTTATAAATACTCTTTTACACTCTTGGCTGGAGATGTAAACTGGTACAGCCTCTCTGAGCAGCAATTAGGAAGTATCAATTGAAATTTAAAGTTTACATACCCATCAACCCAGCACTTCTCTACACATTGCTTGCACTGGATTGTCTGCTGTCAACCCTTCATCACTACCCACCCCTTCTAAAGTCTCTGAATCAGAAAAGAAAAGGGAGGAGCTATATTTCCCAGAAGCCGGTCGCAGGTTTGTTCTGAGTTAGTCCTCCAATAAGAAGCCCTGGCAGATGAGAAACAGGAGAGGAGCCACCACTGTTTTGCATATAGAGGTAGAGCGAGGCATGGAAGCCGGGAGTCTGATGCTTGCTCCTGGTAAGCTCTTGAGAGCCACGACCTTGCACTGCACAGTGAGGTCCTTGGTGAGAGCTTCCTGGAGCTACAGCAATTTCGCAGTGAGCTTCTAAGGACCCCCGACTCAGAGGCTTCGACCTGAGATTGCCATTTGCATCTTCCCTAACCTTTGCTGACCTGGATCTGACAAGGATGTGTAAGCCCTCACTGCCTTTATTCAAATCTTTAACACCAGAACTACATGGACTGGCTTCTGTTTTCCTGACTGACCCCTGTCTGACACATTTATCCTTGGGGAATGTATTCTACAGGTATACTCGCACCTGTATGAAATCATGTATATGCACAAAAAACTTCATTATTTCTAATAGCAAAAGGTTGTAAACGACTTAAAAGTATATCAATGGCAGACGATTAAAAATATCATGAACCGGGCTTCCCTGGTGGCGCAGTGGTTGAGAGTCCACCTGCCGATGCAGGAGACGCGGTTCGTGTCCCGGTCCGGGAGGATCCCACATGCCGCAGAGCAGCTGGGCCCGTGAGCCATGGCCGCTGAGCCTGCATGTCCGGAGCCTGTGCTCTGCAACGGGAGAGGCCACAGCAGTGAGAGGCCCGTGTAGCGCAAAAAAAAAAATAAATATATATATATATATATATATATATATCATGAACCTAGAGATTGTCATACTGAGTGAAGTCAGGGAAAGAGAAATATGATATTGCTTCAACTTGGAATCTAAAAAGAAATGATACAAATGAACTTACTTACGAAACAGAAACAGACTCACAGACTTAGAGAAGGAACTTATGGTTACCAGGGGGGAAGGGTGGGGAGAAGGGATAGTTAGGGAGTTTGGGTTGACATATACACACTGCTGTATTTAAAATGGATAACCAACAAGGACCTACTGTATAGCACAGGGAGCTCTGCTCAATATTATGTAACAACCTAAACGGGAAAAGAATTTGAAAAAGAATAGATACATGTATTTATATAACAGAATCACTCTGCTGGACACCTGAAACTATCACAGCATTGTTAATCAACTATACCCCAATATAAAATAAAAAGTTTTAAAAATTTTTAAAAATTAATGTAATTCATCAGACAAATATAGCTGGTATTTTAACTCCTCCAGGAAACCTTTTCTATCTATTTCAGTAAAAAGCTTTCTTCTTTCTTTAGAAAAAAGAAAGAATGTTACATATAGTTTAAGTAATTATTGTAGAGTCATATTTAGTTTAAAAATTGGCCATTCAATAATGTATTCAAATACAGCTGGGTACTCATTTTTTAAATATTATTATTGGTATTATTAATTTTTAGATATAATAACAAGATATTTCCTGGCTCTTTTAGATATTTCCACGTAAAAGAGCAACAGTTATACTTTATTCTGCTTTATATATAACATCTCCTCTCTTCCCAGTTACATGTGTCAGTAATTCCACCTCCCTTTTTTTTTTAATTAATTAATTTATTTATTTTTGGCTTGTTGGGTCTTCATTTCTGTGCGAGGGCTTTCTCTAGTTGCGGCGAGCGGGGGCCACTCTTCATCGCGGTGCATGGGCCTCTCACTATCGTGGCCTCTCTTGTTGCAGAGCACAGGCTCCAGATGCGCAGGCTCAGTAGTTGTGGCTCACGGGCCTAGTTGCTCCACGGCATGTGGGATCCTCCCAGACCAGGGCCCGAACCCGTGTCCCTGCATTAGCAGGCAGATTCTAAACCACTGCGCCATCAGGGAAGCCACCCCTTTCTTTTTTTTTACTTAAGCAGTTTTGAGCTGGATTTCTGTCTTCCAAAGGCAAGAGTCCCAACGGCTCTTGCCCTGGCTGTCCTCTCCTAAGCCAAGAGTCTATGCAGCCTCACACACCTCGCCTTTGAGTCATTCTATTAGTTCAGCTCCTAATCCAGTATCCCCTCCCAACACCGATGGATACTTGTACAGCTCTCTTCAGTGCTCCTTCCACTCACACCCACTCTGTCTTCAGGGCCTCAAGTTCTGCCTCAGGTGCCCTCCCCGCAAATCCAAGTGAAACTGCAAGAGACAGAGGTCATTTCCAGGAAGCTTAAGGGAAAAGATACATACAAGGTGTTATGGTTTGAATTATGTCCTCTGCAGAAGATGTGTTCAAGTTTTAACCCCAGCACCTATAAATGTGACATTATTTGGAAATAGGGTCTTGGAAGGTGTGATCAAGTTAAGATGAGGTCATTACAGTGGCCCTCATCCAGTATGACTGGTGTCCTTACAAAAAGAGGAGAAGAGACATAGAGACAGACACACAGAGAGAAGACAATGCAGAGAGATGGAGAGCATGCGTGTAACAGCAGAGGCACAGATTGGAGTGCCACATCTCCACATCAGGGAATGCCAGGAACAGCCACCCATCCCCAGGAGCAAGCAGAGGGCTCTGGACAGTTTCCCTCCCTCAGAGCCCTTGAAGTGAGCCAGCCATGCCAACACCTTGATCTTGGTCTTCTGGCCTCCAGAACTTTGAAAGAATACATTTCTGTTACTTTAAGCCCACCTAGGTTGTGGGAATTTGTTACAGCAGCCATAGGAAACTAATACATAAGGACACTGGGTTGTCTTGTGCTAGTCAAGGACAGGACAAGATGAAGCCAGGCCCTGGAACCCTGACAGGCTTGGTCTCCAGCCATCCCCTCTACAACCTGCTTTATTCTCCCCTCTCTCACCACAGGCCTTCTAGAGGGGCAAGACCACTCTGCCAGCAATTCCACTCTGTCAGCTTCATCTCTTATGACTTCTGTCACTAGAGCGACTCTAGGCTCTTGGTCAAAAAGCCCAGGGAAGGGCCCACTTTGGGTCAAGAGGCCCCTCAGGCAAATAGTTGTGAGGAGGGAACACACCGCACGGAATGACTGCTTGAGCAAATGTGGCAGAAGATAGTTTCTGGAAGACAGGGACGATGGTTTGATTGAAGACTAAAATTCTACCTTCTCCCTCATATGCAGTCTTTCCCAAAAGTTTACTCTTCAAGATTCCTCCCTTTCTCTTTCTCTCTCTCTCTCTCTCTCTCTCTCTCTCTCTCTCTCACACACACACACACACACACACACACACACACACACCCTTGAGATTCTCTGCTTTCTGAAGCACTGTTAAGAGAATAAACAACAAACCACACAACAGACAACCATGCATTCTACTCCATAGAATGTTTTCAGCTTCTCTTAACTCCCTATTATAACAACGCACCAGCCTACATCCTTAGAATTTTATCGATGAGTTATTGGCATTGCACATGGTGAAACTTTCTTGCAAACTCATTATTCATGAAGGTATACAACAGTTGTTCCTCAAGTCACTATGCCTTGATCGTACAAATGTCTTTAATCTGTGGGTGGCCATTCACTGTTCCTGGTTTGTGGTTCATGTTTAAGCTAAACTATGACCTGGAGATTCCCTGGTGACTCTGCCTTGCTGCTGTCAACTGTTCGTGCGCACTTATTGCAGCACAGAGTGAATGGAACTGACGTGGTGGGTTTGAGGCCCCGCCTGGCTCCGATTGATGATTACATATAACCCTCGCCTTCCTAGAGGCAGCTGAGTGGAGAAGAGTGAATAGTTTTAAGAGAATCCATTACAACCGCCGACAAATTAACTTAAAACATGTTCTTCCGACAGTGATTCAATAGCATCACCTTTGAAGACAAAGGACAGTGTAGTGACTGATGGGTATCTTCCGATATCAGCTTTACTTCTTTATCTAATGAAGGACAAGCTCCAATATATTGATTTAATCGTATTACACAATCAAATTTTCTATAAGAATTTTGGAAATTTTCCCAACCCATATTACTGATTAGATCCATTGAGGTAGACTAGGTTATGCCACATTTATAAACACCCCCCAAAATCTCAATGGCTATAAACATTATTTCTCACCCTGCTCAATAGATTGGCTGGGACTGCTCCATGTAATCTGCATTCAGGGACACCGGTTGACAGACACTCTACCATCTGGAACATCACAAATGCTGTGGCAGAGGGGAGGGGAGATGACAAATGGTGCATTAGCTCTTAAAGGATTCTGCCTAGACAAACACCTGTCACTTCTGCTCACATCTCATTGGCCAAGGGAGCCACGTGACCATGCCGCTCTTCAAGGGGTCATGGAAATATAACATTAACAGCTGAAGAGTACTAATGATAACCAGAATCCACCGCACTCCACCTCTCTAGTGGAGAGTCAGCTCAGTTTTCTTCCTTTAAACAAAATTCACTTATTCCCTCCCCAGTCATTGATCCAGCACCTCTGGGTAATGTATGTTCGTCCTTTCATCCAGAGGTGTATTAGTCTCCTCAGGCTGGTGCAACAAATTCCAAAGACTGCAGGACTTAAACAACAGAAGTTTATTTCACGCAGTTCTGGAGGCTGGGAGTCCAAGATCAAGGTGTCGACAAGGTTGGTTTCCCCTGAGACCTATCTTTTCAGCTTAGGACCTCACGTTATGACCTCACTTAACCCTAATTTCCTCCTTAAAGTTCCTGTCTCCAAGTGTCATCTCCTTGGAGGTTAAGCCTTCAGTATTTGATTTGAGGGGACAAAATTCAGTCCATGAAAGGAGGTGATACACAGCGACTAAACTGGTCCTGGATGTGCCTCTTCTTGTCCTGGAGACTCACAGAATAAAAAGACAAGTTATCTACCCCACACACACCCAATTTATGAAGATGAAATAAGGAAGAGAAAACTCCAACAAACATTTCTATTTGGAAAGAAGGAAAATGGGAGGTATATAACAGACAGTGGCCTTCAACAATTCTGCAATCCCCTGGACAAATACTCTGAGGTCTATGCTGGGCGGGCGGGATATTAGTCCCCGAACGTGCTCCCTGCAAGAAGCCTCATATCCATCATCCTCCACAGGGCCTGGCCTCCTGTTACATGATGCTCCTTGACACATCCTGAAGTAGGCATCAGGGTGGATGCTCTGCTCAGGGGCTGCACGGCTTGCTCAGCCTACTTCCAGACCTAAATGTTTGGGGCCCAAGGGCCGTTTTAGGTCTTTAATAGTTATAGTCTCTTTTAGTCCAACCCGGTGATTCTTTTGGAAGTGTACCCCTTGCAAGTGTACCCCTTGTACCCCTTGCAACGATTTAGTCTTTTATCTATTTGATTCCAGAAAACTCCATCTGCCAACAGGCACAACCACAGTTACCTTCAAGACATGTCTTATTTGGATCTTTACTCTGGTGCACCTTAGCCCTTGCAGAGGTTTTAATAATGGTGTGATAGCCAAGGAAATATAATCATTTGAATGGTTTATAACAGTAGGCACAGAGGTCATGCCCTGTGCTGCAAGACTCAGATTTAATGTTTTTTACTACTAAAAGTTTCTCTCAATTTTATCTCCTGCTGCTTGGAATCTAAAATCAGTCAGCCTTTCCAATATTGCAAAGCTTCAAATCTTCCGTGACCTCCTGCTTGGAATCCAGCTAATTCTTTTCTGACCTTGTCTCTTACAATACTTTGTCAAGTGCAGCCAGCAGAAACCAACATGTTACTAATACAGGTGATCCTTGAACATGAATTTGAACTGTGCAGGTCCACTTATACACGGATTTTTATTCCACAGTAAATACTATGGTACTACTTGATTCATGGTTGTTCAAGAGTCAACCCTACTGTTTTCCTGTCTCTTTCTCTAGAACTGCAAATTCATTAGGCATATAATCTGCCTTCCAAATAACTGTGAACAACAGTTTCACCAAAATTTTTGCACCTGCATAACAAGGATTCTCATCTTTCCAGGCTTTATCACAGTTTCTTCACTGCCTACGACTTGTCCTTCGAGCCAATGACAAATTATAACTTTCTTGCTATGCTAGCATCCGACTCCTGGTAGCAATTTCTGTATCAGTCAGAATAAGCTAAACTATGCTGCAGTAAGTAACAGCCCTACAACTCCCATGGCTAGAAAAAATAAATAATTATTTTTCTCTCATGTTAACTGTTCATTATGCATCAGCCATAAGGGGGCACAGAGCGGGCTCTGCTCCCTGTCATCTTCACTAAGGGACAGAGTCTGACAACAACTCTACCATCTGGACCTGTTATGGCAGGAAGAAGTGAGTGCAGTAATTGATGCACTAAATCATAAAGACTCTGTCCACATCCTATTGACCAGATTAAGTCACATGGCCATGCCTAATTTCAAGGAGTTGGGGAATTCCAATCCTACCAGGCATGTGAAAAGCAGACCTACCAAAATAATAATCAACAATCCTTATGATTATCACACTCACTTGTTTAGATCAAGATACCTAAGAATAAGCTCCAATAAATTTTCCAAAAGAAGACACCAATCTTCAACTTGTTTCTATATGCAGGAGAATATTTTAGGCCACCTCCCAGACTGATCTTTAAAATGTAGGTTCCACTGCCTCTTGCACTGTTGGTGGGAATGTAAATTGGTGCAGCCACTATGGAAAACAGTATGGAGCTTCCTCAAAAAACTAAAAATAGAACTACCATATGATCCAGCAATCCCACTCCTGGGCCTATATCCAGACAAAACTCTAATTCAAAAGGATACAAGCATCCCTATGTTCATAGCAGCACAATTTACAATACATGGAAACAACCTAAATGTCCGTTGACAGATGAAAGGACAAAGAAGATATGAGATATATATATATATATATATATACACACACACACACACACACACACACACACACACACACACACACACACAATGGAATACTACTCAGCCATAAAAAAGAATGAAATAATGCCATTTGCAGCAAGATGGATGCAACTAGAGATTATCATACTCAGTGAAGTAAGTCAGAAAGAGAAAGACGAATACCATATGATATCACGTACATGTGGAATCTAAAATATGACATAAATGAACTTATCTACAAAACAGAAACAGACTCACAGACATAGAGAACAGACTTGTGGATGCCAAGGGGGAGTAGGGTGAGGGAGGGAAGGATTGGGAGTTTGGGATTAGCAGACGCAAACTAGTATATATAGGATGGATTAAACAACAGGTCCTACTGTAGAGCACAGGGAACTACATTCAGTATCCTGTAATAAACCATAATAGAAAAAAATATGAAAAAAACCTCTAAAAACATAAACCACAAAATCGAGGACAGCAGAAAAAAGTTAAAGTCCATGTTGAAAATTAAAAAAAAAAAAAGGGGCTTCCCTGGTGGCACAGTGGTTGAGAGTCCGCCTGCCGATGAAGGGGACACGGGTTCGTGCCCCAGTCCAGGAAGATCCCACATGCCGCAGAGCGGCTGGGCCCGTGAGCCATGGCCACTGAGCCTGCGCGTCAGGAGCCTGTGCTCCGCGACGGGAGAGGCCACGGCAGAGAGATGCCTGCATACCGCAAAAAAAAAAAAAAAAAAAATGCAGGTTCCACTGGATCTTAAGAGATGCTACATGAAAAAAGAATTGTGTGTTCCAATAAAGTTGAAAAAAATGGATAAAACATTTAATGGGTTTCCTCACTGCAGAACTTCTCAGGACCATACCATGGAACGAGGGGACCTTAAAATACATTTGGGTGGGAGACTGGCTTTCATTTCTAAGAATATAATTCAGTAAGTGAATTATCTGGGTTGTGTTTAAGTTTTGTTTCTCAGGTGAATTAATTCTAGGCTTGGTTATTTTCAAGGATATAAGCGAAGGAATCCAAAAAATTACCTGTAACTAGGAAAGGGTGTCTGTGTGTTATGGAACCAACTCTAGCATTCCAGAGTTTCATATTCTGTGCTTCCATGATTTCAGGAAGCTTCTGCCAGGTAGCATGGAAAGATGTTTTCATATAGATCATTCTCCTATCACAGATTCTCTCTGCTCTCTACTTCTGACCATTAATCAGGCAAGGGGATGGGGTGGGTCCTCTTCCCAAGTTGCCCTTTTTTAGGGGTTCCCTTCCCACAAAGACTACCTTGTCATTCATATTCATGCAATTTTACACACTTAACAGTAGAAGAAAGCTTTACCTAGATTCCATAAGCTTCATGGGCCTGACCCAAACCCACATGTGCAGCTTCATTGATCCCAACCTATTCCATACATCTTACGCAACTATTACTGGACATTACTTTTGACCACAGTGTAATTTCCATGCCCTGGTTTTCTATTTGCAGTACTAGGAGGCTGTGTACCTGTTTCTATCGTTATCATTGCATTTACTACTTTAGCAACGCAAGACTGATTTATCGGGACTTCCCTGGTGGTGCAGTGGTTAAGAATCCGTCTGCCAATGCAGGGGACAGGGGTTCAAGCCCTGGTCCAGGAAGATCCCACATGCCGCAGAGTTACTAAGCCCGTGCAACACAACTACTGAAGCCCGCGCGCCTAGAGCCTGTGCTCCGCAACAAGAGAAGCCACCGCAATGAGAAGCCCACGCACAGCAATGAAGAGTAGCCTCTGCTCGCCACAAGTAGAGAAAGCCCGCGCGCAGCAACGATGACCCGACGCAGCCATAAATAAATAAATAAATTTATGATTTAAAAAAAGACTGATTTATCTCCTGACACTAAACTGCATTATGAACAATTTAATGTTTGATACACTCTCAAGAATGAGTTGCTCTCGTGCTGTTCTCTTGCCTTATTTTCTTCAAGAAGGACATTGGGAGCCTGCTCAAGAAGGATGATGCTCCGTGGTGATGTCTTCTCTGGGAGTCGCAAAGAAGATGCCATCCACCTGCCAAGCATATGCAGGGGTGTTCCGATGTGAAACAGAAGCTTTGCTGATCAGTGAACAGGACAAACCACAGCTGCTAGTTTAGCTCTGGCTCCAATCAGAAGTTTCGACTTATCCCATCTCCAAGGGCTGTTTAAAGCTCTGATTCATGCATGAACTACCCAGCCCATATGGGGTGGGCCACTCAGCTCCAGCTGAAACTTTCTATTAGAATTTTATAGAGTTCAGGAAAACAGTGCTTCTGATACCAATCCATTGCTATTTTCCGATCATTACTTGCATAATGCCATTTAAAGTCACACACTCTTCATCTCTGATGATACAATCCGACTTGCTCGTAGGTAAAATTTGTGGAGAGCTGCTAAAAGTGATCCTCCCAACCAGCGCGCCATCTCCATCTCTTTAAATGAAGGCATTCGTCTCTGGAAGCCCCCGCTCCTGGCATTAATACACCCTCGGGAATAACTCCTCAAACCACTGCTTCTTAAACTTTCCCACTAAGGTACCCCTAAAGGAAGATAATGAAGGTGTCTGGAAGGGAATGCAGGAGGCATTTCTGAAGAGGTGTCAAATTCCTTTGAAGAAGTTCCTGTTTTTTCTTTTCTTTTCTTTTCTTTGGCTGCGTTGGGTCTTAGTTGCGGCACGCGGGATCTTCCTTGAGGCACGTGGGCTTCTCTCTAGTTGTGGCATGCAGGTTTTCTTTCTCTAGTTGTGGCACGTGGGCTCTGCAGTTTGCGGCACGCAGGCTCTCTCGTTGAGGCGTGCAAGCTCAATAGTTGTGGCACGCGGGCTTGGCCTGTAGCATGTGGGATCTTAGTTCCCCAACCAGGGATCGAACCCACTTCCCCTGCATTGGAAGGTAGACTCTTTACCACTGGACCACCAGGGAAGTCACTGTTTTGTCTTTTAAATGTAATTAAATTCTGTGCTCTACTCCATAGATATTTATGATTATTTTAATATAATCGTAAATACGGATTGAAGTACTTCTATCAGTCAGAGTCTGGACAGGAAACAGAAACCACGCCCACGATTTTAACTGAGAATTTAACATATAAAGTTGATAACCAAGCACTGGTGACCTAAAAAATGGAAATAGGGGACCCCAAGGTTCACAGAGGTTGTAATGCAGAAAGCAACCAACCCCCCAGTTCTGGGAAACAAAAGGAAGCAGTTGGGATCCTTAAACCCTAGAAGCAGAGAGGTGGAGTCCCACAGGGGATGGAGCTCTCTGCGGTGGGGGGGGGGGGGACATAAACAGCAGTGCGGGTGTTTCTACGGGGACCAATGAGATGGGTTCTGTACATGTGGGAAAAAGTGCAACCATTGCTACTGGAACATTGGATGCTGCGGGGTAAGAAACTCTCACTGGGCAGTCAGTCCCTGGGTGGTCACTAACAGGAAACAAACAGGAAGAAGGAGGTCCCTTCTTCCCCCTCCAGCCTAGCAGCCACCCTTTAGCGCCCCCTTTAGGCAGCACCCAAAAAGGAGCGGCTCCAAAGTAGAACCGTGTTTGCAGAGTCTCAGCCCAACACCACAGCATTGAACACGGAAAGGTAGAGGAAGGTGAGAGACAATAGCTTAACACAGTCTTTCATTTTTTTCCCAATATCAGTTCTAGTTGAATTCATGCTCCAAGAAGATGTACCATACTGATTCATCCAATGGCTCTATATACTTCTGGAAAAAACACTTCAGAGACTTGACAATGCGCCAACATTGGCTATTACCAGCCTGGTGTGAATTAACTCATCAGGCATTTAGGAAGGTCCAAAGGCATGGTGTTCCCATTCCAGTCCAGCCACTTCTGTGTGATGGGGCGCACACCACTTTCTCAGTTACCTCTCAGTTACCTTTACTTCTTAAAGTCCATTCCAATTTTATAATTACTGGAGATTATTATGGGAAAGCTCATAAGCATGGGTTTTGTGCCTGGGGAGTTGAGAACAGTGAGATTTCTAAGACTCTGCTGGGCACTGTGGACAAAGAACATGGCCTGCCATTTCAGTAAACAACAAACGTTGTGGCCATCACGCCATCAGCCACTGTAGCCACCACCACCTTGGGCCCTGAGGGGATTCAGGATGGAGAAAAACAGGATACTGGTCCTAGATAGTTAAGGTGCATATCTAGAGAATAATTTCAATGAGCCCAGACTCTTGCATCTTCCCATACATAGAAAAGCACTAAAATCATTAACTTGAGATGTCTGGTTTTTGTGATCAGCAGTAATCTTTTGATGTTCAACTACGTGTTTTGTTTTGTTTTCAGCAAAAACTTCTTTGTATCCTGGCCCCTCCCTTACCTCTTCGGAGCAGTTCCTCTGAGCTATCTGAGAGGCTGCCTCCTGGGCTATAGTCCTCAGAAAGTTCCCCAAATAAAACTTAACTGGCAACTTTTAGGTTGTGAGTTTTTCTTCAGTCGACAGCACCCAGAAGTAACTTAAGGGTACTGGGAGAAGGAGAGCCTTGAAGAAAGGAGACGAGGGAGAAGGAAGTGAAACAGGAATGGAAGATGCTGAAGAGAATGAGGGATGAGGGATGTTAAGGTGGGAGCAGACACTCCGAGCAGGAGAGAACACCTGGCATCTCTGAGATCCTGATGACCTGAATTTTGCATGATGGCTCATCTCAGCCTTGTTGGTGGTTGTAAAATGTAATAGTTGTGTGCTCTACAATCCTGTGTAGAAACAAGATGGAATGAGCACAAGTCCCCTTAGGGGAAAGCCAGCCTTTCTTCTGCAGTAAGGAATTAGAGTCCAAGGTTGGACACCTAATCCTCTCTTCCCTTCACCACTGTAAAAATGGAGGGGGGAGACCTGTACGTACCGCCATCCACCACAAAGCATTTCTTCACATCAAACTCCCTTCATAGAGATGAAATACTTTGTCCTTCTTGGCAGAATGCTGTTATTTCGATGCACTGTATGTGTAACTCACTGCCTTGCTGAGGAAAGAAATGTTTCTAACTGGTTGACAGAAAAGACAGGTGAGTACCAAAGGATAGACCACGTTTGTGGCTAGACTTTGTGTGTGTGTTGCTGATGTCAAGATGCTTACAATTCCCCCTATAACTTTCCCATGAATCTGGTTACAAATCACTTAGTAATTAAATACCCTCTTCAAGATATCATGGCTGATTTAATGAGGGCCAAACCCATCATAACAGATTGTTAATCTGAGCTGGTGAGGTTTTTTTTCCCTTTGTTTCATTTTCAAAGATTTTTATTTGGTAATATTCTTTATTAGGCTGATAAGTTTTGAATTGCTTTTCATTTTATTATCACATTAGTTCCTTCTTAATGGTTTTACTAGAACTCAGAAGTCTCCCGAGTTTTAATAACCTCTCTTTTTTCAGTACTTATAGTCATGGAATTAATTATATAAAATCATGACCCTTCACTGAATGTGTCACTGAGCCAAAATAAGAAAATTCAATAGGAAGAATTAGACCTTGAAGAGTGATTGACGATTCATCTCACTACAGATTTTTCACTTTGAGACTTTCATTTGCTTTGCTGTAGCACAATTTCCTTTTTTTCCACCTCTAAGAATATCCTTCAGACTGAGGAATGCTTTGGAATTCTCTGAACTGGGGGTAACTAAACTTAAAGTTTTTAGACATCAGTTGATTTTTTTAAGTATAGGAAAGGACATGTTTTTATTCACCTAAGAATATTTTGTTTGTAGCTGGCTTTGTTTAAAGGAGAGACAATGATAAGGTGAACTACAAGAAATTATCAAATTAGCAATTAGCAAGTTTACTTAGGATCTTATTTTCATGTTCATCTTCCTTGATTAATAGTGGTAGCAAATCTCTTAAAAACAAATGTCTGTTAGTTAATGTCCTGAGGTCAAATCACCCTTGTTAAATCATAATTAATTACTTAAAGAACAAAATATCAGATATAACAGACTTGAAAAGAACAGAAATTTTAAATTTTATCTTAGATCTTGGAAACAATGAGGCTATCAAGTGGAAATCGGCAACCAAGTTTTCAAAAAGGAATAAATAATTAAATGCCCAAAATGATATTAAGAGTTGGGCAAATTAACTATGGAGAACAGTATGAAGGTTCCTTAAAAAACTAAAAATAGAACTACCATATGACCCAGCAATCCCACTACTGGGCATATACCCTGAGAAAACCATAATTCAAAAAGAGTCATGTACCACAATGTTCATAGAAGCTCTATTTACAATAGCCAGGACATGGAAGCAGCCTAAGTGTCCATCAACAGATGAATGGATAAAGAAAATGTGGCACATATATACAGTGGAATATTACTCAGCCATAAAAAGAAACAAAATTGAGTTAGTTGTAGTGAGGTGGATGGACCTGGAGACTGCCATACAGAGTGAAGTAAGTCAGAAAGAGAAAAACAAATACCATATGCTAACCCATATATATGGAATCTTAAAAAAAAAAAAATGGTTCTGAAGAACCTAGGGCCAAGACAGGAATAAAGACACAGATGTAGAGAATGGACTTGAGGATACGGGGAGGGAGAAGGGTAAGCTGGGACAAAGTGAGAGAGTGGCATGGACATATATACACTACCAAATGTAAAAGAGATAGCTAGTGGGAAGCAGCCGCATAGCACAGGGAGATCAACTCGGTGCTTTGTGACCACCTAGAGGGATGGGATAGGGAGGGTGGGAGGGAGAGGCAAGAGGGAGGAGACATGGGGATATATGTATATGTATAGCTGATTCACTTTGTTATAAAGCAGAAACTAATACACCATTATAAAGCAATTATACTCCAATAAAGATGTTAAAAAATAAAATAAAATATTAAAAAAAAGAAAACAGTTCCATTTACAATAGCATAGAAAAGAATAAAATATTTAGGAATACTCTTAACAAAAGTAGTGCAAGATTTGAACATGGAAAACTATAAAACATTGTTGAAAGAAATTAAAGATCTAAAGAAATAGAATGCCATCCCAATTTCATGGAAGATAACTTAATATTTTTAAGATGGTAATATTCCACAAATTGGTATTCATATTCAATGAGACATCTATCAAAATCCCAGCTGACTTTTTAACAGAAATTGACAAGCTGATCCTAAAATTCATGTGGAAATGCAAGGGACCCTGAATTGCCAAGACAGTCTTGAAAAAGAAGAAAGTTGGAAGACTCACACTTCACCATTTCAAAACTTACTACAAAGCTACAGCAATCAAGACTACGCAGTACTGGCATAAGAATAGACTTACAGGGCTTCCCTGATGGCGCAGTGGTTGAGAGTCTGCCTGCCGATGCAGGGGACACGGGTTCGTGCCCCAATCCGGGAAGATCCCACATGCCACGGTGCGGCTGGGCCCGTGAGCCATGGCCGCTGAGCCTGCGCGTCCGGAGCCTGTGCTCCGCAACGGGAGAAGCCACAACAGTGAGAGGCCCGTGTACCGAAAAAAAAAAAAATAGACTTACAGGTCAATGAAATAGACTTGAGAGTCCAGAAATTAAACCACTTATGTATGGTCAATTGAGTTTTGACAAAGGTGCATGACAATTCAACAGAGAAAGAATAAGTCTTTTCAACAGAGACTGGGACAACTGGATATCCACATACAAAGGAATGAAGCTGTAACTCTACCTCGCACCATATACAAAAATTAACTCCAAATGAATCAAAGACTCAAACGTAAGAGCTAAAACTATTAAACTCCTAGAAGAAAACATAAATGTAAATATTCATGACCATGAGTTAGGCAATTATTTCTTAGATAACACCAAATGCACAGGACAATGAAAGATAAATTAGACTTCATCAAAACTAAAAATGTTTGTGCTTCAAAGGACACTATCAAGAAAGTGAAAAGACAACCCATAGAATGGGAGAAAATACTTAAAAATCATACATCTGGTAAAAGTCTAGTGTCCAGAGTAATTAAAGAACTCTTACAACTCACCAATAAAAAAGATAAATAATTTAATTTATTAAATGGGCAAACGATTTGAATGGACATTTCTCCAAAGAACATATATGTGGCCAATATGCACATGAAAAGATACTCAACATCATTCATCATTAGAGAAATGCAAATCAAAGCCACAATGAGATACCACTTCATACTCATTAGGATGGCTATAATAAAAAAGATGGACAATAACAAGTGTTGGTGAGGACGCAGAGAAACTGGAACCCTCATATGTCATTGGTGAGAATGTAAAGTGGTACAGCCACTTTGGAATGTAATTTGGCAGTTCCTCAAAGAGTTAAATATAGAATTACCATAAGACCCAGCAAGAGAATTGAAAACGAATGTTCTCACAAAAACTCATACAGAAATGTTCATAACAGCATTATGCATTATAGCCAAAAAGTGGAAACAATCCAGATGTCCATCAACTGATGAATGGATAATAAAATCTGGCCTATCCATACAGTGGAATATTATTCAGCCATAAATAGTAATGAAGTACTGTTACACGCTACAACATGGATGAACACTGAAAACATAATGCTAAGTGAAAGAAGGCAGGCGCAAGAGGCCACATATATAGTATGATTCCATTTAGGTGAAATTTCCAGAGTAGACAAATTCATAGAAACAGAAAACAAATTAATGGTTTCCAAGGGCTGGGGAAGTAGAGGTTGGGGGTTACTGCTTGTTGGTACAGGGTTTATTTCTGGGGTGTAGAAAATGCTCTGACGTTAAATGGTGGCAATGATTGCACAATTTGTGAATATACTAAAAACCACTGAACTGTACACTTAAAACAATCAGTGCCCTAACAATAAAGTACTAGTTCCTGTTTTAAAAAAAAAACAAAGCATCAGACAAAATACTGATATTTGAAAATCTGATTATGTCCCAAAAATTATATTAAAAGTTATTACAATTAAGATGAAAATGAAAACACTAAAAATCATAATAATTTTCTTTAAGTGGCATCTATTTTCCTTAAATAGAATTTTATCATTGCTTTTTTTTTTTTTTGCTGTACGAGGGCCTCTCACTGTTGTGGCCTCTCCCGTTGTGGAGCACAGGTTCCGGACGTGCAGGCCCAGCGGCCACGGCTCATGAGCCCAGCTGCTCCGCAGCATGTGGGATCTTCCTGGACCGGGGCACGAACCTGTGTCCCCTGCATCGGCAGGCGGACTCTCATCCACTGCGCCACCAGGGAAGCCCTGTCATTACTTTTATATATCATAAAGTGTAGATGTAAAAATGTGTCATCAAAGCTACATTTGTATAGGATAATGGCTAATAAAATGGCAAAAAAATCACTCCTTCTTTCTTTTATTAGGATAATTATCATAAAATATTCTGCAATGATTATTTTTCAGTAGGAGGCAAATCACGTCTATTCATTGATTATGCTCCACTTTCTCCCTTTCCTCAACATGCTTACCATTTACAAAAAAATTGATCAATGAAGTTTAATAAAGTACAGCCATAGTTAAGGCAGGTATTTGCAACTATTGAAGTTTATTCTCTAGTTTTTTCACTTTGCACTGACTATTCATTGACTCATCAAAAATTTCACCATTGTTCCTTTTGAAATACAGTGTGTGTATATGTGTTTTTAATTTTGGAAAAGAAATGGCAACCAGTCCAAGGAACTAACTATAATCTGATATTCATTAAAACAAGGATCACTCTTAAAAAAGATAATTATAAAAATATGACAATTATCTCATAACCTCAGATGATATAAATTGACCTACAGCTCTAAAGCTCAATCCATTATTCTTTAGAAAATGGCAATGTAAAAAACAAGAGAAGCTCCTGAAGGTTTAAAACACTGGAGGATAAAATTTCCATTATGTTTAACATCATTCCAGCACTGTTACTGTGGATATACAATAGATTTTAGAGGGCACTGATCATACTGGATTTGAATTGTAATTATCACATGTATCAATTGCTATCTTAATAGATTTCTTAACTAAAATACATTACAATTATAATGTTTATTACACCTTTCTTACAAGAAGCTTGCTTTTCAGAATTCTCTCACTAATCCATGAAAAAGGAGGGAGAAATCAGAGATTAATATCCCTATTTCATTTTTTAATAAGAGAAAGTGAGAAATGAAAAGCCATCAATAAGATTCTGTACATTAAAAATCCCATTGAGGACACGGGGAGGGGGAAGGGTAAGCTGGGACAAAGTGAGGGAGTGGCATGGACTTATATATACTACCAAATGTAAAACAGGTAGCTAGTGGGAAGCAGCCACATAGCACAGGAAGATCAGCTCGGTGCTTTGTGACCACCTAGAGGGGTGGGATAGGGAGGAAGGAAGGGAGACGCAAGAGGGAGGGGACATGGGGGTATATGTATAAGTATAGCTGATTCACTTTGTTATACAGCAGAAACTAACACACCATTGTAAAGCAATTATACTCCAATTAAGATGTTTTTTAAAAAAATCCCAAAGAACCTACAAAGGAGCTACAAGGACTAATAACTGGGTCCTGATCAACATATAAAAAACAGTTGTACTTTTAGGTACCAGAAATAAAAAATTGAAAATTGACTTTTTTAAACTACTATTTACAATAGAACCCCAAAACATGAACTACTGAGGTACAAATCCAATAAATATGTTCAAGATCTGTATGCTAAAAACTACCAAATGCTGGCGAAAAAAATTTAAATACTTAAATAAACATGAGATATACAGTGTTCATGGATTGGAAGACTCAATATTGTTAAGATGTCAATTCTCCCAAATTAATTTATAGATTTAATGCAAATTCCTTCAAGATCCCAGTAGACATTTTTGTAGAAATTGGCAAGCTTATTCTAAAATTTTCATGGAGAGGCAAAGGAACTGCAATAAGCCAAAACACTTTTTACAAAGAACAAAGCTGAGATTTACCATGAAGCTGTAATACTTAAGACGGTAAGGAACTGAAGAGAGATAGACACATAGATCAGTAGAACAAAACACACAGTCCAGAAGTAGACTCACATATATTTTGTCAACTGATTTTCAACACAAATGCAATGACAATTCAAAAGAGAAAGAACAGTTTTTTCAACAAATGTTGCTAGAATAATTGGATGGCCACATGCAAGGAAATAAACCTTAATTCATACCTTATTCCACAACATTTTACCCAAAATGGATCATAGACCTTAATGTAAAACCTAAAACTGTAACTATAAACCTAAACTACAAAGTAAACATAGGAGAAAAACTTTGTGACTTGGCAAAATTTCTTAGATATGATATGAAAGTACAACTCATAAAAGATTGATTAAGTTGGACTTCATCAAAATTAAAAACTTCTGCTTTGCGACATAAAGAACAGCCTTGTGGTTGCCAAGGGCAGTGGAGGGAGGGATGGATTGGGAGTTTGGGGTCAGCAGATGCAAACTATTATTTATTGAATGGACAAACAACAAGGTCCTGCTGCAGAGCATAGGGAACATATTCAATATCCTGTGATAAACCATAATGGAAAAGAATATGAAAACGAATGTATATATATGTATAACTGAATCACTTTGCTGTACAGCAGAAATTAACACATTGTAAGTCAACTATACTTGAATAAAATAAATTTTTTTTTAAAACTTCGGTTTTGCAAAATACACTGCTAAACGAAGGAAAAAGAGAAGCCACAGACTGGGAGAAAATGTTGGCAAAACATATGTCTGATAAAACACATGTCTGATATATGTTTGGATCCTAAATTTATAAAGAACTATCAAAACTTAATAATAAGTAAACAAACAACCCAATTTTAAAAACAGGCGAAAGATCTGAACAGACACCTCATTAAAGAACTGATTTGCTACGGGTAGCAAATAAGATTATGAAAAGATGCTCCCCATTACATCATTAGGAAAATACAAAATGATGCCCTAATAAGAAACCAGAACAAACCTATTGGAACGAGAGGAGAAAACTCAGAAAACCAAGTGCTAATGAAGATGCCGAGCAAGCAGAACTCCCCTGCACTGCTGGTGGGAATGCGGATAATACAGCCACAGCCTGGCGATTTCTTATAATATAACGAACACCCAGCAATTCTATTTCTAGGGATTTACCCAACTTCAACAAACACTCGTGTTCACAAAAAAGTAAAAATGAAAAATAAAATAAAGGGCTTCCCTGGTGGCGCAGTGGTTGAGAGTCCTCCTGCCGATGCAGGGGACACGGGTTCGTGCCCCGATCCGGGAAGATCCCACATGCCGCGGAGCGGCTGGGCCCGTGAGCCATGGCCGCTGAGCCTGCGCGTCCGGAGCCTGTGCTCCACAACGGGAGAGACCACAGCAGTGAGAGGCCCGCGTACAGCAAAAAAAAATAAAATAAAATAAACACTATTCAAATGTTTGTAGCGACTTTATTCATAATCATCAAGAATTGCAGGAAAAAAATCCAAATTTTTTCTACTGGTGAATGATAAAGTCGGTATATCCACACAGTGGACCCCTACTCAGCAATAAAGATTAATAAACACGAAACAATCTCAAATGCATTTTGCTAAGTGAAAGCAGCCAGACTCAAAGGTTTACATTCTCTATGATTCCATCCATACAATATTCTGGAAAATAGAGGGAGAGGAGACAGATGAGTGGCTGTCAGGGAGTGAGGGTGGGGAGAGGGTCTGACCACAAAAGGCACAAGGGAATTTTGTGGGTAACGGGATTATTCTATATCTCGACTGTGTAGTAGTTAGGCGACGGTACGCGTTTGTCTTTCTGTATGTAAATGATACCTCAATTTTTAAAAGCATATAGCTTTCACATTTTACCATTAACACCTTAAAACATTAGGTTAAAACATTCTAAATGGTATTTTTATATGGTATCATTATTGGCCAACACTTGGAAGACATTTCCATTGATATTTCCTTAGGCCAGAATATTGGTTTTTCTGAACAAAGGATTGACAACTGAAAGAAAAAGAACCATATCAAACCCACTTTGAAACTTTGAAGCTTCCTCCCTCTGTGGGAGAAAAACTGTAAATAGCAAATCCCTGTCCTTCATCATTTCCCTCCACAGACAAATGGAGCAGTAAGATCCTCGTTCTTGTTTTAATTCCAGCAACAGTTCCTTTGATTCTGGGACAAAATTCATCATAATCAGTCTGGATTATTTTCACATTTGCTAGCAGTTTGCAGGATTTGACCAACAGTCATATGGACAATTTGAAATATTTGTTTGTTCCTATCACGCTAAACATAATCCATTGCATTCTGTAGCAAAGTAATTCTTTATGCCTGAAAAAAAAATCAGAACCTTCTGTTTTAATGGAAACTCTTTTTATATAGGATCAAATCCATGTCTTAAAAAGCATCAAGTAAAAACCTTAACAAATAATCACCAAACTACAGAAGATACAAAACACCAATCTGTGAACCAAACAGTGAAACAGAATGAAATGTCAATCCATCATGTACTTACCTCAGAGAACTGCTGAGCACTCAAGCTTCTTTTCTTCCCTTTGCCTAACTACTAAGTGGGTGGAAATGTTTTCCTTTCATTTACTGGAAACAAAAGTGATGCTGCATCAGCAGATAGGCTACGAAACAAAAACCAAAAATAGACAAGATGATGCCTAGTTAAACGTGAACAGAAAACAACAAGAGGCTTCGTAAGGGTGTGAATTTTTGTGATCAAAAACTGTATTTGTAAAAACTAAAATGTGGAAGGAAAACGCCTAACACCTCCTCAAGAACAGAAAGAGGACACAACACATGCCAGGTCCCAAAATGCAAGAGAGACAGAATGGAAGATAAGATGAAGGTGAGTGTCTGAGAGAGGAGGAGAAAAGTCAGCTGAGCTGAACCGATGGACAGTGGAAAGTGATTAGTAAATTGTAAATACAAGCAGAAATACATGGTGAGTGTGAAACCCATTGTTCTATTTTGGAACCCACCACCCAAAATACTTAGATTTTGAATTGAGATATTATAAATGAAAAATTGTCAGTAGAGAGAAATGTTATCTCAATTAGTGATTATGCTAAGAAAAACTTCTTCATTAGAAATTGCAAGCTTAGGGACTTCCCTGGCAGTCCAGTAGTTAGACTCCATGCTTCCACTGCCAGGGGCACAGGTTCAATCCCTAGTCAGGGAATTAAGATCCCATGTGCTGAGCAGTGTGGCCAGAAAAAAGAAAAAGAAAGAAATTTCAAATTTAGACTCATTTACTCAGGAAGAAACCAGCACTGCGAGAATTTCATAGTCATCCAAAGGGAAAGAAAGTTTTAAAAAACAGAATGGATAGCAAAATGTATTCCAACTAGGGCTTTTTTAATCTACAGAGAGACAGCTGGGTCAGTTAACTGCTCTTAATGAATCCATGTTAGAATAAAATATTGTCCAGAAATAAGATTATTACTGGGGAGGTTGGAGAAATCATGTACCACAGGAGAAGTAAGGAGATCTCTTAGCAGTGTGCAAACATTAGTCCTGAAAAGGGGAGGAAGGTCAATTCTGGAAACTACAGACTGACAAGACCTGGACCTCAGGAAAGAGTCGGGCTGAGAAGGTTTATGCACAGCAGCAAAAAGGAAGCAGACTCCTGCTGTATGTGACAACACGGACTAACCCAGATGACACCGTGCTGAGTGAAGTAAGCCTCCACAGAAGGACAAATACTGCATGAGTCCACTTCCACAAGGGATCTAACATAGTCAAACTCACAGAAGCAGAGAGTGGAATGAGGGTTGCCAAGGGCTTGGTAGAGGGATAAAGAGGAGCTGTGTTCAGTGGGTATAAAATCTCAGTTATATGGGATGAATAAATTCTAGAAGTCTAGGCCTTCCCTGGTGGCGCAGTGGGTAAGAATCCGCCTGCCAATGCAGGGGACACGGGTTCGAGCCCTGGTCCAGGAAGATCCCACATGCCACGGAGCCACTAAGCCCATGCACCACAACTACTAAGCCTGGGCTCTAGAGCCCACGAGCCACAACTACTAAAGCCCGCATGCCACAACTACTGAGTCCGCGTGCCAGAACTACTGAAGTCCACGTGCCTAGAGCCCGTGCTCCACAGCAAGAGAAGCCACCGCGATGAGAAGCCCGTGCACCACAATGAAGAGTAGCCCCCACTCGCCACAACTAGAGAAAGCCCGTGTGCAGCAGCAAAGACCCAATGCAGCCAAAAATAAATAATTAATTTTAATATATATATATATGTATATATTATAGAAGTCTACTGCTCAATACAGTGCCTACAGTGAAGAATTCAATATTGTACACTTCACAATTTGTTAGGAGGGCAGACCTCATGGTAAGTGTTCTTACCACCAAGACAAGAACAACTACAAAACACAAAAGAGTAGGAGGAAACTCTTGGAGGGGATGGATATGTTTATACCTTGACTGTGGTGATGGTTTCACAGGTGTGTGCATATGTCCACTCATCAAACTGTATACATTAAATACATCCAGGATTTTGTTGGGGGTTTTTTTGTGTATCAATTAGACTTCAATAAACCTGTTTTGGTTTGTCTTTTAAGAAAAATGTGAGAAAGCAAATAATAAAAAAAAATGAGTCAAAAAAATATGTAGGGACTACAGAAGACAGTATGGATGGCTAGGAATGAATCATGGCAGGGTAGCGAGTTTTCTTTTTTAACTAGGAAGCCAACATCACTGGGTGTGGGATAAAGGAAAACAGTGTAGCTGGACTTCAGTAAGACATGTGAACAACTCTCCCGTGACACCCTTCATTCGCCCATTTATTCAACAAATACTATGGACCAACCGCCTAAGACATCCAGGCACTGTCTTCCGAGCTGGGACACAGTGATGAATTCCACGTGGAGGTGACATTCTGGCTACACGCTCATCTACACATCCTTGTAGTCAAGAAAGAGGGACACGAGCTGTAAGAGAGCATCACTGAGTAGAGTATAAGCTCAGTGAACAACAGCCTCCCAGGAGTGCAGCCAGAAGAGCAAAAGTACAGGTTACAGGTGGGGAGGTCTCAGGGTTCTGCCTCATTCTGTGGCTGCTTCCTTCACACAACGTGGATGAGAAGACTGATGGCATGGTGGTTACAGCTGTGGGCGGCACAGGGGCAACCAGATGACTGGATGATGAAATTAGGATCCAGCAGTCCCCTCAAAACACCTGGCAGTCGGGCAAGTCAAACACAATAAAATTTCAAAAGGAATATATTTAAGGTTCTTTATTTGCTTCAAAAAACTAAAACCCACTTGGGTCAAAAAAAAAAAAAACTCCATGAATGTGGTTTATATAAGATTATTATATGGGACAGATGACGACTTAGAAGCATAACTAAAAATTCCATGTGAGTTGAGAGTGTCATGTGTCGTCTAATTTGAAGATGAGGAAGGCGGTCATCCGTTCTCCTCTGTGCTGGTTGGGCCACATCTGGGGCCATGTCTGGGTCCAGGAGTCACACTTTAGAAAGATCATCATACAAACTCCAGCTTCTGTTAAGAGGAGAGTTACCAGCCTAGGGAGGTTAGTTTATATGAAGATCTTGGAGAATAGAAGATTCACTGGGGACAGGAGACGGTCCCTCAAATGTTTGAAATTCTAGCCCCTGGAAGAAGAATTAGATTCCTTCAGGGTGATCCCCAGGGGGTAAAATTAGACCAGTGGGTGGGAAGTGCCAGGGAGCCTGGTTTCAGTCACGTTTACAGAAGGCATTTCCAACAGGGGTGCCCAAGGTAAACGGGCTGCCTGAAGGGCTGGGAGAGAACTGCCAGTCCCGGGAAGCATTCACTCAGGGCTCCCTAGACACAAAGGAAACATTTCAGACAGGATTTACGGTTATTTAGAATCAATAACCTAAAGGTTCCATTCAGCACTGTCCGTGCATGTCACTTGCTAATCTACGCAGGATGTCCTTTTTTAGGCAGTACAAAAAGCAAAAGAGAATGCATTTTGGCTTTTAACTTGCTGTCAAAATTTGGTGTTGGGCGTGACCCGTTCCAAACATTAGTGGCAATCTCCCAGAGAAGGAGGATGTAAAGGACACCGAGGGCGAAGGTGAGGGGCGCGGGGCGGGGGGCTGGATGTGACCTACAGCGGCTGGGAAGGAGGGCGGCAGAGGGGAAGGTCTGGCCCAGGGAAGGGAATCTCTGCTCAGGGCTGCCCGCTTCCCTCCTCACCCACTGAATCCACCACCTCGCTCCACCCACCTCCTGTCTTCCAGTCTCTAACTTTGGGGACTGCTGACCTAAATCATACAAATCACGTGTTTCTCTGTTCCATTTGATGATAAAGACACATATCAGGGGAGAAAGAGGGAAAGACCCGAAGATGAAAAGAAAGGACTTCCCTGGTGGTCCTGTGGTTAAGACTCCACATTCCCAAATCAGGGGGCACAGGTTCGATCCCTGGTCGGGGAACTAAGATCCTGCATGCTGCACGGCAAGGCCAAAAAAAAAAGATGAAAAAGAAATCACAAACAATATGTAACCAGCACGATGAAAAAGAAATCACAAACAACAAGTAACCAACACAAACCACTGAAATTCAGCTCTTCATCTTCTCAAAAGCGCAGTTCTGACTGCCGGTGGATGTGCCCTGAAATACCCAGCTCTCCAATTTTCCACTCATTTACCAATGTACATGGTCACAACAGCCCAGCTTTCAGCCCCACAGCATTGCTGAGCAGGTCTCTCTTCGATGTGCTTTATTTTTTATTATTTTTTTAACATCTTTATTGGAGTATAATTGCTTTACAATGGTGTGTTAGTTTCTGCTTTATAACAAAGTGAACCAGTTATACATATACATATGTTCCCATATCTCTTCCCTCTTGCGTCTCCCTCCCTCCCACCCTCCCTATCCCACCCCTCTAGGTGGTCACAAACCACCTAGCTGATCTCCCTGTGCTACAGGGCTGCTTCCCACTAGCTATCTGTTTTACGTTTGGTAGTGTATATATGTCCATGCCACTCTCTCACTTTGTCACAGCTTCCCCTTCCCCTTCCCCATATCCTCAAGTCCTTTCTCTAGTAGGTCTGTGTCTTTATTCCCGTCTTACCCCTAGGTACTTCATGACCATTTTTTTTTCTTAGATTCCATATATATGTGTTAGCATATGGTATTTGTTTTTCTCTTTCTGACTTAATTTACTCTGTATGACAGTCTCTAGGTTCATTCACCTCACTACAAATAACTGTTTCATTCCTTTTTATGGCTGAGTAATATTCCATTGTATATATGTGCCACATCTTCTTGATCCATTCATCTGCTGATGGACACTTAGGTTGCTTCCATGTCCTGGCTATTGTAAATAGAGCTACAGTGAACATTGTGGTACATGACTCTTTTTGAATTATGGTTTTCTCAGGGTATATGCCCAGTAGTGGGATTGCTGGGTCGTATAGTAGTTCTATTTTTAGTTTTTCAAGGAACCTCCATACTGTTCTCCATAGTGGCTGTATCAATTTACATTCCCACCAACAGTGCAAAAGGATTCCCTTTTCTCCACACCCTCTCCAGCATTTATTGTTTCTAGATTTTTTGATGATGGCCATTCTGACCAGCGTGAGATGATATCTCATTGTAGTTTTGATTTGCATTTCTCTAACGATTAATGATGTTGAGCATTCTTTCATGTGTCTGTTGGCAATCTGTATATCTTCTTTGGAGAAACGCCTATTTAAGTCTTCTGCCCATTTTTGGATTGGGTTGTTTGTTTTTTCAATATTGAGCTGCATGAGCTGCTTGTAAATTTTGGAGATTAATCCTTTGTCATATTATTTTTTTTTGGCTGCATTGAGTCTTCGTTGCTGCGCACAGGTTTCAGTGGTTGCAGCACATGGGCTCAGTAGTTGTGGCTCATAGGCTCTAGAGTGCAGGCTCAGTAGTTGTGGCACACAGGCTTAGTTGCTCCACGGCATGTGGGGTCTTCCCAGACCAGGGCTCGAACCCGCATCCCCTGCATTGGCAGGCAGATTCTTAACCACTATGCCACCAGGGAAGTCCCTCAGATGTGCTTTAAAAAGTGGCATCTCATATGTGAACTGGAGCTAACCTTCTATCTGAACTTGTAAAAATTAACTTTTCACTGAAAAGTCATATGTATGGTAAAAATGCAAAAAATAATTTTTAAAATATGTAATGAAAGACATCTTCCTCTTACCTCAAGTCCCAAACGCCACCCACCCTCCTGAGACGCAAAAGCTATTACAAGTTTCTCCTATATTCATAGATGACTTCGGGCAGGATGTGTGTGTGTGTGTGTGTGTGTGTGTGTGTGTGTGTTAGAAACAGAACACATGTGTGAGCATGTGAATGCCCCGTGATGACATAAACAGATGCAAACATCACTGTTCTGCCCCTTGTTCGTTATACCTGACAACATCCCACGCTGCAACAACACCTATTGTTATAACACCAATTAACTCGCAGACCACTGGTGCAGAGAGTAGAGAAAAACCTGTAAGTCATATTGGTTCATGTGTGATTTTCCTGCAAGGGGAGCTTAGCTTTGAATGATGAGAGCAGAATTGGAAGCTTTGGCTGGAAGGGAAGTAGCTCTCAACCTGGGGCCCTTTCTGTTGTACTTTAAGAAATTGTAAAAGGAGGGTCTGCATCGCCCAAGGGCTTGCACAGTCCTGGGCTTGCAGCAAGTGGAAGCCCTAGGAGACTCATCGTTGCTGTGCTGTTCCCCCAAACCAGCATTCCCACGCTATTTGAATAAATTATTATCCCCTGGGGCAGTCTCCAGTGCCACTGAGCTGTCCATCTGGACAGTCCAGGTAATCTCCCCAGGTACCAGTGATTCTTTCTGTTAATGCTCTAATTTCAAGGTTGCACCCATTTTGAATAGTCTCCCATTAACCCAACTTTTCCATAAGGCAGGTGACATTTAATGTGCATTGTTGAAGAACACGTGTCACAGCACAGGAACCTCTCTCCGGAAATCACAGGTGCATTGGTACGTGTCACTCTGCTGTAGTTTTTTTCATAGCTGCTCCAGACACACAGACCGGAAGGTACTAACTAGTCTCCAAACGATGCACATTTAGGCTAGGTCCAATTATTTACTTACGAAACTGATGCCATAATTAACTTGGTCAGATGTTCTTATGGACTGATTTGTGTCCTCCCAAAATTCATGTGTTGAAGCCCTAACTTCCAGGACCTCAAAGACAGGGCCTTTAAAGAGGTGATTAAGTTAACATGAGGCTACTAGGGTGGGGCCCTAATCTGGCAGGACTGGTGCCCTTACAGGAAGAGAAAGACACACCAGGGATGCACGTGCGCAGGGGAAAGGCCACGTGAGGACGCAGTGAGAAGGCGGCCATCTGCAAGCCAAGGAGACCAACCCTACTGGCACCTTGATCTTAGATGTCCAGCCTCCAGACTGTGACACATAAACTTCTGTTGTTGAAACCACCCATTTTGTGACATTTTGTCACGGCAACCTGAGCAAACTAATACAGATGGGTACTTTTCACCAGTCGTCTATTTCCCAGCATAGGTGGTCTGTCTGCACTAACCCATCTGTAGGTGGGGTAGACCTATCAGGCAGGTAGATGGGAATTCAGTTCTGCTTAGAAGGTATTATTATTACTCAAGGACCACCCTGTGCCCGCTACCATGTGATAGAACCCTGGCTTCAGAGTTTCTCAAGTGTTGCTGATACGTAAGCTAACTGGGTAGACGGGATTGATTCCCGAGCAACAGAATGTCCCCTGCGTCCTGCCCAGGCAGTGAAATGGGGGAAATCGCAGTTTTAATATCAGAGGGCCTGGGTTTGAATACCACTACTTGCCAAGTAGTGCCTGGGCCTTAGCAAACGAATCTCTCTAAATGCCTCCATTTACCCCACTAAGAAATACCATGTCTACACTGCAGAGCTAACATAAGAATTAAAAATAAAGTATGTAAAAGGCTGATCACATGGTAGACAGTCATTACACGAGCACTATCATAGTTTCTGGACTACGAATTTCCATCCATAATTAACATTTTCAAGTCAAGAGAAACTTCCGGCAACCGCAGTTTGCCTTTCCGAGCTGTCACGGATGTACCAGTTGAGTAGTATAGACTGGGGTAAGGGCAGGTGGAAGCAAGGAATCTGACACTTCTCCATTACAAATTCATCTCTTTCGGTCTTACTCAAATTCATATTAACACACTCCTTAACGAAATGCAAATGCCTTTGAAAATGTAAGGCTTAATAGCAGAGATGTGAAAAAGGGGCTACGAGATGGGAGGAGGGATAAATTAGGAGTTTGGGATTAACAGATACACACTACTGTATATAAAATAAACTGGAAGGACCTACTGTATAGCACATGGAACTATACTCAATATTTTGTAATAACCTATAAAGGAAAAGAATCTGAAAAATACATATATGTAGAATTGAATCACTTTGCTGTACACCTGAAACTAAAACAACATTGTAAATCAACTATACTTCAAAAAAATTTTTTTAAATGTTAAAGTGTGAAAAAATGTGCAAAAACCAAAAAGGTAAAGGGGTAAAGGGTAAGAGCCTGGGACAAGGTCAGTGCAGGGGGAGGTAAAGGGAAGATCACTGGAACAGCAACAGCTTCGTGAACTTGCCTTAGGATTTTGCTGACTCCCAGCTATGCGGTACGGGCATTCGCCTAATGTCTTGTGACACGCCGCCCCTTCTTCAGCTGTCACGTTCCCCACGGACAATACCGCAAAGCTATATTTATAGCCAATCGTACAAGACCTCGCCAAACGAACGTATCCACGGAGTTTGGGATATAGATGGAGTTTTGTGAAATTATTCTGACACAGCTGCCCAACTGCTCATCCTACAATATTACGGAGAAGAAAACTCACTTGATTCCTCCCTCGAATCCTTGAATTAAACCTAGTGATCGATGAGCTACTGTTTTATCCATCCTTCCGGATAACGTTCACACCATAATATTAAATGAGAAAGAGTTAAGACATCTAATCTCCCTCACCTGGAAAAGGCATATGGTTTTTGTTTGTTTGTTTGTTTTGCAGTACGCGGGCCTCTCACTGTCGTGGCCTCTCCCGTTGCGGAGCATAGGCTCCGGACGTGCAGGCTCAGCGGCCATGGCTCACGGGCCCAGCCACTCCGCGGCATGTGGGATCTTCCCGGACCGTGGCACGAACCCGCGTCCCCTGCATCGGCAGGCGGACTCCCAACCACTGCGCCACCAGGGAAGCCCAGGCATATGGTTTTTGTTGCTCATATTCCATTTGCATCAGTCCACTGGGTCACGAGTGCACCAATTCCAATACAACTGTAACACGTCCTTATTACAGCAACACTTCACTCCGAAGGGAGGAGTCCTGCCCGATAGGATCCTGGACGACTAAAGTTTTCTACCTGAGCGAAAAACTTTGTGTTATTTAGATGGAGATTTTCTTACATTTATACAAATATCCATCTTTTTCCATTTAAGTATATGACCTGCACCGTCTTTGGGAAAAAAGAGCTCCTCCTGTTTAATACCTGCTATGATGAGTAGTATTTTCATTCGTCCAAAATAACCTAGTTCCTAAATGGAGCTCTTCAAGGAAGAGGACACTCCTCTGATGAAGAGGCAGCTGAGACGTTCCAGGGACAGTGACAGGTCCTCCTGCCACCCGGCGGGTGGGGGCAGGCACCTGGCAGGGGGTCCCACCCTCCATGTCCCCAGCACCATGGCCTGGCCCCTGCACGGAGCCCTTGACCCAGAGAGAAACCTGGCTCTCGTCTCTCACACCAAGTTCCTCTGGCCTCAACTTCATAACTTTAACTTCCACTAAGATTTTCCCAATTCTTCTGTTCTCCAGTTAAAATTCTCAACACCGAATCCCGTAGCTCTCAGCTCGCGTCTATCCGCCAGCCGCACCAGATGTCCAAACCTGGGCCGACAAACTGGAGAAGGGTCGGGGGCTTCTGGTCCTCAGAAGGCTGCTCCGGGGACAAGGTTATGGGTGAGGCAGTGTCAGAAGGGAATGAGGCACCGTTAGTGACCTATTTCCACCAGAGTCTTCAAAAACAGTCCCCTGGTTTAATCAGGACCCAGGGAACACAAGTGTGTTCTCTCCAGCTGAGCCCTTGGCGGGGGGGTTATAGATTCCAACTTCCTTCTCTGGTCCTACACATTTCTCAGCTGGAGTCCTGATATGTTTCTCTTCACTCATCTGCACCCCAGTACTTCAACTACCTTGTTAGCAAATCATAGCCTCCTTGTGTTTGGGGATGCTGAGTTCTGCAGTTGTGTGACTGGTCTTCACCGCTGAAGGCTGCTGTGATGCCTCCCAGACCCCCGGAGGTTGGCGGCCCCGTTAAGATGGGAAAACTCATCATCATTTCAAGTCTTAGGACTCAGCCTGCTTGTGGAAGGATCCCTTCGGCAATATCCCCACCAAGTGGCTGTCCAGCCTCTGCTCCAGCATCTCCAGTGACAAGGGACTCACCAGGTCCAGAGGCAACACATTTTGACTTTAAATGACTTTATTAGGACTGTACTTCATCCTGAGGGTGAACATCACGTCCCTCTGGCACCCACCCAATGACCCCAGTTCACACCCCAGAGCCACAGAACAGGTCGAATTGCAGGGAAGCAGCCAAGTGTAGTAAGACCCTGCGCCTCCGGGTCAGGTTGTAACTGAGCAAGTTAATGATGACACACCACCACCCGCCCCTTGGTTAAAAAAGGAAAAATAAGTAAAGACGGTGCCACCTCCCTGAGGATGAGAACCGGACAGTTCCAGTGCATGGAAACCCAGGCACACAGCCGTGTTATCACTTTCCTTTCTGCTGCTGCTTGGCAGCCCTTCAAAAGCTGAAAGCTCTTTCCTCCGAACCGTCTCTCACCCAGGATAAACATCACAACCACTCTGTGCCTCTTAGGATGTCTTTTCAGGACCCTTTACCATCTATAAGTCACTCTGCTTATCAATGCAGTTTCTTCTGCTCCCTTTTCTAATTCTAGTTTTTTACATCACCCATGTTAGTTTAGGGACAAACTGCCAAAAGCTTCCCCCGTGTGAGCCTGGAGGGGAGACCTGGAGAGGAGACCCCTCCCGGGGAGGCCTCCTTTGCGAGCATGGTCCAACCACACCCTCCAACGGCCCAGTAGAACTTCTGGAGCCTATTCAGTCCTGACCATCAGGTCAGCGGGATGGTTTGCTGCCCTTCACAGCCGGCACGTGGGAGAGTCCTCTTGAAGCTTAGCTCCCTTTAACTTCCTTTCCTCATCAGAGCTAAGGGAATGCTGGCTAGGGCCCGGACAAGTCTGGGCAGTGCCAAGCATGGCTCTCTTAAGTACCAGTTTGTCTTAGCCCGGGCTGCTCTAACTGGGGGGCTTAAACACCAAGCATTTACCTCTCACAGTTCTGGAGGCTGGGGAGTCCAAAGTCAAAGCGCTGGCTGATCCAGAGTCTGGTGGGGGCCTGCGTCCTCGTTCACAGATGGCCCTTTTCTCGCTGTGTCCTCACGTGGTAGAAGGGGTGAGGGAGCTCTCTGGGGGTCTCTTTTATCAGGGCACTAATCCCGTTGATGAGGGCCCCACCCTCATGACCTAAAGCAAAGGCCCCACCTCCTGATACCATCATACTGTGGGGGGGGGGTTAGGATTTCAACACAGGAATTTTGGGGGACTCAAACGTGCAGTCCATAACACAGCTCCTCTACTTGGCAACCCTACCTGTCAAGAAAGGCAGTCTAAGGTGATTTCTTCCTTTTTCTAATTCCTTTCCCATCCTGAGAAATCATCTCTCCCCCTACAGAACTCCCTGGGGCAGGGATACAGCTGAAGCTCTGCTATTACTCATCCCTGCCCGTGTCCCCAAGGACAGGATGCTCTCCTCGGATGTCACTGTGAAGGCCACGTCCAAGTTCACAGCCCCCTTGACTTGGTAAAGAGTTCCCAAACACCACTCTGGGAGCAGGCTTCCCTGCTCCTGGGAGCTCGCCGTCTCTCTGGGACACTCCAGACATACCTTCCAACCTCGCTAGCAGGTGTTACCTCCTCCAGGGCCCTCCAGACGGGGGGAGTGGGCTCATTCACACTGCCGGGCACCTCTCGCCCCAATGCAGCCTCAACCCTCCTGTCTCCGTCAGGCTGCTGAGGGTGCAAATAACACAGCACCCATGTAAAAACAGCTTAAGAACAACATGGTTTTATCACTTCACCACACAAGATGTCTTGAAGTCAGAGGCTCCAGGTCGGTTCAGCCACTCAGTGCGTCATCAAAGAAAGACCCAGAGTCTTTCCTTCTTTCTGCTCCTCCAGCCTCAGTATCTTGGGTTTCATCTTCATTTTTTCCCCAGTGGTTGCAAAATGGCTGCTAAAACTTCAGGTGTTACTGCCGCAAAACCTTTCCCGAAGTTGCTAGCGGATGGACCCTCCAACCTCACTGGAGGAAACTGGATTACTTGCCCATAGCCCATCCTGACGCCCAGGGGATGGGATCAGACAACAGGCAGGGCCCACGTTCCCTGAACTCATCAACGTCTGACACCTGGATAACTGGTGCCTGTCACCAAGGAGAGGGGAGATGGCTGTTGGGCAGGAGGGAGCAGAGTCTGCACACCCCCTTGGCTGGTCTACTGGCACCCCCTGCTGCCTGGGTCAGCAAACTTTGCTGTCCAGACCAGGTGAGGAATACTCCACCATGGCCCACACGACCCCAACATCTTAATAAAGGGCTGATCACACTAGGGCCGCAGTGGGCAACGAGCCACACCACACAACCAAGGGATGTGCTTCTTGTCTGTCGAGACTTAAGTAGACTCCTGTCGTATGTTCTGCAACGGCTTAAAGGTCTTTTCTGGAATGCACTCGGCCAGGGCTAAGCTAGGAAATACATATACTAGCACAAGCTTAGGAGACTCCTGGACTTGAGGACACTGAATTCTTCACAGCAGGTCTTTAATAATTTTGGCCATCAGGGAAAGTACTTTGGCAGTGGGGTAGTATCCAGTTGCGTGGTTTAAATATCAGGAATCTTACATTTTTTTTATTCTGGCTATCACCTGTCCTGGTGTATGCCGTCTCCCAGCAACGGTGAACAATGTATGTGGAAGAGTCTCATTTCCTACATCTTCTAAACTTGGTTTCATGTGCAGTTGGTGGAGCTAAGCATTTCGAGAAGTCTGAATGCCAGAGTTGGCTGAGGGTCTGATGAGGTGCCCACCTGGCACACCTGGGGAACACAAGCATTGCAATCCTGGGGCCATGCTTCCAGAGAAAGATTCGTTCAGATGGAAATGTGCTCAAGTCTTTGAGCACCTGAGTGTTAATGGAACCTCCAGGTCTGTTCACAAAGCCTCCTGTTATGCTACATGAACCCTAAGCTGTATTTCTACTGTTTTTTTTAACTTTAAATTTTATCAGGTTAGCACTTGCCTCTGATTTCAATCTGTATAGACATTTTTTGAATCCCATTTTTGACATCAAATATAGCAGCTCTCATTCCCTGCCTCATGTTGTTTGCAAATTTGATCAGTATCCTTAACCTAGGAACTAAAAATCAATTAAAGACCCTGCAGATGCCATGAATCACAGAACTTCTACGAAACGGTCCATTTTTCTCTAAGGTTGCAGGACCAAGCATCATCTAATTCTCAGGAAGCTAAAGGAGGAACCCCCAAAACAGCCAAGTCATACATGACTCTGCAGATAGCCTGATGCCTCTACAAGTCCAGCAGGAATATGTCTAGGAAATTATGGAATACCTCCAAGGTTCCACAAAACCCGGCCTCTGCCCACCCCCCGCTCCTGGCAGGGAGCTACGAGAGGTCCCTCTCCAGATGCACCCAGCCAAGTTACAGGTCTGGCTGGAATGGAAGGTGGCAGCAAGGGGAAGACACCAAAACTACACACAGCGAGAAAGAATTTGTTCTTCGTAAGGAAATCAGGGACTATTGGGAAACGGATGGATGGTGACAGCTAAAAACCTGACAAATGTCCCCAACATCCCAGCCCCTCACCCCAGACACACAGTTTCTCTCTACACCACCCACTGTTTACCTCTTCCAGAGAATTCACACACAGTGACATTCACTCACCTGTTTGTTTCTCTTCTAGAACACAAATCCCATAAAGATTCAGGAACTTGCATGTCATTAACCATTGAATCGGAAAAGCTTATTATACAGCAGACACTCAATAACCATTTGCTGAATGAATGAATGAGTCCACAGTGGCTCCTCACTAAAATGAAGATTATCAAATTGATCATATTTTTATCAGTTTAGTTAAAGATGCAAACCATCTCACTTTATATCAAATCTCTCTTAAAATGCTTTGGTATTTAGATTTCAGGTATATAATTGGGAGTTTATTTTCCATGATACACAAGGATTATTCAACCACCATTCAATATTAATTTTTCAGATATGTGAAGCTTGTCTACTCACATTCAGAGGTTTTCCTTAACTTGTCTTTATCTAAATCAGTCAAGTCTCTTCTCATAAATGAGAAATATTAAATAAATGGCTGCTTTCATAAAATAAAGAAGTGACTAGCAGAAATAATCTGCAACTTCTGTGAACAAGCTTTTCTTTAGTGTCTAAAATAATAAACGCCACTTACAGGCCACGGGCTTTGTGCCATGAGTTTTACAGATCGGTCCCCAGGCCCCTATTCAGTGTATCATTATCCCAATGACAGGGCTGCTCAGGAAACCAAGGGAAAGCCTCTTGTCCAAGATCCCTGCTAATGAGGAAGCAGGATCTGAACCCAGGTCTGGCTTACACCAAAGCTCAGGATTGTTTATTTTACTATTAAATCCATACCAACTACTCCACTATACCTTGTGTCTTCTCTGATACCAGAGTTCATCATATCTGAGATTCTGTCTATGGTGGGTGACATACAACTACATCATGAAGTACAGCACTGCCAATTACAGTGATAAGACACCATCAACTGGAAGGTACATCACAATTTCAGACATGTTAAAATGTGTATTTATAGACACACATTTACACACACATGCACAGCTTAGATTCAACAAAATACAGTAATCCACTAACTTTGGAACAAATTACTCCTAATAAGTGTTATAAAATATAAATACTGGGCTTCTCTGGTGGAGCAGTGGGTAAGAATCTGCCTGCCAATGCAGGGGACACGGGTTTGATCCCTGGTCCGGGAAGATCCCACATGCCGCGGGGCAACTAAGCCCATGCGCCACAACTACTGAGCCTGTGCTCTAGAGCCCACAAGCCACAACTACTAAGCTTGCCTGCTGCAACTACTGAAGCCCACACGCCTACAGCCCGTGCTCCACAACAAGAAAAGCCACCGCAATGAGAAGCCCACGCATCACAACGAAGAGTAGCCCCCACTCACCACAACTAGAGAAAAGCCTGTGTGCAGCAACAAAGAGCCAACACAAGCCAAAAATAAATAAATAACTTAATTAATTAAATTTTAAAAAAAAATTTAAAAACTATATATATATATAAATACCTCTCTAAATCCTTCAGAAAATTAATTTTGACATAGTACAGGAAAAAAAGAGATAAATCTCAAGTGTGAATAAAGTTACAGGAAATTGCAAACATTTACAAATGCATTCCCTCCTTTTAAATTGTTTCTTCTCATCTGTGGCATTAAAGCATGTTCTTTATAATGTGAAAAGCTGCTGACATCTCTCCCACCCATCAACATGACCATAGCTCATCCATATTTTCACACACCTGAGTGCATGAAAAGCAGTAAGCACATTTGTTTTGAACACACCATGAAAGGAGCTTTAAATCTACCTGCTGTTCTCAACTTCTGTTTATTTTCTCCAAAAGTTAAAGAAAGCAATCATAATTTCTCATTCCATAACAAGGAAAAATATCCTCTTTGCTGAAGACACAGCCTTAAGTCTCTATAAAATCAAAGACCCCCAACACTTTAGAAAACTCTCTGGATAAAGTTTATATTTGAATGACCAACTGGAAATGCACGGATCTTCAGGGCCTTTTCTTACTTCTCCTGAAAGAACTGGCATCGTAGGCCCACACGGTGTCTATCCCCTCCCCTGTGACCTGGGCCGGGGTCCAGTGTGGGAAGGGGAACCGGCAAGCAATGACTCTAGCCTCGTCCTCAAGTTCAAGCTCAAGCTTCTTCTCCAACTGCAGCATCTGTGGAGAACGACAGCCATCATTTCAGTGAGCGGATAGTCGGAGGAAATGATTTCTCAATGTCCTTTTGTATCTGCATCCCTGAAAAAAGCCTGTGCAAAATTACTGATTGTAAAAATATCACTCCTGGGCATAAATACATCATCAAATAATCCAGAAGTCACATGAACAACAGTTATAAGAATATTCTAGTATCAATTATAAAATTTGCCATTTATAGCAGATGTGTATCACAGAGTTCCACTTTCCTGACTAAAATCACGATGTGGCAGTAATTAATGTGAGAAGCAGCCTTAAATTATTTACCTACCTAAACATTTCAATCTACCTGTCTCAATTATTTATCTTTTTCCACATTTTTAACATGTCTGAAATAAGGATACATCGTACAATTGACATTGTCTTAGAATTATAATTGGCAACATTTTTTTTCTTTCCCAACAGCAATGGTACATCTTAAAATCAACAGCACCTAAAATCAACAAAAAATGGTATAATTAGACCATGAAAAAATATACACATTCTACCAACTTGAAATATGATGAAATATTTCATAGTTTTTTTTTTGTTTTTTGGGGGGGTTTTTTTGCAGTACGCGGGCCTCTCACTGTTGTGGCTTCTCCCGTTGTGGAGCACAGGCTCCGGACGCGCAGGCTCAGCAGCCATGGCTCATGGGCCCAGCCGCTCCGCGGCATGTGGGATCTTCCTGGACCAGGACACGAACCCGTGTCCCCTTCATCGGCAGGCGGACTCTCAACCACTGCGCCACCAGGGAAGCCCGCTATTTAATAGTTTTTAAAAATGCATCCATAATACACTGATAATTAATTTCTTGATAGTCAACATAACTTATAAAAAATAAAATCCTCTTATTTATCACTTTTGCATAATTTTATTACTAATCTATCTGTGAAGGAGGAGTTTTACTGCTTGTTAAGAGTACTGACATTGTAATTACGTCAGCAAATTAACAGCTGCTTAAAATTTTATCTTCAGGTCCTAAAATTATATTACCACCTTCACCTCCTAAAAACATCTTTTCTACTTTATTCCTTTGTTATTTTGGAATAATTTCAAATTTATAGAAAAGTTGCAAGAATAGAGCAAAGAACTCCTGTATTCCTTTACCCAGGTTCACCAATTTTTAAGTTTGTCTTATTGTTCTCTTCCCCTCTCTCTGAACATTTTTTCTAAACCACTTGAGAACAGGTCGCATACAACATGGCCCTTTACTCCTTGATACTTCGGTGTTTTCTAAGAAAGAGACCCAGCACAATTATCAAATTCAGGAAATTTAACATTGTATTCCAGTAATAATAATTCCAATAGCATCCCAATTTTGTCAAATGTCCCAGTAATGTCCTTCACATTGTCCCACAGCCGGGCTCCCACACTGCATGGAGCTGTAATGGTTCCTCAGCCTCCTTTAGTCTCTCACGACAATAACCTCCTTTAAGAACACAGGCCAGGGCTTCCCTGGTGGTGCAGCGGTTGAGAGTCTGCCTGCCCATGCAGGGGACACGGGTTCATGCCCCGGTCCAGGAAGATCCCACATCCCACATGCCGCGGAACGGCTGGGCCCGTGAGCCATGGCCGCTGAGCCTGCGCGTCCGGAGCCTGTGCTCCGCGACGGGAGAGGCCACAACAGTGAGAGGCCCGCATACCGCAAAAAAAAAAAGAAAGAAAGAACACAGGCCAGTTATTTACCGGGCATCCCTCTGACACGGGCTCATGATGACTCGGTGCGCGCGTCCTTGGCAACGCCCCACGAGCGGGGCTGTGGACTTTGCAGGGCTCCACGGTCCCGAGTCCATGGGGTCCTCCTGCTTTGAGGGTGACGTACCACTCAGTCAAGGAGCTTTCTGGTGTCTCCAGTTTGGTTACTACTGCTCCTTTGCAATGGGTAAGCAATTGCGGGTAGACGCCTCGAGAAGATGCAAATGTCCTATTACTCATCCAGCTGCCCCACTCAATGCAGCATTCCTGATGATTCTGCCTGAGTCAAGTTTTACTGTAAGGACTGAAAGTGGCAATTTGCTAATTCCATCCTTCCTCCCAGATCGACAGTCAAAACGTGGAGGAATAGCTTTCGCCTCTGTCTCTCCATCACTGTAAGTGTGAACTCCTGGATTCTCACTTCGTTCAATGGGTTACAACCCACCATCGTCCTTGTTTATTCTAGCACACAAATTGTCCCAGCTTGGCCACTGGGAACTCCCTAAAGCTGGCTTCTCTCTCCTGTCGATGTGCCCCATCAAACATTCTGAGCACCTCCTGCTATTTGGGCTCAACAAAATGTTCCAGGCTTTTGTATCTTCCCTTCCCAGCCCCGGAATCAGCCGTTTCTCAAACATTCCCGGTTCCTCTGAGTGAGAAACAATATTTAGAAACCAAGATCTGAGCAAAACCTACTCCCTTTAAAAGTAACCAATTAAATCAAGATGAACAAATCAATAGGGCTTCTAGGAAGATTTTATTCTTCACCTATATATCTTTAAAGAAAGGTTTGGAAAAACTCCTCTAACCTGACCTATGGCTGCAGTGAGCCAGAATTCTGATTCTTCATTAGAATCAATACCAAGATAACAAAGAATAAATTCCATTAAGGATGGAATATTTCCATTCTTTTAACAGCTAGTAAAAGATTGCTTTTTTAAAAAATAAAAAAAGGAAGAGTTTTCTTCCTTGAAGGAAAAAATTAAATAAGCAAAGAATAGGACAATATGTGTTTTTCCAAAATATCAGATGTTTCTTATGGTAATTTTGTTCACAGAAATGACAATTATAAATTTATTCACATTACCATTCTTCTTTTCTCTTTTACAGATCTTTTATTTCCAAATGACTGTCATATGCTAAGTCAAGATAAACGTACAAATGAAAGGCACTATTTCAATCATAAGAAATTAACTGACTAAATTACACATAAATATGCAACAAACCTGGGTCTTGATATCATACACAAAGAGAAGCCATGATGTGCCACGTCCGCCTAATGAAATTCAAAATTATTCATACAATTACACGTTTCAAAGTGACACGAACTCATCGTATTCTAATTACATCTTCAAAACTTTAAACATAAGTTGAAACCAGCTCAAAGGCGTAAGACACATTAGAGAAGTGCACCTGCAGCTCCAAGCCGCTTGGTCACTCCTCCCTGGAACGGGCTTCTCTTGGCTTCTGGAGTAACCCACATACACACCTGCTCTCCCCCTCCCCCTCCCCTCCCCCTCCCCCTCCCCTCGAGTCCTTTGCTGGGGGTCAAGGCTCAGGCCTTACACGGCTCCGGCCCCTCCCCAGGTGACCTCAGCCACTCTTTGGCTTCAACTCCTGGCACTAATGTCCCACGAGCCCTCCCTCCCATGCCCCAGACTCCTGGCATCCACCGCCGCCCACCTGACATATCCACACGCGTCCCAGACTGCACAGGCCACATGGAATTCCTGGTCTCCCCTCCCGTCCCTGCGCACTCTGCCTGCACCTTTCCGGGCTCAGCAAACTCCAGCAGTTCAGGCCAAACATCTCGGGCCGCCCTGGGCTCCTTCCTCCCTCGTGCCCCCAACTGGATCTGCCTGCTCACCCTGTTGGTTCTCTCCTCACGACGCATCCAGAATTGGACCACCTCTCACCAGCTGCTCCATCGATGGCCCAGATGCCTGCCAGAGCTCAGACCCCGTCCCCTGGCTCCTCCCCATCTGCTCCCCATGGCAGCCTGTGTCCTTCCCGCCCAAGCCCTGTCTCTTCTCTCCCCTGCTCCCCTCCTCCCGCCCACCTCCCTGCTGCTCCTGGAACCTGCAGGCACACACCCCTCAGCGCCTCTGCCTTCGCAGTGGCTGTTCCTCTGCCTGGACCGCTCTTCCCGACCACCCGGCCACACGGCTCCCCCCTCGCCTCCACGGGTCCCCTTTTCAGGACAGTCTCTGCCCCGTCCCTCTCTCGCTTCAGTTAGCCCCACGGCACTGGCCCCCTTTTATCGTACGACACATTCTGTCAGTACACAGACATCTCACTGAATACCTGCTCTCCCCACCAGCGTATAAATACCTTGGGGCGGGGATGCTTTTCTTTTTCATCCACTGAAGTATTCCAAGCGAGCAGAACAGGGTCTGGTGCTTAGTGGGCCCTGAATAAACACTTGTTGAATGAATGAATGAACGATAAATGATTCGGTCATGAACCATGTTTCTTGATCAGAACATGATGATAGTATTTTCATTCTTCAAGTCATAACAGGATTCATAACTAAAATTAAAGGAGTCACCCTCTGAAGTTACGAAACTTAATAGCCCACTGGAAGAGTGTACTTAATGCGTGTATTTATACGATATTCATCCGTTCGTTTGACACACGTTTCCTGGGCCATCACTGGGCCGGGTGCTGCTGAGCTGGAGGTCTGGCAGCGAGGACGACAGGTCCGCCCTGCTCCTGAGCTCACATGCGCGGTGCCCATGGCCGACAGCACCAAAGCCATCGCACAAGGAAACGTGCGGCCATGTGTCCTCAGAGAGAGGAAAGGGCTCTGGAAGTCGGGGGTGTTGGGGCTTGTCTCACAGGGCGATCAGGGATGGCTCCTCGAAGGAAAAGACATCCGACCTGCGAGTGCTGAGCAGACGCTCCCTAACCAGGCCCAGAGCTGGGGGCACTGAAGTCAGAGGGAAGGACACACACAACCCCACACGGTGCAGTTTAAGGGCAAGAGAAGGATGGAGCTGGTGTGCAGAGGGCTGGCGGAAGCAGGACCGCTCGGGCCATGTGGAGGGCCGGGCCTTACCCTCACTGCTTTCAGGTAGCAAGAAGTCACAGAAGGGTTTTCAACAAGGACACAACCGATCTGTCCCACATTCCAAAAAGACACTCTTGGGGCATGAGCTTGTGTTAAGTGCGGCTGTTTACCATCCTAGCACTGGCCTGCCAGGTCCACTGGCACCCTTACCCCTGCTACGCCGGACACACACCCAGGATCAAAGGTCAGGGCCGCTCTCATCTGAGCTACCACTGCACAGAGCTGCTAGGAAGCACCAGCCCGGTACCAGGAGCAGAGTGAGGATGTGTAACACCAGGGTCCCCACCTCTGGAGCTCCCTAAGCATCCTCTGGCTTCTCGCGGCCTCTGTGTGCTTCAGTTGCCATTGGAAACCTTTCCTGCCATGCTGGCTTTGTCCAGCCACCGAGCCACTGCCAGGAAACTGGCCAGGGAAATGCATTCTATTAACAGAAAATGGCATGATGGGGCCCAGACGGGTTGAAGAACTTTCCAGCGCTCACACGACCCGCAGAGGGCCGACCCGGCCCCGTGAGTCCCCTGGGAGCTCTCCCCTCCGCTCACTGCCTCCACGTAGGCAAAGCTTGACAAGGGGGAAAGCAGGGCCCTCCACCCGGAAACCAGGGCCCCCAGACCCACAGAAGCCATCTGGGCCCTGTACCCCGATCGATCCCCCTGCATGGAAGACTCCAAGTTGGCTGAATCCCTCTTAACCCAGGGAAAGTGGGTGCCTCATGTATTTCACCTGCTCCCTTTTTCTGGGAACAGTGAAATGCTGCAAGTTCCTTATTTAAGATTTCTCTATGTACAGAAGAATGGACAATAATCGTAACAGTATTCATCAAAATTACACACTCTTATTTCCCTTGAGTGAACAGCTCCCAAAACTGACTACAGAAGTGGTTAGAAGCACAAGGAACTAGAGCCCAGCAAAGGCCACTGCTGCCCCCCACTGGGACACAGCTGCTGCGGCCACCACGGGGCCTCTCAAGACAGTGAGGAATAAACAGCAACTTTCTATTTTTAGAAAGTACAGATTTCAAATTAAAGTTATTTGCCCCAAAATGCTAATTATTCCAAAAGAATGCCCAAACTTCACAATAAGTAGGAAATAACCATCAAATTCCATAGCAATTCTATGAGCCTAAATAGTTTTTTTTCTTTTCTTTTAATAACCAGGGATCATGCCTTTCTACCTCTTTTCATTTCTATAACAGAAGTGTAGATGCGGAGGTTTCATCTTAATTTTAGGCTTGCTAAGAATTATGAACATATAAATTCCTGTCACTTTCAAGAATATCTAACAAAAGCACTTCTAAATAGACTTTTTAAAGAAAATGGCATCGCACTGAAAGTCCTAATAGTAAGACAAAACTTCTCCAGCGTTGACACATCTTAAACAAAAAGTAAGGTATGAATAAGAAGGCATAACAACAAAAAAAGTAAATTTCTTTTTTTTTTTTAATTAAAAACCATACCAGTCATACAGTGGCATTTCAGCAAACATCCAATTTTACCAAGATTATTATGGCTACAATTATATACTTTGAAAAGTGAAGGGGGATTTCTTACTATGGTCTGTAAACCAACAATTACAATGAAAGCATCCCATTCTGGTCACCTTTCCAAAGGCTAAATTTAGGATCATTTTCAGTCTGATGCGGCAGCATTTTCACTTGTGAAAGTACAGAGTCAGAGTTCAATACAAATCAGTCAACTGAGGTCAGCTGAAACTAGTCAATGCTCATGCACCCTGAAAATCATCTCACTGCAAAATCCAAGGAATGATCAACTCCAAGGGAACATCCCCTTAACTTTCCCAAGTGATTTCAGCAGAATATAAGTGAGTGAACGTGAAAATATCCACCCATATTAGACACCAGGAGCTCATAAAGCAGTTTTCAGACTGGAATTTTTAGGGCTTAGGTAGATCATTGAGACCTTTATCTGAGGCAAAAGTTTTAAACTACAAGACTGGATCTTTTATGATTAATCTTCTAGGGCCCTGAAGTACTTTGTTAAACCAATGATCTAAAATCCGATGTTCCCTCAGAATCTTGGGAGGCTGTCATTTTGCACATGGGGGAGCAGGCCTGAGATAGGTGGTCTGTTCGGGCTGGAAGCCCCCTCATAACCTAGAACCAAACACGCAGGGGGCAGGAGAGTGCATACTCACCATCTGGGGCACGCCAAAGACAACAACATTTGAGTACTGCGAAAAAGTGACCTAAAGGGGAGGGAAAAAACAATTCACAGATTAATTTTTGAAAGCCATACATTAGCTTAAGTTTTATTTCAAAATGAGTAGCAATTTCCCATTTCACCCAACAGTGGGTTTTCGCAAAGAGTGGTCCTTTTTAAGATTTCCCACATTCACACTTTCGCCCGTGTTAGTTCATCTGTTACAGTTTTCCAAAAGTTTCCCCTAAGTTATCTCATCTCATCTTCACAGCCACTCCATGCAGGGCCGCCCGGGGTCAACTGTCAGAAAGGCAGTGACTCATCCAGGGACCACTGGTGCTCATCCAGGTAGCCCGGGCCGTCTGCACCCCTGGCCCACTTTCTACTCCACTCTCCACCAAACGAGCTTAGCAAGAGCTCAAGGGATTTCAGAACCACCTGTTTTTCCTGTTGAGCCATCCTTAGAATTCTAGCCCCCTTCCTCTTCTCTGAAATACTAAGTAAAAGATGCAATGAAATGGTCTTTAGTTGGAAAACTGGGGGAAAAAGTGCTTCGCCAGTCAAAATTCTTAGTGCCCAATAAAAGTTTTATTTACTCTATGGAGAGATCATTTACATATATACAGAATAAAACTCGAGTGAATTTTTATAAGCTACTGATGACAATATTACAATGGGAAATTGTTATTTAAGAAAAAGCATTTTATGGAACATTCCTAAAGCAAAATTACAGGGCACTTTTTAGAGAACAAGTAAACTTAGAAATATCTTGTGCTTTATGAAGACATGAAGGAACCATCACAGCATGGTTGGTGGATCCCTTCTTTTCTCCTGCACCATCTCTGTCTCTCTCTAGGTATGTATACACATACACGCACACACACACACATACACACTCACACACATACACTCACATATACACACTCACACACATAAACCACATATACATACTCACACATATACAAACACACATGTACACACACATAAATACACACATTCACAGACACACACAAACTCACACATATACAGTCTCACACACATACACACATACACAGACATATACACACATACACAAACACACATATACACACTCACACATAAACAGTCTCACACAAACACACATTCACACACACATACATATACACACAAATAAACACACTCACACACATACACACATACAAACACACACACCCCTACTATTTACCAAGAATGACACTAACAAGTTAATGCCTATATTACGATGCATAAGACTTCCAAAAGAGATCAAAATCTTATCACTGCATAATAAATAGAAATGAGAACTTTTTAAATTGAGTAAATAAAATGTTAGTATTCACATGACCTATAAGTTATAAACCTGAAGTTTCTACTCTAAAGTAGTGTTGATTTGTAAAATGTATCAATTTAAAAGCTGTTCACATTTCATTATGCTGAAATATACACTTATATTTCTTCTTTTAATACATCTTCAGTTTTCAGTCATACTAATCATGAATTATAAAGTTTGGGGGTGGAGTTTCCTAGCACCATCCTCTGCCTTACTTACCTTCCACAAGTCTGAGATGTAAAATTTGGCCGATGCCTGCACCCCTTCCCGCCGAGCGCAGTATCGGGAGTACCAGACGAGCCAGGGGTTTAATTCATAACCCACAGCTGTGAATCCTTCCTTTGCAGCTGCTATTACCTGTGGGGAGAGGCCATGTTCAAAATAAGAAAAACATCAACTCACATAGTCAAATGATATGAAAACTTCCTATTTATGGTCTATAATCATAAAACATCCAATCAAAAGGTGTTTGTTCAAGACACCATTTAAAGGTGGGGCTCTGAAGTTACAATAGCTTTGTGGACAACGTAATGCCCGTCCATTTAAACTCAGTTTTCTTATTTTTCTGTCGAAGATTTCACCTTGAGCATCAGAACAGGCTTGCTTTGGACAGCTGCCTAATTCATTCTGGACTGGCCCACCCCAGGAAGGGCTGACAAAAAGTTTCTGAAAACCTGCCTTCTCCTTCCATCACTGACAGAACAGCAGCAGGCGAACTGAGCGAGCCTGGAGACTGTTTTGTGAACTAGCTGTAACATGCAATGAGAACAACCGGTCAGTGAGGAACCTGCAATTAATTACACATTTCCTTGGTATTTAAAGATGGTTCGCTCAAAATCGACAACAGGTAAAAGCAAAATGGAACGAGTCAGGATAAAGTCAAGTGCCGAATGTCCCCGGCCTCCAAAGGTGAGAGAGACGGTGGGCTGGGCTGCGGTCTCTGCTCACCCTGTTTTGCCACCACTGTTCAAGGGAGCAGCCCTGAAGGAACTGTCCCATCTACGGCAATTTCCCAAGTAACTACAGTGTCGCCCCTTTGCCATTTTCTTAGAAACCAGAAAGAGACCATCCAGAGATGTAAAGCGTTCATATCTGGATTTTAAAATGTCCTCTTAGTTAATATATAATCCCCTGATTTCTTCAAAACAAGTCACTCTTGCTGATTATTCCAGGTCACTACCACGAAACTGCAGGGTCCACGTCTGCAGGGGCAGTGAAAGGTGCTGTACCCTGCTGGTTTCCACACTAAATGTTTCCAGAACACGAGCCTATGCTTCTGCTATCCTCACTTTCTGCTCATCATCCGGGGGGAGGCCTAAAGATGGTGCCACCTTGCCCAGCGAGGGACACCGTTGGCCAGTCAGTGGCTTTAAGTCTTTATTTATAGGTTCCCAGCTGGGGTCACAATGAGCTGAAGTCACTGAAAGTCTGATTTTTGGATAAGTGGGGCTCAACACATTGGCTCTTCCTTATTTAACTCAATATTACCACACAGGAATTATGATACTTGTATAAATACAGGTAAATGTAGAAGCATTTACGATGCAAAAAATGTAAAACAAACTACATGACTTAACATGTTTCTTCTGGTTATGCCACCTCTACTGCCTAAGTTTTTTAATGGACAACTTCATAGTTACAAATTAGTTGTTCCTTTTTACCTGGCAGATCTACAGTGCACTTTCACCTTTAAGAAAAATTAAATCTGAGAAAATAAATTCCAAAATCCCGCTGGAGGGCTTAGAAGTTCAGCCAAACAAACACAAAATTAAATGACTTTAATTAGGCTGTCAATTTAGCAAGTCTTTGCATAAGCCTTACAAGAAATGTGAAACAGAAATTTTAAACCTTAAAACCTAAAACAACATAAACCTTAAAACATCTTCGCATAACTCACGATTCGTCCGTCGCCACTACCGATGTCTACCAGGGGTCCTCTCCTGCATCGCAACATTTTCACAACATTTTCAATCTGCTTTGCAGTTGCAGGTACAAAAGGCAAACAGATTCTTCGGAAGGCTGGTGTTATAAACGGTGTGGCCACAGCATACACGACCACCAGCGTCCCCCCAACAATGCCAGTAAATAAGAACCCCCAATTGCTTTTCTTCAAACTGTTGCCCTCAAGACTTGTAGATGGAACACATCCTGACTGCCTTTCTTCTTTAAGTGTTTCTGGGGGTGTCCCTGGATTGAGAGCAAGCAGAAAAGATATATGTAGCACCAAATCGGAAATCCAAGGTAGTGGGTTTTTTTTTTTACAATTCTTATTGACAAATAAACTCATGCTTTTTAAAGGATAATTTTGCTCAATACAATTTAAATTACAAATGTAGAATTCCACAATGAGTTCTAGAGTCCAGCAACTAAAGTGTTTTACAGAAAAGTATTCAATACTCATGGAAGACTAAAACCTTTTCTTTCCAACATATTGATTGTTTTTCTAGGCATCTTCCTTAGAAAACAATGTGTTCCAATCTATTTGGTATTTTATGAATCAGTATCCGTTAATTCAAATATTAACTATGTAGTCCATATTTTTATGGTTCAGAACAAAGCCCCATAAAGAAATAAGCATGAAAGTGTCTGATTATTACCCTATTTCAAGTAGGATGAAAGTATTCTACATCAAAATTGGTCAGGCATCAATTATCCAGTTGTACAAATTCAATTCTGAAGTACAGAGGAGACAAAACTCAGGTTTTACTAAATATGGTAATAAGGAGATTTTTAAAGCAGATCCACAAAGAACAAAAAATAAAACAAGCATTTCAATGTTATCACAAGTACAGAATATAGCAAACTCTAGTCACTGATTACAGAGGAAACAAATGGTAACTTACATTATCTCCTCTTGAGTTTATCCTTTAGAACAGTATTCCTAATAGGATCTCAAGTTTTTTAAGTTGAAATTGACTTGAAATTAATTTCTAAACGGATTAATGATGAGCACAGCACAAGAGCGAAGGGCACGGCTGCAGAGGCTGCCAAGGTCAGGACCCTGGCTCCGCCCCTCACTAAGAGCTGTGACCCTTCACCTCTCCGAACCTCAGTCTCCTCCTCTGTAAGGTGAGGATCATGGGATCCTTGTGAGGATGAAACAAGGGGATACAGGAAGAGCACTCAGAACAGTGCCCAGCACCTGAACCCCACAGGGAACAAGCCCATCGCTGCCCTGAACCAGCTCTCGATCTCACTGAGGCGCTAAGACCAAAACCACAGGAATCTGCAGGAAAAAGGAGAGTGAGAGGAGGGGCGACAACAGAGTCTTATCCATTGAAGGCAGTACTGTTCATAGTTTTGGCGTTAGTAAGCCGTACAAAAGGCCCACTGGGTTAGTCTCCTGCTGCTGCTGTAAGAAATAACCACAAAGTTGGTGGGTTAAAACAACACGCATAGCTGATGCGGATGATTATAATTTTTGTGACTTTCTGTTTGAATTAAAAAAAAAAATCCCACAAGGACTCAGAGGCAAAAAATATATAAATCAATTTTCACTGCAAAGTGAAGGAGCTGTTACAGTGGAGGATTCCTGGACTGAAGGTCAATATTATGACACAGTGTGAGTGTGTTTCGTGTTTGGTAATTGCAATCATTGTTGCTTTTGTCGTGGTCATCCATTTACAATGCTTGGTGTCAGTCTATTTATCTCCTGTAAAAATAAAATACAGTGTGTGTGTGTGTGTGTGTGTGTGTGTGTGAAAAAATAAATAAAAACACGCATTTATTAACGTACAGTTCTGGAGGTCAGATGTCTGAAATAGGCTGGCTGTGCTGTGTTCCTTCTGGAAGCTCTAGGGTAGGATGGGCCACCCGCATTCCTTGGCCACCGGTCCCACATCGCTCAACCTCTGCTTCCATCGCGACACCTCCTCTGACAGCCCTGCCCCCCTTTCCTTTATAGGAAAGGGATCCTCCCCTTGTGAGCACAGTGGCCCACCCAGACAAGCCAGGATAATTCCCCCACATCAAGGTCCTTAACTTAACCACATCTGCCAAGTTGCTCCCCAGGTAGCGGCCTCGCAGGGTCCGGGGATTCAAACATGGACCTATTTCCGCCTACCATACCCATGAGATGTGGTCATCTGTCACAGCTGTGGTGAGGTCCAAATGTGAACACAGGACACACCAGAAGCTGGCCCACGGCTGTGAGTCACTGCTTGGGGGGGTGGGGGGAGGAGCTGACCCACCTCAGCATCTTTGTTGCAGCCTTGTTTTTGCTGCCCGAGGTGCCCTGAAGTGAGTTTTACAACTAGTGTCAGGGAGGAAAACCAGTTCAGACACAACAACAAAGTCTATTGCTGATGCAGGCGATGGAAGTAAAGTAAAAGTAAAGTTTAGGAAAGTGACTGTGTTTGATAGAAAGCAAGAGTTTTAAATACATTCTCATTTATACTTTTCAGCATTGTATGGAGGAACTTACATGCTAATAGAAGTGCATTTGATTTTTTTTTTTTTTTAAGTCAAGGCACATCTGTCCTGCCTTGTGTAAAATCCTCCTGCAGGCATTCCAACTGTAGAGGACAGTGGTTAGGAAGATTCCAGCCACACAACTCTGGAGTCTCAGAACTGAACAGGTTGTGTGGCACTAGTTGTTGCTAAGGCTCAGTTTCCTTGCCTCTAACATTCTAAAATAATACTATCCTTACAGAGTTATTGGGTCAGTTAAATAAACAATGCATATAAAGCCCTTAGCACAGCCCGAGAGAGAAAGTGATGACTACTGGCCACTATTATTATTACTCTCAATACTATCACAGGGGGGCTCAATAATTTTTAACAGCTTTATTGAGATGTAATTCATATATCATACAATTTGCCCACCTGATGTGTACAATTCAAAGGTTCTTAGTAGATTCAGATATGTGTAACCATCACCATAGTTAAATTCAGAACTTCTTCATTACTTCCAGAAGGAACCCCTTATGCTTTTAGCCATCACCCCCCATCCTCCCCCCTGCCCCTCTGGCCCTAAGCAGCCACAAATCTGCCTTCTGTCTCTAAAGAAAGCAGACTTTCATGAGTGAAATCATACAGTATGTGGTTTTTGTGAGTGCCTTTTCACCTAGCATAATGTTCGCAAGATTCATCCATGCTGTACTATGTATCAGCACTTTATTCCTTCTTATGGCCAAATATTTAATATCCCACTGTATGGATAGCCCACATTTTGTTTATCCACTTGTCTGTTGATGGATTGTTTCTCTAGTCAGCATAAGCCAATAGGGAGTTGATTAGACCAACACGAGTCAGATGACCCAAACGGTTTCACCTGTGTACACATGGGCCCTTCAACTTAATCAGCAAAAGATGTGATGAACTCCTGGTTTTCAGGGCCCCCATTAGCCTGAGCGAGTGGTGGGGGCCCAGCGGAGACAGTTACAAGGCAGGTTATGAGAGATGCTCTAACGTGTACCAAACACCATGGGAATACGACAGGAGGTGGAGGAAAGATTGATCCCAATGATGGAACCGGCAAGGTGTCGGCAGAAACAGAATCTGAGCAGGGCGTGAGGGTACAGGTTTCCCCCACTGTCCAAAAGCAGAGTGTTTCCATGAAATCTTTCGTAAGCCAAACGGCTTAAAGCAAAAAAAATCTAGGTGAAGCACGGATGCTCCCAGACACAGTTCAGGGCTGTGGCGGCTGGATGCTGAGTGTGGTTTCTGGGGAAGGAGCCTGGCGGGGCTGCTCCCGCTGCCGGGGTGCACACTGCCTCCGGGACAGCTCCCTGCAAAACTAAGTCAGCACGCTGTGTTCCCTTTTCCCCCTTTGTCATGAAAGCAAAAACCTTCTTTGGACTCCTTTCAGTTTGGGAAAACAGGGGCTAATGTAGGTTTTTCACAAAAGCAAAGTGGTGTAAAGTTCATTTTCAAAAAGCAAAGGATGCCTGTATTAGAAAAGGGACATTGTCAAAAGAAGGACGGACACCCTGGAACCAAGGCATGGAAGGCGGGGGAGCAGTTTGATGAGCACGGGGTGGGAGATAAAACAGGAAGGACGGGGGCGCCCTTGCACACCAGGTTAAACATGTACTTTACTCTTATGCACTGGGATGAAACTTTCTGTGCAAAAGCACTACAGTATTTGTGTTTTTTAGAAAGTCAACACTGGCAGCAGTGTACCCCTTGATGAAATCACTCAATCTTCTGTGTCAAGTTTTTAGACCTGCAAAAGTCTTTCAACGTCACAAAAACTTGCATGAGCTTTTGAAGAAGTTACTATGTAAATCCAATGTATATATCCGAAATATTGCTATGTCCGTTCAGTAAAAAATGTACTGATTTTTATCAGTGAAAGCCAATCCTTAAAGATTCAAAGTTAAAATCAAGACTGCTTCTACAAATGTCTAATCCTCTGGATGGAACATGTTAGATTCAGTCTTACTGTCATATAAATGACATAAGATTTCCGTCACATGTGCTCTTTTGAACATGACAACATTCCTTTACATGAGAGCTGTGGGGACCATTGGCTATTTTTGAGCACTTGGAGGGAGCCAGTTGTTGAAAGTAAATGACCCCAAAAAAGTGAACTTCTGTTGTCTCCAGCCTTGCCTAGTTACTGACTTCTCATAATGGTTGAAAATCTCAATTTTCAGTGACAGATCTGGGTCAGCCAAAGCTAGTGGCAGTGACACAGGCACAAAAAGGTACAGGGTTCTTATCCAAGTTCAAGCCAAAGGAAAAAGACCAGGAAAAAAGGACAGGCCTTTTGGGGATTGGGACCTGCCGTTTGTTTAAAGTGGGGTTTATATTTGAACGTCACAATATTTTAGGGGTGTTCACCGTGTACCTGCATATACATACAGGCTGAAAAACTACAGCATATATTTTATGTCCCTTTAACGTATATTATTTTGTCCCTTAAGAAGCCTTTCTTGTACTGGTCTAATGTCATTTGTGTCTTTTTGAAATAGAGAATGTATTGACATTAGAAAAAAACTTTTTTTCCATGTTTTGACAGGAAATAAACTGCATAGGGGACATCATTAGACATTTCCTATACTTCAAGACAATCTAATGAACCAAATGGATTACAGGATTCATCACTGTGAATGAGGAAACGCTGACTTGGCCAAGCCAAAGTGAATTGAGACCAGAGCCAAAATGTCCTCGGAGCATCACTGAAGTGGGCCAAGCAACAGGAGAGGTTAAATGCCCACCACCAACCATCCAGTGACAAAGCCAGTTCTTAACTTTCAGGCCACAGTTAAATGTTATAACCCACGCATTCATTTCAACATCTGAGCAGCCGATAAAGGCTAGGAATAATACAGCAGGGTAAGTCCCTATTCTACAGCAGCTAGAGTGCAGGGAGACTGGAAACCCATAACAAATAACTCTAAGCCTAGAAAGTATTACGTCGTGATCAGCACTCCGAAGAAAAAGCAGCAGAGGGGATTCAGAGGACCTGGTATTACTTAGATAGGGTTGCCAGGAAAAGATCTTTCAGAGGCAGCACAACACAGGGCTTCAGAGTGGGACTCTCAGCGCAAGGCCAGGCCATTTTGCTTCTTACTAGTTGGGTAACTCTGGGCAAGTTACTGGAGTATTCGTGCAAAACGGCTATCTCTTTAACAAACACAAATACAAACAAATCTCTTTAACAAACACATAATACAAACAAACAGAGCTTGCTAGGGACCAGGCACTGTTCTCCCTGAATCCGTAAAGCAGCCGTAAACAGAGATGCTACTGTTACTATTGCCATTTTTGCAGACAAGTCACTTCTCCAAAGACACAGCTAGTAAGTGGCAGAGCTGTGATCCCCACCCGGACAGTATGACTCCAGTGCCCACATCTCAGAAGACCGTTCCGGATTAAGTGAGTTATCCGCTCTGAAACGCTGAGAACAGTTCCTGGTGGCCAGATACCAGGACCGCCGCAGGCACAAGCACTGAGCACCGAACCCCAGACCTCGAGCCCGAGCAGCGGCCCCGCAGCTCCCAGTCCCGCCGCGCCGACACGGACCTGCTGCACCGCTGACACCCCGGCTGACTGACCACCAGGCCCAGGAAGCCCACTCCGCGCCCCCGCCCGCACCCGGAACACACCATCACGCCCGGCCGCGCTCACCTCCTTCTTCCATCGCGAGATCTCCGGTAGTTTTAAAAACAGGAAGTGGACTCTACCATCTCCTCGGAGCCGGGGTGGGAAGGAGGGAGAAAATAATGGTCTAAGTAAATGAGCTCCTCGTTGGGAACCACTGTCAAGAAATAGTCAATTTTATAGATTTAATAAATGTTGAACTTCTATCTACTCCTGGCTTGTGGGTTCTCAAGTTCCCGTCCGTGTCTTCCAACTTCCCCCCACAGCTTCCTGGATGATAGAAGTTTCCGAAGGCCGCTGATTCCAGAAGGTACTGTCCGGCGTTAAACTAGTCTCTAGTAAGAAATAAGTCTCAGGCGGCCTATACTGCGCATGCGCGAGCTTTTGCGCCCGCCCGCGAGAGCAGAGTGGTTCTTGCTTCCGCGGTAGTTTCCGCCGGTTGCGGGAGAGTAACTGGAGTGGCTGCATCATGGCGTCTGTGGGGACCCTCGCCTTCGATGAATATGGCCGCCCTTTCCTCATCATCAAGGATCAGGACCGCAAGTCTCGTCTTATGGGACTTGAGGCCCTCAAGGTAACGGGACAGGGACGCACTGGCGGTGGGATGAGAGGACGCGGCCGAAGCCAGTGGCTCTGCGCCTGCGCCGCTTCACAGCGGTTCTGCCACGTGCTCCCGGGGAAGGTTCGAGGGAGCCCCTCTGGTCTCCAGTCTTGCGGTCCACGCCTCGGGCCCGGGAAAGGCCAACGTATAAGCCCTTAGTCCCATTTGGCGGTTAAAGAGGCCCGCAGGCGCCCTTCAGAGTTGGGTGGGGTGGCTTGGATTCACAGGCGTTGAAGGCGCATCCCCGCTGGTTTCTCCAGCCTGCAGTCCTTCCGAGCAGCGTTTTCAGCAGTAAGATGCAGCGGAGGTATTCTCAGGTCACCTGACCGGTTAGGACTCTGATTCTTAGCCTTCAGGCGGTGTCCCTACAACAGCCCCAAAGGAAATGAGTTTAATTTTCTTTGTCGCTTCCTAGAGGCTTAGTCATTTACGGAGTATTTCATTTTTGAGTTCGTTTATGCATGGCGTATTCCAGGACGTGGGGTCGTAAAAATTTACAAACGAGCTACAGAAGTGAAAAGTTGTCCCCAATAACCATAATACTGCAGGAGTGAAAAGTTGTCACCAATAACCATAATATTGTGTGCGACCAAAATCACCAGTTTTGGGAGGGGTGGCAGGTAAAAGTTGGAGGGTGTCCTTCAGGCGTTGGAGAGAGGATTGATTGGCTTTTGATCAGGGATGGAGTTATGTTTTGAATGGGAAAGAGCTATAGCTTCCAGGAAGAGGAAACAGCGAACGCAAGGACCGGGGCAGGAGAACGCATGGCATCTTGTAGAAGACAGCACTTCGGTTTTAACAGCACAGTCTACTTTAAGTTACAGTGGCTCCGAAAAGTGGAAGTTCTTGCATGCCCCGCAATCGAGATGTTATCCTGAGGGATGGGAGGGGAGCCATTGAAGGGGATTTGAACAGAATCACAATTTAAGTAGAACTAAACTTGGGGAGGTAGCATTTAGGATGGAATCCATGACGTTGCTGTGTATGGACCGTGTCACCAGGTCAGAGGTGTCCCTGTTTGCTTAGTTTTTTTGGGTTTTACTAAATTAAGAAGCAGTACAGTTCTACTCCGGGCTGTTTGACTTAGGACAAGTTACACAACCCAGTGGGGGCAATACACCCCCGTCGAGCTGAGGACCAGAGTTAAACGGGGTAACGTAAGGAGTGGCCGCCCAGTCTTGGTATGTGGTAGATGCTCACACCACTTGTGTTACGCATTCAATTCCATTTTTCACTTCACAGAAAGTAACAGCCAAGTACATGCACCCAAAATACCAGTATAACAGAAGGTCCAGGTTATTTTGGACCTGCCACATCTCGTGTAGTTCTCGCACTCTGAGACAGGTACTATTTTATGGAATAGGAAACTTGACCCCACAGCAGTTAAGGGATTGCTTGAGGTCCCAGAGCTAGTAAAGAACAGGATCACGGTTCAGGCCCACCTCTGTGTGACTCCGCAGCCGGTGGTCTAAAGCCCACTTCTCAGCCTCTGCGCTGTTGATATTTGGGGCTGAATCCTTCTCCGTTGTGGGGTCTGTCCTGTTCAGGATGTTTACGCCTCTACCCACTGTGGTCCCCTCCCTGACTGTGGCAACCAGAGGTGTCTCCGGGCATTGCCAAATATCTCCTGGCGGGCAGTATCACCCCTGGTTAAGAATATATATGCCACGCCCCTGTGGTTATTGGCCTATAAAAATTCCGTTGTGCAGACCTATCAGTCAAGGTGTATTTTGAGGATTACCAGTATTTTCACAAACCTGGTGAACTTTGTGTGTTTCGTTACCTGTTAGATGGGGTGACAGGGGTAGGCTTCACGGCACGTGCGCGCTTGAACTGCTTGGAGACTTGGTCAGGATTTTGACAGGCGGAGGGTTTTCTGTGCATTGGTGCTTCAGCGACCAGAGGACCTGTTGGGTCGCAGGCACAGGTCCTCATTGGAAGGGGGCGGGGTCTCAGACTGTGGAGGGCTTTGAAGAGCAGCTGGAGCTTTCAGACGTGAGAGTTGAGGTGCTGGGGAGTCATTTAAGGGCTGGGAACTGGAAAGTAACATGTTTGAGAGAAACGGATAGCTTAGCTGGATGGAGGATGAATCCGAAGGATCGGTGAGGTAAGAGACCAGGAAATCTGTAAGGTGCGATGGATCAGGGTTAGGTCGGTGACAGCAGGAATAGGAAGACAGGGAACCAGACAAATGAGTGTAATCGTGTGGAAGGAGGAAAGGATGCATTCAGGCTGCTGTTATTTTCAACATTGACCACCTTGTGGGTTGTGTACTGGCTGGACCACCTGAGAGAGGAACGTGCAGTAAACCGTAGTGCGACAGTTCAAGGTGCTGTGTGTTGACGGCCAGACTCTTCACATGACGTTAGCATTGCACAGTGCTCTTGCAAGGCCTGTCAGGTCAGACTGTCTATGCTCTGGGCTGTAAAATGGGCCCGTAGAACCTGCCTCATAGATGTGTTGAGGATTAAAGAGAGAACACAGAGCACTTAGTTCTGTTCTTTTACATAAGAATTGTCTTCTAACACTAGCAGTTGGGAAGTGGTCACCGTTAGATATGGACCTGTCTGCTGCTACTTCTAGAGAATGGAAAATATGTCATAAGTGATTTTTATAACCATCAGCTCTATGTTCTTAACTCTTAAAATTATATGTAACTTGAATATTGGCTTTTTCTGTTTCATTTAGTCTCATATAATGGCAGCAAAGGCTGTAGCAAATACAATGAAAACATCACTTGGACCAAATGGTAAGAGACTAACATTCTCTGTTTTTTAACAAAAGTCATAAATCATAAATAGTCAATACGGTATCTTTGCCGAAAGTTAGGAAATGAAGGGAGGCATCCTCTCCCCTAATGTGGCGTTTTTGGTGTATTCCAGACCTTAAACACGGTTACAGTCATAATGTGCATATAATTTTAGATTAGGTGTTTTATCCACTTAACATAATTACCATTAGCATTTTCTAAATCATAGCTGTTGTCTTTTGTGACATTATATTTTGTGATGACTGTTACATTTTGTGATGCTGCATAATTTTTTTGCCATTTCTCTAGTTTTGGCCATTTTAAATTGTTTCCAGTGTTTTGCTTTAGATTAGCCAATCTAGAAAGGTCTCCATGGAGATATTCCTTTATGTATGTTGAATTATTTATTTATAATAAATTCATAGATAGGAACTGGGTCAAGAGGTCAAAGCCATTTTAAACATTGGTGTCTTTTAGGGCTCGATAAGATGATGGTGGATAAGGATGGCGACGTGACCGTAACTAATGACGGTGCCACCATCTTAAGCATGATGGATGTGGATCATCAGATCGCCAAGCTGATGGTCGAACTGTCCAAATCACAGGATGATGAAATTGGAGATGGAACCACAGGAGTGGTTGGTAAGAAAAGGCAAAATGTCCTTTCTCATTTAAGAGGTGTTATTTAATATTACAGGCCTAACACGCCTGCTGAGAATGTTTATTCTGAATTAAATCATGAGGAGGCAGTCGGACAAATCCAAATGGACACGATACAAGACAAGTGACCCAGACTCTTCAAAACTGTCACTGTCATAAAAGAACAAGAAAGGGGTGGGGAGTAGAGTTAGGCAATTATTCTAGATTAAAGGAGCTAAAGAGAAATGACAGCCAGCTGTAATGTGTAAAACTTGGTTGGATGCCTGGTTTGTTTGTTTTTCCTAGCTGTGAAGAATGTTTGGGACATATGGGGTCATTTGTGAGTCATGTATTAGAGTAGTGTCTTATCGATGTTAAGGTTCCTGAGTATGATAGTTGTGTTACAGAGATGCAAGAGAATGACCTTTTCCTTAGGAGCTGTGTTGAAGTATTTAGGGGTTACATGTCTGATTTCTGCAACTAATTTTCACATAGTTGAAAAGGCACACATCTGTAGAGAGAACAAATGCGGCAAAATGTTATTAATGAGTAAACTAGTGTTCATTTTACTGTCATGAAATTTTTTCTGAAGGTTTGAATTTTTTAGAAGTTTGGGAGGATTGATAAGATGAATATCTTTAATGTTACTTTTTCTGTATCTGAAATTTGAATTAATTTATTCAGCAAATATTTCAAATATTCATTGGGTACCAAGCACTGTTCTGGATGTGCTTGGAATACAGCAGCATTAAAACAAACTCCTCATCTTTGTGATGCTGAAGTGAGAGGGAAAGGCAAGGTTGGGGGGAGGATAATAAACAAATTTTGTAATCCTTTTATCGCCAACATAAATGTCCCTGAACAGAAATCCCTGGGCCAGGATACATAAGTTTTTTCCCCCTTATAAAAATGTTTGCGATTTATGTTCTTTACATTCTATATATCACCAAGAATTGAACATACAGGTTAGAACCGAAGCAGAATTAGATTAGATGGCCTCGGCCTCTAAGATGCTTCCAGCTTAATTCTGGAACCTTCACATTTCCAGTGGTAGCATCTAATTTGTTTTGAGTTTTAGCGATTTCCTGAGCCAGGTGTGTGCTGTCTCATTCTCAGTCCTGGCTGGTGCCCTGTTGGAAGAGGCTGAGCAGCTGCTGGACCGCGGCATTCACCCCATCAGGATCGCCGATGGCTACGAGCAGGCCGCCCGCATCGCTATCGAGTACCTGGACAGGATCAGCGATAGTGTCCTCGTCGACACGAAGGACACCGAGCCCCTGATCCAGACCGCGAAGACCACGCTGGGCTCCAAAGTGTGCGTGTACAGTACAGTGTTGCCGGGCGCGTTCACAGAGTGGGCAGAGTTTGTGTGCTTGTTCAGAAAGGCAACTGAGAATTATCATTGATGCTTCCCTGTTGATTTAATGAGCTGCTTTCGGTTTGTGTTGTTATTTTGGTTTACTCTGTCTTTACTGCAAATGTAGACGGGCATTTTGTGTTTTAGTTGGAAGCTGAATTTCCAGGTTTGGTTATTAAGGCCTCTTGACAGTATTTGGAAACTATAGAGTTCTTTAATTTGGCAGGATAGGACGGGTTAGCAAAAGGTCCTACTAGTGGATGTATTAATTTTTCATAGCACTTCTTTCTACCATTTCTTTGCTAGGAAGCCTTTTAGTGGGAAAGTTCTGCTTTTATTCATTCAACAAGCAAGTTAATGATCCAGAATTTTGATTTAGTATGAAGGGGCAGTCTTGAAGTTTGACTTAAGCTGAAAGTGACTTACGTTTGGAACATTTACATAGTACTGACTGTGCCAGGCCTGCTGCCAAGTCTTGGGGACTCAAGACAGTCGTTGCCCCAGAGACTCAAAGCAGCGTCAGCCCCAGGACACACTTACTTTGAACAACGGTAGAGACTCGTGGGCTCTTGTAAAAATGTAGCATAAAAATCCAGTGTACGGTGCCTTATTACGCTGTTTTTCTTATCCATATCAATTTGAGAAATTTTTTAATTTGTACCAAGAAGGAAGACATGGTCTCAACTTAGAGGTCAGGGGAAGTACTACAAAAATGTCTGCTGCTTTCTGCCTTCGGGGAAAGGCATCCACTGCAGCACTGTGTTAAAGCAAAGAAGTCTTCGGTGATGCCAGCTGTCCCCTTGTTGCAGGTCTGAGCTGAGACAGCTCCGGGGCAAGGGTGACTACCCAGGGTGGCCTCTGTCACAAGTACAGCATTGTTTTTCTCCTGGAAAGCAGGCATTACCCTTTCTTGAAGTGCACAAATCGTGTGTTATTATTGCTTTCTAAGTTGACCCTGCTTTATTTGCAAGTCTTTATAAAACCCCAGTATGTGTAGGTCTTTACTATAGAAAATGTCCAAATGGATTAACGAGGGCCAGATATCCTCAACATAAAGCAAAACGTTGTATATCAGTTACTTAGGTCACACGGTATTTTTAGTTTCATGGTTATCTGTTCTAGGTGACCTAAGGTTTCAGGCACTGTATTTCAAGTACTAGAGTTCCCTTGTGGTTTCTCCAGAATCAAATTAAAATTACTGAGCAGTCTTTTCCGATGTTTCAAAACTTTCAAAAAAGATAACGTTCCCCCTCGGTAACTGATATGGTCAGGCCTTTCTCATTAAGTGCTGCACCTCCTGTGGATGAGATTGGCTTCTCCTTGGTGGTTTCATCGCCCTCCCATTCTGTTTTGGACTTCAGAATGTTAATAGTATTAAAAAGTGGCAGTCTTGGTAAATTTTTGGTTCTTGCCGTACTTCAATGGTCTCTTACGTATATTCATAATGGAAGGAAATAGTAAATTTCAGTTATTGTTAGTGAAAATAAAGATGGAATTATTTTCCCATCCCAGGTTATGATTCCCTTTGGGGGTCCCTGCATCCCAGGTGAAGAATCCCTGCTCCAGACGGTTGAAAGTGAAGGTCGTGGTGGCATTCTTTTTGTACAGTATCTGTGGGTCGCAGTACGTTGTGTCATATGAGTTACCACATCACGTGTTGTGCTCTGGTTGCAGTCACTGTTCAGCGAACGTGAAAGGTTTGTTTCATGTGTTTCAGGGTTAACAGCTGTCACCGACAAATGGCCGAGATTGCCGTGAACGCCGTCCTCACTGTGGCCGACATGCAGCGCAGAGACGTTGACTTCGAGCTCATCAAAGTAGAAGGCAAAGTGGGCGGGAGGCTGGAGGACACCAAGCTGATCAAGGGCGTGATCGTGGACAAGGATTTCAGTCACCCGCAGATGCCCAAAGTGAGTCAGCGCCTTCTGCAGCTTCAGGCTTTTCCCTCCTTAGCCCACTGGTTTGTTCATAACGTTTCTGTCTCTCACTGTAGCAAGTGGAAGATGCTAAGATTGCCATCCTAACATGTCCGTTTGAACCGCCGAAACCAAAGACGAAGCATAAGCTGGATGTGACGTCTGTAGAAGATTTTAAAGCCCTTCAGAAATATGAGAAGGAGAAGTTTGAGGAGATGATTCGGCAGGTAAGTCTTACCGTGGCTCTTGGTGAAATTTAAAACTGTGAAAGGGTGCATTTAGTTAGCTCCAGGTAGTGAATACATGTGGTGCTGATCTGTGTTAATCTTGCTACTTTATGTGGCTACAAATAAGGTATTAAAGGTATAGGCTTCTTGCCTTTATTTTTTCTTTAAATCTTATTTTTTGTATATATAAACTTATTTATCTTTGGCTGCGTTGGGTGTTCGTTGCTTTGCGTGGGCTTTTCTCTAGTTGCGGTGAGTGGGGGCAACTCATTGCAGTGGCTTCTCTTGTTGTGGAACACGGGCTCTACACGCACGGGCTTCAGTAGTTGTGGCTCACGGGCTTCAGTAGTTGTGGCTCGCGGGCTCTAGAGCGCAAGCTCAGTAGTTGTGGCACACGGGCTTAGTGGCTCCGCGGCATGTGGGATCTTCCTGGACCAGGGCTCAAACCCGTGTCCTCTGCATTAGCAGGCGGATTCTTAACCACTGTGCCACCAGGGAAGCCCCTCCTTTACTTTTAAATTATCAAATGGATAAACATTCACAGTGAGAAAAAAAATCAAATGGTACAGGACGGCATAAGGGGGCAAGTCTTAAAATGGTAATGTGTCTGGGGCGCATGAACGACTCGGCCTGTGTATTTGGAGCTGCACTTTTGATTTTATGTGCTTATTCTCCTGGGCACATCTGAGCTAGTGTGTGCCAGGTTTGAACAGTTGTAGTGTGGCTTACCACATGTTTGAGACTTCCAAGTATAACTTTCAGACAAAAGAGTTGCTGAGTAACCGAAATCAAACCAGAATGCAGTCATAGTCATCCCAGTTCATTGCTTCAACAAGTCAAGAGTGTTATTTTATAAATACTTAACTTTCTCTCTGGCTATTAACGTTTTACACGTGCCTGCTCTCTGACGAAACGGTTTCCTCTTTTGGGGGACTCTGTCCTTGGGAGTTTTAAACACCAGCACTCAGGGATGCATGAACATGGGTCTCTCTTGAAACATTATCATAGCAAACAAACTAAAACCTGTTCCAGTGTTTTTGAGGGGAGGGGGGAATAGTTGAGTTCATTTATGCTTTCATGGTATATCTTTCTGCTTAGTATATACCAGACGCTGTCGTGGGCACTGGATGTACGCAGTAAACAAAGCAGAGCGCTTGCTCCTACGGTGCAGAATAGGGGGAAAGCGGGTCGGGGGACTGTTACAGACGCTGGTCAGAGGGCCTCTGGGGGCGTGGCCTGTGGGCAGAGACCTCAGAGAAGTGAGAGCCGCATGGCTGGGCGGGGTGGGCGTGGGCAGCATGTGCAAAGGCCCTGAGGCTGGGAACAGCAGGCTGAGGGGTTGGGTATGCTGGCAGAGGGTTGTAAATGAAAGCTTGTTACCTGGGCTCTATCTAGGGTAGCGATGGGAGTGCTGGCCAAGGTGCCCTGCAGGAAAAGAGGACAGGAACCAAGATGCCAAGGGGGTCAGGTGGACTGTGTCGATAGGTGTGCAGGTTGCCAGGAATGCTAACAGGAGTGGTGATGGGGCTGGATGCCAACACTGTCAGGAATGAGAGTGTGACCCAAAGAGGGACGCTGTGGGTGGCCGGGAGAGGCAAGGGCCCCTCCTGTTTGGAGCGGGTGGGAGGGAAAACAGCCATTTGAGGAGGAGGCGTGGCATGTTGGTTTTTCAGGGGACGCCATCGTTCGTTCACAGCCAGAATGGAAAGGGAACATTGCCAAGAAGGAGTTTGGCGATGGGCTCAATTCCAGAGAGCCACTGGAAGCTTCCAGAGGGTCGGGGAAGGGGGGGGGGGAGGGGGAGAACCAGGTGGGTGGGTGGAGACAGGAGTGAAATGGCAGCTGTGGGACACGGCATAGTCCTTACCGCCCGGGGAGGGATTGACAGTACCGATCGCTGCCGCCGTCCCGGGACGAGCCACGTAGCTGTGTGTGGCACTGGGGGCGGGGGAAGGTAGTGCTGGGATCAGGGTCGCCTCTGTCGGCCTGTAAATTGGCCTGTGTCTTGTTCCACGGAGGATGGCCTGCCCAAGTGCGAAAAGCAAGCTACAGAAAGTTGTATCGCAAGATTCAACTTTCGTTAAACACACACACGAATAAACTGCTTCATAGGTGTTCGTGGCAACACAGCTGTGACCTTGGTTTCTGGGGGGCAGGGTTTTGGCCTTGTTGACGTGCCTCGTGTTGCTTCACTTGTAGCGGTGGCATTCACGTGAATTGCTAACGTTTAAAGCTTTGTTTAAAAATGAGGTGATTCCCGTTGATACGTGTTCAATATTTAGAGTTTAGAGATGACAGAAGGTAGACATTTGGGTATTTCTTTTCTTCTCTTTTCTGTGCATTATTTTAATGCACCCACCTACACACCTAGCTATGTTTCTCACCGTTTTTCAAACAGAAGAGCTCAAGGAGTACTTACTTTTTATTAACATGATTGCGGCATTTCTTTCCCCAGATTAAAGAAACTGGCGCTAACCTAGCCATTTGCCAGTGGGGCTTTGACGACGAAGCAAATCATTTACTTCTTCAGAATAACCTGCCTGCGGTTCGTTGGGTCGGAGGCCCTGAAATCGAGGTAGGAGGCTCCCTGTGAGGAGACTGTGAACACGGGTTGAGCTAACGGTGCGTTTCTGTACGTGAGGCTGCAGTGACCTCGCTCGCCTGCAGTCAGCACACTGCCAGGGCTCCACAGATAAGAGGAGGGTGCGCTGGGGAGAGGAGAACGCTAGAGTCTTTGTCACCATTTTTATATGTGTCTCTGATGTTTCACGGCACTTGGAGACGCTTTCCCCTCTCTCCCTGGCTGTCTCGTAGGCACTCTGAGGCAGGAGCACAGGCTGCCCACTTCACTGTCAGCCCCATCAGTACTGAGAGCCATTGCGGACGTGGTCCGTAGCCCGGCACACGTGGCCTCGTGGCGGGGACGGGTGGGGAGCTGAGGGCTGCGCACGGGGTCATGGCACTGGGCCGCCACAGCCTGACCAGGACACCCAGCTCTTCGGAACCTTGCTCAGTGAGCCAGGCTTTCGGGGCAGACTTTGAAACCTGGGCCAGGCTGGGGCAGAGGTTCTACTGAACACGGCGCTCGTGGGTCAAATGTGGCTCCTCCGTGGTGCGATTCTGAGAGTCCCCGCTCACCAGCCTGGTCTTCCTTTCCCCCGGCCTGCCGGTCAGCTGATCGCCATTGCCACGGGTGGCCGCATCGTCCCGAGGTTCTCAGAGCTCACGTCTGAGAAGCTGGGCTTTGCGGGTCTTGTGAAGGAAATTTCATTCGGGACCACTAAAGACAAGATGCTGGTCATCGAGCAGTGCAAGAACTCCAGAGCCGTCACCATTTTCATCAGAGGAGGAAATAAGATGGTGAGAACACAGTTGTTTGTCCTACATTTTTTCAGAATTTGGAACGTGATTTGGCTTTTCCCATAATGTACTTAACTGAGACACAGTTACCTTAAGAAAGATGACAGCATCTTTCTTAGAGAAGCAAGGACACGTCAGGAATTCCCTGGCGGTCCAGTGGTTAGGACTCAGCACATTCACTGCCAGGGCCTGGGTTCGGTCCCTGGTCAGGGAACTAAGATCCTGCAAGCCGTGCGGTGCAGCCAGGGAAGAAAAGGACATGTCACAATATAAGATACTGAAGACCGTGTTCCACTGTTGGGTCTACGAGGCCCACTTGCCTTTCCTCTGTCTCATAGATATAAATGGGGAACCTGAGTGGTAACCATAGGCATGCTCTTCATTCACCAGGAATGGGTTTTTAGTGCATCGAGATGAGTAAGACTCATTGTAAGGGTGTTTCTTTGTCGTTTTTGTTTGACCCCCTTCACTTGGGCATAGGTCCTGGAATGAGTCCCTGGCTGCCCTGTATTTTGGGGTTTTTTTAATTACATTATAGGGAGGAAAAGTAGACTAGATAGAAACCATCTGGCAAAGAACTTTCTGGCACCAGTCTTTTTAACCAAGGATATTACTGGGGATGAGGTAGGAATATTTCCAGTACCCAGCAAGCACTTAGATTAAACACCAGGTGCACGGTATTTGGCTCTAAAGTGATCTAATTGTGATCACGTTAACTTAGGCAAAATTGTTTTCCCCAGATCATCGAGGAAGCCAAACGATCCCTTCACGATGCTCTGTGTGTCATCCGGAACCTCATCCGTGACAACCGCGTGGTGTACGGCGGAGGCGCTGCTGAAATAGCCTGTGCTCTGGCCGTCAGCCAGGAGGCCGACAAGGTGAGCGAGACCCGTCACAGACTGTGCAGCGGGGATGCTAGACCCCAGGCGTCCGTCACAGACTGTGCAGCGGGGATGCTAGACCCCAGGCGTCCGATCTGCGTCGATTCTCGTGCCCGTGTACTCGAGTGCGGGTTACCACAAACCAGCGTGTCTCAGCCTTTTTCAGACCTTGCAGCCTCAACAGCAAATCTCTGCACTCTTAATGTTACTTGAAATTCAGAATTAGACGTCGTACCTGCAGGCACAGCAGGAAGGGCTGACCTGTTCCGACTTCTCACACATGTACCTTCTCCATCCTTATCCTGTAGTGACATTTTCATAGGGTTGTCTGTCCTTAGAATTCTTTATGAGTTAGTTTTTCAAAGTACGCGATTTAGTTATGTTTCCAAATAGCTGCTGGCGGGGGGCATTGGCCAAGTACGCTGACCGTAACCGTGTGCCCTTCCAGTGCCCGACCTTGGAGCAGTACGCCATGAGAGCCTTCGCCGACGCTCTGGAGGTCATCCCCATGGCCCTTGCCGAAAACAGCGGCATGAATCCCATCCAGACTATGACCGAAGTCCGAGCCAAACAAGTGAAGGAGATGAACCCTGCCCTCGGGATTGACTGTATGCACAGGGGAACAAACGGTGAGGCACCATCACCTCTCTGGGGCTGCGGTTCGACTTAACTTGAAACATTACGTGCTGCGTGTTATCCTGTCTTTTTAAATACTTAAACACACTTCCGGTATTCAGGTCCTGAATTTTAGAACATTTGATTTAATTACCTTGGGAATTGTTAGACTGCTGGTCTTGGCAACCTACAACTAATTTTAATAACAAAAAGCTGCAGTGCGGTATTTATTCCAAAGGTGACTTCCATTTTAGAAAATAATTTCCATCTTACCTTTTTTACACAAATGTCTGTCGGTGTGGGTTCTGTATGACCTACAAGACAGCTCTGAAATTGACTTTCGGTTTACAGCTGATTCTGTGGTTGTGTCCCATAAAGTCCAGGGTGTTTTATAAATGGGAGGTACTGTAACTTCTGTAGCACTCGCATAGTTCATCTGCTGAAAAGGTAGCGCAGCTTTAGCGTGTTGGAACGGTGGTCCTGGTGATTCCCAGTGATTCCTGATGGGGCCGTCTCTGGGGTTCTGCAGTTAGTCCCGACCACAGAGTCTCCAGCAGTTGGTGTTTTGGTTTTGTTTGTTTGTTTTGTGGTACGCGGGCCTCTCACTGTTGTAGCCTCTCCTGTTGCGGAGCACAGGCTCCGGACACGCAGGCTCAGCGGCCATGGCTCACGGGCCCAGCCGCTCTGTGGCATGTGGGATCTTCCCGGACCGGGGCACAAACCCGTGTCCCCTGCATCGGCAGGCGGACTCTCAACCACTGTGCCACCAGGGAAGCCCTTGGTGTTGTGTTGTGTTTTGTTTTCTTCTGTTTTTACTTAGAACTGTAGGTATATTCTGGGGTTTAGGTTAACAGCCCAAGGAGTTGAGTAACAGCAGCAACTCCTTGTCAGACACATATTTCAGTTCCTTTAACTTGAATGCCCAGGTCTTCGTTGGAGTCACTTTATGTTTCAGGCACGGTCACATCGGGCTTACTATCAGTAAGTGACGGCATTGGGTATGCTGTGGGATGAGGTGTTGCTGAGCGATTCCCCCTTCGGCAGGTCACTGAGAAACTCAGCCTGTGGTTGAGGAGGCCCTGTCCCCACAGCTCTCTGGAAACCAGGCTCACATTCCAGAATGTCCTGGGAAGCAGTGGAAGTATATTCTTCTGAAAATATAACCGGGACTAGTGGCTTCCAAATTTGTGTTTCTTAAGTTTTACTCTAATTCCATAAATTGGAGCAAGGTATTAGTAATAAATAGGTATGCTGTTTTATAGTAATTTATATGTGTTTTTCAGATATGAAGCAACAACATGTCATAGAAACCTTGATTGGCAAAAAGCAGCAGATCTCTCTTGCAACACAAGTGGTTAGAATGATTCTGAAGATTGATGACATCCGTAAGCCTGGAGAATCTGAAGAATAAAAAAAGAATTTAGAATAAAATGTAGAAGTAAGATCTGCTACCGTGATTAAATAAATGGGAGTCTCGTGATGCATCTGCAGTTATTTATTACCATGTCCTTCATTAGACGCTGTAGGTGCTATAACAACAGTAGCTGTTTGGTAGCAATAGTTTGACTTGTTCAGAGACCTGGAATTGTAGAGATGTGATCTCACAGGTTTTTTGTATTTGCTATTAAAGGGAACTCTTTAAACAGCCTTTATATTCTGCTCTTCAAGTTAAGAAACATTCACTGTAACGTTCATCAAATGCCTTAACTGAAGGGGTTTGAGTTGATTTTTTTATTCTTTTTTTTTCTTGTTTTTTTAATAAGCCGTAGGACCTGTATTTAACAGCTTTAAATGTTCCGTTTGTTCTCAAGATTTATTTTAACACTGAGGAATTACGGGCTTGGTCCTGTTTATTTAAATGCTGCATCTGTGTAAATGGGTGGATCTTTGACTGTAGAGACCCGTCAGAGGTGAGTATCCACCAAACGACTGTGGGATGTCTTAACGTGCTTTTAGGTTACACCGACGTGTGCTAGGGCGTTATTACTGTGCCACTGAGACCGCGTTAACAGCGTAACCTTCACGTAGTCCCCTTGGCGTTATCCTGCCCTGGCTCCACCCTAAGCGCAGGCCAGCATGTGTACAGAGAAGGCCAGAGTGGGCACAGACTCCTGCACCACCTGCAGGTGCTTAGAAGGGCGATTCAGAACCCTGTTGGCGTTTTCTTATCAGAGGAACAGAACGAGTGGAGGTTAGAGTGAAATGTAGAAAAATGGGTTAAGTGGGAGGAAATACCTTGCAATGACCATGTATGAGTAGATTGGTATTGAATTAATTCTGCTTATTAAAATAATACTGGCTAACAGTGACATAGCCCTTACCAAAGGCCAAGGTGTGTTCTGAGAACTTTACCTGTTCTCACCACCTTGTAAAGGAGACAGTTTTCTTGTTATTCCCATCCTACAGGTGAGTTTTGATCATCTGCCAGCCTCTTCTGGCCAGTACATGGTAGAGCTTAGTCAAACCCTGGCAGTCTAACTCGAGAGTTCCCCTCTCCCCATTGGCTTGTGTTTGGTTCTCTAAAAGGATGTTTCTTAGAGAATCATGATGATAAAGTTCACTCTTGTGCCACCAGGGGGAGAGGATTTGGACCAGTCAGGTTCCATAGAATTAGGAAACGATCCAGGGTTCCTTCTCCTGGGGACCTGGGTGCTGACCAGTCCTATCTATTGGGTCGTTGTGTTTGCTCTACGTTAATGCATTGGTGGTTTCGCTAGGAAGCGTAGTAGTAAGCGCCAATATCATTCATCCTAATGAACATACAACCTGGTACACATTTCATCATGAAATGGATTGTGAAGTGGCACTATCATCACTTACACTATTGCTTTCTGGGTGCAGCGTCAGAATGCGTCAAGTTTGGGATCGTGTCAGACTTAGACCCACTTAGATAAATGTCTTGACCTAGTAGTTCAGGTGAGTTGATTTACAAGGGTGGATTCTAGCCTATAAAGAACATACAGCAACTTGCTTTGGACCAGTCTTACAAGAAGGGGTTTGTGGTTGAATGAAAAGAGCTACGAAACTGCTCCTCCAAAGAGTGGACCTCACAGATGCTTCTGCTGGTTTTGGTTGAGAGAAGCTATGTGGCTTATGAACAAACTCGTACACATGTTGTTTCACAAGCTTTTGATTTTTTCCGGTAAAAGCACCTCTTCGGGGCACCATGTTACCTTTCATCTTCCAGTTCAAATGGCTTGTCGAGTTTATATCCCTTGTATTGTAGCCGACCCTATGTGTATCAAGAGCACACACCTCATCCTGTGTGTATCAAGAGCAGTGAAGGCACCTGACCCTGAAACCGGATTCCCACGCAGGGCCCAGCATTGTCCTGTTGATTCCCAGTTCCTGCACTTGCGGCTTTATTCAGTGTTTTTGTTTGTTTGTTTGTCCTTTCGTTTGTTTTGTTTTCTGGCTGCACCGTGCAGCTTACGGGATCTTGGTTCCCGACCGGGGATCGAGCCCGGGCCCCAGCAGTGAAGGCGCCAAGTCCTAGCACTGGGCCACCAGGGAATTCCCTATTCAATGTTTGTTAGGTGGCCTGGTCTTTAATTATAAACAACCACTCAGAAATACAAACGCTTCTGCAGGGGCTGAGAGGCTAGTGGGTTGTATGTGACCGAATGTCTTTAATCCTTTCTTTCTTTGTTCGTTGTGTAACAGCTCCACTAAAGGGGGTGGGGGGGGGGGAATGGGAATAACGAAGTAACAGATAATTGAAGTACTACTAGGCGTGGAGAAGTGTTTCTGCATTTCAGGTGCTTGGGGGTAGCCGGGCAGACGCGGGTCATCTGAAGTGCCAGGAAAGAGGGCACCAAAGACAGGTGGCTCCTTGGGGAGCATTGGGGGAACGCAGTGGCAGCAGCGAGGGCACCTGGAACATGCTGGGTCCTGAGTGCTGTTGTAACGTCTTACGTAGGTGATAACAGCGGTTTTCAAGGGGCTGTGAGGTCAACAGTAGTTTCTAAGAGCTGATTTGCCGTTTTCACCGTGTTGACAGTTGCACTGATGGTGCAGAAGCAGTGACGGGTAAAACTCGTGAGTAGGGATCAGGTGGTGGTGCTAGAAGCTGTATTCCTCACCACCACCCGCTTAGAAGGCTGCTGTCACTGAAGGGTGACCTCGAAGCAGTGCCAGCCACTGAGTCATTAGATTTCGGCCCCTGAGTACAACGGCGTCTCGGTGCTCGACACAGCAAGTGTGTGGAGCACCTCCCGTAACGGGCATGGCAGCCGCCTCAGCTGGACTGGCCCCTCCCTGTGGACACCGTCTTTATTTAAATGTGACTGACAGCCGGTTACTCACACGTCTGCGTGACAGACAGCTGCTCAGAAGTGAATTGTGACCCTGTCACTTCAGTGGAACACCTACAACAAAAGTACCGTAGTCCGGGTGGCTTAGACAACACAGTTCTGGAGGCTGGCGGTCCAAGATCAAGGTGCCGACGGGTCCGGTGCCTGGTGAGAGTGCTTGTAGGCGGCAGCCACCTGCTCACTGTGTCCTCAGTGGCTCCGGGAGGGTCTCTGGAGTCTCCCTCTTTCTCCCCCCACCCCCGCCAGCAACGACTGATGGTATTTGTGCGTGGCTCAGTAAGCTAGTGTTTTCCAATCATCAGTATATTACGGTCTCGTTCTTGTGTAGGTGGACCAACGTAACAGAATGAAAAGTTGATTGAAACTACCACTTGTTCTGTTTTGGAAGAGACTAAAACAGAATATGCACTGTTTTCCAACTACTGAACATATCGATGTGGCCAGACTCTACACTGCACTGAATTGAATGTGTTGTTAGAAGCAGATGTGAGAACCCACTGTCCTCTGCTAAGAGAGACATCGAGGAGATTTGCAGAAGTGGAAAACAACGCCACTCTTCTTTTGTTTTGGAAACTACAAAGTGTCTATTAACGTGTGTTCATTATTTTAAAATAAATATTTGCCTTAATTTTTTAGTTTTATTTTCTAACACTAAATGCCAACGGGTGTAACTGACAAAAACGTAAGCTCTTGGGAGGAGGGGGGAGGGTCCTCAATAAGTTTTTAAGCGCATACAGGGATCTTGAGATCACAACGTTTGAGAATTACTGCATTAGCACCTGAAATCCTCACGATATGCCGGTCATTGCCAAGAGACGCTGCGTAGTTTGCACCATTCACTCATTGAAATAAACTCGTTTATACAGCGCTGAAAATCTGCACTTACCAAGACTTATTGTATGATCCTGACCCGTTTCAAGGGCGGTTGAAGCTGATAGTGTGAACTTCCGGCCTCTGTGCTCGCACCCATGGTCATCTGGCCAGCCCCTCCACCCCTCTCCCGGTGGCAGGCAGGATTCCAAACCAGGGTTCAGTCTGGTTACGCAGTCATCCAGTCACGCTGATGTAGGTGCTGCTGTGAAGGGACTTTGCAGACGGCATGAAGTACTAGTCAGCTGACCTTAAGAGAGGGAGGTGATGCAGGTGAGCCCCGTGATATCACAGGAGCCCTTCGTGGTCACAGAAGGGAGGTGCAGGCGCGAAGGACTTGGATGCCCCCCTGCTGGCCCTGAGATGCAGGGACCGTGTGCAGGCCCCGAAGACAGGCCTGAAGGGGCCGAAGAAGGAAACAGGGCCTCGGTCCCGAACTGCAAGGGACGGCTGTGGCAAAAACTGGGGTGCACACTTGGTCCTTGAACAACACGGGTTGGGGCACCGCCCACCTGTGCAGGTGAAGACCCCTGAGTGACTTACAGCCGGCCCTTTGGCCCTCCATACACTCAGTCCCACATCCAAGGATTCAACCAGCCGCGCATCGTGTAGCTCTGCAGTGTTTACTGTTGGAAAATACCCATCTGCAAGTGGACGCACGCAGTCCAGGCCTGTTGTTCAAGGGTCAGCTGTATTTGGAAGTGGATCCTTCCCAGACCTCCTGAAGGGAGCCTAACGAGCCAGCAGCTGGACTTTGGCCTTGTGAGACCCAGAGCAGAAAAAACAGCTGAGCGGACGGAGTAATACATTTGTCTTTAAGCCACAAAGTTTGTGATCATCTGCCACAGCAGCAGAAGGAAACTCATACACTCCTGTCGTGGTGGGGGTGGGGGGGTGTTACCCTAGATTCCATCTCTTCTCAAGCTTGCTCCCTCAGTTCCCCATCTCGGGTAGTCACGAGTGAGCCTCGCCAACACGTGGCCCTTTCTGGGCACCCGACGGGATCGCGCTTCCAGATTCTGTGACCGGCGGGGCCGTGTGAGCAGCTCAGGCCAGTGAGGGGAGAGAAGCATCACTTCCAGGCCAGAGCGTTGACTAGCCATGCAGGGCCCTCCAGGGTGCTCTCCTCAGCACAGCCAGGCGCGTTATTCCAGGCGGCCACTCCAGCCTGGCCCCTGGAGGGACAGTGATGGGAGCCTCCTCCAGCAGCCGTGGGCATGGAGCAGAGGTGAGTCAGGGCTCTTGGACAGGTTCACCCTGAGAGCTGAGGTCCCCATGCCTGACAGAACCTCTCCACTGCACCTTCAACCTCCTTGAACCTTCCACCAAGTAGCTCCCCTTAAAAAGCAGAACAAGTCAAGCCCCTCTGGGTCCTGAGTCCTGGGCTCTTCCCTCGCGCCTCTCATTGTCTCTACAGCCAGCCTGGTTCCCCGCGCCCTCACCTCCTCTCCACTCCACCCACAGCTGCCCCGCCTCTGGCCCAGCTCGGGACCCCTTCCCGGGGCCTCTGCAGGCCCAGCGACCACGGAAGATGAGGGGCGGCTCCCTGAGGCTGCCGGGACCTCCTTGCTCCCCGGCTTCCGGACGAGAAATTTCCCCGATTTCCCTCCCGGAGCCCCAGCCCTGACAAGAAACGGCCCCCAGTCAGCCATGCACATTGGGCTGAAAGCCCACCCTCCACCCAGGACCCAAGCCGGCCCCCTCCCCGCAGCCCCACCTGGTGAGAGCCTCCTGCAGGGCCGGCCCGGTGGAGAACAAAGTAGCCCTTCAGCACCTGCAGAGCCTGCAGGCCAGCGGGAAGGATGGCTACATGCTCTAGTCGTGAGCACTTGGCCAGGTAGAGAGATCCTCTGGGCCGGGACTGAGAAGGACGACAGCTGGGCTGTCACGAGGGGGATGATGGGGTTAACAGCATCAGCAGGACGCAGCTACAGCATGTGAAGTGGCTTGACCGTTGCAGACACGCACGCCTCATGCGGTTCCCACCCGCCACCCATGGTATGGAAGGCTTGACTTGGGAGGGCTACTGAGGAGCTGGGCCTTCGATTTGATGTGATTTTAACTAATTTAAATGTAAAAACTGAAACTTTACCCTTGACACCACCCTTCTGGTTGAACACAGGAGAGATTTGTGATGCCACCCCAGCCCCAGGGACCCGAAAACGTCACTGTCTGAAACACAACTGCCTCGCAGGGAGCTGCATGGCAACTCTCATCCATCGTTTTTTATTAGCTTTTAGAAAAAGCCACAGATTCAAAAATTAAGTCTTTAGCTTGATATGATTAGGTCAGTCATTAAAACCTTATTTTAATCTCAAAATTTCTCGTAGTGCAATATATGAACATGACAAATTCATCTGTATTAAGACAGAGATAAAAGTCCAATTAAGGTGGGCTTTACCTGAGTTTACATTTCAGGCTCTTCACGGTTTTGCCATATTATTCGTTTTAGAGGATGTGCTCAATTCAAGGCCAGAAGGCCATGCCTGATCTGTGAGCTGGTCCCTGGATAGCTCTAGGTTTTTACTGATAGTTAGCACATTACTCTACCATCCAAACTCTTCAGGTCCTGACCTGTTGTTAAAATTTTTCTTTATGCACATGTTAAAGGTTAAAGTATTTCATACATTAACTTTTCCTACTGAATTTGTTTTTCAGATGAATTTCAGGATTCCTTGATTCATCTTCTGTAAAGTGAAAATGAAATCAAATGATCTAAGCATTTCAAAGCAAATTTCTGGATGCGAGCTATTTTGAGAAAGTTTGCCCTTGGCCTTGGCTACACGTACTTGTTCAGCCACTCGAGCAAGCTCCTTCTCGCCTCATCGATATAGGGCTTGTCTTCAGGCGAACAATCTTCTCTCTTGCGATGCACGAACCCGTGCGTTTGCCCAGAAAACGTTTTAATTTGATATTCCACTTTGCAGTTTTCTTTCAACTTCTGAGTCAGCAGAGAGACCTGGTTGGCAACAGATTTCATGATGATAGGACTTTAACCCTCTAGCAATATTTTCCATTCTCCAAATCGTCCCTGAATGCTTATCAAAGAGCTTTAACATGTGTGCTTTAAATTAAGTTCCATAGCTGTCATGAATTTTTCACTTTTAATTTTAAAATCGGCACAGTCCGCACCTCTGGCAAAGGAGAGAATTCAGAGCGATAGAAAAAATGATACATCAGGGGACTTCCCTGGTGGTGCAGTGGTTAAGACTCCGCACTCCCAATGCAGGGGGCCTGGGTTCGATCCCTGGTCAGGGAACTAGATCTCACATGCGTGCTGCAATTAAGGAGCCCACGTGCCACAACTAAGACCCGGTGCAACCAAATAAATAAAAATAAAATACTTTTAAAAAAAAATACTTTTTTTAAAGATACATCAATTATTTGAAATTGTATTAATATATTTATATATTATTCAATATATACTTCAGTCTATTTGCATATACCATATTCAATGTATTCAATATGTAATTCATAGATTCAGGTATAAGTTGTTTAAAACATGTCAATAAAATGTATCAGTTATGAATAACAACAGTAATTTCTAAACAACTGCTTTTGAACCACAGTTTCCATCTGCCTTTTCCTTATCAACATACTGGATTTAACATAGCTGTGTCTTCACTACTATATATAAAATAGATAACCAGCAAGGACCTACTGTATAGCACAGGGAACTATACTCCATATTTTGTAATAACCTATAAGGGAAAAGAATCTGAAAAAATATATACATATATATGTATATATATATATTTTTTATGTATAACCGAATCACTGTGGCGTACACCTGAAACTAACATGACATGGTAAATCAACTATACTTCAATAAAAAAATTTTTTTAATTAAAAATCAAACAGAGCTGTGTCTTTAAGGACAGAGATCTTATGATAACTCATGGGTTCCACGCGGAGGGAGCATGGGCAGGGAAGTAACCAGCCATCCAGCCATGGCAGGAGCACTTAAGGGGTTACAGACCCCCTCAAAGTCCCCGATGAAACACACCTTTAAAACTTTAATGTTGAAACGTATTTGGAGCAACAAATGAATCCTTCGGGATGTTTTCCCCAAAATGTCAAGTCCTGCTATTAAACACAGAGACGAGAAGAGTTAAGATGCCAACTTACCTGCTCTAGAGGAATCACAGCATCGTTTTCAGCAAAAATGAACAACGTGGGGTTCTTTAATTTGTACACGTCTTCGGAGTCTTTGATGATGCCTGGAGAGTGGGGGCGGGACAGGGACACAGGGTATGACTCCCGTACATGTGCCACAGAAAGGTAGATTTTTCAAAGGAAAACATATGCTTTGGGGGTTTTGTGTCTCTTCTTTTTAGCAATTCCACAAAAGTGGCCTGTTCTATAAAACTGGGCTCAAAGAGGTTACTGAGTCTGAGCTCCCTTCTCTCTACCTCACTGAGTCTGAGCTCCCTTCTCTCTACCTCACTCACCAGGAATCAGGCCATTAAATGACGGCTGTAGACCTGGCCGGCTGCTTGGCAGGTAAAGATACGCAGCAGCCTGAAAAATGCTCCCTCTTGGGACGTGTCTTCATTTACCAGGAGGTGATAACTTTCTAATCTGGACCATCTGACCACCGCTGTTCTGGAAGTTTCTCACAGTTTACTCAAGCCCCAAGGTTCTGACGTCAGGGTTTGATGGGGTATTTGTGCTCAGAGGAGACCACGTGTGTGAAGTCCCTGGGCACGGCAGCGGGTCCCAGCAGGTTATTCATAATAATTAGTTTTCATCCTTCTAAAGTGCCTTCAGAATTTTAGAAATCATTTAGTCAAAAGCATGTTGGACTTTGGGGATTCAGACAACTTTGAGTGTGCCCACTCCTATAGGAAAATAAGTAAAAGTTTCAAACTCCACTGTCATTCTGAGCTGAGAGGAGTTCTAAAGAAAAGATTATTCTGGGCTTCCCTGGTGGCGCAGTGGTTGGGAGTCCACCTGCCAATGCAGGGGACACGGGTTCGCTCCCTGGTCCGGGAAGATCCCACATGCTGCGGAGCAGCTAAGCCCGTGCGCCACAGCTACTGAGCCTGTGCTCTAGAGCCCACAAGCCACAACTACTGAGCCCACGCACGACAACTACTGAAGCCAGTGGGCCTAGAGCCCGTGCTGCACAGCAAGAGAAGCCACCGCAAAGAGAAGCCCGCGCACCGCAAGGAAGAGTAGCCCCCGCTCGCTGCAACTAGAGAAAGCCCGCGCTCAGCAACGAAGACGCAACGCAGCCAAAACTAAATAAATAAAATAAATAAATTTATTTAAAAAAAGAAAAGATTATTCTGGCACTTGTCAAAGACGGTAAGGAAGATCTTATTCGAGGAGACCACGGCAACAAGGGTTTGCAGTGAGGGAGGGACACCAGACTCAACCCCAAATGCGAGGACAAGTGGGATTTTCCACCACGAAGCAGGATGGGGGCCGGTGGACGGAAAATGACTAAGGAATCATCGGGCTACGGGGATTCTGGCCAGACAGTATTTGACAAAGCCTTTGCTGAAGGCAGGCCAGGTGACAAGGCATGGGGAGGGGGGGAACAGGAGGAATTTGATCACATATCAAGGATGGGGAGTTCTCGCTAAACTGACCCAGTGGGCCAAGGAGAGAGCCCAAGGTCGGGACCTACTCAGAAAGAGGACTCACAGCGGAGCCTGACTCAAGGGTGGTCATGGAGAATCCCAGTCAGTACGGAGGAAAAAAAATTGTTTTCCATTTCCTGTTGTCAGTACAGCAAAGCCAAGTAAGCCGGAGAGCCTCCCCTTAGCTGTAACTCCTCTCTAGAATGCAGGGAGCCACAGGCAAGAGGGCCACGCTTTCCGCCCTATTCTGTGAAGGCCACGTTAGGTGGCTGCACAGCGCTTTGAGGCCCCTGGGCTCCAAGTCCCGCCCGGCTCCGCAGTCGCGCACTGCGCAGAGGCGGCCACGAGGGGGCGCCGGCGAGCAGTCCACTCCGGAGCGCCTTGTGCTAATTCACACAAAGGCGCCGCGAGGGCTGCCAGCCCCATTGTGCACAGCGGCAACCGGCAGCTTGCTGCTGCCTTTGAGTAAGTAAACAGGTAAAGGGCTTTTTTTTAATGCTAAAAGTAAGTGAAAATACCGCAGTGAGGAACCATTAAGCCAAATAAGAATCATTAGTATAACCGTTGGATATACTATCATGAAAGAAAGCCAAGGTCGGATGTTTCCATATCCTCACTTAGTAACCATTTCTATACACAGATATAATGTTCTTATGTCATTGGTGTGATACATTTGGTTTGTTTGCATGAAATGTTTATGTTGCTATTTACATTTGAGAGTCGGTTTTCCCTTTCCCTGTTTTCATATATATACACATATATGCATGTGTATATATTGTGTGTGTGTGTATGTGTGTGTGTGTGTGTGTGCAGGACTGCATGCATGCGTGAGTAGTTGAGAATTAGTCACATCTTGGAAAAATCTTTTCACAGCTATTGCTTATAAAAATATTGCTTGATATTAACCATTATCACAGAAAGAAAGTTATCCCCTTCATCCTAGGTTAAGAAATTGAGACCTCGGATTAGGGGATTTCCCCAAAGGCACACTGTCAGGACCCAGGTTCCCTCTGGTTAGATATTACATACTTCCGCCTCTACCTTCAGATTTTTAAAACCAGTTCCTTAAGATAGGCCATCTCTGCTCCACTGGGGTTTGTGTTACACCAGGGCCCTCAGTTTGGGAAGAGGCTCGTGGCATTTGTCACTCAACCCCTCCTCCAGTTTTCATTGTGTAAAAATGCACAAGGCAGGTTTACCGTAGATGGACACCCCTGCCCTGAATTCTGGGTATTTCATCATCATGTGATGGACAGCAACTCCACCCCAGCAGAATCCCACGACGCCAATTTTCTTGGCATGACAACGTTGTTTCAGATACTTCAAGACCGCGTCAACTTCTCTAGAATGAAAGAAAAGTTATTCAAGGGGAATTCCCTGGTGGTCCAGCGGTTAGGACTCCACACTTTCACTGCCGGAGCCCGGGTTCAATCCCTGGTGGGGGAGCTGAGATCCAGCAAGCTTCTGGCACAGCCAAAAAAAACAAACGAGGTATTTTGTGGCCCCTTGAAAGTACACTGGGCAGCAAGCACTAGTGGTAACAGGGCTTTCTCAGCAGCTGTTCCTTGAGGTTCTGAGATCCCTACTTTCAGAGCTCCGTCCTCACCACCTCCTGCCTTGGTGACGAGTAACAAGTGACATCTCTCCCCAGCAAGTCTCCCTGCCAAGCCCAGCCTCTTCCAACCACCTGACAGGGTGGCACAAATCAGACCATCTTGAGCAACAGCCTTCCACAGCCTCAGGAGAGATCAAGGCCCAAGGCCACAGCGTGGCTCTAGGGCTTGATCCCAAGATCCGGCCCCAGGGAGCTCCTTCATCTCCTCTCTCTCAACAGGGCGCAGCCTCAATCAGGAGGCAGCTCCCCAGCTCTGTCTGACTCAGCACATTCCATCTCCCTGCCCGACACCCTAACTCTGCATCGCCTGTTTCCTCCCATGCCCAAAGAGCAGGGTAGTATTTGGAAAGCCACGAGGAAGAGGCAAGCCCGAGGGGACGGGGAACAGTGGCTCTGGCCTTGCAAATGGTTCGTTTGCAAATTGGTTGTCTGGAACTCATACAGCTTCTGCAACTAGAAGCACGATGCCAAAATAGAGGTAGTGCTGCAAGGCCGGCCCGGAAAGTTCTGCTGGATCTGATAAGGAAGAAACGCTGTCTGTTTGCAATTAAGAAAAAAAAAAAAAAAAGGAGAAAGCAATTCTATTGCACGTTCCTTTTCTTTTAATCGTAAGATATCTTTGAACACATTTAAACATATGTATCATACCATTCTGTGTGCAAGTAGTTATTTTCATAATGTTAGAAGAGCTGTAATTAAGTAATTCTGCAAAATAAAATGGAATAAGGAATAGTTTTTGTCATTTTGTTTTTCATTTTTTCTCGAATGCTTTGATCTTAAGAATAACTGCCTTAACTGGAGGGGACAAGAAGGAAGAGGGCATTTCTATAAACGTTCTTTCACTGACTCAAGTGAACCTATCTTCCTTTTGTTGCCGAGTATATTCCCCACTTTCCTGGGAACATCAGAACTTAGCTTTGGATGAAACTCCCTTCCCCATGCTCGGTCCATATACTTTGGGAGGGTCAGTTCCAGGAGGGGAGTATGTGGCTCTGGCCTGGCCAATCGCAGCATAGCAATCTCCAGCCACAACGACTGGTTCAAGGATGGACTTGTGACCCAGTCATAACCATCAGGACAAAACGAGAATTTTGCTGGTTTGCTGGGAAAGGAGCCCATGGGAGGCTGGGGCTGCTGCAGCCATCTTGCCACCCAGAGGCAAATGCTGCCTGACAATGGGGCCGGCATCAGACAAGGGTGCTGAGGGATATTGGGAGGTCGAATCCTGGGGATACCTTCTGAGCTATAGACCAACCTCTGCTTGAAGCCAGAAATTACCTCTTTTCAGTACTATAAGCCAATAAATTCGATGACTCCTTAAGCAGTAACCATTCAAGATGGGTTTTCTTTCAAACAAAAGATATTTGACTAGACACAAGGACTTTAGTCTAATTTCCAAGTTAGTGTCTCCATTTTATGTCTCATTTTGATTTAAAATGTGTGGCTCTCCTTATCCCCTGTGGAGAGGTACCTCTGGGTGCTCTAATGCCCTCCAGAAAGGATCACCCTGATTTGCGCTCACAGATAGAAGGCGGCCCCACAAGGCTTTTCCTCAAAATGTCCTAACTATTCCCCTCCACGCAAAGCTGAATTTCATATTCACATCACAGGCTCTCGAGGTCTCTTGTGTTTCTACTTGTATATTACTCGTAACTTCTTGCTTCATTTTGTTTTTCCTGGGCTTGCAGTCTGAGTCCCTGGGAGGGAGGCCTGGAAATGGATAAAGGTGTGGGAAGTTGGGTCCCCAGTGATCTCAGAGTCCACCCTGGGGAAGGCAAGGGAGGAAGCAGGGCAGAGAGAGAAGCTGGGCTGTGCTGTGGTGTGATATGGGAGAGGACAGCGTTCAGGAGGATGCCTGGTCACGGTGAGTCGGGGGCTAGGGCTGGGGGACCCCTTTGCCCTGGGCTCAGGTCTTCCTGTTCAGGAGGAGCTTGGCACTAGAGAACATCCCTGCCTCTTTGCCCACTCCATCCTTATTCCTCCAGACCAAGAAGAGGGGATCTGAGTGGCAGCTGAGCCCTCTGGTCCTTGCTTCTGGACTGAGTGGAGCCAATTTAATAAAAGGCTGCAATCCTGGGGGATCCACCCCCCTTTTCTTCCCACAGTTCCCTGGACCCTGGCAAGACCGCAGTCCTGGTCTGGTAGGTCTGGTCTAAAGACCCAGTTTCCCCGAGGCAGGGGGTCGGAGGGTGGCGGTTTTGGGGGGAGGGGATGGCACTTGGGGCCTCAGTTTCCAATCAGCGGAGTGGAAGTGGGGCTGACGTGTTCTCTGATCTCTCTTCTCTGCCTGTTGTTTCAACTGGTTCTGCAACCAGAGGGGAAGGAGGAAGTGTTGATCTATGGACCCCTATAGCCCAACTGTCAAGGAAAATGGGACCCCCAGGTACTTCAAGGAAGCTCTCTCAGCATCGGTTCCAGGAAGCGTTTCCCAGAGAGGAAAGCAAGTGAACTTGCTGGCCAGCAGGGTACTTGTTGGTTTCTAACCAACCCTCCGCTGCAAAGACTGTGCTAAACGAAATCGGTTTCCTTTACGCCTCAGGAAGGACTCTGCGAGCCGTGGCCTCTGAGGTCGTACACGGCGGGAGGGCGGGCAGGTGGGTGGGTGACCGAGGAAGCCAGACCCTCCTCTGCCTCCTGCCTTTCCCCCCGGGGCCCTGGGGCGCCACCAACACAGCCACGCTGGCTGGTAACGTACTTGGGACTTACTTATCGATCCTTCTGGCATCTCTTGTCTTCAACCACTCCGGGAAGGTGGACCAGTCCCCTGAGGGGTGCCACGGCTCCTGTCCTACAAAGAAGTCTGGAACAATGGTTCTGTAAAATAGGGACATTCATCCTTCTTAGTTTCAGACCTGTTGGGACTCCATATTTGCTTCTGTTCATTAAGAACTTGTCACGTTGGCGGTTCTGGACCACAGGAGAAGAAAGGTAGTGATCACAAGGGCCAGCTGTGATCGCAGAAAGAGGCCAACTGGCTCCAGGCCAGAGCATCTCAGATTTCACAACCGAAGGTGCAGGGCCTCTGGCAGCGGGCTGAGAGCCCAGCCCGTCTGAAATGCCGAGGCCTCGGTCGTGCACACTCCCCGCTAGCTGTGACACCCAGGACAAGGGTTCCCAGGCGGCGAGGGCCTGGGAGGGTGGACACAGGCTCCCCTCCTGCCCCTGAGGAGTCGCACCTCTCAGCTGGTCTTTCGCATTAGCCTCAGGCCAGAGGGCACACCTGGTGAGCGGCCCAGTCACCATGACCAAGCAATTTCCCAACCTCCGCCCAGGATGCCAACAGGGCACAATGTCCTGCCCCGAAGGTTTGGTCTCATGCAGGCTCTAAAAGGGGCCGCGGAGCAGACACGCCAGCTTGCGGGGTCCATGTCAACCTTCCTTACGCACCAACCCCGGGGTGGGGCAACGCGGCCCCCGCCAGAGAGCCGGTTCCGGAAGTAAAGGTCACGGCCATGGATGGAGGAACACAACCTCTCCTGCAGGGGTGGGAGGAGCACTGAAATCTGGGTCAGAAGAATCTAAGTTCAGGTCCCTGTACTGCCCCGTTCTGCCCTGAAACCTTAACAAGTCACTTAATCACTTTTAGCCTCTTTTTCTTGATCTAACAGAGCCGTGCACCCTCAGAGGATTATTCTGAAGGCAAAATACTTAGATAAGGGTGACAGGCTTTGTAAGTCACAGGCATCTTTACTCATTTTTATGTACCGTCTCCAGCTAATGGACCCACCCAAGACAACGGAAGCCACCGTCCCATCCAATCTCCTCGATGCAGCGGGTGACCTGGGGCAACTGAGACCTCCGCCTTCATGCCCCGGTTTCCTAACCATCAAAATGGGAACAGTGACAGCCCCGCCTTGTCCGGGTTGTTGGAAGGATGACCGGCAATTACCCAGGGAACGCCCTGGCGCCCCGGCGGAGCCAGAAAGCAAGCAGGGCTGGCTATTGTTTTCATTACTGGTATTGCCCTTGGAAAGTTAAGTTGCCTCATCCACAAGAAGAAACGTGAGGGCATGAAAAAGGGAAAAATCAAGTGCACGTCCTCTTTCCAGTCAACAGGAAATTGCATCACACGGCAGTGGGGGTGCTTCCTTTCAATGGGTTTCTCTTTGGAGGAAAACGAGATGGGTGCACGCTTTGGTTTTCAGCTCCTCTTTTTAAGAAATAAGAAAACAAAGGGAATTGGGGTGCACCACACTCGGGGCTCGCTGAGTGAAGCTGGGCTGGCAGGGATGGCCCCTCCTCTCTCTCCTCCGTGCTTTACTGAAGCTGCTACCAACAACACAGCGGTGTGGGGCAAGCAGGTGACAGCAGTCACCAAAGGTGGCCGTGGTCACACAATGTGACAGAGACAGCCTTTGGGAGCTGAGGTCTCACTCTGCCAGTTCTGGAAGCCAGTCTAACTCACATCTGGCCATGACAGTTCGTGTTCAGACCAGGATAACTACGTGTGCCCTGTGCGTGAAAGCTGACCCCAGGCGGAGATGCTTCAAGGGCCAAGTAATGGATCCATTTCAGAGCTGGCGAGCTCTGCCCTAGGTGTCCTGTACCGGTGTCTGCGCAGGGCCTCACATCGGGAAATGACTCTCCCAGCGTCCAACGAGTCTACAGGGCTAGCCATCCTAGGAGGACCTGAAGCCCAGACATTGGGTTGGGAGCAGTTGGCTTCCACTGGACACTGGCTGTCGTATGTGACAGTCTCCATTTACCTGCACCCCAGTGAGATAAGAAAATACATCATGTACATCAGAATATACTCAGGGTTTTTTGGTTTCATTTCCTTTGAAGGGAACAAAATACAGAAATTTATATAAATTTAAGCAAAAAAAAAAAAGAAGAAGAATTTTATACGTACGTGTATCCATTTCCTGCAATCATGTCGGCCATATACCTGGTATTGGGCAATTGCCAGCCGAATATATCTTGAATGACAATCACAGCTTTGCCAGCGTCCACGGGGGATGCGGTGAGATAAGCCTTGATGTGCTCAACTTGAACTTCACGCCCCAACCCTCCGTACTCTATTCTATGGCCAATGTCACATGGACAAGGGTGAGCTTCGTTAGCCATTGGAGATGTTTAAGTCAGGCTACAGAGAGACACATGCATTACACTGAGTGGGGCACATCCCAAGATTATAAACAATGAGAAAACTAAAATCAAGAGTACAGGAAAAAATTAATTTTAACTATACTTACAGTGTATTCATGCAAGAAATCAATGATAACTTCTGGTTCTGGGTGATAAGATTAAGCTAAGAAGAATCCATTCCCAGGCTTACCTGGTGGCGCAGTGGTTGAGAGTCCGCCTGCCGATGCAGGGGACACGTGTTCGTGCCCCGGTCCGGGAAGATCCCACATGCCGCGGAGCGGCTGGGCCCGTGAGCCATGGCCGCTGAGCCTGCGCGTCTGGAGCCTGTGCCCCGCAACGGGAGAGGCCACAACAGTGAGAGGCCCGCGTACCGCAAAAAAAAAAGAATCCATTCCCATTACAAACAGAAATACCAGAGTGAATGCAACTAACAAATAAAAGTTAAAATGGTGGAGCTCAGAGGGAAAAGGAAGCTAATAACCCCCTCCCCGGGTGAGAGAGGAAACTGGAGGTCAGGGTCAGGGTGGCAGGAGCAGATGTGAAGGAGCCAGGGTGCTGGGGACAGGGCCAGACCCAGAGACAGGCCCTCACCTAACCAGTGCTTAGGACTCTGTGTCCAGTGAGGCCTTGGGACCCCTTGAGACAGGGATTTGTAACTGAGACTTTCCCACACAAGGTCTGAGCCCTCAAAGGTTCATATTTAGCAGACAAAATTCAAAACAAACAACAAAAGAAAAAAGAAAAACTCTGCCAACCAAGACTAGGAATATGGTAAGGAAGCCCAGGAAAGGAAAAAAGCAACCATAAAAAATAAAATAATAAAATAAAACTGGAAAATAAATGAATGTAAAGTCTTCAGCAACAACAACACAAAAACCAATCCCCCAAATGTGCACCATCCTTTTGAAGTAGGAATACCTAGGCTGAGAAATTGACAGAACAGTGGACCCCGGGCAGGGAAATCCCTGGGCACCTGGCAGAAACAAATGCAAGACTTGCACAATCCAGGCCGAAAAACGCTTCCCACTGAAGAGGTGCTCACTACAAATAGCTTCACAGGAGGAAGTGCTCCAAATAAACACTCGTCAGGAAGACTGATGGTGGGAATGGGGGTAGAAATGAGGAAGAGACCCAAACACACTTGACCAAACAAACAGCAGGAAAGGAGAAGAAAAAGAACAGTAAACCTATCAACCATAAAGCAAAAAATAATGTGGGCTGAAATAAATCCAAACAAATGTAAATATATTAAATTCACTGTTTGAGACAGATTCTCTAATTAAATTTTTGTTTTTAATTCAAAGAGGTTTCCTTGGAAAGGAAAAACTAGGAAGCCTGAACCCAAAGATAAAGATCTCTTCATTAGCAATTAGAGAATATACAGTCTTTTCAAGCAGATGTGAACAGTTACCAAACTGCCCACATATTAACCCACAAGTCAACAAAAATTTTATATAAAACGTGTTATATTAGCACAATGAAGAAATGATAATAAACGTCCAAAAGGTTTAGAACCGAATTACAATGAAAACACTCTGTAGCGAGAAGTTGAAGCAATACACTGGTACTTAGAGAAATACTGATATCCTAGATCAGAAATACTGATCTAGGGTATCAGCCAGAGAGAAAAACGCTTTCCCCTACCCTCATAGGTTCAGCAACCGAGGGCCTGCGAATTTAACCGACAAAAGTCAGATGAACAGGAGAAAAAGCATACACGTATTTAATATTTTTAATTTTTAGCACACAGTGGTTTTGCAGAAAAGAAGCGAAAACCCAAGAAGCAGTTAGACACATGGTTTATACAGCATTTTAACAAAGGGTGAGAAATTGTGGAGGCATGACTGGGAAATATATGGGGAATCTGGTGATGAGAGTTGCTCCCCTCATGGGGGAGAGGGAATTTATGCCCTAATTTTAGGCAGAAAGGGGGAGGGAGAAAAACTCTTTTTGCATCTGCTGTTTCCTAATTGCCTTCAGCTCAAAATAATCAATACGCCGAAGTACCATCTTTGAGGAGGGTATCCTTTGATCCTCTTCAATTGCATGTATTAGACAAAAGGGAAGAATGGAGATAAGTTAAGCATTCAATTCAAGAAGTGAGGGGAAAAATTAGAATAAACCCAAAAGGAGAAAATAATGAGATGAACATAAACAATGGAGAAACAGAAAGTGATTAAAATCTGATTTTAGAAGTTATAAAATAGGTATATCCCCAGCAAACCCGATCAATAAAAAGGAAAGAATGATAAAGAACACGTAACAACAACAACAACAGCATAACAATATGTGGAATGAAAAAGGTGACGTAAGTACAGATTTTTCCCTTTAAAAAAATCACCAAAATATTAGTATGAACAACTTTACGCTAATAAATTTAGAAACAGAAAACACTGACAAATATGCAGAATGAGAGGAAAAAATTCCTAACTTCAAAAATATAAAAGAAAAAAAAAGGTGATGAGACAGCTCGAGATTAAAAGAGATTAAAGAGAAATGAAATCAAATGCACCATGTGAATCTTGACTACATCCTGGTTCCAAGTTAAGAACCGCTATAAGAGACACTCGGGGAACAAGTGAGGAAGCGAATATGGATGATAGTGGATATTACGAATTAATATTAATTTTCTACGGTGTGGTAATAGAAGTTATGTAGGAGAACATTCTTATTTTTTAAATATGTGTGCTCAAGTAGGGGATAAAGTATCAGCATCTGCAATTTACCCTCAAATCATTATAAAACACACATGCACAGACATACATACAGAAACATAAAGCAATTATGGCAAATTGCAAACAACTGTTGAATCTAGGGGATCACAAGTGTTCATTTTCTTCCGGTTTTTGAGGAACAACAAGGAACAGTGTAGTTGGAACAGAAATATCAGGGAGAGAGCGTGGTGGGAAACACTGCTTTGCCCAGAATCCTCCAGCAGCTTCCATCTCACCCCGAAAAAGCCAAATTCTTGCCACGAGAACGGTAATGGTGAAAAGAGCGAGAAAGGTCAGGGTCTGGATAGATTTCTCAGGTGCAGCCAATTGGTTCTGCTGACAGATGGCATGCGTAGGATATTTAACAGAAAGGAGTCAGTGGTGACTAGGTCTTTTGCTTGAGCAACTGGAAAAGGATGGAATGTCTAAATGAAAGGGGAGAGTGCCGAAAGAGCAGGTTTGAGGAGACCAGGACTTCAGGCTGTGGCATAAGCAGTTTGAAATGTCTATGAGACATTCACATTCCTGTCCAGCGGCCAGCTGGATAACAACGCCCAAGTTCAGGGCAGGGGTCCAAGCTGAGGATATGCATTTCAGAGTGATCGGCATACGCAGTGGAACCTCATTATCTGCAGATTCTGTATTCATGAATTTGCCTCCTTGCTAAATTTATTCGTAACTCCAAAATCAATTCTTGCCGGGCTTTTTGCATCACCCACAAATCTGTGTAGAGCCACAAAAAATCTGAGTCACTGAGAGGCACGTTCCCAGTCAAGGTCGAGCAAGGCTGTGCTCTGTCTTCCTGTTTCAGCTCTCACGCTGTAAACACGTGTCCTTCTCATGGTCTATTTAGTGCCACACGTGTGGTAACTTTGTGCTTTTTGTTGATTTCATGGGCAGCGCTAAAGTGCCGTCTAGTGATCAAAGTGCAAGAAGGCTGTGATGTGCCTTAAATACGTGTTAGACGAGCTTTGTTCAGGTGTGAGTCACACTGCTGTTGGCCATGAGTCAATGTTAATGAATCCACAATATGTAGTAAATATATACTGTGTTTCTTCATACAGAAACACAAACAGAACAAGGTTAAATAGTGATGAGTTGATGGAAACGTGACCAGAGGCTCGTAGGAACCGACTGCATTTCCCTGTGGTCCACTAGCAGCTAGTTCAGCGTTCGCAGCAACTTTACCGAACATACCTTCTGTGAATAATGAGAATCAGCTGAACACAGTATTTACAACCTTGAGAGTGAATCACATCATTCAGGGAATAACAATAAAGAAGAATGCAGAAGATGGAGCCCTGGGGTCCTTCAGTACTTAAGACTTCCTTTGGGGAGGTAAAAAGGGACTAGTGACTGTGTCTGAGAAGGACGGGCCAGTGAGAGAGGAGGAAACCCCAGGTGTGGTGTCCAGGAGCCAAGCCAAGGAAGGGCTTCAAGAACAGGAGAGTGGGGCTTCCCTGGTGGCACAGTGGTTGAGAGTCCGCCTGCCGATGCAGGGGACACGGGTTCGTGACCCAGTCCGGGAAGATCCCACATGCTGCGGAGCGGCAGGGCCTGTGAGCCATGGCCACTGAGCCTGCGCGTCCGGAGCCTGTGCTCCACAACGGGAGAGGCCACAACACTGAGAGGCCCGCGTAGAGCAAAAAAAAGAAAAAAAAAAGAACGGGAGAGTGTAAGCATAACGGAATCACTTTGCTGTACACCTGACACTAACACAACATTATAAATCCACTATACTTAAAAATGAAAAAACGTGTATGCACCAAAAATAATTAATTTTTATGAAAAAGAAAGAAAGAAAGGGAGGGTGTAGACCATGCAACATTCTGCAGGAAGACCCGAGGGTGCAGACAGCATTGCCCACCAGGCTCTGCACGGTGGAAGTCAGGCTGAGGGCATCCAGAACAGGTTTGCAGTAGCGGGGAGGGCGGGACTGCCGGGGGCTGAGACAGAAGAGAGACAGGGAGACAGGAAATACAGAAAGCTCTCTCTAGACTGTCACCAGTCCTAAAAAAGAGAGTGAGCAAAAGATGGAGGGAAGATGTGGAAACAAGTCTTTTTTTTTCTTTTTCTTCATGGAAGAAATGTCAGCATATTGGCTTGTGGATGAGAATGTACCACGGAGAGGGAACCAGTGGTCTCTGGAGAGAGGGGTGAGGCCAGCACAGCAGAGGAGGCACTGGGCAGGTCCTCCCACAGCCCTGGGAGAGAAGGCAGAGGGTGAGGACACAGACACAGGTGGGTGGGTAATGCCAGGAGGGAGGTTGTGGATGCTCCCACCTGCCTCTGTTTGCTCAGAGAACTAAGAAGCAGAGTCAACAGATCAGGGTAGAAGGAGGAGATTGGAGGGGAGAATAGAAGTGGAAAATGAGGGCCCGGAACATAGGCAGGGTCAGCGAGGCCGTGTCCCCCAGCCAGGTCCAGCTGCAGGGCGCAGGCAGGGAGAGGCCGGCAGAACAGACGGGGCTCTGCCAGGTCATGACAGGGGAAGGAAGGCTCTGTGACTCCTCAGGAGGTGGGATGGACACCAAGCAACCCAGGTGAGAAAACAAAGCCCTGTGAGTCACTGCCTACCACATACAGAGATCCTGTCAGCCTCCTTCAAAGGTGCGAATCCCATTATGGGGGCCCCGCACGCATGACCTCATCTAAACCTAATTGCCTCCCAAAGGCCCCGCCTCCCAATACCATCTTCAACATGTAAATTTGGGGGACACAATTCAGTCCATAGCAGTAGCTAACTGTAAAAAACACTTATAAGAAAATGTGGGAAAACTGAACTGACTGGATATTTGATGATATTGAGAATCATTTTAATGGGGGGGGGAAGGGAAGGAGGAATAATGTTATAACAGTGATGGGTTTTTTTTAACGAGTCCTTATCTTTTATAGCTACGTGCTGATGTGTGTACTGGGACTTTCCCAGTAGGCTGTGGAGATTGTGGGAGAGTGTCTAAGTACTGACAGTACTGGAATTGGGTGGTTCAGGAGCGTCCATTGTACTAGTCTCTCAACTTTCTTTTTCTTTTTAAATTTATTTATTTTATTTATTTATTTTTGGCTGCGTTGGGTCTTCATTGCTGCACGCAGGCTTTCTCCAGTTGCGGCGAGCAGGGGCTACTCTTCGTTGAGGTGCATGGCTTCTTACTGTGGTGACTTCTCTTGCTATGGAGCATGGGCTCTAGGCACACAGGCTTCAGTAGTTGCAGCACGCAGGCTCAGTAGTTGTGGCTCACGGGCTTAGCTGCTCCACGGCATGTGGGATCTTCCCGGATCAGGGATGGAACCTGTGTCCCCTGTGTTGGCAGGTGGATTCTCAACAACTGTGCCACCAGGGAAGCCCCTCTCGACTTTCATATGTGCTTGAGATTTCCCACAACAAAAAGCTTTCAAACTTGTATTAAATTTGAAACACTGTAAGATAAAAGTCTCCGTAAAAAAGTGAGAAAACAAGATACAGACTAAAAGAAGAAATTATTTTCAAAGCAGAGGCCGTAGTATCCAGATAAAATATATGAAGAATTCTTAGAAATTAACAAAACAAAGACAGCCCCAATAGAAAAGCTCCAAAGATATGAGGCAATTTACAAAAGGATACACCTGAATGGCCCGTAAACATGTGAAGAGATACTCAACCTCACTGGTATTTAAGGAAATTATAACAAGAACAACAACAAGACACCATTTTACCTCTTGCAGATTGGCAATAAGTCTATTAACACCAAGAGATGGTGCCCAAGTAGGGAAACGGAAGGGAGTGTAAACTGATACACACTCTGGGAAGCAGTTCAGCAAAGGCAATGAGGAACACACCCTGCAACCCAGAAATCCCCCCACTGGTGTATTCCCTAGAGAATTTCACACTCGTGTGTGTGTGTGTGTGTGTGTGTGTGTGTGTGTACACACAGACACATGCAGTGGGTATGCAAGGCTGTTCTTGCCACCAAAATGTGGCAACAATTGCAAGCAATATAACGACCATCAGGAGAATGAGATACGTTGCCATTTATTCATTGTCGTGGGTTGAACTGTGTCCCCCAAAAAAGATACTGTTCAAGTCCTAACCCACAGAACCTGTGAATGTGACCTTATTTGGAAATAGGGACTTTGCAGAGGAATCAGGTTAAGACAAGGCCATCCTGGTGAAGGTAGGTGCTAATCTAATTAATGGCTGGTGTCCTTAGAAGAAGAGAGAGAAATCTGGATACAGACACAGACACACATGGAGAGACAGCCTTGGAAGACACAGGCAGAGTCTGGAGGGGATGATTCTACAAACCAAGGAACACCACGAATTGCCAGCAACCACCAGAAGCCGGGAGACAGACAAGGAAAAACTCTCCTCTACAGGTTTCAGGAAGAGCACGGCCCTGCCAACATCTGCATTTCAGATTTCTGGCCTCCAGACAGTGAGAGAATAAATTTCTGCTGTCTTAAGTCACCCAGTTTGCGGTAATGTGTTACAGCTAATACACTCCTAAAAAGAACATTACATAGCAGTTCAATGAGCAAATTCCATATATATTTATCAGTACAGTAAATCTCAAAAACATAATGCTATATAGAGAGACAATGAAAGAAATGAGATTGAGTTATTTGTAGTGAGGTGGATGGACCTAGAGTCTGTCATACAGAGTGAAGTAAGTCGGAAAGAGAAAAACAAATACCGTATGCTAACACATATATATGGAATCTAAAAAAAAAAAAAAAAGTGGTTCTGAAGAACCTAGGAGCAGGACAGGAATAAAGACACAGACATAGAGAATGGACTTGAGGACACAGGGAGGGGGAAGGGTAAGCTGGGACAAAGTGAGAGAGTTGCATGGACATATATACGCTACCAAACGTAAAATAGATAGCTAGTGGGAAGCAGCCGCATAGCACAGGGAGATCAGCTCGGTGCTTTGTGACCATCTAGAGGGGTGGGATAGGGAGGGTGGGAGGGAGACACAAGAGGGAGGAGGTATGGGGATATAAGTATATGTATAGCTGATTCACTTTGTTATACAGCAGAAACTAACACAACAATGTAAAGCAATTATACTCCAATAAATATGTTAAAAAAAAAAGAGAGAGAGACAATGGTTTTTTGATGCTAAGTTAATACTAAAACCCCTGAATAATACATATTTTTAAATTAATTAATTTTATTTATTTTTGGCTGTGTTGGGTCTTTGTTGCTGTGTGCCAGTTTTCTCTAGCTGCGGCGAGCAGGGGCTGCTCTTCGTTGCAGTGCACAGGCTTCTCATTGCGGTGGCTTCTCTTGTTGCAGAGCACGGGCTCTAGGCGCACGGGTTTCAGTAGTTGTGGCACGCAGGCTCGGTAGTTGTGGCTCACAGGCTCAGCAGTTGTGGCTCACAGACTCTAGAGCACAGGCTCAGTAGTTGTAGCGCACGGGCGTAGTTGCTCCGCGGCATGTGGGATCTTCCCGGACCAGGGCTCGAACCCGTGTCCCCTGCATTGGCAGGCAGATTCTTAACCACTGCGCCACCAGGGAAGCCCAGGACAAAATGTTAATATCTTTTTTTTAAATAAATCTGTGTCATGTGACTATAGGTGGCTATTACATTATATCCTGTACTTTCCAGAATGTTCTAAATGCTCACAACTAGAAATGACTAAATTTTAAGGAAAGAGAAATTAAGAGCTAGTCATTTGACCAAAGAAAACTTTGACGGTATTTTTCATAGTTTTGTTTCCATAAACTAAATTATGGAACTATTATAAGAGAAGTCAGAACAATCCAGTATCAATAGCAGTAAACTTTATGTCCCACTGCACATTACTTGTTGAGAACTTATTCCTCAGGCTGATTTCTTACCTGGCTGTCCTATGAGGATGCGAGACCACAGAAAATAAGCAGCCTTGAACCTGAATCTTTTTACTTACCTTCGATTGCTATCCACTTTCCAAAAGGAATGTTTACAGCTAAGACAGCCACTCTCTGAACTGATCCTGAAAGGCCTTTCTCCCACAGAAAGGGGTGCTGGCTGGGAAGGCCTGGATGTGCCGCACATGAAGGCTGGACTCCTGCCAGACACTTCACGGGGCACAGCAGCCAAGCCCAGCCAGTGTGTCCCGGGCCAAGGCCACAGTGGGCAGGGTAGACAGTCTCTCTGTGGGCAAGAGCCTTGGGAAACATACCCTTGACACTCTACTGATTGTACTATACGTAAACCTTCTGTATATATATTTCAAGATTTGGGCTCTTTTCCCTCCCAAATGACACATTTGTTAAAACACAATTTTCAGAAAAAAAGTAAAACTCGACTCCTATACAGTTACCAAAATGAATTCACATTAAGGATTGTACTTTACTCATATGATAGGAGGAAATAAGGCAGATGTTACCTCTGGTCCTAAGGAAAAAAGAAAAGGGCACTAATTTATATGGAGTAGGGGGATGTTGAGATGAATTGTAAATGGAGACAAAACCAATTTTTCCACAGTAGGGGAGGAAGCCAGTTAATTCTCCACCAGACAGGACAGAATTTACAAACCTATCAGTTACCCCCAACTTTCACAGAGCTGCAAAACAGCTCAAATACAATGAACAGGGCTAGAATTAGACAGCCCGGAAGGGTGGGCTATAGTCGATGGGTACTTTTCCATTGAAACACAGAGTTTCTTCTATGACATTATAAGGTCACAGTGAGGGATAAGGTTTCCTCCTGTAAGGGGATGGGACTGTGGGTCTGACATGTATGGTGGGGTCCTCATAAAATGTACCAAGAAGCGCTTTTCTGTATCATGTCAGGTGGACTTGGCAACACACTGCAGCCACCCTGAGATCAGATCTGTGGTTTCCACCAGTAACGCCTCCAGAAGTCAGAGTTCTCTTTATGACACGAGGGATGGCCAGGACATGCTCCAGCAGGGGAGACCCTGATGGGCACATTCTCTGTCAGTGCCACCCAGGATGCAGCGCTAAAGTACATGATTCCCCCATAACACCCCTGCAAGATCCCACATAATTGTGAATGACTACGAGACCCGTCCCCTACAGACTGACTTTTCTGGCCTCTTGACAAAGATTCTCTCCTTGACCGAACTCTAGTCAGGATCCTCTGAACTCTCTTCTCAACTAGGCCCTGGCTTTTGGGCTTTGTCCAGTTTTAGTAAGAATCCTGCTACGTCGGTTTAGCAGAATCCCCCAGCCTCCTATCTGATTCGCTCCCTCATCCTCCATCATCCCCCAGGTGATGTCCGATCACCCTGGCTTGTCTTCTGCAAGAATCCTGTTAGGTCAGCTTAGCTGGAATCCCTTTATTTCCATCCACTGACCCCCTACTCTGCCCCTTGGCTAGAAACTCCCACTTTTCCTTATATTCAGAGTTGAGCCCAATGTCTCTCTCCTACTGCAAGATCCCCCTGGAGTGGTCCCTAACCCCTATCACGATGGTCCTGAATAAGGTCTGCCTTACCGTTTTTTAACAAGTGTCACGAATGAATGATATTTTCTTTGACACCCTCCAGTCCTCCTTCACACAGCAAATGCCTCCACAAAATTGTAAGTCAAAATCTACGGGGATCACTGGTGCGTGTTTGACCTGCAAATTCCAAGGGGCTGCTGTGTCCTCCCCCCTTTCCTAAAATGTACCATCCGGAGGCATTGTTTTACTCCAAACAAATTTGTGCTTCTTGACTTCTTTTTCTGAACCAGTTATAAGATCTGCCTGGTTCCCTCTTTAATGAATAAAATAGAATCTTTAACACACGTTCGTTTTTCTATCTGTATTAGTCATGATTTTGCCTTTTGCTGAAACTTATCTTTTAACTGTATAATTGAACATTCCCCTTTTCTCACTGGAGGGCAGAAGGCGAGAAATGGGTGGTCAAGTATGGTTGAGCTAGTGTGGTTTCCTGCTTTCATACCCCCCAGGATTTAAATAACTCAGAAGTCACACTTCCCAAAGCAATGAAGATCTCCAAAAGAAATAGGGAAGCAGATTTTGATAAGTGAAGGGGATTGGTGTTGATGGGAATGCAACAAGCAAAGAAGTCTAGGAATAAAATGCTGGCAGCCTCAGAGATTTAGAAACGGAAACACCTGAAAGGGCATCGAAAACAACTACAGGACCTCTAAGGTGGCTGCAGGGGAAGGCTGGGGGTTTCCTTTACGGGGTAAACACTGTAACTTGCATGGCAATTGATCTTCCATCTTGCAGCAGGGAAGGCAGGGCCCTCCTTATCCTTAGATGGTTCTGTGAACATCAACTCCTCCAACTATTTTTATTTTTCAGTAATCATGGTTGTGTTTTCCAAAGGGTACACGGTCTTGACAGCATTAATTAGAAAACTAGATGGGATGAAGCTAGATTGGCCTGTGAACTGCCAATCATGTGGCTGCCTCTGGCCTTTTCTTGGGCTGTTGTGAGGCCTGGATGGCATTCCCCCAGATACCCACAGGGCTCACTTCTGACCACCTTACTTTAAATGGGCTTTGAAAACAACAGGTGGCATGTCCATCAGCAAGTAGCCCTAAATCGCAGTGCCCAGCGTCAGCAAGGCCTGGGACAGGCCACCGCTTCACCTCCTGACCCACATGGCCGAGTGGGAACGGTACAGTCTCTCCTGGCAACACGGACCCAGCATACAGGACGCTACACGCCTAGACCAGACCCTCCTCTCTTTTTTTTTTTTTTTTTTTTGCGGTACGCGGGCCTCTCACTGTTGTGGCCTCTCCCGTTGCGGAGCACAGGCTCCGGACGCGCAGGTTCAGCGGCCATGGCTCACGGGCCCAGCCGCTCTGCGGCATGTGGGATCTTCCCGGACCGGGGCACGAACCCGCGTCCCCTGAATCGGCAGGCGGACTCTCAACCACTGCGCCACCAGGGAAGCCCAATACCCTCCTCTCTTAACACCCATCCTTAATAAAGGCTGCAAAATGTGGAGAATGAGCTGGACGCAGATACGCTCATTTTTCCCCCATACTTTTATATCAGTAGTAAGAACTATACGACCAAAATGTTCAACTGTAGGAAAACGGTTACAAAGAGTATTTAATGGCACGGAGGAAAGGATCAAGACATAGTGTTAAATGGAAAAAAAGGAATACAAGTTTATATACAGCATGATTTCAACTGTCTATTCAAAATGTATGGCTAAACAATACAGGAAAATATACCAAAGTAGGATGGCGGGGTTGCTTTTCTGCAGTGACAATGTACTGCTTTGATAAAAGCTGGTGTTGAAAATGGACTTTAATAGGTTCATTACCTGTGCACATGGCAAAGACCTCCTTTGCCTCAAGCAAACGCATGCGCAAGTTAGAGCAGAGCGGACCTGCAGCGCGATCCTGGGCTAGCGAAGCGCACGTACCTCGTCCAACTGCCTGAAGGACGCTGTCCTTACGCGCGGAGGACGCCGGACCGGAGCGGGCAACGCCGCAGCCCCGCGGGACACAGGGGAGACGGTCAGGGGCAAGCCGAGGGGGAGGCGCCTCCTTCGGGGACGGAAGTGGACGCGGTGACGGAGGGCGGTGGGATCCCGGTGGACCAGTGGCTGTCCTGGATTCCCGGCCTCCGGGGAAGGCTGGAGCCGGAGGGAGGGGCAGGGAGGGGAGGTCGGGAGGAAGAGGGAAGGAGGGGAGGAGGGAGACGGAGGGAGGGGCGGGAGAGAGGCAGGGGGGAGGAGAGGGGAAGGGAGACGACGAGGGGGGGAGGGAGACCGGGAGGAGGAAGACAGTCCGCCTGTGAGATTTACATGTGCGCCTGTCTCCTGAGACCTGTGACTTCTTTACTGTAAATCAAAATTAGGCTATTTTAAACAGTAGATGACTACATATTCATACTTGACCTCCCTCCCTCCGCCGCCACTCCATATTTTGTCTGGTCACCTAACATTGTGATAACCAATTCAATTGGCTACAGAGAAGGGTTAAGAAAGAAAACCGGAAGAAATGTTGATTAGGAAAATAAGTGACAGAGGGAAAAGTAGCAGCAGCTTCTTGACGCCACAAGAATTTCACCAAAAATCTCATGACCCGTGAGATAGAGCCTTACTAGTTAAGACGCTTCCAGTTGGAAAAGGTGTGAATTCTGATTGAGGGTGACTTTTTCTTAAGGGATCTTTTCTGCAGAGGGATGGCAAATCAGTAATATAAAAAGCCTCGAGGGGTAAGGTTTGTGAGACGTAATCTGATTGTTAAAGGGCAGTTTTCAGAAAAAGATAAAATCATGATGCTCACACAGATATAAAAATGACCTGTGTTGAAAACTTTACAGTACTCATTAATTAATAAGAAAACGAGGCAGATGTTAAAACTAGTTCAGAAGAAAGTTTTTAAAAAGTGCACACATATGGAGTCAAGGAATGGTGAAAGGAAAATGCAGACAGAGGCAAACTGGCTTTTGTTCCACAGGATGGGGAACGAGGTCAACTTGCTTGTCTGTCATCTACCTACAACTTACAGAATTGTGAAACAGCTACCAGACATTGGAAGACAAGAATCAGATAGCCTGGATGGTGACCTCTAGGCAAGCATAGGTTTCCATCGAAACACAAAATTGTTTCTATTAGACTGTTTCTAAGCAGCTTCCAGCATCTTGGAAGTACCAGTTACATGGAAAGACCAGATGTGACTGATTACACATCATTTTTCTCTATTTGCTAAATTTAGCTCTCCAAGCATCATTCCTGACATTAATTAACACTTATTAACATGAGGGATTTCATATTCGCAACTCTATGCCTTGCCAAAATTTGCCAACTCAGCGTTAAACTTATGCACGTACTTAAAAGTAATTTTTTAAAAAGTTGCCTCCAAATCAGTCTCAGTTGGCAAAGTTGTGCAGTGGATTCCAATATTACGAGACAGCGCTATATTATAAAGTACACCTCTGCTACAACATTCAAAAACAATTTATATCTACTGTTTTCCCACCTATTTCCCCAAAACTATCTCCCAGACCCCTCTCACAGTCTCCTCTTTGTCTTAACGTGCACCTTCCCCCTGAACCTGGCTGGAATCTCCGTTGTCCTGCCTCTTCCTCCCTGTGGTCTCCCCAATCTGGGGAGAGGGCCACCTTCTCTCTTTCCATTTATGCAAATCCTTTCCAGCTTTCAGAATTCTTCTTCATGAAGCTTGCTTAAGTGCTACAGCTCTTGATTTTCCTTAACCTGCACTCCTAAAAAAAAAAGATTCCTTTGGCATTTTGTGCTACAAACTGGGTCACTGGATCATGTAACATCTTCTAGTTGATGAAAACCTTGCTTTCACAAGGGTAGTAACCTGAGGTTTCTCAAGGCAGGCTGTGAGTGTTCTCTGCTCAAAACACCTGAGTGCAAGGAGAGGATGCCTCCTGTGTCCATCTCCTTGCATTAAACCAAAGACGTGTCCCTTCTCCTTAGACTCGTTTTCCTTGACTATGAAATAAGGGATTAGACTAGATTTGGTTCTCAAACTTTAGCACGCATCAGAATCCCCTGGAGGGTTTATTAAACCACAGAGTGCTGGACCGCAAACAGAGCCTCTGATTCAGGAGGTCCAGGGGGAACCTCAGGAATTTGTGGGTCCAAGATTGTGGGTGATGATGCTGGTGTCCCTGGTCCAAGGACCATATACTTTGAGAATCACAGTGACTAGCAAACCCACTTGGCTGACCATCAAAACCATCTAGGGAACTTGTAAAATTCAGATGTCCTGGGCTCAGACCTACTGAACCAGAATCTTACAGGGTGGCACTGGGGAAACCGTATTTCAAAAAAACTCCCCAGGGGCTTCCCTGGTGGCGCAGTGGTTGAGAGTCCGCCTGCCGATTCAGGGGACGCAGGTTCGTGCCCCGGTCCAGGAAGATCCCACATGCCGCAGAGCGGCTGGGCCCGTGAGCCATGGCCGCTGAGCCTGCGCGTCCGGAGCCTGTGCTCTGCAATGGGAGAGGCCACAGCAGTGCGTACCGCAAAAAAAAAAAAAAAAAAAAAAAAAAAACTCCCCAAATGACTCTTACGATGGACCAACTTTAGGACCCAATTGAACTAGATAATCTGTATAGGCCATGTCAGTGTCAACCTTCCATGATTTTATGTTATAGGTTCAGCAAGGAAAGCCTGGCTGGAGGAAGGCAGGTGCAACTCTCAGGATAAAATAAATCTTATAGGTCCATCACACTAGAAACATACAAGAAAAGGGAATCCTGGGAAACATAGATCAGCTTAGCCCAGTGGGCACATCGACAAGCCATCGCACCATGGCTGGGTACCCTTCCAGTCCTCCCCAAGGCAAAGGTGTTATCCTGCTAGAGATACACTGGTTTAGCATTAAACAGAACCTTTCACGTGCCAGTTTGAAACATCTGCAACTGAATTACTTCACTGCCTTGGGATTTCTCCAAAATAATGTGTAGGTAATTTTTAAATATCTGAATAAGTCAAAGAAGTCACCAAAGTGTTACCACCCAGAACCAACGGAGGGTGGGCCCTAAACATAAATTCTTGCTTCTATCTTAAAACGTACAAACTGCTTGCAACACCCCAAATGGCATTTTTTTCACCTTCACCAGTTTTAGTTCCAAACTCCTCTGGAAAATTCATCACAAGTTAATATTTAACTCTAAAAAAAATGTTTTTTAAAGCTCTATTCTTATAGAAACTCTTAGCATAAGTGAACACTGGGATTTCACAGAGTTCCTTAATAAAGAGCTGTGACTCAGCAGTCACAGCTGGTTATCCCTCCAAAGTTATTTTATTTATTATTATGAAATAAGGGACTAAATTCCAGGAACTGAGTGAACCCAAGCTGAATTAACAAACCGGGCAAAGTTAAACAAGACCGCAGACTCTGCTAAAGCCCTGTATGAACACTGACCTTGAAGGCAAGGTCAGGAAAAGTATTCCATGGAACTGCTCCTCTAAAGAAATTTTGGAACAAAATCAGAAGCGCTGGTGTGTTTGAGAACATCTCCCAGGAATACCTGGGGGAGAGTGTATTGCAGTTCATCTGTTCCCATTTCTGGGGCGGTGTTGCTGACTCAGCCCCACCCCTTGAATGCAGCTGCAGGTAGCCAGCTGGGAAAGCACTGAGTCCTGGGTGCAGGGCAGGCATTGCTGCTGAAGGTAGGTCGGAAGTCTGGGTAGAAAAGAAAGCTGGTTTCTAGATGATTCTTGAGCCATTAAGCCATCTTGTCACCCCCAGACAGAAAGCCTAAGTGAGCTTTTTTTCACTTTTTACTATGAAACTGTACAAATATGCAGAAAAATAGAAAGAAAAGCTCAGTAAAGTCCCATATTCCCCTGATTTAGATATAATTATTGTGACTATTTTTGCAGTTTACTTCATTTCTTTTTTTTTTTTTTTTTTTTGCTGAAATATATAGGTTATAGACAACATGACATTTCGCCTCTGGGATTTCACACCCTCCTACAGTCTCCTCCCACATTGTACAGGGTTGGTCCAGTAGAATACGGAAGTAGTGATGGCCTGTCTCGTCTGGAATTAAGTTACAAAAGACACATGGCTGCATCTTGCCTTCTCTCTCTCCCGCTCCCTCTCATCACTTGCTCTGGGGGAAGTCAGCTGCCATGTCGCTAGTAGCCCCATGGAGAGGCCCATGTGGCAAAGAAAGCCTCATGGACACAGATCCCCAAGCCCCAGTCAAGTGTCAGATGACTGCAAACCCCACCACATCTAGATGGGAGCCTCCTGAGAGACCCTGCGTCAGAACCACCGGCTAAGCCGGTCCCAGATTCCTGACCCTCAGAAACTGTGCAAGATAATAATTTCTACTGCTTTAACCTGCTAAATTTGGGGATAAATTGGTAGTACAGATAGAACACATTTGGATACCTTTGCAGGCGGGGTACTGTGACAGAAACCCAAAATGTGGGAGTGGCTTTGGCACCAGGCGGTGGGCTTTGTTGAGAGCATTGGTAAATGCCTGGAGCGCCTTGAAGAAGCTGTGAATTAAAGAGTCCAGGTCATTAAAGATTCAGGTCAGAGCTTGCAGGAAAGTGTCAGAAACTGGAGGAAGGGATCCTGGTGATGCTGTTGCCTGCAGTCATGTGGACAGAGGAAAATGCACCCGATGAACTCGTGATCTAGTCAAGGAGATTTGGAGCCAAAACGTTTTCAGTGCTGCCTGCTTTCTGCTAGTTGCTTATAGTAAGATGCCAGAGGAGAGAGAGAAATGAACGGAAGGGTCGTTAAGCAGAAAGGAGCTGGGACTGGAAGGTTTTCAGCCGGGCCAGATGACAAATTATGCTAGAATCAAGGAATGGCTTCCAAGCAAAAGTCCAAATTCAGGGCCCTGCCAGAAAACCTGTGGTCCAGAGATAGACCCTAGGCTGTGCCTGTAAATAATTTTTAAAAGATTTCAGAAAGATATAAAGCCATACCCCATAGTCCTTTTGTCAGACAAAAGGCCCTCTAAGGAGAGTAAAGGTGTGCCTCACTGCTGTGGCCCGAATGCTTGTGAGATTAAAGGTGTACCTCACATGTGAGGTCACAAGAAGTCTGCAGCCTGGAGGAGGGCCCTCACCAGAACCCAGCCATGCTGGCACCCTGGTCTCAGAATTCCAGCCTCCAGAACTGTGAGGAATAAATTTCTGTTGTTTATAAATTACCCAGCCTGTGGTGTTTTGTTACAGCAGCCCCAGTGGACCAAGACACTCACAGACCCTCTCAATCAAAGGATAATGGTCCTCAGGGCTTCCCTGGTGGTCCAGTGGTTAGGGCTCCACGCTTCCACTGCAGGGGGCATGGGTTCGATCCCTGGTCAGGGAACTAAGATCCTGCATGCCAGCGGCACGGCCAAAAAAAAAAAAAACAGTGCTCCTAGAAACTTCGGATCATTGCCCCTCTGCTGTCTGCAGAAGCCCTATCTATGTGGAGAAGGGCTCATCTCAAAGAGATTTAGGGGTGTTGACTTTGCCTAATGGAGTAGATCCCATGGAGATTCACAGGAAATCCATAAAGTTTTTATGAGAATTATAGGTACAGAATCATTACCAACTTGGACTGAAAGGGACAGAGCCAGTACAAAATAAAAAGAGGTCTTTGGACCCTCAAAGTTCTACTGGCAGGAAGCAGGCTGAGAATATTACTCAGCTGCTAACACATGATACCTTTCATGTTACAGCATGATACCTTTCCTTTCATGGAAAAGGAAGGATGACTCACAGGGGAAAACCAAGAGCCCAGAGGGCAGTCCAAAGCCTTGGAGTATGGTTCCCAAGACTTGAGACATAATTAAGGAACTTAGGATGTTTGCTTGGCTTGGAATCTATATGGACCAGCAACTTCTTCACGCTCTCATCTTCTCCCTTTTTCAGCAAGAGTTTCTAGAGTGGTTATTCTGTCTGTCCCCTTGTATGTTCAGTAGGAGAGGGTTTACGAACTGAATATTAGTGTCCCCTTAAAGTTCATGTTGAAGCCCTAACCCCCAATGTGATGGTATTTGGAGGTGGAGATTTTGGAGGTAATTAGGTTTAGATGAGGCCATGGGGGTGGGGTCCTCATGATGGGATTAGTACCCTTGTAAAGAGACCAGAGAGCTAGTTCTCTCTCTCTCTCTCTCTTCCATGTGAGGATACAGTAAGAAGTCAGCCAAAAAGAAAAAGAAGTCAGCCAGTTCCAAGCCAGGAAGAGAGTCCTCACCAGAACTCAACCATGCAGGTACCCTGATCTTGGACTTCCAGCCTCCAGAAATGGGATAAATAAATGTCTGTCGTTTAAGCCCCCCAGTCTGTGGTATTTTGTTATAGCAGCCTGAGCTGACTAATACAGAGGGGGGAGGGGTGGAGCAGATAACTTGTCAAGAAGAACTGTACTGGAGAAACTGGATTTAAGGAACTATAATAAATTTATAGACCTGATTTACATTATGAGACCTGATTTACCCGGACCTGATTTACATTATGAGATTCTGGACATTGAGCAGATGCTACAATAGGATGAGATTTCTGGGGACTCTGGAAGGGATTGACTGTATTCTGCATGTGGGAAGGATATGAATTTTTGGTGGACCGTGGTGGTCTGCAAATTGGCCCACAGTGAACCCCGCTTCCTGGTATTCATACTCTGTGCAGCCCTTTCCCCCACAATGGACCACTGTTAATCTGTCTGACCAATAGCATACGGCAGAAGTGATGGTATGTCATTTCTGATACTTATTTGTTTTTATAAGTGTGGCTTAACTCTCTCACTCACTGTCAGATCACTTGCTCTGGGAGAAGCCAGCCGCCCTCTGGAGAGGCCCACTTGCTGAGGAGCTGAGGCCGCTGGCCAAAATCAGCAAGGAGCTCTCCTCCAACAGAGAGAAAACAAGATGCCTGGGCCATCTTGGACGCAGAGCCTCTGGCCCCAGTCAAGTTTCAGATGACCGCGGTCTGGCCAGCAACTGGATAGTAACCTCCTGAGAGACCCTGAGCCAGAGCCACCCAGCAAAGCCACTCCCAGATTCCTGACTCTCGGAAACTGTATGAAATACTAAATATTTTAAAGTTGCTATGTGTATTAACCATGTGTTTCTGATGTTTTTATCTCTGGGGCCTGGAAAGACTGTGCCTCCCAGGGCTAGCCAATTCCCAGGGGTAGAACATGCCTTTCACAGGCACACATGAAAAGATGCTCAACATTGCTAATCATCAGGGGAATGCAAATCAAAACCACAATGAGATATCACCTGACACCTGTCAGAACAGCTATCATCAAAAAGAACACAGATAACAAATATCAGCAAAGACGGGGAGAAAAGGGAACCCTTGTGCACTGTTGATGGGAATGTAAATTGGTGCAGCCACTGTGGAAAACAGCATGGAGTTTCTGAAACAACTAAAAATAGAGTTACCATATGACCCATATGACCCAGCAATTCCACTCCTGGATATACATCCAAAAAAAGCAAAAACACATCTGAAAGATACATGCACTCCAGTGTTCATAGCAGCATTATTTACAATCGCCAAGATATGGAAGCAACCTAAGTATCCACCAACAGATAAATGGAAAAAGAAGATGTGGTATACATACAATGGAATACTACTCAGCCATAAAATTTTGCCATTTGCAGCAACATGGATGGATTTGGAGGGCATTGTGCTAAATCAAATAAGTCAGACAGAGGAAGACAAATACTATATGATATTATTTATACATGGAATCTAAAAAATACAACAAACGAGTGAATATAACAAAAGGAAGCAGACTCACAGACATAGAGAACAAACTAGTGGTTACCAGTAGGGAGGGGAGGAGGGGCAATATAGGAATGGAGGAGTGGGAGATGCAAACTATTGGGTGTAAAACAGGCTACAAGGATGTATTGTGCAACATAGGGAATATACTCAGTATTTTGTAATAACTGTAAATGGAGTTTAACCTTTAAAAATTGTATAAAACATTAAAAATTTAAAAAGAGAACATAGCTTTCATAAGCAAACCAGTTAATCCAGAGCCCACACCCCAACCACCTCCTCCATCAGGCTCTCACACTCTGGGCCACTATCTACCTGCACCAGTGACCACATAGCCAGGGACCAGACAACTAGAGATAGCCCCCATGCCCCAGAGTCCACTGAAGTTTTTCAGACTAGACAATCCTAAGCCCGCTTTCCCTGCCTTGCCTGTCCCTCCCCATAGAAACCACAACAAAGTCTCATGCCTACATGTTCCCCTCAGTCCCTCTGCCTCCAGACTGACCCAGGTGCTTCCCCATGTAGCTCACCTGTGGTGTGGTGTAGTGTGCTCCCTTCTCTTGGGACGTAGGAGTATAGAAAACTATATTTTCAATGGCACTCATATTCTGATCTATTGGCCTTGCCATACGTAAATAATAATAAAACCTACATTTTAAAATAGCATAATTTGGGGTAATTTGTTACACAGCACTAGATAACTCATACACTTAAATATATCTATCTATCTATATATAGATAGATATAATCTTTTCCTTCATACCACAATGCCATCTTTACACCTAAGAAAATTATCACTTACTCCTTAATATCATCTAATGCTTAGACCATCTTGTAAATGTCCTCCATCTCCCTAAAAATGTCTTTACAACCGGTTTGTTAGAGAACAGGATCTAAACAAGGTCCCCCTATTGCATTTGGTGTTCTGTTTTTCAAGTCTCTTTTCAACATAGAATTTTTTAAAAGGCAAAACCCGAGTCTCCTATAAACATAAAGGAACTAGGTATTAAATATTTAATTAACTCAGTAATAGGGAAGCAGCAAGGTGATTAAGTTGGTTAAAAGAAACTTTGAGAAACTGAGGCATCAGAAAATGATTGCTAAGTTAGATTGTTTTTGTAAAACTGGTTAACAACCTCCAAGAAAATAAAAATTAAAATCAAAATCTTTTTGATGATCTTTGCTACCAAATAGAAATCATTTGCATCTCTACCAGACAAAATTAATCCCAGTTGCTATCAGATAAGAATCATCTGCATCACTCTGTTTTATACATGTTGTCATCTTTATTCACAGACTGTGAAATACCTTCATTAATCTTAAATAGCCTGAAATGAAGGTGCACGCCCCTAGCATGTTAGGCAATGCCCCAGCGTGACATTGAAAAAACAGGACACTAAATCATCACTTTTCTATTTCCAAGTTTTGAGATTATCTTTTTTCTTAACATTCTTTTATCTAGAATAGTCTCCCCATTGGGTTGTTATCCTGTAGAACAGGGGTCCCCAACCCCTGGGCTGCAGACCGGCACTGGTCCATGGCCTGTTAGGAGCCAGGCCACACAGCAGGAGGCGAGTGGCGGTGAGCAAGTGAAGCTTCATCTGCTGCTCCCCATCGCTCCCCATTGCTCACATTACAGCCTGAACCATCCCCCCCCCATCGCTTGTATTACTGCCTGAACTATCCCCCATCTCCCCCATCCATGGAAAAATTGTCTTCCACGAAACCGGTCCCTGGTGCCAAAAAAGTTGGGGACCGCTGCTGTAGAAGTTCCCACATTCTGACTTTATCTACTTGCTTCTAATGTACTTCAATAAAATGTGATTTTTAGATCAATATCTAGTTGCTAAAAATAATACTACATGTTATTAAGTGGATGAAATGTTTTGGTGTCAATAAGAGTTATTAAATCATTATGGGATGTTGAAATAATGTTTTATTAACTTATTCTACTATTAACCTCAAATTCTATATGTAGGATTCCCTTTGAGTATTCTAAAGTAGGGGATGTAGTCTTCTTTCGAAGATGTTACCCAAACACTCGGTTCGCCTCTTGGAGAATGCCAAGCCACAAAAGACAACCAAGCCGAAGAACAGAGAAACGTAGGATTTATTACTTGCATCAAGTAAGGAAAACACCAGGGATATTTCCCAATGCAGTGTCTCCCCAAGAGCAAACTTGGGGAAGTTTTAAGCCAAGGGTATATGCATATTCACAAGGGGGCTTGGGCAGAGGAGAATTCAGTCTAGAATTGGGGAAAAGATTGACAGAGTCCAGGTTCTGGTTGATTGACGTCTCAAGGGTCAGCAGAGGTCAGCATCATCATTCCCTAGCTTCCAGTTATTCTGGTGGGTGAGTGCTCAAGGGGGTTTGGATCCTGCAAGATGGCACAAGAGTGAGCTTCAGGCTAATCCTAACCTTCAAACAGAACTGTGAGTCCTTCTAACTGCTTTATTGTCTCTGATATGATTAAGTTATTTCCCTGGCCTGGTCAAAGGCAGGCATTGTAGACAGGCTTAGATCACAAAATGGCTTAGGCCAAAATGGCCTCCTCAACCTTTTTGGCACCAGGGACTGGTTTCGTGGAAGACAATTTTTCCACGGACTGGAGATGGGGGGGGATGCTTTCGGGATGATTCAAGCACATTACATTTATTGTGCACTTTATTTCTATTATTATTACATTGTAATATATAGTGAAATAATTATACAACTCACCATAATGCAGAATCAGTGGGAGCCCTGAGGTTGTTTTCACTTGCCACTCACTGATAGGGTTTTGATATGAGTCTGCAAGCAATTTATATATTATGGTCTCTGTGCAGTCAAACCACTCTGCTAATGAGAATCTGTATTTGCAGCCACTCCCCAGCGCTAGCATCACCGCCTCAGCTCCACCTCAAAGATCATCAGGCACTAGATTCTCATAAGAAGTGCACAGCCTAGATCCCTCACATGCACAGTTCACAGCAGCATTCATGCTCCTTTGAGAATCTAATGCCACCACTGATCTGACAGGAGGCGGAGCTCAGGCGGTAATGTGAGCAATGGGGAGCGGCTGTAAATACAGATGAAGCTTTGCTCACTCACCCGTCGCTCACCTCCTGCTGTACAGACGGGTACCCGTCCGTAGCCCAGGGGTTGGGGACCCCTGTGTTAGACAGTATGTCTGGTTCTCTTCTTCCGGGACACCCATTCTATCTGCCTACAGAGGCATAAACCTGAGACCTTCGTTTGTTTACCTCAAACACAATTCTCCCCTCCTTTTCTTCCAGAGTCTCTCAGTGTCTAACAGAGGCTTCTTGGTAGTTTTCTTTGAAATCCTGGGCTGGAAGTTTGAGGGGGCTCTCCTTCCCCACCTCCTTACCTCCTCCACTCTTCCTTCTCAGACTTTCACGGAAGGCCCTGGAACTTCTGCTTTTTGTAACGTACACCGGCTTTTCTCCTTGACATCAATTTCTGCTTGGCTCTGCTTCTCCAGAGTGTCTTTAATGTCTTCAAAGTGGTTTTGTTGCCTGGTTTTGCAGACAGAGCCACACATATACACCAGGGATTTCTTCCTGTGTCTCTTACAGGAAGAGAGTTCCTTGAAGCTAATGTGGTACCCACTTGCCAGGAATATTAGACAAAAGAAGAGCATTTACTAAAAGCAGAGGGTCTCCTTTTCCTTCTGGCAAACCAAGGATGACAACCTAATTCCTCAGTCTTGAATTTGAGAAACTCACCCCTAATTTGACACCAAACTATCCTAATATATTTACCTATTTTTATTTTGAAAAATTTTGAAAGTATGAAAAGGTCAAAAATCAGTACAATGAATAATTTGTACTCTCTACTGAGATTCAAGTGTTAATACTTTGTCTCATTTGTTTTATCTCTTTTTTTTCTGATCTGTTTAAAAACAGGTTGCAGACTTCATGACATTTCATTGATAAATACTTCTGTGTGCTTCTCTAAGAATAAAAATCTTCTTCCACATCACCACAATGCCACTGTCATAGCTATGAAAATTATTAATAATTCCTTAATTCATCTAATATTTGTTTCACATTCAAGTTTTCCAGTTGTTCTCAAAATGACTTTTATGGCTTTTTTCTTTTTCATTTTGCAATCTATAAATGTTTGTTAGATCAAACTGGTCAATAATGCTATTGAAATCTTCTATACACTTACTAATTTTTGTTTACTTTTTTTTCAGCAGATAAGCATCTTGAGAGAGGGATGTTTGTCTCAGTCTCACTGTGGATTTGTTTATTTCTCCTTCAATACTGTCAATGTTTACTTCGTGTATTTGAAGCTCTTTTTATTAGATGCACACACCACTTAGGATTTTTATGTTTTTCTATTGACAATCTTTTGATCATAATAAAATAGTTCTCTTTATCTCAGACAAAACTCTTTGTCTTGACGTCTACTTGAGTAATATTAATATAGTAATACCAGTTTTTTAAGCTTATGTGAGCAAGGTGCATATATTCCTTCCCATTACTTTCAACCATCTTTGTGTTTTTATATCTAAAGTGAGTCTTTTGTAGACAACATATCATTGTGTCTTACCTTTTTTTAATTGAGGTAAAGTTGATTTACAATATTACTTAAGTTTCAGGTGTACAACATACTGACTGACAATTTTTAAAGATTATACTCCATTTATACTTATTATAAAATACTGGTTATATTCCCTGTGCTGTACAGTGTATCCTTGTAGCTTATTTATTTTATACATAGTAGTTTTTACCTCTTAATCCCCTTCCTCTATCTTGCCCCTCCCTCTCCTCTCTCCCCACTGGTAACCACTAGTTTGTTCTCTATATCTGCAAGTCTGTCTCTTTCTCTTTTTTTTTTTTTGTGGTACATGGGCCTCTCACTGTTGTGGCCTCTCCCATTGCAGAGCACAGGCTCTGGACGCGCAGGCTCAGTGGCCATGGCTCACGGGCCTAGCCGCTCCGCAGCATGTGAGATCTTCCCGGACCGGGGCACGAACCCGTGTCCCCTGCATCAGCAGGTGGACTCTCAACCACTGTGCCACCAGGGAAGCCCTCTTTTTTGTTATATTCACTAGTTTGTTTTATTATTTTAGATTCCACATATAAGTGATAGCATGCAGTATTTATCTTTTTCTGTCTGACTTGTTTCACTAAGCATGATTGTCCTCAAAATGACTTTTTAGAAAATCCAGGATCCAATCAGGATTCACACATTTCTTCTGCTTTCTTTATCTTTTTTAAACTAAAATAACCCCTGTGGTGATTTTAAAATATGTTCACAAATTCTTTGATTCTCCCGATTCAAAAGATGGAACTTCCCCTTGAGTGTGGGCTGTCCTTATTGACTCACTTTTAATAAATGGAATATGGCAGAAGTGACAGCTTGTGCCTTCTGAGTCTAGTTCATATGAGGCATTGGGGCTTTCTCCTTGCCTTCTCTTGGACCACTGTGTGAGATACTGTTCATTGTTGTTTAAGTAGCTTAGGTCTGGGGTAATTAGTTACTCTGCAATAGCTAACTAATACAGTGTCCATTTAACTACCCTCTCCTGTATTTCCTGTGAACTGGAAGGTAAGTTTAAAGGGTTGATGTAGTTCAGGTTAAACATTTTTGGCAAGAGTCTGAAGAACTTCATGTTCTAGGACATCAGGAGGAACATAACGTTAGGTGTCCCACTGTGAGTCATGTTAAGTTTGATCACTTGGCTCCTTTACTAAAAATCTTGTTCCACGTGGTACAATGAAGTATGGGGAAGTTTGTGTTTGATTAGAGATCACAGTATGTATCAAAAGAACTAGGGCTTGAGTCCTGATCCTACCCAAACTGTTTCAGCTTCCTGCCCTTGGTTGAGTCATTTATCAATTTGCAGACTTTTGACAGAGGGGTGGGGTGGGAGTAGGGCTGGCACCCCCAACCCCCATGTTGTTCAAGGGTCAATTGTATTGAATTATCACAAAACAGCTGTGGAAAGTGCTGTGCATGACTGTCAGGCAGAGATTTCTATTTCATTCTAAATGTCTGCAGCATCAGGACTCATGTTTGTCTGAAGCCCCCTGCCCGAGTAGCCTCAGTTAACTGGAATGGTAACCATCCTTTCCTCTGGGTAAATACCTTTTAACAGGGGAAGATTTAGAATGAAATATCAAAACTTTATGAAAGTCAAAGCCGTAGTATTAACATGAAATTTCTCAGGTAGGATTTGTGCATATTTGGTATTTTATGTTCTTGGAATATTTAATAGAATTTGACCAATTAGAAGGTCAGCCATTTATCACCAATTTAAAATGTGTAACTAAATAGTTAATTTAGATTTGTGATTCAAGGCTGGAATCTTACTAGGTTGATTCATCATACTGAAAGGATTAAGAGAACTTAAGCTTTGCTTCTTTTGTAAATTAATTTATTAGATTTCCTATAATTATGTAGTATTCAGGAATCTTTTTTGTTGTTAATTTGGGCAACAAAAATACTTTAAAGGAAAATCAGTTACATTACATGTATAAATGTTGTTTAAAAGAGCTGAAGATGGTTCATTAACTTAGTAAATCCAAAAACCTCTTTCAACTGATGCCTCAGGTTTACTAGATGTATAATAAGAAGAATAAGATCTGTAAACTGAACTTTAATAACTAATAAGAGAATAAGGATTTAGGATTTGTAACTTTCATATATGGGAAATTAAAATGTAAAGCTAAAATAAACATCCACACAGTTCTTTCTGTACCCAAAACTACCCTCAAGGATGCCAAAAACTTATCCACAAATCCATGCCTTCACTTATCCATTTCTGGCTGCCAATATATTGAATACTTTCTAAGGTCCAACCGAAGTGCATCAAATTTCTAAAAATTTTAACTTCTATCTCTCCATCTTCAGATCATGTGTAAAACTGCCCTGCTCCAAACCACCATTTTACTTTATTTGTATCCATTATATGGACTTGATCTTTGCCTTGTCATGATTTGTGGGGACAAGTCATGGTAGTTATTTAATAATCTATATTTATGTAATAAAAGTGAATACAAGAGAAATGTTAATTTACCCCCAAATGACTAGAATAAACACTTCAAATAAAATTAAAGTGTCATAAACTACAGTTTAATATTTCTGCTGATAAAGTAGTTTTGAAATAAATAACATTACAGTTAATGAATTTAAATAAAGAGTCATTTATAGCAGCTCTACTCATAATTGCCCCAAACTGGTAACAACCCAAATATCTTTTTATTTTATTTTATTTATTTTTATTTTTTGTCTGCATTGGATCTTAGTTGCGGCACGTGGGATCTTTCGTTGCAGTGCGCGGGCTTCTCTCTAGTTGTGGCGCGCAGGCTCAGTAGATGTGGCACACAGGCTTAGTTGCCCCGCGGCATGTGGGATCTTAGCTCCCTGACCAGGGATCGAACCCACATCCCCTGCGTTGGAAGGCAAATTCTTAAACACTGGACCACCAGGGAAGTCCCCCAAATATCTTTCAGTGAGTGAACAGATAAACAAACAATGGTACATTTATACAATGGAATACTACTCACATAGAAAAAGGAACAAATTATTTATACACCTTGCAAAGGGTTCCTGGACCCAATTCCAATGTGTGTGTGGTGCGCGTCTGTGTATGGATGCTTCCCCATATCAACGAGCAATTCTTGGGTGCCCGTAAGGGTGTCCAAGAATTCAACTAAATCTACCTGGAGATGGAACCAGATTCCACAGGTAAAGGGCTCAATCTCACAAGACCACTCTCCACTTCAGACGCCAGTGGAAGCCTGTGCTTCTGACCAACTGGCTACAAATTGGAGGTTCCAACGACCCCCTCCAATTCAGGATGCCAACCCCAAGTCCAGGTTGCATCCTGTGCTTCTGAACAACTGGCTATAAATCAGGGGTTCCCATGACCCGCTCCTTGGGTTCCATTAATTTGCTAGAGCAGCTCACAAAACTCAGGAAAACCCATTTACTCACAAGATTACTGGCTTGTTAGGAATCAACAGTCAGATGGAGAGATACATAGGGCAAGTCATGGGGAAAGGTACGGAGCTTCCACGCTCCAGGCCCTCTCCCCAACCTCCACGTGTTCACCAACCCAAAAGCTCTCTGAATCCTGTCCTTTTGGGTTTTTATGGAGGCTTCATTACATAGGCATGATTGATTAAACCATTGGCTGTTGGCTAATGGTTGACCCTCCAGCCCCTTCTCCCCTCCCTGGAGATTGGGGGTGGTGGTGATGAAAGTTCCAACCTTCTGATCCCCTAATTGATTCTCCTGGTATCAGGGCCCCAATCTTGGGTGGGACTCAAAAGTCACCTTCCCTGAAGAATTTCAGGAACTGAAATTCCTGAAATTTCAGGAGGATAAGGGACCAATTATTATTCCCTTACTCTTTTTTTCCCCCTTGCTCTTATGACTCAGGAAATTCTAAGGATTTTGGGAGCTGTAAGCCAGGAACTATGGAGGAAGCCCAAATATATACATGAGAAATTTATATTTGGTCATCTGAGTGAACAAATATGTATAAATTACAATATTGCACACTCAAAAACATGAACGGGTGAGTGAAAGAAGCCAGTTTCAAAAAGTTACATAGTACATGAGTCCATTATACAACATTCTGGAAAGGCAAAACTGTAGGAAGGGAGAACAGGCCAGTGGTTGCCAGGGGCTGGGGATTGGGAGAGGGGTTGACAACAAAAGAGCATGCAAGAGAATTTTCTGGGGTGTTGGAATTGTTCTTTAATCTGATTGTAGTGGATACACATATCTACACGTATGTTAAAATGCACAGAGCTGTGTACCAAAATCAAATGTGTATTTTACAGTATGTACATTTAAAATAATTTAAAATATGTAAAGAGACAAATATAAAAAAGGATAAACAGTAATTCCGTACCTGGATCTTTTTCTCTAGGTATTTGTTGCCCAGTATTCTGGTGAAAAAGGGAATAAATCCTGTTATCAAATTCCTTAATTTCAAGAGAACCCCATGAAAGGAGTATTGTCATCATGTGTTTCTTTTTCAGTGAAAGAGCAAAGAGGTCCTTCCTGAAATCCTGAAACTGAGGGCAGGAGTCTTCACTTATATCCCTTTTACTATAACTTGCTTAATGAGTAATATTCTGTAACCTGTCTTCACCGACTTAGCTCGATTTAATTGTCCTTGCAAACCGCATTCCCCCCAAGCTTCATGTAGCTTAGACAATATATCACAAGTAGATGACACCTCTGACCTATGGGGTCGCTATGGTAATGGTTGCTTAAGTTGTTTTTCAGAAATTGGACAGTTCTCCAAATTCGATCAGGATAACACTGCCATTTTCTGAACATGCATCCCATAGAAGCATGTAACTCAGATACACCTTCATAGAACACCTATTCCTTCACCTTTTTCTTGGCCTTGATCCTCTTTCCCCACACCTCAGGCCACTCTGATTCTTTATCCCATAAAAATCTCAAGCCCTTCGCCTTTGGGGAGGCAGATTTGAGACTTGTTCTCCCATCTCCTCGTGCGGCTGTCTCGTGTATAAACACTTTCTGTGCTGCAAGCCTCCGCATCTCAGCATTTGTGCATCTGGCACATGAACCTGGTATAGGAAGATGCATTTTAATTCAAATGCCTGCAAGTGAGAAAGGTCATGATGTCAGGGGCAGAGATACCGTGTATCTAGTGCAGTGAGAGCTGCTGTGAAGGAGGCATCAGCAAGGAAATAGGACAGAAAGGGAGAGCACAATTTTGCTAATTCAGCGTCAGGTGCTAGGAGGGCAGGTCCAACTCCTCCGAGTTGGAAGCCAACAAAGCACTGACCAGGACAAATGAGAGGCAATCATGGGATGCATTTATCAATTTCTTTTTCTTTCTCCCTAACGAGCTCTTAGTCTGAATAATAAAACTTAATTTTTAAAAAAATGGATAAACATTATTATATTTTGGCTTTCAAACCTAAACACAAAGACTTTCCTGAACAACTCTGCTTGCTTGCTTGCTTGCTTGCTTTCAAAGGTGAAAACTCTACCGTACCATTCCGGAAAGTGAGGAAATGTCTCATTTGTTTTTAGGAATGAGGTCTGTTTTTATAGGAAAGGACTCCATTCTGCCACCATTTAGGATACGAGTTATATTTGTTATCTTTTGTGTGTAACAAATGTCCCTAAACTTTAGTGGCTTAAAACAACAAGGTATTGTTGCTCAAGTTTCTGCTGGTCTCCCCAGGTCAGACTGCTGGTGGAGATACTGAGGCTGGAGTCAAAGGTGGCCTCATTCACATCCTGGGACCTTGTTTGGGCTGCTGGTGGGGCTTCTCTCTCCACATGGTCTCTATCTGCTCCAAGAGGTTGCGAATGAAATCTTCAATACCTCTGAAGACCTAGTCTCCGAGGTTGCACAGTGTCACTTCTGCTGCATTCCATCAGCCAAAGCAAGTCAGGAGGCCAGCCCAGAGTCAAGGGGTGGAGAGACAGGTGTCACCTCTTGACTTAGGGAAGAGCAGCAAAGTCACACTGCAAGGGAATGAGGACACAGGACACCATTTGTGGGGGCCATGACTGTCACAATGCACCACACTATTGTTAATAACATTTAAAGCTCATATAAACATTAATTAAATTAGCTCTTGGCTCTGAGACTGTAACCTGGATGAAATTAGACTAAAGATCTATTTTGGATCAGAAGCTTGTATTCATTCCAGCTTTGATGCAGTTAATCCTTACTTAAAACTCTCAGAAACCACTTATAGATGAGCCAGAGAAATCTGACCCTGATGGTTATGGGGATTTTAACCATCAACTAAGAGAAAAGTAATGCGAATCCATCAGCTATTTTTAAATGTACTATTATTATCTAATTGTATGTCAACTCCCTTAGGTTTCCTGATGTCTAAACATTTCACAGTGTTGTAGAATTATGAAAAGACCCAACTGCCAAGAGGATGCGGGCAAAGCTGAACGTGCACGTGAACCAGGGGTGTAATGCTGGTAGGTCCCTGCAGCAGAAGGCACAGAGAAGGCCAGGATAACCCTTGTGCCTGCAGCACAGACCTGGCCCTCTTGTCACTGCAGGCTGCCAAACCTGTCACACTCTGGCAGTAAGGAGCGGCAGTTGCATGAGGACCAGGGCTACACCGACATCTGACCACCTCTGCAGTCTGGGCTGATTCCAGAAATTCCCTGGGAAGAAAGTGGCATGCAAGAATATCAAAGTTGGGAACTGCTTCCACACCTGCCCCCGTTATTCAACCTCACCAAGTTCATCGTGCTTTCTTCCACTTCAAAGCCTTTGCACTAGCAGTTCTCCCTACCTCAAACTTGACCCCCCAAGGGTAAGTAATGAAGCGTGCTATGACTCTTACCAGGAACTTCAGCATCCTGGAAGGGCTTTGGCTTACTCCTCTGTTGCCCCCAGCCCAGATTTTCTGCCCGCATGCATCCTTAGGGAACGTTTTTTCCCCTCTGATCCCTTGAGTCAGGGGCTCTTTCTGCAACCCTCAGCCTGTACCTGAGCCTTAGGGCTGGCGGGGAAGCCACACCACCCTGGGAACGGGCCCTGCAGAGACACTGGCAGCTGGAGTTCTGAGTTCTTACAGAAGAACAGGGAAGTAGAGAGAAGAGGCACAGAAACAGAGAAACAAGGAAAGAAGGAAGAAAAAGAATGGCTTCTGGAGACAAGTATTTCCTTTTCACACTTCTGATGACCCTAGGGTGGCCCTTAAATAGCCATCTAGGAGGAGCCCGGAGGGGTTTGCAGAAGTGGGGCTGGGCGGGGGGTTGGGGCGCTGTGTGTGCCAGGGGCGGGAGGCATGTAATGGGCAGCTCCGCTCCCCTCCGCGGGGACGAATAGTGAAGGCTTTCTCCCGAACCCAAAGAAGCTGCGTTTTCATCTGAAGCTGTTTCCTTATTGGAGCTCAGTGGGAAGAAGCACACAGTAAAAGCGTTTAGCAACTGTACATGCCCTGGGCGCGGTCCAGGTCGTAGCCATTCTTTCTCCCTGGAAGAAAGGACTAAACCTTATGACTGCGGCGGCTCTCCCTCTCCCTCACCACGTCCCACCTTCCCGCAGTCCCATCAGGGTTCCCATACACCTCCTCCCCCCTTTCCCCACCCTCACGTCCGGTCTTTGCCCCGACATTTTCCCGATCTCTCTCCTATGGCAGCCTCCACCCAGACCCCCGGCTTCAGGCCTCCTTCCCTCCCCTCCTCCAAAAGCTTGGCTCCGGGTCGTGGGCTGACCACCCTTCCCAGCCCCAAGTCCTGGGTGGCTCCCAGGGCCTAAAGGTTCAAGTCCAAACTCCTTGCGTGGCATCGAAGTCAGGCTTCAGTTTGCCCTCCTGGGCCTGTCTGCCCCACTCCTGTCCTCCTTTTCTCACAGCCAAGTGCGTCAAGCACGTTCACCCGGCTGGGCTTTAACCCATGCTGCGCCCCCTCTCTGCTGCAAAGTCTCTTGGAGGTAGATGCAGATGTGATCTCAGCTGTAGAGCCGCCCTCTCCCCACACCCTCCCCACCCCAAACAGCCACCGCTGGGCATTCCCCTGGCTTTCTGCCCTCTCCGTGTGAAAGGGTGACCGCTGGGAGTTGGGATGTCTGTCTCCGACTCCATCACCGGGAGGAGGGTGTCCTCACTGGACCGAGCCCTCTCTGAGCTGGGTCTTATTCCTCTCAGCATAGTGAGCAGTTCCTCTCGTAGGTCTCCACAGGGTAGGCTTTCTGTACAGAAGGCTCTCTGTCATCAGCTGGGAGGTAGTTGTCCTGTTTGGTTGCTTTCTGACCTAGCCCCACCTCCCTCTTTCCCAAATAGCTAAAATCAGGTCTTGGACGGTTCCTTGAAATGTCAGAGTCACCATATAGCCCCGCCATTCCACTCGCAGGAATATAACCAAGAGAACTGAAAACATATGTCCACACAAAAACGTACTCATAAATGTTCACAGCAGCATTATTCATAATAGCCCCAAAGTGGAAATGATCCAAATGTCTACCAACTAATGAATGGAGAAATAAAATGCTCCGTATCCACACAGTGGAATATTATTTGGTGATAAAAAGGAAGGAAGTACTCTTCCATGCTACAACATCGATGGACCTTGATAACATTATGCTAAGTGACAGAAGGCAGCCACAAAAGATCACACAGTATAATGATTTCCTTTACATGAAAGGTCCAGAATAGTCAAATCTATAGGCACAGAAATCGGATTAGAAGTTGCCAGGGGCTGGGGGGAGAGGAGGAATGGGGAGCCACTGCTCGTGGGAATAGTTTTCTTTTTACAGAAAGGAGAATGCTGTAAAACTGATTGTGGTGGCGATGGCACAACCCTGTGAATGTATAAACCGTGGAAGCGTACACTTTGGATGAATGGCATGGTAATGTGAGTTATATCTCAATAAAGAGGTTAAAAATAATTGTTCTTTGAGCACTGAGGGTGGGTATTCTAGTCCTTAGAGGGATGGATATGGTATGCCATTTCTGTCCTAAGTGCAAGAAGATCGCCTGGGAAACAGCCTCCTGCTCTCCGCCCCTGCCACCTTTTCTGCAAGGCTCCCTTTTCCCTTTTCCCTCTTCCCGCTCAGATGCTGTGGGAGGGGGTTAGGGGAGGCAGAGGGTGGGTGAGGAGTCTCTAGCTGCACCCCCAGGAGGCGCGCGCACGTGTTGCCAGGCGGGGCCTCAGGGGGGCCCTCCACCCCTGCCGAGCTCCAGGGGCTGCGGTCCGAGGGAAAGGGTGGCACGCGACACTAACAAAGTTGTTCGACCCCAGGCGCAATCCCAGCCATCCCAGGAGACCCCGAAACCAACCATAACCGCACCCCCAGCCCAGAAAGGGCTTCTCAAGGGGCGGCACCCCTGGATCCTGTCCCTCCGGGGTCGCCGCCGGGCCCGAGAGGGGCGGTGTCCTCGGGTGGGCGCGAGGTCCCGCAAGGGCCGCCGGGGACTCGAGGAGGAAGCGGAGGGCCCGCAGGGAAAGGGGCGCTGAGTCAGCGGAATCCGTCCTGACTCTCGCAGCGAGACCTGGCTCAGAATCGAAGGGCCTGCAGGAGGCGGGAGGTTCGTAAAAGGGCAATATTTGTATTACGGAGAAAAGCAAATAGGAGGGTCCAGAGAAGTAGGGATTGGGGGTCGCGGAGAAGGCAGAAGAGAGGCGGCCAGGAGCTAGATCGGAGGCGGGGCGGGGGGCGGGGGGGGGATCCGGGATCACGTGGGACCCCTGCCCGGTGGGGTGGGCACAGTTCGCAGGGCAGGCTGGGTCGGGGCTAGCAAGCCGAGGGGCTGCGAAGGAAGACGGCCGTGCGGACGCTTCCTGCAGGAGATGCACGGAGATAAGCTAAACTCCTCCATCGAGTGATTGCAATCCAGCCACTCAAATGGAAACCGAGTCCCAGGCGCCCCACAGTGTCCTCTGAGTTTGCCTCTAAAATGCACGCCAGCCTGAGGAATCTCAGAGACCCGAAAAGAGGGGACGTCTCTCCCGGGGAGCTGGGGGTTGGAAGGAGAGCCCCTACCGAGGCCGGAGCCATTCACCTGGGCGGTGACCCTGGAGATTTGCCTTTGCAAAGTGCCTATGGCCAGCTTGGGCCACCTTGTCACCAGTTCCTGTCTCTGCTGCCCTCTGGCCAAAGTGGAGGGATGCTTCAGGAGCTGGAGGCAGATGCCATCAAGAGTTGCAGGGGTGAGCACTGAGGGCAGTTGTCCCTTTGGCCCTTCTTTCTTACAACGTTTTTATTACCACAGTAATTTGTGTTCATGATTTAACAATGGATAAAATACACTGAATAGAATAATGGGCCTCCAAAGATGTCCACCCACAACCTGTACACATGTTAAAGCCCCCCCCCCCACCATAAAAAACAAAAAACGAAGAGACTTTGCAGGTGTGATTAAGTTAAGGATCATGAGAAGGTGATTATCCTGCATCATCCAGCGGGGAACAGTGCAGCCACAGAGGTGCTCAGAATAGGGAAGCAGGAGAGTCAGGGTCACAGGAAATGTGAGGACAGAAGCACAGGTCAGAGCGATGCAATTGCTGGCTTTCAGGATGGAGGAAGGGGACGCTGGCCTGGAATGCAAACGGCTTCTAGAAGGTGGAAAAGGCAAGGGAACAGGAGTTTCCCCTATAGCCTCCAGAAGGAACCTAGGCCTGCAGACACCTTGACTGCAGGCCAGTGAAACCCATTCAGACTTCTGGCCCCCACAGCTATAAGATCATAAATGTGTGTTGTTTTAAGCCACTAAGTCTGTGGTAGTTTGTTACAGTAGCAAGGGGACATGAATACATACATCTTTAAAATGAAGGGACTTCCCTGGCGGCCCAGTGGTTAAGACTCTGTGCTCCCAATGCAGGGGGCGTGGGTTTGATCCCTGGTCTGTGAAGTAAGATTCTGCAAGCCACGTGACATGGCCAAAAAAAAAAAGAGGAAGAAAATCAGTCACTTGTAATCCACCTCCCAGAACAAACACATGATTTTTCGTATGTGTAGCTTAGCAGTCAACTGAGACCCAGAACTGGTGTGAGAACGCACTGGTGTGAAGGCTGAAGTGCCACATGGCTAATGCTGGCACGCCCCATTCCATCCGCTAAGAGAGTCTTGACGCTCACCCAGCGCCCAGCTCTGAGCATTCCAAATGCCATTCTCCACTAAAAGGAACCAGAGCTCCACAGAGAAATGGCCAGTTTCACAGTTCAAGATACAAGATGTGCCCAAAACATATTATTCTGCCAGACAGTGAGGAAGTGCTCAAAGATTCATAGGAACATATCAAAAAGACAAAAGAGGGCTTCCCTGGTGGCGCAGTGGTTGAGAGTCCGCCTGCTGATGCAGGGGACGTGGGTTTGTGCCTTGGTCCAGGAAGATCCCACATGCCATGAGCCATGGCCGCTGAGCCTGCGCATCCAGAGCCTGTGCTCCGCAACGGGAGAGGCCACAACAGTGACAGGCCCGCGTACAGCAAAAAAAAAAAAAAAAAAAAAATAAGGACAAAAGATACTTAGCTTGAGCAGGCTCCCACTGGACAAATCTAAGATGATGATATTACTGAATTATAACCATTCTTACTTTATTATAATCATAGCCTAAAGTAAGAATCCACAAGTGCATATGGATATAATCATGTAAATAAAAAAAATAAGTACATAGGGAGAAGGGAAAGCTCTTCCTTATGATATGATATTGACTAATGAATGTAGAAGGGATAATGGAATAGAAAATACCATTTGGAGCCACCATAGTAATAATCGTGTCAGGGAGGATCATCAATGGATGCTAAAACAGTGGGTGAAAGTTTAATGAGACGCAGGATTTGTATACGGTCTCAAGCTCTTTCCCCACAGGATACTACGAAAGGGAAAACACTAACTTCACAGTGGAGAAACCTGGCCACCATCTTAACCGAGTGATCAAAGTTAATGTGACCGCTAATGGGACACGTTGACAACAGGTGGCTCTGATATGATGCAGCACAAGGGCACAACATGCCCAAAATGCATAACCTGAATTTCACTGTGAGGAAATATCAAACAAACCAAATCGAGAGACGTTTTACAAAACAACTGGCCTGCACCCTACAAAAATGTCCACGTGAACAGCAAAGGAAGACTAAGGCATTGTTCCTTATGAAAGGGGACTAAAGAGGCATGACAACTGAATGCAATATGGATTCTGGATTGGATCCTGCCCAGGAAGAAACATTTTTTCCTCTTTTCCTTATAAAGGACATTAGTCATGCTACAGCATGGATTAACCTTGAGGACATTATGCTTAGTGAAATAATCCAGTCAAAAAAAGACAAATATTGTGTGATTCCACTTTTATGAAGTACTTAGAATAGTCAAATTCATAGAGACAGAATAGATAGTGGTTACCAGGGGCTGGGTGGCAGGGAGGATGGGGAGTTATTGTTCAATGAGTACAGAGTGTCAGTTTGGGATGATGAGCAAGTACTAGATCGTGGATAGATAATGGATAGTGGTTGCTACAGACTGTGTGTCCCCCCAAATTCACACATTAAAGCCTAATCCCCAATTTGATGGTATTGGGAGATGGGACCTTTGAGAAGTGATTAGGTTATGAGAGGGATTAGTGTTCTTATAAAAGGGACCCCAGAGAGCTCCCTTGCTTCTTCTGTCCTGTGAGGACCCAGTGAGAAGATGGCAGTCTGTGAAACAGGAAGCAGGTTCTCACCAGACACCCAATCTGCCAGCTCCCTGATCGTGGACTTCCAGCCTCTAGATCTGTGAGAAGTAATTTCTGTTTCTAGCCACCCAACCAGCCTATGGTATTTTTATTGTAGCATCCCAAACAGACTAAGACAGTGGTGATGGTTGCATAACGTTGTGAATGTACTTAATGCCGCAAATTGAATGTTATATATATTTTACCACAATAAAAATAATTCTAAAAAACGGCAACTTAAAAAAAAGAACATTCGTAAATGATTGGCAAAACGTGTGTAAGCTCTGTACATTATATAACAATGGTGTGCCAATGTTAATGTTCTCATTTTGATAAATGTTCTGTGGTTATGTAAGCAAGTGTCCCTTTTTCCAAAAAAAAAGAAATATATGGTGAAGTATTTAGGGGCAAAGAGGCAACATGTTTACAATCTACTCTCAAACGGTTTAGAAACATTAACATATACAAATTACCCATGTCTGGATAGAGAGAATAGCAAAGCAAATGTTAACATTTGGGGAATGTGGGTGTAATGTGTATGAGAATTTGTACTATTATTGCAACTTTTCTGTAAGTCTAAAATTATTTCAGAATAAGCAGTTTTTAAAATTAGAAGAGGAAACTAATTGGAAGGAAGTGAAATACTGTCTGGGGGAAACAGAATTCTAATGCCTGAGGCTGAGATGCAGTGACTGTCTGGGCCTCCCGGCTCTGGGATGCCCTAACTCTCAGGCTTAGGATCAAGGGATACAGGGTTTTGGTGTCACTGACCGGTGGGGAAGAAATAAGGCAGATGGAGAAAGACAAATACTGTATGATTTCATTCATATGTGGAATCTTAAAAAAAACACAACCAAACAAACTAAACAAAAACAAGCCCAAAGATACAGAATCAGATTAGTGGTAACCAGAGCGGAAGTGGGTGGGGGGTGGGAGAAATGGGTGACGGGGGTCAACTGTATGGTGATGGATGGTAACTAGACTCGTAGTGGTGACCACCTCGTAGTGTATACAAGTTATAAAATGTCAAATTGAAATGCTGTGCACCTGAAACATGAAGAAGACGAATAAAGAAGAAGAAGGAGGAGAAGGAGAAGGAGAAGAAGAAGAAGAAGACGACAACAGGCAGAACAAATCCATGGTGATGGTAATCACACCCAGGTACGGGGCAGTGGGTCTTGATTATCGGGAGGGCAGGAGGGAATTCTGTGCGGTCCTGAAAATATTCTATGTCTTGATCTGCGTGCTAGTTACAAGTTTCCAAGACGTGCACTTAAGCTCTGTGCTCTTTTTGCTGTATGTGTTAATCCTCCACTTGAAAAGGGTTAGACCGTCTCCACCCCCAGGTTGACGCTGCGCACTGAGATTGCGTCCATGCAAACGAGGCATTCACTGAAGACTCGAGGGGGACTCGATTTACGTTGTTTGTTCTTTCGTTGCTAAGCAACACAGGCTAAGCGGCACAACCAAGGGACGCCAACCTTTAACAGCCAACCCGGGGGATGTGCTAAGCCAAGGCTCCAAGAGGGATCCACACGGACAGTCCCCACTCCCAGCCCTTTTGTGTTCGGGGGTGGGGGCGGGGAGGAGGTGAGAATGGGAGTTGAGCAGCTCAGACGCCGCGGAAGGCCCGGCCCCTCCCGGCGTGGGCTGGCTGCAGTGAGCCACTCTCCAGCCCGCCCGCTGCATCTATCGCTATGGCAACTGCTTCCTCAGGTCTGGGGCTAAAATGAGGCTCTGTGGGTGTCAATCCGTGCTTGAGGTCTCACCTGCCATGGAATTGTGTGGCCCGATGAGGAAATTCATGAGTCACTGCAGGAAAAGCCTGACGCTTGTTAGACTGGTTCATTTGTGCAGAAATGGGGTAGATTCGAGGCTGGGGGACAGGCCTCAGAGAGAGGAAGGGGTGAAGGTTATCTGAAGGGCAGAGGTGGTCAGGGCATCAAGAGAAAGAGGTAAGGGCCAGTTAAAACTAAAGAGAGGTGGAAATAAGCAAAGATCACCCAAATGAGAAAAAACAAAGGCTGTTTACGCAGAGCTTGCTGTTCAGTCAGCCGCCCTCCTGCGTTTGGCAGAGACTCAAAGACGAGGGAGGCGTGGGGAAGCTCCTAACAGAAAAGGGGAAGGCTGCAGGTGTGCACTGATCCGAGGCTGTTGTCCTGGGGAAGCTGGAGGCGGGCGGGGGGCGGGGTCGTCCTGTGCGATTGGCGAGGGTGGCTTATTTGGCTTTCTCTGATTGGTCCTGAATTGGAAGCAGGGCCAAAAACTAGGGAAGCTGACAGTTATTAAGTGCTGACCGTTCCGGGTTGCTTGCTGCAGTGGTAGTGGTTTGGCTTCCTGGACTGGTTGCAGCAGACTGTGGGTCAGAGTTCTATTGTCATATATGGCCTGGCTGTTGTCCGTTCGTATATTCAGTCTCTCAATGAACACCCAGAAGTTAGACAGTCAAGAGAGTGGTCCTCATGGTCCTATTAGCAAGGAAGTGAGGCACTGAGCGGTGTAGAGAGGCAGCTGTGAGGACCACCCCAGGAGAGGTGGGCCGTGGAGCATCACAGGGAGGAAAGTGAGGGAGGTGGGTGAGGTTAAACACCCATCTGATCTCAGAAATACAGGGTGCAGGGGCACCTCTGATGGGGAGTCTCAGAGCCCCTTGTGAGTCAGGGCTGTGTTCCTGGCACACGCCCTAGATGCGGAGTGAGGCCCCTTCGGAGGTGTGGGACGTGGGTAACCCACTGAACCTGAGTGCTCGCTTCAGCTCCTGCCTCATCAAACTGCTGAGAATTATTGAGTTAATGTGCGTCAAGTTCACTGGACTGTGCCTGGCACTTGGCAAGTGCTCGGTCAATGTTAGATATTGTTTTGCTTTGGAATAATTGGTCAAAAACTGAAATTAAATATATTGTTAGGATTGATGTCAAATTGTGTTAATGTAACTGTCAGCTGAAGTGTTGGAAACCTGGCCTCAGAGTAGGGTAGAGAAGGGTGGTGAGTGGATTGAAGGGGCCAGTAGTAGAAACACATCGTTCGTGGGCACCATTCGGTCCAGCTTAGACTGCATGCCCTTCCCAGGGACGGAGGAGCAAGAGAGGCATAGGCCAGTGGAAAGGCTGGCAGGTCCCCTAAAATTCTGTGTTTGGAGGGAGGATCCATTCTCTGAAAGAGAGGCAGATGTTGTTGCCAGGAGAAGGGGGGATGGAGAGATTTACAAACAGAAATAACATGTATGTGTAGTCATGTGCTTAAAGTTTGTGCAAAAAGAAGACTTCAACCTAAGAAATGTAGAAATTCTAGTTAGGCTCCAAAGTTACATCTAAATGTAATTACATTTAATGTGACTAGTTACATTAGTCAGAATGCTAATCATTACATGGGTTCTCCAAATGAGGTTGTAAAAAAGATTCTTTCCCAATAAAACTAGATAGTCATCCCTAATTCAGTGGTAACCTTTGAAGATAGGAATCAGGTCTTAGACATACCTGACCTGCTTATCTTTGGGGCCTAACAGCATATTCCACAAAATAAGTGCTCAGTAACTGTTTAAAGATAATGAAGGCATACAAGAAGGTAACAAAAGAAATCCAGCTTCAGAGCTTAATGGTTTCCATAGGTACAGGAGTGAGGGGTGCCAGATAATCCCTAAAGGTTCCTCTGGGTTCCACAAGATAAAGTTTCTAGGAAGAACTTCGCTTTAGGGCAACTACACAATTTCAGATTAGAATCTGAAATATCGGATGAAAATGTTTATTTCAACAGACTCATCGGTTAAAGAGATCCTCCCTTGGGGCCCCAGGAGCTGCCTCTGGACACTGCATGTAACCATGTGTGGCAGAGGGGGTTGACACTTGTTGGCTCTACAGCCTCTGGAGCCAGCAAATCAATATTAAGGTTCAGATTGGTGGGGAAGCATGAGTATTAGTTTGACTGCTGTAACAAGTTGCCACAGACTAGGTGGCTTAAAACAACAGAAATTTCTCTCTCACAGTTCTGGAGTCGAGAAGTCTGAAATCAAGGTGTTAGCAGGACAACATTTCCTACAGAGGCTCTGAGGAAAATCCATTCCTTGCTTCTTTCAGCTTCTAGTGGCTGCTGGTGTTCCTTGACCTGTGACTGCGTCACTCCAATCTTTGCTTTCATCTTCACATGGCCTTCTCCTCTGGGTGTCTCAAATCTCCCTCTGCCTCACTCTTATAAGGACACCTGTCATTGGATTTATGGTCCACCTGGATAATCCAAGATGACGTCATCACAAAATCCTTAATTTAATTACATCTGTAAGGACTGTTTTTCTAAATAAGGTAACATTCACAGGTTCCAGGGATTAGGGCATGGATGTGTTTTGGAGGGCCACCATTTGGCCCATGACACTCATCTCCCAAGGCAAGAACATTAAAAAGTTCATAGTTCACTCCTGAAAATGCTTGTTGACTGCCATGGAGCTCCCAAGACGTTCTGGAGCTGAGCCAATGAGCTCACGTGGAACAGCCCATCATCCATCCACCCTTGGAGATGGCATTTACTGCCAGCTTGCAGCAATCTGGTATAGCTGGGATATCCAACAGAGCTTCAAGAAATTCCTGGGCTAAAGGATCCTCTGCATGTGGAAGTCTTCATGGCCAACGTAGATACTTTTCTACTCGCAAGGGTGGACCACTTGGTCCATTTATCCTCGGGGTCCTTGGGGCTTGTATAGTTTAGCATTTTTCAGAGTGCATGCCCAGGCACTCCAGCTGTGTGACATGGCCTCTGAGAAAAGAGTTCAGAGACCAAGGACATGCGAACAACACTGGGGACCATATTCCCTCTTGAGGAGGCTCAACACATTTTAATCGATTAAAGGCACCCAGAAATCCTATGGTAGAGAAGCCCAGTATTTCCCAACTTGCCTGCAACTCTTTACAACTCATAAATCATACTTGGCTTTGGAAGGGAAATCTATTGGAAAGGAAATGTATGAGCATGTGTTTGCACTGTGTCTTCTGTGTTGGCAGAATGAGGGAATGTCAGATTATGCCTCCTTTCTGACCTTCTTTGCAATCTCAGAGCTTGTTTCAATCTCTGACTCTAATGGGCTCTGGTCTCTGCTCCGCACCAGCTCCCCTGCTGACACTTTGCTTCATCCCAGGATTCAGCTGTGTTTGCCCAGGACTTACTGACTTGCTTGATGTTACAGCAGAGAGCACAGAACTCTCTGTTATGCCAAGTCCTCTGAGGCCCTCCTCACATTCTGCTCCTTTACCATAGTTGAGGGACATGTGGGTGAGCTTTGTGTAAACGGCACCAAATAAAGCATCTTCTTTATCTGCTTCATTGAGTAATAAGTTTAGATGTGGCAACTCAATCTAAATTTGTGTGGCTTAAGCCCAACTTCTCTTTTTCTTCCTTTGGTCTCTTCAGAAGGAACTCTCAAGGCCCAGTTACATCACATGGACAGTCAGGACGCTGTCACTTGGGAAGAACTGCAGGCGTCAACCGTGATTTGCCTTTCTCTTTCTCCTTTCTTTCCTTCCTTCCTTCTTCCCTCTCTCCCTCCCTCCTTCCCTCTCTTTCCTCCCTCCCTCTCCTTCTTTCCCTCCTTCCTTTCTCTCTTTCTTCCTTTCTTTCTTTCTTTTCGTTTTCTTTCTTTCTTTCTCCTTCTTACCTTCCTTCCTCCCTCTCTCCCCCCCTCCTTCCCTCTTCCTTTTTTCATTCCTTCCCTCCCTTTCTTCTTTCCGTTCTCTCTCTTCTTTCCTTCTCTTTCTCTTTTCTTTCTTTCCTTCTTTCTTCCCTGGGTCCCTCTTCTTTGCTTCCCTCCCTCCTTTCTTCCTTCCTTCCTTCCTTCCTTCCTTCCCTCCCTCCCTCTCTCTCTCTCTCTTTCTTTCTTTCTTTCTCTTTCTTTCTTTCCAAGAATTAGGAGATTGACACAAACAGAACAAGGTTTTATTTCATTGGAAAAATTACAGGAGACTTTTTTATCCTTAATGGCCATACCATACGGCTTGTGGGATCTTAGTTCCCCGACCAGGGATCAAACCTGCACCCGCTGCATTGGAAGCGTGGAGTCTTAACCACTGGACTGCCAGGGAAGTGCAAAAATTACAGGAGAAATTTTTAATAAAGAGCTTAGAAGGTTTTGTAAGATACACTTGTCATTACAAATACCAACAAGAATGTTTTTAATGATAGCATGCACTTTCAAATTTAAGAATAATTTAAAATTTTGGCTGTCCTACTTCGTGAAAAAGATATAAATGAAAGAATATGAAGGACTGTGGCTTTCATGTTTTACTCCACAGATTCTTTTGTTTTACTTAAAAAAATATTTTCTTTTGGCCATGCCACAGGGATGTGTGATCTTAGTTCCCTGACCAGGGATCGAACCCAGGCCCCCTGCACTGGAAGCCTGGAGCCTTAACCGCTGGACCACCAGGAAAGTCTCTACTCATGTGTGATTAATGAATGGTGAGACTCAGTAGCCAACACTTTAACCAAGTGATCAAACTCGGCATCAGTAATCATGGTCCAACCTGACATTTTGGCCTCCTGATTTGCTACCATATGAAAAACACATCATCTATAAAATATTCTTGCTAAAAAATGTTTAACTTTAGTCATATCAAGCCTCTAGGCTAACTTCCAGTTTATAGGAAATACAGGGGCTAAAGGAACAGTTAAATGACACTAGGACAAATCAATCAGACAAATCTAGAATGAAGGACATTGTATAAAACAACTGTCCTGTGATTTTCCAACAGGGATTGTCATCGCAAAATGAAAGGTACAAGGACTGTTTTAGATTAAGGGAGACTATGTAGGCTTAAACCAGTGGCAATGCATGAAGGTCAATTGAATGCTTGTTCAAAAAAAAAAATTCAAAACAAAACTATAAAAAACATTCTTGGGACAATTTGAGAAACTTTAGATTCTAGATGTTGTTATGGTGTGGCAATGGGTTTAAAGGACATTATTCTAACTGTAGGAGATACATGCTAAAATGCTTAGGGGGAAAGTTGTTCAGACACACACTTTCAAATGACACAGAAAAAAAACTATAGTTAAAATACATATGGCTAAATCTTAATAATTGTTGAATCTAGGTTGAGGGCATATAGGTGTTCATTGTATTATTCCTTCAACTTTTCTGTATATTTGAAAATGTTCATAATAAAATGTGCAGAAAACAACTGGTCTTGAAGGCCTTCATCTCAGTAACATTTTGGCTTAAATTGCAAGTAATTTTTATTTGAATATTGTATCTGAATATGTTAGGGATAAGAAACACTTGGTACCTTGTTATGATTTGATTTGACTCAATGTAGCTCCTTGTTGAGACTATCTGCCTGAAGCATTGAAACTGAATTCATTATAACTGAGAAGTGCAGATGCAGAAGTACAGACACACCAAACCTTATAAATCACTGTTGCTCAATTGATATTTCAGCTACCTTATGAATGTGTCTCTTGCTAAGAAAGGCATTCATATACATGTTGCTATTTCAGCAACAAAAAGTATCTATTGGAAAATTATGCTTTGTTTATTCAGCCAATATTTATTGACTTACTACTACATGTCCAGACCTGTGTTGGCCTAAGGGAAACATCAGTAAATGAAAGGGGGCCACGGCTGTTGAAGATCCACAGCCATTGACTTCCAAGTGCACAAGGACAGAAGTAGCCTCATTCATGCTAATGCAGAATTCTCTATAAAGATTTTGCTTGTGTACACCCTAAAGAATTATTACCTTCATTTGTTGATAAAAATTTTTCATTGTATGTTTAAATGGCAGCAAAGATGTAATTCTGGCATAAAATTGATATTTTAAAATTGTTTCATCACTTTTTTTCAAAAAAGGGTCCTAGTAAGTATACTTTCTTTACAATCTTTGTCTGGTAATCCCATATCTGAAGTCTTTGTAGGATGGTTTCTGTTATCTGTACGTTGTTTGTATACATATATATATATATCCCAGATATGGGATTACTATATTGTATCTTCCAGGTACTTAGGGGTCCCAGTAGTTCAGGATCATTTTGAACTAAATTTATTGCTTGAGATTATTTGGTTACTGGCGTGTCATGAGTTTGAGGTGCAATCCATGCCAGGGTTGGTTCGTGGGTATAATTTAGTAAGGCTCAGCAAAACCAAATTTTCCTAAAAGTTTCAGAGAGGGGTCTACTTTTGGTTCACTATTCCTCCTGAGATCGCAGTTCTGGAGGCCCTGGGGGAGAATCCTGGTAGGTCTCTTAACAGATGTTTCACCGTGGGCAGGCTCTGGGCTTTGACAGTTGTTATTCTTGCTCCTGGAAGCTGTCAAAATTCAGGTTCAAAGTTTGCCTGTAATCAGCAGAGCAAAAGCAACTGCCTTGTTCCATTTATATCCCGTCCTTAGATTCTGGCCTGCTAGTTGCTTTACCATTTTTGTCAACTCTTCAGTGGTTTTACAAATATGTTAATATTTTATCAAGTATTTTCAACTGTTGGTCTAAATAACCTAGCCTGCTATATTCTTGGAAAGGGAAGTAAACATCATCATTTTTCTCAATACTTTAAATGAGAAGCTCTTCTAACCTGAGGTTTCTGCCTGGACTTGAAGGCAACCATGAACTCCTGGAAACTGTATGCAACATTTTGTGTTTATGCAGTTTTTCTGGGAAAAAAGCCCACAGATTTTGTCAGATAGTCAAAGGTGCTAATGACTGAGACTCCCCAGATCTGAGAACCACTGCTTTATAGTTCCATTAGCACGTAGCAATTTTAATTTTAAAAAATGATTTCAGAATAACTTCAGACTCACAGAAGAGTTGCAAGTACAGTCCAAAAAAACTCCGATATTGCCTTTACCCAGATTCACCAACTTTTAACATCTCTCTCTCTCTCTCTCTCTCTCTCTCTCACACACACACACACACACACACACACACACACACACACACACACACACACACACTTAGTCTTTTTCTAAACCATTTCACTACAAGATTCAGACCTGATTCTACACCACCCCTAAATACTCTAATGTGCATTTCCCTAAACAAGGACCTCCCAAGAAGTCAGAAAATCAACACCGATACAACACTACCATTCAAAGAACCTATTCAAATTTTAGTTTTGCCAACTGTCCCGCAAATGTCTTTCTTAGTTTTCATGTCTAGGATTCCTTCATACATTGCATTTAGTTGTCATGTCTCTTTGGCCTCCTCCAACCTGGAATAGTTCCTCAGTCTTCTGTCTATCATGTCCTTGAGAGTTTACGAGAATATAGCCCTTATATTCCGTAGGCTGACACTCAACTTGATTCCACTGGATGCTGCCTCATGCCCAGACTCAGGCATGCATTCCTGACAAACTTCAATTTTCTCATTATGTCAATCTGTCCCATCACTGGTGATGTAGACCTTGATCATCTACTCATGTTGATGTCTTCACTGTAAAACTACTATTTTTTCTTTTTAACTGTTGGAAAATGTTCCAATAATATGCTAAAATCCTGTTCCTCATTGAAACTTCACCCATTCTTAGCCTCCATTGACAACTCCAGTCTGAACCACTAACAGGTTGGTAAGTGATTTTCTGTTTATATCATTCCTTTTACATTTATTGGTTGGCATTATACTGCAAAGTGAGTTTCTGTTTATATCATTCCTTTTACATTTATTGGTTGGCATTATACTGCAAAGGAAGAGCTTTTTTCTCTCCCTACTGATTTATATCATGATGAGCTCATGGATTCCTATTTTACTTAGTAGGTTATAATCTGTTACTGTAATATTTATTTTCATGCTTCCTTTTAGTGGAGCATGGTATTAGAAACCAAAATCTGTATACTCAGTGTGCTCATAGCTACTGAGGTATCACTGCATGTCTATCATCTCAGAGGACAGAACTAGGAAATGTATATAACATACACATAATATTAAATATTATATATTTCCTAGCATATATATTTAATATCTGATATATATTATATATGATATTTATAGACATACATATATAGTTGAGCCTCGAATAACACTGGTTTGAACTGCATGGGTCCACTTATACTCAGATATTTTTTCAATAAATACGTACTACAGTACTACACCATCTGAGGTTGGTTGAATCCAAGGATGTGGAACCACAGATATGAGGGCTGACTATAAAGTTATACTCAGCTTTTCAACTGAGCAGTGGGTCAGTGCCTCTAATCCCCACATTTTTCAAGGGTCAACTATATATATTTCTATATTTGTTTACATTTTTATAAATGAGTTCCTAATGATACCTATATTTCCAATCCAACACCTCAGGGTTCTTTCTAGCCTTCCCATTTTCCATATTAGTATTTTCTCCAACAGTGGGAAATCTGGTCATCATTATTCAACATAATCAATTGTCGAACCACACCAGTCTTCTCTCTCTGCCACCCGCATGCCTCTCCCTTCAGCATCCATGTTCTTGCCCACATTACTGTTGTGTCTCATAGCAGGAAGGGAGGAGAAATGGAATAGAAAAATGGAAGGGAAGGGAAGATGAGATGAGAGGGAAAGGAAGATAGGAAGGAAGGAAAGAGTTTAATGTTAAGATAATGCCATAAACTGCCTTCAATTATTTATAGACGTTAATGTTAAGCTTATAGTAAGGCACTTTACTTAATTATCATACGTATACTTGGTCAGCAGCAATTCTGTGCAACTTCTGTGCAACTGTTGCAAAGCCTTGGGCTTCTATCTAAACATGGGCTCATGGTAAAAAGTTGAGAGTTTAGTGGCAGTGTTAAGAGTGTGGCTGCAAATGGCAAACAGGTGAGGTTTAACAATTAGAGGTCTGAAGATAAAGACAGACCTGTGCTTTAATTTTGGTTCCTCTTCTACATATGGCCAAAAGCAAGTTACTTATTAGCTGTCTCAGATTCTTCATCTGTGAAATGGCTACAATATTTGCTTTGCAAGATTGCTATTAACGTTCATTGGACATAATAGGGAGTTAGGTTAATTACTGTTATTGTTAGTTTGAGTTAGTGCTCAAAAAATTATACTGTTGTCTTCCCACACATCCCCTGTTGCTCCTTTGATTGTTATATGGAAATCCAGAATTACTAAGCTATAGTATCCTCACGGCACAGTGCACACACACACACACACACACACAGAGGCTGGAACCACATGTATGCTATACCTTTAAGTGTCTCTTTTGATCAAAATGACTTTTTCTCAGGTTGAAATTCTGTATGAATTCTAACTGGTTTCCTTGTATAAAAGTGTGGCAAATAAAAATGTTTCTATATAATCTTGGTGTCCTTGTTTGAAAACAAAGAGAATTCTAATTATAATGCATATCTATTGTTTTGTCTTCCCTTTTCTTGTGGGACATGTTCTTTCTGCACTTCAGTAATGTAGTTCAATGGCGGTGTACACGTTATGTTCTTACAGACCCTCATCATTTGGTTCAGGGATGGGCACTTAGCTGGACCAATGAACTGTCCTTCCCCAGGAATTGTTGAGACCAGAGATCATTGCCTTCAGCCTGTCTGATGGTGAGGCTGAAGATATGACCTTGAGAGCTAACAGGGGCCTTGTCCCCAGCCATGTGGAGGAAGCTGGTGGAGCAACAAGAAGCTGATGTGCAGAGAGAAGCAGAGCAGAGGGATGGGGGCAGAGAGGGGACTCTGGTTCCAGCAATTCCTGGGGCCCACTGGACCACTACCCTTGTCACAGTTTGTTCATGTCGACAGTCCATTCCTCCCTTTTGTCTACTAGCTTAGTTGGTAACCAAGAGAGGTCTGACTGCCTTATGTATCTCAAAGGGTTTGTTGTGAGGACCAATGCCCGGCACATAGTAGGGACTCAACACATATTGGTTGATTACTCTTAGGTTTAACCTCCAAATGAAAAATGAAAAAGGTTGGGGCAATTCTCAACTCTAGAAGTAACCTTCCTTTGAGCATCACAAAGGAAGACACAGAAAGACAAAAGGAGGGAGCCCTCCACCCACACCGCATACACCCACATCCCTCCAATCCTAACCCAGGTCTACTGCCTGGAGGTTCACATACCTGCCCGGAAAGACCATCAGCACTTCATTCAGTAAATCTCGAAGTCTACCTCTCAGAATCCTTCCTGCTTTTGCTGTACAACCCCTGAGGCTGGGTCTGGTGGTCCTGAACTGTGACCCCGGTCTGAGTTGAGTGGTCTGCCACAGGCCTTACAGGGAATGTGAGTGCTCTGTCCTGTTGGGCGGGAGGGGTGGGGACTGGGGTATGAGTCTCCTTCAGATTCCATTCCTTGGGAGATAATATAGCCTAAACATATTTAAGAAAAAGCTTAAATATGCTCAGTTCTCAAGGTCAGCCCTTGAAATCAGCGGGCCTCCATTTTTGTTTTTTTTTTACTATCTTAACCTGACTTTTGGCAACTCAGGTTATTTATTTATTTATTTTTTAATTTTGGCTGTGTTGGGTCTTCATTTCTGTGTGAGGGCTTTCTCCAGTTGCGGCAAGCAGGGGCCACTCTTCATCGCGGTGCGCGGGCCTCTCACTATCGCGGCCTCTCTTGTTGCGGAGCACAGGGTCCAGACGTGCAGGCTCAGTAGTTATGGCTCACGGGACCTAGTTGCTCTGCGGCATGTGAGATCTTCCCAGACCAAGGCTCGAACCCGTGTCCCCTGCATTGGCAGGCAGATTCTCAACCACTGCGCCACGAGGGAAGCCCAGGCCTCCATTATCGTGTCAAGACTTTGAATTCTCTCCTACCTCGGGTAACATGAGTGACACTGGTCAAATCAGTGACATCAGTCCTCAAGGGCTGCTCTCTCTACAGAGGATTCCACTTCGTTATTTTTATTCTAAGTCTCATTCTGATTGATGAGGCTTGGGGGAGGGCGTCTTCCCAACTCCTTCACTCACACAGATAGAAAAGAGACTGCTAGCATTCCTGAATGTATCATGTATCTAATCTATATGCAAGTCATCTGCATATTCTTTAAAATAGATTTCCTTGGGATTAGAGACACCATTAGTTCTACTCAGGCGATTCTAAAAGTGGTGACCTTTCTAACTTGTTATTTTCTACATAGTTCTTCATTTAGACAAAAAGCCAGGGATTAAAGTGAGGAAAGGTGCTGTACTGATGGAAGCAGAGCTCAGTCCGAAGCAATTTAGCTCCGGCCAGATAAGCGTCCGACACGCAGTGTTATCAAGCCCTGTCTGTATCTGAACCGATTTCCCTTAGAGGAGAGTGTTGCAGCCTCCAGCCTAAGCAGGTTATTGAAGCAGTCCTTCCAGTCAAATGAAGAAGTTTCCCCGGGAGGGAGTGTGGTAGAGTTAGAGCTTGCCTTTTTAATTTCAGTGATATTTCAGTACTTCCTCAAAACGTGCATCAGAAGTGCCCGCGTGGGGAACAAAAATGCGTATCCCTGGGCCGACTCCAAACACGCGGCACCAGAATCTCGGGGCGGGAGGGAGGGGGACGCCGAACTTGTATTTTCACAGGCGCCCAGGTAACTAACTCTTCAGCTCTGAGACCCGCTTTTGTCTGCACCGTGCCCGGCCGGTGCTGGGCTCGCCACCTCGCCGTCAGGCGCTCGCTCCCGCTGCTCTCCTCCCTCAGCTCTGCGCCTTCTTTGTTGCCTCCCTCGGGGTCATTAGAACTCAGCTCCTTCTAAGGTTTCAGCCCCATTGCCCCGCGCAGCCCGCGGGACAAAGCCCGTGCGGCCCGCCACCCACGAGAGTTCCCACCCGCTGTCCGCGAGGGGCGCCGCAACGTCCCCAAGACCGCCACCCACCGCGCCAAAGAGCCGCAGCCGCCGCGGCCGCCGACGGAAGTGACGGCACCTGTCGTTGACGCGCCCCGCCCCTTCCGCCTCCGCGCCCCGCCCAGGCCTCTCCCCTCCGCCCTCCCCGCCCCTCCCCCTCCCCTCCCTCGCCCGCTTTCTGTCAGCCTTTCTCCCTCTCCCTGTCCCCCTCTCTCCTTCCTCTAGCTTCCTCTTTCGCACCTGAGCAACGCACCTGCCCGGGCCCGGCTCCGCTCCCTCCTCCCTTCCCCCCGCCCCGGCCGGAAGGCTCCGGCCTCCGCCGCGGGAGCTTGGCGGCTGCGTCACCGCCGCCCCCCCTCGCCGCCCCAGACAAGATGGACACCGCCGAGGAAGGTAAGTCGGCGGCGCCCGCGCCCTTGCTCTGGCGACCGGGTTCGGGCCGGGCCCGCGCCCGGTCCGCGGCGCTCGAGGCAGGCGGCGGGCGGAGCGGCGGGGGCGCCTCGGCTTGGGGCGGGCGCGTGGGGACGGCGGCGCGACCCGGCGGGCGGGATGAGGCGCCCGGGCCGTTTGCCTGCCGAGCGGCGGGCTCGAGGGGCGGCAGGGAGCAGGAGGTGACCCCTTGGCGCCCCCGGCCGTTTCTCGCCCGCGCGCGCGCGCGCGGAGCGCAGGACCCCTACCCGGGCCGGGGGCGTCGGGCTGCGGTGGCCGCGGCCGGCGTGGCTCCCCGCCCCCTCTGTCCCGCCAGTCCCGGTTGGGGGGGGGCACGGCACCGTGGTCGCTGCACGAAGTCTGGGGGCGTTTTCCACGCCCTTTCCCACTCGGTTTTGTCTTTCTTTATGTCGCTTTGCCCCTCGCTCTCCGGGCCCGACCCTTTCACGATAAAACTTCTTTGTTGACTGAAACTTCGCGAAAAATACCCCGCCAGGTGACGGCCTGGTGGAGTGAACTGACTCCGTATTTAAAAACCTTGCCCTCTGCTTGCGTGGCCCCTAGTTGTTTGTTTACTAAGCGAGGCAGAGGCAGGGCCACCGGGCTTATTCGAAGCAGGAAGGCTCTTTGTTTCGGTGTAGTTTATTTTGTGCTTAGTCTCTGGCACCAATAAGCAGAGTTTTGTGTGTCTGTTTTGCTTTGTGAGTGCGTGTGTTTTGGATGTGGCTGTTCTGGAACAAGCTGACTCTTGTGAACTGAATACAGAAGTGAAGACATGACTGAACATCTGTGACTATTGAAACGCATTTGCTGATCCCGCGAAGGTAGTTAGGTTGTTTTTAAGCAGTTTTATCTTTTTGGAGTTTATCGAATAATTTCGTGAGTCTATAGAGGAAGTTCCTAATCGCTTTCCTGTTGTTGCGGTTATCGGTGAAGATACATTTATGCTTTGGGTTTATTATGTGGGGATATGATAAGCGTCTTGCAACCTTACAGGTTGTGATTTTGATGATTTTAGATGAAGATCGTCGGGGACTATCGTGGTGTGCAGTAATGGGTGATGAAAAGTTTGATGTCTGTATATGTGATGCGTGGAGGGGTCAATTTATCATTTTTTTTAAAGAAGTCTTTCTTTGGATAGGAAGAACCTCAACTGTAATGATATTTGCATGTTATACTTGACAGTTTACAAAGCATAGTTACATGCCTTCACATTTGATCTAAGATCCCTATGGAGTAGGAAGGTATTATTATCTTTTATAGGTGTGGAAGTTAGTTAGTTTAGTTATTTTAATAGTTTGTCCAAGTTTCACACCCTAGTAAGAGAAAGATTTGAACCTAGGTATCCTGATTACACAGTTTTCCTTTCATTATGGCTCAGTTGTTTTTATTATGTGCTGTGAGTGAAAGGTAATCACCACAGGAGACTCCTTTGGAAAAAATAGTAAAGTGAAACTGCTGAGGAGGTTAGGAATTACTTTCTTTTGACAGGTGGTCCTAGTGTGTAAATTTCCATCTACATCCATACATCCTTTTGGATTCAAATTTTAATGACTCAGTCTAGTAATGCATGTGTTTATTGATTTATCAATTGATATATACTGGCATGTTTTATTAAATTCCCATTCTTTGAGCTTAGGCACTTAGTAATTGCATACACTTATGGTATGATAGTGGAGATTCATGAATTGCAGAATCGCAAAGCTGGAATCATGAAAGAAATATTTTCTGAGTGCTTCTAGTGCACTGCCCACCCCCCTCAGTCAGGGTGAGGTACAAATGATATTTATTTACTGACTTGAACACTGTTCTCTATTGAAATAACTGACACTTACTGAGGACTTGATGGATGGCATGTACTTCACTAAACATTTTATACACATCTCATTTAACTCTCCTAAGACTGTTAGGTAGGCACCATTCCCTTTTTACAGATGAGGAAACTGAGGGTTAGTATGATTAAATAACTTGCCCAAGGTCATACAGGTAACAGATGTCAGAGGCAAGATTCCAACTCAGGTCTGTCAGACTCCGTGGTTAAATTTATAAGTGGATACCCAGTGTCCAGTGTTGAGATGACTGTATTTTTGTCACTCCCTTTATAAGAGGAATCATCTACATAATTTGACAAAGCTTTACTTTGCATTTGTTTTATGACACTGTTAGTCATGAAATGAAAGTGAATTTTAATACTGCTAATGCCTAATTTTGCAAAATTCCAAATTGGAAGTCTTCTGAAATTTTCAAAGTTAATGTAAATTTAACTTGAAAAAATGCTGGAAGGAAAGGGAGGATTACAGAAGATTTCAGGATAAAATGACAAAGTGAAGACACCAAAAAGCTTGGAAACTTCTGTTTGCTAAATGAGTTATTACAGGTTATTTCTTCAATTAAAAAATGCAATTGGGTTTTTGATTATAAAAGAAACTTTTTTTTTTGGTAGGAGACTTGGAAAATATGGCTAAACATAAAGAAAATAAAAATTTTTTAAATCTTTAAATTTTATCACTCGTTAAAAACACTGATGATGTTGTTTACTTATCTGTTTTTTAATATGTTAATCTGAGCAAACAGAAATCTGAAATACCAACCTGCAAAGAGATTGTTAAGCTCTTCCATCTCTTAAAAATTGCCTGTTGCTTTCCTCTAATGGTACCATATATGATGTTACCATATATGATGTTAGAATGCTCAGAATGTTTCATATTTGTAGTAAACAAGACTGAATTCTATTAGAAAATTGGTTGTTTGCCAGATGGATTTTGACCCTTCATATTTTGTGTTTGCTAGGTATTAAAGATCTCTAAAGTGTTCAGTGTATTGTTTTATTTTTGTAAAATCAACAGTTTTATAATCCATTCTCATAATACAGCCATGCCTTGTTTTATTGTGTTCATTTTATTGAGCTTTGCAGATATTAATTTGTTTTTACAAATTGAGAGTTTGTGGCAACCCTGCATTGAGTAAGTCTGTAGGTGCCATTTTTCCTGAAGCATTTGCTCACTTCATGTCTCTGTGTCACATCTTAGTAATTCTTTTAAATATTTCAGATTTTTTCATTATTATTATATTTGTTATGGTGATCTGTGATTTACTGTTGTAATTGTTTTGGGACACCATGAACTGTGCCCACAAAGACAGTGAACTTAATAGATAAATGTGTGTATTCTCACTGCCCCACCAACTTCTGTTCCCGTCTCTTTTTTTCTCCTTGGGGCCTCCCTATTCCCTGAGGCTCAACAATATTTAAATTAGGCCATTTAATAACTGTAATGATCTCTAAGTATTCAAGTGAAAGGAAGAGTCTCATGTCTCTCACTTTAAATCAAAAGTTAGAGATAAGTAAGATTAGTGAGGAAAGCATGTTGAAATCCGAGATAGGCTGAAAGCTAGGCCTCTTGCACCAGTTAGCCAAGTTGTGAATGTAAGGGAAAAGTTCTTGAGGAAAGTTAAAAGTGTTCCTGCAGTGAACACATGGATGATAAGAAACAGCCATATTGCTTATATAGAGAAGGTTTTAGTTGTCTGGAGAGAAGATCAAACCAGCCACAACAGTCCCTAAAGCCAAAGCCTAATCCAGAGCAAGGCTCTAACTCTCTTCAGTTCTGAGATGACTGAGAAAGTTGAGGAACCTGCACAAGAAAAGTTTAAAGCTAGCAGAGCTTGGTTCATGAGGTTTAAGGAAAGAAGTTGTCTCCATAACACCAAAGTGCAAAGTGAAGCAGCAAATACTGACGTAGAAGCTGCAGCAAGTTATCCAGAAGATCCAGCTGAGATAATTCTTGGTGGTCACACTGAAAAACAGATTTTTGGTGTAGATGAAACAGCCTTATATTTGAAGCAGATGCCACCTAGGACTTTCAGAGCTAGAGAGGAGACGTCAATGCCTGGCTTCAGACCTTCAAAGGACAGGCTGATTCTTGCTGGGGCTAATGTAGCTAGTGACCTGAAGCTGAAGCCATTGCTCATTTACCATTCCAAAAATCCTAGGGTGCTTAAGAATTATTTTTAATCTACTCTGCCTGTGTTCGGTAGATGGAACAACAAAGCCTAGATGACAGCACATCTGTTTACAACATGGTTTACTGAATATCTTAAACCCACTGTTGAGACCTACTGCTCAGAAAAAAAGAAGGTTCCTTTCAAAATATTATTGCTTACTGACAATGTACCTGGTCACCCAAGAGCTGTGATGGAGATGTACAACAAGATGAGTGTTGTTTTCATGCCTGCAAACACAACACCCATTCTGTAGCCCATGGATCAAGAAGTAATTTCAACTTTCAAGTCTTATTATTTAGGAAATGCATTTCATAAGGCCATAGCTGCCATAGATAATGATTCCTCTGATGGATCTGGACAAAGTAAATTGAAAACATTCTGGAAAGGATTCACCATGCTAGATGCCATTAAGAACATTTGTGATTCTAACACAACATTGTAAATCAACTATACTTTAATAAAAAAATAAAATTTAAAAAAAGAACATTTGTAATTCATGGGAAGAGGCAAAAATGTCAACATTAATAGGGGTTTGGAAGTTGATTCCAACTGTCATGGATGATTTTGAGGGGTTCAGGACTTCAGTGGAGGAAGTAACTGCAGATGTGGTACAAATAGCAAGAAAAATAGAAGTGGAGCCTGGAGATGTGACTGAATTCTGTAATCTCATGATAAAATTTTAACAGATGAGGAGTTGCTTTTTATGGATGAGCAAAGAAAGTGGTTTCTTGAGACAGAATCTACTCCTAGTGAAGATGAAATGAAAAGTTGTTGAAATGACAACAAAGCATTTAGAATATGATGTAAACTTAGTTGGTAAGGCAGGGGCAGGGTGTAAGAGGATTGACTCCGATTTTGAAAGAAGTTCTGTTAGGTAAACTGCTCTCTATCATCAAATATTTGAACTTCAGAGCTTGAGGAGATCTTAGATCTTCCTCATTTTATCGACTAGGAATCTGATCCTGCAAAGCACTGATATTTTTCAGTTAAAAAAAAAAATCTGTTCTTTGCTCAAGGATATACATTTTTTAAAAGTAAAAGCACTGCAACATTGGAGTAAATGTTGCAAGTATTGATGTATGAAACTCTCATTAAGATATTAAACGTTTTGCCATAGTAGGGTGCTCTCATTTCAGCCCAGTGATATATAGAGCTGATGTTTTTCATTTTTCTAAATTACTGCTCACACTAGCAGAATGTAGTATAAAATCTTAGCAGCCTATTTTTATGGACTGCCAAAACAATTGTTCTTTATGCTTTATGAGTCATATTCATTGGGAAGGGATGAAGTTGAACTTTATCATAGTTGATCATGTTCTATATCTATTATGGTAAAACCTTGAGGTGACTTAGATTTGGAAGTAATGAGTTAAAAGGATAGGAAGTTGTCAGAACCAGACAGCTAGTTACTGTCTTTCTAGAACCACATGGTCTTTCATCTCTGCTTCCAGTAATGCCTGCTTCATTCTTCTTGCCACAGATCAACTTTCACTGCTTTGGCATGCTTACGGGCAAGCATACATGCACTTATTTGACAAGTGTTTATTGAGCACCTGTTAACTAGCTAGGCAATATTTTATGCACTTGGGCTAGGCTGGTAACAAAATAGACAAAATCCCTTCTTTCATAGAACCTACGTTCTTGTTTTTGGCTTGGTAGAGGAGGAGGGGAGGACAGAAAATAAACATGTAGTAAATTATGTGGCATGATGAGATGGTTATACGTGCTGTGGAGAACAGTTAGTTGGGAGGGAACAAGATGGGTGAGAAAAGGATGAGATGAAGGTAGATTACCAAGGGGCATGAGTTAATTTTGGTGGTGATGGATATGTTCATTATCTTGATTGTGGTGACAGTTTTACCAGTGTCAAGCGTATCAGGTGATAACCTCTAAGTAAGCGTATTTTATTGCATGTCCGTTATTCCTCAGTAAAACTGTTTTTTAAAATCCATTGTCTTTTACTCATGCATGGCTTTGTAACCTCATGTATTGATTATTTGGTAGCTGTTGGATCAAGTTATGCAAATCTTCCAAATCTTGACACATTTTCCTGTGTAACATAAAAGTCACATTCATTAATGTCACCACGTATCTCAAAAAGGCTTTAGGTATTGGAGAAGCTGTCGTTCTTATTGTGGTGGATGTAGGTTTTCTAAAATCCTAATATTTGCTTGAAAGTTTTATTTTTGTCAGTGGCAGCAAATATTGTCAGTGTTTTCCTTGGTTCTTAGGCTCACTTCATTCTTTTGTGACACAATGCCTGCCGAATACCCAAATCTGTCTGAATAACTGTTGTTTGTCATTTTGTTGTTGTTTTGTTTTTTTCCATAGTAAAAATGGTGTTTCGTGGGGGGTGGGGGTGGGGGTGGGGAAGCAGTTAGTTCAGCTGGTAACTCCAAAGAGTAATACAGGTGCTTTTTCTTGAGACAAACGCTGCTGTTGAGCCTGAGTCCAGGAGTGAGTCCACACTCTCTGTATTTTTCACCTAAAATTTCCACTTGGTTCTTCTTTGAATCTTCTTTTTCCTTGGCACTTTGGATCCAGTGAGGAGACAGAAAACACAGTAACTTAACTAGAGGAAGTTGAAAGAATTGTTAACCTATGATTAGAATAATTATATAATTATAAAGATGTAAGGACTACTGTAAAGTGTACTGTGGGCCTGAGGGAAAATGTCCAAGTAAGGACAGACTGGGGAGGGGTGAGGGCCCCTCCTCACAGCTGTGGTTCAGACCTCATTGGAGAAGTATGGAGTTGTCCAAGCCAGAGCTAGTCCACAGTTTCTGGGTGAGCAGGAAACAACCCTCCAGGGTGGATGCAGGAGACTCAAGGTTGATGGGTAGGCATGCAGACAGAGTTAGGGTACCACTGTGGGCTCAAGGCCTGGAGTGTGTTGAGCTGTTATCAGTAGGGCTGTGAGAAGTTGGATACTAAAGCAAACCTACTGACAGGGCAGCGGGAGCAAGGAGTGCTCCAGTCCTCCTGTGTGGTCCCTTCAGCACCCTCTACTGACAAATTTATTTTTAAAAACTCTTTAAAAGAGTCCAATCTCTTATCACTGAACAGGTGGTACTGAAGGATAAATTTGGAGCTGAGAGGAAATATTCAGTACATTGATACTTGGCACACTCCTGCTAAAACTTGGGAGTTATTGCCTGTGCTGCTGAATTTGCATTTGCCCACTGCTGGCAAAATCCTCACCACGAACTCTAACTACTGCAGGAGTCCACAGTACCTGCAGTTAGCTGCCACTGCTGTTTTTAGAGCCAGAAGTAGGAAATGGCTTTACACCTTCCCACCATCTTATGATCCCACAGAAGAGCTTCTCATTGAAAGCATGTAACTCAAGCCTAGTCAGCAAGGCAGATGTAGTTTTCAGGCTTCCAGGAGCAATAGTATAGGTGAATGTTAGTTTTGTAATGATCAGTAATCTGGAGAGATAAGAAATAACTAAGCTTTGGGATATATGGAGAATTGGAATTTAAATGTATGCTTTCAAGGCCTAATTACCAAATCCATGGTAAAAAAAAAATAGGTATACTTCCACAGTCAAAATGGAAGTGTTTTTCACAGAATTTTAGCAGTTAAAATTTTCTTGTAATTGTAAAAGTAGCAATGAAACAGTAGAAACTTTGGGAAAACGGGAAGGAAATCACGCATGTTCTCATCTAACCAACATAATGGCTATCATTTTTTGTATTTTCTCTTTTAGGCTGTTTTGTGTTTTTTCCCTAGTTCTAAGGACAGTGTGTATTCATTTTTTTATTCCTGCTTTGTTTACTTAACATTATGCAGATTTCCATATTGTCATATAACTGTTAATATTTGCTATTTTTAAGGGACTATAGACATTTGTGTAGTAAATGTACCACAATTTATGTAGCCACACTTCTGGTTTTAGCTATATAGGTTATCCACAGATATTTTGAATAATACTTCTTAATAATGTATTTTCAATATTTGTTTATTGTAATCGTAGCTACTAATTATAAAATTTTTGTTAATCAGCTATTAAAAATCCTTTGTTACTGCAACCAGGTGAATCAAGGTCAACATTAACAGTCATAAAAATCATGTTGATAATGTACCATTCCTATTCTGTGATGAAATGGCACTTTACCTATGTGATTTTCCTCCCCAGAACCCATAGCCCCACTCTAATCATGAGCAAAAACATCAAACCAATTCTGGGGACTTCCCTGGTGGTGCAGTGGTTAAGAATCTGCCTGCCAATGCAGGGGACAGGGGTTCGAGCCCTGGTCTGGAAGGATCCCATATGCCACGGAGCAACTATGCCCGTGTGCCACAACTACTGAGCCTGCGCTCTAGAGCCCGTGAGCCACAACTACTGAGCCCACGAGCCACAACTACTGAAGCCTGCGTGCCTGGAGCCCGTGCTCCGCAACAAAGATAAACCACCGCAATGAGAAGCCTGCACACCACAACAAAGAGTAACCCCTGCTCACCGCAACTAGAGAAAGCCCTCGTGCAGCAACGAAGATGCAATGCACACAAAAAATAAATTAATTTAAAAAAAAATCAAAGTCATCAAAAACAAGGAAAGTGTGAGACACTGCCAGAGCCAAGAGACGACTAAGGAGACGTGACAACTAAATGTAATGTGGATTCTGGAACAGAAAATGACATTAGGTAAAGATCAAGGAAATCTGAATAAACCGTTGATTTTAGTTAATGATAGTGTGTCATTATGGCTTCATTAAGTGTAGTAGAACTACCATCCTAATGTAGGATGTTAATAAGAGGGGATACTGGGTACTGTGTACGGGGGAGCATTGTACTGTCTCCTCACATTTTCTGTAAGTGTAATCTGTTCTAAAAAATAACGTGTATTAAACCCTTTGTTTATTAAATTATCACTAGTTTATCAGCAGAAGGAAAGTGGAAACATTTTGAAACCTTATGTGAAACAATTTTCAGGATAGACAGTGGCTTAAGAGTTAAGATGTACCCAAAGCTTTAAGAGTTGTTTTGCATTTTTTCTCATAGTAGATACTTAGAATATATTTGGTGAACTGGATTTTTGGCTAAGAAAACTAACGGGATGGGCTAGCCTTGAATGGGTGTTGACTTCCACAGCTGGCACCAACTTGATAACCTCTCACACTATTGGGTGTTCCCCCTCCCTTTCATCTCATGGGCTGTCTCCATATTCAGTCACTAAGGACTTGAAGGTTTCATTCAAAAAAAACTTTACTGAGCTAGGTACTGTGCTAGGAACTTCTAAAAGGTATGCTTTGTGAAGATATTAAGTATTCAAATAAAGCAACAAAAGTTGCCATAGGAGTTAACAGAAGAAATTTACCCTTGAAAACCAGGAAGAGCTTTGCGTTATTGTTCTAGGTAAGTTTGCATTCATAACCAGCAGAGTGCATTGATTTTACTTTGGCCTGAGCAAGATTTGTAATTTTACTGCATGTAAATTTGGTGGAGCCTTACTCCACCACAGAACATTATTTCATTTTTAGTGAAGGGCCTCAGGCTGCACCTTTTGTAGACTGCACTCTCCTTTTGTACCCTTGGCCTTGTTATTCTCTTGAGGTTTTGGGTAGTGGGATTGATCCTAGTAAACAAAATAGATTATTTTTTCTTTGACTCCCCCCCCTTTTCTCCATTGAGGCATTTTATTTGCACATTGTTATATACTCCTAGGAAAAAAAATTACAGGATTTCTCTCCTATGTGTTTTTGTCTTGTTTCTTCATGGTCGTCCTGCCAGCTGAGGTTGTCAGTACAGTGAAACCAAGCTAGAAGAATGGAAGTAGGTTATTTTGACATTTTCCTAGATTTTTGAGTTGCACTTCAAATCTGGGCCTGATCACTCCATGCTTGTTTAACTTGCCTTTGAGGTTCACAATAATTTTCCCAGCTCTGTGATCATCAGTGATTTGAAATTTGGCAATGTAAGCATGCTTCATCATTACAATTAGAAACCAGATGATTTTGAAGCATAGCCTGACAAGAACCTGGCATTTGTCTCTCTTTTCAGCATTGTTAATGCTCTTGAGAGCATCAGCCAGGTCATTCATGCACACCATTGCGGTAGCACGGAAAGATGGTGAAAAGAGTTTTCTTTGACTTTCTGTGTTGGTGGTGGTTGTGCTTGTTTTAGTTTTTGTTTTGTGAAGCAGCTAAGATCTTTTATAAAACAGGATAGGCTAATTTATGTCTTAGTCACAAACTTCCCCCAAACCTGAGCAACAGAAGGTTGCTTTAAGTTTCTCACTGACATCACGTCCAGTGTGGCTGGGGAGAGATTCTCCTGCTAATAATGCTGGTCACTTGGAGATCTAGATTGGAGACCATGGCTTAGCACATGATTCCACAATTGTTGAGGCAAGAAAATGCAGTGTGATGGATTGTGTTTATTGGTGCCCAAAGACTTCTATCCAGAAGTGATGGCACATCACTATAACTCATATTTCATTGACTAAAGCAAGTCACATGTTCAGATATAATTTCAGAGGTGACAGGAAGTGCAGTACTGCCACATACCCAGAAAGTAGAATGCCAAAAATATTTGATGACCAATGCTGATGATTTCCACAGTCCCTAGCAACATTAATTCCTACCTGGTCGGATGAAATAAATGTGCTCATTGGGGTATATTTCAATCTACAACTTCATTAGAACACATTTTAGAGAGGGAACTAATTTTTTTTCATGTCGTTACCTTTTCTCATTTGTTCTTTTTCTCTATGTCTGTTTAGACACTAGTACTGTAGAAAACCTGATTTTATTAAAATTAAAGTGTATTTAAAGTCTGAGTTTTTGACAAGTGCATATAGTCATGTAGCCACCACAATCAAAATATAGAATAGTTCTTTCACTCCCCAAAATAACTTCGTGTCTTTTTATGGTCAGCTCCACCCCCAGACCTGGCAACCACTGATCTGTTTCTGTCTGTATAGTTTTGTTTTTTCCAGAATGTCATAAGTGGAATTAAACAGTATGTAGCTGTTTGAGTCTGGCTTCTTTCAGCTTAACATAATGCATTTAAGATATAGTCACATTGTTGCCTGTATCAGGAGTTTGTTCATTTTTATTGCTGAGTAGTATTCTATTGTAGGGATGTGCCACAGTTATCCATTCCCCAGTTGTGGAATGCTTGGGTTGGTTGTTTCCAGTCTGGGAGAATTATGAATGAAATTCACATAGGTTTTTGTGCAAACATAAGTTTTCATTTTACTAGGTTAATACCTAGGAATAGGATTGCTGGATGTATGGTAAGAGAATATATGTTTTTATTTTTGTTATTTTAATAGGTATGTAGTGGTAATCTTACTGTGGTTTAAGCTTTGTTGTTAATGTAAAATTTACATAACAAAATTTACCATTCTAACCATTTTTAAGTGTCTGATTCAGTGGCATTAAATATAAGCACATTGTTGTACAGTCATCAGCATCTTAACTTTGTTTTTAATTTGCATTTCCTTAATGAGTCAGCATTGTTTCCATTTGTAGACCTTCTTTGCTGAAGTATCTGTTCAAATCCTTTGCTGAATTTTTTTGGACTATTTTCTTATTGTTAAGAGCGAATTAGTAAGCTGGACGAAGAATTTGAATAGATAGTTCACAAAGAGAACATGGCAAAATGTGGAAATATCCAGCTTCACTAGTAATAAAACTACTTCTTACTTAGCTGTTGTACTAGTTTTACCCTTATATTTCAGTAATGTGTTTCATTAGAGGGAGCAAATCTACTGTTCAAAAGGAAGAAAATTATAAATTTGGAGCGGTAGATAGTAGATATATATAAGATATTGACATTAAATTATGAAAAAATAAAACATTCAAGGAAACTTGATCACATAAACAGGTTGTGTATGATAACGTCAAAAAGTTGTCTTTTGGAATTGGGGGTTAGGTTTTAAATCCTCATTTCCTTATTAACTTGCTTGATAATATAGTTGGGCTAGGATTAGAAATAGAGTTTGCTAATCTTAAGTCTACTCCCCACTTGTTCTTGACTGTCAGAGGTGATGGTAGGGTTGAATTTTTTTCTTGTACTGTTTGGCTGGGGTACAGCAGTAGTTACTGTCTAAAGTTTTCTGTCTTGCTGAGCTGCCCTTCCCTGGTCCTTTGGCTAGAGAGAGAGCAAGCTTTTGGGGGGAATTTTTTTTGTCTGTTCTCATTGGTGTTTCTACCTTGCCAGCTTCTCCACCTCAGCCTCCAGTCCAGGATACTTGAGGCAAAACACAAATCCAGAGAACTCACTGCCTTGTGGTTCCTTGGCGTCCCAGCTTCTTTTGCTGATCTGCCTTCTCTTCACCTTTTAGAGTCTTCTTATGTTTGTTTTGTATTATAATATCCGGGGTTTTTAGCTGTCCTTGGCAGGAGGAGTAGGCAGAAAACTCCTGCTATTTCATCTTGGTGTAGAATCTTCATTCGTCTTTTAGTCTTTATTGCTGCCTTTCTCTAGAGCGAACCTTTATCCTTATTTTCTAAATGATATGTGTTTTACATGTTTCTGAATTTTTTTACATGTGGAATTATATAGGAGTAGGTACTCTTTGTGTCTGGGGTTCTTTATCACTCAACATCATTTTGTGAGATAAATCCAAATTGTGGTTTTGATTGGTTTATTGTTTTTGCCATGAAGTATTAAATTATGTGAATATACCAAAATTTATTTATCCAAATTTATTTGCCAAATTTAGGCAATTCGGGTGGTTTCCATTTTGGAGGCATTATTATGAATAGAGCTGCTATGAACATTCTTGTACATGTCTTTGAACATAAGTATATAGGAAACTATTAATTTTAAGTAAGATACTAGCAAAATACTACACAAATATATACAGTTGATCCTTCAGCAACACTGGTTTGAGCTACTTGGGTCCACTTATATGCGGATCTTTTCCAGTACTTATATGGTGTTGGCCCCTGTCCCATTCGTGGGTGTCACATCTGTAAATTCAACCAACTGCAGATCAGAATTTTCATCTGAATTTGCTTGAATCCGTGGATGTGGACAGAACCTGCAGATGTGGAGGGCCAACTATGGGACTTGAGTGCCCTGGAGTTTTGGGATACATGGGGGCTCTTGGAAGCAATCCATCCATGGATGCCTAGGTACACCTGCACTATAGGCAACATACACTTATAAAATAAGGAAAGAACTTCTTTCTCCCAACCCTGATCCCCCCAACGTAGCAACTGTTAATAGTTTCTTATGTATTCTTCCAGAATAAATGTTTAACTATGACCTTTATATACCTGTGCCTTGTTTCAGATTTTTCTCCTGGAATATAGATTGGCAGGGAAGAACCTTCCATTGCTTCTACTCCATACACACGGACTAGCTAAGGAAATTGAGTTGAGGATATAGAGCAATGGCAGTTGCAGCCTATCTCTTAGGTAGCTTTTCCTGACCTCCATTTCCCTGATAAGGGGTGGATAAGCCACACTGAATCAGGTGTGGCTCAGGGCCTGCTAAACAGCTGAGTGTTTGCCTTGAAGAGTTTTATAGCTGAGGCTTATCACCATTCTGGTTGATTTATAGCAACAATCTTTGCCTTTCCATTTAGGGAAATATTTATACATAAAGTACTCTTGAGCAAAACTCAGTCACAACTTCATCATGTGGGGAAACACAAGAGTCAGTACTGCAAAAGAGATTTGTGATGATGTTTCTCGGACCAGATTCTGTATTAGAGTCATTTAGATGAAATGGTTTTAATAGAAATGGGTTGTGGGTTGCATAGCAGTAGGCTTTTAGGAATGTTGAGGCAGATTATTTAGATCTTATTTTGCTTTCTTTCCCTGATGAAGATATAGCCAGTGAAAGTTTTAACACATTTTAAAAAACATGGTCAGTGAAATAGGAAAATTGCTAACATGAGTTTTCACATTTGTGTGTGTATGTTAAATAAACCACATGCAAAGACCTCCTGCTAAAGAACTTCACTGATAAGATTGGACTTGGTGGGCTTCCCTGGTGGCACAGTGGTTAAGAATCCGCCTGCCAGTGCAGGGGACACGGGTTCGAGCCCTGGTCTGGGAAGATCCCACATGCCGCCAAGCAACTAAGCCTGTGCGCCACAACTACTGAGGCTGTGCTCTAGAGCCCGTGCTCCCCAGCAAGAGAAGCCACCGCAATGAGAAGCCCGTGCACTGCAACAGAGAGTAGCCCCCACTCACCGCAGCTAGAGAAAGACTGTGTGCAGCAACAAAGACCCAACGCAGCCATAAATAAATAAATAAACAAACAAATAGGACTTGGTAGTGTTAGTAAAGTGAAAGTTCAGCTATGATATTTACAAATTGCATGTTAACCTTTGATTGTTTTTTTAAAGTTTCATTATACAAAATTTCAAACTCTCACAAATAGATTAATGTAATAAACTTCCATATAACCAGCATCTGGATTCAACAGATACAAGCATATGGTTGATAATTCTTTTATCTCAATTATTTTATCTCTTGCCTCCCCACACTTCTGCTGGATTGTTTTAAAGGAAATCCCAGATACGATATCTTTTCATCCATGAATACTTACGTATTCTAAGAGATAATTTTTTTTAAACAAATAACCACAATACCAGTATCATACTTACTGTCTTTATCCTCCAAGTTTTAAAGTAACAATCAATATTATTACTATTAACATGATGATTACTGAATTCTCTTTAGGATTTCTTTATAGTTCCTTCTGTCTTTGGATATAGCCTACTTGAGGATATATTATCATGTTTTAAAGTCTAATTATTTTCTCTGATTAAGCTTGATATACACAGGTTCATTTGATTTGTTTTTGGTTTATTTTGCATTTTGATTATTATATGATTTCCACTTTTATTATTATGTAAAAGATATCCATGTAAAACAAAGTGATTCAGAAGTCTAATGTTCCCTTCCCTTTCCTTTTCCTTTTATAATCAGTGGAGCTTGTGAAGTCCCTGATACAATAATGATAATTGTATGCATATGTGTATTTTGAGAGAGCCATAGTTATTCTCTGATTTTTTTCAGATGTTCTGTGAGCAAAATCTGTCTATCTATCTATCAGCATACCTAAACATACCACTACGATAGAGCAGTGGTTCTCAAACTCTTTTGGTCTCAGGATCCCTGTAAATTCTTCTGAAAGATTCAGAAGAGCTTTTAATTGCCGTATAAGAGAATAAAAAAAATTAGAAATATTTATTCACTTAACACACTCATTATGTGTTAATATAAAATTTTTTTCATGAAAATAACTGTATATTCCAAACCCAAAATATTGGTGAGAAGAGTGGATTTGTTTTATATTTACATACCTCTTAAATGTCTCGTTTAATGGGAGGCAGCTGCATTCAAACAGGTGTCTCATGTAGCCTCTGGAAAACTCCACTGTACACTGGCAAGACAATGAGAGTAAAACACTATTAGTGTTATGGTGAAAATAGTTTTGACCTTGCAGGGCAAGGTGAGTCCAGTCCTGTACTTTAGACTGTCGAGCAGAGCTCTGGGCCTTGATTTAGATTTGTTGTGTTTGCTTAGTTTTCTGTTTATTGGTTCGTCCTTCAGAAGGATGGAGTCTTCTGAAGATCAGTGTCTGGTCGTATTCACGTGTTTCTCTGTCCTGCTGGTGGAAGTGCTGTCTCTCTAGTCCCACCCAACCCCACCTGCCCCTCGCGGCCGTGCTATGGGAGTGTGGGGAGACGTGGTGTCTCCTGCGGGTGGGCACATCCCTCAACCTCCCGCTGTGATGTCCTTGCCGCGGCTCCCTGCACCACACAGGGCTAGGTCACCTTGTGGGGCTGGTCCCTGTCTAGGAGGCGCCCGGCTGGCATCGGCCGATCAGCTGTTCACACCCGTGTTGATACTGTTTCCGGTGTTTGTTCCTGCATCCCGCTAGCCCAGGTGTGCCCACAAAGGCTGTCCCTGCGCCACCCCAGTCCATCGCCACATAACTTGTGGCTGACCAGTCATCATGTTGGTGGAGGGTGACGTGGCGACCCTCGTGGTGACCCTCATTCGTGTAAGCCCAGTGGTGTCTCTTGCCGCTTTCCTCTGCACTGTGTCTTGCTTACGGGACACCTCTTGCCGCGCTTTGGCTACTGCGCCCTACTTTCTACTCCCGCAGCTGCCTGAGAGCTGGCCGGGGAGACAGGATGAGGGGGAAACCACTTTGCCCTATGACTGCAGCTGCCTCCCCACACTCGCACTCAAACCCACCCTGAGTGGTTGATCCTGCCGTAGCACATGCCTGTCGCTAAAGTTAATCCATGGCCGTCTAAGCACTTCTGGCTTAGACACCCTGATGTTGAGAATGACTTTGAGCGCTTATTTGGCTCCTACCTGCAGAACTGTGGTAATTCTAGAACTAATCCATGCCCATGGGCATCAGCAGCTCTGCTCTGATGATTCTAGATGACCAGGATTGCATGTTCTGTGGCCCTATTAAGGAGCCGTTTTGTGTACCATGGCAACCACCGTGACTGGGAATTCGGGCGATGGGAAATCTGGATTCGATTCCATACAGGAAGCCTGGTAATCGACTACTCCAACCTAGGAAGGTAGCAGATTTGCCACTCGCGACCCGAGGGTGGGGAGGCAGTGATGAAAAACAACACTGGACACTTTCGAGGTCTGGTAATCGGAATGAGTCCACTTAAAATCCTTTAAGGCAGATCTGTTGTGTGGCAAATCTGGTACTGGCAGCTGAGGTAATCCCCAGCTTCAGTGGCAGGGTATTGAATTCGGTGCAGTTAAAATGCTGTGTGATCTGCCGTGCGGGTCTGCGGATGGGGAGCCTCCGTTCCTATCCCTACCCCCTACTTCTCAGTGCCCTCCTGGCTTCTAGCCGAGTGTCCGTGGGCTGAAGTGTGCACTTGAAGAAATTAAAGTACTCCAAGCAGGCGCGAGCTGCCTGCACACTGCTGCTGGAAATCCTGGAATGGGAGCGTGGTTCTGTTTTGTTTGTGTTGGAATTTGATTGTGGAGGCCCATTTGACGGGATGGCTGGGATGCTCATACTGCACCGCTAGAGCTCAAAGTCTTAGATTGATGTAAGACTGACCAGAGTGAAAGCTTTTGCCATGGATGTTTTCATTACTTAAGGATGAAGGTGAAAATGGGAGGTTTGAAGAGATTCTGATCCCATGTTGTCTGACCATAAACAATGCCGACTGCCCTCGTTATTTCCGGTAATGTGCCGGCGGCGGCTTATTGCTGGCAGTTTACGGGAAACCAAAGTCCTTCGGATGGTGGTAGCTGGAATGTCTGGTTCCAGAGCTGAAATTTGAAGGCACAGCGGTGTGGTCTGCGCTTAATTTGACTCAAGCTGGACAACCCTACGCGACTCCATCACAGACAGGATTGGCACTTTGATAGCTCTTACGTGGGTGGTGGTGCATGGCCTTTCTGTGGTGCTGGAGCGATTTGTCTGGCTCCTTGATAACCGGGGAGACTAGTGTGCTCACCACTTACGTTACCCCCAGTGCTTGATATCCCTAACTTCGACAAATATTGCTTAGCTACCCAGGATTGAGCAATCACAAGTCTGTGACGCTCCTAAGGGGCTATAACTGCGCCACGCTTCTCAGCATGTGCGTATCCCAGTCTGACAGGTGCTGGGGATTCATTATTAAATCCATTAGTGCTGGGCTCTGGGTTGCAATTATTCCTCATTAATGAGGAATTCCCTGTAAGAGAGTAGATCAGAAGCTTGCATTAAGTCCCTGCCCGTTGTTCATACTGCCCATCACCCCTCAGATTGCCCACTTGGGGTTGGCATTTGGTCTTGGTGGATTGCTGAGAAGATGGTCTAAATGAAAATCGCAACCAGGTTTCGGTAGGTGGTCCTGCAGAAAGACCGCGTTAAGGACCGAGCAAGCGAGCTTGAGGGATAACTTTCGGCCATCTGTATCTCACCCGCCACCCCAGGCAAGACTAACGCTAGTGCCATGAGAATCACTTGGGGCGGGGATGGAGGGAGTGAAGGAAGAGCTGCTGCCCTTTGGTGGCCGACCAGTAGCCCTGAGCTTCCGTAGTTTCTGCTTAAGGTGGCCTCTGACTCGCCTCTCTCTGGCCTTCGTGGTCTTGGGGTGCCCCCTCCACACGCTATTGTGTGTGTGTCTGTTCCTGTCTCTCCCTCTAGGGCCGCTCTGCTGTTTCGATGTGTTTTTGTGAAGTTTAAACTTCACAAAAAGGACCGGACTTAGGACTTTAGACGTTAAACTGTTAGGACAGGAATGGTGAAGTGATTTTGCATATTTCTATCTATAATCTGTTAGTTATGAGAAAGTACAGTTTCAAGTAAACCACAGTTTCCTTTATTTTCAATTTTGATTTATTTACAGAGCTCTCATACAAAGGGACAGTTGACCTTTTATATAATAGAAAATTTTTAAGTTTCAGATATACTAGATTATCATCCTGTTCACACTTTTTAGTTTTCCATGATGTTGATTAATGTTTTACCTAGTGATAGAGTCTTGCTTTAACATGCAGTATTTTAGTTTTTGGTGGCCTATTATTTTTTTAAGAGTTATAACCAAAGATAATTCAATTTTTCTTTTTCATTAATAGACATATGTAGAGTGTGTCGGTCAGAAGGAACACCTGAGAAACCTCTTTATCATCCTTGTGTGTGTACTGGCAGTATTAAGTTTATCCATCAAGAATGGTGAGTCATCCTTTTAGAAAATTTTTATGTCTGAGCTTTTCTGTCATCTATATAAGGGATACTGTTTCAGTGAACTTTCTCTGTAACTAGTTATTTCTTTAAAATTTTTTTTGTGAAAATTTGGAAATTACCCATATTTCTTATTACCATGCCATGTCATTTTGGTATATTGTCTTTCAGATGCACGTGAGTACCCATTTGTTTATTTCTACCATGGAGAGCTTATGTTCGTGGGAAGTGTTATAGTGTTGTAGTTTTGCTTGGCATGATTATAGTTTACATTTAGGAAATGCTTTGTGTAAGGTAATAACTCAGTGCTTGTATACATTTTAACTCATTTAATCCTTACAACAAAACTGCAAGGTGGAGTATGATTATGATTTTATGATTATTCAGATGAGGGAACTGAAGCATTAAGTTAAGTAACTTGTTCTATGTCACACAGCCAGCCAATTAGTGATAGACCTAGCCACCAGGTAGCAGTATCCTTAGACCAATATTAGAACTGATGTTGATGCTTGGAGGTTCTTCTGTATTCAGTTATCTTTGAGGACGTTACAATTTACTTTGATTAGTTAATTGTTCAGTTAATTGAAACTGCTTTTTAATAGAGGAAATACATGTCATTTTTATCTTTATCTGTTATAATTCTGTACTCTTAGAGGGCATTAATGATAAAAAGTTTAGGACTTTCTAAATTTAAAATTGTAAAAGTTCTGTGATATGTAAAATTTTAGTAAAGCAATATTAGTTTTCAATGAAACCTTAAAAGTTTTTTTGTTATAAACACTATACTTATGAATGTATTTGTAATTGCAGCTTAGTTCAGTGGCTGAAACACAGTCGAAAAGAATACTGTGAATTATGCAAGCACAGATTTGCTTTCACACCAAGTAAGTTCTTTCGAAGTTTTCACTGCATTTCTAGGTTATAACTGGCCACATAAAGGTGTTTAAACAGTTTTAAAGCAACTGTGTTCAGCTTAATTTGTCTTTTATGGTAATAGAAAGTATTGCTATAACATTTTGGAAAATATTTTTAAAAACTACACGTCAGCTTTTAATACACCACACGTCAGCTTTTAACACACCACACGCACGTGATTTAATTTGTGGGATATTTCTTTTTTTTTTAGACAAGTTCAGACGTGTACAAAGGTATAATGAGCCTGTATGTATCCATCACTCAGTTTCATCCATTTTCAACTCATAGCCTTTACATGTCATTCCCTATGCTCTTGTTCTCACCTCTCCATCCTTATTAAAGCAAATCCCATCATTTATGATTTCATCTGTACATATTTTAGCATGTATCTCTAAAGAGTAATGGTTTTTTAAAAAAAATACAGCTATAATACCATTATTTACCTAGAAAAATTATTGATGCCTTGAATTTGTCAAATATCCCATCCGTGTTCAAATTTGGGACATCTTTTGAGTTTAAATTATGTTGGTTGGAATAATAATAAAGACAAATACTTAACTCACTTTTTTAAAATAAGACTTTTTAAGCTCAGTATTTTGTAGGCTTTGGTAAATATTTTGCAGATCTGTAAAATTCTAATTCTATTTATAACTCCTTTACCTATTGATTGATACTTAATATTGTTCATCTTAAATAAGTAGAGGTTTATACTGGCAGGTTATCAATAATTTGAAGCACATTTTCATTCTCGGATCCTAGTATATTGCTCTCCCCCCCAGAGGTTTTTTTATGCTTTAGTTTTTGTTTGTTTTAAGCATCTTGAGCTGCTGAGTGTAAATTCTGTAAATTATTGTTAGTTTTACCTTGTCTTTATGTGATGAGTGTATATAATTAAAATCATTACAGTTTCACTTTTGAAGCTTTGTATTCATAGTGCTCAAAAAATGTCAATTCTGTTATTTTGTAGTCTTTAATTTTCTGTAGGGCATAAAAACTGTACAGCTTAAGGTTTATTGGAAACTGCAAGACTAAATAATTGAATATCTTCATGAAGTTTGATTGATAAGAAATACTCATGTGAGCTTCTTTATTCTGAGGCCAATAAAAGCTTGTGTTTGTACCTTTTAGTTTTCATTTGACATCATGTGCTCTGTTTATCTTTTTCAAAAACTCTGTTTACTGGTTTAATGACTTGCTCCTGTATATCAAAAATCCTCTAAAGTACTGATCTTTGTGGGTATGTTGTAAAAAGTTGCTGTTTGTTACTTGTTCACTCCTTTGTGTCTATAGCTGTGAACAGTTTTGTAATAGTGCTCTCATAAATTTCACATCACTGATTTTAAAACTTTATTTCTCATAGCTCTTTGTTTTGGCCTTACTGGAGAAAGAGGCCTTTGTTCCTTCTGTATGTTTTTTCGGAGAAATCTGTGGTAGAGCCGTGGTTTTCACTGGAACCGTTTACAAAAGAAATCTTTCTAAAATGTGTGTACATAGGTTCTGGTACCAATTCCAACATGTGTGTGGGGTGGTTTTCCCTACATCAGTGAGCAGTTCTGCAGGACACCAGCTGGGCGTCCTACAGTTTAACCCACTTCTCATACTGTCTGCTCCAAGATAGCATTCCATTCCACAGGTTGAGGGCTCCGTCCTTAAAGGACTGGTGTCCCTCAACCCCCTGCAGATGCTAGTCGCAAACCCAGGCTGTTACTTTTGCTTTTGCCTTTCTGACCAACTGACTTTAAATCAGGGGTTCCCAGTGACCCCTTCATTGATCTGATTAATTTGCTAGAGTGGCTCATAGAACTCAGAGAAACATTTTACTTATTAGATCATCAGTTTATTATCAGGAACAGCCAGATTGAAGAGATGCATAAGGTAGGGTATGTGGGAAGGGAAACTGCACCATTTTCCCCAGATCTACTTGTTTTCACCAGCTGGGAAGCTCTCCGAACCTGAGGCCTTACGGGTTTTTATGAAGGCCTCATTACATAGGCTTGATTGATTAAGTCGTTGACCGTTGGCCATTGGTTCTACCTTCAGTCCCTCGCTCCTCCCCAGAGGTCTGAAGGGTGGAACTGAAAATTCCAACCCTCTAATTACTTGGTTGGCTCCCTTGGAAAACCCGTGCCATATTCTTTCTCCCCACCCCTGCCCCAGACAGGTTCAAAAGTCATCTCATTAACATAACAAAAGACACCTTTATGGCTTACGTAGCTTAGAAAATTCCTAGAGTTTCAGGAGCTGTGAGCCAGGAACTGTGGACGAAGACCAAATGTATATGAGAAATATATTTTGGTCATTTGAATGACCAGATATGTATTTCTTATAAATCACAATATTACCTGTGGCAGAACCTCTTTTTCTGAGTATTGAACCACACTTTGCAGAGAAGTGGGAAGACCTTAATTTACCATTTGGAATGTTGATTATTGTGCTAAAATGGGGTGGGGAGTGGCTAACAGACGTCAGCGGGCTGTTGGCTCTTACAGGAAGTGGCTCTGCTGCAGATTGTTGTGCATTTTGAGTGCTATTTCTGAGGCTGGCATGGGGGAGGGTTCTTTCTTGATGACATCTGTCAGCTTCACCTTTTGCTCCTTTTTGCTTTATGTGATCTTTTATTATTTGAGAAACCAGATAATTATAGTGTTTGAATGCTGAAATATGTGTAAATTAGCATTACATAAAGTTCCTGGCTATGAGTGAGGGATGTGTACTTCTCTTGAATATTTTTTCCTGCTCAGAGGCCTGTTTCATTGGCTTCTACATTTCTTATGTGATTTGCTCTCATAAATGACTTCTGGGTAAATGTAGTATTTTATTGCAATTATTTGATTCATTTTTCTTATAGGAAAAAATATTTAAGTGCAATTGCAAATGTTGAAAGTTAAGATAGTGCTACCTGCCTAGAATATAACCTATTTGAATCTTCATGAAATTATGTGAACGTTTTCCCCTTATAGTTTATTCCCCAGATATGCCTTCGCGGCTTCCAATCCAAGACATATTTGCTGGACTGGTTACAAGTATTGGCACTGCAATACGATATTGGTTTCATTATACACTTGTGGCCTTTGCATGGTTGGGAGTTGTTCCTCTTACAGCATGTGAGTATTCATTCTTCTGTGGCTGGAGTTATTTAAACATTGCACAACTATTTAATATTATAAAGTAATATGGCATCATAGTTTTGTTCGAATGATACTTAATTATTTGATATTATAATGTCATGTATTAGGAAAATCTCATTTAAGAAATATTATTCAGCTGAATAAAAACCATTTTTTAACAGGTCAGTTTCTTGAATGAATGTGGGAAAGAAAAACACAGCATACAGAGGCTAATAATGAAAGTTCATGAAAGAATTGAAAAAGCTAAATCAAACCATAATTAGAAGGAAATTGAATTTTATTCCTTGAAGTTTATTAGAGCTTTCAAGGATGACAAAAGATGGGTTCTTTTGAGATTTTTTTTTATCCCCTTTTAAAATACACATATCTAATGGTGCTGAATAATTGGGAAGCGTGTCTTTCAAATATAGGAGGCTCTTTGGGAGATTGGTATACTAACTCTTAGTTGATTCTTTTTAGGTTCTTTGTGTTCTTAAAGACATGGAAAGGGGTCGATAGTATATGGTGCCAGAGTATATAGATAGGATTCTTTAAAGTTAACCACAAACAATATTTTTTTTTTTTTTTTTTTTTTGCTGTACGCGGGCCTCTCACTGTTGTGGCCTCTCCCGTTGCGGAGCACAGGCTCTGGACGCGCAGGCTCAGCGGCCATGGCTCACGGGCCTAGCCGCTCCGCGGCATGTGGGATCTTCCCAGAACGGGGCACGAACCCGTGTCCCCTGCATTGGCAGGCGGACTCTCAACCACTGCGCCACCAGGGAAGCCCCACAAACTATATATATATATATATATTTTTTACAAACAATATTTTTAAATAAGTATAATAATATCCTCATGTCTCCTTAAAATAAAGTAAAATAAACTCGATCAGTTATAAAAATGAAAATCTTACGAAAGTAGCAGAATAGGTACTATTCACTTGAAGAGTGAATTAGTGAGCTAGAAGATTGAGCAAGGAGTTCTCCAGGATGTAACTCAGAGACAGGAAGTTGCAAGTATGAGGGAAAAAATTTGAGAGATGGAGGCTACATCCGATTGTTTCAGTATCTGTCTAGTAAGTAGTTCCAGAGGGTAAAAGAGATTGAAAGAGAGAGAGCTGACTGTGATAAAGGAAAAAGACAATCCTAGACACATTGTGAAGTTTTCCGGTGCTGAATAGGGTGGTATATAGATGTTATGCTTTCAGATTATCCTACAAAATCATGAAAATCAGACTGGCATCAGACTTAAAGTCAGCAACATTGAATGTTAGAAGACAGCAGAATAGTCAACACATGGCAAAATTTTTGAACCCAAAATCTTATTATTCTCAGATAGAAGGACAAAATACAGACATTTCAATAGATGCAAGGACTTGGAAAGCTTACTACCTCAAATCATTTATGAAAAAAGTGTTTGAGAATATATTTTACTAAAACGAGCAAGGAATCAAAGACAGGGAAAGGTGTGAGCTCCAGAGAAAAAGAAACAAGTGCTTCTTATAGCTAAATCATAATTGTTGTTAGTCTACAATAATTAATAATTTTTTAGGTATCAATTGGAAACTAAAATTCTAGATGATCTTAACGAGAGAAATTGTGAGGGGAGGATAGAATTGAGAGCTTTTTAGGTTGTCTTATTTGTGGTGAAATTATAGATGCTTTAGATAAAACAGGAAAATACAGTGTAATTATGCATTAAAAATACAGGAGTAACCAAGTAGAGTCCAGAACTGGCAAAGGTGATAAACAGCAAAGGTGCCACTGCTGCTGTTCAGGGGAGGAAAGATGGTCTTTTCAATAAATGGTACAGCATCAACTGGATGGGCATGTGGAGCAAGTGACCCATACCATTACCGCCCACCTGACACAAGTTAACTTTAGATGGTCGTAAACCTGAATGTGAACATTAAAACCAAAAAACTGCTAAAAGAAAGTATAGGCGAACAACCGTAAAAGAAAATACTGAGAAATTTGACTTAATTAACATTAAGAACTTTAATTCATGCTCAGATAGCTTTGAGAGAGAAAGGCAAGCTACAGAGTGAGAGACGGTATTTGCAATACACATATCCAGCAAAGGACTTGTATCCAGGATATATAAAGAACTATATAAATCAGTAAGAAAAAGGAAGACAGGCCAATTAAAAAGTAGAACAGCAGATTTGAACAGGTGTTTCTGGAAAGAAGATTAAATAGCCAATACACACGTGAAAAGGTGCTCAGTATCATTAGTCACCAGGGAAATGCACAAGAAGATGCTGCTATGTACTCAGAAGAATGGCTGAAATTAAAAGAAAAGACAGTGCCAAATCCTCCTTAGGATGTGGAGCATCTGCAACATGCATACATTGATAGTAAGAGTATTATAGTATAGCCACTTTGGGAAGCTGTTTGATGTTATCTATCAGTGGTAAATATTATAAATACCTTATGATCCAGTAGTTCTGTTTCTGGGGATGTTGCTAACAGGAATAAGGACCTTGTGTCCACTAAAAGACGTGTGTAATGGTGTCGTCACTGCAGCTTTGATAATAGTAGTTTAAAACTGGAACCAACCAAACAACTATCAGCAGTAGAATGGATACAGTGTGGCTTATCCCTATAATGGAATACTACATAGTGGTGAAAAAGGAGCTGGCTGACGCAACATAGAATAACATGGATAAACTTCACTTCTTTGAGAAAAAGAAGCCAGGCACAAAAGAGTATGGATTGTGGGATTACATTTATGTGAAATTTTAAAATAGGCCAAATTGATCTATGATGATAGAGATCAGAATAGTGGTTACTTTTTGCTGGAGATATTGACTGAAAAGGGTCTTGAAGGAGCCTTCTGGGGAGCTAGAAATGTTGAGAATCTTATCTGGCTGACAGTTACTCGGATATATACGAATATAAAAATTCACCCAGACACACTTAATATTTATGTAAATTTTATCTTAATAAAAAAGTAACAAAACTTAAATTTAAGTAACTGTTAGGAGAATAGAAATAAGATGATGAGTTTTCATCCCAGGGAGCGGGAATAGGAAGCAGTGAGTAAAATTTGTAAAGTCTGACAAAAGACAGGAAAGACAAGAAGGGGGGGCCGAGGAAGGGGAGTAAAAGAGAAGAAAAGATAAGATTGCAATATCTGTGATCATAGGGTGTAGATAGAGCCTCATAACTGTGTATGTATAAAAGTGTTCCGCTACAAGAGATAAGTACGAAACAGCCCAGGTTAATGCTAGAGGGATTTGTTAACAAAGGCTGACAAAACGCAGGAACAGTATTCGCCAGCCAGATATTATTCAAGATGAAACACTTTAAATGAGGAACAGCATTTTATTTCATATTAATAAAAGGCATAGTCCACTAAGAAAACTTAAGAATTTCTATGCACCAGCAAACAGGACTTAGAAATATGTAAAACATTCATAGTTATAGTGGAAGACTAACACTTCTCTGAAATCAGTAGATCAAGTAGTCAAAAATTAAGTAAGGACTTTGAGGATTTAAGTAACAGGTAACAAGCTTGATTTCTGTTCTGAATTGTTTACACACACACACAATTAAAATCTAAATTATGTCACCCACTACACATTCTGTAACTTCTTTCTTTAAGTTAGCAATGTACCCGTGGCTGTCTTTTCCTGTAGCAATGTGTTGAGCTACCTTATTTTTAAGCACGCTAGTAAGGAGGACTTTAATTTATGAGTCTGTTTTCTTATCTACAGACAATTGACTGTTTGTCACTTTTACTTGTTACAAGCATACTTGCTTTGAATGTTTTATACATATATGTAAGTAATTTCTGTCACAGAAAATCTTTTCCTGTCTTTCCATTTTGACTTGGCATTTGAGAACAACCATTGAAGTCACTAAATTTTTGGTACAAGGCTATATAGGAAATGCTTAAACTAATACACAAGTACTGGTTTGAAAGAAAACCTCAGCTTTTGGGCCTCATTTCCAAATCTGTTTCTGCCTTTTCTGATTAAGAGGATGAGGGGATGGCTGTGTATTTGCCCTTACTTCATCTTTTCCCTTCATGGCCAGATTTAAGATTTTGTCCTTTTGAGGACCCTTGAATCTGTTTGTCAAAAATTGGTTGTTAGTTTGCTTCATAGCATTGAAGCATGTACTCTACTGAAAAGTCCTCTTAATGTCAAAAATGTGTACCCCCAAAACTTTATTTTCATGAGCAGACTCAATGAATTTTAGAATTCTAGGTTAAAGAAAATACTCTGTATTATAATTTTGGAGATCTTTTCTTGAGATTGGTCCCCCCGCCCCCTTCAAACATCTAAGCTCATTTAATAAAAACAAGTAAGTAAATCTAGAGAGAATCAAAACTTTAAACATTGTGTAACATTTATTCTTTACTGTCACTAGTTTTAATGCTTGACTTTTTTTTTTTTTAACTTTAGTATTATGAGGCTCAACCTTGCAAAGACTAAATGTTTATTTCAGTGGCATTCGCAGTGTTCCACTTTATCTGTTTAGTTGAGCGACTGTATGAGTTACGATGAGAGTTGTGACTGTATGCCTTCATGCCCTTTCTTGGTAGGTCGCATCTACAAGTGCTTGTTTACTGGCTCTGTGAGCTCCCTGCTGACACTGCCACTAGACATGCTGTCCACGTAAGTATTGAACCTCGTGGTGGTGGAAGGCTGCACATTGTGAATGGTGCTCATTTTTTCTTCTGCATACTTGTGTTTGTTGTAATTTGAAAAGTCCTTCTATTCCAAGGACAAATAATACCTTATGTTTGTTACCTATTCTAAAGTTACAGCTACAGTGGAAGTAGCTGACATATATAAATGATGTTTTAAAACATACCCATCTTAAAGGACAGTTTGGTAACGGTGGGACAGCTAGTTAAATAAGCTGTCGTGTAGTGCAAGAAATGTACTGTTCCATATAGTGATACGCTGGGCGTTCATTTAAACATGTGTTTTTAACAACACAGACATTTGAGTCGAATTTCTTTTTAAAATGTTTTTTGTGATTGTTAGGAGATGGACTGTAAAAACTTGTTCACTGTGGTGGTTTTACTGTATTTTAATTTGACATAAAGCTTTGTAATTGCGGTTTCTTGGGAAAGACATACATGTGTTTTCAAAATTATTGATGTTAGAAATGCTGTAAATGATAAACTGTATCAAGATCATTAGAATATTAAGCTTGCAAAAGATGGCACCTCTGTTTGTTAAAATCTTCTTTTGTACCCAATTGACCTTAGGTTTCTGATCCCTATGTCAGTAAGGGCAAAGAACAATATAAGACTGTCTTTTAGGACAGAAGCATGCGGAATATATTATAAAAATAAGCCAAATGGCAATAGAAGAGAGCAGGAGAGCATGTTACATTTCTGATAGAAAAGAAATCGAGGAGGTCTTTTAAGTCTCTTTTGTCTGCATCATTATTTTGAATCGTGGCTGAAAATACTTAGAAATATTAGATGTGTTTGCAACTTGTTTTTCCTGCTTGCTAGTTTTACCTTTTTTGGATAGAACAGGCAAGTTATTTAATTTATGTGTTTCTTTGGCAGTATAGGGAATAGATAAGATAAAAGGTTTTGAACTTGAACTTTATTTACATTACAACAGCTTTCGAAGTAATGTTTATAAGTAGACAAGGATCTTGAAAATAGGGCACTAATGGCTGTGGCCCTCATAAAAAGGAGAAGCAGTAATTTGACACACTTGAGAATTTAGAAATAGTGTAATAAGGTAGCCCTTTGTATGAAAATATTGACTTTCTATGAAATGATTCAGTGAAACAAATAGGACAGCGTTACTATTTTTGGACATCAGATTTTTATATCAGCCATCCAGAACACAGTCTTAGTATAGAGGCAAGAAAAATCAGTCTTGGCTGAAGTGTCATTCATATGTCTCCATGTATATGATGTAGCTCACCTCCGGCTTTAATTTAGGAATCGTATACGAAATAAACGCACATATTAGAAGTAGTGAGGGAGATCAGAAAAAAGCAAGGGGTGACTGCTAAGAGTGATGGAAGTTATATTTTAATATCTATGAACGAATAAAAGAACCGTTCTAAACAGGGCAGTCTTGTTCCATTTAGTGTGAGGCTAGAGTTGTATTTATCATTGTAATTTTTGAGAGAGCAGTGTAGCAGCCAGTCAGTATCTCAGTTGTTTTAGAAGAGGTGACTTGAGGTCCCATCTGTGCTGTTCAGTAAAGTGGGGGTGTGTTACTTCTTTAATGGTTTCTGTTTTAAGTGGCTAAATATGTTAATGTTTACCAAAGCTTAAATTGGTAGGCTTTGGCTTTGTGAAAAACAGGTGTTTATGGAAGCCATGTCAGTGAAAATTTAGTATTTTAGTCTCAAGTAAGGCAGTATTTTACTTGCCTACCACCTTTACTTCTTGTTGGCGGAACCATTAAACATCTGGTTTTTTGGCAAGTGTGATCACTTAGGTGATGCAAAGATGTAGCTGGTTGTAACAGAAGGAACCCTGACATTGGAATTTAAAAGTTGCTGCATATGCAACTTTTTGGTGACCTTGGGCAAATCACTGGACAGTTCTGAACCCCTGTTTCCTCATCTGTAAAATGAGGAAGATCATGCCTCAGGGATTTGGGCGGGCTGTTCAAAGATTAAATTCACAAATACATGTAAAAACTATATGTGAATTTTGAGCACTATGTTAATACATAGCAAAATTATCACCAAAACTCAGAGCTGTTGCTTGCCTTATGTTGGCAGGCTCTCCTTTTCTCTGTGACCTGATTGGTTAGTGGGCCACACCTGAGTTGCCTTCATGAGCTTCCTCATTGACATGGGAAGAATGCTGAAAGCTTGGTGGGAATAGTGGAAAGAAATTGTAAGCGTGGGTTGCTTTTATAATCTCATGCTGCCTTTTAGAATTTGAAGAATTGAGCCAGTTTTTCTGAAAGCACTTATAAGTAAATCACTTATTTTTTCTGAGTAATGTTTCATTTTTCTCTATAGAATCCATTTTCTGAAATTTTACTTAAAATTTCTTAATATCTTAGCAGCTGCTACATATTCTGTAGCTCGGTTCCTCAGCATCTCTAGGCACAGTCTATCAGTTAACTATTGCTGCAAAACATGCTGTCCCTAAAACTTAGTGGCTTAAAACAACAAACATTTTATTTGCTCATAATTCTGGGAGTTAGCAGTTTGGGCTGGGCTCAGCTGATCCATTTATCTGTTCGGCTCGCCTCCATTATGCATATGTGTCACTGGGGTTGGGTAGTCTAAGATGGGATACCTTGGCTCTTCCATATGGCTTCTCATCTTCAGAAGGCTAGTGGGGCTTCTTTACATGGTGGCCTCAGGGCAGCATTCTAAAGGGGTGAGAGTGGAAGCTTACCTGAAAGCTCTCTTCTAGGCTTTAGAACTCAGGAAATTCGCTTCTGGTCCAGACAGTTCACAAATCAGCCCAGATTCAAGGTGTGAGGGAAAAGGAAAGGATTCTACAGTTTGTCACCATTTAAAAATCTACAATAAACTCTACAATAAGCAGTTGCTGTTCTTATTGCTGATGACAAGGAAGGAGTAGAGAAGGGGGTATTTTAGTCCCAACCTATCAAAATTTTAATGGTCTGGAGGGGTCCTTAGCAAGGGGGTGATTAGTATTCCTCTTTTGATTAAGGTATATTCCAGATAACATCTGAGGGCCACATTAGTTCAGTTTGGAGCTACCAGGCTGAGGTCTCCCAAATTGACCCTTCCTTAAGTTCTCCATGGAGGGAAAAATGTCTATTATGGTGGTGAATTTTCCAAAGGCTACCAAGATTCTTGAGTTACCTTTGAATTACTCTGAAATCAGACATAGACCAGGGAAGGATATGCTCCTTCAGAGAGGAAAAGAACAAAGAGGTCTTCAGCATTATTATACTGCGTGTATTTTCATGTGAACCATACTTGATCTGTCTGGATTTGTTGAGAAACTAATATACTTTTGGTGTATTTGCAGTTGGCATCAAAAATTTAATCTGCGTTCTAAATGAGGCATTTGTAAAATGTACCACAGGCTCCTTTGCCTCACGCATTGTGTACTGTGTATTTCTCAGCCTTCCTTTACGTTGTCTTTAGGCCTTTCTAGAGGCCCTTCTCCACCTTTCTGATTTGCTGATTCTGTTCATTTACATGGGTTTAAGTATCAGCTAACTAAGTTGGTTCAACTTGTGTATAAAATAAGGATAAGGATATTCTTAGTAAGGGTTGGACAGAGTCATGTATCTTTAGGAAATTACATGTATTTAATACTTGACCTTTGTCAAGTATTTGGCTACTTTCAGTTTTTTGCTTGCTGCCTTCCTTTTTCTCAGCTATGTTCAAAGAGAGGCTCGATAGCCAATTTATGTAGTTCTGATGTTATTCTTTGCTTTCTATAATATGAACACATATAATACAAATATATAAATAAACATGTTTGGCCAGCTTATAAGATAGATAAATTGCCACCATCCTCAGAAATAATTCTTTTTGAGAGACTGATTTTTCACCAGAAAGTTATGACTGACTTTTCTTGTTCTTTCTGAGATTTTTATGTAAAGTGAATGTTGTTACCTTTGGTTTCTTAATTTTAAGTGTTCTTTGGAGTAATTCTATGTACTTTTTTTTTTTTTTAAATAGGGACAATTTGTTGGCGGATTGTTTGCAGGGTTGTTTTGTGGTGACGTGCACATTGTGTGCGTTCATCAGCCTGGTGTGGCTGCGAGAGCAGATAGTCCACGGGGGAGCCCCGATCTGGCTGGAGCATGCTGCTCCGCCCTTCAACGCTGCTGGGCATCACCAAAATGAGGTAGCTCCCTCTATCCCCAAATTCATTTTATTTGGGTAGGACATAAGAATTATTGTCACCCTCTAAGACCCAAACCCTTGACTCCCGTGTCCCTCATTGCAAAGCAGGACAGTGACAACGTTTGGGAGAAGATTAAAGGAGATGTGAAAAATCAAAAGAGTGCTGTTGTTACTTTGCCTCTTAGTTTTCTAGCGAGACTGGGAACAGTACTGGGGGTATACTGCATGCTCTTTCATTCCCTTTGCCTGGGTTAACAGCTTACCGCCGGCCTGGCAGTTAATATACAAACCTCCTGCCTGGGCTTCTGACGTGCTGCATAACATTAAGGAAGCCCCCTTACCCTCTTTGTTCATTAGTTTCTTCATGTGTAAAATGCCTCACCTTTGTTGCTTTTAGTAGAAACATTACCAAAAGTAGAAAAATTGGAGTACTGTTGATAACAGTCTTGTACAGTTTTACTTTTTATTTATGAGATGACATGCTTAGATACAAGAGTGTCTGCTAGAGACATTAAGAAGAGGAAGATATGATAAATGATTTTTATTATCTTGTTTACTGAGAAATTATAGGGCTGAAAATGTAAAAAAGAACCCAAACTGGCTACTCACAATACAAAAACAATGTGCCCTTTGTAAAATTTTATTATGAAAAAATTGACTATAAAATTCAAAATAATACTTAACGATACTTAACGACTTAATTTTTCAATTAAGGACCTTTGGCTTTTTTTAGTGTGAAGATTGATTTCATCAAATTCTGCCATACCCTTTTTTCTACAGAATTAAGAGTACAACTTCGCCTTTGAAAACCACACATATGAAAAATGGGACTATTAAGCAAGTTTTTACCTAGTGTTAATATTTTAATCATTGTACCTCATATTTTGAAGCATTTTAATACAGTTCTTTTAGAATCTTCATTAACTCCATAGGAGTTCAGTGTTTTAATTAACTACAACTAGGTCTTTGCAATTGGTAGGTAGCAGAATTCAGGAAGAGCCAGAGAAGGGTGCTTGTGGAAACTGATAAAGTTCATATGGACAGGCTTACCCTCCTGAGCAGAAATGAGAAACCTTTCCTCAAGTGTGAACTGAGAATTAAGTTATATATCAGTATGTGTGTAAACAGATACATAAATATATTTTCATCCCTGAAGTGGTCAGTAAAGACAAGAGATGCCTTATAAAGAAGGATTACGGAATGATGTATTCAAGATAGCCAGATTTGTTAACCTGTTTCCTGTAATGCTTTGTGAAATGTTCATCTCTAAATTATATTGAATGAATATGTACACTGTTAAATGAGTTTATGTTCTTACATACCAAGTTGATCCAAATTCAGATACATTTAGAAGAAATGCCCTTGAGAGGTGGGGTTTTTCTGGAATTTTAATAGAGTTTGTGTCTGTTTGCTAGTTTTGTTTTTTTTTTAGAAGGGAGGGTGCTATTTGAAAATAGAGCAAAACTGAGGCAAGTTAGCCAAATTTCTGGTCTCCTCTGTTATTTTAGGCTCCAGCAGGAGGAAATGGTGCTGAAAATGTTGCCCCCGACCAGCCTGCTAACCCACCAGCTGAGAACGCAGTGGTGGGGGAAAACCCTGCAGCCCAGGATGACCAGGCAGAAGAGGAGGAGGAGGAGAATGAGGAGGAGGACGACGCGGGCGGGGAAGATGCAGCTGATGCCAACAATGGGGCACAGGGTAATGGCTGCCGGCCTGTGCTCAGCCTTCCTTCACGACCATGAGTCCATTCCCAGCTCACCTTGGGGAGCATTGGAGTTTTCAAAATTTAATGGGTTTGAAGTTCTGTTTCTAACCTGTTTTTACTTTATTTTGGCAGACTTGCATTTATGGATATACATATGCATACTTTTTTTTTTTTTCTATGAAGCAGGGCACATTTTGAGTTTTACAGTTGTACTTTAGGGACTCCCCTAGTGGTTCAGTGGTTAAGACTCCGAGCTTCCACTGCAGGGGGCATGGGTTCAATCCCTCTTTGGGGAGCTAAGATCCCACAGTGCCGCATGGTGCGGCCATAAAATAAAATAAGATTAGATGAGATAAAATAAAATTCTGCTTTACACAGGACTTTTTATAGGATGGATGGGAAGAAATTATTTGTAAGTTGGAATAGATCCTGTTTTTTTAAAATGGAACTTGATACAGTTTTATCTTATTCCTTTGCCATTTTTATTGAGTCCGTACAACTTTTATTATCAAAGAAGAATTCTTGAAGTGTACTCTGCAGGCCAGATAGCACCCAAAGAAACCAGTTTCTCATTTTCTGGCAGTATAACTCCAGAGTGGTAAAGAACTTCTGAGACCAGCCTGTCAGTCAGCTGTCAGTAGGTCACCACCTTCTTTTCTTTCCTCTGGCCCCAGAGTTTTCCTGTCAAGCACTGCACTGTCTCTGGGTCCACTTATCACTGCTGATACCTGAGTGTTTCTTGTGTGCCAGGCACTCAAACACCAGGTCCCTGCCTTCATGGAGTTTCTGGTCTAGTGACGAAGTAGAAATATCCAAGTGAACAAGTTTGTTATTACACATTGTGGTAAATGTGCACGTTGCTCTGAGGATGCTACTGAGGAGAGACCTATTTTAAATAAGGTTCCTCAGGTAGCTCAGAGTAAGTGATATTGGAGCTGAGACGTGAAGGATGAAAAGAAGCCAGTTGTGTAATGGGAGCAGGGGGCCTTTGCAGGGAGAGGTGGGTATATGTTCAAAGGCTCTGAGACTGCGGCTCCTGTACCCTAGTGGTGGCCCTTGTTTCCTTCTGTTTGTCTAATGCAGTAGGTCCTGCCTGGTCTTCCTTCTTCCATTCTTGCTCCACATAGTGTTTGTACTGCTCTCTGCCCTTAAAATCTGTCAGTGATCTCCCCATTATGTTAAAGAACAAAACAATTCAGACTTCACATTCCTCTTGTATGATCAGATCCCTGTCTGTCTGTCATACTGCATCTTCTGCCACCCTCTCCTCCTCACCCAGAGAATTCTAGTCCCCTGGCTTCTTCACTTTTCTCAAATCCACCATATTCATTCTTGATTTAGAGCTGTTGAATGCCTCTGTTTCACATAACCCTGCTTATTTTCTTTCTAGCACTTATCACAATCTAGAATCATCTTATTTTATATGTTGTATTTGTTTATGTTTTTTAAAAATTGCCTAACAAGCAAATACTCAGTTTGGAAATATTTTAAGTGTGGTTTACCTTCTCAACAACAGTTATAAAACACCAAATTAAAAGAGTATATTTATTTATAATTCAAGTTCTATCAGTAATCTCTAAACTACAATTATATTTCCAGATGACATGAACTGGAATGCTTTAGAGTGGGACCGAGCTGCAGAAGAGCTTACATGGGAAAGAGTGAGTAAGACTTCTTTCTATCAAGTATCCTAGTGTTTTAATCCTAATGTATATCTTAAAGTTGACCATATTTAGATGTATACACTAATTTTCCAGTTACATTTAATGAAAACAATTACCAGAACTTCAATTTCTAGGGAAAATTAAGTAATGTATTATTTGTGATGAAAATATTAAAAATATTATGATAAAGGTCTATTGATACCTTTTTCTATCTTCTGGCCTTTAATACAAACCTTGCTCCACTTACAAAATCTTTAACTTGAAATTGTGCACTTTTGAAAATGAAGTAACAATTTAAATTTAAGTATTATTCTGATGCTTCAGTTGACAAAGTAATACTGTTGTATCATGAAATCTTGACTGGCTCCATATCTACTGAGTTGAAACCCAAGATAGAAAATTTTAACTTTATAATCATATAATTTGGATTAAAAGAAGATACAAAATATAAAACTCCCAAGAACAGAAGTTTTTCACTCTCTGAAAATGATAGGCTGTATTGGAAAGTAGTGGGTAAATATTATGTTTAAAAATATTAAAAGGAAAATGAGCTTTTTTCATAAATAGAATAAAAAATCCTGTTGCATCTTAAATTAATGCATATTATTTATTTTAGATGCTAGGACTTGATGGATCACTCGTTTTTCTGGTAAGTAAAGCTAATCTTTTTTTTTTTTAATTAATTTATTTTTTGCTGCGTTGGATCTTCATTGCTGTGCGTGGGCTTTTTCTAGTTACGGCGGCAGGGGCTGCTCTTCGTTGCGGTGCATGGACTTCTCACTGCGGTGGCTTCTCTGGTTGCGGAGCATGGGCTCTAGGCCTGAGGGCTTCAGTAGTTGTGGCACACAGGCTCAGTAGTTGTGGCTCATGGGCTCTAGAGCGCAGGCTCAGTAGTTGTGGCACACGGGCTTAGTTGCTCCGCAGCATGTGGGATCTTCCCGGACCAGGGCTCGAACCTGTGTCCCCTGCATTGGCAGGCAGATTCTTAACCACTGCGCCACCAGGGAAGTGCAACCTAATCTTTTTAAATAACAGAATTGCGACTTAATTATTTGTCTTAGTGATTCAGTGATTTCAGATTTACAGTATGTTCTGGCTTTTTATATTAAAGGTCAGAATGCCCTGTGATTTTTGATTACTTAATATGTTGAAGAAAGTCTGTTTTGTGCATTGAAAATAACTGGCAAAGCATAAAGGTAATATTATTTACAAAGGAAATTATTAAACATATTTGATTTTTAGAAAATGAAATTCAAAGTTGATGGTAGTTAAGAATACTTGGCTTTCTTTTAAAGTCCCACCTTGGTGGGACTTCCCTGGTGGCGCCATGGTTAAGAATCCACCTACCATTGCAGGGGACACAGGTTCAATCCCTGGTCCGGGAAGATCCCATGTGCCGTGGAGCAACTAAGCCCGTGCGCCACAACTACTGAGCCTGTGCTCTAGAGTCCATGAGCCACAACTACTGAGCCCGTGTGCCACAACTACTGAAGCCTGCACGCCTAGAGCCCATACTCCGCAACAAGAGAAGCCCGCGCACCACAATGAAGAGTAGCCCCCGCTCACCACAACTAGAGAAGGCCCTCACACAGCAACGAAGACCCAATGCAGCCAAAAATAAATAAATAAAATAAACAATAAAAATTTTAAAAAAATGATTAAAAAAAGAAGTCCCACCTTGCAATGTTTAACGCCAGAACTGGTGAAAACAGCGCAGTTTTACACTATTCACAGAGGGAACCCCCTGTTTGTTGCGCCTCTCCTATCTTTACCTTAATAATAAAGAGTACAACTGTAAGGTGAAGAACAGTTCTTTAATTAACTTGTTCTTTAAGGAGAAATGATGCTCTTCTCAGGTTCTGTAATACAAAATCACTTGCCATTTGGGATTTTTAAATAGCTTTAGGTATCAAGATGACTTTGGCTGCAGGTAGCCAAACCCCAGCTGACCAAACCAGTAACACAGGAGGAAGTCCAGAGGCAGGATGGGCTTCAGGTGTGCTTGATCCAGGGGCTCAGCAATGTCATTGAAGAGTCAGATAATTTCCATCTGTCTCCTCTGCTTTCCACAGTGTTGGCTTCCTCTTCAGGCTGGCTCCTCAGGCCAGAATAGGAAGTTGAGGTTAGTAGTGTGAGGATTTTGAGGAATGTGTTTGATGATAATTCACAGATTAGTAAGAATGTGATATTAGTGAGCTCCTATTCAAGGCTTGAGTATGGTCAGTATAGAAGGTATTATTTGGCTGTATACTCATTTCTGTACTTTATCAGTCCCTCGTAGATGAGTGATAGAAGTCGTTGAGGCAGTGGTGTTAATTCAAATCCATTCTAATTTTTAGAAAAAAACCACAGGATGACTTCATGCATTTGTTACAAATTATTCAATATGTACCGTGTGCCAGCTGTGATAGTTACTGGATGATTCAGAAATGAATGAAATAGGGTACCTGTTCTCAAAGACTTTATAGTTTAGTAGAGAGAAATGAACATGTAAACAAGGAACTTTAGGTAAAGACTCTGACAAACAGTGTGTATAGGACACGAGAGGCATAGAAGAGGGCTTAGTCAGGCCTTTCTTAGCAGAGGGGAGTTGTCAGCAGGGAATTTTTATAGAAGATAACTAGAGGTTGAGGCACAAAAGATATTGAGGATAAGGACAGTTTGGGAGCCCTTAAGGCAGAGAAGCTGAAAAATTCAAGTGATATGAGCCCACATGCTTAAGTAGGAATGTACAGTAGTAGTCCTCTCTTAAACAGACTTATCATCCTCTTGCCACTTGGATTTGTGGCAAATTGGGAACCTGATTAGAATAATCTTTCTAAAAAGAAAATCTTACCATGTTAAGATTCATGAAAATATTCCTCCATGGCCCCCTTGGAAGGATCATTTAACTTGATTGTAGGAGGAGGTAGTGGGCCTGGGCGAACAGGCTTGGGTGTCCCGATAGCATGGAGCGTGACTGAGCACATGCGGAGGAATAGATGGGTGGGCCTCATGTTGGAGGCGGTAGTACATAAGCGTGGAGTGTGGACAGGTGAGAGCGCATATTCTGAGACTTGAACAAAGAAAGCCATGGGGACAGAAGGGACCAGAGAAGATCAAGTGACCTTAAAGAAGGCATGAGAACACACTGGACACTGAAAGAAGTGCTGTGCAGTTTACATTGATATGTTGTTCAGAAATAATGTGGTTTTCAAATTTTTCTTTACTTAGAATTTTTTAGTGTCATATGACTTAAACCTGGCGATTATTTATGAGAATCTGTGTAGTTTGTGATAGATTATTAATTTCTGAAGAGGAAATGTTTATGGATTGATTTCTTTGATTTTTTTTCATGTGGACATTATGAACTTTAAGTTTCATTAGGTTTAGTTTTATGAGCTGTCTAATGAAAAATGAAGTTACACATAATTTCTGAACAAAATCTCAAAATTATAGTAAAAATATCAGTCTTATAACTAAATAAATGGATTAAACATAAATCAAATAGGAGATGAATATGTTTTATTAATGCTCTTTTCCTTTAGGAACATGTCTTCTGGGTGGTGTCTTTAAACACACTGTTCATTCTTGTTTTTGGTAAGTGGCGTTTATGCTTTTATTTATGGTATTATGGTAGGAGTTTAGTTTTCTAAGAGTCTTGTTACAAGTTTTGTTTTGTTTTTAAACTTAGGAATATATGAAACAGTTTTAGACAGTCATCTGGTATAGGAAGACCCCAGGTATACAGTTACTTTCTTTCCTAAGCAACATTGACTACGGTTATTTACCAACTTTGCTTCTGTTGCGCACTTCTGTCTCTCTTTGTAGAAGCCAATTTTAGACTGACTTGAGACTATATAATATTCCACATCTGGAATTAATTTCGTGCTGATTATCTGTGTGTTCTTCCCTATGGCAGAAGATCTTGTTTTCATCTGTTAAAATCCTGACCAAGGCCTTACCAGAGACCTTGGCTTGGGATCTGTCGCAGAGATGGATATAGGCTTGAGGAAAGTGTAATTCCCCTCAGAACCAGATTCCAGCAAAGTTTACTTCCAAACACTTTAACAACTGTAGCTATGTGGATTCTGTGACAACACTAAGAGTCCCTCCCATTGGGGGTCATGAGAGTAAGGAAGGCAGGGTTGAGATGTAGCTGACAGGTTTTTCTGCTTTGGGGAAAGGTAAGGGAAACAGTTGAGTAAACCAAGGTTTTAGAATTCAGTTCCTCAAGGTGGAGTCTGATAGAATTGGGTTATTGTTAGACTGTACTATTGGTGTCTCATAGAGAGACCTCAGGCTGCAGATCTCTGTATAGGGAATATCTTTGAGAAATTCCTTCCTTAGTGCATATGAATTACTCCTAAGAAGGAGGAATATTTTCCAAGTTTCTTCCACCAAATTCCAAGTTATTTGCTCTGTGTTAGGGACAAGAAAGCAGTGTTTTCATCAGGAAACAGTTGTCTTCAATAGGAAGCCATATGGTCAAAGAAGAGACTGAATAAATAGATCAAGGATGAGACAGAAAAATTGTTTTCTGAATATTATCTATAAAAGAGCAAAAGAAATTTATCTGTATCTTGTTGAAACACAATGTCTTTTAAAAGTTCCATTCATTCTTAATTTTTAGTAGATATTTAAGATGGTGCAAATTAACAGGAAGCCCATTCTTTGTTGTTTTCCCTTGCATATGGGGGTGAAAATGTGTCTGCAGATTATTCTGCATTTGTTTCTCATTATGTAAAATAATTGATATATAGAGTGTGAAACTCTTGATTTTGACCAAATTTTCTTTGAGAGGAAAAAATGATCTATATAGACTTTAGTCTTTGTTCTTGTAAGAAAAGCTTAGTGCTAAATTAATGTTTAAAGGAATAAGTCACCTTTAAAGCATGAATTATAGAAATAAGAACTCTTGTTTATATAAAGCAAATCTCAACTAAGTAAATTTTTCTAATCCAACTTCCTAAGCTTATACTATGAAAAAAATTTTTTTTGTCTTAGTATGCACATTATACTTAGGATCTTTTGAAATGGAACAAGAAGTTTTCCTCTTTTTAGGAAAACTTCCTCTTTTTTTCAGGAATATGCTTTTCCTTTTAGATGAACATAGTCATTGGGATTAAGCAACACTCATGTTTCTTTCCTACTTGGGTTGCTTTACTGCAGTTTCCACTGGCATTCTTGGACCTTTGTGGTCATGTATTATACTTTGCAGAAATAAAACCTTACAGTGCTGCTGTCTCAGTAGAAGGGAACAATCCTAAGAAACTGATCTTAATTTCAGGGTACCTATCTAGTAGTTTCTGTGTAATGGGATAGAAATTGATTGTTAAAATTGGTGCTTTAGGTTAATATTTATATATATAAATAGAGTTGAAATTTGAAAGTTTGCCTTTCCCAAGGGCCTGCTTGAGTCGTCCTCAGAGTTGGGTGTGAGAATAAAATAGGAAAAATTCTGCATCTAGTTATTTCGCACGCTTTAAAATTTGCCTGTGCTTCATAATACACATAATATATTAATAAAATAGTATATGTGTATAATTTATAAAGAAATTCAAGTGTATTGGGAATACCTGTTAAAAAAATTTTCTACTTATGAACACTTGGTCAAAAAGGTTTGGCAGCCAGATCCCTGTAGATTCACTCTGACTTTTGTCTTTATGATTGAGTCTCCCTCTCCCCTTTCCTAATAATCTATACTGTTCCGTTATTTTTGCCATAAAAAAGGTAATTAAATTTTATTAACTGAGAATGAATTACAGTTATATTAACATGGAAGGAAAGACTTGAGGAAAAGAGACTATCAAAATTCTTAATATGAACATTTTAAGGCTATTTTCTTTTTCTTTTAAACATCTTTATTGGAATATAATTGGTTTACATTGTTGTGTTAGTTTCTGCTTTATAACAAAGTGAATCAGCTATACATATACATATATCCCCATATCTCCTCCCTCTTGCATCTCCCTCCCACCCTCCCTATCCCACCCCTCTAGGTGGACACAAAGCACCGAGCTGATCTCCCTATGCTATGTGGCTGCTTCCCACTAGCTATTTTACATTTGGTAGTGTATATATGTCCATGCCACTCTCTCACTTCATCCCAGCTTACCCTTCCCCCTCCCCGGTTCCTCAGTCTATTCTCTACATCTGCGTCTTTATTCCTGTCTTAAGGCTATTTTCTTATTTAACCAGAATATCATGACACTTTACAAAATTACCAGAATTTAATATTACCTAATAATAGATCATATTAAAAATTCTAGATTGTCTCCTTAAATATCATTTTATAGTTGCTTTGTTTGAATGAGAATTCAAGTAAGGTCTACCTGTTACCTTTTTTTTTCAGTTTTGGAAAAAAAAATTCATTAAATTGCACTAAAGTTCATCTGTTTTTAAAACAGAGCTGAGAATAGTCAAGGAGATTTTGAAAGAAGTATATTGAGGGAGGTTTACCTTACCCAGATATTGAAATTGTTTTAAACCTACAGTAATTAAAAAATTTTTTTTTGTTTTACAATTTTTAAAGGTTACTTTCCATTTACAGTTACTACAAAATATTGGCTGTATTCCCCTTGTTGTACATCCTTGAGCCTATCTTACACCTGGTAGTTTATTGTTACTTTTGGTTGTTAAATCTTAAGTTTTTCTGATCTAGAATATTTTTTATTTGCTCCCCTCATCTACCCCTACCCTATTTTGCCATTGATTTGTTGATGACACTAGGTCAGCTGTCTTCTACGTGTCTCACTTTCTACTTTGTTCCGATGACGTCCTGTTGATTCTGTTACCTTGTTCCTTTGTCTCCATATTTCTTTTAAACTGGAAGTTAAATCTGAGGCCTGATTAGATTCAGGTTCAGTACTTCTGGGACAGAATTTTCACTGGTCATGCTTTGCCTATTATTATGACATGTCAGGAGGTACATGATGTCTGGTTATCCACCTTTGTCTGTGGTTCAGGTGATAGTATCTTGAAGCCTCTATTGTTAGGTTTCATTTTTCCCTTTAAACATCAGAAAGTAATCTGTGGGAGGTGGTATTTTAGTATTATGCAGATATCTAGTGTTCCATCAACATTTTACCGAATATGTTTATTATCCATTGATACTTGCCTGAATTAATTTATTTTTATTAGGCATTACAAAATGGTGATTTTCAAATTCTGTCATTTTTATGCATTTATTGGCTGGCTTTTCTGTAAAGAAGAGCTTGATCTTATCAGCTAGAACTATTTAGTTAACCTGAATTTGTTTGTTTGGAAGAAGCAGGACAGATGTGCAGTTTTTTTCCTTAAATTATTAGTTTTCAGGATAAGGAATTGATGTTCTAACAACTTTCCTTAGTGATAAAAGTGTTTTCTATTATGTTGCTTTTTTCCTTTTGTGGTTTTTGTTTTTGGCTTTCCCTTTTTTGAGTATTATGAACTCATGAATTTGTATGTATTCAGTGTGTTTTCATCAGTTTTGGGATTTTTTTGTGGTTTTTTTTTGGATGCTCATATCTTCTTCTCTTCCCACAGGCCTGTGAGACTGTTTTCACAATAGTTCTTGTGTCCTTTCACCATGAGTTTATTAGGAGCTTGGTAACTTTTTTGTTCTCCGGTTGTAGAGAATGTCACAGACAGTATTTTTTTTTTTTTTTTTTTTTTTTAGTGGTACGCGGGCCTCTCACTGCTGCGGCCTCTCCCGTTGCGGAGCACAGGCTCCGGACGTGCAGGCTCAGCGGCCATGGCTCACGGGCCCAGCCGCTCCACGGCATGTGGGATCCTCCCGGACCGGGGCACGAACCCGCGTCCCCTGCATTGGCATGTGGACTCCCAACCACTGCGCCACCAGGGAAGCCCGACAGTACATTTTTGGTTCTGAGATCTTGCATTTCTCCAAGAAGCCTTTGTTCCTTTTAGTGGGGTTGGTAGTAAGAGTGTTCGTTGTTTTGATTTTGAAGTTTTCATTGAGTTTTCCCCCCCTTTTAGCATTTTGCCCGTACCACATTGGCCACTTCTCCCTTGTTGGTTTGGGATTTGAAGAACACGTGAGTATGATACTTTTGCAAACTTAATTTTATTAATTACCCCAAATTTGATATATGTTGACTAAGTAATAATATTGTAAAGAGTTACTTCATTTCTCAGTCTGCCTTATACAAAGGAATAGTTATCCAGCATCATCTCGTTCACCTCTTCTAAGCCAGAAGTGGCCTAAGACATAGAAGGACATGTTGCCAGCTGTGGAAGATGTTCTCTGAGCCCCATGATGCACTGTCTTCCTTCCCGTTGGGCAGGCCAGAGACATACTGTGGGAAGGTTTTCTTACAGGCTGATTTTTGACCTGCTCTGTTGGCCTATGTGCTCCTTTCTCTCCCTTTTCCCTAGTTGCCCCATAGTGAATTCAGAAAGGTAATGATATATTAATTTTTTAAAATGTTGATCTGTGTTGGAATGATGGACTGTGGTGTTTTCTAAAGAAATTTGCTTTAATTTTGACATTTTATTGCGGGTTTTCAGAATTAGATAAATATTTGGATGGACAACTACTACTATTTTGGGGGGTCCCCAGAAATATTTAGTCTTTTAAGAAAAGCTGACATAGCTGGAATATTCTGGTCAATTTGTATATGTGAATCCTGAGAGATCACATTCTGAAGTTTCTGAAATGGCAAAGAGACATGTTCTGATATTTAATAGAGATCTCCAAATTCTCACTAGTTAAATGCAAGAACTTGGAAAGTTCAGATAAATGCTTTGATAAATTTTGACTTTATAAACTATCATCACTTGCTACCTGAAATTCAGGAACCAAAAGGTGATGGTATCTTGGGCCGTATATGTCACTATCCAAACTCTTAACTCTTTGTAAGTTGATAATGAAACAGATTTGGCGAGCAAGGGAAACTGAAACATTGTGGTTAGGAGATAGGGTGGCTAAGATGTACCTTGGCCAGAGGACGGCTTGGACTCTGTGCTGCTCTTTTCAGTGCTCAGCCTTTAGCAGGTCCACTTCAGAATGGACTGAAGTGCAGATGGTTACAACTTTTTTCTTATTTTTGTAAAATTTAATTCACTCTACTCTTATTATTTTGTCTGTTTGAGTAAAGTGTTATTTTTTCATTTTACCTCATCTTTTCGTAATAAATAGCAGTCCATGGGAGAATCTGGTTTGCAGAGGTGTCATCTAGAGGGGATTTTATAGTTGTTTTTTAGTTACAAATTCCTGAGATAGTTCACATTTAGTCTACTTGGATTGTTTAATAAACATTGTTAAACTGGGGTGTAGGCCATGTGGTGAAATTACATTTTGTTTATTTATTTTCTTATTTCTAGGTCCAAGCATCCCATTTTGAAGGCCTAATCACGACCATAGTTGGGTATATACTTCTAGCAATAACACTGATAATTTGTCATGTATCCTTTAATGAACCAGCTTAGTGTTCAGTAATGTTATTGTGCTTACCCAAGGGTTGTTCTTATTAATGACAAAACTATTTCTCTCTACTTGTCTTTTTAGTAGAAGTTGTAGGTATTTGTAGTGAGGATGAGAGCAGAAAAAATATGGAATAAATTCTGTCTGTCAAATAATATTAACTTACCTAAATAGTTACCTGTTTCACTGTATCCTTTTTTTAATCAAAAAAAATTTTTATTGAAGTATAGTTGATTTACAATGTGTTCATTTCTGCTGTACAGCAGAGTGATTCAGTTATACATATGTATACATTCTGTTTTTAAATATTCTTTTCCATTATGGTTTATCATAGGATATTGAATATGTTTCTCTGTGCTATATACAGTAGGACCTTGTTTTTCTGTATCTTTCTTTAAATGTTCAGGTTTTCCTTGACTACATGCTGTAGGGCTTGGCAACTCTTGTTAAATTTCATAGGTCTCGTCGCTTGCTGGGAGTCTGCTATATTGTTGTGAAGGTAATTCCTGTTATAACTTAAGACTGGAAATGATTTCTCCCATTTGAGTGATGTTGATGACCTTTGTTTTTACTTAAGGTCTCTTTGCTAGTGGTGGTAGAAATTGGAGTGTTCCCTCTCATTTGTGGCTGGTGGCTGGATATTTGTTCCCTGGTGAGTTTATTATTCATTGTCATACAATCTGATAATTTTAAAGGCTTTTTAAAAAGTGGTCTTTAGGGTGTGTTCCTTTAATGTAAAGTCAATATTTGATAATAGTTTGTTTTTTCGGAGAATGTATCATTGTAGAGTCTTAATGTTGCTAATTTTTCCTGAGTACCTGATTTTTGTGAGGCTCTGTGCCCATTTCTGATGTTAGAGTATTTTGACTGGAACCTTCCTGATAACCAGTGGAAAGTTCTCTTCCTCGTTTAACTCTTTTGAGTTTTATGAAGATGCCAAGACGTTGTGTATAAAAAGAGTAATTCGAGGGAGGTCCTGGTGGTCTGTTGGTTAGGACTGGGTGCTTTCACTGCTGTGGCCTGAGTTCAGTCCTTGGTTGGGGAACTCCCGCAGGCAGCACCATGCGGTGCAAAAAAAAAAAAAACCGAAAAAGAGTAATCTGAAAAGAAGACTGCCTTTGTAATAATTAATTCAACCTAACCATTTGTTTTAACTAAAGTGTTTAGTCTTGATTAAAATCTTTAATGACTGTCAGTGATCATCAGTTTTTTCTTTTCTTTTTTAATTAATTAATTTATTTTTGGCTGCATTGGGTCTTCGTTGCTGCACGTGGGCTTTCTCTAGTTGCAGAGAGCAGTGCTACTCTTGGTTGTGGTACGTGGGCTTCTCATTGCGGTGGCTTCTCTTGTTGCGCAGCACAAGAGGGTGGGCTTCAGTAGTTGTGGCACGTGGGCTCAGTAGTTGCAGAGCGCAGTCTCCGTCCATAGTTGTGGCTCACGGGTTTAGTTACTCTGTGGCATGTGGGATCTTCCTGGACCAGGGATCGAACCCATGTCCCCTGCATTGGCAGGCGGTTTCTTAACCACTGTGCCACCAGGGAAGTCCACTTTTTTACTTTTCAAAAAAATTTAAATGTAGAAAAGCTGCCTTTGGTTTTGAAATAACATTTTCTCCCATACCTTACTATTAAAACTTGTCATGAATTCATACCTCTAACCAAGAAAGGAAAGTATTATGTTAACCAAAAATGGTTCTTTCACAATAGCAGTATTGGTAAAGTTCTTATTCACCAACTGGTTTATCAGTATTGCCTCTGTAAAATTTCTGAAGTGTCATATATGTCTTTGAAATGGTATCCAACCTATATCATTTGTATTTCTGTGATACGATGAAATGGCTTTAACAGAACTGTAATTCTAGAAACATCAGAACCTACATGCATAGTGATTCATTCACTTCCTAGAATATGAAGATATTAATTCAGCAGATGTAAGCAGTACAAATCTCTCTCATGTGTACTGTTTTGATTTAGGAAATGTTTGATGCTACTCTGAAAGATCGAGAACTGAGCTTTCAGTCGGCTCCAGGTACTACCATGTTTCTGCATTGGCTGGTGGGAATGGTATATGTGTTCTACTTTGCCTCCTTCATTCTGTTACTGAGAGAGGTAAGTTCTACAGGGAAGTTCCAACACTGTACATTTACGTAAAGGACTTTTGCCTTAACCATAAGTCATGCCTTAAAGGCTATGATGGTTTCCTAGCTAAATCATTTTCTCTGTTATTTTATTCTAAGAGGGAACAGCTAATAGCCTAGTTTGGCTCAATTGCTTTAAACTGTTTTTTAGTCATTTGTCTCAAAAATTGACAAGTTTTATTATTTCTGTCTAATTAGTTTTGAGTTTGAAAGATGAATAGACTGAGGGATAAAAATTAAATTAAAACACTTGTTTTACTTGGTATTTTAACCATCCTCAAATACATATTCTTGGAACTTTATGTGATGTGAGCCTGTCTTGGACTTCATCCAGGGACATTTAATGCTGGAAATACCCAAAGGGTATGGTTTTGCAGGATCAAATATGTAAAGTGGTCTTGAAGCAGACACCTAAAGTATAGAATTATAGTGAGGGTCCTTTATGATGCTGGTTCACTCACCAGATGGGTACTTTTACTAATCCTGTTTTCAGAATGCAGTCCTTACTGATTTGGGGGCAGTGAAAATAGGGTCAGTATTTGACTAGTATACATCTCATGCTTAGTCATCTGCTACAAAATGAAGTATAAAACTTGAGTAATTCTGATAAGTGTACTTTCCTCTGTGCATTCTTTCCCCAAATAGTACTGCATGCTCACTCTGTGCCAGACACTGTGATGTATGCTGGGGTAATAGTGAGAAACAGAGACACAGTCTCCACTCTCCTTGATTTTTGCATCCTGGGAAGGGATACAGCCATGGAACAAGTTAGCTTACTCCATTGAGAGTGGTGATGGAGATATGCAGGGCCCAAAGGAGCAGGCTGACGACTAATCCAGTGTGAATGGAACACAGAAGCACAAAGGCTTAATGCAGTTTTTGGTTACTTTGCTCTTTGAGAGATTTGAGGAGCTGGGGATGAGCCTGGGGGCCAAAATATTCTCCTGAATCATATAGTATAAGTTCAGTAAATTCTGTTTGCAAACAAAGCTTGTATCCTTGTTTTGAAATTAGTGATTGAGACTACATTAATAATGTGTTTTTTAATTGTAATTATACCTGACCTTTAAATTGCGTTGTTCAGTGATTAAGTATTTTATACTGAATTTTTTCATTTTATCAATGTGGTTTTTTGTTGATACAGAATCCTAGTATTTTAGAGTTAGATTGAACCTTAAAGCTCACATATCATAACCCCTTTGTTTGGAAGGTGGAGAAATAGAATTTGGGCAGATGAGATGCTTTTTATACAGGGTAGCTCAGTGAGTGTGAGCCACCCAGAACTAATCCCCAGACCCATTCATTGCCCATCGCCCATAGCCTTTAAGGTTGATGCTTCCTACTGAGCAAGGGGGAAAGATGTAGATGGTAAAATGAAGATACTGAGAAACTGAAAGTTTTTTAATTAATGTAACTCTTTTCGGGAAGTGTGAGACTGAAATCACATCTTCCGTTTAGGACACTTATAAATTGTAACCTAATCCTTTCCAAATTATACAATATAGTGATAATTTTTATAAAAATACTTATTTTTCGAGACTTCCCTGACGGTCCAGTGGTTAGGACTCTGTGCCGCCACTGCGGGAGGCATAGGTTCTATCCCTGATGAGGGAACTAAGATCCCTCTTGCCACGTGGCGAGGCCAAAAAACCAAACAAACAAAACTTATTTTTTTTTTTTTTTCTGTACGCAGGCCTCTCACTGTTGTGGCCTCTCCCGTTGCAGAGCACAGGCTCCAGATGCGCAGGCTCAGCAGCCATGGCGCACAGACCTAGCCGCTCCGCGGCATGTGGGATCTTCCCGGACCGGGGCACGAACCCAAGTCCCCTGCATCGGCAGGCGGACTCCCAACCACTGCGCCACCAGGGAAGCCCACAAAACTTATTTTTCATCTTGGAGATCTAGATTTCTTGACAAATTGTACTTAAATTTTTCCACTGAATGGTTAAAAGCATCAAAGGACATCAAACACAGGATAGTTTTAATAAAGATTCTGATTTAGGAACTTCTTTTCCCAGGAAAACTATATGAATTTTCTAGGGCCCATTTTATAAGATGCCAAAATAATTTTAAGAGCTTATTTCTCTATTAATGTTTTAGCTCATATGCAGAGCCTGAAGACATTGGTAAATATTTATAGCATTTAAAATATATTTGCAGGTACTTCGACCTGGTGTCTTATGGTTTCTAAGGAATTTGAATGATCCAGATTTTAATCCAGTACAAGAAATGATTCACTTGCCTATTTATAGGCATCTCCGAAGATTTATTTTGTCAGTGGTAAGCATACTTTTTTTGTTTTTGAAGTAAAATGGGCTACACTTTAGTTTTTTTTTTTTTTTTTGGTCAGGAGGACTGGTAGAGTAGATTGAATTAAGTTTATCTAAGCCTGTGGAAGTTGGTTATCAAATAGCTGTTTTATTGGTTACTTTGATAAAAATAAAATGTAAGTAAAGAAAAATGCCTTTTGGTTCTTTAGTAGTATAATTGATTGCCAAATTATGGGTCTCTGAATTACATTTAATTTGCATTGAAGCAATGGAGACTTGTTAATAGCTTCTAAATTAAACTCTTAACAGAAGCAACTCAAAGTTTCTTCCCTGCCTGGAAGAAGAAATTACCTAGTTAAATCTAAGTTTTTCCAAGATAAAATTTTAAAAGCAATGATGTGTGTTCTTTGGAAACTTTTGTAGCCATTAGTATGGGTCATGTCTTATTGTTACAGGTGGTTTATTAAGATGCAGGCAATTTTGATCCTTCATTATGAGTTTCTAGCTCTCTTTTCACATACCATGCAGTGATTATCCTTTGTGGCTCCTGTTTGAGCCTTCGTGTCCTAGAGAGAGAGAGGAGCAGCTGTCCCAGGTATGCAGTCTCCACATAGAGTGAGCCAAGTATAGTGTGCTGAATGAGAACACTCAGTGGCCTGGGCGCGTATAGACTTGGATGGTGTGTTGGATGTGTACGTTCAGAAGTCTGCCTGTCTCTCAGATTTACAGTGATTACAGTGGTCCCCTGCCCTTTTTCTTGCTGCAGATTGTCTTTGGCTCCATTGTACTCCTGATGCTTTGGCTACCTATACGGATAATTAAGAGTCTGCTGCCTAATTTTCTTCCGTACAATGTCATGCTCTATAGGTAAGTTGTTGAAATTCGGAAGCTTTACTAATTTAACTCTGGTAGGGATTTGATATTCAGAGTACCTTTATTTAAAACATTCATTTCTTACAGTTATTAGAAATCATCTGATAACTAAATTTTGCCATGTTCTAAATCACATAATTGTTAGTTTAGCAGTTACATGTTCCAAAGAAGGACTTACTTTTCTGCAAATGAAGTGTGCCTTTGATTAGCATTGAAATGTTTAACATTCCTAATGAGAGATACCTAGTAGCATCATCTTTGTATGAAAAGCACATCATAAGTAATGTAGCCATAGATATACATTTAATTGTAGATTAAAATAGGCTGTATGGCTTATAAATGGAAAATCTTTTTTTGATTTAAAGACTTAAGTAACCTGGAAACCTAGTCTCCGCCATTCCTCCTATAATCCCTTTTTCAGTGATTTGCCTCATCCCTCCCATCACCTAAATATGCCAGGCAAATTGGATTTCTTCCTCAAATTTACTTGTAATTAGTCTTTAAATCTTGTCAGTTCTAATTCTTTTTACAGTCTCTTGTCTAATTCAATGTGATTTACCACTTAATACCTTAGTTTAGGCCCTCCTGTTTTTTTCCCATTTATAATCCATCCTTAACACACCTGCCTCTTCCTCCATAACGTACACGATAATATCTGGGTCATTTAGAATGACATCCAAGGCTCGGCATCTCACACTGCCTTTCGAGCATCTTGTCCAGCATTGTCTGACTTGAATTCTCCTCTCCAGCCACGCTCAGCCTCCATTGAGTCTCCCCATAAATGCCTAGCTGCTCCTGGTCTTTCCCTCTCTGTTTGGAATGACCTTCTTCCCCATGTTTGCCTGGCATGCTTCTGCTGTCTTTTCGTCAAAATCCAAATCGAGGTTTTATTCTGAGTTTTTCCCTACCTAGAGAAAGTCGGTTCTCCCTCCTTATGTATTGGGTCGTCACAGTGAGAACCAGGAAGCACGGTTTCTGGCTTTATATATTGTTGGCGTAGACCCATTTTTTGGTAGTTCTTTATACCTAGAATTTTAGCTAAGTTTTTGTAACAGTGTTTAGTCTGTTCTTCCACTCAGCAAAATTGAGGGCCCATTATATAACAGGTTCTTTTCTATGTACAAGGGATGTAACAGTGAACAAAACAGAATCAAGAAAAATCTGTGCCCTTGTGGAGCTTATATTTCACTTGGGGAGGCAGCCAATAAAATAGATAAAATACGTAATATGTCAAAGGGTCGTAAGTGCTATGGGAAAATACGAAGCAGGGAAGTGACTAGTGAGGACCTGAGGAGGTGACAGGTGAGGAAGGCCCTGAAGGAGGAGGGGATGAGAGAGGGAGCCATGTGAACCCCTGAAGGCAGAGTGTCCTTGCAGGGGAGGTGGGCACATGCAGTGACCTGAGGTCTGTTTGAGGAGCAGCAGGGAGACCAGTTTGGCTGCAGTAAAAGGAGGAGAAAAGTAGTTGGCTGTGAGGTCAGAGAGGTCATGGAAAGCCAGGTCCTAGAGAGCCTTGTAAGCCATTGTAAGTAAGCATTTTGGCTTTAACTTGAGTGATTTGGGGGGTTCTTGGAAAGGTTGAGCTGAAGAGTGGTCTGACAGAGGTTTCACAGGAATCACTCTGGAGGCTGTGACAAGAGCCAGGGTTGGGATGGCCAGGGCCGGAGCAGGAGGGCAGCTAGGGGTAATGCCGTGATCCCCGTGGGAGGCGACGGTGGCTGAGAGGGAGGAAGTGGCAGTGGAGTCATGAGAAGTGGTTAGATTCAGGGTATCAGGGTACAGTCAGTAGGATTCTCTGGCTTGTTTGAATGTCGGGTGAAGAAAGGCAGTCAGGGATCTAAGTATCTGTCCTGAGCACCTGGAAGGATGGAGTTGCCATTTACTAGGATGAGGAAGATTGCGGAAGAGCAGGATTTAAGGGGAAGAGTGGGAATTTGATATTGAACATGATCAACTTAAGATGTCTCGTGTGTACTGTGAAACGTTGAGTTGGCACTTTGGATGTATAAGTTAGGAATTAGGGAAGATGTCTGAGCAGTATATAGAAATTTACAGAAAGGTGCAATTCGAAGCCCCAGGAGGTCGCATTCAGCGTGTCTCGGAAAGGTGTTCATGGAGAAAGTGTTCTGAGGAGCAGTGAGCGACCAGTTGTGTAATACGCTACTAAGCCGGCACATGAGGTGAGGACCAAGACCTGACCGCCACTTTAACAACACGAAGGTCATTGCAACCCTTGTCGGGAGCAGTTTTTGGTTGAGGGATGTTCCTTGTTCTTCAAGGAAGAATGGATATGAGGTGATAAAGACAGTGAGTTCATTTGACTCTTCAAGAAGTTTTGTTGTCATTCCATTAAATGTCTAATATGATGTCTAACAGTTATAAGGGAAAATCGAATTCACATTGTAAAATATGGCTTTTCGTAACTCTCAGTGATGCTCCAGTGAGTGAACTGTCCCTTGAGCTGCTTCTGCTTCAAGTTGTCTTACCAGCGTTACTTGAACAGGGACACACGCGGCAGTGGCTGAAGGGACTGGTGCGAGCGTGGACTGTTACTGCTGGATACTTGCTGTAAGTACAGGCAGGTGACTCGTACGTGTGTCATTTGTGTCAGTTTAATAACCTTTCTGAAAAAGTATGCCCCACTCAGGAAAAGTTAGTTTTAATAAGAGACAATTTAGTGTTATCTGCAGGTGTATTGTTTAAAGCTTATTAAAGTTTTAAATTTTTCTTATTTTTCTAATCATTGTGTATCCTTTTATGGAGAAATGTGTACATGTTTTTACCCTCTCACAGAGGGTTGCTGCTGGCCCAGGTTCTTTCATTTCATTACACAGGGTAAAAATAAAATACTTTTCAGTGCATTAAAAACAAACCAAGTTACCCTTATTTTAGAAGTCCTAACCTGATAAGTGAGCTAGCTCTTCTCAGATTTGGTTTCTCAGTCATTTAGTCAGCAGTATGCATTTAAGTTTTTTCAAGCTTCATATATTATATACTTATTTAGAAGTTTAATCTCGGTAGTTTAAACATTTTTTCAGAAAATATGTGGCATCCTGTAGATACCTTAATGTGAAATGTAGGCATACTTTCTTTTATTGTGCTTCACAGATACTGTATTTTTTACAAATTGAAGGTTTGTGGCAACCTTGCATTGTCAGATAATTGTTAGCATTTTTTAGCAATAAAGTATTTTTAAATTAAGGCATATACATTGTTTTTAAAGACATAATGCTACTGCACACTTAATAGATGACAGTATAGTATAAACATAACTTTTGTATGCACTCGGAAACCACAAAACTTGATTGCAATGCAATACTTGCTTTATTGCAGTGGTCTGCAACTAGACCCACAGTATCTCCAAGGGATGCCTATATGCATTTGGTTGTATTTGAACATTTATCCTTCTCTAACAGCTCAGTGCCCTACCGTGAGCCCTCTCCTTCCCCCCATCTCATTTGTGCCTTAACTGATTTGTGGCTTGATGTTTTAGTCGAGCTGCGTGTCACAGCAGACACAGTAGTCATCTACAGAGAAAAAAAGAAGTTGATAGTTTTTTCCCTAAAATTCTTCACATAGAGTATCTTGGGCATTGCACATTTTTTTTTTTTTTTTTTCAGTTACTGATTCTTCTCAGATACTGGCTGAAGAAAACATAAAATAGATTGAATGGGTATTTTGTAGGCTAATTAACTTTATGTTTGGGAAGGTCTAATTTAAAGCACGCAGCAACATTTAGAGCTGATTGAGATAATAGCAGTGCCGTGCATAGATTCTACTCATACATTTTCTCCCCTAAGTAATAATTATCAAGAAAGTAAGTCTCGCGTCTCGCGTCTTCTGTTTTATTCTGATCTGAGGTGAGCATTTTCACTGATGCAATTTTTACACAGGGATCTTCATTCCTATTTGTTGGGAGACCAGGAAGAAAATGAGAACAGTGCAAACCAACAAGCTAACAATAACCAGCACGCTCGAAATAACAACGCCCTCCCCGTGGTGGGGGAGGGCCTGCATGCAGCCCACCAAGCCATCCTCCAGCAGGGCGGGCCTGTTGGCTTCCAGCCTTACCGCCGGCCCCCGCATTTCCCACTCAGGGTAGGTGCTGCCCCGACTTAGCAGGGATCGAGCTTTCCAGCTTCTGTTGAGGAGTTTTTCAGCTGTTATCGGCGCTGTTAGTATATGGTCCTCTGTGTAGACGCATCTTGCAGTCTTCCTGACAAGAACCCACATTTCAGGCCTCTCATTCTGCAACACATAATATATGTAAATGTCGGATAAGCTGATGGAATTTTAGATGTAAGCCGTGGAGTTGGGAGTCCATGTGCTGTTGGTCCCTGCTGTTGGAAAGGAACAAGATAGAAGACCCTAGATCAAATAAGAAGTTGCCATTCCTGATTCATTTCACCTGTGTGTCAGGAACTGGAGGGGGTATTTTAGTGTTTTCCTCTCTTTAATCCTTGTAGTATTAATCCCAATGCTGCAAGGTATGAGTAGTAATCTCTTGTTTACATCTGATAAAACTGAAGACCAGATTAGTTAAGGAAGTACTTGGCTCAGCAAGACTTACCCCCAAACTCCACCAAAACTGTTCCTGTCAGGGGTCACTAGTGACCTTCATGGAGTTAGATTCAATGGCCAGGTGTTAGTCCTCACGTCACCTGCTATATTAGTAGCGTGTCATATGATTGCTCACTTCTTGCTCCGCAAAACACTTTTTTGAAATTTGTTCAGGAAGCTTCGTGGAGGAGGAGTTGATACCTTTAAGTCTTTAAAGTTTGGGGTCAGGCAGATTAAAAAATGCGAAGTGGGAAGGGCATTCCAGCCCTGTGTCAGGACAAGAGGCAGGTTAGCCATGGTAGGTATGGAACCTGCAGGGAGGTGAATGTGTGGAGTGGGGGGTGGGAGGTGCAGGCGAGTTGCAAGAGCTGGGGAGGGAGCTCTCAGAGATGGGGGTGGAGCTGTGAGACTTGAGGCTTTCGGATTGACAAAAGGTGTTTTCTAAGCAGAAGGTACTTCTGGCCTAGATTAGAGAGAGAATCACTAAGGGATTTCTCTGGCGGCCAAAGCTGACCAAGGCTCCAGCCCCCTCTCGGAGTGTTATCATCGTCAGTGCTTTCCAGTCTTCCTGCTGGAGCTCTGCCCTTTGGGCTTAGTCAGTCAGGTCAAGGCAAGCAGCACCCTGTCTTTCTGTCCAGGGTAGCCACTTCCCTCTTGTCTCAGTGTATTTCCTTTTTATCTGCACTTCTCAGTATAGAAGCCACCAGCTATAGCTACAACGGCTGTTTACTTTTAAACTTAATTAAAAATAAATACAGTTTGTAAATATGTGATGTGATGGATGTGTTAATTACCTTGATGGTGGAAATCCCTTCACGGTGTATACATATATCAAGTCACATTGAACACTTTAAATATATTACAGTTTTATTTGTCATTTATACCTCAATGAAACTGAAAAAAGAAAAGAAGGTACATTTCTTGTAGACAGCACACACACTCAAAGTAAGTAGAATTTAAAATTCCTTTACTCATTCATGGTGACCCCATGTCAAGTGCTTAGTGGCCACTTGTGCCAGTGGTTCCTGTGTCGGGCAGTGCAGGAGTAGACATGTCCATTATCACAGAAAGTTCTAATTGGATAGCACTGTTAGGGAATAAGCTTTCCTTTCATGAGAAGTTGTTTTTGAGAATTTGATAAAAATAAGCAAATATTGTTAGTTTTAATTAATAGTGAGGGAAAATTTAAGCTGATTATGTTTTTTTGTTTGTTTGTTTTGGTTTTTTTTGCGGTACGCGGGCCTCTCACTGTTGTGGCCTCTCCCGTTGCGGAGCACAGGCTCCGGACGTGCAGGCTCAGCAGCCATGGCTCACGGGCCCAGCCGCTCCACGGCATGTGGGATCTTCCCAGACCGGGGCACGAACCCGTGTCCCCTGCATTGGCAGGTGGACTCTCAACCACTGTGCCACCAGGGAAGCCCTAAGCTGATTATGTTTTATTTTTGTGCTCTCTGATTCAAAATATATTGGTACTTGCTGATGTACCTGATTATATGAAAGTGGGCACAGTTTCCTTTCGGCCAAAATTATAGTTAATATTACCTAAAATGAAAATTTCCTTTTTATGTGAAATGGAAGAAATCCTGGAAATACAAATATAGGCAGATCGTTTTTACTGGGAGAATTGTGTTGATTCTTTGAGGAGTGTCATAAAATGCATTGAGCACAGATGAATTCTGTTTATGCACTGCTGTGTTTTGCCTTGCAGATATTTTTGTTGATTGTCTTCATGTGTATAACCTTACTGATCGCCAGCCTCATCTGCCTTACTCTACCAGGTATGAGGTTATCCTAGCTCTCTGCTAATGACATCATGAAAAGATGCTTTGTTTTAAAAGGGTATGTCTTGCTGACATGTGATCTTTCATCACATATAAACTTGAAGTAGTTATCCCCATTTTTATTGAATATGGGATAATATTCTCTATAGGGCTCTACGTTTCATTGGACTCATTTGTATCGGAGCAGAGGGGGACAGAGTCAATATACAATTTATGATTAATTTTTGGAAGTAAAGTACTTGTGGTCACTCATTTTATATAGACATTTTCTTATTGCAGTGTGGGTTCTCAAAAAGTTGTCTGGGATTTGCTTCAAAGCGTTCCGGGGGTGGGGAAGTAGGCAAAACTATAGAAGATGTTAAGATTGGCTGTGAATTGATAATTTTTGAAACTGGGTGATTGAGTACAAAGGATTTTATTATAGGATTTTCTCTGCCTGGGTATATGTTGAAATTTTTCATGAACTTTTTTTTATAAAAAATTTTTCAGCATTTTAAAATAAAAATGTATGCATAAAAAAAAGTCATCTGTGTGGCTTAAGTCATTTTTTTCAAGCCAGTGTTTTGATGTTAATTATGTTTGCCTTCATTATGTAATTATCTTTCCAATCCACTGCATGCTATTGCTAGAGACCTTTATGAAGCCAGGCTATTTCCCTTTATCACCTGGTAATCATAAATACTAATCGCTAAATTTCAGCTAAACAGGGTTTCTTCATCTAACAAGTAAGAAGCTGTCGATGAATATAGTAGTTTGTCATCTTCTGCAGAGGTCAGGGGTAGATGGGGGTGGAGTCCAAAGCCAGTGACAAAGTGTCAGAAACAACTTGCTGCCCCCTCCCCCTGCCGCCTCCTAGTTAGTGTTATAGCAAGCCAGAAGATTCTGAATCATACTGATATGTGTTAGCCACTTAAATAATCAAGTGAAGATAATTTTCAGGTCTTATCAAGCCTGTACATGTTATTGAGTTAGTGTCTTGATTATAGCACTAACTCAGTATAACTTTATAAATCAAATTTGTATTAAATACTTGAGTTTTCCCATGAGGGCTAAGGCTAGGGAAGAGCAGCTAGTTAATTTCAAGTGAGGTTTCTTAAAAAAAAAAGAATAGTTTCTAATTTGTAAGAGTTGTGATTCACCTTAAACTGGTAAAAATAAAGTTGTGTTGTTTTTCACTGTTTCTGCACAATGATTTTTGACCGTGAGAACTTTGCTCTTAAGTTCACTACTCAGACCTCAGCTGTTAAAAAGACAAAGTCTAGTTAACTATTGGGTGCAGTGTAGTAAACATTGTCGAGAAAACTCAGTTTTTGAACTTTGGACAGCTTTACATTTGTGATTTTTATGTTCCATTTTCATGTTTTTATCAGAAATATTAAAAAGTTAACAAAAGAAGGAAACCTAGTTTTAGTGCTTGAATTTGGCAATATAGGTACATTAATTTCGTTAAAGATTGTTAAGTAAATATTTCCCTGTTAATCCAGTCCCACCATCTAGTGGAAGGAATGCAGTTATGTTTAATCATAGAAATGCTTTTGTCATAGTACACATTTAAGGTGGTGAGGATGCTGTTTTCCCCATAGGTTACTTTATTGTAGCTGCATTTTAGCTAATGTTAAGTTACTGCAAACTAGAAACTAGCCCTGACCTCTCAAAAACACTTTAGAAGTATGTGAAGTATGGAATGAAAAGCAGCCTTTAAATTTTTTTTTTTCTATTTTTGGCTGCGTTGCATCTTCATTGTTACGCACAGGCTTTTCTCTGGTTGTGGTGAGGGGGGGGCTACTCTTCGTTGCGGTGCGCAGGCTTCTCATTGTGGTGGCCTCTCTTGTTGCAGAGCACAGGTTCCAGTAGTTGTGGCACATGGGCTCTAGAGCGCAGGCTCAGTAGTTGTGGTGCATAGGCTTAGTTGCTCCATGGCATGTGGGATCTTCCTGGACCAGGGCTCGAACCTGTGTCTCCTGCATTGGCAGGCGGATTCCCAACCACTGTGCCACCAGGGAAGCCTTAAATTTTTAAAAACCAACCGAAAAAGAACAACAAAGAACCTTGGAGTAGAAATATGTATATATAGAATGCTAGACATTTTTACCGAATTATCAGTGGTATTTTTATATCTTTAACATGCACGTGTGTTTATTTCATGTAGATAAATACTTAACATGTATTTGTCTTCAAAAAATGAGTTATCTTCATATCCAAGCTGTCTGTGAGATTGCAAAGAAGTGTGTAACGTTATCAGCACTGTGGCTTGTAAACCTGACTGTTGGGGTGGTTTAGCTTGACTGGAGGCAGTGTGGGTCTGTGGTCAAGAGCATGAGCTCTGTCCTGTAGACAGGAGTTCACATTCAGCCTCCGCCCTTGTGTGACCTTGCTTGGGCAAGGTTCTGTTGCTGAGCCTCGGTTTCTTAGTCTTCAGAGTGGAGGTCATTGCTGCTTGCAGGGTTGTTGGGAGGATTAATGAGAAAATGTATGGAGCATGTTCAGCACAGCCACTAGCTCCTTTTAGACATTGAAAGGTAACAGGTAAGTACTGTATTAAGGAGAAAAAGACACTGGAAATGGAGTCTTCCTTTTTTCTCCAGCTTTATTAAGATAAGTAACCATGTAAAGAAAGTTACTATATAAATGATCTTGACTGGTAGTTAGATTTTTGTGGGTACATTGTGGAGTTTATTTGTAATAACTCTTTGTGTGAGGCAGTCCCTTAGACAACTTTCACATGTTTCCTAAGTTTCATTATATTTAGATCTTAATTTTTTTCCTAAGAAAAACTAGTGTGGTATTCTTTGTTAATGTGCCCACTTCTGATTAAAATAAGCTTAGTTTTCTATCTTAATGAATGACCCAATTGAAAGAAAGTTACTCTAAATTATTTGTAATGTTCCTAAATGTTAAAAGTATTGACAACACAAATAATAGAAAGTAAATTTTCCATTTTTGGCCTGTTATGTGCATAATGATTTCATTTGATAATACAGACAATAAAAATAACACCCCCCTCAAGTCATTTCAGTCCCCAAAGAACAAGTAATTGGCCTGGCAAGTCAGAATGCATGTCACAGGAGAGCTCATCCCCAGTGACTTACTGTGGTCTGGTTGTATCTTAGTCAAATAATTACATTCTTTTGAATTTGGGGGGTTTTGTTTTTATTTTGTTGGTTTGCTTTTAACAAAGACACTGATATATCAAAATGTGATGTCTCTTTAATAATGACTTAAAATGACTAAAATTTTTGAAAATACTAGTAGTACAACATTGACATCAAGATTAGAGTTCTCTTTACATGACTACATGTCTAATATATCAGCTTTTCTATTTTCAGTATTTGCTGGCCGTTGGTTAATGTCATTTTGGACGGGGACTGCCAAAATCCATGAGCTCTACACAGCTGCTTGTGGTCTCTATGTTTGTTGGCTAACCATCAGGGCGGTGACAGTGCTGGTGGCATGGATGCCTCAGGGACGCAGAGTGATCTTCCAGAAGGTTAAGGAGTGGTCCCTTATGGTAGGTTTTCCTAATACAGACTGATCTTGTCTGACAGGAGTAGTGAATATTTTTCCAGTAATTTCTTTTAATCTTTTCACTTTTGTTTCTTCACTGTGTTGATAGAGTCAAGAGAGTTGATTTTTTTGAATTAGAAAGAGTGTTCCTTTAAGACAGTAGTTTTCTGGTTCATTCGGAGAAATATAGTCAGATGTATTTGAGGATTAAAAGAAAATCATGCTATTAAATGATCCGGTAAGGCCCTTGAGTAATAAGATATTCTGTAGAAATTAAAATCAATTTGTTTAAGTAGAAATTTCCTTTAATGATATTTTTTCTAAAATCTGATTGAAAAAAGATTTTTTAATACATCGAATCTTGACTTCAGGATTAAGTCAGTGTTTTTCACATAAATGGGAAATTGTGTGGTAATTTACTGATTGATCATAATGTTGGCTATGACTGGTAAATATGTTTAGGTCACTGCTTTATGCCTTTTCATTTGTATAATTAACTCTGGTTTTGTATCTGAATTTATATCTTGATTTCACTGAAAGTTTAATAGCTGTTTAATATTAATGTTGAAAGAAAAACATAGGAGATTCATTGTATATTAAGAATGGAGGGAGTTGATTGCTGTGAAATCCATAAGATGAGACACTTACCTATATTTAAAATACAGAAACTAGCTAGTACCACTTTTCATTTGATATTATTCCATATCATGTTGCCATGTGAAGAAGTAGGTACTGCCTCAATGCACACCATTTTTAATCTCTTGCTGTTGAAATGGATGTACTTACTGAGGCTCCCTTAAGAAAAAGGGACATCAAGGCCACTTTAAAAACTGATTTCTTTGTCAGGCTTTCATAGTGGCTCTTGCATGTTATCTCTTCTCTTAGTGTCTACTTTATTTTCATTTTGCCACTTTGTCCAAATTCTAGAGCTGTGTTAATAGAATAGCCCTGTGGCTAATGGCTACCATATTGCACAACACAGATACAGGACATTTCTGTCATCATAGTAAGTTCTGTTGGACTGTACTGTTCTCAGGGGAGCTAATTTGATCAACTTGGTAATTACCTTAACTGGGGTTATGCAGAGCCCTTCAACTATACCAGTCCATCTCAGGGGTCACAGGTCAGCCTGTGGGTGGACCACCACTGGATCAGGGGCCTGGGACAACCAGTAGCTTTTCATGGACAAACAAAAGCCTACTCCTGAGACTGAGATTGAGAAAAGCAGCCAAGCCACCTGATTAATATATGTAATAAAATGAATTTCCTATAATTTTGTAGCAATAATGCATAGTAATTTCATGTTTTTGTTATAGCTTGAGTTTTTATAGTTACACATTCAGATTTCATTTAAACATGTAACATAAAATGTAAGTTGTTTAAGGTATATATTCGTTCTGTTAGGCATCAGGTCAAAGAAGAGTAAATTTCCACATGAGATAAAGAGCTTGGCTTAAAAGTCATAGAGTCTCTAATGACAAGGCTTTTCATTCCCTGATAGATAATGAAGACCGTGATAGTTGCAGTGCTGCTGGCTGGAGTCGTCCCGCTTCTTCTGGGGCTTCTGTTTGAGCTGGTTATTGTTGCCCCCCTGAGGGTTCCTTTGGATCAGACTCCTCTTTTTTACCCATGGCAGGTAAGTGTGTGTCTTTTGCTCATGATATTTCTTTATGTATTTGGAATCAGAAAAATTCTTAATTGTTTAAAGTGATTTTAAGCAGTTTGTTTAGGAAGATTCCTTAATTTTTTCTATTGTAGGAACTCTTATAAAATCGATTAGATAATGCATTTTAGCTTTTGAAATATGCAGGTCATGCAACACCTTTAAAATACCTTACTTTATAGGTTTAAAATGTCACTATAGGCTTCACCAGTATTTAAAGATACAAACTAATGTGTTGAACTTTTCACTTTTAGTTAGGGTGAGATATCTTGCTCCTTTTGGCTTTGAGACTCGAAGTAATAACTTACCGTTTTGAAAAATTGCAGCATTTTTTCCCACAAAGTCACAGGCTTATTAAAAAGAGCATTCTGAGGGAACCTATGCAGGTCACAGCAAAGGCCTTAAAATGCTCACAGAAAAAGAAATTTAACTTTTCTGTCATACTTAGAGCCTGAAGTTAACGTCATAGACCTCAAGTTTTTAAGAGATGTTAGGAGAAAGAGCTAGGTATTGCCTTCAGTCATTCAAAGGCTTTTCAGCCTTGTTTTAAAAATCTCCTTTTAGTAGATTATGATGAATTTTTCAGAAATGAAAATTGTCCTCTACTTTCCAGATGAAGAACCCCCATAAACTTCATCTAACAGCAAATATTTACTTGAATTCTTTAATGTACATCCAAACCCTGCACTGTATAACTGAGATGGAAATGAGACTAATGCAGGAACTTCTCGGGGACCTTAAAGGCTGGTGGGAAAGATGGTTACTGTGCTGTGATTGGGGCTAGCACAAGAAGCGCAGCATCGTGTGGGAGAGGCATCTACCCAGCTTGGGGGCTTCAGGTGCGATCTTCTGCAGGCGATAATGTCTAGGACAGCACGATAGAGTGCGGAGGAGTGGGTGAGAAAGGAAGAAGTGTATTCCAGGAGGGAGCGAGTGGGCAGACCTTGAAGTGAGACAGAGCATACGACATAGGGGACCTCCTCTCATCCGGTGTGCTCATAGATTAGAATCAGAGTGAAAGGGAGCAAGAAAGGGGAATCGTTAAGCATATATGACACCTTTCTGTAGGAGCTGCATTGCAGTGTAGTCTAATAGCATCAGTGATTGAAGTAAGGCTGTTTTTCAGAGAATAATGCCTGCAATAAAGGTAGAAGGATTAACAATTAATTAGGAAAGTTACTGTTTTGCAATAATTAACAAAATAATTGATTCTAAGGATTGTCAATGGATTCTGAACCTATCAGGTGAAAGTCGATGGTTCTTTAGCTACTGTGCTGCAATAGCAAGTTACCTTGCAGCTCCAGCTTACTGGCATAAAACAACCATTTATTTTGTCCACAGAATCTGTGGATCAGATATTAAGACAGGGTATATTGGCTTGTGTCTGTTTCATGTTATCTGGAGTCTCATCTGGGAAGGCTCAGTGGCTGAGTGTGATCTGACAGCCTTATTAGCTGGCATCATTTGGAGACGTCATCACTCATGTGTGAGAGTTGGTGCTGGTTATTGGTTGCACCGTATCTGGGCTATTGGCTGGAGCCCCTGGATGTACTTGAGCTTTTTTACAGCTTGGTAGCCTCAAGGCACTTGGGCTTCTTACAAACAAGGCAGACCTGCATCACTTTTTATGACCTCTTCTCAGAAGTCCTGCAGCGTTGCTCTTCACTACATTCTGCTGGGTATGAGCAAGTCACAGGTTGGTCTGGATTTAAGGGAAGGGGATATAGACCCCTACCACTCCACGGGAGAAGGATTTGCAGTCATGTTTTGATGCCACTACAGTGCAGAAGTGGTTGTTTGCATGGTGACAAAGTGTCACCTTACAGATTACTTGCTACCTCAGAGGGAAACACAACTTTATAGGGGAGGGGTCAGGCAGATGCTACCGTAACCCAAGAGATCACTGCAGATGTGGCAAACAGATGGTATACGCCTCCTGAGGTTGTGCAGTACGCGGCACTGAAAACGAGCAAAACAGCCCCTGGGGTCCAGGAGCTAGGCCTCCTGCTGAATGTGAACAATTGACAGAACATCAGCATCACACAAGGCCACTCTGTGACCAAGATGGATCAAGACAAACTCAAGACCCCTCCATAATCATGTCTGAACGCAGGCAAAACATGAGTATTGTTCAAACCACAAAAATGCCCCAACATGCCAGTACCCTGGCTGACATGATTGGCTGCTCCTTTGTTTGCTACTACAGTTTGATTAGCCTCAGCCTGTCCCTTCTTCTGGATAAGATTTATTAAGATATCCAATTATAGATTACCTGTACTTTCTACTTAGCATCTGGAATAGAGCAAAGTCCTGCTTCCTTAAATCCTCCCCAAATCACCTCACACAAGCCAGGAAACTGTAATAAGCCTTTTCTAACACTCTTACTAAGGGCTCCAACTTCCCCATACTGTTTGTTCTCCCTCACTGCATTGAGTAGTGATGCAGCTTGTTCACTTATACCTGTGTTCCTGGTGGTCTTGACAGTGCCCAACATTGTGACCTTGGAGAATTATTTGAAATTATTCAATTTTAAGAATGCTTATATGTTATGACTCATCAGTTTTCACTTTTCAGAATATCCTGCAAAGAAACATTTACATGTGTGCAGGAGACATGAACAGGGTTGTTCTGCTATTATATAATTTTTTACCATGTCAAAAAAATTAGAAGCAACCCAGATGTCCATCAATAGAGAATGACTAAATAAAATGTGATATATCTTTGCTTTTGAATCCAGTGCCGCAGTTAAAAAGAAGGAAGTAGAGCTGTGTATTTCTTCGCTTGTTTGTATTTTTGTTTTGCTATATGTTTTGATATAGATAGCTCTCAGACGTGTTTTTTTTTTTTTTTTGCGGTACGCGAGCCTCTCACTGTTATGGCCTCTCCCGTTGGGGAGCACAGGCTTTGGGCGCACAGGCTCAGCGGCCATGGCTCCCGGGCCCAGCCGCTCCCAGGCATGTGGGATCTTCCCGGACCGGGGCACGAACCCGTGTCCCCTGCATCAGCAGGCAGACTCTCAACCACTGCGCCACCAGGGAAGCGCTCACGTGTTTTTGAGTAGGGGAAAAACACAAGTTGCAAACAGAGTGTGCAGCATGGTATCCTTAATATTCTGGATAAAATCCCAAAGTTTGAGAGAACAGCTTGCTTTTTGTCCATCCCTGACTCTAAGCTGCTTGCCTTTCCTGCGTCAAGTGACTACAGACCTATGGGAGGCTGGACTCTTTTTTAATTCTAGCAGAGGAGCTAGTGTGGTATGTCTTTTTTTGTGGGAAAGGACTGGAAAGCAGTGGATCTTGAAAGAGCTGGACCCTCAGTGATCTGTGGACCTCCTCAGGTGAACATTAACCTCACTTGGGTGCCTTCTGGACTCCCAAAGGCCAAGAGAAAGCTGAGTTGGTGGTTGAATCTTCCCTGCTTGTGAGCCTGGAAAGAGAGAGAAAAAGCAAGGAGGATTTCTCCATGTTCTTATTTGGGAATTGTTGGCTTGCTATCCCAGAGGTCTAACAGGCTAAAGATCCTTTTGCAGCCCTTTAGGGTATTCTCAATCCGAGCCTCTGAACCACATTGAGTCAACAGAGAAAAATAACACATGTTTTATGTAAGGGGGGCCCAGCAGCCACAGAAAGGAAGGCCAGGCAGAGCCATCAGAACACATGCCTGGTGATGGAGAACTGCTTGCAGGGCCGTGAGCATCCAAATAGAAGAATAAAAACACAGGGGTATGTGGGCATGCACACACAATAGCAGCCATAAAACAGAGTGAAATCGTCGTGATGTTACATAGCGTGGATTTCAAACAAATTCAGTAAATGAATTAAAGATGTGGCTAGTCAGATTGGAGGCCTGGAAGACTGATGCACAGAGCAAAACTGAAGAATAGGAAATTGAGGGGAGAGGAAGAGTCTTGGAGGATACACCCAGGAGACTTAATATAGCCATAATAAGGGTTCTGCAATGCAAAAATATGAGGCAACATTGAAACAAAAATAGGATACAGCATTGAAACAAAAATAGACATTTTTAACTGAATTGAAGAAAGAACTGATCTGTAGGTTGAAGGACCTCATCAGGTTTGGTGAAAAGAAAATTGATGAGAAAAACGCATATTTGGGCACATCTTGGTAAAATTTCTGAATTAAATCACAAGCTTCAAAAAAAAAGCATACTGGCAGTGGACTTTGCAGCACTGAAACCATAAGGTAGAAGGGCATTTAGAGACCATTGAGATAAAAGGGACAAAACCCAACCTTCCTATACCTAGAAAAAATGTCATTCACCCATTCGTCTGTCAGGATGAAGAGTGATATTTGAGGTTATGCAAGAATTCAGTGCATGCATCAGCCTCCCACCCTATTTGAAGATGTTTTGGAAGACCAACCAACCAAACCAGAAAATCGGAACAGAACAGTATGAGCAAAATCCATATAAAACTGATACACATATTTCCTGTGGGACATACATGTATAGACATAGATCGGTGCGTAAGGAAACAAACGTGGAAGGTACATACCAAATGTTAGCAGTGGTTATTGCTAGGGAGGGATCAGGATTTGGGCTGGTGGTCACAGAGGACTCCAGCCTTCTCTGGAAAGGTTTCAGTTTAATGTAAGAATAGATTTAAATGTTACTTGATACTTTTAAAACATACATGTATATATATATTTTTAAGATAAACAGAACAAGTTATGAAGGACGTTGTGTGCTGTGTTCAGGGTTGTGAGCTCCTTAAATGATCTGACTTGCACTTTAAGAGATCACTTGGGCAGTGGGAGTGGTGATCCCTTTGGCTGCCTGGTGGATAGTGAGGTGGGCAGGCCAGAGGCACAGCAGGGAGCTTGGCGTGACTGGGGAGGTCCTAGTAACAGCTCAGCAGAACTGCGAGCGCACCTGGCTGGAAGCGCTCTGAGCCTTCAGGAGCCCAACTGGAAAAACAGCCCAAGGATGGTTTGATGAAATAAAATCAGGGTACTGTTTTATTTATTTACTTGTTCAGATCTCCATTAAACACTTTTCTTAGTTCTCTTGGGAAAATAATGTAGTGGTTTTTTTTTTTTTTTTTGAAAGACACAAGAATGAGTTTTGTTAGAAACACTGAACTTGAGCTGTTGGGGAAAAAATTCCCTGGATTTTCCAGCGTATTTATTCTTCTGTGAAATTGTTACTAATCCAACAGAGTTTTTGTTTTGAAGTTAATAATGCAAGAAATAGCCTCTGTGCTGGGTTTATTGTTAAAAACAAACAAAGATCTGTTAAATGATTTTTATTATCCTAGGATTGGGCACTTGGAGTCCTGCATGCCAAAATCATTGCAGCTATAACATTGATGGGTCCTCAGTGGTGGCTGAAAACTGTAATTGAACAGGTAAGCAAGTTAGGCTTATGGGACTCTTATTTTCCACGTTCCCACTTTTCTAAGTTTTATACATTTTCTTTAATGAGCATATGTAACTTTTTTTTTTTTCTTTAAGGAGAAAGGCAGTTTACTCTTACACCATGAATTTTCATCAGCTACTCTTAACACTTCCCTTATCTGAAAGTTAACCAATAGCTTAAAGTGCCTAGAACCCTGACTAAAGTAAAGGCAAAATTTAGCATATGTGCTTTTTTTTTAGAGCAGGAGTTCTGATGAAGGCTTGGTAGTCAGTTTTGTAAGCCTGTAGTAAGGAAAAGAGGTTATTGTTCAAGGCAATAAATAAAGAAAATGGCAGGAAAAAAATAGATTTAAAAAAGCAGAGCTCTTTGGGAATATTTTAGCTACGTAACACCTAAGACAGTTTTGTGTTATGGAGCTATCATATAACTTGGTCATTGAGATGATCACCTTGAAAAAAATAGATGGTACTTCTGTACTTTGATAATAAGGCTAGGAAGTAGGATAATTCATTTTAGGAAGATTTCTTCCAAAGTAACCAACATAGTAGATTTTGGTACTTATTTCTTTTAAGTTTTAGTTACCTAAAGAATGGACTTATGGACAACCCTCTTGTCCTTAGGGCAGCATCAAATTAATAAGCTGTTACAGTTTTGTAGCACTGAAGGTATACCTCCTTTTGATGTATAGGAAATACAGTAGTTCTCAGCCCAGTATGCACAAGAAACTCACCCAACAGTTTCTGTACCTGGAGATTTGTGAGGGTGGGGAGAGCCAGGGAATTGGTGTGTGTTTGCATGCATCTCTCAAGTGCGGGCTGATTCTGAAGTGAGATGGATTGCGGGCTGCGTGGCAGCATGTCCATTCACGATAGGAGTACAGACCAGTCCACTCTAGAGTTTCCAGATGAGACTCTGACCCTTGTGGAGAATAAGCATGAAGTTACACCTGGGGGCTGTGAAACACTGTTGATCTCTTTAATATTTTGCTCTCTGATGCATTCTTTCTCATACACGTGTCTAAGTTTAAGTAAAATGATTGAGAAACACCGGGATGCCTTGCTGCATTAATTTAAATGCATTTGGGTTAAAAGGATTTTGGTGGGCCAGAGGGGACCTGTGGAGCAGTAAGCCTGTTGTCATTCACCTTGAAATGCTCTGGCCCACTTCCGAGGGACCTGGGGATTGGAGTTGCACCACACTGTGTGACTGTGGGCCAGGAGAGGTTGAAGTGCTGGGGGAAAAACACAAACAACGCTCTACTGTTTCGTCCCCTTCTGTATACCATCTTTATTTTCCATTATTCCCAAGATTTCCCCACTTCCATCCATTCTTTCCTCTGCAATACTATCCCATAGAACTTTCTAGATGAGATGAAATATTTTAGAAATTCTTGAATTAAAAAAAAATTCACTGTAGAATTCTTTCATATTAAATTGTTCCATAAAATACCTTTCGATTTGTTGAAATTTGATTTATACAGGCTTTTTAGAAACATGCTTCCTGTTTATAATGTTTTCTTATATTCAGATAAAATGAACGCAATCTTGAGTAGTAACAGAGGTCACTCTTACACAATTTATGTATGAAGTTACTTCAAGTTGTGTAGTCTTCAACTAATATTATTGGATGCCATCTGGTATCGTATAGCACAAGGCTAGTGTAATTATTATTCTAGATTATCATCTTATTATTTTATCTCTTAGCAGAGTTAACTGCAAAGTGTAAGGAAGTAAATGCATTTCTTTAAAAACTTACGGACACCATACTTATGTTTGTGTTCCAGAATTTGCCTTGACTTCTGAAAACATAACAAGTTTGAATCTTTTGGGCTGGTAGATCCAGCTCCCTGTGCTTGAATTCAGCAGATTGCTCTGTTAACCTGGAGGAATTTGTCTTGTATCCTTATTCTCATTTTTTACCCCTATGTTTCAGGTTTACGCAAATGGCATCCGGAACATTGACCTTCAGTATATCATTCGGAAACTGGCAGCGCCAGTGATCTCTGTGCTGTTGCTTTCCCTGTGTGTACCTTATGTCATCGCGTCCGGCGTCGTTCCTTTACTTGGTGGGTAATGCTGGCTGAGGGCTTCAGAGAGCACCTTTATTCACATCATTACATTCTTGTCACTTATGGTATCAAAGGTTGCCTGGCTCCAAATGCTTTATTGTAAATATAAATCCAGCTAAAACAGTGATTTTTAAAAGACTGTTTTTCTTAGATTTCACTAGTTAGGGCAAGATGAGGATCATAAAAACACTTTGGTACAGTTTTTTTCCCTAGGCAGGTGAGAAAGTATTGACATTTAAAAAATATCCTTTAGCATAAAAGAAAAACCAAAGAGGAGAAGCTAATTTGTGACACTTTAACATCTAGATATTATCAGCTATGTACTGAAGAATCCTCACACGACCTTAAAGCCAGCAATGTGTTCAGAATTACAAGCACAAAGTTTTCCCCTCCAAATCTTTTGCTTCTGTTGAATTCCCTCTGTCAGTTACTAGCATTATCATCCAACAAGGTGTATAAGTCAGAAACCTTGAAGGTCATCTGTGTCACCTGAGGCTCTCTGCTCTTCATACTCAGCTGGGTTCCAAGTGCCTCTGATCTGACCTCTGGAACCCATTCTCTCATCTTTGGAGCCCTTGCCTGCAGCTCACGTTGAGATGAACATCAGCTCTCACCTTAACCTCAACCTCAGCAGCCTCTCGTCTGGTTGCCTTGTTTTGAACTCTCCATCACTAATTCATTCTCCACACTGCAGCCACGATGACCTTTCAGAAGAATAAATCTCGTTCATACCTTTTTGGTGAACATCCTTTTGTTGGTTCCTCTGTGCCTTTAGAACACAGTCCAGCTCCTCGGGGTAGTTCACGAGGCTCTTCCTCTAGCTGGGGCTGGCTCCAGCTTGAAGGCACTCCTTGCCTCACTCCATTTCATACAGGATGAGTTTCAGTTAAGCGCCCCTCCCCTCTTCTTAGGAAAAGGACATACTTTCATTTCACTGTCAGCCTTTATACACTTAAGAGTTTTTCTTTTTTGGTTTTCCAGGTGTTACTGCGGAAATGCAAAATTTGGTCCACCGGCGGATTTATCCATTTTTACTGATGGTCGTGGTGTTGATGGGAATCTTGTCCTTCCAGGTCCGCCAGTTTAAGCGCCTTTATGAACATATTAAAAATGACAAGTAAGTCTAGACTTCATTTGTCTAGCTGCTTTTTACTGTTAAGATGTCTCATTTCTTAATCATTGTGTCTATTGTGATAAATCACAGGAGGGAAAAGTGCTCAGATTCTGGACGTATTTTGAGGTAGAATTGACAGGATTTGCTAACAGATTGGATGTAGAATGTGAAAAAGGGGGTTATCAGGACTTGGTTGGGTCAAGCAACTGGAAATACGGAGTTGTCATCTACGGAGATGAAAAAGACTGGGAGAAACCGGTTTGGGGAGGAAGAGTTCTTAATGTCCATTTGAAATAATTTTCAGTCTGTTTTCAAATGTTTTGGTCTGATAATATATTAAATAGTTTTAGATAAAAATAAGAAGCCTGCTTTAGGAATTAGCAGTGCCTGCCTAAGCCCTTCTTGCAGCCAAGGGCCATTGGGTTACTCTGACCATTGCTGAGAGAAGCTGTGAGGTTACTGCAGAAGCGTTGTGGCGCCCTCTGTTTTGAGGAAACTCTGCGACCTGACCTCTGAGAAATTGAGAACAGCCAAGGAAAACACCTTCTGGGGTAGCAGCCATTTGACCCTCCATGTCCTAATGGAAGGCTGAGTCCTCTTCTGCTTTAATGGCGCCTCACAGAGGAAGTAAGTTTGTAACTACCCATCCTGGTTTGCCCGGGAGAGTCCCAGTTTACACAGGCTGCCTGCGTGTCATTACTAACAGCGCCCCCTTTTACTCGTGAGTGCCGGCTTTGGGCGACAGATTATATGGTCACCTCATTTACTCTGAGGGCTCTTTAAGAGTAATATGTTTAAGAATGAAATTTAGAGAGTGTTCAGGGCTTCTCCAAAGCACTTACTGATGGTAATAAACACTAGAAGGCTTAGGCAGGCTGAGTATTAAGTTCTGTCAACCACGAAAGAATGGGGAGGGGCTTTCAGCGATGAAAGCCCTTTTTCCTCACTTCGCGTGTTTTGGCGGCACAGTCAGTCCAGCACCAGCGCAAAAGAGACACACCCTCGGGAGCTGCCTGCAGCCCAGTTCACTCTATTATCTTTCCCCACCGTTGCTTCGTGCAGAAAACCGTTGAACTCGGGCTCGACAGAGGGCATGTCTTGTTCACCATTATACATCCACAGTGTATCTGCCACAGGGCTTGATCCCGAGGAGGTGCCAAGTGTGCGTGTGTGCGTGTGCGCTGGGGGCACGAGAGGCTGCTGGGGTAATAGAACTGGCTATGGGTTCAGAGTCTCGTTTTTCTGCCCCTCAGTTACTTTTCAGTCTGGGGCAAGTTTACCTTCCTTTTCTCTCTGTGCTTGCTATCTTGGTGTGGTTTGTGGTTACATGTGTGTCAGGTAGTGCCATGTGTATTATCATGTCAGATATTGCTCAGTTGTCATTGTTCAAAGCATTTACAAATTCCTCACAAGTTGAAAAAACACCGGTTGGTTGGGGGACAGTGGGATAAGGAATGATTAACTTCAGGAAGAGAATCAAGAAGACAAAAAGAAAAGGGGTGAAACAGTGAGCTCGTGATGAAGAAGCAGTAGGGTTAGTGGAATGTTTTAAAAAGTGAAATGTTAAGCTTCTTGGCGTAAATTGCCAGAGTACCTCATGAGACCTGTTTGTCAACAGAAAAGTGATAGATGAAAGTCAGGGTGGAGGAAGTCACGGGGAAAAATAAAAGTTGCCACACGGAGCCCTCCACACATGCCAGGCCTTTGTTACCGAGGCTTTTGCCTGCTTTCTGTTTCTTACAGCAATCATAGGACTATTGTTCTCATTTTATTGAAGAGCAAACTGAGCCTCAGAGACCCCAGCTCCCTGGCAGCCCTGTCACGTGCTGGCCTCACTCTCCTCCTCTTACACAGATGTGTAAAGTCCTGCCGGGCACGTCTTGGTCTGCACTGCTGCCTCCAAGTGGGTCCCCGTACCCGCTTGAAACCATCACCCACACCACCCCCGCCCCCCGCAGCTTGTTGCCGTCAGCGTTGTCACCCACTGTTCTCCCGGGTCAGCCTCCAGGCCCTTCGCCCACGGTCACTGCAGCCCACCACTACTGCTGCCCCCAGCTCCTGCTGGCATCATGGGGACGCTGTGTCCTGGTGGAGGACCTCCAGCCCTGTCATCCCATCCACAGGCACTTCTGTCTCCGTTTCTGCAGTCCTGCTCCCTTTGCCATCACCTCTCATAGGTTAGGAGCACTTAATACTCTTTCTTGGGCCATAACCTCGTGCCTTCTGCCAGTCACTTGCATACAGTCATTTCTGTGCCCTCTTCCTTTGACCTCCTTGAAATCTTTGTCCTTTGATTTCTCCTTTTCTTTAGAGCTAGAGCTTTTCAGGTTTTACCCTCCTCCCTACCCAGCTTTCTGATTATCGTATTTCCAGTCCATTTCTTCAGATCTGTCCACTTACCTGTTTTGTAAAATATGATCCAAAACAGATAAATCCCCTGAATAAGTTTATTCTACCTTACCTACCTCTGGCCTCCAAGAGTCAGTTTATGAGGGCCCCTCACCTATGGACCAGAGCCTGTACTCCACTGCATAGCATCTGAGGCCTTCTGACATGTGCTGCTCTCATGTCTTCCCATAAATCCATACCTTTGCTATGAGATGCCTGCTTTTGTGCTGTTTGCCGGTATTCATTCTAGACTCCCCTTCTACCTACCTAACTACTGAAGGGTTTTAAGTGGGAGTGAAGTGATCTGATTTACATTTTAAAAAATGTATCACTGGCTGCTCTAAGGAAGAATGTTTTAGTAAGTAAGATCACATAAGAGAGTAACCACCCTGTTTTTAACAACCTAGGTACCTTGTGGGCCAACGCCTCGTGAACTATGAACGGAAATCTGGCAAACAAGGCACATCTCCGCCGCCTCCACAGTCATCCCAAGAATAAAGTGGTTGTCTCAACTACGTTGACCTTCCCCCGCCTTTACGTGTCCTTTTTTGTGGACTTCTCTCTGGAGATTTTCCCCAGTGATCTCTCAGCGTTGTTTTTAAGTTAAGGGTATTTGACTTGGGTTTTCAGCATTCAGCAAGCAGCAGTGCGAGGCTCTGCTGCCCTTCCTGCATCTTCTGACATCATTGCTGTCTGAGGTCTGTATATGTGTAAATAGAAGTTCCTGGATACCCTAAAACCTTGGATTAAACAGAATGTGCATTGTACATCTTTAAACAAAATGTATATTAATTTATTAAATCTAGTTGTCACTTTATTTTGGACCTGCTGTGATCTTGACAGGAAATGTGCCACAGAGCCATAGTGCAGAGGCAAGACTTCTTAATGACGTCTTTTGGAATGCAATGTCCTGGTGTTCCTAGCAGTTCTTATTAAGTGAACTGTACATTCTGTCTTGGCTGTTCAGACCTTACCAAGAACATAAAAGGAAACAAGTAGAAATCAACAGTGGAGTGTCTGTGGTAAGAAAACATGAACTTGTGCTTCACTGTCAATCGTTTTTGGAAGTTATTTTGTATAACACCAAAGCTGTTGTACATTTTCTACTGCCTGATTTTTTTTCATGTGTCTGTGTTTGTAATATTGTATAGTATCTTGTGCTAGGTGAGGAAATTATTTTTAATTTTGATAATTTAATATTCCTAGTGATGAGCATCAGGAGTTGGATTTTGTGTTTGTTAGGGACGTGTCTATACTTAGAGAAAAGAAGAAGTCCAAAAGAAGATTTTTCCTTAGATCCTCCAGCCCCCTTTTCCCACACACAGCTGTCTTTTCGTCAGCAGTGGCCAAAGTCATGGAAGATCATAAATCTTATAGGATAACATCACCAGTGATACTGCATCTTCCTGGAATAAGGACATACTGAAATGTTTTGTCAAATGTAGATGGGGTTTGTGGTCTTAGATTGACAGCGTTAGAGAAGACGGGTTAGAACCCCTGGTCCTGCTGGTTAGTGCATCATTGGGTGAGGATTAGGGGCAGTGCATTTCTCCAAAGTTTCCAGAGCTTTTTGTTTACAGAATAAAACTATAAATAAAACCAACTTGATTTTATTTGACCAGAAGGAAGCTGACTGAGCTGGCCTTTTAACATAGGAGTACAGAATGTATTTCATTGGAAACGTGCTGTAAAAATCTCAGAAAGCAGAACACTTAGAAACTTGGTTTTCCTTCATAACCAAAGCTTCAAGTTAGAAGTTTAGAGAAATAGAATGGTTGGGCATGTGATCCAGGTTTTTAATGGTGATGGTATATGGTAAGGGTAGTGCTTGTTTTTGAATGATAACTTAGTTCTCAGAGAAAATGGACAGCATAGATCTTAAGAAACCATAAAAGAATTTCCATATAGTATTGAAACCCATAGGCTTAAATCTGAGAATTTTTAAAATATGAGAGTCAGCCAAACATAAGTTACCAAAAGCAACACGTTCTGGTTGTTTTATATTTCAACAGTTTTTCCTGAAGTGGTAAGTGATTACTTTAAAACATCAGTATCAAAAAAAAAAAAAAAAAAAACTCGACATAGGATTCAGTGTTACAGTTTTTGGCACTTTGTAGTAGCCCTTTCTCATATTTGAAATAAGGCCTTTGCTAGCCCTACCTTTACTTAGAAATTTAGTCCTACTGTAAAAATTAGGAGCATTTTAAACATAATGCCACCTGTCATGGTGTATGTCTATATCAGTTGTTCTCTTTGGGAGAAAAATATTATCAAATTGGGCATATAACTTGATCGTGTTAATTTAAGTTTCTTTTTTAATTTTTCAGAGAATTTGTAGATCTTGATATAAAGTTATTGGAACACACTTACCTGTTTTACCAGAAAGAGATCTAGGCAGATATCACAAAAGATTAAAAATTGTTATTCTACAAAATTTTAAGTGAATCTTATCAGATATTTTGTAAAAAAAAAAAAAAACACCAAAAAACAACATATAATATACATATATATATGTGTGTGTGTGAAAAAAAAAAAAAAATATATATATATATATATATATATATATATATATATGAATGGCCAAAAAGTTGCCCTCCATTTCACTGGCAGATAACTTTATCTTGTCTTACTTAAGGATTTCCCCTGGTTTTTCAGTTTTGCTTTGTCCTGTTTTTTTCAATAAGGTGAATACTTTCATAAGGAAAGCATTTGCTGGCATACTATTTACTTGGGTAGCATCAAGATTTTATTATTAACCAATAGTCTTATAAATATTTAAAACTTCTAGTTCAGAAAGTGCTAGTATTGCTGCCCTTCTTCATGTAGAATTAAAAAAAAACATAATAGTGTAGTTTTGCTTCATTTTACATTGGGCTAAGACTGTCTTCAAGGAATTTAATTAGGAAAGAAGACCTTTTTGCTTTATTTTTACTATTTATAAATTGAAGACAAATCAACATTTGGGGTTAGTTTTACATGACCAGTTATCAAATGGTCATAGTATGAAGTATGCAGTTGTTTATTATTAGCAAATTCTGTTTGATTTTTAAACTATTAAGTACTAATAGTTGAGATGAACACTGAAGAAAAATGCCAATGTGAAGTTTGTGTATAGCTAGCCTTAAAAACCTCCATGTTTTTAGGTGATTTTTTTCCTGTTCTCTGGAGAAACAGTGGAGATTGGACATCTCAATTCCAGATGTAAATGAAAAGTAATTTTTATTTCAACATTTAATATAACTGTTATTACTGTGGATTCTTGTCTTGTGTTTTTTCTTTCCCTTATTCAAGTAATAGAGAAGAACTTTTTCTCAAATGATTTGATCTTAGATGATATGTCCTTTCTGTATTGGCAAAATGCTACTATTAAAGTGTAATTCTTGAATTTAGGTTGAATTGATGACTTTTTAAAACAAAACAGTGAAGCACTGGACATTGCTACATTGTATTGCATTTGCAAACACACACACACACACACACACACACACACACACTCACTCACACACACTCACTCACTCTGAAGAATGTTGCACCAGTATAAGAACACTGGCACTTTTTTAAACGTTGCAAGTGAGCTACTTACTCTCATTTTCAGGATTGAGTATTTTAAAGCTCTCTACTTACTGTGATAAGTTTTTTATATTGTAAAATTAAATGATTATGTTTAAAATACTCCTTTAGAATGTTACCTATTCAGTTGCCATCAAGAAGAAAACAAATGTCTTACTACAAAGGTATTACTGAAGCCTCACTTGTGGAGATTCTCTAACTTCCTTGTATCTACTTAATTAACGTGCCCCTCAATCAGATGTTTTCCTTTCAGTCCATTACTGCCCTGTGTCATTTTTTTAATCAATAAAACAGTCATCACGAGTAAGGGCTTCTTTCAGGTAATCCCCAACAATATCTTTGGCATTTAATACAACATAAAGATAAGACAGGATACATCTGTTTTCATTCCCATCTATTTTGTATGAGTGCCTCATTTTGTAGTCATGAAATTAATATAGTACCTTAAATGAAAATGTAATGACCATAAGGCCTAGAAATGACTGTTGTAGAAGCTCAATGAATAGAACATTTACTTAGTTGGGATGTTAGTTTTCTATTAAATACCTTAGATACCCAGACCAACTTTATGTGTATATATTCTAAAGTGCTCCCTTTTTTATGTGGTTGTTTGTTGCCTTCTGAGTTGAGAGAAAAATTGAATAAAAACGTTAGTTGTAGCCTAGTTTTTTTGGTTTATTTTTGCTTTGTTGCAAGATTGCTTCAGAATTATGAAATGTGCATTATTAGTTGGCACAGGCAGATAATCCAGATCGTTAAAAGTATAATAATTATGGAAGAAAAAACTCAAGTTACATATGATTATAGCCCCTCCGTTCTAAGTAGGAACTTGAAAGTATAGTTGCAGAAGACGCACCTTCCCCCTCTCTCCCTCCACTGTGGTTACAGCCCATCCTCACTGGGAAGAGCAAAGCCCTTCTTGTGCCACAGGCAGAATGCCACCCAGCTCTGCGCCTCCACTGCAAGATCTGAGTGTAAAGTTTCACCAGGTTGTCTTTTAGGTGGAGATTTGGATAGAGTAAAAGTCCACTTCACATACTGATCATATGTATCAGAAAAAGGAAAGGGTTGCTTGAGGTTTTTAAAGTGCCCTTTGTGAAGAGATCCTTTTGTTTCTAATTTTTGTTTCTAGGTTCAAAACTTTTTCTATGATTTTTTTAAATCATTTATGCATTTTTATTTATTTCAAATGCAGTGGTGGTAGGTGAAATGCTATTTGATCCATAGGGCATGTGTAATCTGTGAAGTTGAACTTTATTGCAAAGGAAATTGTACAGTGAAATCTCAGAAAGTGGCCATGAATTCCCTCCTCCTACTGTGCAGTTTGCAGCCACTCTTGTTGCGAACAGAGCCAACATCACGAGTGAAATGAGGGTCTGAGGAGGTGAATTCTCCCCAGCCCCACTCTCATTTTTTTTTGGTGTCTCTTTTGTTTCCAGCACTGTACTTAGTACTGTAGTAGAATGAGGTATGGGGTCTGCCTTCAAGGAGCCCAGTTAGAATGGAAAAGAACAAAAAAATGAGCAGAAGTTTCCATTGTAGGTAGGAGTCAAATGCCACAAGGAACACAGAAAGGACTCACCTTGGGCGAGGCTGTGATGACCTGGTGGCGCTCAAGTCCCGTTTTGTGTATACAGGCACCCCTCCCACACACCCACACCACAGTTCCTCTTTCACCCTCTTGCAGTCTACTTCTGCTCAGTCCCACATGGCATACACCTGTGTGTATGTCAACAGCAGTAACCCACTTTACGTTGTCTAATCGTCATTTTGAAATTTCTTCCTTTACATATGTAACAGTGCCATGTCTTTCTGCTTCTCCATGTTTGTTCAGTAACTTTTCTTTAGGACAAGAAGCTTCATACACGAGAACCCCACTCATTCACTCCTTTCTTTGCTTAAATGGAGCAATCCCTTCTGCTAGCTGCACAAATCCAAAGGTGTGATGGAGCAGAATAGAGAGTCCAGAAATAGACCTACATGTATACAGATAGCTGCTTTTTGACAAAGGTGCAGAAGTCAAACAAATAGTGCTGGAGTAATTGGACGTCCAGATACAAGATTAAAAACTGATCCATATCTCAACAGTTGTAAAAATTAACTCATGGATTACAGTCCTAAATGTTAAAACCCCAAACTATATAACTTCTAGAAGAAGACCAAGGGGAAAATACTCAACCTTGGGTTGTAACCCCAAAAGCACAATCCATAGAAGAAAAATTTGATGAATTGGGCTTTATCAAAATTGAGACCGTCTGCTCTTTGAAATACAGTGTTTAGAGAAACAAAGACAAGCCATGGAGTGGCAGAAAATATTTACAGAACATTTCTGATAAAATGCATTCGGAATAAAGAAGTCTCTAAACTCAGTAGTAAGAAAACCTATTTGCCCATTTTAAAAATGGGCAAAATATTTAACACTTCACTGAAGAGATATATATATATATATGGCAAATTACATGAGAAGATGTTCAACAGAATTAGCCATAAGTAAAATGCAAATTAAAACCACAATGAGATGCCCGTTCATACCCATGAGAATGGCTAACACTAAAAATACCATACCACGTGGTGGGGAGGATGTGGAGAAACCGGAACTCGCCCCGCTGGAGGGAATGTAAAATGGTACAGCTGCTTTGGGAAATAGCTGGGCAGTTCTTAAAAGGTTAAAATCTGTTTACCTACCACTCCTAGGTCTTTACCAAAAGAAAACATGTAAGTCCGTATGAAGACTTAAACACGTGCGTGTTCACAGTAGCTTTATTTGTACTAACCCAAAGCTGGAAACAATCCTCGTGCCCATCAACTGATGAATGGATAAATGATTATCCATATAATGAGATACTGCTCAGCAACAGAAAGCAGTTCACTATCCATATATACAGCTTGGGCAAATCTCAAAATGATGATGCTGAGTGGAAGTAGACAAAAAGTGTACTGTGTGCTTTTCATTTATATAGAATTCTAGAAAATACAGAGTAACCTACAGCAATCTAGAAAGCAGATCATTGCGGGTAGGGGTTGGCAAGGAGGGACGTGGGGGGATTTCACAGGCATGTGAAGAGACGGGGCGGAGAGGATGCATGTGTGTGACGGATGTGTTCACTATCTTGATGGAGTTCTGGTTTGACATGTCAGGGTGTACCAAACGGTACAGTTTAAATTTGTGCAATTTACTGAATGTTAATTACACCTCAATTTTAAAAAGTATTATGTTCATACACTGTCTTTGACCATTTTACACCTTCCTCTTCCTCAAAGTGCCACCTTTTCCGCCTTCCTGACTTTTGGCTGATGATTTTTATTCCTATTTCACTTAGAAGATAGAAGCAATCAGAACAGAACTTTTCACAAGTTCACACCCTCTGCCCCATCACCCCCTGTGTTTATTGTGCTCCAGGCAGCCTCCCCTTTTCCACAACAGGTCAAACCTCAGGGCCTTTGCATTTGCTGTTTGCCATGCCTTAATATTCTTCCTCCAAGCTCTCCCCAACCTCCTCGTTTCTATACTAAAATGTCTTTCTTAGGGAGGCTTATCTGAAATTGTAGCTACTTGGGCATTCCTGTCTCCTCCTATATTTTTCTCTTTCGTATTAACGTACTGTACAGTTTACCTATCTTGTTTGTATTTGCATGTTTTTCCCTCACTTGAATGTAAGCTCCAGAGATTGAAAAAAAAAAAAAACTATTTGGGGATTACTACTGTATTCCAGGACAGTCCTGGGACATATTGGGCGTTCTATAAATATTGTTGGGTAAGTAAATAAATGAATCAGAATAATGTATATATGGTTAAAATAAAACCTGAAAGCCATCCTCCAGAGGTGAGCACTGTCAGTAGCTTGGTGTTTGCTTCCAGACTGTGCTCTGCATAAGCATTCGTTCACTGATGCTCTTATCAACACGGGTGGTACGTGCCCTGGGCTGCTCTGCAGGTGGCTTCTTTCACTTTATATTTCTGAGCATCTTTTTATGTCAGTACATAAGTAGCTATCCCATTTAAAACTTTTAGCTGTATTGTATTCCATTGTGTGGATAAGATTATGATTTAAGTTTTATGAAAGGCAATTGGTTAACCCATTTTATTACATGCTATAGTAAACATTTTTGTCCATATTACTTTACTAGTATTTCTGTAGGATAAATTCCTAGAAGTAAGACTGCTAAATCATCAAACATATTTAAAGTGCCAAATTGCCCCCAAATGTAATAATTAACACTCCTCTCATCAGTGTATGAGATTCCTCGTTTCCCCATATCGTCATCAACATTAAATAGTGCCTATTTTCAGTTTTGCTAATGCTGTTAACTTGGAAACGTGTGTGTCTTCATTTGGTAGGTAAGTTGCCCAGTAGAGAAGTTGTGTTTGGGGGTTGATACCTCTAGGGAAGGAAGGAGGGCTTGTCAACTGGCCCCTCCTGAAGACAGCTCATTCTAGTTCTTCACCTTCGTGTCGAGAGGTGAGCAAGGGGAGGTGGGTCTCAGGGCCTGTTTCATTCAGTGTGGGTGTTAAGGGCAGCTGCAGCAGCCAGCCAGGAGACCCCTAAACTAGGTAGGATTCACACCTTGTACGCTGCCCTGGTCAGCATCCACCAGAATGGAACAGTTTCTCCTACCCCTGGACCCAAAACTATTGTATCGGAAAAGGTAGCTTATTTTCTCCTAGACCCGATTAGATTGGCTCAACCGTCCTATCTTACTTAGGAAAACAAGTTAAATAGAATCTTCTTTTAGCTGGAAACTGCCCACTGTCTAAACTCTTAAGCGGCTTTTGAACTGCCAGTGAGTCCACTAAGTGGTGCCGATTGGGCCACGGGAACAGCGCTTGCGAAGGCGTCGAGGTCAGACACGTCTAGGACAGACACGTCAGTCTGGGAAGGCAGGGGCCAGATTCCTTCAGGGAGGCCCGTGCTGCGCGCACACACCAGCCTCCAGGACTTTAATGGCTTCCTACCTTGGAGTCTACGAGGCATCTCGCTCCAGAGCTTCACGGAGGCCATGCCAAGGAAAGGGGGGGGGGGGCCTTTGGGAATTCGCCGCTCACATTTGGCAGTGGGAAATCTATCAAAAGGCCCTTTCCTAAGGGAAATGTTCCGCTCGTGCAGCTGTGAGCTATCTGTTAAAGCAGAGGGGGCGCCGAAGCCACACTGCTCAGGCGCGTTCCGCCCCCTCCTCCAGCACCGGCCTGAGGCCGGCTTCGGCTCGGGTCCTGTGCCCGTGCGCGACGCCAGAGGAGCAGGGTCCGCGCGTGTCCCGGTTGCCTGGATACCGCTGCGAAGCAGTAGCTGCGGCTTGCGCTCCAGTTGCCGTGTCGCGGCTGTTGCTAGAACTGGGTCGGTCCTTATTTTACGAGGAGCCCGAGGAGGAGCGGGTAAGAGCCCTCGTCGGCCGTCCGCGCCTCACGAAGCCGGCCTCTCGGCCCGCCCCCAAACCTAGGATTCCGGCCGGGCCCTGGCCCCGGCCCCACCCCAAACCCGGGGAAAGGCGGGCGGCCAGGCCTGGCCCAGTTTAAACCTGGAACCCCGACCTGGTTCAGGATCCCGGACCTCGGTCCCGCCCTAAACCCCCGTTCTCCCCCAGGCTCCAAACTCCGGACCCGGGACCCCGGGCCCTGAGCCCCGTGGCCGTCGCGTCTACCCCGCGCCCCAGGCTGACCAACCCTCCCTTTCTCGCCCCGCAGCACACCTTGATTCTTCCCAGCTTGGTCCTGGTCTGCGGAGAGCGATGCCTCTTCCCGACACCATGTTCTGCGCGCAGCAGATCCACATTCCCCCGGAACTGCCGGACATCCTGAAGCAGTTCACCAAGGCTGCGATCCGCACCCAGCCCGCCGACGTGCTGCAGTGGTCCGCGGGGTAAGCGCCCCAGGGCCAGCGCCTGGGAGAGCCGGCCCGTCCCCGTGCCCAGTCGTGCCTAGTGAATCCTTCCTGGACCGGTGGTCCAACGCTCGGGACACTTAGGGTACCGGCAAAACTTTCACTTTAGCATTGGTGGTATCTACACCTTAAAGTATCATCTAGGAAACATCATGGTTTTATTGACCACGAGACCAGAAATTACTGCAAAGTGCTCATTTATCTACAAAGCAATGACAGCTCCATTGTTGGAGAGTGGTATTTATGCAGGTAGACTAAAATTTATAAAACAGTTACACTGGGTAAAAAGTTTCTGCATTGTGTTACAAAGTCAAACTATCACAGTTTCTTTATTTGTGAAATGATTTTTACAAGGAGGAATCTTATGATTATGTTCCTTGTCTTCAGAGAACCCTCCAGGATTAGGTACCTGTTGAGTTTATTGGAACCAGAAGGTCTGGTTCACGTTGGGGTAACCATCCCAAGGCTGCTATAAGGTCAAACTCTGCCCAGCTTAGTTCACAACACATGAATCTTCACAGTTTCTTGCAGCAAACGTTCTAACCATTTCCAGGAACAGACATTAATACTTTAAAAGTCACAACTCAACAGACCTTAGAACCATTAAAATAAACCCTGTTGATTTTATAGGAAGGCTCTTTGTCCTTTTGCAGTAAACAAATTCAGACTCGGAAACTCAATTTTGTGGTCCCAAGAATCAGTATAAATTTAACTTAATATTTTTTAGTAACTAGCCCGTCAAATTTTGCTGACCTTCCCTAAACCATGTGACCAAAGTGAATTAGTTTCCTATGACTGCTGTTAACAGATAACCACCAAACATGTTGGCTTAAAACAAGAAACGTTTATTCTCTTACAGTTCTGGAAGCCAAAAGTCCAAAATCAGTTTCCCCAGGCTACAGTCAAGATATTGGTGGGACTTTGCTCTCTCTGGAGGTTCTAGGGAGAGTCTGATCCCTCCCCTTGCCTTTTCCTGCTTCTAGAGCTGCATTCCTTGCATTGTTTGGCTCCTGGCATACCTCCATCGCCAATACTGGCATCCTCACATCTACCTCTGCCTCCCTCTTCTAGGGACACTTGTGATTGCATTTAGGAACCATCCTGATAATCCAGGATGATTTTCCCATCTCAAAATCCTCACTCGGGTTTCCCTGGTGGTGCAGTGGTTGAGAGTCCACCTGCCGATGCAGGGGACACGGGTTCGTGTCCCGGTCCGGGAAGATCCCACATGCCAGGGAGCAGCTGGGCCCGTGAGCCATGGCCGCTGAGCCTGCGTGTCCGGAGCCTGTGCTCCGCAACGGGAGAGGCCACAACAGTGAGAGGCCCGCGTACCGCAAAAAAAAAAATCCTCACTCAATATCTGCAAACTCCCTGTTACCGTGTAAAAGAAGATCCACAGCTTCCAGGATTAGGATGAGGATGTCTTTGGGGCCCTTACTGCACCTGTCACCAGAGGCTACTGGTTAATCCAGCACTTTGCCTTCTGACAAGTGCTTCTGTCTATTGCTGTTGAAAGACTCTCTCAAGGTTCTTGCCCAAAATTGTGGCCTCTAGTATTAACCATTATTCAAGCCTAAATAAGAGATACAACTGATTCATAAGAGTTTATTTGTTCTCTACCAAACATTCCAAGATTTAATCTTTTTTTTTCTTGGAACATTACATTTGGTAACACTTTAGAGACAACTATTTTAAGCTTCACTTTAATTTAAAAGGCTTAATCGAGAAATTTCTGAATGTTCCATGCAGCTAATTACTCTTAAGAGCAGTTTTGGAGAAAAAGCAAGCATTAGTCATGTGTCCCAACTCTCTCAGAACAGAATCTGTTAGGGAGAGATGTCATCCAGAAGAGGGTGAATTGGCCTTTGAAAGATTTCGTAGTGATTGGGGTTAAGACAAGGCAGAAGAGGAAACAGCGTATAACATGAGGGCCACGACAGGAAGGGAAAAGCAGCGGAAAGCAAAGCAGAAAGCCAGGGTGCGTCTGGAAGAGACTGCTGTGGAAGGTTCCAGCACGCATTCAGGGGAGGGTTCTTCTCAGACGAGCCTCAGCCCCAGCCTCTGCCACGACGCAGCGGCTAATTGGCTGTACATGATGATGTCCTTGAGTCCTGAAGGCTTGTGCTCACGTGCGCCTTATACTCGAGGGCATGTGACACAAGTTGGCCTGGCCACGCAGGCAGGCTTCCTCCACCTCAGCTCTATGGCTGCTGTGGAGTGACATCTCTTTGGGGGGCGTGGGGCTGTCCTGTGGATTAGAGGGTTCTTGGCGGCCTGCTGACCTGCCCCCACCAGGTGCCAGAAGCACCATCCACCCCAACTTGTGGCAACCAGAAGTGTCTCCAGACGCTGCCAGTGCCTTCCTGGGGAAGGGGCGCTGCGCTAGAGGCTGGGCCGAGCCTGGTGATTGGTTTGACGCGTGGTGAGGAGTAAAGTCCGCGAAATCGTTGAAAACCCTAATTCGGAACATGGCAAAGTGAAGCACCCCCTCAACCTGGCCCTGTAGGTCTTGAGGTCCGCGTTTGTCTAACTGCCTGCCTTTTAGCTTTCTCTCAGACTATTAAATTCACAAAATATGACTGGACTTGTCCTAAAAGCGTGAAAACAAAGTCGAATTTGAGGGGTGGAGAGAGAAGAAGGGGATGAGATATCACATTTCTGTTAGCCTAACAAATACCTATTTATCTACATTTTGTTACATCAGAGATGTCTCTATTTACTCATATCTTTTTTAAAAATTTTATTGGAGTAGAACTGATTTACAGTGTTGCATTAGTTTCGGCTGTACAGCAAAGTGATTCTATCCATTCTTTTTCAGATTCTTTACCCATATAGGTTATTACAGAATATTGAGCTGAGTTCCCTGTGCTCTACAGTAGGTCCTTGTTGGTTATCTGTTTTACATAGAGTAGTGTGTATGTTAATCCCAAGCTCCTAGTTTATCTCCCCACCCACCATTTCCCCTTTGGTAGCCATCATTACTCATATCTTTTATTTTTATTTCTTTTTCGGTACGCAGGCCTCTCACTGTTGTGGCCTCTCCCGTTGCGGAGCACAGGCTCCGGACGTGCAGGCTCAGCGGCCATGGCTCACGGGCCCAGCCGCTCCGCGGCATGTGGGATTTTCCCAGACCGGGGCACGAACCCGTGTCCGCTGCATCGGCAGGCGGACTCTCAACCACTGCGCCACCAGGGAAGCCCTACTCATATCTTTTAAGTTATTACCTGTGGCCCTGGATGATTTAGTGTTTTGTTTTCCTGGATATGTCATTTCTTTGATGGAGGTAAAGTCATGGGGGCAGCAAATGATGTGGCTTCAGCCGCCGGCCCCGGCTGACACGTGCCCAAGGGGAGTGAGTTTCACAGAAGGACCCTGCCTGGCACCCTGCCCCCCTCCAGCCAGAGCCCAGGTGTACACCCCCTCCTGACTAGTTGCCCCAAACTGTCTCTGTGCCCCAGCTTATTCCCAGTTTAAGCAGTAATATCCGTGTCCCAGAAAGGAACAATTAAGGAAAAAAATACTAAAAAACAAACAAACAAAAAAAAAAACAGGCAGGAAAAGTGAAGGGTAGGGGGAGGTCCGCACCTGACTTAGCCAAACAGTGATTTCCCTGCTCCGGGTGCCTTAGAGCTGAAGAGGCGCAGAGATGCTTGAAATCAAGCCCCTCAAAAAGCAAGGCCAAGACCCTCAACTGTCAAAGTGGCATGACGGACCATGACCTTGCACTCGGGTCATGCGGGGCCCCGACCTCCACATCCCCTGGCAGTCTCAGGACTCCGATGGCGTTCGCTGGATAAGTGTAGAGCCTGTTACCGGGGCCCTGAGACCAGAGCTGCCATTGTCCATGCGGTGCAGACAGAGAAACTGAGGCACGGGTGGAGGTGAAATCGGAGAGCTGAGTGGAGGAGCCGGGACAGGAGCTGGGCCAGGGCACCCAGCACTGTCCTCCCTCGTCACTGTCGCCCTCTGGGTTCATTGACAGAAGTACATGAATTCAGGGGCTGGTTGTGTGCTGATGAGCCTTCGGAGATGTCTGTCGTTGTTAGGTATTTTTCAGCTTTGTCAAGAGGAGATCCACTTCCTGTAAAAGACAGAATCGAAATGCCCATGGCTACTCAGAAAACAGACACAGGCCTGACTCAAGGACTCCTTAAAGTTTTGCACAAGCAGGTATAAGAGTTTGCTATCAGTCAGCTGAACTTGAGATAAAACGCCACAGAAAGCTCCATGCAAGCCCCGCCTTCCCTGCAGTAAACCTTCAAGGTTTATTCAGAGAAGGAATCTTGGATTCAGGGCCTTTCTCTGGTTTAAAGAACCCAAGATAGCTACTCATGATTATATAGAAATATAATTTCTTTTTTTTTTTTTCTTTTTATAATTTCTTTTAAATACCGAATTCAGATGCAAGAGGCTGCTAGACTAAGAAAAATATCTGAAAATATGAAATTTTAGACATGGGAGTTGCAAGATCCTTCTTGAAATATGTGTTTGTAAAAACTATGCTAACACGATAATCCACCACCTTCTTCATCTGAAAGACAGATTGCCCTCGGGCGTCTGGCTTCCAGCCCTTCTGAGAGCCCTCGAGACCCACCATCTCACTTGGAAAGTTCACAGAAAGTGTATTTTATCTGAATGATTGGGCTGTGTTGCTAAAAACAACCTCAGTGGTATAACCCTGAGTTTTAAAGCGACTCGTCCCCATTCTACATCTCGAAGTCCTGTGTTCCTGTTCGGGGTGCAGTGACTTCTGGAAACGAGATTTTCCCATTTCTAGTTTTTCTAGATTTTTCCCATGTCTAGTTTAAGGGAAAATGAATAATCACTGCAAGGGGTAGTTTGGGAAAAGACATGCTAAAGTTGCTCAAACCTCTTTCACGCAGAATATTGCTAGCAGATCACAGGAGTTACCAGTTTTCATGAAGTTGTCTAAAAGAGTAGAAGGAATAAATTTATTTTCAGTGTTGAGATTTACCCCATTTAACTGTTAGCATGTTTCAGGGTTGGATTTTATTTGATTTATTGGAGTTTTATTTGTATTGTGAAGTATTTCAGGCAGACAATAGAGAATCATGTATGCCATGTCTGTGTGCCCATTTTATTAAGTCATAACATTATGCCATGTTTGTTTCCCAGTCCTTTTTTCTCTTGAGAAGTAACTTGTTGCCAGTCTCTAGTTCCCAGCCCCCTTCTCTGCCTGTGCAGCATCCCCTGTCCCCAGACACACACATCCCCCCCTCCCCTCCCCAGGGCTAATGGTGCAGTGAATTCAGAGTTCATCTTTGAAAGGGGATGGGTGCTCCGTTTAAGTCTTCAAGAGCGTTCTGTTACTTCTTGGGGCTTTTAAACTTAACGTAGATTGTGTCATGCTGTGTTTTCTAAACAGTGTAGCCACAAGGAATATGTGGAATTAGCAGATCTTGAGCAGAAATGGAAAAATTTGTGCCTGCCGGTAGAAAAATTCAGAGCTCTCTTGCAGTTGGATCCTTGCGAAGACAAAATCGAGGAGATAAAATTTTTAGCGCTTGGATGCAGCATGCTTGGTGGGGTACGTACCTATAAGTAGCATATTAATAATTCTGTGTGCTCATAGGCCTGGCTTAAAAATGATTTAGGTGTTTCAGTAACCGAAGGAACACTTTCATTACTTTAGTAATCTTGTCTTAGAAAAGCAATTTTTTTCAGATGTTTATTGTATTTTAGGCTTATAGTTACTTTAGTTTACAGAAGTTAAGTCCTTATGAATGCCTCAATTTAAAAGATGTTAACAGTAGACAAACCATACAGATACTGTTAAAATGTGTTTAGTTTTTAGAAGAGAATGCATCAGTGACTTTTATTAAACTACACGTCACTTGGTAAATGATACTATGTTGCCCTCATCTGTGCAAAGAGGCATAAGATTATTTTCTATTTTAGTTAAAATCTGTTATTAGTAACTAATACTGTAGATACCTTGCTGATGTTAAAAAGTATAACTCATACAACTTAGGAATGAAGACACAGGGAATTCCCTGGTGGTCCAGTGGTTAAGACTCCGCGCTTCCACTGCAGGGTGCATGGGTTTGATCCCTGGTTGGGGAGCTATGATCATCCCACAAGCCAGGTGGCTCGGCCAAAAAAAAAAAAAAAAGAAGACGAAGAAGAAAAAGGAATGAAGACACAGACGTTCCTTAAGGGAGGTGGGTGTGGTAGGGAGGGGGTGGAAGTCTAGAATCTCTCTTTAGCCTTAGTATTTGAGTCACCCTGTGAGACACACGGGTCAAGTGCAGGGAAAGTTACCACTTTAAGTTTGTGAAGAAAGGGGTTGAGAAAAGAGAGCTAGCTAGCTCCCTTTACTGCAGAGACGAGCAAAGTTTGCTACCCTCTCCCTTCAGTCTTTGGACCCCAGAGCACGTAACTGGCTAACTCTTAGTCCTCACTTCATGGGGTGCCCTCGTCTCGGGTCCACGCATCAGCCTCCTTAATTCTGTTTTAACTTTTAAGAATTACTTTATGTAACACTACCTCACGTGACCACTAACACAACTAAACGCCGGCAACTAACCTCCAACCCGTCCCCCTGCCGCCCACACCTGAAGCATCTGCTCCCCTGATCTCACGCTTCCCATTGATCCCATATGGACCCCAAGAAATACATCATTTAGTTGGTTTTAACTTTATGTTGTTACTAATCTTCTGGAACTTTTTTTCATTGCCAAGTAGATTTCTCTTTATTCATCTGTATCATTACAGACGCTGTGGTTCATTCATCTCCTCTGCTGTGTGAATATAGTGCAATTTACTGGTTCTGTTAGTGGTCCCAGCGAGAACCTCTGAAACCCCAGTAAAGTCGGGTGTTAGGCTAGTCGCTTCCTTTTGCTGTGTACCTGCCCACACGTGGTGTTTCCGGTCAGCCATAGAGAAAGCGGTCAGCCCTGGGCTGGACACCTCAGACCAAGTTCCCTCCTCTAGGCTCAGAGGCCACCAGGGAGAATCCCAGCGGGGTTTCATTGGAGGAAATTTTTTTTTAAATAAATTTATTTATTTTTGGCTGCATTGGGTCTTTGTTGCTGCGCACGGGCTTTCTCTAGTTGCAGCGGTCGGGGGCTACTCTTCGTTGTGGTGCGCGGGCTTCTCATAGCGGTGGCTTCTCTTGTTGTGGAGCACGGGCTCTAGGTGCGCGGGCTTCAGTAGTTGTGGCACACGGGCTCAGTAGTTGTGACGCACGGGCTTAGTTGCTCTGCAGCATGTAGGACGTTCCCGGACCAGGGCTTGAACCCGTGTCCCCTGCACTGGCAGGCAGATTCTCAACCACTGTGCCACCAGGGAAGCCCTATTGGAGGAAATTTTATGTTGCTTTGTTCATCTGGAACTCTGGAAGCAAGATTTTAATAATATAAAATTAATAACTAATATTTGATTTTGTGGTTTGCTCCTCTAAACTTAGTTGTGAAATTTAGATTTTTATAATGATGAGAAATTAGACTATTTCATATTTGGGGATCCATCTTTGTAATTTCTACCTCCCTACTCAGGAGAATCAGCCATTAGATTTCAAACCAAACCAAGCCTGTTTTGTAAGATAAGACCTCTTACTGTGTGTGGGGTGTGACACTAGATGGAGACATTTGTTAAGGATGGAGCTTCCTTTCTGAAGTGACTACTGGGGAAGGGACAGGGAAACAGCACACACACGCTTCTCTATTCTTCCTATAACGTGTCACTTATCCCCGTCAGCCAGTGTGGGACCCTGGCCTGTCCCCTGAGGAAGCCACCTCTGCCAGGAGTCTTTGCTGTTGGCCTTTGACTCTCTCCTGGTGCCAGTGGCCCCCTTCTCACTGTGGAAAGCAGGGAACCTTTCATACTTTCATATCCAGGCGAAGTTCGCAGCCTGAGATGCCAGCTCTGCCCTGGCCTGCCCACCCCCGTACCCCAAGTGCAGGGCTGACAGCCGTGCTCTGGGTCCACGGGGGCCAGGAGGAGCCAGGCCCAAGGCGACACTTGTTTTGTTGATGCACCGAGTGCCCGCATTGGCGGGGTAGCTTGGAGATGCCCCAGGAGCACAGTGCTGTGACTTCTGGGAGACGCTTCTTCATCGAATTTGGCATCTTAGCATTTGTCTTTATGCTTAAGAAAGAAAACCTTCACAAAGGAGCGGATGAAGAAGTGAAGCGAGGTGAGGAGGACTCTTTCGTGGGTCACTGCTGTCCACCTCATCGCACACAGGACTGCTGTGAAATTGGACGCTGGTCGCTCTGCCTGGACGTGTCGTAGCGACTCCTGCTGCCCCGCCCACTCCACGGCGTCTCACGGCTTGTGGCTCTTCAGTTGCTCTTCGGAGCCACTCTAGTCAGATGAACCAAGTTCTCTGCCAAGATTGGAACCTCAGATGTCTGAGCCACACGCGTCGTTCACCCTCTGTTCCTTCCACGGACGTCTGTCAGTGAGGCTTTTTGTGGGCCTCGCCCTGAGTGCCGAGCATCCCGACACCCCCTGCCCGTGGAGGGACGTCGGGTACATCATCGAAGCCCCGAGCGCTGCTCTGGTTCTCACATCGACGCTTCAGACGGGGTGGGGGAGCGTCGGGGGCCGGCCGTGTCTGTGGGCACCTCTCCCTTGCCGGGCGAAGCGAAAACAAGTCTGTGTTGTGACCTTCACCTTAGGTTTCTGCAGCCCCATCGGGGATCCTAAGCATTTAAGAGGTGGATCAACATTTGTCATCTGTTTTTTGAAGTATGGACATCTTTTTTGTAATGTAAAAACTTGTGGCCCAAGTCCCCACTGCACCCACACACGACTGACAAAGCCCGTAATGACAAACTACCCACCTGCCTCTGGTTCGGGTTTGAAAAGCCTTCGCACTTCATTCACGAGAGCATCCCTCCGTGTGTACAGCTGCCAACATATGCGCGTGTCACGTAATTTCCCATCAGAACGTACTGCTTACGAACGGCCAGCGTTTCTAGGGTTCTTACCAGGTGCGGGAATGTTCGGAGCCCTTCGTCTGTTTTCTCTTTTGTCCTCCCAGCAGCCCTTGGAGGAGAGTCCTGTTCTCCGAATCGCAGGGTGGCGAGCTGTGGGCAGAGGCTCGGCGCTGCAGGTGGAGGTGGTCGGGCAGGATTCGGACTCAGACCACGGGCTCCGGAGGTGCCGCCACCGGTAGACGCGGGGGATGGAGGGGCCCCTGAGGATACCCCTGTAGCCCAGGGAGTGCGCCGCCCTCAGGTTGGGACACCGTGTCAGAGAGTAACATCTCCTAGGCCTTCCCACTGATACCGTTTTATGTCCTCACGTGATCCGCACCCCAGAAATCTTTGTGTCAGCCTCCCAACAGCTCTGGCTCTGGACCAGCTGCAGTCTGGCCGCTCTGCCCGCACGTGCCACAGAGACTCCTGCTGCCCCGTCCACTCCACGGCGTCCACTCCGCCTGTTGGGTCCGCTGTCTGTGACGCGTCGAGATGCCCCGTGCGCTGCAGGCAGCACCTGGCTCACTCTCGGCCGCTCTCCCCAGGGCCCCCCGTTCAGGGTCCCGCTGGGCCTCTCGAGTCCATTCTGAGACGCCCACCCCCGCGGCCAGTGCAGAGATGTGGCCCTGACGTGAGTGCAGGCGTCCAGCCGCAGGCACGTTTAGGAACTGCCTCTGCTGACCAAGCAGCTGGTCGTGGGTCCCCGGGCTCGCTGCCCCACAGGCTGAGCGTCTCCTCTGTGGGGAAGCGGGGGTGGGGTTGGTGGATGCTGGGCCTGGTAGCCCCTCCGTCCCTTCAGCCTGATGGACTGGCTTCACTCCAGCACCATGTCCGGCCAACTGGAGAATGTGTGTCTTCCTGCAGCACCGGCCATAATCCCCAGGACCACGTTGTAAATTAGGAAAGCTGCGAGGATAAGGAAACAAAAAGGGTCGCAGGCTTTTTAGTTTTTGTTTTTAACATCTTGATTGGAGTATAATTGCTTTACATTTTTGTGTTAGTTTCTGCTGTATAACAAAGTGAATCAGCTATACGTATACATATATCACCATATATCCTTCATCTTACGTCTCCCTCCTACCCTCCCTATCCCACCCTCCCTATCCCACCCCTCTAGGTGGTCACAAAGCACCGAGCTGATCTCCCTGTGCTATGTGACTGCTTCCCACTAGCCATCTGTTTTATGTTTGGTAGTGTATATATGTCCATGCCACTCTCTCACTTCGTCCCAGCTTACCCTTCCCCCTCCCCATATCCTCAAGTCCATTCTCTACATCTGCGTCTTTATTCCTGTCATGCCCCTAGGTTCTTCAGAACCATTTTTTTTTTCAGATTCCATATATATGTGTTAGCTTATGGTATTTGTTTTTCTCTTTCTGACTTACTTCACTCTGTATGACAAACTCTAGGTCCATCCACCTCACTACAAATAACTCAATTTCGTTTCTTTTTATGGGGAGTAAGATTCCATTGTATATATGTGCCACATCTTCTTTATCCATTCATCTGTCGATGGACACTCATGTTGCTTCCGTGTCCTGGTTATTGTAAAGAGAGCTGCAATGAATATTGTGGTACATGACTCTTTTGGAATTATGGTTTTCTCAGGGTATATGCCCAGTAGTGGGATTGCTGGGTCATATGGTAGTTCTATTTTTAGTTTTTTAAGGAAACTCCATACTGTTTTCCATAGTGGCTGTGTCAATTTACATTCCCACCGACAGTGCAAGAGGGTTCACTTTTCTCCACACCCTCTCCAGCATTTATTGTTTGTAGATTTTTTGATGATGGCCGTTCTGACTGGTGTGAGGTGATACCTCATGGTGGTTTTGGTTTGCATTTCTCTAATGATTAGTGATGTTGAGCATCCTTTCATGTGTTTCTTGGCAATCTGTATATATTCTTTAGAAAAATGTCTATTTAGGTCTTCTGCCCATTTTAGGATTGGGTTGTTTTTTTTTTTTGATATTGAGCTCATGAGCTGCTTGTATATTTTGGAGATTAATCCTTTGTCAGTTGCTTCATTTGCAAATATTTTCTCCCATTCTGAGGACTGTCTTTTCGTCTTGTTTATGGTTTCCTTTGCTGTGCAAAAGCTTTTAAGTTTCATTAGGTCCCATTTGTTTATTTTTGTTTTTATTTCCATTTCTCTAGGAGGTGGGTCAAAAAGGATCTTGCTGTGATTTATGTCATAGTGTTCTGCCTATGTTTTCCTCTGAGAGCTTTATAGTGTCTGGGCTTACATTTAGGTGTTTAATCCATTTTGAGTTTATTTTTGTGTGTGGTGTTATGGAGTGTTCTAATTTCATTCTTTTACATGTAGCTGTCCAGTTTTCCCAGCACCACTTATTGAAGAGGCTGTCTTTTCTCCATTGTATATTCTTGCCTCCTTTATCAAAGGTAAGGTGACCGTATGTGTGTGGGTTTACCTCTGGGCTTTCTATCCTGTTCCATCGATCTGTATTTCTTTTTCTGTGCCAGTACCATACTGTCTTGATTACTGTAGCTTTGTAGCATAGTTTGAAGTCAGGGAGCCTGATTCCTCCAGCTCTGTTTTTCTTTCTCACGATTGATTTGGCTGTTTGGGGTCTTTTGCGTTTCCATACAAGTTGTGAATTTTTTTGTTCTAGTTCTGTGAAAAATGCCAGTGGTAGTTTGATAGGGATTGCATTGAATCTGTAGATTGCTTTTGGTAGTAGAGTCATTTTCACAGTATTGATTCTTCCAGTCCAAGAACATGGTATTTCTCTCCATCTGTTTGTATCATCTTTAATTTCTTTCATCAGTGTCTTATAGTTTTCTGCATATAGGTCTTTTGTCTCCCTAGGTAGGTTTATTGCTAGGTATTTTATTCTTTTTGTTGCAGTGGTAAATGGGAGTGTTTCCTTAATTTCTCTTTCAGATTTTTCATCATTAGTGTATAGGAATGCAGGAGATTTCTGTCCATTAATCTTGTATCCTGCAACTTTACCAAATTCACTGATTAGCTCTAGTAGTTTTCTGGTAGTATCTTTAGGGTTCTCTATGTATAGTATCATGTCATCTGCAAACAGTGACAGCTTTACTTCTTCTTTTCCAGTTTGGATCCCTTTTATTTCTTTTTCTTCTCTGATTGCCGTGGCTAAAACTTCCAAAACTATGTTGAATAAGAGTGGTGAGAGTGGGCAAACTTGTCTTGTTCCCGATCTTAGTGGAAATGGTTTCAGTTTTTCACCATTGAGAACGATGTTGGCCCTCGGTTTGTCATAAAAGGCCTTTATTATGTTGAGGTAAGTTGCCTCTATGCCTCCTTTCTGGAGAGTTTTTATCATAAATGGGTGTTGAAAGCTTTTTCTGCATCTATTGAGATGATCATATGGTTTTTCTCCTTCAATTTGTTAATATGGTGCATCACGTTGATTGATTTGTGTATACTGAAGAATCCTTGCATTCCTGGGGTAAACCCCACTTGATCATGGTGTATGATCCTTTTAATGTGCTGCTGGATTCTGTTTGCTAGTATTTTATTGAGGATTTTTGCATCTATGTTCATCAGTGATATTGGCCTGTAGTTTTCTTTTTTTGTAACATCTTTGTCTGGTTTTGGTATCAGGGTGATGGTGGCCTTGTAGAATGCGTTTGGGAGTGTCTCTCCCTCTGCTATATTTTGGAAGATTTTGAGAAGGATAGGTGTTAGCTCTTCTCTAAATGTTTGATAGAATTCTCCTGTGAAGCCATCTGGTCCTGGGCTTTTGTTTGTTGGAAGATTTTTAATCACAGTTTCAATTTCAATGCTTGTGATTAGTTTATATTTTCTATTTCTTCCTGGTTCAGTCTCAGAAGGTTTTGCTTTTCTAAGAATTTGTCCATTTCTTCCAGGTTGTCCATTTTATTGGCATAGAGTTGCTTGTGATAATCTTGTGATAATCTCTTATGATCCTTTGTATTTGTGCAGTGTCAGTTGTTACTTCCCCTTTTTCATTTTAATTCTGTGTTGTAGGCTTTTTAAAACTGAGATTTGGAGTCAGTGCCGCTGTGTGACCCTGAGCTCAGGCCACAGGGCAGGAGAGAGACCCCCATGGTCCTGACTCTGTTCAAAGGGTCAATCAGGACATTGTCCACATTGCTATTTTCCTGCAGCTAAAAGGGACGTGGTGGGAGCTGTGAGGTGGCTCATGGTGTCGTCACGAGAGCAGCTGTAATTCTGAAACTGAAAAAACCCACGGAACTGGCGCTGGAGATGCTCAGGAGGCCGCAGCGCCCGTGTTTCTCACACGTCTCCACTTGGATTTGAGATCCGGCTCAGGCGTGCACTCTGGGCTGCAGACAGTGCAGCCATCTCCTCCTGGACGAATTTCCAACCAGGGAATAATGGGCAGGCGGTTGGAGAAGGGGGCGCTGGCCAGGGAGGGGTCCGTCCTTGTGGCTGGTGAGCCAGTAGCCTGACAGCCCACAACCCTTGGAAGTGAGAAATCTGTTGTAGGAAACAAAGTCCCCAAACCAGGCAAGGTGCCTCATGAATCCTTTAGGGTGTAAAAATTGCTGCAAATCTTTTTGCCAGAAACGTCAACACTGGTAATGTCATCTCGCCTTTGCAGAGGGAAGTGATGCCAGAACACTTTGATGTGTTTTTTCCTTAAATAGCTCTTCCTCGGAAGCACTGGAACATCAGTCACCCAGCGCTCCTGTGCAGGCTCCTCGCCAGCTACCTCCCCCCACCGCCCCAGGTCCCACCCTTGCAACGACTGCCCTCCGCTGTGTGGGCTAAAACAGCAGCATCTAATGTAGCAATGCGTCCCTGAGACGTTTCAAGCAAGGAGCCAGTAAAATACGCAATTTTGTTTTCACCAAGTCCTCCCTCAGGACAGCCTATCGGGGGCCCGGCGTGGGCAGTTTTCCTTGGAGAAATGAATGCCGTCATTTTTCTAACTAGAGCATCGTTCTGCCCGCAGAGTTGGGCTAACGTCAGGACTGCGCCATTGCCCCAGCCCCGCCCCAGTGCATTCTGTCTCAGCAGGGCTGTCGGTCGGGGTGGGGCATGGCTGGTAGCTTTGCAGACGCCCCGAGTCCCAGCTGATGGCGATGGGGGAGATGTGCTCCTATGGTCCAGCCGAATGCCTGGAACCCAGGCACGTGTAAGCCCTGTCACTTGCTCCCTGAGCCAGCCCAGTGACTGTTGGCGGTGGTGGAATGTGGTGGTCACGGCCAAGCTCAGGAGGTTGGCTGCCTGCGTCCTGTCCCAGCTGGCTTACCTGGGACAAGTTAGCCTCTCTGGGCCCCCTTGGCCTCATCTCATGAGGTTACCGTAACGAGTAAATGAGATCCCAAGTCAGGCTCTCAGAGGGTCCCTGGGACGTGGAGGGTGCCAGCCATTCGCAACTTCTGTGCAAGAACCTCATTTCAGTCCCCCTGCCTTTCCTCTCCTGCTGCCGGAAGCACAGGTGATTTTTCTCTGATATTGACCATGAGAACCTGGTCCAGCTCCTGGCGCTCGAAGAAGCAAGCTGCTGTGTTGTAAGAGGACCTCAGGGAGACCCCCGTGTCGGGAACTGCAGGGAGCCTTTCAGAGCTCAGGGGGGTCTCTGGCCAACAGCCAGTAAGAGTCCAGCCCCGTTCCAGTCCTACAGCCCCAGGGAGTGAGTTCTGCCCTTCCCTAAGGGCGGCTGCAAGTGGATCCCTCACCAGTCGAGCCTCTGGATGAGAACCAAACCCTTGCTGCCACCCGATTGGAGCCTCACAGAGGGCCTGGCGAAGCAGTGCCGAGGCTCCTGACCCGCAGACACTGAGAGAGAATGAATGTGTGGTTTAAAATTTACACAGAGCTGGCTCCGGCCCTTTGCGTGTCCCTGAGGCCATGGGATGTACTTCCCCCACAGTCACTGTTCTGGTCAAGCAGGTCTGCGTGCGACTTTCCCTAAACCTGCACCTTTCCCCTGGGGACTGTCCTCTGTAGCCATCCCACCGGTTTTTTCTTGCTGTTTCTCCTTGTGAGTGCAGCCCAGATTCATTCCCACGGGAGCTTCTCTGGAGGGTTCTAGTCTGTCTCCTAGGCTTGCTGTCTGAGCTCTGTCCTCCCTACAGTGGCAGCTGCTCAATGTTAGTGCCACCAGGGATGTCCCAAGTCATTCCCATTTTTTAAAAAAAATTTTTAATTCTTTTATTTTTTTCCTCATTAGATTTTTTTCTATTAAGGTATAGTTGATTTACAGTGTTGTGTTAATTTCTGCTATAAGAGTCATTCCCACTTAACATAAGATAAAATCTGGGGGCTTCCCTGGTGGCACAGTGGTTGAGAATCCGCCTGCCAATGCAGGAGACACGGGTTCAATCCTTGGTCCAAGAAGATCCCACATGCCACGGAGCAACTAAGCCCGTGCACCACAAGTACTGAGCCTGCGCTCTAGAGCCCGTGAGCCACAACTACTGAGCCCATGTGCCACAACTACTGAAGCCCGCATGCCAAGAGCCCATGCTCCGCAATGAGAGAAGCCACTGCAATGAGAAGCCCGCACACTGCAATGAAGAGTAGCCCCCACTCGCCACAACTAGAGAAGGCCTGCGTGCAGCAACGAAGACCCAATGCAGCCAAAAATAAATAAATAAAATAATTAACTCTATTTAAAAAATAAATAAATAAAATCTGGGAATCAAATTTTTTTCAGGCCAATTACAATACATCTCGATCAACCCTTTTCTTTTTCTTTCTTAAGGCAATTATAAATTCCCCTAGTTCTTAATTCACACCGAGAGGATGTACTTTTGAGAGAACTTCTGTAAAATGTACTCAGGTGTTTATTCTGCTGCTGTCTTTCCTTTCAGTTTAGTGAATCCCGGTAGTAACCGTTTCTCCACCTGGTTTGTGGTGTTTCTAGTCATTGAACACTGCCATGAAGCACCTGTGTGAGATCCTGACTGCTGACCCCGAGGGGGGGCCTGCGCGCATTCCCTTTGAGACTTTCTCCTACATCTACCGTTACCTGTCGGGACTCGACTGGGATATATCTGCATCAGACACGGAGTCCTACCTCTCCTCTCTGAAGAACAGCATGTAAGTGCTCGAGGGCCCAGGAACGCAGGTGTCGCGGTGGCGGGACGACTTCTTTCTTCCCATTCTTCTCTGCTCTCAGATAACGTGGTACCCGCGAATCCGGCCTTTTGTAGAAGGGAAGGCGGCACACGCTGTGCCCCGAGGTGTCACTCAGTGATGCTGAGGATACCCGGGCCTCGGGAGGCTGTGCCGGTCTCTGCAGACTTCAGAGGGAGACAACTTATCTCGTCCTTAAGAAACATGTATCCAAAACGCATCTTGATTCTTAAACACGGGATGTCACATGGTTTAAAACCGGGGCATGTTCAAAAGTAAGAATACATTTCTCAACAATGAAACACCGAATGGGTCCCTGCAGGTGGAGGGCGTGAGTGAGGAGAGACCCCGTGCCCTCTGCCCTCCCCCGCCCCGTGCTGTGCTGCCTGTGTGTGGGGGAGGGGGACGCGGGGGAAGGGCCACCCCTCTACGGCGGGGCGACTCGGGGGGAGGGCCTCCCCTCTAAGGGTGGTGACGGTGCTGCTTCAGGCAAGCCAAGAGGGAGGAGGAGGCCCTGTGATGAAAGGGCAGCGCCCCAGGCTGCCAGGCCTCCCAGTGCCGCCAGGCCTCCCAGTGCCGCCAGGCCTCCCAGTGCCGCCTCTGTGCCGGGATGTAGTCGGGGGTTCAGATCACGAGAGAGCCAGCGCTGGGAGCTGGTGACGGTGACAGCTCCGCCGCCTGGCCCCTGAGAGCCCACGCCCGGCAGGCCCATCACAACCTCCCAGGCTCGGTGCCCTCCACCGTCCCCAACCGCCCACGTCTGGGGTGCCCCGGAGCTGACCTCTCAGCCCTCCCTGTCCCTTCCTCCCCTCCTCCCTTCAGAAGCGCACCCCCTTGAGGACCCGCCACCGGACTGGGCCTCCAGACCCCGTCCTCCCATTTTTCCTCCCTCTGGTCCGTCATCCACCGACGTGGCAACCTCTCCCCTCCCCCTCGAAGCTGCGGCGCCTCGGTCTCTCTCCGCCTCTCCACACACCTGCGGCCGGCCCCGCACTCTGACCTCTCAGACCTCCGTCTGGCGGCCGCGGTTCCTTCATCCTCCTGGGCCTCCCCGTCTCCCCAGACACCACGACTCCCTGGCCCTCTCCTCGCCCGTCCCAGGGGAATCTGCCCGCTGCCAGCGGTCGCCCCTCCCTGAGCCTCCTCTTTCCTGAGCCCCGCCGCCCCGTGCCGCCCGCTCGTGCCGCCCGCTCACCGAGGACGAGCCCGAGGGGGGGCCTGGCGTCCTGCTAAAGCCGTCTGACCTGGGGACCGCCCCCTGCCCCTGCTGCCGTCCCCGACCAGGCCCCAGAGCGGCTCACACTCACGCACTGACCAGAGCCCTCCTGTCCCCCTCCCTGTGGCCAGCCTCCGAGCCCGGCCCTCCGTTCCCCTCTCCTGTCCCCTCCCGCGGGTACCCCAGCCCCTCCTGGCACGCGGCCCCTGTCTGGCCGCTGACCTCCACACTCGGATGTCACAGCGCCCGCTCGCCCTCTCCTCGGCCGTGTAGGTGGGTCCGGTGCACACGTCAGGCTTATTAACACGTCCCAACAGAACTCCATATCCCCCGGACCTTCCCCTCCGCAGTTCTGCTTCCCCGCTTGTGGACCGCGTCACCGTCCCCCCACTAGGTCAGGACAAGACGTGGGTGACTCTCGACGGAAGCCCCTTCCCCCCGACCCCTCCCCCCGGGACCCGCTGCTGCCCCTGGTTCTGGCCCCACCGGTTCTCCCGCCTGCACCTCCCCGGCTCGGCCGTTCCCCACACGGTGGCCACCGTCCCCGGGAATGATGACTCGAGTCACGTCCCCGCCACGCCTTCCCGGCCTCTCGCGCCCAGGGGCTGATTCCTGCCCGACCCGCCACCGTTTGCCTGGTGAGCGCTGCCTGTGCGTCTCTCCCGCCCGCGGCGCTTCAGCCACACGCCGCCCTGGGTTTGGAGAAGACAGAGCTTGCCCGGACTCCAGGCCTCTGCCCTGGCCTCAGACACCCCGCCCATCTGCACAGCTGCCGAGGGTCCTCAGCTCAGCAAGGCCTCCCCTAAGGGGCTCTGCCCATGAGGCAGCACCTTCCGCCCTGGGTCCCACCGTGAAGCCGTCTTCCGTGCTGTGCGTGGAGCACAGCCATGCGGCGGGTTCAGCAGCCTGGGGTGGCGTCTGCACGCGGAGCGGTGCTGGGGGGACATCGGTGAATGCACCCCACGGGTGGTGGAGAAGGCGGGACACGGGAGCCTCTAAGGAGTTCGGGTTATGTCTGGTGGCACTAGGGATCCATAGAAGGTCTTAGGGAGTGTGGTGGTGAATTTTGGTTAGAAGACCCCTTGAGCAGCAGATGTAAGGGGACTAGCTAGGAGGTTTCTGCGAAGGTCTGGAAAAGAGCTGACAAAGAAGCGAGAGGCATTTTAGTGCTGCTTGGATTTGGGTGGCTGACTGGAGGTGAGGAGTGAGGGGAGAGAGCCTTCCAGGATGCCCAAGTGGCTCCCGCCCGGGTGGATGTTTGTGTCTCTCCCAGGAAGGACCTGGGGGCAGCAGTACTTGTGAGTTGATGGGACTGTGGCGGGGTCGGGGCGGGGGGTGCTGCAGGACGTGTCAGGGAGCTCAGACCCAGGCTGGGATCCTCCCAGGGGGACGCCGGGCATCCCAGTATGAGGAGAGCACCAAGGGTGGGGCAGCGGGAGTCCAGCCTTTTTGAGGTGGGGGCAGTGAGTAAGGAGGACCTGAAGCAGGAAGAGTGAAACGGGGGAAGTGACGCCAGGAAAGGCTTGGGGGAGGGGGCGGGCAGTGAGGGGCCTTGTCCAGAGCGGCAGACCCCAAAGCTGTCCCTTACGCTGGCCACAGACGTCACTGTGCCCCTGGCACCGGTGATTTCCGAGGAGTGATGGGGACAGAGGAGCTGAAGTGTGGCCTCCAGCTACCCACGCGGGTACAGCTCACACTCCCAGGAACGGGGAGGTAGGCTTGACCTCCACAGGGAGGGGCTGAAGGTAAAAAGAAGGGCATTTAACTGCCGGCTGGGAGGTCGGGGTTTATAACCTGGTGTTTGAAAATACAGACAATAACGGGATTCCCCTGCTCCGGAGCAGAGGATGGTCCAATCCCCATCCTCTCGGCCCGTTGCCAAGCGGCCACAGTGGGAGGCTCTCCCACAGGTGTGGTTCCCCTGGGCCCGTAAGAGATGGTTCCTTTTTATGGTAAAATATATTTTAGAACCGCTAACTTGTGTTCCTTTTACTTTTAAATATGAGCCCTCAAGACAGCTCTAATTTTCCCACTGATGTGGGAAATCAGCATTGTTACAGTTCAGTGTTTTTACATCTACTAAGTTGCTAGTAGAAATTTACTAATGTTCACCATCTTTTATCTATAGATAAAAAATCAAAAGATATACTCATCAGTGCCAAAGTTTCATAGACTTAAGACAGTCCTTTGAGTTTTACTGGACCAATGCTTAAAATAGAAAGATACTTTTGTTATACTAGTGACTAAAATTTGAGTTGTCAATAAAGAAAAAACTGCAAACATAGTACTGAGTTTTTCACCTAGAAAGATATGTGCGTTTTTTGTAAAAGAGAATAATAGAGTGCTTTATTTTTAGAGGTAAGAATTACTGATTTGAGACCATAAATTATCAATTTTTTAAGGTAAAACTTATAAATTATACTGTATCCCATAAAAATTGTATTGTGTGCAGTAAGAAATTACTAATAAGTGTCTTTATCTGTTTCCAATTTAGAGACTCTAGAAAGGATGGCATGATAGGACTTTCAGATTTTCTTCGTTCTAAAAAGGAAAATGTAGAAAACCTCGAAAAGAAAACTCAGAAGACATAGGCCATTAATACAGAGAAGAACACATTTTAATGTCAAAATAGTGTTTTTTAAAATCTTGGCATCAAATACAACTTGTCATTAACCACATGCATATGTAGTGTGAGTTTTTCTTTTAATGGAATGTGACCAGTGCATCATGGGGCCCTATTTAATGATTATTCTTCACCGTGTTCTCCTAAGAACCTTAATGCAAAACATTCACAGCAGTGAAATGATCTGAGTAAAACAATGTTTGGATGCTGCAGAGTAGGAAGGGGAATGGGCAGTTTAAAATCAGCTGTATCTCTTCTTCTTTCAAAACTCCTGAGCGTCAGGAAGGCAGATGCCCCCTGCTCCCTGGCAGCCACACCTAAGGCTCCCTGGGAGAAGAGTCTTCCGCTGAAGCTGGGTCTTCTCTGTGACAGGAGGGCCTGAAGGACTCACTGGCTGGAAGCGCATCCGTGGCTGGGAAGCAAACTGGACCATCAACTTGGACCAGCACTTGGTCCACTGGACAGAGATAAGCCTTGAGATCCTTTATTTGCTCTCTTGATACAAAGTCCTCAAAATGACAGTGTCAATGAATACATCTCAGGTTATTTTTCTGAGAACTTGGGAATGTTTTCTCTCCGCAGATTTGTTACCATGCTAGTAGATTTTATCGGTGTTCAAAGACTTGTGAAAACCCAAAGTTAGGAGATGCAGTTGTTATCTAAAGAAGTGTGTCATTTTTTGCACTGAAAGGTGTGAAGTATATTTTTCATCTGGACACTAAGCTACTGTATTTGAGATGATCGTTTTCCTGGACTTACAGTCACCCTTGCAGTGAACAGACGATATAGAGAGACTATTCATAAAATTACAAGAAACTTTTCAGAGTTGGAGTTTTAAGAGCTTTTGCAATTTTTGAGTTGCTTTAAACCTTCTCAAAGTTTGATTTCCCCAAAGAATTTAAGTATTTTTCTCCTTCTAATCATAAAGCCTCCATGCACGGGGGTAAGTGGAAAGACACCTTAGGTTTTGTATGAGTGCAGTGGTAAGTCACGTGGAGTGACCAGATGTGTGCAGGGGAAGCACTGCAGCAGGAAGGGGTGTGCAAAGGAAGACACAGAAACGGTGCTTGGCCATCCCGTGCACCTGACACAGACCCGACAAAGGCGCAGAGGGTTTTGTGTTTTTTAAGCCAGACAGCCAACCACCTCAGGAGGCACATGTGAGGCGGAGAGCACAGGACACTTGCATGTGACAAAGAGAAGAGATGTTGGCCTGCTATCAGGGGACAGAAAAGGGACAACTTAATATGATGGATGGATTCATAGCCGCTCTTCAAAGGGCACCACGAACGGATAGAGGGCTTGGGAGAGGCTCCCCACCTGAACTGGGGGCGGGGGGCAGCTCTGGAGAGTGACCTGCCTGCGGGGTTTGCAGGGACTGAGCTGCCTGGAGTGTCACTGGACCCACTGGAGGTCGGCAGGGTACCTGGGTGAACGAACTGCTAGACTGCCGTCCAAGTTGGGTGTGGAACTGACAAGGAACGTTGAGGTATAAAGGCCACAAAGTAGCATCCTCAGGGAATATTGTTCCAATGAACCCTTTCTGAGGAAGCTGCTAGCGAGTTTCAGACAAAGAGATTGGGGAGGTCAACGTAAGGACCAGTGTATACGGAATGTATATTTCTCCATAGAACGGAGACTAAATGATGGTGATAAAGGATGTGCTATCGTGTATAATGGCTGTGCGTGCTGACAACACAAGGACATAATATCTATCGAATATCGGAGACTGGGGGGTCTATATGACAAGAATCAGCTGATTGTCTGATTGTCATATAATTATTAACCAGAAGTAAACCAACATTCATATCAGATATCTGGGGGATGGAGAGGGAAGAAGAGTTTTCTAGCCAATTTCAATACTGATCATTGTAGAGAACCAACACACATAGCCTGAAAAGAAAAGACTAAGGATATTATCTAGAGATACGTATGGTAATCATTACAGCAGAAATAACAAGCCTTCCTAAATACCAATATAAATAGACAGGTGGGTAGGTAAAAAGAGAGAACCTCTGAAAGCTGAACCAAAAAATAAAAAATGTTTACGTCTAGGAGGGAGGCTGGGAGGGAACAGATGGAGGAGGCTTGAAGCTGGTCTTCTCTGAAGTCCCTTTTTGTTGATTTTGGAATCCTGTAGTATTTTACATAATTATAAAACAAAATTACATTTTAAAAAATCCCTGAAAATAAAATGAAACCAATGAACTTGGCTGTGTATCAAGTCGGTGGTGTAACCACAGGAACTATTCCAAGTGACTTTACAACAAGTCACTTGAACATTCCTAGTGGGATACAGTAACAAACAAAAGTTACAAAACAGTTAAAAATCCCAAATTGTTTTCAGTGATCAGCGTTGGTAGTAATGGGATAAGTGAGTATTTCGGTGTCAGTAAGAACCCGGATTTTTGTCCAGGAATGGAGGAATGAAGAAAGAAAGATAAGGTTAAGTCAAAATCCTGTGTTCCTGAGTTAGAACTGGAGCATCTGTATGAAATCATCATCCCTGTCCACTGGAAAGGCCTAGAAGCAGCGATGCATCCAGTCATCGGGGAGTACACCTAACAGCCAGGTGTCGTCCTTAAATCCCTCTATCCATGGAAAGGAGCTGGGGCTCCTTGAAGCAGAGCTGATCCGGGTCTTGGGTAGGGAATGTTCAAGGTGAAGCCCAGAACAAAGTGTCGTACTAGCAACAAGCTGTAATGGACTTTCGGGTTCGTGTCAAAAGTCAGGTTGAATGAACTTCCGCTTGCCCAGCTCTTCAGGGATCCACCCCTATGACCGTCCTCCAGCAATACAGAAGATTCCTTGCCACTCTGGCTGGGCCCCCGGGGTTACACCGTTTTCTCCATTTCCCTCTAAAAATGTGCTCTCTGGAGTGGGCCATGAGTCTCTAAACAGACTCCACGCCGGAGAGGAGAGGGCCCCTCCTGTGCGGTTGCTCCCCAGGAGCCAGGCCTGCTGCTTCCAAGAGGACCCTGCCGCCTGGCCCAGCGGGAAGGCAGGTGCTCAGCCATCAGAAAGTCACCAAGTTGGCCTCTCAGAGCTGCTTAAACAAGGTGCTCTTCTAGGGGCCTGAGGACCAAGAGTGGGCCCCTCCCAAGTTTACAGGGGCAGGGCCCATGACTACTTTGGGGCCTGTTTGCTAACAAGTGTCTGTCCATTGGGCAGAATTGGGGGTGAGACTTGCTTTCACTGTAACTGTCTAGTCGGGGGGGGCTATGGGGGGACATAGAGCCCGCACCTCCTCTTGTCGCTGGAGGCCACCCCCCTTCACCAAGAGAGCCTCATCAGATTGCTGACCAGCCAAACTGGCTTAGGTCAAGAAGATACATTTGGGTGGAATTTTATAAGACTGAGAATAGATGAATATTGCTGTAAATAAACTTGCTAATGGGGACATCTGAACTCAAAAGACATAAATCAGGGGATACTGTTTCACCTTACCAAAAAATCATGTGTTAACACAACACTGTAAAGCAATTATACTCCAATAAAGATGTTAAAAAAAAAATCATGTGTTTCAGTAATGAAAGAGAATGAAGTGGGTAAATGGATAAACTATGGTACATCCAGACAATGGAATATTATTCAGCTCGAAAAAGAAATGAGCTATTAAGCCATGAAAAGACATGAAGGAACAGTAAGTGCATATCACTAAGTGAAAGAAGCCTATCTGCAAAGGCTACATGCTGTATGTGGGACATTCTGGAAGAGGCAAACTACGGAGACACAATACATCAGTGGCTGCCGGCGGGGCGGGGAGCAGGGGGGCGGCGATGAACCGGTGGAGCACAGAGGATTTGTAGGGCAGTGAGAATCCTCTGTATGTTACTATAATGATGGCTACACGTCCAAACCCATAGACTGTACACCACCAAGACTGGCTCTAAGGTAAGCTGTAGCCTCTGGGAGATAAGGATGTGTCAGTGGAACAAACGGACCTTGGTGGGGACGTCAGTGGTGGAGGAGGCGTGCGTCTGTGCAGGGCGCACACGGAATGAAGTACTGACTCCTGCTGCAGCGTGGGTGCCCATAAACCATCCTGCTGGCGAACAGGCTCTGGGGTTTGTCCCTGGTCTTAAAAAGCAGATCTTTCTTAAGAATGACTTTGTCGTGGAACTGGAAATGGCGTTCCCTCAAAAAATTTTCAGTCCCCGAAATCGTTTTGGTCAGTTAAGGCTCTGTCAGGGCCCTAAAGTTCAAACAAAAAGAACTTGACCCAGAAATATGAACTTGCCTTTGTCTAGTTGATGCCACCTGAACACATAGGTCATCTGCTGGGGGCAGGGGTGGGGGGGGGGGTTGCGACCAAAATGCAAGTTCTGTTTCTGAGGGTAAAGGCACATCTCAATAGCCAGACCCAAGCTGGGTTTCCAGAATGTTCTTTAGAGTTGACTCTGGATCAGCAGAGTTGAAGGTGGATATCCCTCTAACGATGGTCCATAGGATGTCCCAGCAGAGGATACTGAAGCCGATCCCACACCCGGACGATGGTGCTGTGTCCCTGTCCCTCCGCCATCAGGCTGTAGGGTCTTCCTCTGGGTCACTCTCAGCCTGGCTCCAGCCCCTCAGAGGCTGGGCCCCTCGGTTGCCTGCCGCCGCTGGGGTCCCAAGTGCCCAGAAAGGCTGGGCCCCATCAAGGTGGAGGGTGAACTAACTTTGCCATTAACAAAGCATAAGGGGAAGCCACTTTTCTGTCCCATTTTTGCTGAGAGCCTCAAGTACCACGTTCCAGCACCTCATCCAGCCACGTGCTGCTGGGCATCCACTCTGGACGGTCTACTCCTCGGCGCCCAGCTTCCTGGAGTCCAGACGGCAGGCCTCAGCTCATTTCCTGTCCTCAGGCTGATGTGGACTCTTAACTATGGTACAGCTGAATCAGCGTTATTCTCCTTCATGCCCTGCAGTTATTTCTGTTTTTAAAACAGCCATAGGAAGGTTGGCTTTCAATCAGATTGTTAACAGTCTTTGGAGGGTTCACTCAGATGGTTTAATTAATAACCACAAGCTTCGTTGCAAGTACCCTTACGTGTTGGATACAATAAACTCTTCAAGCGACTGGAATTTTTGAACTAAGGAGCTCTAGACAGAGAAGGAGCCTGGGCTGGGGTCCAGGAGGGCCCGGATCCTGAGGGCTGAGGGCTGAGGGCTGAGGAGGCAGATGGCCCCGCCTGCATTCAGCCCCTCGAGAGACAGAGAAGATGTTTCCAATTAAAGTCACTTAGAAAAGAGACTTTGACAATGATGGAGACGCAGCATTCAGAAAAGAACAACAATCCCTGGCATTTGTGAGCTGTGGGTTTGCAAAAAATCTGCTCTCCCTGGATTTCAACGGAGTGGCTTGGGGGAAAACAGGATTGGAAAAGCCTCAGATTCAAATCAGCCCAAGGTGACTCTGGCCTTAGGACTTCCAAAGTGTCCCACTGCAGTGCATGTCCCTGTAGTGCAACCGGCGAACCACTTGGTTTTCAACCTATTTGTCGGCTTCTGTATTTTTCACCTTTAAAGAAACTGGGTTTGCTTTGGTTTGGTTTTCTTTCGGGTGGTATTCATGATGTATAAGAAAGAGAAAAGGTGGAAGTAGAGATGATTCTGGAAATAGGCCATCACCTGGCAGGACGGAGTTTCCAGGCTGTTGGGCAGGACCAGTGATTTTGTTCTTAAAATGATTTAGCTTCAGGAGTTCCCTGGTTGCCTAGTGGTTAGGACTCTGGGCTTTCACTGCCATGGCCTGGGTTCAATCCCTGGTCTCAGAACTGAGATTCTGCAAGCTGTGCAGCATGGCCAAAAAAAAGATTTAACTACAGCTCACTCATTTAACTTACTTAAGATTAGCTGTTTACTTCCTGGCAGTCACTGACATACTTGTGAATTCTTGTAACGTGAGAAGCTCTAGCTTTACAAATGGTTTTCAAATGTAGCGAGAATTTGATGTATACTCAATTTAACAATTAATGAAGAGTGAATATATAAATTAATCATTTGCTGAGTTTGATTTTTCTATTTCCATAATTGCAGCCTCTAACTTTTCTCAAGACTTAAATGTTTTCAAAGGTCCTTGAAACCCTGGTTACCTAAGGCTCTGTGCCTCAGCGTCTGGAATGAAAGCGGTTCAGACACTCCCTAAGGAACATCCCAACTCCATTATGTCACTCTGCAGAATTCATTCTCCTTGGTTATCAAAGTGGATTCTCTCCAGAAGCCCATGAGGTGGGCTGCAAGAACATAAATAACCCCTTTTCTAGGGGACTGAGCCCTAGGACTCAGAGGCCAGGGTCATCCCAGGTCCTCCTCCTGTCCCCCTCTCTCAGGCCCCTGTCTCTCTCAACTTTTCCCACATCAACCAGCATTTCTAATATCTGCCCCACTTCCCTGGTGCTGGCTTTCCATGAGGTCAGAAGACCCAACAGGAAAAGTAACTGAAAAGTTTTCCCCAGAATGGCTGGGTCCTCCCAGCAGCCTCGTGGACAGCTGGTATGTAACCCCATTGAGATGGGGCAGGGGTCCCTTACTTTCCTGCGCTGAGATGGACGCACTGACCCGGGATGGAGAATGTCTCCCCTCTGGGCACACGTTCCACTCAGTTACCATCCCAAACCCAACCCGGGTTTGAATCAACGTGACCAGGATGGCCAGACGGGACATGAAGAACCCTGGCAAATGTTGTCCAGTGGGGCCTCAGGGACATTTGAGTTGGGGTAAAACCTGGCTTAGATGAGAAAGCATTTAACCAGCACCTACTAAGTGCTGGACTCTGTGCTAACGGGTTGTTTTCACAGCTCAGTGAATTCTCACACCAGCTGCAGGAAGTGGGTACTTACCATTGCCCGTGTTTTACAGGTGAGGACAGTACCTTGCCCAGGGTGACTCAGGTAGAAAGTGGCAGAGCTGTGGCTAAACCCTGGCAGTCTGACTTCAGAGTCTGGGGAGCCCCTACTCTAAATAAAAGGTGAAGGGGAATGTGGCTCTTGGGGAGGGGACAGTAATGGGGGGAGAATTCGTTTCTTGATTCTCTATTGGAAAAGTGTGTGGAGTGTGTCATCTGATAGGGTCACACAAAGAGGGCTGGAGAGGAAGGCTTCACAGAAGACTGTTTACCGGTGCGGGGAGGGTTTAGGGGAACCCACAGGGAAGGGTGCAGGGCCCTGGGCCAGCCATGGTGGCGGCTTTATGTGGTAGAGGGGCAGCTGGGGGAATACATATCCCCTTCTCATTTGCCTCCCACCCTCTGATCTTCTGCCAGGGCCTTAAGTTGGCCAAGCACAACCAGAAGCAGGGGCAAGAAAGGCCCCAGGCCACAGAAATCAGTGTCTCTGGCTCCGGAAAAGGGCAAAGCGAGGAGAGGAATGCGCAGGGTCGAAGAAGTGGAAAACATCCAGCACACGATCATTCGTGTGAAAAGCAGATGCGAGAGACTTGTATCTATGTCTCTATGCATTCATATGCTTGCTTATAGATGCATGAATTATTTTTGGAATGTTAACACACACAAAAGGCATTGGTAGAAACTTCTGAGAAGAAGTGGCCTACTTTCCATGGTGTAACTTTATGTACGGTTTGGTTTTTATCCCGTGTGTGTATTATATATTCAATCCATCCATCCACCAATCATTAACAAGAATTGATGTTTTGGGGCTTGGGATGCAGCCAGTAGGGGCATGCCTGTGACCTATGCTAGACCAATCATAACACCTCACCAGGCTACGGTGTCTCGTGGAAGGCGTTGGCACATGACCCAAGCTCAGCCAATCAGAGCCTCCCATGAGCTTTTCATCCTGGAGCTGGGCGGGAGAGGTCCTTTTCCTTTCCTGTGGTTGCAGAGTCATCAGGAGGTGGTTCTAGAGCTGTAGGTGGTAATAGTAGCTAACAGTTACATGATACTTACATTCCGTTGAAACCTGCAAGTTACAGATGATAGACTCCATTTTTCATCCCCGAATGGCAGTTTCAGCTAGTTTAAACTAGTACACGCCAGGCCCTTCAGGAGAGGGGGCTGTGCAGGGCAGGTTCACCAGCATAGTGGGAATTTTGGAGCCGATTAGAATTCTGCCCGCTTTACCTACACTGACTCATTTAATCTTCATAACAACACCCGCATAAAGTGGGTGTTACCGTTATTAACCTCCTCCTATGGGTGCGACGGCTGAGGAGGAGAGAGGCTGGACAGTTCATGCGAGGCTGCAGAGGACTCTGGTGCTTCTCTGCCGGGCCCCAGTGTGGAGGAGCCTCTCTGCACTGGGGGCTGGGGTGCAGAGGACAGGCAGAGCGGCAGCATCCCAAGCGGTTCGGATCCTGGCCCTATGCCTCTCCAGGGGCACACCACCTCGGCTAGGCTCTCAGCTCCGTTAAACTCACCAATCAAGGCACCTGCCATGCTCCAGCAAGACCAAGGGGGATATCTGGTCTTTGCAATTGACATAGCCGGACTTCTAAATCAGTTTCCCCATGCAGTCGGTTGAATAGTGGCCCTCCAAAAAGATATGTCCATGTCTTAACCCTGGAAGGTGTGAATGTGGCCTTGTTTGGCAAAAGGGCCTTTGCACATGTAGCTAAGAATCTTGAGATGAGATCATCCCCGGTTTAGGGTGGGCCCTAAATCCAATGACTGGGGTTTTTATAAGAGAAAGACAGAGGGAGATTTGAGACACAGGAGAGAAAGACCTGTGAAGGTGGAGGCAGAGACTGGAGTGATGCAGCCACAAGCCAGGAACGCCTGGGGCCACCAGGAGCTGGAGAGGTGAGGAAGGAACCCTCCAGAGCCTTTAGAGGGAGCACGGTCCTGCCAGCACCTTGACTTTAGACCTCCAGCTTCCAGAACTGTGAGAGAATAAATTATTGTTGTGTTAAGCCCCCCAGGGTACGGTTATTTGATACAACAGCCTCGGGAAGCTAATGTGCCCCATGACCTCTTTTCTTGCCAACTGTGTCCAGAGGGGGTGTCAGAAATGGAGCAGGGCTCTGGAATGGTCCAAAGCGAGATCTGGATTTGGTTTTCTACTGACCCCTGAAGAAAGCGGTCAGTAGAGCCCTTTTTTTCTGCTGAAGAAAGCCCTTTAAGGATTCCAGAGGTGGGGAGGGGTTGAGGATAGGGGAAGTTGAAGAGTAGTGAGGGAATCTTGGCTCATTTAGAAGATCAGAGAGGTTTCTAGAATGGGGAGAAGCTAGATTTGCTCTAGATAATTTTCTGATTTTCTCAGACTTTCTATGAGTCTCCACGGCAGGCAGAATTCTGAGACGGCTTCCAAGATTCCCACCCCCACCCCCGTATGTACTCGCCGTATAATCTATAATCTCTGTATAGTCTCATGTCCTTGAGTGTGGGTAGACCTGTGAATACAATCGGATACTTATTCCCTTGGTTCTCTTACATTATATAAGACTCAGAGGTAGCTGACTAGAGAGAGATTCCCCTGCTGGCTTTCAGATGTTAGCTGTCATTACGAGAGGACCAGGTGTTCAGGACCTGAGGGTGGCCTCTGGGAGTTGAGAGCGACCTCCTGTTGACAGCCAGTAAAGAACTGGGGACCTCAGCCCTATGACCGCAAGGAACTGAATTCTGTCAATGACCCTGATGGTTTGGAAGTGAGCCCCGAAGGGAGCCCCGCGCGTCAGACGAGACAGCGGCCTCAGCCCACACCTCGACGAGGTGTCTCTGCCAGGTGAGCAGAGACTCAGCCAGCCTGTGCTGGGACTCCCCACCCTCGAAACCTGCAAGATAATGAATGTGGACCGTTTGAAGCCACGACTTTGCGACCATGGGTGATGATGTGCAATAGAAAACGAACGCAGTTCTTGACCAAAGTTCCTCCCAAATTATAAATGAATGAACGTTGCTGAGCCTTGATTTTGTGGGTTTTTTAAATGATCCCATATTAAAAATGGATGTATATTTTTAAGCTGTATTTTTAGATGAATCACACATTCGTTAAAAAAAAAAATTGAAAGTCTCTAAAGAAAATAGAAAAAAGATGAGCAAAAGATGATCCTTGCTTACTCATAAATGTGCTCGAAGTGTCCATGGCAGTTGCCTGCTCATCACCCTCTGTGTGGCCGGCAGCTTCCCCCAAAGCCCCTCGGGTGGCTTCAGAGCAGGGAGATGTCTCCCATGAACAGCTTTCCCCGATTCCCCGGACGGCTCGTTTCTGGCAGGTTCTTCCAGCACAGCACCGCAGCCACTTTTCTGCCATTCCATCAGCCCCAGCCGCCGAGACCCGGATCTCAGCCCTGGCGGTGGGAAGGGGAACGCTTGTCCTTGAGCGCCCCGTCCCAGTGCTGGGGGTCATGAATGCTCCTTACACTTGCTATTCGCATATTCTTTGGAGTTCTCTTTACTTCTCTCCAGCCAGTTGCTCATACCCAACCCTGTCATAGTGCCTGATTCTTATTTTGCAGTTTACCTGTAGTTTGTAGATTCTTACATTGACTGACCCTGTCGTTTTTCTCTCCTGGTTGGACCCAGACTGACGCACCGTTCCCCAGCAGCACGTGGGCACCATGTGCGAACAACTGGGTGGATTAATTCAGAGGCCTGAGGTGACAGGGTCCTGTCTCCAAAGAGCAAACATAATGCCCGTGTTAAGTGGACAGAGCACAGGGCTACAAATTAAGAGATTGGTTCCAGACCTGGTTCTGCAGCTAAGTGTGGGATTGGAGAAGGTGGGGAATCATCCAATCTCTCAGTTTCCTCCTCTGTCTCTGTGGCCTGAAGGTAGTGGGCTGCAGGGCCTCTGTGTTAGGGTAAAAGCTAAGCTGCCGTGACAAAGCGACTTAAAGAACGCAGACATTTATTCTCTCTCAAATAAGTCCTTCCATGAGGGGTCCAAGGTGATAGGGCTGCTCTGCTCCACGGGAGTAGAGCCGCTCAGGGACCTGGGTTCTGTCCATCTTGTTGCTTCATCATCACTTAGGGAACCATCCTCATCTGCGTGTGTGCAGTTCCCGGGATGGTGGAGAGCGTGGGGGAGCAGACTCAGAAGTGTGCTATCACCTCCATTTGCATCCCAGTGGGGTGTGCTTGGTCACATGACCATGCTGACCTGCACAGGAGGTTGGGAAGTGGAGCTTTCCAATGGAGCGGCCGTGGGTCCAGCCACAGCCCGATTACATGGAAGATGGGGGATGACCATCAATGCCCACCTCCTCTGTTCCAGCTCTTCCAGACTCCTCCACGTGTCACCCAGCCACTGACAGTGAAAGAGGGAAAACACCCTGTCCACATGGGAAATCCATGTCTCGTCATTCTGTGTTGCTAATAAAGTCAAGATCTGTAGAGATTGCAAGAATGTCCTTTGTTACTGAAGAGTAAGGAAGTAGCAGGCGTGCCTAACAAAACACTCCCGTGCGTCTGCTGGGCAATACTGACTTTTTTCCTCCAACGTAACAAATTAGAACCCAGCTGGTATTTGAGAAGTCTGAGCTAAGGCTTCCTGGATCTGTCTGCATATGGAGCAATAATGAAAAGTGAAGGAAATGAAGAAAAGGGAAGAAAATGAGCTTAAAGAACCCCCGTGTGTCAAGTAAAACGAAGGCTTGGGAATTTTTATTCATTTTACTCTGGGGTAGGATGGTATAGGATTTAGGGAGACTGAGGGTTAAAATGGAGACCTGAAAGTAACTTAACCCATCTCTAGCACTTCTCTGTGCCAGGCACTGTTCTAAGACCTTAGAGTGATAGTTCATCTAATCCTCACAATAATATTTTGAAATGAGAACTTGTTGCCCATTTTAGAGATGTGGAAATGAGCGCAGAGAGAGGAGAAATAACTCGCCCCAAATCACACAGCTAGGAAACAGTGGAGCTAGGATTTAAAGTTCGATAATTTGGCTCCAGAGTCCATGCCAGGGACCAGCAAACTTCTTCTGTAAAGCATCAGCTACTAAATTTTTTTTTTTTTTTTTTTTTTTTGCGGTACGCGGGCCTCTCACTGTTGTGGCCTCTCCCGTTGCGGAGCACAGGCTCCGGACGCGCAGGCTCAGCGGCCATGGCTCACAGGCCCAGCCACTCCGCGGCATGTGGGATCTTCCTGGACCGGGGCACGAACCCGTGTCCCCTGCATCGGCAGGCGGACTCTCAACCACTGTGCCACCAGGGAAGCCCCCAGCTAGTAAATATTTTAAGCCCTGCCAGTCACGTGGTCTCTGTCACAACTACTCAAGTCTGCTGCTGACGAGTGAAAGCTACCACAGACACGTAGAGACACATAAGCATGGCCGTGTTCCAATAAGAATTCACCTGTGAACACTGTTGAATTTCATGTAATTTTCACATGTCACGAAATCTTCTTCTTCTTTAATTTGCTTTCAGCTATTTATAAATGTAGCAAGGATTCTTAGCTCAGGCGCTGTTTTGCCCCCCACTGGCCCGTGCAATTGACCTTGACCTACTGAATCGTAAAGACGTGAAGCATTTCCCGAGTGCTGGCAGCACCTGGCACTGCGCAAAGGGCTTTCTGTGCCCTGTTCCACGAACTTGCTGCCTTCAGGGCAGCAGTGAGGAAGGACCCATTACCGTCTCTCATACTTTATACGTGAAGAAGGCGAAGAGTCCCTAGATAAGGCAGAAGAGGATGCGAAGCCCCTGAGGACCAGCATGGAGACCTGGTCACGGAGCAGCAGGAAGGGCTTGGACTGGCAATCAAGGCACTCACAGGATCTGAAAACAATGGTGAAAAGTTCTCTTCATCGGTCTTGCTGGAATGGGAGGAAAGGGAGAGCATACATGCAGAAGAATGGGCAGAAGGGACACGTGCCTAATCGTCTCAATCATCTCCCATGGGAGGAAGGTACAGCTGAAGGAGGCGGTGGTCTGACGTGAGCGCTGGAGGACACATGGGCCTTTCACTGGCTGCTCAGATGAAGCTCCTCCTGCCACAGGTACAAGCAGAGATGTGTGTGCGAGGGTGGGCTGGCCGGACGGGATGGGCCGGCAGAGAGGACGGGCATCAAGCTGGCTTCGTGGCTGCCTCGTCTTGGTCCCCATAGCATTTGTTTCCTAGATGGATCAGCGGGGACCAGAGGGGCCCTGAGCCTCCTCCAGGTGCCTGAGTGGCAGCCCCAGAGCATCCTCGAAGCCTCCATGAGCTCCCTTCTGGGCTTTCTGGCTCCCAGGTCTTGGTCCCCCTTCCTTGTTAGTTTCCTAGGGCTGATGTAACCAGTACCACAGTCTGGAGGGCTTAAAGCAAATACAAGCAAATGTACAAATACAAACAAAATGTGTTTCTCACGGTTCTGGAGGCAGGAAGTTCTAATCAATCTTGTGCTCCCAAGACTCGAGGGAAGAATCTTTCTTTGTCTCTTCCAGGGTCTGGTGGCTGCTGGCAGTCCCTGGGGTTCACTGGCTTTGTGGCTGCATCACTGCAGCCTCTGCACCCCTCTGCACACGGCCTTCCCCTCTGTGTGTATTAGTGTGTCTCCTTCTGTTCTCGTTAGGACAGCAGTCATTGGTCACTCTACTCAAGGATGACCTCATCTTAACTAATCATTTCTGCCAAGACCCTATTTCCAAATAAGGTCACATTCAGCGGTTCTGGCTGGACGTGCATTTTGGGAGGGGACATTATTCAATTCACTACATTTCCTTACCCCAATATTGCTGGATTCTCATGTCTAAAAAAAGTATTAGTTGGAGAAAATAAGAATAGTTTTTCCCCTTCTCGCAGGAGTGAGGAAAGATGGTAAAATGACTGTCAATTTTGGAAAGAATATGCAGTGCATTGGAAAGATGTGTGACGATGACAGGGATGATGTTTTCATATATTAGCAGCCTCCCGTCCTCACAGAGGCATTAAGAAGATGAATGCCTTGGAAATCTCCTGTGTTCTAGTGCTGTATTATTACTGTTATTATTATGATTATCCCACTGTTCCCATTTTTGAGGCGGCTGCTGTAATTATGGTAACCGGTTTGGATATTTTAGAAAGATATCACGAATGATTAAGCTATACATTAGTCACTTGGACTATGCAGTAGCTCTTCCAAGTTCCAGGAGTATAACTGGGTGGTGGTGAGGGATCTATAATTGTTACTCCCATGTCATTCACAGAGAAATCGAGACCCACTGAGTTCAAAGACTTGCCCAAGTCCTTGGCGTGGTCAGCGTTAGACAACTCTGGAGCCCAGCACCCCCGTTGCAATGACCATCCTCTTTCAAATATTTTTATAGGCTTAGAATGGGGGTTCAGGGACTTCCCTGGTGGTCCAGTGGTTAAGACTCCATGCTCCCAATGCAGGGGGCATTGGTCGAGGAACTAAGATCCCGCATGCTGCATGATGTGGCCAAAAAAATAAATAAATAGAAGAAAATAAACAGGAGAAAAGTTAAAAAAAAAAAAGGAATTAAAAAAGTATTAGAAAAAGAATGGGGGTTCACCGCGGCTCACACGCCCCAAATTTTTCAGGGAGTGGCTTCTAAACAGCCATTTGGTCCAGTGCGCTTGGCAGAGATGCAGACTCAGGGAGGAGCCTCCAGAATTAACACCTTCTCTCTGGAAGTGGAAAGAGAACAGGCGGGGCGGAGGAGGGCCCTTCATACCTGACTCCCTGGAAGCTTCAGAGAGCAGAGAGTCCACAAAGGCGGAGGAGCAGGCACTTTTGCTGGAAGGCTGCTTTGGGGACAGCCCTGTGACACTTCCCGGCCACTTTTGTCCGCCTTTCTTGCCTTGTGAATGTTGAAAATTTTTTTTTTAATTGAATGAAAGCTTCTTTAAATTCTGCAGTGCTTTACAATTTTCAGATGCCTTGTGAATATTTCCTGGGGGCTGGGGTGGACCTCATCCTGAGCTGCTGCCCCACTGTTTCCCCCTGTTGAATGCAAGCCATGACTCTGCAGTTTACAGGCTGAGAGCTGTCAACTTTTTAAGAGAGCTCTAGGGAAAAAGAAAAATCCACGCTTGTGCCCGGGAGGCGCTAAAAATAGGAAATTCCTAGCTTCCTGAAGAGCAGATCAATGAATAAATAGGCCATAAACAAATATGGTTATTTCTGCCGGAAGTTTTCTTTTCTTTCAATTGTTCCCTGGAGCGACACAAACACAGATTGATAGGTTTGTTTTCATTAATTCAAAAAACATTTCTTGGACCCCATCTATGTGCAGGGTGATGCAGCAGCCGGATTTCTGAGAGGCTGGAGGTTGCCTGAGGCGAATCCTCCTGGGGATGTTAGGAGAGGATGGAGGTCAGGGCCATGCTGAGAACCCCCTCCTCTGTTCCAGAAAATTCCTAAGATCCTCTGGGAGTCCCAGCCTCCAGCACCCCACTGTGGTTGCTGAACTAATTCACACTTTGGAATTGAGGCTGTGTGTGCTGAGGTGGGCTGGGGGATAGCAGGACTCAACATGGGACAGGGTGGTGTAGGCGGTGGGCCTGAGAAAGTCCTCCGCGCCGCATCCTCCAGGCACACCTGTAAACGTGGTCTTCGTGTTGGGTGTGTCCGTACAGCCTTGCCTCCAAGTGTGGTCCCAGCCTTGGCATAGCTGGGAGCTTGCAGAATCTCGTGCCTTTGCCCAGACCTCTGGGACCAGAGCTGCATTGTCACAAGCCCCCTGGGGGATTAGAGCCTGAGAGGACTTGCTCTGGAACTCCACAGCTGGGACTGGCAAATCCCCTCTGGCCTCAAACCTCCCTCCACCTTCTGGAGGAGCTGGAGAAGCTGTCTGCTTTGCCTCCAGATCTTCTAGTTCTTCCTTCCAACACCACAGCTCTTAGGAAACCCATCGCACGCAGCGCAGGCCTGGGTCTTGTCAGGACTGTGAAGGGTCTGAGATTTTGCCTGCTTCCAGGCTCACAAGGCAGCCTGTCAGTTTCATGGAGGCTGCCAGATGGCAGATGCCAGATGACACAGGATTCCTGCGTCAGGGACAGAGGGCTTTATTACTCGTCGCGTAGCAAGGAGCACGAGATTGTAAAATAGAGGGTATTAATAGAATATCTGAGACAGAGCAAGGCCCACAGATGGGGAAACCACGGCCGTTGAAAAGACAGTTTGTTACGCACAGTTCCCAAGAGGAGGGGGCACACATCACACCTTGGGGGCCACACGGGGAGGCACCAGGGTTGATCGGGGCAGAGGGAGTGAGGGGAACATGGGCAGAAGCCTTTCCTCCAGAGGCAGGAACGAGTGAGGCAAGGCAGCAGCTTAGGATTGGCTGGCTTGAATAACTTCCATGGGCTCTGGGTGTAGGGCTGACCCTAGTGGCCTGGGTGATTAGGGAAGGGACAGTGGCCTCGTGCGTGAGGGCCCCATAAAAGGGGTGGTCAGGGTGTGGATTCTGGATTGGTGGTTGGTTTGTATTCGAAAACCACACTCACAGGACAGTCACTTACCACATCTAGGAATTGGCTCTGCCTGGGAGGACACAGTCCCTCCGGGGTCAGCAAGGCCCCAGATGTCAAAGCATCAGACTCCTGAAAATATAAGGCACCGTTAGTACAAGCTTAGTGTTGGCACTGGTTCCTCGTGGGTCCCACAGGGGCGACATGGAGGGCTCAGGGGATGCTGCCATGCAGTGGGTCTGCACCACAGCTGGGGGCCCTGTGCTCAGGAAACGTGCATGTTTTATAATCAGCAGTAAAGAAACACACCCAGCCTGTGCCCCAGGGGTGACATTATTTTACCAGACAATAACCAAGCCACCCTTTCTTCTGCAGGGAGACGCCTCCATCCTCCCACCCCTCCTGCAAGGCCGTTTGCTGTACAAACATCCTTGACGGACAGCCTGCAACAAAAAAGCAGTTTGTGCCTCTGGTCACAGGATGCAGGTACGTGAGAAATACCCTCTATCAGCTTATGCTCTCACCCTCCTTCAGTTCATTTCTTGTCAGGAAATACCCACTGAGCACCTACGGTATGCGGTGCACTTTCTTACTGTTGGAAACACTGTTGTTGACAAGACAGATGAGGTCTCTGCTCTCAGGGGTTTACGTGAAGGAAGATGAGGGAAACAAGTGAACAGGAGACACAGAGCGTGCGGAGAGTGATTCGTGCTGTGAAGGAAATGTGACGGGTGGTGGGATGGAGTGGTCGGGGGTACAGTCTAGATTGGGCGGTGGGGAAGGCCTCGCTGGTGACTGCGAGCTTTCCTGAAGTCCAATGATTCTCAGAGAGTGGTCCCTGGACCCGCAGCATTGGCATCACCTGGAAATACTCTCAAAAGGTAAGTTCCTGGGCTGCCCCAGACCTACTGAATCGGAGGCTCTGGGGGCGAGGCCAGCGCTCCGTGTTTACATGCCCTCCAGGCATTGCGGTTCGCCGCTCAAGTTGAGAACCACTGATACAAGTCTTCCTCCACACGGCAGCCTGGTGACGGTTTAAAGGCCTCATTGAGCCCGCGGCCAGGCCTGACCCGCTCTGGCTCCTGCCCACCCTTCAGGCCTCTTTCCTGCTGGGCTGGCCCTTCCTGTGCTCCAGGAAGTATGCCTCAGCCTCTGCCGTCACTCTCCCCCCAGGGATGCTCCGTCTTTGCAGCCAGATCTTTCCGACCCTTTGGGCTTCAGCTCAAATGTCTCTCCCAGAGAGGCCCACCCCGACCCCATCTACCTTGGACCCCACCGCCCCCCAGGCACTGTCCACATCACTGTCCTGCCTGTACCCTGTGCACCAGTTGCCAGGCCTCAGGCTTGCCTTGTGTACTTCCCAAGTACTATCTTATTGGCCGTCTCCGACAGGGTGTGTCAGATGTCTCCAGCACACAAGTCAGCCCCTGAGATTTGATACAGGAACAAATGAATGATGTTTCATCCTCCCTGTGACGCCCCCATCCTTCACCCGTGAGCAATTCAGACGCTCTGAGTCTCCAGGTGAACACAGCGAACGTGGGTGAGTTGAGGGCCGAGTACCAACCCCTGCTCTCTGGGGCAGGAGGACCAAATCCTGCCCACCATCTGCTGTTATGAATAAAGTTTTATTGCCACACAGTCACAGCCACTCATTCACATCGTCCTCTGGCGGCTTTCCTGCAGTGGCTGTGACAGAAATGGTATGGTTCTGGCAGCCAAAAATATTTGCTATCTTTACAGGAAAAGTTTGCTGTCCCCTGTCCTGGGCCTTGGAGTTCTCTAGGGGAGCGAGGGTAGGGATGGAAGAGCAGGGATACCCACATCCTCCCTGAGGGGGACCCACGTCACTTCCGCCCGCATTCCACAGGCCCCACCCCTCTGCAAGGGTTGCTGGGAAATGCAGCACCTGGCCGGAAAGCGCCGTCTGGCAGTGTCCCTATTCCGCGGACGAGGAAGTGTATTTGGAGCCACGCCTCTTCATCGCGCTTCTGGTCCCTCCTTCCAAGACGAAAGGAACCGTCCCTCCGTTCTGAGCCCTCAGAGTCGACCTCACCCCCGCAGAACTAGCAGGTGGGTTTCAAGCACATCCAGCGCCTCCTCGGTCTTTAGAGATGCAGAAGCAGAGAGTCAGAGCAAGGAGGCGGGGGTCACCGAGGACCCCCGGGAGCGTGGGTCGGAGGGCGCTGGGGGAGGCGAACAGAAACGCCAGCGATGAAAGTTGTGTTATTCATCCTTGTGGTAAACTGACACAAAACTGAGATTTTGCTCAACGTTTGCACAGTTCCGGAAAGACTTGGCTGCCAAAAATATTTTGTCTGCTCATTCAGCAGTTCTTGGGCTCTGCTCGGGGAATATGGGGCCTCCCTTTCCTCCAGAAAGCTGGGCTTCACCGGAAGCGCAGGGGCATGGGTGGCTGGACTGTCCAGCCTGCTGTGGTTCTGGCCGGGGACCCACCAGGGCCACGCGGCACCCAGACTCCTCCTGTGCTCGACAGCCTCCCGTGGAAACGAGCACTGCTCGCAGCTGTCGACTCTTCTGCACCAAAAAAGGCTTAAGAGCTCTTCCAGTGAGCTTCCAGTTACCCCTGAAGTCAGTCGAAGTTTTGCCTTTCAGCGTCTCCTTGATTGCTTTTGCCAGTCATTCTGTAAATTGCACATTTGCTGTGTGTAGGGTTTTTTTCCTTTTGTAATATTTGAAACTGATGCTTCACCTTTCCTTTAGATATTAAAATTAAAAGTTCTAGAATTCCCTGCCCACGAAGGTCAGCCTGGTGTGGTAGTCAAGAGCACAGGTTTTAGAAGGTTAGAGCTGGATGCGAATCCGGGACCCTGGCGGGAATTCACGGTTTAATTCTCTGAATGCTGTTCCTATGTCTACAAAACAGAGAAATAGGAATACCTGCTACAGGGTTGTTGTGAGGACTGAGTAGATAATGGGGGCTCCGCAGAACCTGCCACCCAGCAGCGGCTGGTGAATAGTGGCTGTGGTTCCCCGCCCCCATCATGATATCCTCCTCCTAGGTGCTGGTCTCCTGGCTCCACGACTGGGCATGACTGACTTCCTGGGGTTGTCTGTTACTTAAACCTCTGCTCAGGGGGACCATCCTCTCATGTACCTGCATGTCCAAACGCTCAGTTCCCTGTGGGTTCTGTGAAATGCCACCTTCCCTGGATCCTGGTGAGAGGTCACTGCCAGCTCCCCAGGGCACCCAGAGACCAGTTTGTTCTCAGTGCAGGCTGCCCCATGCGGACCTGGAGCTTGGGGTGGAGGACTCACCGTGCTGGCATCCCCAGAGCTCGAGGCACACAGAAGAAGTGGGTGCCCCTCACACCTGTGAAGATGGCCACTGTGAAAAAAGCAGAAAATAAGTGATGACGAGCATGTAGAGAAATTGGAATCCTTGGGCACTATTGGTGGGAATGTAAAATGGTGCAACCACTGTGGAAAATAGTTTTGTTGTTTCTCAAAAAAACAAACATAGAATACTATATGATCCAGCAGTCCCACATCTGGGTATATACCCAGAAGTACAGAAAGCAGGATCTCAAAGAGATATTTATGCACCCATGTTCTTTGCAGCATGATTCACGACAGCCAGCAGGTGGAAGCAACCCAAGTGTCCATCAGTGGATGAATGGTTAAACAAAATGTGGTCTCTCCATACAATGGAATGTCAGCCTTAAAAAAAAAAAAAAAGGACATTTTGACACAGGGTACAACATGGATGAACCTTGAGGACATTATACTAAGTGAAATAAGCCAGTGATAAAAGGGCAAATGAGATATGGTTCCACTTACATAAGGCCCCCTAGAGGAGTTCATAGAAACAGAAAGTATAATGTGGTTGCCAGAGGTTGGGCGGGGTTGGGGGAATGGGAAGTTATTGTTTAATGGGTATAGAATTTCGGTTTGGGATGATGAAAAACAATTTCGGTTTTGGATAGTGGTGATGGCTGTAAAGCAGTGTGAATAGACTTAATGCTACTGCATAAACTGGACACTTAAAAATGGTTAAAATGGTCGATTTTATGAGTGTTTTACCACAATTAAAAATCAAAACAAAACAAACCCCCTAAAAGGCAGACCTTTTCAAATGCTTCTTTTCTTTACTATAAACAGTAACTCTTTCTGCTACATTAAAGACCTGCTTCAAAGGGGAAAAAAAAAAGTAGCAGGTGTCACTTCCTGGACCTTTGGATAATATCAGTATTATGTACACCTCTTTCCCATAAATTCTGGGAATTTTTAAGTAGTTTATAGGAGCCCTTGGAATAGGAGATAAGATTTTTGAGGCACAGGGGCCCTGGACCTTACCAACTTGACTGCCAGGGCCCTCAGGGCATGAAAAAGGCTGGGGACGGTGGGTCCAGGAGGGCACAGGAAGGAATGGGGCATTATAGTGGTTTGAATTGTTTCCCCTCAGAATTCAGGTTCACCTGGAAGCTGTGAATGTGCCATTATTTGGAAATAGGGTCTTTGTAGATATAATTAGTGAAGGATCTGGATTTGAACTCATGTTCCTCTAAGAAGAGGAGAAAACACAGAGAGACACACAGGGGAGAAGGTGATGTGAAGACAGACACAGAGATTGGAGTGATGCGGCCACAAGCCAAGGAACGCCCGGAGCCACCAGGAGGAGGCAGGAAGGATCCTCCCTGGAGCCTTCAGAGGGAGCGTGGCCCTGCCGACACTTGGATTTTGCACTTCTGGCCTCCAGAACTGTGAGAGAATAGATTCCTGCTGTTTTAAGCCAGCGGCTGCTACGGCAGCCCTAGGAGGCTAACACAGACACGCAGGCAGGCTGGGATCCTGGGGGAATAGGAAGGAATGAAGAGGGGAAGGGATGTAGTTACGGTGTCCTTGTTAGGAAATTCCAGCCTAACCCGTTGTGCAAGAAAAAAGAATTTATTGGTTCCTGTCCTTGAAACAACCAGCAGGTGTCAGATTCAGAAGCGGCTGGATCGGGTCATTCAGAAAAAGTCACCTAGAACCTTCCTTTCTCCATCTCTTGACTTGGTTGGAGATTTTGGCAAGCTCAGGGGACCTGCCCATCCAGGCTGATCACAGCAGCGGGGAGGTGGGCCTTCTGAGTGCCCAGGCCTGGGTCCCACTCAACCCTTGGACCCACACAGGAACAGGGGGCCTCCCCAAGGAAATTGGGGTGCAGAGAGGGATACAGACAGGCAAAAATAACAGACACGTGCGACCCAGAGGTCCTCTGCCTCTCTACCACTGTGTCCCTCCTGATGGCAGCTCTTTCATCCAGGAGTGACAGCACAGGGTGTGGTTTTGAGTGTGCTCAGTGCGGCGGGATTCGGCTGAATGACCCAGCTGTGAAGAAGCAACATTCTAGATGTGCTGTCTGTTGCCGACTTCGGGAGTCCACCAGGGAAGGCCCCCTCCCTGCCTGATGCACTGATTCTGGGGTCCAGCGCTGTCCACTCAGATGACAATTTAATGATCTGCCTGGCCTCTCAGAGAGTAAAGCCAGATGGTCGGCACTGACTACTCAGACGTTAAATTTACTAAGTGACTCTGGCTTGGGGGATACAATCATCGGAGAGAAAAGTTATTGTGCAGAAGAAAATGCATCTTTTCACTTTTCAAGGGATCTTCCTCTGGGGCCGGGAGAGCATCCTGGAACCAATGCCGATGGCTTTGGACATCGCGGCTGCCACAGGTCTTAGGCCTGCTGAGCCCAGGAGATAAACCGAGGATTATGTCTGGAGAATGAGGACTTCGGCGCCCTGGGTCACCTGGCCGGAAGTAGGCTCTAAATTGGGGGTGGTGAGGGCGGATGGAATGAAGCAAACAGAATGGAGTCAGAGGGGTACTTTTTTCTATTTAGGGGACATCTCAGCAGATCTCAGCTGCTGGACAGCCAGCCCCAGGCATTTCCCATGTCAGGGGTGGGTGCCAGTGGTACCCAGTAACCCCTCTGCTGAGAGATAGGGAACAGGGGGTGAAGAAATGACAGGAGAAGACGAGGAGAGGTAAGAGAAAGGAAGAGGAAGTGGGTGGGGAGAAGATGTAAATAATACAATTTAATCCTCTGAGATGCTTCCTGGAGGCCAGACACCATCCTAAATGCTTCATGGGCACCAGGATATAGGAGCTCCTGACAGGCCCATGATGTAGGAGCCATGATTTACCCCTTTTTACAGATGCAGAGTCTGCAGCACAGAGGGGGTTTGTGGCCTTTCTGACTGTACGGTTGTCCCCCCTTATCCACCGGGGTAAGTTCCAAGACCCCCAGTGGATGCCTGAAACTGTGGACAATCCCAAATCCTATAGGTACTAAGTTTTTTCCTATACATATGTATCTATCATAGTGTTTAATTTGTAAATTAGGCACAGTAAGAGATTAACAACAAGTAATAATAAAATAGAACAATTAAAATAATATGCTATAGTGAAAGTTATGTGAATACGGTTTTTCTTTCTCTCCCTCTCTCTCAAAATACCTTATCATACAGATTTAATGCTTTTTCCACATTAACTAAGCATTTATGTTGCACTGTGGTTGTAACTTTTGTAGCTTGAGATTCCACAGCAAAACTAGCAGGAATTTTTTTTTTCCTTCACAATTTCACAGATGGAAGATACGCTCTTATCATAGATCTCAGCAACCTCAGCATATGATATTTTTTCTTTCCTAATTAAGTCAAGAAGTTTCACCTTTTCACTTAAAGGAAGCACTTTATGGCGTCTCTTTGGCATATCCAAATGGCAGCATCATTACCCTTGTACTCTGGGGCCATTATGAAGTAAAATAAGGGCTACTTTGAACACAAGCACTGCGATACCACGACAGTTGATCTGATAACTGAGATGGCTACTAAGTGACTAACAGGCGGGACACAATGGACAAAGGGGCACTTCATGTTCCAGGCAGGACAGAGTGGGATGGCTCGAGATGTCAACATGCTACTCAGGTTGGCTCACAGTTTAAAACTTATGAATTGATTATTTCTGGAATTTTATATTTAATGTTTTTGGACTGTGGTTGACCACAGGTAACTGAAACTATGAAAAGTGAAACCTTGGCTAAGGGGGAACTAACTCTGTTTATGAACGTTCACTGACACAGAGTTGAAAAGCCACATGGAGTGGAGTGGAGTTGGGATGTCAGTCCACAGTATTTGCTAAGTATGTTCTATAATTCTGGAATCCACTTATTCCAGGCCTGCAAGGCCGAGTGTACCTCTAGGATGCTCACAGCCTAACGAGGGGAAACACAGATGCAAATTATTGCAGTGCAATGGGATGCTGCTGTTGTCCAGGTGCAGACACGGAAATATTGGGAGGAAGCAAAGGGCCTGGAATTTCCCTGCAGGTGCCCACACCTTTGAAGAGGTCCGAGTGCAGGGGCTGAGTATCTGTGGGAGTGAGTGACGGACCTGGATTAGACGGGGAGGGTCTCTCCATGCCAACGTGAGGTGTGCGACCCTGTCCCCTGGCATGGCAGCCATGGAAAGCTTTCAGGATGGGAATGTACTAGTTAGGACTTTTCAGCTGCAAAGGACAGAAACCAAATTCAAACTAGTTTAGGTGGGAAAAGGAACGGGGGGGACGTGGCTCTAATGTCCTCAGAACTAGAAAGGGGCTTTGGCGTGGAGCCAGGAACCCCTCTTTGGTTCGACTCTGATCTAGGCTTCTCTGTGCCTGGCGCAATTCCTTCCACTGCAGATGGGCATTCTCCACGTGGCAGGGAACCTCCGTAGGGCAGGGCACCACGAGGCAGGTGTATCCATGTGGTTGTGTCATGCGACAGGTACAGTCAGCCCTCTGTATACATGGGTTCTGCATCCACGGATTCAACCAACCTTGGATCAAAAACATTTTTTTATTATTTTTTAATTAATTAATTAATTTGGTTTTGGCAATGCTGCGCAGCTTGCAGGATCTTAGTTCCCTGACCAGGGATTGAACCCGGGTCCCCAGCAGTGAAAGCACCGAGTCCTAACCACTGGACCGCCAGGGAAGTCCCCTCCCAAAAAAGAAAAAAAAAATGTGTATATATATATATGTGTGTGTATATATATATATACACACATATATATATATATGTATATATATATATATTTTTTTTTGTGATACGCGGGCCTCTCACTGCTGTGGCCTCTCCCGTTGCGGAGCACAGGCTCCGGACGTGCAGGCTCAGCGGCCATGGCTCACGGGCCCAGCCGCTCCGCGGCATGTGGGATCTTCCCAGACCGGGGCACGAACCCGTGTCCCCTGCATTGGCAGGCGGACTCTCAACCACTGCGCCACCAGGGAAGCCCCCCCAGAATATTTTTTTTTAATTCCAGAAAATTCCAAAAAGCAAAACTTGAATTTGCTGTGCACTAGCAACTATTTATCAATTCATAGCATGTCCATTGTGTTAAGTGTTATAAGTAATCTAGAGGGGATTTAAAGTATAAAGGAGGATGTGTGTAGGTTACATGCAAATACTACATCATTTTATACGAAGGACTTGAGCATCCCCTGATGTCGGTATCTGCTGTGGGTCCTCCAGTCCCCTGCGGATACGGAGGGATGACTGTACCTCCGCGTGGCAGCGAGCTGTAAGGAAGTATCCTGGTGCAGTCGTACTCACTGACGTCATTCCAGTTTAGAAATCCCTCAAGAACAGAGAGAGACTGTTTCCCAGCTTCAGTATGAAAAGCCCCTGGGAAGAACTCAGGTCTGGTCTAGTTTCAGTCACATGACCAACATTGGACCAATCCTTGTGGCCAGAGGCACAGAGTACTTTACGGAGGCAGATATGAGTCATGTGATTACCATTTAACTTGGGTCATGTGACACGTGAAGGGAGGGAAGTGAGCCTGCCATGATTGGCTGCCCTCTCCCACAGGAGGAGACCTTTGCTGAAGGAAAGGGAGAAGATGCCGGTGGACAGACGACAGATGTTCTCGGCAGGCAGGGCCTGAATCTGATTGGTTTTAGGGATTACTGGGCACGTGGCCATGGGGAGGTGGAGCCTGCTGCTCTGAGAGCCTGGATGTGGGCTCGTCAGGAGAAGTGTCTCTCAGCTTGGTTAGACACAAGAGCACCTGCCGCACCCCTCTATAAGAATAACAACCCGGGCTTCCCTGGCGGCGCAGTGGTTGAGAATCTGCCTGCCAATGCAGGCGACACGGGTTCGAGCCCTGGTCTGGGAGGATCCCACATGCCACGGAGCAGCTAGGCCCGTGAGCCACAACTACTGAGCCTGCGCGTCTGGAGCCTGTGCTCCGCAACAAGAGAGGCCGCGATAGTGAGAGGCCCGCGCACCGCGATGAAGAGTGGCCCCCCGCTCGCCACAACTAGAGAAAGCCCTCGCACAGGAACGAAGACACAACACAGCCATAAATAAATAAATAAATAAATTTAAAAAGAATAACAACCCAAGCCAAGCTGTAGGATGTTATTTGAAATTCAAAATAGATTCTCAGGAAGATAAATAAACCAAGTGCGCACTGTTTTGCTTCCCAGCCACTCCCCTTCCCTAGGGAGTCAGGCAGCCACACTGTCCTGCTAGGAAGAAAAAGGCAGGAACTTGAATGGGGACGAGCTTTTGTGTTGGTGAGAAGGGACCATCCCAGAGGTGTTTAGACCCGTGCTTCTCTCACCGTAATGAGCCCAGGAATCCCCTGGGGATCACATTAAAATGCAGATTCTGATCCAGGAGGTCTGGGGCAGGGCCCGAGATCCTGCTTCTCCAACGAGCTCCCAGGTGATGGTGATGCTCTGGCTCCCACACCCTGCTTAGAGCCGTGAGGACCAAAAGCGTAGACTCTTCGGGACGGGATGAGAATTGGATGAAGCTGTGAGCAGGCTGTCATGGAAACCACCAAGCCGGCCAGCTGGTGGCTCATCTCAGACAGGCAGAGTTGAGGTGCTGCGGCCATGCGGATGGACTGACCTTCTCTGCCTGCACCAGTCTGAGCTCCCCGGGCCACTCAGACCCGCTCCTGGACAGACGGAGAACTTGGGAGAGCCAGCAGGGAAGGAGGATTAGAGCCTCGGGGGGAACCCCCTGTCCAGCCACAAGTCAGGACACCCCAGAGCCTCTTCCCAACAGCATGAAGGTGAGCCTTGGCTCGGAAGAGACGGTGGCGGAGAGGAGGGAGGGCTTTACCAGCCCCAGGGAGGCTGTGTTCATTTCCCACGGCTGCTGCACCAACACCACAAACTGGGTGGCTCATGACAGCAGATACAAGTTCTCTCACTGTTCTGGAGGCCAGAAATCTGAAATAAAGTGTCTGAGGGCCGATCTCTCTCCAGAGGCTCTGGGGGAGAGCCTGTCCTTGCCTGCTCCAGCTTCAGGTGGCCCCCTGCTTCCTGTTGGCCTGGCTCTCTGCCACCTGTCATCTGCCATGGCCAGGCCCCCAGGTGGTGACCCTCTTTCATCCTTGACACTCACAACAGCCTTCCTATCCTGTGTCTGAAAATGGGTGACCACTGTTGGAAATGGGGTGAAGGCAGGCATTAGACAAAGGGAACGTGATGACTAGGAACCTGCTTTTTGACAGAACCATTATTTTTTTGTGTGAAGCTTTTGATTTTATTATTTGATTTTATGGAGGTATAGTTGATTTACAATATTATATGTTTCAGGTGTACAACATAGTGATTCATAATTTTTAAAAGTTATACTCCAGTTATAGTTATTATAAAATATTGTCTATAATCCCAGTGCTGTGCAATATATACAGCATACAATATAATACAATATATCCTTATAGCTTATTTATTTGATACATAATAGTTTGTACCTCTTAATCCCCTACCCCTATCTTGCCCTCCCCACTGGTAACCCCTAGTTTGTTCTCTATATCTGTGAGTCTGCTTCTTTTTGTTATATTCATTAGTTTGTTGTATTTTGTAGATTCCACATGTAAGTGATATCATATCGTGTTTGTCTTTCTCTGTCTGTTTTATGTCACTACGCATAATACCCCCCAAGTCCATCCATGTTGTTTCAAATGGTGAAATTTCCTTTTTTCATGGCTGAGTAATATTCCATTGCATATCTATATACCACATCTTCTTTATCCATTCATCTATTGATGAACACATAGGTTGCTTCCATATCTTGGAAATTGTAAATAATGCTGCTATGACTATTGGGCTGCATATATCTTTTCAAATTAGTGTTTTTGTTTTCTTCAGATAAATACCTGGGAGTGAAATTGCTGGATCATATGGTAGTTCTGTTTTTAGTTTTTTGAGCACCCTCCATACTGTTTTCCACAGTGGCTGCACCAGTTACTTTCCCACCAACGGTGTAGGAGTGTTTCCTTTCTCTACATCCTCACCAGCATTTGTTATCTGTGGTCTTTTTGATAATGGCCATTCTGACAGGTGTGAGATGATGTCCCATTGTGGTTTTGATTTGCATTCCCCTGATGATTAGCAATGCTGAACATCTTTTCATGTGCCTGTTGGCCATCTGTATGTCTTCTTTGGAAGAATATCTATTTAGTTCTTCTGCCCATCCTTTAATCAGGTTGGTTTTTTTTTTTTATGTTGAATTGTAAGAGCTATTTATATATTTTGGATTTTAACCACTTATGGGTCATTTCATTCGCAAGTATTTTCTCCCATTCAGTAGGTCTGACAGAAGCACTTTGGAGCAGCTCCAGGCTCTCCCCTGTGCTGCTGTCCTTGCTTGAACCCGTGCTGGGACCGTCCTAAGGAGCTGTCTTAGAACCATGTGACAGTGCGCACGAGGAAGCCAGGAATGTCACGTGGTGGCCACAGTGTGGATTTACCTCCTCAAATGGAGCTCAGTTTGGTCACCACCTCAATCACCTGACTTGGTTCTGATTGACTTTTGGCTCTTTCCAAAAATCAACTCCAGACTGGGAAGGTGAAGGCTTTCCTTTATGAAGACGTGTAGACAGCGGTCGCATTCCCCTGACCGCTCACCTCAGGGCCACCGCTTCTGACTTACCAGCTTTGTCCTGCAGCAGTCTGTGGCTTAGAAATGGAGGAAATTGCATTTCCTTTGGGTTAATGCCTTTCTCTTATTTTATGGTCTCACCTGAAAGTAGCCCATCCTGAGAGAGGCAAAGGAAGTTTTATCCCCAGGCATGGGCTAAATTCCTGGTTCTTCTTCCAGCAGAAATGATCCAAACTTTCCCACCGAGCTTCCCCTCCGCTGTGTTTCTTGAGTCGCCACACCTGCAGGCGCCCAGTTATTAGATCTTTTTCATCAAAGAGCCGGTGAAAAATGCGCCTGTTTCTGTCCTATTTTTGTATTTTACTAATCCCTACTTCTGCTCTCTTCTTTCTCCATTGTTGGGTTTTGTTGGGTTTTGTACCTGAATTAAGTGTAAGAGGACAGGGACATTTTATACGTTGCCTGAAATCATAATAAATGAAAAAAATAAATAAATGGTCTTTACTGAGGTCATCAAATGATGGAAAGAAGACATTTGGATGGCAGCCCAGCACGAGTTCCTAGGACTTTTTGTATTAAGTTCCTGTGTCTTGCCCCTGTCCTCTCTGGACCTCATTTCCCCATCAGCAAATAAAGGCTTTAGGTTGGAGCAAACAGTCTCAAACTTGAACATGTACTTGACTCACCTGGGCCTGGTTAAAATGCAGATTCTGATTCATAGGTCCTGGGCGGGGCCTGAGATTCTGAAGGTCTAACCGGCTCCCAGGGCATAACCATCCAAGGACCACACTTTGCTCCAAGCCCTGGAACTTGCCGAATATGCAGAATCTCAGGCACACCCCAACCTCCTGACTCAGAACTTGCATTTCCCCCAGATCCCTGGACCATCTGAATGCACATGAGAACGTGGGGCACTGTGCTTCATCTCAGAGCGGGGAGCTGGCTGCACACAGGCATCGCTGAAAATCCTGGGGTCCTGATTTAATTGGTGGGAGTGGCCTGGTCATCAGGAACTGTCCCAGCTCCCAGGTGACTCTGATGCACAGTACTGCTTGAGGACCACTGGATTGGAAAGTCCTTAGGTTCCAACCACGATGCCATCGATTTTATTCAGGTGATTCTGCTGAGCCACATGAGGCCAGGAAAGGCACCTGAGCAGCGCAGAAGTGTCTATGGGATGCTGCTCCTGAATTGTCCCGGCTCCCTCAAAACGCGACCTGGCTGATAGCAGATAAAGGGCCAACCCTTGGCAGCATAATGAGATACACATGCACTCAAACTCCCCCGTTTCCTCTGTCTGTGCTTCCCTTCAACCTTCAGGGGTCCAGGAACCCTTACCCTGTGCTCCAGCCTGACCTCATGAAACCCCCTAGAAGGAGAGGCTCTCACATCATCTATTTATTTACACCAGAGTGAAAGTAAGTCAGTAGTTTTCTCTCTTCTGGGGCATCCGCATTTTATTGTCTCTAATTGCAGAATGAAGGAGGGCAGACTGAGGCAAGTGGGCTCTGGAATCCAGGTGGGATTCACAGCTCAGATGATGACGAGTTAAGTGGTCCTGAGTATGTCACATCAACCCAGCAAGAGTCAGTGTCCTTGTGAATAATGCCAACCTCATGGCTTTGCGGGGGAGGGACTGAGCGGATAGTAGGTCCTTAGGAATATCTGCTTCCTTCAGTCCCCATCAGTGCTTTAGACTCGTTCTGGCTTCAGAGCACCGGAAGCAGGTGTCCTGGCAGGAAACAAGGTTTGCTGAAACCATTTTTCTGAGAGAGAAACAAGGGCTTGATTGAGTCCCAGCAGCAAACACATTAATCATGGGAATGAACTTTGAGGATGGGAGTGTCTTAATTCAGAAGACTGCGTCAACCTATAGCATCTTTTTTTTTTTTTTGAAGAGTTTAATTTCTGGTGTTATAACCACTGTTTCCAAGCAAAACCTTTGCGGGTCCACAGTGAATGCTTTCCTTACTATGTTATAGAGCTACTGAGCGAGATGAGTCTGGAAACTTTGAGGGCAGTGGTACTCAACCCGGGTGATGTGGGTTTGTCTGGAGACATTTCTGGTTGCCTCACTGGAAGGAGAAGCAATACTGGCAGGTGGTGGGTGGAGGCAGGGATGCTACAAGGCACAGGACAGCCCCACCGCGAAGAATTTTCCAGTCCAAAAGGTCGACAGTGCTGAGAACCCTACTTTAGACCCAGGGCAAGGTGCTTATATTTGTTTGTTTATATCTGCTCTTGTAGCCATTCAATCAGGAATTATTCAATCAGGATGGATCTCTGAGACTCCACAGGCCCATGAAAGCTTAACAGAGATGCACGGGGATGTCGACTGACCACGTGGGAGGGCCCCAGCAATGCCCTGGGTGACCAACAGCTCGTGCTCTCAGGCAGTGGTCTTCAGAAAGGGTGCACACACCCTAGAGGCTGGGCAACAGTCATGGTATAGAAGGAAAATATTAGAACTTTCTTTGATTAGGGTTCGAACAAGCTCTAGGCTCTCCCACCCCCTCCTGCCCAACGCTGTCCCCCTAAGCATTCAAGACAAGGAGACTGCTCCAAACGGACCAGCTCAGAGGAGCCCCAGGAGGTCTTGTTGGCGGGGGAAGTGAGGTGCAGGACGGGGCCTGTGGGGCTCCCGCTCAGCAAGCAGTGGTGTCCTTCCCAGGATGCCCGGGAAACTGGAACGGCAGGTGACTCCGGAGATGGAGGAGGGGCTTGGAAACAAGTCACAGGTGGACAGGAAGTGGAGATGAATCTGCGCTCAGAGTATGTGTGCGACAGAGAGAGAGAGAGAGGAAGAGAGAAAGAGAACGATGCCTCCATGATGACAGCCTCTGCCTGTCAGTCCAGCCCAGCAGGTCAGGAGATGGTCCTGCGTCCTGCTCCAGGCCGGCGTTCTCCCCTCTTTGTCTAAGCAGATCGGTGAAGGTTGATTTTGTTAACTGGTGCCCCCGTCTTGAAGACACACCCACCGGAAGGTTGCTAGATAGAGTACAGGACATCCAGTCAAATTTGAATTCTAGATAAACGATATTATGCTTAATATAAGTATATCTCAAATATTGTATGGGGCATACACAAAAGTTATTCATTGTTGATCTGAAATTCCCCTTTAACAGGGCGTCCTGTGTTTCTCGCTGCTAAATCTCCTCCACCCGCCTTACCCACAAGGCCTCCCCGCCAGGCTGCCCAAGCCCCAGACACGCCAACAAGGCAAGAGGGAAGAATGGTGCCTGGACGAGCGGCTGGTGGCTGGGCAGCCTCCGGGGGCCCTGGCATAGCAGCTGTGTCAGGTCTGCCCACTGAAGCCACAGGCGCGGGAGTGGCCTGTGGTCTGGTGGGAACCACAGCATCTGTTTAGTTCAGGGCTGGGAGGTGCTTGCTATTTCCCTTCCAGTTTTCCAGTCTCTGTCGAATGGGAAACATGGTTTCATCCTGAAGAGGACAAGCCTGGAACACAAACGATCTGATTTCCAGCTGCAGAAAAAGACACATGATGGTGATGACACAGGTGTCTAATCACTTATCCACCATTCTGAAATCCAAAAAGCCCTAAAAAGATGTTTTTGGTGAGTTTGGAGACACAACCCATATTTGGAGGCAAAACTGATCTGAACCAGTGTGGGGTTACGTTTAGCTTTTCTTTATCCCCCGTGGTGTGAATAGTGCCACCTGTTTATCGTCAGGCATGATGCCATCCCTCTGAGGGTGATAAATGAGGTTCAGGGTATGCCCCATCTACCTGAGGCCCCCCAAAGTGAATGCCAAAAACCCCAAAGTACATTGTTGGATAAGGGATTGTACAACTGTAACAGCAGATATATTCTGAGCGCTCAGATTGTGGGAGCACCGTGCTAAACGCTTTATACGTCCTCTCTCATCTAATCCCTACCATCCCCGAAATGGATACATTTATTTTCATTTTTGGCAAACTTTAAAAAAAAATTAAAGTATAATATCTGCACGAAAAACACAATCAGTGCACAGCTGGAAGAATTATTACAAAGTGAGCACATGCCTGTAAAACTACCGCTCAGCTACATCCATCACCTGCCCCCCAGAGCCCTCCCATGCCCCACCGCGGCTATAACCCAACAAAGGTGACAGCTACCCATCCACCATCAAAGATTCATTTGTCAAGTTTAAAAAAATGCTGTATTTATTGAGCAATTACTATGAGCCAGGAACTATACTTACACTGGTTCTCACATTGATTCTATCAGAGTGAGAGTAACTCTGATAATTTCATTCTACAAGTGAAAAGAAACCAGAGCTCAGAGATGTTTGTCCCTAAATAATTGTGCTAGTAGTTAATAGAGATGGGGTACATTTTGCTTAATTAAACTTTCCGTGGAGCATAATATTTTTACAAAAAATGTATGTCTTTAGAAAAGTGCGTATCTTGTGAATTCAGCTCAATGAATTTCACAAACTGACCACACCCTTGCAACCAGCACCAAGATGGAGAAACAGAACATCATCGGAAACAGAAATAGCTCCCCCAGTCCCACGGGCCCCTGGCGCTCCCACCAAGGGTAACCACTCTCCTGACCCTGACACCTTTGCCTGGCTTTGAACTGTATATAAATGGAATGAAACTGTATGTTCTCTTCGGTGTCTGAGTTTTCCTGCTGACATTAAGTTCATGAGGTCTCTCTGTATTGCTGTGCGAGGCTGGTGTGTACTGCTTTTTACTGCTGAGAATTCCATGGATTGAGGCCACCACCATTTAGTCACCCACGCCCACTGGTGGTTACTGGGGACGTTGTCAAGTGTTGGCAATTAGCAATAGTGCCGCTGTCTAAACCCCGGCACCTGTGTCTGGTGAACACACGCACACATTTCTGTTCAGCATGATCTTGGAGTGGGTTTGGGAATCACAGAGTGAGTCTGTATTTAGCCTTTTATAAACTTTCAAAACAGTTTTCCAAAATGGTACCAAGTATACTTTTATACCCTTCATTTTACCGTTACCTATATTACACCCCCTCAATGCAAACCCAATATGTTAAGGTACAGGTTTTAACAAAAATAATTCATATGGGGTGCTTTGGGTTGCACTGTGTTCCCTCCACCCTGCTGCCGAATTCATATGTTGAAATCCTAACCCCCAGTACCTCAGAGTGTGGCGTAATCAATAGGGTCGCTGCAGATGTAATTAGTGAATCTGAGTTCACTCTGGATAGAGTGGGCCTTAATGCAATACGGCTGGTGTCCTTATACAAAGTGGAAACTTGGACACAGGTACCCAGGCCATGAGAAGTTTGGGGTGATGCATCCACAAGCCCAGGAACGCCAAAGATCGCCAGTAAACCCCCCGAAGCCAGAAGAGAGGCCTGGAGCAGATTCTCAGGAGGAATCAACACCGCCGACACCTTGATCTTGGCCTTCTAGCCTCAAGAACTGTGAGACGCTAAATTTCTGTTGTCTCAGCCACTCAATCTACAGTACTTTATTACTGCAGCCCTAGCAAACTAGTACATGGAGTGATTAGTCCCTTTTAGAAAGATGCCTGTTTGGTAAAGAATGCTCATCACAGCCTCCTCGAGGTAGCCTGATTAGCTATTGTGCTTACAATATGTTTTGCCTTTTAATTTGATTCAGGAAGCCATGTAATGCATAATTTGTTATATTTCTGAATGCTTGAAGTGAACGTAAGACATGACTAGGATGATAATGGAAAGTGAGCTGATTCTGGTCAGCAAGCCTCGATACACGTGGCCTGGGCTGATAAGTGGGCACCCACCCTCTGGGTCAGGCTCTAGGATTAGCAGATGAGTGTGTCTGGCCTTTCAGGGTGCTCATCTACCAGACCGCCTTCTCCCTCTCACCCCTCGGCACAGACCCCTCGGAGGATGGCCATCTTCAAGGGCGATTAGGCCGCGGCTGGTAGCCGTGTTTTCCCTTAGCAGAGAGCTTGTCTGCCCTGAAGTCTCCCAGCAACCTGACCCCAGGGGGGTTTCTCTGGAAGGTTGAGAGGAGGAGGGATCTCTTCCCTGGGGTCCGAGCTCACATCCTCCCTCTGGAAGCACAGACTTGGGATGCTCTCTTCCTCAGAGTGCATGGCCCAGAACTGAGCTAAAAATAGTGCAATTTCTTAAAATCACGCAACGCTGTGATTACAGGGTATGTTAGTTTCCTGTGGCTGCCGTAACAAAGTGCCACAGTCTGGGGGTCTTAAAACAAAAGACGTTTTTTTTCTGACACAGTTCTGGAGGTGAGAAGTCCCAAACTGACAGAGACACACTCCCTCTGCAGTCTCCTGGGAAGGGTCCTCCCTTCCCTCTGCGAATCCTGGTGGCTGCCAGCAGTCCTCGGTGCTCCTTGATTTAAGCCACATCACTGCAATCTCTGCTTTTGTTTTCACAAGGCCTTCTCCTCTGTGTGTGTGTTTCTCTGTGTCCAAATTTTTCCTCTTTTCATAAGGACACCACCCTCACCCAGGATGACATCAACTAACTGGATCCCATCTGCAAAGACCCTATTTCCAAATAAGGTCCCATTCAAGGTTCCGAGTAGGCCTGAATCTGGGGAGACACCATTCAACCCTGTACACAGAATACTCCCTGCTTTGAAGTAAACTTTTTGCTCTGTTAAATGTGCTTTTTTTTTTTTATGGCCAAGCCAGACGGCTTGCAGAATCTTTCAGTTCCCTGACCAGGGGTTGAACCCAGGCCACAGTGAAAGCACCAAGGGAATTCCCTATATCTGCTACATTTAGGAATCTCTTGCTCCAGTGCCTTGAACTTGGATAGTTTAGAAATTCAGAGAACATTTGCGTATCAGAGTGCCCGCTGTCTGCTAGTGGCTTTACGTCATGTGAGTCTATTTCTCACTCATGTGATGTTCAGAATGAATGACCCCGATGAACAGGTGGTGTCCGCCTGAGAAGGATTTGGGGACCCCAGGTCCTTCCGTTTCCACTTCGGTTCCAAGGTCCCCTCGCTTGTCTGCTTCCAGCCGCGGAGGGAAGGGCATGGGGACATGGCGGCTGTTACACTGGCCCAGGCCTGGGCGCGTTGCCCACCACGTCCCTGCCCATCTTGCGGGCACAGGCCACACGGAGGAGCAAAGGAAGCCGGGAAGTGTCATGTGGCCATGGGCTGTGAGGAGGAGGGGAGTGCAGGGGAGGACCACAGCTGGACTGGCAACTCAGGGTGGCTCCTGAGGGCAGGTCCTCCCGGACGGAATTCTCCTTCCGCTTCTTCATTCTTCTCTCCATTTTTTGAAGCACCGGCTGGTCTCTAGTCAGAGTTCGAGTCTCCCTACTCTGTAGTACTAGCCTCTCGGACACCAAGGTGCAAAGAGCAAAGGAGCAGCTCCCTTGTAAAGGGGGCTCTGAATGGATCAAACCCTAAAGGAACATGTTCTGGACACGGCCTGAGTGGCTCTGGACAGCCCAGACCGGCAGGCACCTGTGGGCCTGGAGAGCTTCATGTGCTTCATGGTAACTCTGCCACCAGTGCCCACTAGGAGCTCCAGGACCCTGCGCCTCCGGTGTTTCAGGGAGAAGCTGGTGTGAAGGAGCCGGGACCCAGGTAACCCAGACAGAGTGCTCGGGACCACACCTGGGCACGGCTGCTCTGAGTAAACTCACTCTCTCACTTGCCTTGCTGGTGAACTTCAAACTGCCACGCAAGGCCAAGGTGCAACCAGCCCTTAAAAATGGAACAAAACAGGGGCTTCCCTGGTGGCGCAGTTGTTGAGAGTCCGCCTGCCGATGCCGGGGACACGGGTTCATGACCCGGTCCGGGAGGATCCCACATGCCGCGGAGCGGCTGGGCCCATGAGCCATGGCCACTGAGCCTGCATGTCCGGAGCCTGTGCTCCGCAGCGGGAGAGGCCGCAGCAGTGAGAGGCCTGTGTACCACAAAAAAAAAAAAAAAAAAAAGGAACAAAATAGAACCGAATAGAAAAATACTAGGGTGCATAGAACATAGTACACGAAAGCATTGTTTCAGGAAACTTCTATACATATCCGTTCCAGGTCGTGATGTAAAACATTTCTTACCATGTGTTGCAATCAAAACCATTTGAAAGCCCGGGGTCTGTGTAGAAGAATTTGAAAGTAGATGATGAAAACACACACCAGGGATGTAATAATGATTTTGTAGACTTTAGAAATGCTTTTTGTGGCCCGGCAGGAGGGGTGGCGTGATGTGAAGGAAGAGCCTGGCCTAGTCTGAATTGTGGCAGGACCACCCCCCCCCCCCCAGAGGTGCTTGTGAAGGTTACTTCATTTCCCCGAGCCGCCATCTTCTCATCTGTAAAATGGGCTAAATAACTACCTCAATGAGGAGGGGGAGGTGGTGAAATAACTGCTCCCGTTTATTGAGTGCTTCCCGTCCCAGGCCTTGTTCTGGGCATCTTACGTGTGTAACCTCAGCCCTTCTTTACAACTGTCCTCTGATTAAGTACTAGTTCGGTGAGGTCTACTGGTGCAGACAAGGAAACTGCGGCACAGACAGGCCAAGCACCTTGCCCGAATGAGTTGCTGTACATAAAAATGCCTGATACAGTGGCTGGCACATGGTAATGAACAAATTTTAATTTCCTTACTGTTAATTTTGTTCTAAATGCTTTAAGGCATCCTTAAATATAGTCAGATGGACAAGCTGGTGGAAGACAGTGTGAGATACTGGCTAGAAACTGCCAGAAAGCCACTCTAAGAGGGCCCTGGAGGTGTGAGGTTAGACCTCCCTCGCCGTGAGGCATTTGAAACTACGGCTGCTGGGGCAGGAGGGCAGAGGGTCCCTGCCGCCCTGTTGGGAAACCTGACTTTTCATCATCAGAGGAACTGGATGGAGAATTGGGAGGAGGGGGGCCTCCCTTCTGCCCCTTAGGGGAAGACTCAGCAGTGACTCCTAGAAGGAAAGATAATGATGAGCATGGTTGCCAATAAACACTTTATTACAGGCTTTGAAAAATTAGAGACCCAGGAACCCCCAGCCCTACTCCGTACCCATCACCTGAAATCCACACTGCCTCTAAGAAAAAGATTATGATACAAACGCAGCTGCAGAAGGCCTCGCCTTTCACCCACATGGCCACCCCCTGCCCCTCCAGGGGACAGGAGAGTTGAGTCCCTCCACAGGAGTCAGACAAGTCATTAGACCAAACTGCAAGAGGCAATTACATCTTTGTTTCTCAGAATCTGTAAACAGAGAGCAAGCAGAGGGTTGCATCACACCGCCCTGGGGGCGCTGGAACATTTGCTCTGAACACACAAGCAGGGTGTATTAAGTTGGAGTGGAAATGCTTCATCCACGGTTACTGGTGGCGGTCGGGAAGAAGCCTTGCCCAGAGAGATGCTTCCACTCAGACTGGCCCCTCCTGGCCCTGGTCCAACACAGGCTTGTACCAAACCGTCCTTCTACATCATCTTAATGACAAAGGTACTCATGCCGTATTTTAGTACAGCACTTTGCATAGGAATTATCCATATCCATTATAGACCCCATGACTTGTTTTGATTTCATCCACAAAGCGCAATCATTTACCCCTTGCATAGTGCCCGACACATACTGGGCATGAAATGAACATGGGATAAAAAGATAACTTTAATAACATACGCAATTATATAATAATAAAAATAATAAGGTCGGAGCTAACTTGTTAGAGAACTTTCTTCTGCTCCCTGTTGTACCCGTGGAAACACCCCAGGGGGTGCTCCTGTCTTGAGATGGCTGCCTCCCCAGTTGACCTGGAAAGAGTATCACTGCAAAGATTACACTCTGGTCCTCAGGGCAGGTGGGGGCAGAGGCTGGGTCAGAGGAGGAGAAATCAAGGACCCTCCTGCATGCGCCCCGAGCCCGCATGCCAGGGAAGGGGTGCTCCAAGATGCTGGACCCTGGGCCCCCATCTTCTCCCCACCCCAGCCAGAGCAGGTTTGCTCCTAGCCCAAGTGCCCAGCTGGACTCAGCTGCAGCAGAACCACAGCTCCAGAGCTCGTGGGTGGGTTTGGGGTCCAGAGGCCCCAGAATGTGGGGCGTCAGTGGACACACTTGTCTCTGAGGGGAGTGGGCAGGTCAGAGGGGCCCAGACTGGGCTGAGGTTGCAGGGGAATCAGCTCTCCCTGACTGCTCACTGGGGGTGACACCCCTGTTCTGGCTGTGACTGTCCCCCAGCCTCAGCCTCGTCTACCCTCAGATGGGAGCAGAGCCTGTGTGCAGAGAGCTCTGCCCACGACCTCACTCCCTGAGAAGCCTGTGCAACAGGAGGCCCCACGTCTGGATGCAGATGGCTTCTCACACCCTGTGGACAGCGTTGCTGCAAAGCCAGGTCCCTAGATCCTCACGGAGCAGGAGGAGAGCAAAGAATGAGGCTACGGGGCCAAATGATAGTTGGGAACTGTCCTTCTATCCATTTCAGGAGGCATTTTAGTTTGCTCGGGCTGCCAAAACAGAATACCATAGACTGGGGCGTTTAAACAACAGAAATTTATTTCGCACAGTCTGGAGGCTAGAAGTCCAAGGTCAAGGTGTCGGCAGGGTTCGTTTCTCCAAAGGACTCTCTCCTTCACTTGCAGATGGCCACCTTCTCTCTGTGTCCTCCAGTGACCTTTCCTCTGTGCATGTGTACCCCTGGTGTCTCTTCCTCTTCTTAAAAAGATTCCAGTCATGTTGGATTAGGGCCCCATCTTTAAGACCGCATTTAATCTTAATTACTTCTTTAAAGGCCCCATCTTCAAATGCAGTCCCATTGGTTTTAGGGCTTCAACACATGACTTTTGGGGGCACACAATTCAGTCCATAATGAGAGGAAAATAACTTCCAAGTGGCTCCCAAAGGCTTTTGGGCTGTCTTTTGGGTAAAATGTCCAAACTCCATCGCATGCTACGTGGCACATGCATTTAAATCAGGATGTATGGCAGCAGCACATCTTTCACCAGTTCAGGCCTTTAGTAACGAAGAAAACTTCACTCCTGGCACTGCTGCTTTCTTTACCAAATCAGCCTTTGCCTCACCCTGGGCTGGGGCTAGAGCTCATGGCGGTGGGTGCCGTGCCTGATGCCCAGGGGCTCGCTGCCATGCCAGGCATGGTCCATGCTTGTCTTCCACCCGGGAGGGCTCTAGACAGGAGTGCAATGGAAGGCTGTGACCCCCGCATGCTGCTAACAAGCCCCAACTCAGCCCTTCCCCCTCCATTCTTTCATACGGAGAATTCCTATGTAAAGTGCTGTGCAGTCTCAGTTTCCAACTTCTTCCAAAGGGACCACTGTATTGGGGGTAGTCCCCAAGTCCACCGTTAGGTTCAATATTCACTAGAAGGACTCACAGGACTAAGCAAAGCTATTGTATTTATGCTTGTGGTTTATTACAGTGAAAACACAGATTAAAATCAGCAAAGGGAAAAGGCACACAGGACAGAATCCAGGAGAGAGCAGGGACAGGCTTCCAGCCATCCTCTCCCTTGGATTTACATGCACAGTGCTTAATTCCCCCAGCAATGAAGCGTGACAACGCTCACCAAGTGTTGTCAACCAGACAAGCTCACCTGAGCCTTGGGGTCTTGGGTTTCTATTGGGGTCAGTCACGTAGGCATGCTGTGCTCTGTGACTGACCCAGCTCCTCAAACCCCAGCCCACCAGAGGTTAAACTGATACCGCATAGCCCACAGCCTCAGGCATAAAATAACTGGTGTTCACCATAAGTCACGCCGTTAGCATAAATCATTTGGCAGGGCCCAGGGCCTCAGACATACAAAGGCACTGTTATTGGGAAGGATATTCTAAGGGCTCAGAGGTCATCTCCCAGGGGCCGATCAAGAACCACGTGCAGGGTTTGGGCAAGCCAGGTCTGCTGAGTCACTCCTTTACTACAGGGGTCCCCAACCCCAGGGCCGTGGACCGTTACCAGTCCGCGGCCTTGCACGGCAGGAGGTGATTGGTGGACGAGCAAGCTGCCGCTACCCATCGCTCTCGTGGCTCGCATTCCTGCCTGAGCACCCTCTCCTCCCTGCGCCCATGGAAAAATTGTCTTCCACGAAACTGGAACCTGGTGCCAAAAATGTTGGGGACCTCTGCTTTACTGCACAGCCACCATCCCTAAATCCCTCTGGCTGGGAGATTTAGGAGCTGCTACCGTCAGTGCCAGAGGTTATCAATCTGATTCATTTTTGCCAGTATGATTTGGGAAAAATTATATGTTTCTATCCTAATTTCAATTTGTTTGATTATCAGTGAAGCAGGTCAACTCTCTACGCATTTCGTTGCCATTTGGATTTCTTCTGTACTTTGCTTAGTTATTTAATTATTTATGTATATGTTGGGTCATTTATATTTTTTCTTTATAGAAGCCCTGATGCATTGTGCATATTAGCTTTTTGTCACATGTTGAAAATAGTTTTCTTTTAACTTGTTTTTGGCGAACTACATGGAAATATATAATTTTTAGGTAGTCAGTTGGTCAATCTTTTCTTTCATAATTTTAGACGTTAGTGGTAGGATGAGAAAGGCTTTCTTCTCCCTGTACTATTCACTCTCCATCATTTCTTCTCATGCTTTATTTTTATGTATTTATTTACTTTTTGCGGTACGCGGGCCTCTCACTGCTGTGGCCTCTCCCGTTGTGGAGCACAGGCTCCAGACGCGCAGTCTCAGCAGCCATGGCTCACGGGCTCAGCGGCCATGGCTCACCGGCCTAGCCACTCCGCGGCATGTGGGATCTTCCCGGACTGGGACACAAACCCATGTCCCCTGCATCAGCAGGTGGACTCTCAACCACTGCGCCACCAGGGAAGCCCCTTCTCATGCTTTATTTTTAAACACTTAAAATATTTGACCTTTTGGAATATTTTATTGTATATGATGTTAATTTCCTAGGGCTGCTGTAATAAATTACCACAAACTGGCTGGCTCAAAACAATAACAATTTATTCTTTCACAGTTCTGGATGCTAGGAGGGTGACTCAAGGGGCTGGTCAGCAGGGCTGTGCTTTTTCTGAAGGCTCTGGAGGAGAATCTATTCCACGCCCGCTTTCCCAGCTTCTGGTGTTGTGGGCAATCCTTGGCCTCCCTTGGCTTGTAGACGCATCAGTCCAATCTTTGCCTCCATTTTCCTGTGTCTTTCTGTCTGTGTCTCTTCTCTTCTTACAAGGACATTGGTCCTGTTGGATTAGAGCTCACCCTTGTGATCTCATCTTAACTTGATTCCATCTGTAAAGACCTTATTCCCAAATAGGATCACACTCACAAGTTCCAGGGGTTAGAACTTCAGCGTATGTTTTTAGGAAACACAATTCAAACCATAATATGGTGTCATATCAAGATCTAACTTCATTTCTTTTCCCAACACTTACCTAATTGTCCCAATGCCATTCATTGAACAATACATCCTTTCTCCGTGGATCTATTTCAAGCCCCTTTATTCTGCTCTAGCAATGTATTGGTCAATTTCTACTGAGGTCTTATACTGCTTAACAAGGCATTCGTGTATAACTACCCAGGATAAAGGATTTTAATTGTAAATTGGTTTAAAAACAAAGCAGCAGTTAACCTCCCATTGTTAGTATGTTGGGCTATCTTAGTCATTCAATCTGTAATGGGATATCTGTCCGAAGATACTTTCGCTTCTTCCGATTTTCACACCCTTGTTTGGCCTTGGACAGCTATAGCTCCTGCTTTATAGCTGGTTGTGTTTGACACACACACAAAAAGTACCTTTTTTTTTAACCTCTTAGCCACTGCACTACTAATAGGATTTGAGTATTAAAAATATATTAATAAAAAAAATCTCCACAATGCATTCCTCCAATGCAGGAGTTTATAAATTCTGACACAACGCTCCAGAGCTATAAGGAATCAGACCAATACAAGGGCTTAATGGCCGAGAGATACTCATTCAGTCAGTCAACATGTATTTACTGAGTGCCAGGCACTGTTCTAGGCACAGGTGCTACAGCAACAAACAAGACAGACAGACTCTCTGTTTCCAATAAGCTTGTATTTCAGTGGGGAGTGGGAGGGGGGAGGCAACAATTAGACAAGCAAACCTAAAGAGGTAGAGAATGCCCCCTCTAAAAACAAAGGAAAGGTTCACTGACTTGAATTTCAGGGCAGAATCAAACACTCTGCTAAGCTTTATCTTTCTTGGTGAAAAATAGATTATTGGTGACATCCTCATTTTTCAGATAAGAAAACAGAGTCACAGAAGTGAAAAACATGGGCAAAATGGCACACACCAATAGTAGCAGAGCTGACACTTGAGTCAATAGACCTACTTGACAACAATCTCCCATTGGCAGCTTAGTTCATTAGCTTAAAAAATAGCTTCAGGGACTTCCCTGGTGGCACAGTGGTTAAGAATCTCCCTGCCAATGCAGGGGACATGGGTTCGAGCCCTGGTCCAGGAAGATTCCACATGTCATGGAGCAACTAAGCCCATGCGCCACAACTACTGAGCCTGCGCTCTGGAGCCCGCATGCCACAACTACTGAGCCCACGTGCCACAACTACTGAAGCCCGCGTGCCTAGAGCCCGTGCTCTGCAACAAGAGAAGCCACCGAATTGAGAAGCCCACGCACCACAACGAAGAGTAGCCCCTGCTCGCCGCAACTACAGAAAGCCCGTGCACAGCAACGAAGACCCAACGCAGCCAAAAATAAATAAATAAATAATAAATAAATTTATTTTAAAAAAAGGCTTTATTCCCATTTGTAAGAAGGGGAAACCGAAGCTCAGAAAGAGTACCTGATTGTTTGATTGTCTGCTTATTTAGCAGTTCCTCAAGAAAGCCATCAGAGTCCTCAATATACAACAGATGCACAGTAAATGCTGAATTATTTCTCCTACCCCAAGGAGGAAGAGCCTGCCTTGGGGTAGGAGAAAGTGAAGTCAGAGGCTGAGATCAACCCTGGAGAGAGTCAGCTTAGTCCCAGACACCTCGGAGGCCCTATGCCTTCCCTGGATGACATAAGCCTTCCCTCAGGTTTCTTTTACATTCAGCCAAAAGCATTCACTCAAATAAAGACCATATATCATCCTTTCTGCATCGCCAACCGGTGGCAAAAGGCTAGGCACACACCACACCTCACATGATTATTGAGTGAATGAAATAGAGGAGTTCCAAGGTCTATGTTGGCTACATCACAGTGTTCCTCAGGGCCATTTCTGCCTTTCTGTTCCCATATATGGAACTTGATGGACCAGAGCCAATCCCAGGCTCTTCCTTGTGGGTCTTACAAACATGTTGAACAGCATTCACTTTACAGGCACCTTCATGAGACTGTCTAGGTGATTTGCAAAAACAGTCTGCCGGCCTAATGAAATCAGAAGAGCCAGTGTTTTCCATCCTAAACTTGGGGATTAAGAGGAAAAGCCGGTGTTAGCAGGGCACAGGGGTTAGCACAGCTGTGAAGGCGCGGAAAGCAGATTGCACAGCTCAGCACGGCCTGCGTCAGGGTAAGTCAGCCAGGACGCAACCCCAGGTGACAAAAAAAGAAGAAGAAAAGAAAGTCCAGATTTTATTTCCCAAACTTATCTTAATTTTATTCCCTAGCTCATCTTAAAATCGATGAATAATTCAAGACAGAATGAACTGGTTAGACAACAACAATATTTCTACTCGCTGGCGACGTCCACAGTAGGGGTAGAAAGAGGAAACTGGTGCATATTTTGGGTGAATAAGAATCTCTTTTCTGTTCATTTAAAATAAAACTTTTTTCTTCCGCTTATAAAGCAGACAAGTCCATTTGCAGAAGAGTATAAAGTGTCCAGGGCTGGGGCAGGGGAGGAGGGTCAGGTTTGCCTGGCACCCACCCCTGTGAGGGCCTGTCCAGGGGGCCTGGAAGGGTGGTCGGGGGGCTCCCAGGAAGGAACACACCCCAGGGAAGAGAGCCTCATACAAGAGCTTGGTCCTCAGTTTCTCTGCCACTGGAGCAGGAGACTGGCCGAGTCTGCAGAGCACAGGGCAGCAAGACACCCCTCCTGGGAGGCAGTTTCCACTCTGGGTGGTGGAGGGCGCTCTGCTGGGACCTCGCTCTGCTTTGGTGGGAGCCTGGGCTGCCCTCATGGTGGCAGTGGCCTCAGCGGAGAGAGCTGGGGCAGGGGTTGTTCTAGATGATCACCCAGCTTTGATACCTTGAGGCTCTGGTCTTGGCTTCCACAGCATCAGCTTTGGGTCCCAGACTCTGGTGGCCCCAAAAGGCAGGGTCTGTCCCAGGGGATGGTTCTCTGGGGACACTGGAGGTGGTGGCTCTGGTGGGGCCGTTCCGTGCTGTGTGAAGCCCTCTGTTGGTTGTCAAGGCTTGATATTGTCACTGTCATTCTTGTCCAACTTACGAAAAACAATTCCTTTTAGTTTGCATTTTTCTTATAACTTGTCAGGTTGAACATCTTTTTATATCCATTTATGTGGACGTTTGTAACTCTCCTTTGTGATTTGCCTCCTTATATCCTGCCCATTATTTTTACTTTTTTTTTAAACTTGACTTTAGGAACTCTGTATATATTCTGGATAGTAATCTTTGTCAGTAATATAAGGTGCAAATTTTTTCCCAGCACTATGTTGAAATTTTAACTTTATTTATGATTTATTTCGTTTTAGGGAGGCTTTAGTATGTATGAAATAAAATCTGTCGGTCTTTTCCTTTGGAAAAAAAAACAAAAGCTCTCTGTTGGATGCCTCACAGCTCTGACAATTCAAAAGAGTAATTAACTGTGAAGTTCATTGTTTAGTATCTGTCTCAGCAATAGGGTGACCAATTGTCTGCTAAATAGGGTGACCAACCTGTCTAGTTTGTCCAGGATTTCCTCAATGTTAACACTGAAAACACTGCATCCCAGGAACCCCCCAGTCCCTTGCAAACCAGGACAGTTGGTCACCCTACTTAGCAGACAGATGGAAATCTCCACAAGCAGGGCCCCTGAGTCTGTAATCCACTGTATCTCCTATATCCCTACTCGGACACGGTGCCTTGCACAGAGTGTGCATCCTGAAAATAGTCACCGAACAAAAAGGATTATTATTACTGGAAATGCTCTGCAAATATTTGCTGAATGAATGCCCCCCCCACTAGTAAACGGATTCTTTTCAATACTATAATATATTACCAATAAATGGAACACACTGGGTTTACAAACTTGTTTAAAAAGGAATAAAGATTTTTGTACAAGTAGAGAGTGCCAAGGGGGGTAAGTTTAGCAGAGCTAAATCCTCTAAAAACAGTTCAGCAAATGACCTCTAGAGGCTTGATTTCTTGAATCAGTCTTAAGTGGAGATTATGGAGTTCCAGATCCTCTCAGATATGAGGGCCCAAAGCAGGAAAGATAGATGCTGGACAAACGTGACAATTATGAACAATAAGAACTTATTACGCGCAAGGTCACCTCACATAGCAGTTTCACAAACTTGCCTTGGACGGGACGCATAGGACTGTGGGCCTGGAGAGGTGACGTGGTTTGAAATCAGGCTGTCTGGTTTTAGAGCACATTCTCCCACTTCACCTTGACCGGGGACACGTGGTGGAGCCAATGGCCCCATGGTTTCCTGAGGCTGTCCAAGCCCCAAGCCTCTAGACGCATCTGTAACTATAGGCTGATGACCATGTAACAATGTTAAAATGTTGGAAAGACCCAGCACAACCAGGGCTGGTTGCTTGTTCCTTGCGTGTCTCCAAGGAAACCTGGAGCCATGACCAATCCTTGGCCCATCCTTGAGAACAAGGCTCTTGGGAGGTCTGTGATGTCAGTGATTGATGGTGTTGTGTACACTTGGAGCAGCGGACCATGTCCTGCCAGCATGTCAGGATGGCTTTGCACAAATGCCAAGACTGCTGATGCGCACCCGGTTTCACGGTCGGAGTCCTGAGTTCTGGTTGCTGTGGCTGATTGATAGCAGGATGTGTCTATGGGACCGACCCCCCCATTAACACCTGGACCCTGAGACGTGCATGGGTTTCCCTGGGCAGAGGGCTTCCACGCGTGACCCCGTAGTTCTCTGCTGGAGAAAAAGCACATCCTGAGTGGGCTCAGAGGAGGAGGCATGGCCGGGGAGCCTGTGCTGGACTTCTGGGGATTCCACCGACACCTAGCTTTTCCTGCTACTTCCGCTCTGCGTCCTCTGCTGTAATAATTCTCAGGACTCTCTGGAGTCCTGTCAGCCTCTCTAGCAAGTCGTCAGCCATAAGGAGAGGTAGACCCCCCAGCGCAGAACAGGAAACGGTGGAGCCCCGTTCCTCTTTATCCTGCTGGATGCTGCCCAGCCCTGAGATCCAGGCCAGGCACCTCTCGCCCAGCCCTACCCCTTCCAGCTTTGAATGCGGGTGGTGAGAAACAAGGGGCAGAAAAGTTACAGGCAGAGCAGGAGCTCCAACCGTAATCCCCCTGGAGGGGTCCTGTTTGGCTCAGAGCCCCAGCGTGCACCCACCTGGGAAGTGCAGGAGGAAACGTAAGGCCCGGGCAGAAGGGCTACGGAGGGTGGAGGTCCCTGGGAGGCAGATGTCAAGGTTCATTGCCTTTCGGAATCTCCGGGACTTTGGGACTCCAGTTAATTTGCATAACTGGAGTCACAGCCACAAGGGCTGCCATGGACCTCTGTTACTTATTACGGTTCAGCCAGGCAAGCACTTCGGGTCAAAGTAACCTCCAGCCCTGCAAGTCCCCCTCCATGTGTGCATATCTCTGTTTCACAGTCCAGAAGCACATAGCAAATCCATTCTCTCTCTCTTTTTATCTATCTATCTATATCTGTACCTATATCTATCTATCTTTAGTATTTTTATATGTATAAACTGAAGAAGCACATTTCAAATCCATTCCCTCTCTTTTTATCTATTTATCTACCTATATCTCTTTGTCTGCTTGTTTACCTATAATATGTTTATATATGTAAACTAATGAGCACAATCACAGAGGCAAATATCAATGAAGCATTTAAAGAGTAAATAACTGAACAATTACAAAATACACCTGCCAGTCAAAAATTCCCAGCATTTATTTTGCATCCAAAATGAACGCTAATTTAGAATAGCCAAAATAGCCTTGTAAAAGAAGAACAAAGTGGGAGGACTTATACTTCCTGATGACAAAACATGCTTCAAAGCAATGGTAATCAAGACAGTGGTACTTGCATAGGAAAAACGTAGAGACCAATAAAATAGAATCATAGAGTTCAGAAATAGACCCATGTGTCAAATAATTTTCAACAAGGGTGCCAAGAGCATTCAATGGGAGAAAGAATGTCTTTTCAGCAACTGGAACAGCCACACGCAAAAGAATGAATTTTCACCTTTACCTCAGACCTATATAAAAGTTAACTTAAAATGGACCAAAGATTTATATGTAAGAGCTAAAACTATAAAACTTAGAAGAAAACATATAAGAAAATCTTTATGATACTGGATTTGATAATAGTTTCTTAGCTATGACACCAAAAGTACAAGCAACAAAGGAAAAACATAGATAAGCTGCACTTGATCATGATGAAAAAATCATCGAAAAAAAAGTGAAAACACAACCCACAGAATCAGAGAAAATATTTACAAACCATATATCAGAGAAGAGTCCAGTATCCAGAATATATGAAGAACTCTCACAACTCAACAACAAGACAAACAACCCATTTTAAAAATGAGCAAAGGACTTGCATACACATTTTCTCGAACACCTATATATAAGTAGCCAACAAGCACATTAAAAAGCGAGGCTTAAACTTAAGTCAACATAATCAGTAAAGGGACCAAACTTACATCATGTGCCTCCAGTTGGGAGGCACTGCGAAGGTCCCTTAACTATATATTCAAACCAAAAATACATCTGAAACCTCAGATAAACCCAAATTTCAAGGCATCTCGGTGAAGGGTATATGAGAGTTTTTATACTAATCTCTTATAACTCTCCAGGAACAACTTTTATGTCCTTCAAAAATATCATTGTTATTCAAGACAAAAAGAAGGCTAACAAAAGGTACATGAGAGAATGCCATCGTTCCTAGGAGATATATGTGGGAATATTTAGGGGTGAAGGGGCATGATGTCTGCAACCTACTCTTAAATGGATCAGGGAAAAATTATATATGTATTTATCTACAAAAAGAGGGATGATGTGGGAAAACTGGACAAAATGCTAATAATGGTTGTGCATCCGGATGAAAGGTGTGTGGGCATTTTTTGTGCTGCTCTTGCAACTCCTCTGTAAGCCGGCAGTTCTTTAAAGACAAAAAGTTAAAATAAGTTACTATATTAGAATAAAAATAAGTAAAAATCTTATCCGAAAAATATTTATAGGGACTTCCCTGGCGGCGCAGTGGTTAAGAATCCACCTGCCAATGCAGGGGATGCGGGTTCGAGCCCTGGTCCGGGAAGATCCCACATGCCGCGGAGCAACGAAGCCCGTGCGCCACAACTACTGAGCCTGCGCTCTAGAGCCCTCGAGCCACAACTACTGAGCCCACGTACCACAACTACTGAAGCCCGCGCACCTAGAGCCCATGCTCTGCAACAAGAGAAGCCACCGCAGTGAGAAGCCTGTGCACCGCAATGAAGAGTAGCCCCCGCTCGCTGCAACTAGAGAAAGCTTGCACGCAGCAACAAAGACCCAACGCAGCCAATAATAAATGAAGAAATTTATTTAAAAATATATATATATTTATAATACAAAGTTGGAAAAACAAGCGTCTCTGCCGTAAAAACTCTGGGTGAAATCACCTCCAGCCCCTAGGAGGCAGTGCAGCCCCCGTTGTCACTCAGCCCGGGCGGGCGGGCTGTGAACGGAGCAAACTTCCAACTTGGCACGGACACCAGCGGAGAGTCCTGGAGGCCTGGAGTTTGCCCTCGAGAGAAGAGCATCATTTCCTGGCAGATGGTGAGGAGGAGGAGAAAATCACTTCTGAGGCTACAGGAGCTTCTAGAAGAATCCGAGAGTCCAGAGGCTCCACATTGTCCTTAGTGTTAGAGGCCAGGTGTGACTTTCCAAGGCTGCCCCTTCCTGCCCCAGGTGATCAGTCACATTACCTCAAGCCCAGATGCACGGGTTGAGCACCTACTGTGTGTGGAAGCCTGTGGGAGTGAGGAGGCCACCAGGGGCGGCGTGTGTGTGTGTGTGCGTGCGTGTGCGCGTGTGTGTCTCTGTGTGTGTGTGCATGTGTGTGTGTGTGCCTGTGTCTGTGTGTGTGCGTGCGCACGTGTGTGTTTCTGTGTGTGTGTGTGTGCCTGTGTCTGTGCGTGTGCGTGCGTGCGTGTGCCTGTGTGCGTGTGTGTGTGTGTGGAAACCGGCAGAGCTTTGCAGCAGTGCTGTGTATGTGTTATCCCTAATCTGGGTGCTGTGCTCGCAAACTCATTCCGCTCAGGAACCCATGTCCCAGCCATGACCATTTCACCACAGCGGGATGATGCTGAACACTTCACAGCGCTTACCCTGTGCCAGGGAATGTTTGAATATTTCACCTGCGTTAACTCCTAACCCTCGCAGCAACCCCAGGGGGCAAGGGTCACTATTGTCTCTTATTTTACAGATGAGAGGTCAAGTAACTTGCCCAAGGCCACTCCACCAGGGACAGCTGCTACCAAGACCTGAGGTTCTTAATCAAAACTGAGGTGGACTTGGGACTTCCCAGGTGGTCCAGTGGCTAAGACTCCAAGCTCCCAATGCAGGGGGCCTGGGTTCGATCCCTGGTTGGAGAACTAGATCTAGCATGCAGCAACTAAGGATCCCTCGTGCCGCAACGAAGATCCTACATGCCACAACTAAGACCTGGCGCAGCTACACAAATAAATAAAATTTAAAAAAAAACACAAAAAACTGAGGTGGCCTCCCTAGCACGGGAACACACATCTCACTCTTTTTTTTTTTTTTTTTTTCTTGCGTTACGCGGGCCTCTCACTGTTGTGGCCTCTCCCATTGCGGAGCACAGGCTCCGGACGCGCAGGCTCAGCGGCCATGGCTCACAGGCCCAGCCGCTCCGTGGCATGTGGGATCTTCCCGGACCGAGGCACAAACCCGTGTCCCCTGCATCGGCAGGCGGACTCTCAACCACTGCACCACCAGGGAAGCCCCTCACTCTTTTTTGATCCCGTCCTGGGACATAAGTTGAAGTGCCTATAGGAAGCAGCTCTAAGGGAACACAAGGACATTCTTCTCGCTCCAGGAGACAAGTCCACAGTTTTGCAATATGGCGCGTTTGTACACAGAAGGAGTTATTGCCCCAACCCTACTTGGGCAATGGGCTTCTCTTGGCATGGTTTTATTGCTCAGTTATGAATAAATTGCTTAAATTGACCTTTGTGAGTTTGGAAAATTGGAAAATTTTCCACCAAATTGGAAAATTGGAAAAAAAAAAATTGGAAAAAAAAAAAGAGTGGTTCAGCCAGTTGGCACCAAAAAAGAGTGGTTCAGCCAGTTGGCATTTTAGGAGTATGCAAAATATTTCAATGTACTAGCTCAAGGTTTTGTGCATTCCCATTAAAAAAAAAAAGTTTCCTGCCAAACATATTTTGAGCGTCATTTGTGAAGTTACCCTGCCCGCACTGCCTCAGGCCAGGGAAAGGCAAGTTTATAGGGAGCATCCTTCCGTCTCCCTCTGGAGGGTCATTTTTAAAGACAAGTAGTCCTTTGGGAAATGCTCTGGGCCCCTGTTCTTGAGTTATGATAAAGAATTATAGCCACACAGTGAGCCTGCATCTCAATTCTTTGTCACCACAAAGGAACACAGTAGCTAAACAACTTGAATCCGCACCATTTTTTTTTTCAGCACAGATAGTAACGTGTCCTTGGTCAATGGGCGGGTGACACCCAAATTCTTTAAAAAGAGTACGTGTGTCTAGCAGCCAGTGAAGGTATCACGTACCCACTTGGCTTCTGGAGGTGGAAGGTGGTCTAGCCCAAAGGTCACAATGGTCTTCATCTAATGCAGGTGTTTTCAGACTCGGGTGCACAATGGCATTACCCGGGGACCCTGTAAAAAAACCACCAATGCTACCTGATCCCAGACTATTTCAACCAGATCCTGTGGGTGGGCTCCTGGGTGGGAACTGTGTTCTCAACAAGCTCCTCAAGCAACAGAAATTGGAGGATGGATTTGGGTCAGAAATGCCCAGAGTTGATGAACCAGCAGTACTGTTGTCTTCTATCACCCAACTCTCAGGAAAAGCTCCAGGACACCACGAACAAGAGGCTGCTGTCAGGACCAGCTGGGTCTCCCTGATCGGGGCTCACTATTTTTTGTGTGTGTGTGGTATGCGGGCCTCTCACTGTTGTGGCCTCTCCCGTTGCGGAGCACAGGCTCCGGACGCGCAGGCTCAGCGGCCACGGCTCACGGGCCCAGACGCTCCACAGCATGTGGAATCTTCCCGGACCGGGGCACGAACCCGCATCCCCTGCATTGGCAGGTGGACTCTCAACCACTGCGCCACCAGGGAAGCCCGGGTCTCACTTTTGTTCCCAGTATTTCCCCTGGATAACCTAGTCCACCAAGAGATGCTCGTATGCTGCCCATCACTGCTGGTTTCCCATTCACAGGGACAACAAGAACACAGAAGTGGGAAGTTAGTAGCTTGGGACCAGAGGGTGAACTATAATTGGGACAAAAATGTTTTTGGAGGAGGGAGGCCTGGGCTAGGCAGGTGTGTGGCAGGCTGTGTTTTCCAAAGATGGTCCCAACGTTCTCTCCCATCTCTCATGTTCTTCTGCAATGTGACCTTGGCACTCTCCCATCAAGAAGCGGAGTCTCCTTCTCCATCCCCTGGGACCTGGGCTGCCTGTGGCAGAATTGATGCTGTGTGACTCCAAGGCTAGGTCAGAACAGGTCCGAAGCTTCTGCCCAGTTCTCTTGGAAAGTTTCTCCTGGGGAGGTTCCTGCTCAGGTCCCAGCCGCCACGCTACAAGAAGCCCAGGCCTCATACAGAAGCCACGCGCAGAAGCTGCTTGCAGGCGCCCATCCGCTGTCTCAGCTGAACCCGCTCTCAAGTCATCCCACCTCAGGTACTAAGTGTAAAGAAGCCTCCAGGGGACCCCAGCCCCAAACCATTCATGTCTTCCCTGCTGAGGCTTCAAACCCTCCCGCCTCCACCTGTCTGAATTCCTGACCCACAGAATCCCTGAGCATGATAAAAATGGTTCTTGTCCGATGCCATTATATTTGGGATGCTTGTTACACAGCAGGGATCACTGGAACAGCAGGGCATATCGGGTGTCAGGGGATGACTGCGTGATGGAGGCCTGAGGATGGGGACCCTCGGTGAGGCAAGGCCCTCCAGGCTCTTGTTAAGAGAGTGGGCTCTAGGGCTGTCTGGGTTTGAATCCAGTTTCTGCCACTCACCAGCTCTGTGACCTCGAGAAATTTACTTAACCTCTCTGGGGAGCGGAGATAGTAATAGTCCCCAGGTGAGCAGGTTGCTATGTGGATGAGACGTGTTACTGTATGAACAGTGCCTGGCTCACGGGAACGCCCTGTTAAGTGTTGGCAATCATTTCCAATTTGCACAGGCCTCGGTCCAAAAGTGATCACGGGAGGATTTAGTTCTGGTCTAGAAGGCACTTATGCTTGGAAAGCAATTCTAACTCCGTCTCAGAGGCTGATGGGGGAAGAAAGACAGGCTAGCTGCTCTCATTGTCTGTGTTCTGGGAACTCGAGGCATAAAGAAAGATGCTGTGTTCTGAGGGGGAGGGCCTGGCGGGATCCTAGGGGAAAGCACGCTAGAATTGAGAATAAAGTCAGGCAGGAGAGGGGCAGATGAAGAGACTGGAGAGGAAGAGCTGGGCCTGGGCCAGTGGGTGGTGGCGTTTTAGTGGTGTGTGCGTGTGTGCATGCGTGTGTGTGTGTGTGTGTAGGGGGGTCACCCCGGGGATGTGACCCAAGTTGAGACAGCGAAGGGCCATGTAGGGCATGCTGCATGTTAGGGGTGCACTCTGGACTTGAGGAGTAAAGGGATTTTAAGTGAGGCTATGGCTGGAATCATGATGGAAGGCCCGCTAGGAAGGGTCCCTGGCAGCAGGGTCGGGGAGACCCGGGAAGGGCCTAGAGCCCAGCAGAGGCAGGACACCCCAGCTGGTCCCACATCATCTGCCCTCACCAGGAGAACCCTCTCCCATGTCCTCGAAGATGGAGCAACAGAATCCAATTCTCGGCATTTGAACATACACAGGCACGGGTCGCAGTTCCCGGGTTAATTTTTCGCTTGGCCTCTCTCCTCCTCGGTGAGCGAGCCAGCTTCACTTTTCCTGGCTGCCAAATGATAACAGTTTCCTCGTAGCCAGGTCCCCCTTTAACACCTGCTGAGGGCTGACTGCATTGGTCAGAAAGCAAACGTTATTCAGGTGTGTGAAACGCTGTCCCCAGGGGACCTGTTCCAATAGTTTTAAAGACCTTGAAATTACTTTGGTGAAAGTGATACTTAAACTCCTATCACGCCCGCAAATCTGTGTGTGCCATCTGCCTTTATTAAAGACGATGCTTTGACAGTTTTCCCGTAAAGGATCCCAGCCACTGCTCTTGGGCTCAGCCAGAGAAGGAGATTTATGGTATAATCACTGTGGGTTCCCGAACGGTTGAGCGTCATTGCGCCAGCAGTTGGCACAGAGTGGGTACTTAATAAGCGTTTGGGGGATGAGCGTGAATGCGTAACTGAATAAAAGACACTGGCAGTGATGATGACTGAATTAAGATCTTGCTCATTTAAAAGTCCCAGCCCGGAGCAGCTGTGGTTGCTAACACCACCCACGCGAGGGGCATGCTTGCTTAGTGCCTGGAGTTTACAAACAGGATGGAGAAAACCAGAACAGGGGACAGAGGACGGCCTCCTGCCCCCTCAGCAACGGGACCGGCCTGTCCTGGCAGCACCTGCCACCTGGGCCCCGCTCGGCGTCCTTACTGCCAGGTCCCCACGGGTGGGCCAGGGGCTCCCACGTCTCGGGATGTGATAGTGGAACAACTCGTTCCCCTGGAAACAGCACAAAAGTGGCTGAGTTGGCCTGTTGGGGACGATTCTGAGCTTGACCTTACCCTGGCAGCTCCCGACACCAGATGTGCCCCGGCGCCCAGCCAGGGATGGCTTGTCCAGTTTAGCGAGTTAGTACATCATTTTCTGCACCTCAGCACGTTCCGGGACCCAGCCTGCCCCTCACTTCTTTCGATTTGCATTTGGGAATTCTTTTGAGCCTCAAGACACCGGTTCGTCCTCTGAGTGCGTCTCCATGGGAGTGCAGACTCCACAGGACGGCCAGCCCCGGGGCAGGTGCGTCTAGTCTCCTCCGCAGCCCGGGAGGTTGCATCATGGTCACGCAGCAGATGCCTCCCCCCCTGCAGAAGCAGGGACCTCATGAGGAGTCACCTTGAGAAGTGACAGGCATATTTCAGTGTCTCTAACACTTGAACTGCTTTCAAATCTTGTGGCAAATTGTCTAAAATACATTCTTATTAAAAACAACCACACAATTTCAAATGCTGAGGGTTGATCTGAATTCTAGAAAAAGGCGAGTCATCCAGAGCAGAGCCTAGGAGCAAGGGGATTGATCAAATCTGGATAAATAAGGCATTTTTAGGTGAAAAATGAGGACTGCTTTTAAAGCAATCAAACTGGTTTTTCATATGTGACTCTTAACCTGGATTTTGTAAGCATCAGGTAGATGTCTTGTCAAAGGCAGCTGTATTATTTAAAAGTATCATGGAGGGCTTCCCTGGTGGCGCAGTGGTTGAGAGTCCGCCTGCCGATGCAGGGGACATGGGTTTGTGCCCCAGTCTGGGAGGATCCCACATGCCGCGGAGCGGCTGGGCCCGTGAGCCATGGCCGCTGAGCCTGCGCATCCGGAGCCTGTGCTCCGCAACGGGAGAGGCCACAGCAGTGAGAGGCCCGCGTACCGCAAGACAAAAAAAAAAAAAAGTGTCATGGAGCCCATGACAACCGCCATTTCGATGGGCAAATCTAGGCATGTTTTTCAAAAGCTAGTCCTATTCATTTATTGGGACAAGCAGTGTTTACAAAACAGATATGAATATACCAGAATGATCAAGGCAATGCCTCCCCGCAAGGCATTAGACCATATTGTAAAAATGTCCTTGCTTTAAAAGTAATCGATTTTAGTGTGTGTGTATATGCTGATCATTTCCCACTTTCTTTTCCTTCCGTCTTCACAAAAATAACAGAGGCCCCTGAGTAACAAGGCTTCTAGTACGGGACTAGCCTTAGTTCCTGTCATCCCAGAAAGGCACCCAGTTAGGTTGTTTACCAGCCTCTCTCCTAAATGGCTGCACTCAGAACGTTCTGAGTTTCTATGGCAGACCCGTTAGCAATCCATCCAAAATCCAACCCTCCCCTCTGCCTTGTTAGCAGAGAACCACCGCTTGACCCAGCTAAATACATGCCCTTGCAGGGGGAGGGCCACTCGACAAAAGCAGAAGTCACCTGGCTTTTGCAAAATCTTTGGCTTTCCTGATAAAAGACACAGACATGGCCAGAGCCTCCGCTTCTCCTGCTTCTTGCTGTCTTGAAGGAAGACATGATGTCTAGAGCTGCAGCAGCCCTTTGGAAACCAAGAGGCAACAAGACTGAGGATGAAAAGTGAACCGGACAAGACAAGGATAAGCCTGGGTCCCTGATGGCCTCAGCCGATAGCAGGAGCAAGGCCAGCAGTCTTAGACATCTGGGCTTCTCAGCACACGGCAACAACAAGGCCGTCTGCTTCGGTGGTCAGGCTCTCTGCTCCCAGCAGCAGACACAGCCCGATCTCCACACCGGCCACTCCTTTACTTAAGGAACACATGGCAAGCACAGCTGTGTGGCCGGCAGGGAGGTAGGAAGGCATGGGCATCAGAAGCATTGCCGAACCTGAGCTGAGTCTGTTTGTTTATAGGAAGGGTGAGAAGAACCACAGACCTTCAAGGCTGATAATTCTTGTCTTGACAGAATTCCGGAATCAATAGTTCTAACATAATTATGAGGTCCTCATTTAAAATGCATTATAGCAGTTGTACATGAACATTTTATATTTGCAAGTGACTCATGTGCTTGGGAGGCCGTACTTTTCTTGTGTGTAACAGGGAGGGGATCGGATGATGGTTAAGACCCCTGCTCAGGGGAGGGGCAAACAAAAGGGATCTGGTGTTTAGAGCGTGCCTGTTTTCTGCCCACATTGCCGTGCAAGAGACTCCACCTATACCACTTCATTTAATTCCCACACCCACCATGACAAGGAGGTCTTATTCCCTCTTTTTTCTACATGTTGAACACAAGTCTCAGAGAGGTTGAGCAATTTGCCCAAAGTCACACAGCTGGTGGAACAGATCTCTCCCACAGCCCCAACCTCATGCCTCGTGCCCAACTAGATTTAAGTCACAAGTTTTTGATGGAAATCTATCAGAGAAGAGCCCAGTCCCAACCTCAGAAGCATACGATTTCTCTGGGGGGGCGCGGGTGGGGAACAGGGGCAAAACTGATAACTTTAGAGGCTCCTGAATTTCTCCTTTGGTGTACTAGCTTAAGAAAATTACTGTGTTGCTCTCTGGAATATTTATGGAGAATGTGAATTAGGAACTGTTGAAAGAGACATTAATAGATGTGAGATTTTTATCATGATTAAATTAATGCTATGTTCATAAGGAACAGACTGAAGGGGCCATCTGTCTAATCCTCCTCTCTTCTTGAGAGGATTTAGCAGAATTAGGATTAAGTAACCCCAAAGACAGTTACAGCATAGTCTTTCTCAGGTCAGATGTGTGGAAAGAGAGCTCAAGGTTGGAGTCTCAAGTATGGTATAGAAATATCCATTACCTTAAAGTTTTTTAAATTAGCTTCATTTCTACCAAAAGAATCATGAAAGGGCTTCCCTGGTGGCACAGTGGTTGGGAATCCACCTGCCAATGCAGGGGACACGGGTTTGAGCCCTGGTCTGGGAGGATCCCACATGCTGTGGAGCAACTAAGCCCGTGCGCCACAACTACTGAGCCTGTGCTCTGGAGCCCAAGAGCCACAACTGCTGAGCCTGCGTATTACAACTACTGAGGCCTGCAAGCCTAGAGCCTGTGCTCTGCAACTGAGAGAAGCCACAATGAGAGGCCCACGCACTGCAGCGGGGAGTGGCCCCCCCTCGCTGCAACTAGAGAGAGCTGACATGCAGCAACGAAGACCCAATGCAGCCAAAAGGAAAAAAAAAAAAAAAAAAGAATCATGAAGGCTGTATTGTGGCCCGGTGAATGGATTTAGGGTATTTGTAGGAAAGTTGGTGAACAGATAAGAGGTGAGCAAGTCTACAGGGCGTCTTCTGTGTCATTGTCTCAAGTGGCCCAGCCAGGAGGGAACAGCAGAGGAGAAAGGTGGGATGCTGCATGCTCTGGGCTGAATTGTGTCCCCCGTCCCAAATTCATACGTTGAAGTCCTAACGTCCAGTACCTGAGAATGTGACTTTATTCAGAGATAGGGCTGTTGCAGATGTGATTAGTTAAGATGAGGTGATACTGGAGTAGGGTGGGTCCCTAATCCAATAAGACTGGTGCCCTTACGAAAAGGGGAAATCTGGACACAGACACACACATGGGGAGAATGTCATGTGAACGTGAAGACAGATATTGGGGCGAAGTGTCTACAAGCCAAGGAACACCAAAATGGCCAGCAAACCCCCAGAAGCCAGGAGAGAGACATGGACCAGATTCTCCCTCACAGCCTCAGAAGGAACCAGCCCTGCCCACTGCTGGATCTCGGACTTCTGCCTCCAGACCTGGAAGATGATACGTGTCTGTTGTTCAAGTCATCAGGTCTCTGGTGTTCTGTTACAACAGCACGAGTTAACTAACACACCCCACGAGGAAACAGGTCTTGATAACTAAGATGTCACGAGGAGTTTTCTAAGTCTGAGATACGTTTGCTCATTTCTTCACCTTCAACAAAGAACAGTCATTGGGCCCTTTGTGCAAGTCGGGCACCTTGCTGAGACCTTTAGGAAACTGATCACGGCTTCCCTGCCCCCAGAAGTCCTTATTCCTGGGGAGAGAAAGAGCCCCCAAACCCGATGTGCCATTAGGGCTGCCTCCATGCTGACTGTTGGGTGATTGGAGAAGTGTGTGTGTGTGTGTGTGTGTGTGTGTGTGTGTGTGTGTGTGTGGTGTGTGCGTATACATGTGCAAGTGTGTATGGGGAAGCAGATGAGTATATGCAGGTGTATAAGTGTGTGTCCATTTGTATGTGTTTGTGTGTGCACATATGTGTGACTGTGTGTGTGAGCAGTGAGAATGGTGTGTGAGTGTGCCTGTGTTTGTGAGTGTGTGTGAATATGTGTGTTAGCATGTGTATGTGCGAGAGCATAAGAGTGTCATGTGTGCGAATTTTATGCCCGTGGGAATGTGTATGTGTGTGGGGGGGAATGTGTGCCAGTGAGTCGAGTGGCGGCTCTCACACTGAATCTGTCTCAGGTTTTGTCCCTGTCACTCTAGAAATAGAGGCTGAATTCACCATTGAAGAAAAAGAAACTTGCAGAAGGGTCTCTGGGCTACGCTCAGCTGGGGCTGGGGTCTTGTTCTCTCTGGAGAAGGTCTGGGTCTGCAGAGGGGTGGAGTGTTTCTGAGGCCTCCGCAGCCTGACCCCAGGGGCCTGCTGACGAGGGTGGTCCTTGGGGGACGGACCCCCCAGGACATGCACTGTGAAGGAAGGAGAGAGGCTGGTTAATGCATTTCTGTAAGAAAAACATCGAAAATGACCTCATTGTTCCACAACTGGGGATAATTTAATCAACTGCTGTATGTCCATATAACAGAATATTATGCAGCCACTGGAAGCTCCATTCTGAGGAATTTTTTGTTTTGTTTTGTTGTTGTTGTTGTACGCGGGCCTCTCACTGTTGTGGCCTCTCCTGTTGCGGAGCACAGGCTCCGGACGCACAGGCTCAGCGGCCATGGCTCACGGGCCCAGCCGCTCCGCGGCATGTGGGATCTTCCCAGACTGGGGCACGAACACGTATCCCCTGCATTGGCAGGTGGACTCTCAACCACTGCGCCACCAGGGATGCCCATTCTGAGGAATTTTTAACGCCTGGGGAAGCTGCCTGTGCTGGGTGGGAGACACCAGGGTGCAAACAGTGGCTGTGCTGTCGTGAGGCTTGGCCGCCTTCTTGGGGTTAAATTCAGGCTCGCCATTTGCTGGCTGTGTGACCTTGGCAGGCACCTCGGTTTCTTCCTTCGTAACACAGGAACAGCAGATCACCAACCCCATCGGCAGTGGCGTGAGGTTAAGGGGCTCTTGATACAAGAAGCCCTGATCTGTGGCATTTGCTGATTCCCATGGAGGTAAATACTTCTGTGATGACTAATTTCAAGCTCCCAATGGTTTAATAACTGACACAAAATTCCTGAGAACTTGACGATCACCCTCACAAGCCAGTCGGTGTGACGGGGTGCTGGTCGAACATACCACGGCCGGGGTTACCATGGGGATGACATGAACATGTGCGCGAAACACTTGGAGCAATGCCCAACACAAAAGACAAACATTAGCAATCATTGCCGTGCTGTTATATTTTGAGACACATGGCAAAGATAAAGTAGCAAAAGCCACACGGGATGATGATGTGTGATGAACCAAGGGTGATGATTAACTCAACTCTGTACATTCAAGGTCCAAAAAATAATTTTTTTATTTTTATATTTTATTGAAGTATAGTTGATTTATAATGTCTTGTTAATTTCTGCTGTACAGCAAAGTGATTCAGTTATACATATATATATATATATATTTAAATTTATTTATTTATTTTTGGCTGCACTGGGTCTTCGTTGATGTGCGCAGGCGTTCTCTAGCTGTGGTGAGCGGGGGTTACTCTTTCTTGCGGTGCGTGGGCTTCTCATTGCAGTGGCTTCTCTTGTTGTGGAGTGTGGGCTCTAGGTGCACGGGCTTCAGTAGTTGTGGCACACGGGCTCAGTAGTTGCGGCGCATGGGCTCAGTAGCTATGGAGCGCAGGCTCTAGAGCGCAGGCTCTGTCCGTAGTTGTGGTGCACGGGCTTAGTTGCTCCACAGCATGTGGGATCTTCCCAGACCAGGGCTCGAACCCATGTGCCCTGCATTGGCAGGCAGATTCCCAACCACTGCACTGCCAGGGAAGCCCCCATATATATATATATATATATATATATTTTCATGTTCTTTTCCATTATGGCTTATCCCAGGATACTGAATATAGTTTCTGGGGCTATACAGTAGGACCTCGTCATTTATCCATTCTATGTATATGAGTTGGCATCTGCTAATCCCAAACTCCCACTCCTTTCCTTCCCTACCCCCCTTGGCAGCCACAAGTCTGTCTTCTATGTCTGTGAGTCTTTCTGTTTTGTAGATAGGTTCATTTGCATTGTACCAAAAAATAATTTCAAAATACGTATGTGTCTAAAATGGAGCTCACCAAAATGCCGAGTGGTGGGTTTGCAGGCTATGTGTGGAGGTTTGAGAATTTCTCCAAGCTTTGCCCACTGAGTACATAGAATGATGCAATCATTTCACTTAATTTAAAGGTGGGAGGAGTTCTGAAGATGTGGATGCCATCTCTTGGGAGGGGGGACAGGGAATTGAGACCCGAGGGTGCTGGGGAGGCCCGGTCAGAGGAGGGAGGGCTGCCCAGGGTGAGGGACCTTGGCGGCTGGAGCATCCGGCCCCTGACACTGGCCTTTAGGCGGCTCAGCTTTCATGACACCTCCATCTCCTTGGATCTCAAGGGGAGACTTTCTCTGGGCACATCCTGCCTCTGGGACACATCCTGCCAAAGGAAACCAGCCAGCCTTCTGTCTGGGGCTGTGGGTGTCCTGTTGGGTGTATGGAGTTGAATAATGTCCTCCCTACCCGAATTCATGTCCACTTGGAACCTCAGAATGTTACCTTATTTGGAAATAGAGTCTTTGCAGATGTAATTAAGTTGAGATCGTAGGAGGTCATGCTGAATTAGGGAGGGCCCCTCACCCAATATGACCAGTGTCTTTGTAAGAAGATGGCCATGTGAAGACAGAGCGACACAGAAGAGAAGGCCATGTGATAATGGAGGCCGAGATTGGGGTGATGCAGCTGCAAGCCCGGGAACCCCAAGGATTGCCGGCAGCCACCAGAGGCCAGGAAAGAGTCAGGGAACAGGTTCTCCCTCAGAGCCTCCGAAGGGGATCAACCCTGCCGACATCTTCATCTTGGGCTTCTGGCCTCCAGAACTATGAGAATTCACTTCTGTTCTTTTAAGCCACCCAGTGTGTGGCACTTTGTTACAGCGCTCAGGAGACAACACACTGGGCCAAGGCCGAGGAAGCTCCCATGTGGGCGCTGGTCCTGGCCTGGCCCCCAGGGCGGCGCTGGAGAGCGGCGGCGCTGGAGAGCAGCGGCCCCAGCTCAAGGCTGCTCTGAAGCAGCCCTGTGAGTGCACCCGAGGCCCGGGCAGGGGTGGACCACAGCTTTCTGAGAACATTACCACTTTCTTCAGAAACCTTCTGATTTGCATGGAAAACGAATCCTTCCTGACCAACGCGATGCCCTGCCTGCTTGATCCTAGGTGATCCGCCAACGACGCACAAAAGCGAAAGAGGAAGGAGAGATGCCTCAGCGTGAGGACCACGATGCTGACTCGGCAGGTCTTTCCCCGGGACAGTGAGGGGATGGGGCGCAGCGTGTGCCGGAGCCCAGGCTGGTGGCCGGCAGTGCCTGGCACAGGTCACCCCCTTCGGCTGCGCCTTTCCGGCTCCCACGGGCTCCTCAGAGGCTGAGTGGCACCTCCCTAAGCTCCGGCCCGTACCCCACCCTTTCCTTTCCTCCCCCTGCTCATCAGGGCTGATCGTCCTAACACAGCAGCTTAATAGTCACTTCAGAACTAGATCGGTGGAAGATTAAGGGTTGCTAAGTTGGAACCAGGGGCTGATGTTCTATAAAAAGCAGAGGCTTTGGGATGGGTTTAGTTTTTTTAAAAGTAAGCCATTTTAGAAACTCTTCCTACACAAAAATGAGGCACTGGGATTTGTCCCTTTCCACACCCGCTTCTTCTTCTGTGCACCCGCCTCTTTTCCAGCTTCTCCAACCCCTTTACATCCCCGCTTAGGCCCCTGCCCCAAGCCCTGCCCTCCGCACACACCCAGGCCCCTCCAGACAGGTCAGCGCCTTTAAAGAGATGCGCCACATCCTTCCAGGAGCCTAGGGTCAGAGAGGAAGAGATGGGAGGAGGGGACCCCCGACCGTGCTGGGGCAGGGGGACAGTTGACAGAGGGGGTGACTGTCCCAAGGGCGGTGTGACTCACGAAGGCCCTGCCAGGAGTGGCTGCCTTTCAGAAAAGCGCTGCAGGGAGAGGAACACTCGGCAATGAGTTGCTCCTGGTGAGCCCAGATGAACCGTGCGGGGAAGGGGAGGCCTTCCCTGACCCCTTGGATTAGCGGTAGGTCCTGGGAAATCGCCCTGAGTACAAAGTGCTCAGGGCTGGCACGAGTCATATCTTTCTCCATGCTGATGCCGGGGTGAGCGGGGACAGGGAACCATCAGGTGTCTCTCTGCCTGCCACCCGAATCTAAAGACGAGGCGGCTCCGTGTTGCAAAAATGAAGAATGTTGAAGCTGGCTAGAAAAAGGAACTTGACTTACTTTTTTATCTCTATGCATTAGAGGGCAACTGGGCAAGCAAAGTAACTGCAAAGCAGCTGTGTGAACACACACACACACACACACACACACACACACACACACACCCTGAACAGAAAATTTCTGGTTTTCTCAGCTCCACAGTGAGCAAGTTATGTAGAATCTGGGAGCCTTGAGTGAACCAATTTCAGCTCCACTCTGGGGGCAGAAAATATGTAGTTTTTTTTGTTGTTTTCTTTTTTTGTCTGCGCTGTGTGATATACAGGATCTTAGTGGAACTCAGTTCCCCGGAGAAGGATCGACCCCGGGCCCCCTGCAGTGGAAGCTCAGAGTCTTAACCACTGGACTACCAGGGAAGACCGGCTTTTTATTTTTGAGATTCACCCTTAACTAGTTTTTCTGCCCCATCATAAGCCTTTTCATGTATCAGCCAAGCCGGTCCTCCCTGGAAAGCTCACTCACTGCCAGGAGGCCTCCACTTTCTCCGTGGTAAATTCCAGAACATTCGTTTGGGGGCATAACATCCTCTGTGTAGCTACTGAGTAAAAGTATGATGTTATGAAAAGTCCTTAGGGCAGGAGGAAACAGTGACAGAGCGAGGGGAGCAGAGGTACAGAAGTGCCCACAGGTCTGGCAATGATTAGCCGTCCACATCATGATTAGGAGCTGGGACTCCTGGGCTGGGGGAGCCTCTTTGCCTGAAGACCTCCTTGTGGAGGAAACACAGCCTCGGGACAGTCCTGCCCCTGGTCAGCAGAGACTTGAGGCCCCTCTGTCCTCTCAGACACAGGCCTGGGAGGGTCCCCAGCCAGGGGAGAACAGGAGGGGACAGAACCAGATGGATACCTTGGCCAGGGAGACACTTGAGGGTATGGTTGTATTCCAACATCCTTTTATTCCAACTGTGGCGGGGGCGGTCAAGTTGTCCAGAGGTAAGTCCAGGGCTAACGCAGATCGTGTGGGTGGGTAGACGGGTGGCAGCTCCACCTTGAGCGACCCTCCCTCCGCTTCTGATGTTTTCTTTTTCTAAGGCAGTTCGTTGAAGTGTAAAACCATTTCTACTTTACAGAATATAATTTATAGAATTATATAATATTATAATTGTTTTGTCTATGCTGTCATAATTTATCTAGTATAATTTATAAATACATAATACATATTTATATATAGTATTTTACAGAGTAAAATGTAATTTATAATATTAGGTCATTTATACCACATACTGGTCAATGCTTTTTGACAAATGTGGAAAATTATGTAACGACCATCACAGTTAAGATACAGCACAGACTCATCACTCCCTGCATAATGATGCCCCTTTGGAGGGTGGCCTTCCCTGACCCTCAGGACCCCACCACCCCCATCTGTCTTCTGCCCCATCCCAACGTCCTCCCAAGCCTTGCTTCCCTCAGAGCCATTGTTGCAGGCACTGAGTCACTGGAACTCCGTGTGCAGGTTTCTCAGGGATCCTATCACCCCCCTCCACTGTTGGTTTTTGAAGCTTAAATATATTATTTATACCCAAACCAGACTTTGTTTTAATTTTGCTTTCCAGACTTTAAGGGAAGCAAATGCAGCCATAATATTTGAAAATATACTTCTTAGCTTATCTCGTTTTCGGCTGGGAGAATTGCCATGTTTGAAACCCAGTCAAGACCTAGTGATGATCTTGAACTGTTTTTAGTTCACTTCAGCTTTCTGAAATGCGCTTTGCAGGACTTCGCTGTGGCTGGCATGATTAAAAACAAAACAAACACAAAATAAATGAATAAATACAGCATAAAACAAAAAAACCCAAAAAGATCGACGTCCACTTCCAAATTTAGACCCGATCACCCTAAGCAAAATTCCTGCAGTGTCTATTGTCGTTTCATCCTACAGCTGACCTAGAACCAGTATTATGACTGAACGGCTCCCCTCCCCGGAGAAGGGCCCGCGGGCCCCTCAACCACGTGGCCGATGCTCTGCGTCTGAAAGGAATGAGGCTCTCATTACTGCTAATTAAAGATTTCACATGTTCCACCGAACTGTAGCCGGAAAGCCTGGCACATCCATCCCTGCTGGTGCCTCTCTCCTTGACTTTTTTAAGCAAATGCTTACATAACGCAGCGCTGGCTCTGTGCCGGCTCTGCTCACACACAGCCCCCATCAGAGGAGCCGGGTGACGGCTCCCTGGGGCTCCACGAGTGACAGAGGAAGGCAAACGTCTCTGGAAGGACGCCTGGCCACCAGCTACTGCGGTCCCCTACAACGGTCCCAGCAGGAAGTTCTCTTTTTAGTCCAGTGGAAATCTCCTCCTGGGCACCCCCCTTCCCGCTGCCCCCAGGCCTGGGGGAGTTAACAGTTTTAGGGTGAAGCCAAGTCCCTCCCCTTAAGGAGGGCCCAGCCCGGGCTATATTTGCAGGGGTCCTGGAGCCAGCAGGGTGCAGAGGGGGTCCTGGGGGACCCCGGTCTCCGGCTCTGTGCTGCTGCTCTAGGTGAGGACAGCCGCATCCTGGGGACTGTCCCTAAGCCCCTCCCACAGCGCCACCCCCATCCCTCCTAGAGGTCCTACTGTCCTTCGCAATGAAACACGTGCAAAGCCGGGCTCAGCCCCCTCTGCCCCCTGGGCGCCCGCCCTGGGCGGTGTGGTCTGGGCTCAGAGGCGTGTGGGATTTGGGGCAGCCGAGCCTAGAAGGAGAAAATTCAAGGTGAGAGGAAGGGCACACACCGGGGCGGGAAGAAGAGAGACACACGAGGTGTTCAGATGCTTGTGACTCAGGAAGCTTGGCTGCGGCAGCCTCAGCATCGTGAGGAGAAGGAAGTGGGGGAGAGGGAGAGAGGGGAGAGGTGGGGAGAGGAGGGAGGGAGGGGGACGGGAGGGATGAATGGGGAGGGAGGGAGAGAGGGGAGAGGTGGGAGGGAGGGGAGGGAAGGGCTGAAGTGGGGAGAGGAGGGGCGGCAGGCCTGGTAGCTGGGCCAGGTTGGAGGAGGTCTGTGGCCCAGCTGAGGCGCTGGGGGGTGACCACGTGTGTCCCCACCTCCCCTCCCTTCCTTGCATCCTGGCCGCCGGAGGACTAGATGAAGATTTCAGGATGGGGGACGGGAAAGGGGAGGGGGGAGGGAGTACGGACTCGCAGCCCCGCCCGCGAGGAAGCGCTGGTTCTAAGACAGGCATAAAGTACTTTCTCGAAGAACGCGCTGTGCGAGTGGAAAGGAGCAAACCGACGCTCCCACGCCGCCGCCCGCGCCCCGGGGGCTGCTGGCAGCGAAAGGGGCTGACGCCGCGCCGAGGCCGAGCCCGGCTGGGGAAGGCGGTCCCGCACGGCCCTGCACGCTCTTCATCAATGTGGCTGCTTATTACTGTTTACGTCGTGCTGGTTCCACGGAGTCTCTGTAAACATTAGCTTAAGCATTGCTTGTGTGCCCCGCCCCCCCCCCCCCTTAACACACACAAACATGCCAAGAGGCTCCTTTAAAAACAGACTGAGAAAATCCGGTCTGGAGGAGCACGCGGCTGACAGCTTAGGTGGATTGTATAAAAGCAGATTCTGGTGAAATAGGTTGAACCCAGGCTAACTCTGCACGGGGAGGATGAGTGGGGATGGTGTCCAGATTGGAGGCGTTCGTGGGCAGGGCCTCCTCCTGGACTGCCGTGCTGGTTGCCCCCGACCCTTCCAACTTCTCTGGATGAGTCTGAAACCTTCCTGGTTTCAGCTGCAAATTAGGCCAAGCTGTTTCCAGGTCTTTGGACGTGTAAGCCCGGCTGCTGGGCAGCCCCCAGCCCTGTCTTGGGGAACTTGCCCACCTCCCAAGCCCTGCTGGCCACCTTCTGGGCCTCAGCTGAGTTGGCCAAGGATGAGGGGGCTGCTGACCCAAGAGGAATCCCCACGGTAGCCTGCAAAAGGCCTGGCACAGAGAGCCTTGACAGTGAGGGGAGCCCTGGGCCCATCAGCTTCCTGGTTTCTGGAATCCATCGGGCAGGAGCTAAAGGCATCATGGGCTGGTGGAGCGGGGGCCATGGTGGTCCCAGGCCCATCAGAGTGCTGTGAGTGGGGCCATGGGACAGGCAGAGAAGGATGTGGGGTGCACGGTAAGGAAGCCAGCACTGCGGACAGCGATAGGGAGACGGGGCAGAGGTGGCCTGACCTGAGGCAGACACCCCCCAAGTCCAGTTCCAGTGAAGCCAAAGCCCAGCCCAGCACAGGTCCTGGCCTTGGACTTTCAGAAGATCCTACTGACATAGAACCTCTATGACAATAGACTCCAACCGCTGACTTGAGGGGCCTGAGAGAGCCTCCACCCCCTGGGGAAAGAAAATAAGTAAAACCCATGTACCTAAATCAGCCTCTTCCAAGTAGGTTGCTTAAATGCAGAATGGAACGGGGTCAGTCAAGATCAGAGCCCCAGCACCTGGCCACTCCTGTGCGAGCGTATTCACCGGCCAAGCCGATCTCAGCTCCTGCAGCTCTTACCCTCACACACCTACCAGCACCCCCTGAGTGGTTTTTCTTAACTCTCAGGTGAAATCCAATTCTATTCCAAACCTTGAAAGATTCACCTACTGTGTGCAGGGCACTGGGCGGGGCCTATGAGGGCTGCACGGGTGATGGAGCTACGGTGCTAACCTTCCATGGGGAGAAGCGCAGGAAGGAGGCTGCAGGGGACGCAGGCAGCCGGGGGTTCCTGAAGGCTGTGTTCGCGATCGTTATCGCTGACAGTTCTCTATCTCTGGAAGCAGACTGAATAACAGCCCTGTGGTGCAGAGTGGAAAGGGGGACAGGGGAAGAGCAACATTACAGTAGAAAAACTTGACAGAGCCTTCCTTGGCCAAACAACCAAGGTCCACGTCAACAGGGATAAATCATGTTGAGAGTGTGGACCTTTGGATGTAATGAAAATGGAATTTACCTCTACGGCCTTCTTCCCCAAACCCATCCTCCCTATCTAATCATGAGGAAAACATCAGGCAGATTCTGATAGGAGAGCATCCTACAGAATGCCTGATGAATCCCTCAAAACTCTCAAGGTCATCAACAACAAGGAAAGCCTGAGAAACTGTCAGACCCAAGAGGAGCCTGAGGAGACGCGACAACTCAATGCAGTGTGGGATCCTGGATGGGATTTTTCATTTTTTTTAAGGTAGTTTTTATTTTTAAATTTTATTTATTTTTTGGCTGCATTGAGTCTTCCTTGCTGTGCGCGGGCTTTCTCTACTTGCAGCAAGCCGGAGCTACTCTTTGTTGCGGTGCGCGGGCTTCTCATCGTGATGGCTTCTCTTGTTGCGGAGCACGGGCTCTAGTCTCACGGGCTTCAGCAGTTGCAGCACGTGGGCTCAGTAGTTGTGGCGCATGGGCTTAGTTGCTCCACGGCATGTGGGAGCTTCCTGGACCAGGGATCAAACCCGTGTCCCCTACATTGGCAGGCGGATTCTTAATCACTGTGCCAACAGAAAGTGAATATTAGGTAAAAACTTCAGAAATCTGAATAATCTACAGTCATCAGTTAATAATAAGGTGTCAATATCGGTTCATTATTTGTAACAAATGTACCATATTAATGTTAGATTTTATTAATAGGGGAAATGGTGCAGGGCTTATCGGAGCTCTATACTTTCTGCTCAGCATTTCTATAGATCTAAAACTGTTTTAAAAAATAAAGTCTAGGGCTTCCCTGGTGGCGCAGTGGTTGAGAGTCCGCCTGCCGATGCAGAGGACACGGGTTCGTGCCCCAGTCTGGGAAGATCCCACATGCCGCAGAGCGGCTGGGCCTGTGAGCCATGGCCGCTGAGCCTGCGCGTCCGGAGCCTGTGCTCCGCAATGGGAGAGGCCACAACAGTGAGAGGCCCACGTACCGCAAAAAAAAAAAAACAAAAAAAGAAAGAAATAAAGTCTATTAAAAAGAACCCTGCAGGAATGAGGCTTGGGATGGCCAGTCTGTGAACCAGGACCTCTGCTGTCCAGGCATTTTGGTGAGCTATTCAGTATCTTTTAATAAAGCCCTTTTCTGCTTAAACTAGCTGCAGTGGGAGTTTGGTTGTTTGCAACCAACAACCTAGAATAATACACACGTTTACCTACTTACGGCATTTAAGAAAAGAGCTGCGGGAGATTTGGTGTCATTTTCCATTTTGAGTTTGACAGTCATTTTACAAAGGCAGGTTAATGTGCATAAAGTGTCTGGGGATAGAATCGGGACTAATGAGATCATATTTGCAAGATGCTTTGAGCTCCCTGGAGCTACTGAAAGGCAAGGTACAGGTATTATCATCATGAGAAAAAAACAAGCTTTGAGAACTTTGGCAGGGAGGCGGCTATAAGTGGAAATCAGTTCAATTACTCTCTCCTTTTAAAACAGACAAGTTCTATAAAAGTTAAAGATAAGTGATTTTTTTTTTTTTTTTTTTTTTTTTGGTAAATCAAATTCCTCCTGACTTCTTCAGTCAAACATTGCTGCCTGTTCTATGATCTTTCAATTATTTTTGGTTTTGGGCTCCCTCTGACAATATATGCAGGCAGCTTGAGTTTCTCTGCTTCTAGATTCTCCAGCAGAATATCCTCAAACTTCAAAACCAAGCTCCGTTTTGAGGGGGGAAAAAATCATATGCTTTCCTTTAATGTTACTGGAAATTTCAAGACAAATAACATGCTAAAAAAAACCAACCAATACCAATGGTAATAGTAGAAGAAAATGATATATATTTTTTAAATTTATTTTTATTTATTTATTTTTGGCTGCATTGGGTCTTTGTTGCTGCACGTAGGCTTTCTCTAGTTGTGGCGAGTGGTGGCTTCTCTTGTTGCAGAGCACGGGCTATAGGTGCATGGGCTTCAGTAATTGTGGCACACAGGCTCATTAGTTGTGGCTCGTGGGCTCTAGAGCACAGGCTCAGTAGTTGTGGTGCATGGGCTTAGTTGCTCCATGGCATGTGGAACCTTCCCAGACCAGGGCTCGAACCCGTGTCCCCTGCATTGGCAGGAGGATTCTTAACTACTGCGTCCCCAGGGAAGCCGAAAATGATATTTTTGTCTCTAAAGATACATTTTAAAAATTGTCGGCTCTTATAAACATTGCAGTTTTTGTGCCTCCTACAGAAGAGGAGCCCGGGGCTCAGCATGGCCCTTTCGACATCAGGTCTGTTGTGTTGTTTAGTTTTTAAAGTCCATAGTAAGGAAAAAAATCAGATACCTGTGGGTAAAAAATGAGATCTCAATAGGAATGTTTTCTCCCTTTTTGGTACATGGGCCTCTCACTGTTGTGGCCTCTCCCGTTGCGGAGCACAGGCTCCGGACGCGCAGGCTCAGCGGCCATAGCTCACGGGCCCAGCCGCTCCGTGGCATGTGGGATCTCCCCAGACCGCGGCACGAACCCGTGTCCCCTGCATCGGCAGGCGGACTCTCAACCACTGCGCCACCAGGGAAGCCCTCTCCCTTTCTTTAAGGAGAGGTATTTTACCTCCAAATGTTCAAAGTCATCATGTCAGTGGACTGTCATGATTAACAGGGATTATTGGCTCTCATTCCTCCTCGGCCACCTTCAACCCAAGTTGTGTTTCTTGTTTTTCCTTTTGAAACCTTACAAGAGGCTATGAAGATTGGCCAACACGTTCCAGAACATTCCCTACCAAGTTCCCTGATACTATCTTGGTGGACACATGGCCTGTTTCCCAAGATGTAAATGAAACAGTTTAACCATTTTGCAAACATGTAGCAAGAGTCACTAGTTTCAAAACTGTGCAAAAGACTGCTGTACCCTTCTCCAGGCAGTTTTGGTGTCTTAGGGTTTCTTGATTTGCCATACCTGCCTCCTGGCACGAGATTCAGATTTAGCAAAGATTCCTTATGTGACAAGTAATTAGAAATCCAACTCAGACGACAAAGGAGGTGCTGTGGCTCCCATAATGGAAGTCCGGAGGTGGACAGATTTCCCTGAAGGCTGATGTGGTGACTCAGGTACGTGATGTGGGAACCCCAGCTGTCTTCCTCTCGTAGAGACAGTTTTATCCTGAGGCCTGTCCCCCTTGTGGACCTGTAGAAGTCAAAGCCAGCTACTTTCTCCTTCATGTCCAGTAGGAGACAAAGTGGGTCTGTCTGCAAACCCCCAAGAAGTCAGAGGGTCGTGTGATTGGACAGTTTCCATTATATGATCATTGATGGACCCATGATGTGACCAGGATGCTGTGCTGTGCTGTGCAGTGCTGATGGGCAGAAGTCCGCCACAGCCCAACCCCTGGAACGAGAAATGGTACCCACACCCCACTCCCCAACACTGGGCTTCCCCAGGGCAGAGGGCATGCACCTGAATGAAATCTGTTGCCCTTAGAAAGGAGGAAAGGTCAACAGCTGCTCTCAGCAGGCCCCCTGCAAGGACCTCTGTTGTGATTTTCTGGAAATTACCTTTGGCAAAAGCAGGAACTTCAAAATTTCTTCTTGGAGATGTTTTCCAGCACAGATGGTATATTAGGGGAAAAGGGAGTTTCTTGATAAGCTCTGAAATGAGATTTTTCAGCCACGGCATCTAGAAAGTAGATCCTGAGTTCAGCATATATACGCACTAGATACACATTTATTTTTTTCATGGAATACTTTTCAATAACCTTGTCTTTGAAAGTTTTAGGTTGAAAAAGTATAAAAAGACAGTTTTAGCAATGATTCTCAACATCCGTGACTTGGTTTGGGCACTAAGTGTTTTCCTAAGGGGAAGTTCATATTCAAACTTTCAAGTATAATTGTCAAATAGGACAAGATTTGCTGAAAGATAATCAGTTTAAGACGTTTACAGCTGTATGTTTTTACCCTAGTATTCCACAAATACGACACCTACCCCTCCAGCATGTAAAAGTGTTTATTTCCCTTTGCCAATCATCAAACCCCAGTGGAGAACTTTCTGACTGACATTCCGATCTTCATACAGAGCAAAGTGAATCATCTGAGGCAACCCTCAGATGCATAGCTTTTCACGTAGTTGATTACCGTTGGTTGAGGTTTTCTTATCAATTCCTGGGCAGAATTTTGAAAGGTGATACTGCTGATGCATGATACAGCACATTCCAGAAATGAGTGTTTTCCTTTGATTTTTTGCTCGGTATCTGCAAATCCCAGCATTTCAGGAGCATCACCAGGGCAGAACACCATTAATGTTTTTTTTTTTTTTCTATTTGACTAATTTACTTTGAAGAATTTTCACGTGGCTTCAAAACTGTCATCAGCTTTCACGACGATCTGTAAGACCTGAGAAAACCACATTTCTTTTCCAACAGTATCTTGAGCCATTGTGCCTAATGAAATTATTAAGCTCAATTTCCTCTATTGGTTTATTCAGCACACATAGGGAAAAGAGGGGCATTAACTCAGTCTTTTGCAAAACTTGAAGTTTGATGTCCTAAGCTAATTCAGTTAATGATTATTTGATTGAGAAGTTGGACTGGCTTGAACAGCAATCTAAATTTTTCTCTTAGATTCTTCTCCAAAGGAAACTTGAGCAGCTGTCAGAATGCAAATTTTCACATGAGTTTCTCCACTATGAAAGGCTGGCTTTTGTTGTTATTGTTGTTTTAATCTTAGTAATGGAAAAAGCTGAATCATGCAAAACCTTCCGCACTTTGTTGATTCCTGATATTATGTTCTAGTTCTGTCCAATCTTACGTGCAGCCGAAAATTCTCCTTTGCAGGAAAAGCAAAGGTATAAACATAAATGTCCTCTTAAAATATTTTGGCTGAAATATCACTTAAATCAATAATTTCTGTCAGGGACTTTTCCTGGTGGCACAGTGGTTAAGAATCTGCCTGCCAATGCAGGGGACACAGGTTCGAGCCCTGGTCTGGGGAGATCCCACATGCCACGGAGCACCTAAGCCCATGAGCCACAGCTACTGAGCCTGCGCTCTAGAGCCCGCAAGCCACAACTACTGAGCCTGCGTGCCACAACTACTGAAGCCCACGCGCCTAGAGCCCGTGCTCTGCAACAAGAGAAGCCACAGCAACAAGCCCGCGCACCGCAACGAAGAGTAGCCTCCTCTCGCCACAGCTAGAGAAAGCCCACGCGCAGCAACGAAGACCTAACACAGCCAAAAATAAATAAATTAAATAAATAAAATTTAAAAATATTAAATGTGTTGGCATCTCTTAAAGAAAAAAAGAATTTCTGTCATAGTTACACAACAATTCTGGAACTCCAACATACTGGAAAAAAAGTACTCCATCCTGCGTGAATCCATATATAACAATAAACATTGCCACAAATTGTTGATGCCGTCTTCAGCCACCCAAAGAGAAAAGAAGAGTAAGCAAAAATGAAAGGTTTGATGGAAATACCTGGTCCCATACTTGTAGAGTGATGAGGGGTGTCCAGTGGTGGTGGGTCCAGACACCCAGGCATGTCTGAAATTTGGAATGCTGAGACCTCTTTCAGGTTCCAAGACTGTGTCCTTGGTCTAAGCCCACCACATTTAATGGCTCCATGGCAAGATGTAAATAATCTTTCTGGACAGTAGTCTAATGTTGCCAACTCAAGTTCAAGGATAAGTGCTAACTTATACAAACAAAAGACAGTCCCAGAATCTACTTTTATACTTTATTACAGTATCTATAAAATCCAATGTTATTTTTAAAATATATGCATACTTATATTTAAACAACAAGCTCACATACTGTGCAGTAGGAAGCAGCAGAAAAAACTCAGATTTTATAATCCAGGTGAATAGGACACATTGTGTTAACACGTGAGCTTCCTCTAAAGACTTTCTTGCTTTATTTTCTGCCTATATGCACCATTCAGGGGACTTATTTGTTCTCTGTAGTTTGTATTATACAATAAATATCTGTTTTTAATTTTCCAAGTATAACATTAAAATGCTTAATATGTTTCCCCCAATTTCCCATACCTGCCGGCCATATTCTGCCGGACCCCACTCCTACTAAATACTTCCAAAGAAAGAGTGCTTGGGAATGCCCTGGCGATCCAGTGGTTAGGACTCTGTGCCTCCATTGCCGGGGGCCGGGTTCGATCCCTGGTCAGGGAGCTAAGATCCCACGAGCCCTGTGGTGAAGCCAAAAAAACGAGTGCTTAACATGGAATGACACAGCAATGAATCCCAGAGAATCAAGAGTTATTTTGTGAATCTCAACTACTCTGATTTTTTTATATGGACATAAAACCAAATTTTAAAGTAGGCAGCCCTCAGGTTAGGAACAGAGATGTGTATTAAAATGCTATCTGTCAGGCTTTTTTTTTGGCATGGAGAATTATGTCTGCATTAAACAAAATGTTATAAAGGGTGCCTCACCAGTGTCCTATATCCATGTGAAATGAATTATACTAATCAAGGACTTCGGACATGTATGGACTCGGGTAGATTGAAAGCGGGCCCTCCGCAGGTTTGGATGCTGAGAGCAAGGAGATTTAATGAGGCATAGGAAAACATCGTCCACCAACAGTACAACCTTCCAGGTTGTCTGATTCTAGTCTTTCATTGTCTTTGAGCTGTTTTCTGTCTCAGTAAGTTGTAGGTACCTGTGTTAGTTTCTTAGGGCTATCGTAACAAAGTGGCACCAGCTAAGTGGTTTAGAACAGAAATGGATTGTTTCACAGCTCTGGAGCCTAGAAGTCTGAAGTCAGGGTGTCAGCAGGTCCGTTCTCTCTCTGAAGCCTCTGGGGGATCCCTCCCCACCTCTTCCAGCTTCTCCTTCCCGCCGCTAGCCATGCTTGGGCTTCTTGGTTCATAGACACATCACTACGATCTCCACTCTTGTCTTCATATGATGTTCTCCCCGTGCGTGTGTCTGTGTCCAAACTTCCATCTTCTTCTAAGGACATCAGTCGTATTGGATTTGGGGCTCACCCTCATCCAGGATGACCTCATCTTAACTTGATTACATTGCAAAGACCGTATTTCCAAATAAGGTCCCATTCACAGGTTCTCGGATGGATGTGAATTTTCGGTGGGCATTATTCAACCAGGTACGGTAACTAATAGCAATGCAAAGGATTCATGTTTATAGACATGCACAGTCTGTCCTGTTCAGGAGAGGTGTAATTGCCTTCTCTCTCCCCCGGCACCTGGAACAACCAGTGTTTCCTTCATCTGCACGTTCATTTAAATATTCCTGATCTGTAAGTGGGTCTGCTCTTTGGACTCTCTTTTAAACAGATTGGCATGTGTGCCTGGTTCCTTCATTTGTTGAATAAAATCTTTAACAAGCATTTATTTTTATATGTATGTGAGAGTCATGATTTTACCTTTTTTAAAAAACTACTTTTTAACAATGAAAAGAGGAGGAAAAAGAAAGCACAAGGGAATTCCCTTCCCCTTCCATGGACCCTACTCTAGCCCTGAGCCAAAGGCTGAAGTAGGTCAAGGGTACCTTGAACCCCCTCTACCTTCCACTCAGCATCTGCTCCAGCCTCCCAGAGACGTCTCCTCAGGTTCTCTGTCCTGCATCCCAAGTGGGTGGAGCCGTCACCTGGAGCCCGAGCACCTGATACCAATGCTTCATCCTGAATCCGACTCGCTTCGCCCCATCCAAAGGCCCTGTCCTCAGCGGCTCCCTTGTGAATTGCAACTGGGAGAAGCTGATCCCCTTTTCCCACTGAACTCCCACCTTTTAAAAAGACAGTGCTTGTTGACCCATTTTCACCAATATTCAGCCTGATTTTAAAGAATGTAATTGAGATTCTGATCCTACTTTTCCCAGATTCTTCTTCTTTTGCCTCCGAATTCACAAAACGTCTAAATCTGTTTCTTTTTTTAAATTTACAATTGTGTCCCATGGCATGGCAATGTGTAGATAGTTAGCAAATCAGCTGTTATAAATTGAGGAAGTTTTCAGATACTTTTATTTTTATTTTCAAATTGTTATTTTGGGAGAAATGGGCAGTTTGTTTAGAATTGTTCTTATTTATACATTTTTCTGTTTACCTCTTTGGGAGGTGATTTGGTCTAAATATATTTATGGTTGGAGCCAGAGAGGTGGATTTGGGGTCTGGAAGGTTTCAAAGATGTAAATACTCACTAGAGACTGGGGAATATCTGTGGTTGTACCTTGGGTGGCTTTTCCATCTTCAGGGTTGGGAAGCAGCGCCTCTGGAGGGAAAGATGAGGTCTGCCCCAGGAAGGGATTGGCAGGGCGGTGGAGGAAGGTTCTAGGAGACCAATGTGCCCCACTAAAAGCCAAGAGTAGGAATTCAGTGGGCCTTCCAGGTTTCACGGTTGAAGGGAGCTGGTAACTCCAGATCAGGTCTGTGGTTGCAGAAGTCTGTAAGGTTCTGGAAGCTTTTCCATGTTATTTCTGTGCTCCTGTCCTGGGCCACAAGGAGAGAAGGCAGGCAGACTGGAGGTGACTGTGTCCCACTGCACAGCTGTGGAAGGGCAACTAGGGTTGTGTTAAAGAGGAAACTGCTTAAAGAAGGTGACACTGCTGCCACAGATGCTGGGATGCTGGGTGGTGGCCATGGGCTCCCTGGAGATGTAATAGGGAAGAACCTTTGGATTTTGGGGGTTTCATTGGCTGCTCGACGCAGCTAGTGGGATCTTAGTTCCCCAACCAAGGATTGAACCCACGCCTTCGGCAGTGAAAGCATGGAGTCCTAACCACTGGACCACCAGGGAATTCCTGGGAAGAACCTTTGTATTCTATTACAAGTTAATCACTAAAGGGATATTACCTGTAAGCTTAAGTTATACATAATGGCCCATCTCTGGGAACCCTGCCTCCCAGGTAATGAGTGTTAAGCTAAAATACCTTTGTTTAGCTCACAGGAAACAACATGACCAGGCCCACCTGTGAATGACTGCAGGAAGGAAGAAATGAACACATACCCTCTGAGGGCTGACCAGAACCAAGAAATGTTTGACTTTCTTCCCTCCCCGTTTAGTATAAAAGAAGCCTGAATTCTAACTCAGGGGAGATGGTTCTTTGGGACATAAGTCCACCCCATCTTCTTGGTTCCTAGCCTTCCGAATAAAGTCACTATTCCTTGCCCCAATGACTTGTCTCCCGGTTTACTGGCCTGTTGTGCAGCAAGCAGTATAGCTTGGACTCAGTAAAAGAGATGGCCCAAGGTGGGTCCACCTCGATTTTGTGGCACCTGATGGCACTGGAGGTTTGGAGAGTATGACAATGACATCCCTGCCTAATCTGTTTACCATCTTTCACTGCTTCCGTTTTCAATCTTCCCTAATTATACCTGGGTCTCAGGTGGCTGGTACCCTTGGTGAGCTCCACTCTGCTTCTCCAATTCCTTCTTCTGGAATCTGGTATAACTGGCGGTATTTGGAGCAGAGGAAGACCACAGCTCTCCCTTCAGGACAGTTAAACTGGAGGAACCATGTGCTTGTGTTCTAAAGAACAACAGTAATCCCAGTACTAACATATGTAAAGCTTATTATGTGCCAGGTACTGTTTTAAGCATTTTACATAAATTAGCTCATTTACGCCTCATTAATAAAACTATGAAGAAGGTGCTATTACTATTCCCATCCTTACAGACAGAGAAACTGAAGCACAAAGAGGTTGAACAGTAGCTGAAAGACTATCCTACTTGCCAAGGGAAGCTCATTGCTTCCTTAGGTAGTGTGTTAATAATATCCCCCTAACAAGGCTGATCTTGAAGAACAGTGTTTATTTCTAGTGGGCTTGTTGGGGATTGGTAGCTACTGGGCACATTCTTCATCCTCAGTGTTATTTTGGGGTTAAAACGAGCCGCAGTAGGTCCAAGGGACACACAGAGTGAGCGTCCCCGCCATCGCTGATCTGGCCGTGGGGAGTTGGGGGTAAACAATGATATGAGTAATGGTTAAGCTTCCAAGCCAAAGAGAAATGCCTGAACCATGAGTAGTACTAGAAACAGTCCTGAATTCCAGATCCCCAGAAGATCTGGAGCTGGGAGACGCCCTCCTCACACCACAGAGTGGGGTGGAAGCAGGAATTCCATTCTCAGCGGGGGGGCTAGAGGAGGGCGGGCTCTATCCCAGAGGGTTCCTAGGAGGCCTTCTGTAGGGGCACAGCCTCCAGCTACAGGGATAAAAGGAATTTCTGGGGTGGGGAGAGAGCTGGGGCTCTGGGTTTATCCTTCCTTTCACAAACCTTTACTGAGTGCTAATCATAAGGATATTAGCTAATATTAATGCAGCGCTCATTCAATGGCACTTCCCATGTTAAACATTTCCCACGTATTGCTTTTCTCAATCTTCTCTTACAACCTTGTAAGGGAGGTGTTACTACCTGTAGAGAGGGAATTTAGCCCTACAGCGTTTAAATAACTTGCCCAAGCCGAGAAGAGCTGAACTTTTAGAAAATTTATTGAGGTATAGCATACATTTGGAAAAACCCTAAGTGTATAGATTGATGAATCATCTCAAAGTGAACCCATCTGTGCAGCCACCTCTCAGGATCGCAAGTAGGACATGACATTCCAAGGGCCCCAAACCCCTCTCTGTACCCTTCCCAGCCACTATCCCCCCTCCTCCCCAAAGGTAAACACTATCCACCTTTCATACAGCAGACCACCTTTCATACAGCAGAGCTTAGTTTTGCCTGATTTTAAGCTTTCTATAAATGGAATCATGTGGCATGTGCTCTCTTTCGTGTTTGCCTCCTTTTGGCCAGCATCATGTCGGTGACATTCACCCATGTTGTTGAGAGCAGCAGAGTTCACCCATGTTCACTGCAGTATAGTGCTCCACTGTGTGAATACGCCACAACAGATGTATCCAGTCTCCTGTTGGTGAACATTTGTTTTCTTCTAGTCCTTGTTGTTCTGTTTCTCGCCTCATTCTCCTCCTTCCTCCTCTTTCCCGTGATGAGGGGAGCTACCGTGAAGAGCCCAGTCTCTGTCTTATTGGAAATATGTACACATTTGTGCTGGGTACATAACCAGGAGTGGAATTAACTGAGTCACAGGGTTGATGCTAAGTAGGGTTTTGAACACTGATGTGCCAAATCTCAACGTAACAACCATGCCATATGCCCCCATGTGCAATGGACAGTACCAGGCTGGGGATATGGACCTAAAACCCCAGACAGGCGTCCTGAGGAGACATCTGATGTGGCAGGGGACACAGAGAGAGGGGTGGGGAAAACAAGCAATGCTAGGGGAGGTCTGGAAGTCAGGAGGAGGACTGAGGCTCTGGCTTGGGTTTCTGGGCAGGTGGTGGTGTCACTAAACATAAGAAGGGCAGAAGGAGAGCCAATTTGTGGGAGAAGAATGTGAGTTCAGTCTGGCCCAGGAAGACTCCTAAGACGCCTAAGGGAACTCCAGGAGGTGCTACCCAGAGTACATCAGGCTCTGTGTGTTTGTAAAGCTTACCCCAGGAGCCCTGTGTATGGGGGAAAGCCAGGGAGAAGGTGAGATTGCCCGGGGAAGATGGGCACGGAGTGAAGAGCTTTGTGGACCACTGACGCTGGAGTGTCAGGGTGCCTGGTAAGACCAAGCTGGGGAGAAAGCGGGGAGTGTCTAGAGTGGCAAGAACCAAGAATGCACACAGAATTGTTGAGGGGCTCGAAGACTGGCCCCCACTCAGTGTGCAGACCACACCCACATTGTCAGGACCCCTGGTGGGTGCGGTATTCAACAGCCTCGGTGATGTTCCAGCAGGGGGGTGGTAGGCGTGACCCCAGGGAAGGGGTTCTCTTGTTGTGGGTGGTGGAAAGTCAAGGGTAAGTTCTGGAGGCAGAGTCTGATATGAGAAGAATTTAGGTGAGACCTTGTAGAATTAACCTGCAACAGGGAAAGAAGAAAGAGCAGGAACGAGGGTGTGGTGCTGAGTGATCGAAGAAGGGGTTGGAGGGTTCTGGGATGTGGCAAGGCCTAGCAACAAGGTCAAGTGAGGCACGAAGAGTCGGGTTAGAGGCGGGGTGGGAAATGAGGCCACCAGAGGGTCCGCAGCTAGAACAGAACAAAGGCAGTCTCTCCCAGATTCGCAGAAAATGAATTCCACTCGATGTGTAGAATTCTACCATGTCAGTGTCAAGGGTCATTTACACAACATTTTAACTCTACTCTCTAGTGTCTGAGTCTGCGGAGGGGCGAGTGTTCACAGGTGACCCCATGGCAGAACTAGTGGAAGTAAATGTTACTAGAAGTATTTGCAAGGGGGTGATCCCGCTTCGTTTGAGAACTCTGAGACCCGAGCACACATTGGCTGCGGCGAGGGACACGTTTTGATTCTCTGTTGTGTGGGCACAGCCCTATTTCCTGCTGCCAAGAGGGATCCCAGGTCGTGTGGTGGGGTTCAGCGGATGCTTCATCAACAGGGTCCCAGTGAGCACACCTGAAGTCTGGAGAGTCAGAGACATAAAGACAGGAGGTGGGGCAGGGGCACTGATAGGATGCCCAGAGCAAAGAGCCCGAGGCGGACTGGTGTGGCACAAACAGAAACGAAGTTCAGTTCGAGAAATTTGGGAGATTTTAGGGAAAACATTTTTAAACATAGACTGGGGACTTCCCTGGTGGTCCAGTGGCTAGGACTCTGCACTTTCACTGCAGGGGGCATGGGTTCAATCCCCGGTTGGGGAACTAAGATCCCACAAGCTGCACGGTGGAGCCAAAAATAAAAATAAAAATAAATTAAAAAATAGACTGATATAGTTCAGACATCTTCAAAGGCTAGAATACCTGAGATTCTCCAGATGGAGAGCAATTTGGTTTCATTCCTCTGACAATCTAGTGAAGGGCAATCTGGGTCCAAGAACTGGGACTCAAAGAGAGAGTGGAGATTGACATGACGAGCAGTGAAAAATCATCCACAATAGAGAGCAAGAGAAGCATTAAGTCAAAACTGCTGTGATCTCTGTCCTCTACGGTGCGTGTGTTCCCGCCAGTTCAGCGCCAAAGCTCTCCTGGTTGAGACTGGAGGGTTTGGGGCAGGGAGTGCGGGGACAACCGGAGCCCGTCAGCCTACAAGACACAAAGGAGCCAGGTTCCCTTTAGCGCCCCCAGCACCCAGACACACTCACGGTAAGGCTCCACTGAGGTTGAAGTGAGATGAAGTATTGACTTCTTTACATTATTCTGGGTCTAATGCCTGCACATTCAATCAACTGGCAAGGCAGCCTCTGTCTGTCTACCCTGCCTCTGGTTGGGGTCACAAAGACTCTGGTCGGGCTGCTCCCCTCGAGACAAGTATCCACTGGGCTCCACTATTGGAATCCAAGACAGTCTGAGAGAGATTTGCCATGGTGTCCTTCTTCAGTAGTGCTTGGAGCACCTGGCCCTCCTCCCCAACCCCAGCGGGCCCCTGCTCCCCGGGCCCTCAGACCCCCCAGGCCCCGCTGCCACCGCCAGGATACCTGCATCCCCCCGGCAAAGCCAGCAGGACTCCGGGCAGCCATCTACCTCCAGATCAACCTGGAGCTCTGTGCCTCGACCTACCCGTGCCTTGACGACCTTGACCCGGTGATGTTGCTTTGAAGAACTTTGCAAAGTCTTTTCTTCACTGATCTCGTGAGGAGAGTGAGAAACCGATGAAGTTGCAGAACCAACGAGGTGGCCGAATCTTCCTTGAGGAGATCAAGAAGCCGGGCCGTGACACCTGGGAGAACAGGCTGAATCTGCTGAAGTGTGCATTTTACATGGAAAAGAGCATGGATCTGTTATTACCAGAACCGCACAAACTGGCCGCTGACAAAATGACCCCCATTTGGGTGACTTCATTGAGACTCAAGACCTGAATGAGCAGGTGAAATCCATCAAAGAACTGGGCGACCACATAACGAACTCGTGCAAGATGGGGGTCCCAGCTCTGGCCGGCAGACTGTCACTTTGACAAGCGCACCCTGGGAGACAGTGACGGCAAGAGCTAAGCCTCGGGCTGGCTTCCAGAGCCACGGGGGTGACGTCCTGGTCACCAAGGAAGTGCATACATGTTGGGGTTACCTTGACCTTTCCTAGAAGTTGCACCAAAACATCTTCTTAAGTTCCTTTCTTATACCATTCCTTCAAATAAAGTAATTTGGTACCTCTCCCTGCCAAAAAAATAATAAATTTGAGAACTTTATTAAGGTCCTTCTCTCTTTGTGACATTGTTCAGCCCTTCCAGTGTGAGTCATCGACAGCCCCAGCGGTTGGTAGCTGTCAGGGGACCCTAGCTGCCTATGTCATGAGCACACGGGCAGGTACAGGCATCTCATCGTCGGGAGTAAGTGCAAGCCTGCAGAGCAGGACTGTGCTGAGACGGTTTCTGTTCCACCCATTCCATCAATGCTTACTTAAGAAATTCTGTCAAGGAGAATGTTTGTGAGGGGTGGGAGGGGAAGAGAGAGGTCTGTGCTAACAGAGAAGAAACCAGAAACCAGAGACCAGGTCTCAAAGGGGAGCTGATCCCTAGAGCAGCCTTGCAGTCTGGTAAGGGGGACTCAGAAGCCAACTGCTGCTGCGGGGAATGTGGGCGTGAGTCACCAGCAGGGAGGATTCTGTGGAGGAATCTGTGGTACAATGTGCAAATTGAGATGCTGGTTGTGCATCTGCTTCCTCCAGAAACCAGGTGACTGAATAACTGCAGATTAGGAGAGGGAAGAACAGAATTGGGGGATTTTTATTGTCGTAAACTGGGGATATTTCTGGTCCAAGAATAAAATGCCAAAATGTTCTGGTGAATTCTCGAGACAATCTATACCATGAGACCAGAGGCAATCATAGTCAACTGTAAAAATGTGTCAAAAAAAAGTCATAACTGTGGGCTCACCACAGTTAATGTGGTAAGAGGTGGGTGTAGATCCCACAATCTTTGTACCCGGGGTTGTTTGTCTTTGGAATTGACGAGCTAATGTCTTCCGGGTTGGGTAGGATACTCCAGGTTGGGCAGGGTGAGTGAGTTGCTTTAGGTTTAGGATCTCAAGAAAGCTGGGATTGCTCAGCTATCTCTTTTATTTACTCAATCAGGAACGTTTCCTGAGCATCGTCTGGGCCACGTGCTGCTTTAGGATACAGCTGGACAGGTCTCTGTTCTTGAAATTCACAATCTGGTTCACACCCCTTGAGCCTTGCCCCTCTGCAGTCCCACATGGGCAAAACTCCCACCTCCTTCCCATTCCTGGAGCCTCAGGAAGGACAGGGGTTTTGGAATATGGTGCGGGGGAGGCTTCTCACTTCCCAGCTTTGGACTGGAGAGCTGGGCGACTACCGTGCGAGCAGCCAGCGTGAGTCCAAGCGACGGCGTCTGTGTCTGCTGTAGATGGTCACTGTTCAGGCAGAGTATGGGGCTCGTGCTGATGTCAGATTTGGGTGAGGCTGGGAATGTCCATTGAATTTAAAAGAAAAGAAGCCCCTGCAGGACCCTTGGGAAAGGAGAGGAGGGGCAGAAGCACATGACAGTGATTCAAATAGTAACAGGGAGAACAGAGACGGGAGACGTCTTTACTTTATACACTCAGAGTGTTGGGGGTGGAGGCACAGAGTGTTTCCAAAAAGCACATACTACTTTTGCAATTTGCAAAGAAACATTATATATATATATTTTAATGAGTAAATAAAAGATGGAAAGTGGAGTTTGTTGAAGGAGATCTTTCTTGCAGAAGGTTTGGCTGGGACGGTGAGGCAGGTGGGACTGAGGTGGGTGGAGAAGGGTTGGGGGAAGAAGCAGAGTCTGGTTTAAGATGCAGAGCTGAGCGGGGTTGTGGATTGCAGAAGACAGTTGCCACAGGATGACATGAGGACCGTCGGGGGTTGGTTGGTGGTAGTATCCAGAAGCCCCAGGGAGGAAGGCTCCAGGTTTAGCTGTAGGGGAGAGGTCTTTTCCACCGGAAACTGAGAAGTGACAAAGGTCAGGGACGCAGATAAATCTCAGCTGGGAGAGGGGGGTCTGGGGCGCTCCGTCTGGAAGAGATTGCTCCCGTTTCTCTGTAGAGCAGGAGGTGAGAGCTTTGGAGGAGGGTCGTGGCTTAGGCTTGGGGGAAGTCGGGGAAGATCTGAGGCCACCGTGGGGACTGAAGGAAGGATAGGGTGGCGGGTCCAGCACCCTGGGGAGTCCAGACTGCTGGAGCCGGGATTGGGGCGGGGCGAGGACGAGGCTCAAGCTCCTGGAGCAGGTAGGACAGGGATCACAGGACCCTCCCCGAGGGGAGGGTCATGCAGACAGGAGACAGGGATGCATGGGGACCCCACTACCTGCATGGCTCACTCCCCCACTTCCTTTAAGTCTTAGTTCCAAAGCCCCTTCCTCAGCAGGACCTTCTCTAGCCCCCTCCACTAAAACTCTAACCCCAGGATCCTTCCCATTCTCTGTCCCTACTTTATCTTTGTTTCTTGGCACGTAATACCATTTCACATGCAGTGCATTTCATGTATTTGTATTCCCAATAGAATGGAAGCCTTCCAAGGGCAGGGGTTATGGATTGAAATGTGTACCCCTAAAATTCATATGTTGAAGTCCTAATCCCCCAGAACCTCAGAATGTGACCTTACTTAAAAATATTGTTGTGGCAGATGTAATTAGTTAAGATGAGGTCATTAGGATGGGCCCTAATCCAATATGACTGGTGTCCTAAAAAAAAGGGGAGATTTGGATACAGAGACACACACAGATGGAGGTAGACATGGGGTGATGCTTCTACAAGCCAAAGAAAGCCAAAGATATCCAGCAAATCAACAGAAGACAGGGGAAAGAGCATGGACCAGATCCTCGCAGCCTCAGAATAAACTAACCCTGCTGACACCTTGATCTCAGGCCTCTAGCCTCCTGAACTGTGAGGGAACACATTCCGAGTGTTTAAGCCACCCACTTTGTGATGTTTTGTTACAACGGTACTAGTAAACTAATATGGCAGGGAATTAATTTTTACTTCATTTTTAAAATATTTGCCCAGTGATCCTCTCATCATGCACGGCACGTTCAGCCCCAATTCTCTCTGCCCTTAGCTTTGACCCTCTGAGAACATTTTGGCGTGAAATCCAGCCAGGAGAATTAGGCCAAGAATAGGTGGAAGCCAACCTGAATGATTCATCATAGTCATTTTAAAATTCTGATTTAGTCTTTGCTTTGATTACTGAATTTAGGCTCAGTTAGGGAGAGTGATGGGGCCTGAAAGCCCTGCCCTAAGGACACGTGGGCCCAGGCTCAGAGCCGTGCGTGTCGCCCCATCTGTCCTGTTTCACAAGATGCCCCTCTAGAAGCAGGACCACCAGCACTGGGTGAGACCCGAGTCTCCTTAGCGTGTGCCCCCAGCAGTCTGATTGGTGGTTACACATGGCAAGATATTAATCCGGCTTTATAGGGAACCGCTGATGGTCAGAAGCTGGTACAGAATGCAGACATCCCCAGGGTCCTATGTCTTCCTACCTTTGATAATGTTCTTTTTTTTCTTTTGTTTGTTTTTAATTCCTGAAGATCCAAAGACTCAGACATGCAAGTGGCTAAAGAAAATTCAGTTTCCTGATCTGTGTTTGATCTTGGCTAAACTCAGAAGGACCTGACAGACAGCTGGGCCCTGGTTTAGGATGCCATATCTTCTCTTTCATTTAATAGAGATCTACTGAGCATCAATGAAGATGCTGAGATGCCCTCTTAGATGCTGGAGATTAAGTAAATTAATAATAAACAACAAGGTCCTGCTGTAGAGCACAGGGATCTATATTCAATATCCTGTGATAAACCATAATGGAAAAGAAAATGAAAAATAATGTATATATATATATGTATATATATATATGTATAACTGAATCACTTTGTAGTACAGTAGAAATTAACACAACACTGCAAATCAACTATACCTCAATTAAAAAAAAACACCCCCAAAACCAATAAGACCTGGTCCTTGAATTTGGTGAATTCTCAGTTTATGAGAAGGAAAATAGTTTTGCAAAAATTTTTGGGAAACAGGGTAATAGGAACTATTATAGGTGCATGAACAAAGGGGCGGTGATGGGGAAAAAGAGTGTTTGCCCTGTACCAGGGTGGGAGGCCAGGGTGGGTCGTGGAGAAGCCTTCTGTTCAGTAGGTCCTTTAATAGCTTTTCACATCACATATGACTTCCTAAATTGGCCTTAAAAATCCAACCACTTTTATTCAGATGAGGATCCAAGGCCTTTTGTCCTTGGAGTAAACATGGCTTCCCTACTGATACCCTTTTATCGCTAACTCCCATCAAGAACAGGAAAAAGGCAGAAGAACTGCCAGTTAGGTGCACACATGCATATACTTCTTCCAAATATTTAACCACAAAGGCAGAAATCCTTCCTAAAAGAAAATGAAGTTCTTAAATGTTTACGCCAATCCAGATTACAATGGCAGGGATCTCGCAGCTGTCCACTGAATCGAGTTAGCACCAAAGACCTGCTAATCTCTTTAACAGGGAGACCCAGAAATACACAGGAGACTTTCTTGTATTTTTAAGTAGGTCAGAAGGGTAATCTGGCCCAGCCATTCTGTAGATGGACTTCAGGATGCTTTTAATTTACTTCTATTTACTACAAAAAACTCAAGGAAATTTGCAAAAATTCCCAACCAAAAAAGTTTGGTTTGCTTAAATTGTTTTTTTAAAAAAGAGTGACTAAGAAAAGTCCCATCCCCCATGCACTTCTACTTCTCACGTGGGCAGGGGGAGAGCTGGAGGAGCCCGCTGCCAACTTCAGGAGGTGATGAGCTTCTCTGAAGTCCATCCTTGAAGATGATTTATGAGAGGAAGGTGAGAGCAAGAAAGTAGAGTGTCTCAGCCTTCAAGCGTAGGGTCTCCCCAAGCCCCCATTTTCTTCCTTGACACCAACCCCAAGCACTGGGCTAGTTTTCTTTGCTTTTAACTGCAGCCGTCACTCAGTCCAGACCCCAAGCCTGCCTGGGGTGCCCTCGTCCACAGCCACTGAAACCGAGCAGGACCCTGTGGGGTTCCTGCGTACGGAATTCTTTCTGTCCCCCATTTTCTCATTTATAGGGAATGGACCCCAACCTCCGTGACCTTCCGTGAGTTCCAAAGGGCAGACTCAACAGGTGCTAATCAAGGGAAGAGAAGCCAAGAAACCAACTGAGGCTACATGAAAAGAACCAGAGAAGCTCATCAAGAAGATTACCTGAGACCAGGTAATTAGAGGAGTGCAGGCCCCGCACACACCTTAATCTTATCAGCAACCCCACCCTTGAACCTTTGCTATAAAACTCCTCATCAAATCCTTCTGGGTTGGGACACATAGTTTTTTCGGGGCAGGAGCCCACTGTATCCTCCTTTCCCTGACAAAGCTATTCTTTTCTACTTCACCCAAAATTCTGTCTCTGAGATCTGATTCGGCACCGGTGCACAGAGGCCCAGCTTTCAGCATCACCACCCAAAACAAGAAACAGGCCTTTTCATTTTGGCAAGCTATACTGCCACTCACCAGGGTTAACAAAATGGATAGATATGCCCAGTGCTTTCTTCTTGATTTGCAGGCAATCTCCCTATATTCCAGCCATCAACCACTTGTAACAGGTGGCACAATGAATGTTTTTCCTACAGTTAATTTTTCCCCCCATTTGGCGTTTTTTGTTGTTTTGTTTATTTTTTTTTTAATTGAAGTACAGTTGATTTACAGTATTGTGTTAGTTTCAGGTGTACAGCAAAGTGATTCAGTTATACATACATATATATCTATTCTTTTTCAGATTCTTTTCCCTCATAGATTATTACAAAATATTGAGCAGAGTTCCCTGTGCTGTACAGTAGGTCCTTGTTGGTTATCTATTTTATATATAGTAGTGTGTATATGTCAGTCCCAAACTCCTCTTTTATCCCTCACCCCTGTTGTTGATTCAAATATGCTTTATTTATTTATTTTTGCAGAATTAAAGTGCTTTTAGTTGCTGTTATGGAAACCAGCTCTGGAAGCTTAAAGAACAACAAAGGAAATTATTAGATATGTATTATCTCATGAGATCTGCTTTAATTTGGTTGTGTCTACACCACCCCCAGCCCATGAATTTCCACTGGAATTTGGTGGTTTCTAGAACAGTAGGAGACAAGCAGGTTCTGAAACCAAGCAGGACCCTGTGAGGCTCCCAGGCACAAGTCCTTTCTGTGCCCCCCGTTTCTTGTTTGTAGGAAATAGGCTTCATTCAGCCTCCTTGACCTTCCCTGAGTCCCAAAGGGCAGGTTCGGACAGTTGCTAATTAGGGAAGGGAGGGGATGCAGAAACAAAGGAGGAGCGGTCAAGAAAAAACAGTGCAGCTTTGGAGCAGGGTCCTAGGAACTCCTCAAGGAATATATGTAGCAACACGTCTGAGTTTTTCTGCAGAACAAGGCCCTCACCCAGGTGCAGGATGGCAACTTCAGGCTGAGTGCAAGATTCCTGGATAACTGCTCTGTTACCTCACCACCAGCTGATCAGAGAAAGTCACATACCCTTCAGCCCTCCCCCCAAATTTTGCCTATACAAACTTTTCCCCCGAAACCATCAGGCAGTTCAGGTTTTTGGAGTACGTGCCACCCGTTCTCCTTGCTTGGCCCTGCCGTAAACCTCTCTCTGCTCCAAACTCTGACATTTCAGTTTACTTGGCCTCACTCTGTGCTGGGCACATGAACTTTGTTCAGTAACAATTTTCTTTTCATTCGAGATTTCCCATCTAAGATTATGGTATGGCTCTCCATTGACTCATGTCTCTTTCCTTGAGAACAGTTTTATACATTTCTTGAATTTTTTTCCCAGTAGTCTAGACTTTGGGTTACCATTTTGAACACAGCAGTTAAGAAAATATTGAAGTTTAAGATGCTCAAGCCACCTGATGTGGGAGGTTCTCTCAAGAAAATACCAAGTAAGGATGCATTTGGATGTGTTGACTGAAATAAAAACAACATAAAAGTTGCAAGTGAAGTTTTATTCGGGGATCTTACTGAGGACTACAGTCTGGGAAACAGCCTCTCAGATAGCTCCAAGGTACTGCTTTGAAAGAGGTAAGGGGGGAGACTGAATATATACGAATTTTTTGCTGGAAAAGAAAATGGAGTCAAACATCAAAAGATCACTGCTAATCACAAAGAACAGCCTCCTAAAATTAATGATTTTAGTGCTTTTCTCTGTATGGGAAGGTGCAAGAACCTGGGATCATTGAAATTTTTCTTTAGATGTGGATTTTAACTATCTAGGGGCAGGTATCCAAAGAACAGAATGCTTCCTCTTCCCGCCCCCCCCCATCCTGAATTTCCCTGTCACTGGGTGACTGCAGTGGCTTATGACTTGATTTTTGTAGAACTGGAATGGCAAGCAACGTTTTTTTTTCTTTACAGATACAGTAAGAAAATGCTGGGAACGTCCTAAATATCAAGACTAGGAAATTGGTCAAATACACACTGGTATACCCAGTAATAGTCAAAATTTAGATCTATTATGGCTGCAACTCAGCAGTGGAGGAGACGGAATTGGAAGACAGTTCTGTCTGATATCACAATCTGCTCTTTATCCCCAGCTACACTGCCTTGCGAAAGAAAAAATAAAAAGCATTACTCATTCACCTCACGTGAGCTACTTCTCTGGCAAATAGAGCAACACATTTGGAGAAGCAGCTCCTGCAGAGCAGTTTATATGATAAGTCGAATGGATACTTTAAATTTAATAATAATGAAAGTTAACAGTCATTTGTGTGCTAAATTCCAGACAATGTGAAGTGTTTAAAATCACTCTGCCATTGGATCCAGGGGTGGGGTGTTATTTGGTGAGCAGTGGGGAGGGTTTGAGTTTGCTCCACCGTTAGGTCCCCCATCCTGCCCCCCCAGCACTTTGCCTTCTAAACATATTTGCGGGAGGAGGCCATTACAGGTGCATTTGGTTTTCAAGCTTTAAATACACTGCTTGTAATTTTGAAAGATCTTCCTGGTGTTACAGGTGTTACAGTTAGGTGGCCTCTTTGAGAACTATAAAGTAGTGAATCTTTTTTTTAATGGCTCAAAGACAAATTATTCAACTAAATCAATAAGTTGCTTAATTGCCATACATATACAACACTTAAAAATCATAAATTAAAATAGTTCATTGAAATTGAACAGTTCTGGATAAAGTACAGTTTTGCACAATGTTACTCATTTAAGAGTTATTCTAAAAAAAAGAGTTGTTATCCTGAGTGTGTTGGCAGTTTTGATAAGCTACTTCCACCTTCTTATGTAGATTTTGTACCTATAATATGCAACGTTGACTTTACAAAAAAATCTAAATGCCTAATTTTATGTTCTTTTACAACACTGAGACTCTCTTGTCTTTGTGGTAAAAGGGGTGCATTTAAAAAAAAATTATTTATTTATTTATTTTTGGCTGCATTGTGTCTTCATTGCTGCGCACGGGCTTTCTCTAGTTGCGGCGAGCGGGGGCTTCTCTTTGTTGTGGTGCACGGGCTTCTCATTGCAGTGGCTTCTCATTGTGGCGCACACGCGGGCTTCAGTAGTTGTGGCATGTGGGCTCAGTAGTTGTGGCTCATAGGTTCTAGAGCGCAGGCTCAGTAGCTGTGGCACAAGGGCTTAGTTGCTCCGCGGCATGTGGGGTCTTCCCGGACCAGGGATGAACCCGGGTCCTCTGCATTGGCAGGCGGATTCTCAACCACTGTGCCACCAGGGAAGCCCCAAGGGGTGCATTTTTGAAAGAGAAAATAATCAGTTTAGATTTGGAGTCCGATCACTCACAAATGACGAGTCCTTATTTGGAGCAGGCTGTTTCAGAAGTTTACCTTTAAAGGCTAAACCATTTAGTGCTATTTGCACCCAAATTTCTGAGGAAGGAAAGGAGGAAGTGGTGAACTCTAAAGATAGAGCTTGAATTTTGTTGCTAAGTGACCAGGGATGAGGACCTAGGGGCTGCCCACTCCAGAAGAGGGTGCCCTGTGCTCCACTCCAGGACTGCAGCCAGGAAGGCCACTGCCCCAACTCCGCCGGGACCCTGTCACAGGCCACTGGGGTTCTTTCTTTAATGCCACACGGTACCCTGCACTGGCTGGGGGAAAAAGAGGGCCAGCAAACCCAACCCACCTTGGGGGTGAGGGGGTGTTGGTCACTTCAACTTGTAAATCCCCTGACTTCATTTAACAGGCCTCTGGAAACACCAAAACAGCCATGAACTTTGAAAGGGGGAAATTCCAAGTGGGAATGTAGGTAAATACGGCTAGTTACAGGAAAAGGTAAAAAGCAAACAACGATCTGGGGTATTTTGGGCTTTGCAGAGAAAGCCCCGGACTACAGAAGGAGGCCAGTGCATGCAAGTTCGCTTCTGGCTCAGGGCTCGCTCAGGCGTCCAACTGTCTTCACGAGAAGTTGCTGTCCTCCGGCCGCGGCCCTCCCTGCCTCAGGAAACCACGTTAGCCGGTCCCGAGGACACTGGAGGCCGGCGCGATCACCACCGCAGTTGCGGCCCAGCGCAGGGTAACGCCAGGGGCTCAAGATCGAGCGGCCTTCGGCAGGCAGTTCAAACTTCACTCTGGCCTCCACCGCCCACCCCGGGTATTTCTGACCGCGTTCCCCACTGTGGCCCTCAGCTTGCCCGCCCGGGGCCTGGGGTCTACTAGTTTGTCCCCAGTGCCTGCGGCGGCCCGGTTTGGTTCACCTTTGCACCCCGAGGGCCTCTCACGCGCTGGCACCTGGCAGGCACGCTGTTAAGAGCGGTGGAAAGAAAAGAAGGAAAGGAGGGAGAGGGGACAGAGAGAAAGAGGTGGTGTTTGCCTTGTGGTCTCCGCATCCGCCCCTGGATCTGCGATGCTTTCTGTCAAAGATGCAACACCGCCTACCCAGGCTCGGCGCGCCCTCACACCGCGCCTCCACGCAAAGACTTTCCAACGAGGATTTGGCCCACGGTGCATCCTCCTCCAGGAGGTCAGGGGCTCCCCGCAGCTAATCCTCAACCCCTGCACGGGACCGACGGGGAGAGGCCAAGCGCCGGCCAGGGAGAGTCCGGCGATGGGACCACGGCCGTCGCCTGCGGGCCTGCTCTCTGGGTTTGGCGGCCAGCCGCGAGGTCAGCGCCCCGTCTCGGCTTCACGCAGTGAATCTGTCTCGACTCTGCAGATCCAGGGCACGGTGACATTGGCCAGGGGTGAAGGAGGAGGGAACCCTTCTGGCCTGGAGCCGCCCTTTCCCACCCAAATGTTACCCCCAGAGGCTCCTGGACATCTGCCCAGGGACGCTCTTCTAGGAGTAACCTGAAAGCGACAGCTGGTCCGGGTTCTGAGTGACCTGGGGACTCCGCGAATCCTCCCCCCGCACCCCACGCCCCGCCCCGGGTTGGGACAACCCCGTGGCAGCACGGACTCCCAGTTCAGAGGGGCACCGGGGTGGACACCACCTCCCACGCATCAACTTGTCCTCCGTGCCCAGTGCGCCCCGGGGATGCCCGGGTCTGAAGCCGGGAGTGAAGTTGGCCCCGGAGCCCAGACTCCTGGGAAGATGCAAAAACGGGCTCCGAGCCTCGGACGCTGAAAAACTTCCTCCACCCCAGGCCGGAGGCCTGACGCCCTGGGCGGCTCCGGGCCTCGGGGATCTGGGCGTTCCCGACGCCAGGGCAGGCTCAGCCCGCGGCGTCCTCCGACCCCTACCTTCGCCCTCATCCCCGGGGCCGCCGGAGGGGAGAGGCGGGGCCGCCCGCCACAAGGGCGTTCGGGTTCTGTAGTTATTGCTTCTGGTTCTCCCGCGCGTGCATTTCTCCGCTCCCCGGCAAAGCAGTCGGGTGCTCTGTCCCCGCGGGGCCGAGGAGCCGCTGCTTCGCTCTTAACTTTTGGCAGGATCAGGCCTGCGGGCTCGGGACCCGGGGCGCGCGCCTCCTCCTGCGCGGCCGCCCCGCCCCCCCCGCGCCAGCCCGCAGCGCTCAGAAAGCCCCCGCGGCTCCGCCCACCCCTTAGGGGCTTTCTTCAGCCTCCAGCGACTGGAGTCCTGGAGCGCAGCCGCCGGGCGCGCGTTTCCGCCGAGCTGGGGCGCGCAGAGCATTGCTTTTCTGGGGCCGCCAGAGACAAGAGGCGGTGACCTCGGTGCGCGCCCCGCGTCCCCGGCTCCTGGCCAGCTCCCCGGCCCCCGGCCCGCGCCCCGGCCGCCAGCATGGTGCTGCTGGCCGGGCCCGGGCCGGAGGGCGGCGGGGCGCGCCGCGTGTCCCCGCAGTCGCCGTCCCCACCCCGGGACGCGCAGGCCGGGGAGGACCCAGCTGACTTCGAGGAGTACGAGGACTTCTCGAGTCTGCCGGACACCCGCAGCATCGCCTCGGACGACTCCTTCTACCCTTTTGGAGGCGAGGAGGAGTACAGCTCCGTGAGCGCGGAGAGCGTCCCGGAGGCCGTCCCGGAGGCGGCGACCCTCCTGCGCGCCGCCTGCGCCAACGATGTGGGGCTGCTGAGGGCGCTGGTGCGGCGGGGGCCCAGCGCCGAGGAGGTGCAGGAGACCGACCGCAACGGCCGGGTAAGCGAGCGTCCCCGCAGGTTTCGGGTGCCCTCCGCGTACCTCCTATTGCCCGCGCCACCCGGATCCTGACTCTGTCCAGCACCCGCGGTGAACCCTTTTCCTCGCTCTCTGGGCGTGGGGCACGTGTGGAGCCCTGGGTGGCCTGCCCATCCCGGGCTGGGGTGGGGCGGCACGATTGATCTGCCTGGGGTCACAGCGCCGCGGGGGCCAACGCTAGTCCCGGCGTGCTCACCTCAGCCCCCTCTCGTTTCCCGCACCCGGAGTCCTCTTACTCCTGCCTGGGGCCCGCGCCGGGATCCGGGTTGGAAGCCTCTCGCCGGTTCCCTTAACCCTCGGTCCCCTCTGACCGTCATCCTTGCTCGCCTGCCGGGGAGAGCCCTTCTGCCCAGAGCCCCAGTTGTCCCCAGTCCTCGGCCCTTGCGCCGCCCCTCGCGCTTTCCCTTCCACGCCCGAGCGCGGATCGGCTTGTTCCTGCCCCCCGGGTTCGGAGTTTCCTCTGGGACCCCCTGCTTACCCGTACCCCTCCCCCCTCCCACGTCCGGCCGCTCCTGGTGACCCACGCGGTGACCTGCCAGCGTGATGTCTGACTTGGCTGTCTGCACGGTCACCGCGGAGAGCCAGGCCCCGGGGAGGGCCGCGGAGGGGCGCGCGCCCAGCAGGTAAGGCAGGCGGGCGTGGAGGCGGGGAGAGGCACGGGGTACGCATCAGTCAGGGCGAGACTCAGAGACGATGAGAAACACTTAGAAAAAGTTGGCTTGAGAGGAACTGGCTCTCACAACACAACCCACCAAAGCAGCTGGAGGGAAAAACCAAAGGGTGCCCACGGTGGCCAAGTGCCCGTGGTCTGTGCTGTGTGCCTAGTGGCAGAGATCTCACCTGATTGTCACATTCCCCGGTCCCCGGGGGATCCGCAGCCTCAGCCTGGCACAGATCGGGAGGGAAAGTGCTTTTGCTCGGGAGCCCATGCCTGATAAGAAAGATGTGCATTTCCTTGGGAACTGGTGGGACCCTGTGCCTTTGGTTTATCTCAGGGGGCCGGCTGGTTCGCCCCCGACTGTGGTCTGGGCCCGGTTTAGGCAGACAGGAGCCCCGGGGAGGGTCATTTTCTGCTGCTACACGTATGGTCTAACTTGACACAGCATTTGAACTTGGGGAAGGTTCTGCACTTGGTGTGATGTGTCAGATGGTGCCGGCCCTGAGGCCCCTAGGGCTGGGGGAGCTAACCGTGGGCAGATCACCCTGGGTCTCCGTGGGCAGATCACCCTGGTGGCGCTGGAACACCCGGCAATGACTGCACCTCAGCCCTCCCTCTGGTGGCCAGGCAGTGAGTGGGTGCTGTTTCTGCAGGCTCTGCTTTCACTTTTACTAAGGTGGCTTTTCACAAACAGATGCTTATGTGAGACCTCACTTTGCTGAAGCAGGTACCCAGGGCTGCTTTAAAGGAGGCCCGATAAGCATCAGGAAGAACACGGGTGGGGTAGGTCTCTCCCGGGTTTCGGGCAGCCTGGGGTCTCCAGTGGGCAGGGGTGGGTCTGGCTCACCCAGCCCCCACTCTGAGGCGCCACTGGGCTTGGCTTTGTTTTTTCCTTTGGGGCCAAAAAATAAAAGTTGGAAAACAGCTGCATTGGAGACCACTGAGAACAGCGTAAACCATCCCCAAGGGGCTTGGGTCTGACGGACTGAGTTTCTGGGCCACTTTGAAAACCCCTCCCTCAGTGCAGAGTCAGAGGAGGCTGGCTCCATCTTCCGAGCGCCCCCCTGCCTCAGTTTACCCGTTGTGATGTAGGGCTGACAGCAGCTCCAACCTCCCGGGGTTGTGAGCATGAGATGCCCTAACACATGGCGCTCTGACATGGCCGTGTTTACTGTCTTGTCCTGTTTTTCACTCACCTACCTTCTTGCTCGGAAGAGCCATCCTCCAGCTTTTTACCTTTTTTCCTTCGGCCAGGCAAAGCTCTTTTTCTCTCCGCTTTTGCCCTTGATGAAAGAGCCTCCCTTTGTTTTTCTGCTTTGAGTCTCCTTTCTGCTCCCCACCAAATCTGGATGGAGAAATGGCACTCGGCCCACCAACAGCAAGACCCCCGGTTCTTTTATCTTCTGATCAGAAGGAGAGCGTCCTGGGTTCTTGGCTTTGAAGGCGTGAGGCGAGAGCTTCTGTTCTTCCCAGTGGCTTCTTGATGCTATTATCAAACAGCCTCTGTCTATTCTGAAACACTTTGAAAGAATAAAGTGTCTCAAGGTCCAAAACATGACCCTGTAGTGAATGGGAAAATGAGTGGTTATTGCAGACCTACTGTGTACAAAGCACCGTTTGGCGCTGCAGGAGACTCCAAGGTGAATCAAACAGTCTCTGCCTTTTAGTTGAGGAAGAACTCAGAGTAATAGTACTCAGTGCTTAGATAGTAATAGTACTCAGTGCTTATTGCCAAAGGCGGGATGTGAGAGGGGCCCTATAATAATGCAGAGCAAATGTCTTGGAAGCAGGGAGCTGAGGACAATTCTGGAAGCCCAGCAAGGGGAGCCTTTTGGAGATGGTGGTGGGAAGACATTCTAGCCAGACAGATGGAACGAAGGGGGTGGTGGCAAGTGCCGTGTGGTTGGTTACAGTGCGGGATGATGTGGGTGCTAAAGCCCGAGAGGCTTCCCGGGGCTAGCTGACGAGAGGCTGGCCTGCAACAGCCGGCTAAGAAACAGGAAATCGGGACACAATGTGGTTTCAGCGTGCCAGGGTCCGACCTTGGGGCTGTGGTGTGCCTCCCCAGATGGCCATTCACTCACTGCCTTCAGGTTCTGGTCTGAAGGGCATCTCCTCAGGGAGACCTTTCCTCCCATGCCTAGCCAAGCCAGTGGCACTGGGAGCTGGGGAGGACAATCCAGGTGTTCAGAAACTAAGGGCTGAAATTGTATATAGGTAGGGTGGTCATCTGAGAGGACATGTGACATTCAAGTAAAGATGTAGAGAAGATAACTCGGGAAGAGCACTCCAGACAGAGGGCACAGCATGTGCAAAGGCCCTGAGGCAGGTGCCCTTTGGGACTGGTCTATGATTAGTAGCAGTAAAAAAGCTTACAGAGAGCCCAAGAGCTTTTGCTGGAGGAGAGAAGTAATTGCATTAACTATAGAATTACAGGTGCTGCCGGCAGCAGCTTCGCAGAAGAAAAATGTCTCTAAATGTTTTTTTTTGGGGGGGGGTGTTTTTATTGAGCTGTTATCTCTGGTCAGTTAAGAAGAGAGTTTTCCTGAGCTGACAGAGGTTTCATTTGGTTGGAGTAACTAAGGATCATGTTTGTTTTAAGGTGTGTTCTTTCCTGGCTCCTGAGGTTTGTAGAATTTCGGGTGTGGCTCAACACAGTCTTCTAAAATATTTATTGCTCTAAAAAGATGGCGTAATTGAATATGCAACCTGTAAATACCTGTCAAACAATTCTTCAGCAATATTCAAAGTGTGCTCTGCTGTCTCGTACATTTATGCGTGTTTTGTTCCCACTGACACTGGGGCAATGGAAGCTACCACACTTCTTCTTAATTCTTCACTTCTCTCTCAAGGTTCAGCCTTACAGCCCTGACAGCTCTGCAGACAGTACTGAAACCAAAGGAAGTGTCTGTGCTGTGTTCACTGTTACAGAACGGCAGTTTGAATGTCAGACAGCTGCTCTTGTACCAAATTAGGCCCAATTATGTTAAATTTAAAATATTGTACTCCTTTCTTTTCTTTTTAATTTTTTATTTATTTTTATTTATTGATTTTTGGCCATGCCCCGCGGCTTGCAGGATTTTAGTTTCCCGACCAGGGATTGAACCCTGGCCCCCAGCAGTGGAAGCGTGGAGTCCTAACCATTGGACCGCCAGGGAATTCCCACTCCTTTCTTGATATAATTCTTCTCATGCGTGTTTAAATTCCAGGGCCTCTTGCTGAAGTTTTTCGAAGGCCTCTCCAGCCATTTGCTCTATGGCTCAGGAAGGCCCACACTGCAGACCCAGTATGGGGGTGTCTCCCTTTGCTCCTGGGGGGCTTAAATGTTTCATAGATTTGTAGCAGTGACTGGGACCTTTAACTTGACATATACGTGAGAAATGTTTTATTTCTGTTTTTGTTGGTTTTTTGAATGCCATAGTAAGATTTATAAACCTTGGAATCACCTTTCCCTAAAATGAGAATCAAGTTTGAACTCACACCCCCTTCTGCATTTACCAGGCCTCAGTATTCATGGGCTTGCATGCGCTTAGAACTGGCTAGTTGGTACTGACAGTGAATTCTGGCCTCAGGCCTCCATACGTCTGTCGAGGGTCATCCAGCAGAGAAGGAGCCTGGCTTTGCTGTTTAGGGATGTATCGGTATGTTAGTGTGTTAGCTGCACATTCTGAAGTGTGGGAAGGGGGGTGAGAAGGGAGAATAAGCAGATTAGACTGGGAGCCCAGGGGGCCAGACCAGGGAAGCTGGAGTGAGTCTGGGAAAGCCTGGGCTTGGGACGGGCAGGCTGACAGGTGTTGGCCTCTTCCTTTCTCCACTGACCAAGATGGCCGCTCTGGGCCCAGAAGCAGTTGAGAGGCTCATTTGTTTTGTTTTTTTCATTTTTTTTAAAAAAAGGACACAGTTTTTTAAAGAGCAGTTTTAAGTTCACAGCAAAATTGAGGGGAGGGCACAGAGATTTCCCATATACCCCCTACCCAGTCCCCCAGGCACATTCTGCCCCATGCCCCCATTGTCAACATCCCCCATCAGAGTGGTACATTTGTTATAACTGATGAACCTTCACTGACACATCCTAATCAGCCCAAGTCCACAGTTTACATTAGGGTTCACCTTTAGTGTTGGACATTCTGTGGGTTTGGACAAATGCGTGATGATGCTTATCCATCACTGTAGTATCGTATATTGTCCCATGTGTTCTTCATGTAAGTGTATCAGTTATCTATGGCCACAGCAATGCTGCGTAACAAATAACTGTGAAACCTCATGGGTGTATACACCAGTCACATTTTGCTAAGGGTGGCCCAGCTCAGCCAGTCTCAGCTGGATTTGCTTTTAGCTGGGGTTGGCTGCAGATGGCAGGACTGGGAAGGTCTTGGCTGGGGTGGCTGGTCTCTGCTCCATGTGATTTCTTGTCCTCCAGCAGGCTGGCCCAGGTTTGTTCTCCATGGCAGGGGCAGGGCTCCCAGGAAGCAAGCAGAGCAAATAAGGTTCAGCGTCAATTCTGCTGAAGGAAGTTACAAAGCCAAGCCCAGATTTACCCTCTACGTGTGAATTTGCTTTTGTTTGTAATGAATGCTGTTCACTAACCCTAAGCATTTCTGTTTACCTAAAATTTATTTTTATTGAAAAACATTTCAGATAGGTGCCCAAGAAGAGGATATCAAGACCCTCCCATGTCCTAATCATTCAGCATCAACAAGCGTCAGCCCCTGAAGGCCGGTTTTAATTTTGATGGAAAGGATTATAGGATTTAATGCCGCTTTTGGGGTGTGTGTGTGTATGAAGGTTTCAGAAACCCAGGAGGACAATTGTCAGGGGGTTTTGAAGCTGGAATGGATTTTAGAGGCTAGTGGTCCCCATCATTTTGTAGTAGAAGAAAGTGGGGCTCAGAGAAGAGGACAGCTAGATGTATCAGGGGAGCTGGGTTCTAGAATGACCTGGAAGCTATTCATGATCCTTCTTTTGACCCCCCATGGGCCTCTCCAAGGGGCTTCTGAGCTTCCCCCCTTTACCTCCTGGCTGCCCATGAGGAATGGGGTACATAGAAATTCTGTGAGGTGGTTTGGGTGATTTTGAACATTTGATTTCTTTTCCACCCTATGCTTGTAAAGGAGACTAAGGCAGGTGTTATAAAAATCTAAAACAATAAGAGAGCTTAGGGACCCTTTTGGAACCTCATTTATTCATCTAACATTCATATCAATATAATATGTGAGCTATTATTCAAAGCTATTTTGAATGACAACTTCTAGTAGATATGGCTACAGTTTAGGAAAAGCTTTAAATGTTATTTAGCTAATTGTAAGTTCAATTCCTCCAATCAGACCTTTAGGTCAGTAACTAATGGTTATAGGATTGTTCAAATTTTCTCTTTCTTCCTGAATCCACTATAGTAACCTCTATTTTTCTAGGAAACTGTTCCATTTTTTTCCCCCTGAGTTTTAAAGGTTAATAGTATGAAGTTTTTACAGAGTTCTCTTTTTAATCTCTGCTATAACATTATTATATCCTGTTTTTCTACATTTTTGAATTTATGCTGTTTATCTTTTGTGACATATTGTCAAAAATATTTTATTAGTCTTTTCAGAGAATCAACTTTTGTTCTTGATCTGTTTCCTTCCTCACTATTTCATCAATTTCTGCTTTTCTTTTTATTCCTTCCTTCAGGTTTGTTCTACATGTAACTTTCAAAGTATCACTTTCATTTTTTTTCCCCACAAATTTTGATATGTAATATTTTATTATTGTTGTGTTCTCATTTATGTTATGATTTCCTCTTTTTCTGACCTAGAAGTTATTTAGAATGGTGTTTAAATTTTTAAAATACATATTGTTAAGCTTTATTAAAATATTTATTTATTTATTTTGGCTGCGTTGGGTCTTCGTTGCTGCACGTGGGCTTTCTCTACTTGCGGCGAGCGGGGGCCACTCTTTGTTGTGGTGCGCGGGCTTCTCATCGTGGTGGCATCTCTTGTTGCGGAGCATGGGCTCTAGGCGCGCCGGCTTCAGTAGTTGTGGCGCATGGGCTTAGTTGCTCCGTGGCATGTGGGATCTTCCTGGACCAGGGATCGAACCCGTGTCGCCTGCAATGGCCTGCAGATTCTTAACCACTGTGCCACCAGGGAAGTCCCTAAAATAATTTTTAAAACCTGATTCAGAGACTATGGTCTGCATGATATTTTGAAATTTCTTGAGACTGCCTTTACAGCCTATTGGGCCAGTAATTCTAAATCATAACCATGTGACATTTTATGCCTTCTCCAAATTAACTCAAAACAGTTCCATATGTAAAACAATATGTAATTTCCTTTAATTAAAGGAAATAAGAAGGATGTAGAGAAGTTGTTAAAATATGTGAACAAAGGAAATAGGCTTCACTCCAGATGGTTGGGAAGTAATTCTTTTAGACAGCTGGTCGAATGAAGGTGTATATATGGCTCTGTGCGTGTGTGTGTGTGTGTGTGTGTGTGTGTGTGTGTGTGTGTGTTCTTATGAGGTCGGATTTTATGATGAAGTAGGATGTTAAGAATCCTGGATGTCACTCAGTGTGTGTGTACAAAAAGAATAGAGACTGTTTTTAATGGTGTTCCTGAATTTGAAAGACAGTTGAAGGTGGCATTTACTTATTTATTTCTTCTAAGTCAGAGACACAGAAATTCGGGTAGACGTGAAATCCCGAGCGACAGTTGGCTTGGTGGCAAAATTGGATTAGAGTGGTGGGATTTGAGAGCCATTTCAAAGTAACGGAAAAGCAATGTATGCTTACAAAGGCACATCTACGTCAGCTCCGAGGAAGTTCACGTCCAAGGTAGGCATGTGATACGGCGGAGAACCAAGCATTTCCCTCTGGCTTCTGTTTCTGAAACTTAACTGACTCTTAGGTTAGAGGCCACCCCTGGTGAGGGACATCCAGCGGAGGGGGGTGTGGAGACGAGGCTGCCGAAGAGGCACGAGCCCTGCTCAGGGGCAGTGCCTGCCCAGTAAAGGGTGTTAAATTCACAGTAGCACATTTTCCGGAATAAAGGAAGACACGTGAAGTCAGTTTAAAAATAAAGGAAGATGGAGAAATTAGGCTGAGTGAAAAAGAGTCCATCTCTAAGGATTATATGCTGTACGGTTCCGCTTATGTAACCTTCGCAAAGTGATGCAGTTGGAGGGATGGAGAACAGATTAGAGGTTGCTGAGGTTAGAGCTTTGGGGAGGGGAGTGGGTGGTACTCTAACTGGGACAGGCCTGCTTCTAGATTGTGTTGGTGGTGGTTATGGGGAGCTGCATGAGGGTTAAAATGGCAGAGAACTCCCCCGCCCACACACACACACACGTGACTGGGGACACCTGGACAAGCTCTGTGGATTTCAGCCATGGCCATTTCATGATGTTCTTGTACTGTAGTTATGCAAGATGTTGGTATTGGGGAAGAACGCCCAAGGGGGCAACTTCCTGCCAGTCTATCACTATTTTAAAATCAAACGTTTAGTAAAAATGAAGGAAGGCATGCATTACCTTTAATCTGCAGCCCTATCGCGTGAGTAGACTGGATTTTGGAAACTAAAGCAGGATCAGAGCTGGTTAGTACGGGGGAAGTGGGACCGACTGGAGTATTGGGTGTTTGAACTCCTGCTGCTCGAGTGTGGTAAAACGAGTTAGCAGCATGGCTTCCTCCGGGCGTTTTTCCCAAATGCAGGATCCCAGGCCCTCCCTAGACATGCAGAACCAGAACCGGCACTCACTTTAAGCTGGTCTTGGTGATTGGTATGTACGCCTGTTGGAGGAGCTCTAGAACTTTATTCTGAGAGTAGAAAACAAGTGTGGTGGCCAAAGATAGCAGGCTTAGGTTGGTCACATGATCCTGGACAAGTCACATGATCTTTCCATCCTCAGTTTCCCCTAGATCCCCGTCTAGAAAACGGGGATGCTTTTTATGAGGCTAACAACACCTCACAGAGGTTCTAGGGCCTAAAAGAGTGACTTACACGTACAGCGGGTACCACGTCACAGGCGCCTAGTGAGTGCGGCTGTTGTTTCCATGGGTGAGTTAACCTCAAGATGGGTGTCCAGTCCTGCTGTTTCAATTTCAGCCAAGGGAAGAGATGGGAGCACATGAAACCTCTAACCAAAGAGGAGTGGTCGAGAAAATGGTGTGTCCGCTTGGTAAGGACCCTTTTGTGAATGTAAACATTAGCTAAGAGGGTCGATCTCCTGTTACGTGTTCATACCGCAAGGAAAGTGGCAATTGGAGCCATGGGCACAGGTGAAGCAGGGCGGGAGCGGGCGGAGGGGCAGGGCAGGGGCTGGGGCCACATCTGGGCACATCTGGGGAGCACCTGTGATTGCGAGTGGGGGGAGGCAGAGGCTTGGAGGCGAATGAGCGGGCTCCAGACTGATGACCAACGAGGAAGCAGCGCGCCCCAAGCAGGGCAGAGATAACCGTTGTGCCAGGGACAGTCACGAGCCCTTGTCCTTTCTTCAGCATTTCCCGTGAGTTCAAGTTAGGGCAGAGCTCCGGATGGGAGCCCTCGTGCATCCCGGGACTTTCAGGGCCTGATTCCGTCGTGATGTCCTGCCGTGAACAAGCAGCTGCTATGGGTCCCCAAAGTTTCCTTCCATTTCTGCTTCTCCTCCACTTTGTCAAGACAGGCATCCCCAAGGGGCTGGCCCTGCCCACTCCGATCAGGAGGGCCAGGCTGCATCGCTGCCTTCTAGCCCTTCCAGCTCTTGTATTTGGAAAACACAGTAGTCGTGCGCTAAAAATAGCAGTGGTGACACAGTTGCTGGGAAGGTTTTGCGGAGCTGTGAGTCAGGCCTTCTTTCCTTGGTCATAGGAAATGGGTGGGTTTCTAGGAAATGAATTCCATGTACAGCGGCGCCGGGATGGCCCGATGGCCAGCTGGGGGTGCGCAGTCCTCGTGTCACCTGACGACGCTTCTCCCTGCTGACCGTCGTGCTTCAGATGATCCAGTGCTTTGGGGAGCCAGTTCATCCGCAGTGAAAAGGGACACAGGAGACACTGCGGAGCAGGGGAAAGAGTGACTCAGGTGTGTCTCGTCACCTACACGTTCCTCCTCTTTTGAGGTCCCCAGGCTCAACCTCCATGTGCTGTGATGTCCTGCCGTGAACAAGCAGCTGCTATGGGTCCCCATATGGTGGGAGGCATCCACTGGCCCTACAGAGGGATCAACTTGCTCTGGTCTGCCCAGGATTTTCTCATGTTGGCACAGAAAGTCCCACATCCTGGGAAACCCCTGTGCCCTGCCCAGCTGGGGTGGTTGGTCACCCTACCTAGGAAAGCCACTTCCGTGTTGGGGCCACACACAGTGTCACCTCAGAGAAGCTGAAAGGCCCACTGAATGCAGAATTCCTCCTTTAGCGGAATCTGGAAACCCTACTTTGGAGGAAAGCTTCTGCATTAAGTTATGGTATCTGGGGCACACCCACTGGGAGGGAAGCTTTTGCCTAAATGCAGTCGCTTAGACTGGGTTCTTTGATCACAGGACAGAGCTGTCTCCCAAGGGAGACATTATCTTGGGAGGCTTTTGGGAGACAGCAGAGCCCTTGATCGGGAGGGCCCATGGCGGGAGGGCCTGGAGCAGGGTTAAGTCTCCACTGCCGTACATGAAAAGTAGAATAAATACATTTTTCTAAGAAATTCAGCAACTTAAAATGCACCAGGGAATCTCTGGTGAATTTGTTTTTAATAGAAATAATTATTTTAAAATGTTGTTTGGTGTAAGCAAATCTAAATCCTTTGGGTTTGTTTAGAGTGAGGTACAGGTGTATGGAGTTAACTCATGTCGTTTGTGAAAGGCAGTGAGTTACAGTGATTCTGCTAATAATACTATTGGGTCCAAGAATACTTAAGATACTGTTACATTGTTTTTTTAAATAACCTAAGGTTAATTTGGTTGAGGGGCCTTTGAAAATAACTGAAAACTCCTCAACATTCTGTTTGCACCTGGCACATTCCGTCTGTCAACCTGCAGATGGCTTGATTTCAGCATAAGTGTTTTAGCAAATGCGTAGAGTCTGTCTTTCCTTATCAATAGCATGCATACTTTAGAAAAACGTCAAAGTAAGAAGAAAAAAGACTTGTTTTTCAAAGAAGTGGATATTCCTGAATGTTGAGTATTAAAACAGGTTTTAGTCCATTTGGGCTGCTGTGACAGAATACCACAGACCAGGGGGCTTATGAAAATCAAACATTTATTTCTCTTCGGCCTCTCTTTCTGGAGGCCGAAGTCAAAGGTCAGGGCCCTGCAGATTCGGTGTCTGGTGAGGGCCCGATTCCTGGTTCGTAGACGGCCGTCTTCTCTCTGTGTCCTCACCGGACGGAGCAGGGGAAGGAGGTCTGTGGGGTCTCTGTAGGGACAGTCATCCACCCTCATGACCTAATCACCTCCCAAAGGCCCCATCTCCTAGGACCATCACACCTGGGGGTTAGGATTTCAGCATATGAATTTTGGGGGGACACAAACATTCAGTCGAGAGCAAAACACATCAACTACTGAAGGAATCAGTAAAAAAAAAAAAAAAGCATTTAAAGTGTCTTTCCACTTGCAGAAGAGGTACATAATTTTTCAAAATCTGCTATGTGTATGACTTCCATTCAGAAAATTCCAGAGTCCCTATGTGGAAAATTGGATGGGTTTACATAAAGAGAATATCCGTATCTAAAACTAGGGAATCCTGCTATTCTGTGATTTAAAACAAAAGTTCAGATAAATAAAATGAAATCATTGAAAATTAAGTAGTCACAAGATGCTTAGAAATAGGAAAAAAAAAAAAGATTCTCAAAGAAAACAGAGCCTTTGAAGTTCTAAGTGATGGGAAATCCCCAAAATGCCAAATAAAAGGAAATAATCTAAAAAGGAAAGTGAAGAAAATGGATTGTCTTTTAAAAAGCAGTATTGATATATAATTCACATACTATACAATTCACCCATTTAAAACCGTACAATTAAGTGATTTTTTTAGTATATTCACAGATACGGGCAGGCATCACTGCAGTCCATTTTAGGACATTTTCATCACCTCAGAAAGAAAACTTGTACCCTTCGGCTGTCACTCCTCTATTCCCCATTCCCTCCAGCCCTAAGCAACCGCTAGTTCCTTTCTTGTTTACATTACTTATAAAAGGGTTTTTATGAAAGATGAACTATATGCCAACATATCTTGACAGTTTTCTCAGCAAAGGAATACAAAGCACTTCACCATAAGAGGTGCCTGCCAGACAGGGTGACGTGTGTGGGTTCTGCCTTCAGGGTCTTAACTGTGAGTTTCCTATAAATTATGGTGTACGATAAAAAATTACGTTTTTTACAAAGTATGCAAAGCCCCAAACTTGAACCATTTCACAGGGAGCCTTGGGCCTAGCTGTCCTTTTGTTCACCTCTACTTGGGCTTGCTGACCTGCCGCTGAGGTCCTCAAAGTGTGGCCTCCGTTCAGCAGTGTCAGTGGCACCTGGGGCCTCGTGACTCGGGAACTCTGTTGAACAGATCAGCACTCTGTTCAACAACCTCCCAGGGGATTCTGATGCGCACTTTGGGTACCACTGCTCGACTGTATTTCCATCTTCTGTTTAATGTTTCTGCCAGCTCTGCCTAGGAGGCTCTCTCCACCTGGGCACGGCCTGGCTGTCTAAATATTTTGAAGAGAGGATGGAGGGCCAGCCTGGCTTTGCCCTTGTCCGGGTTTTCGGGGCAGGGGACATGGGAAGTGCTCAGTGAAGGCCGCGGATGGACTGTCACCGCCGTCCCTGCCCCTCTGAGTGCAAACCCCTCCCTCAGTGGGCTTGGTCCCCACTTGCCCCTGACCCGGCCACTGTCCACCGCTGCCTCTCAGGGCCTCTTCCATCTCTTTCCCTTATTACATCTTTGGATCTCTTCTGTCATAAAAAAGAACACACACGCACAAACTCCAAACAAGCCCAAGATTCACTTGCCTGCAGGCTCCTGAAGTTCTCTGCTTCCCAAGGCCAAGGGTGTGCGGGGCTGGTGGGTGCCTGCCCGGTGCCCAGCCTTGACCCGGGGGCTGGGGGGCTCTCCTGCCCCAGCTCGCTCTGTTCCGGCACCTTCTCTGGCTGCCCCTGCAGCTCAGTCTTCAGCTTCATTGTTGGGGGTTGTGAAAGCGTCCCTTCCTGGGTCCCGGCCTCACCCTCTTGAGCTCTGATTTCTTCCCTCCCAACCCACCCCTTGGACCTGCTCATGGCCGTGGCAGGGCTGCCTGCCTCCCCTCCCCCCCAACATTTTGGGCACTGTTGTCTGCATGATCTTGACCGTGGCCTGACTGGGGGTGAAAGCATCCATTCCCTGCAGCTGGGATCACGCCTCCAGAAGCCACTTCCTGGGACTCCACAGGTCTCCCACACATTGCCCACTTCCGGTTTCCCCTGGGCCTTCTGGTGGCCACTTCTTTGCCCTGAGGCTCTCTTAACCCGCTTCTCTCTTTACTCCCCGTGGTGGCTATTTTTAAGTGTCAGCTTGGTTAAGCTATAACACCTGGTTATTCAACCAGACTAGTGCCATGAAAGTATTCTGTGTATGTGGTTAACAGCCACAATCAGTTGACTTGAACTCAAGATGACCACGGACAGTCTGGGTGGGCCTCATCCAATCAGTTGAAGGCCTTAAGAGCAAAAGCAGGTTTCTTGGGAAGAAGGAATTCTGCCTCCAGACAGCGGCATCAGCTCCTGCCTGAGTTTCCAGCCTGCCAACCCCACCATCGTGTGAGCCAGTTCCTTAAGTGTCTGTATCCCCTGTTGGTTCTGTCTCTGCTGAACGCTGACTCGCGTATTTCTTGGGAATCTCACTTGCTTGGCAGAGACCCCCGGGCTTGTACAGCTGATGCCAGCTCTCAGCCCTCGACTGCTCTCCTAAGAGTCACACTTGCATTCAAGATCAACTGCAGGGTTTCTCCCGCCAACCTCCCAGCATCTTGTACTTTTCTGTGAAGTCATCCCAACGCCCCAGCCCCAACTTTTGGGCACCATTTCTGTTGCCAAGACTTTGTGGGGATGTAACCTGTGCAGCTCCAGCGCTCTGTGTGTGAGAGGGCCTGTGTTCGGTGTGCTGCTCTGCTGTTGCTGTCCTGACATTCTTAATGACTTTGAACCTGGGGTCCCTTGTTTTCACTTGGCACTGAGGCTACAAATTACGTAGCTGACTCTGATTGCCCCATGCTGCTGGCTGCTCTTTGCAACCCTGGAGGTGACCCAGCCTCGCTCAGCTCCCATTGCCAGTCATGTTCTAAGCACTGCACAGTCTCCAGTGATGGTCCCCACTTTTCACTGGAGTCTCACCACCTCTCTAGCTTGAGGCTTTGAGACATCTCACTTTAACAAATGTGGTACCTCCTCTCCGTTCTCCCTACTGCATCTCACCACTTTCCAGTCTGTTGTGTGACTACTGGATTTATTTTCATTTGTGTGGCTCGTGTTACAACAGCATCATCTTCAGAAGCCTTTCCTTGAAGGCCCTGACAATAGTGTTTCAAATGCCTGCCTGATTTTCCACGGTTTCCTTTTGTGTCACAGAAGTGGGTGACTTTCTGTCCCCACAGCCATGGTAGATCCTTATTCTCCCTGGGACACACATCGTTCCCTTCTCTCTACTGCAAGGCAGTGTCACCTTCCCCGTGAACTCCCGTGCCCCTTGCTGGATGGTTTCTTTCTGACTTTGGAGTCTCATCACAATTTGCAATTTGTTTATGAAACTCCTTTCTTTCTGCTTTGTTTTATAACTATTTGTTGATAATTGCTGTCTCTGAGCTTGATGAGCTCCATGAGGGAAAGTCCTCAGCATCATTCATTCAGCTTGTGTTCTCTGCAGTCAAACAGAGTTTGCTGCACATAGTAGGTGATTTGTATCTGCTTATAAAATTGGGCTAAAATTTTAGCCCAATTGGATAAAATTGGGCTACTGTGTCTTGCTGCCAGTTATATAACCTTGATTTGAAAATACTTAAACAGATAGTTTTGGGTCTTACATTTAAGCCATTAATCATTTTGAGTTGATTTTTGTGGTTGGTGTAAGATAAGGGTCCAATTTCATTCTTTTGCAAATGGATACAATTTTTCCAATACCATTTACTGAAGAGATTATCCTTTTCCATTGTGTATTCTTGGCGTCTTTGCCTAAAATTAGTTGACCATACATGGTTGGGTTTATTTCTGGGCTCTCTCTTCTGTTCTATTGATCCATGTGTCTGTTTTTGTGCCAATACTATACTGTTTTGATTACTATAGCTTTGTGATATAATTTGAAATCAGGAAGTGTGATGCTTTCAACTTTGTTCTTCTTTCTCAAGATTGCTTTGGCTAGTTGGGGTCTTTTGTGGTTCCATATGGATTTTAGGATTCTTTTCCCTATTTCTGTGAAAAATGCCATTAGAATTTTGATAGGGATTGTGTTGAATCTGTATACCTCTTTGGATAGCATGGACATTTTAACAGTATTAATTCTTCTATATCTTTCCATTTATTTGTGTCTTCTTCAGTTTCTTTCACCAATGTTTTATAGTTTTCAGTGTAAAGATCTTCACCCCCTTGGTTAAATTTATTCCTAGGCATTTTATTCTTTTTGATGGCATCGTAAATGGGATTATTTTCTTGATGTCCTTTTTGGATAGATCTTGGTTGGTGTAAAGAAATGCAATTGATTTTTGCGTGTAGATTTTGTATCCTGCAACTTTACTGGACTTGTTTATTCTAACAGTTTTTTTTTTTTGGTGGAGTCTTTAGGGTTTTCTCTATTAGGATCATACCATTTGCAAAAAGATAATTTTACATCTTCCTTTCTTATTTGGATGCCTTTTATTTCTTTTTCTTGTCTGATAGCCCTGGCTAGTACTTCCAGTACTGTGTTGAATAGATATGGCGAGAGTGGTCATCCTTGCCTTGTATCAGAAGTTAGAGGAAAGACTTTCAGTTTTACCCCATTGATTATGATGGTAGCGGTGGGCTTGCTGTAATTGGCCTTTATCGTGTTGAGACTTCTCAACCTTGGCACTGCTGACTTTTGGGGCTGAATAATTCTTTGTTGTGGGAGCTGTCCCACGCATTGTAGGATGTTGAGCAGCTGCCCTGGCCTCCACCCACTGCATGCCAGTAGCGCACCTGCCCTGCCCCAGTGTGACAACCAAAAATGTCCCCAGACATTGCCAAATGTCTCTGAGTGGGTGAGGGGAGCAAAACCACTCCCTGCTTGAAAATTACTGAAATAGAGAATAAAGGCAACAAAATTGTTTGAGTTGCGGACAAGAGTGCCTTTTACATGGAGAAATTCCCGAGGTTGTAGAAGGATCTAGAGTATTTGTCAAGCCTGGTTGCTCTCTCCTCCCTCTTCTCAGTGAAAGTTTGGTCAGGTGTTGTTTAAAGTGAAAGAGTTTACATGGCTTAGTGGAAAAATTATATCCACCAGCTCCTCCGAGTCCACAAAATGAGAGAAACCTATGATTAGAATTGCCAGCACTTGTAAACACTCCTCAGTTTCTTATTTGGAGTATTTCTGGTTAGAATCTTAACATTTGACCGTATTTTCCTTTTGAAAAATACTCGTAATTGGACAAGTTGTGCTTTTAAAAATGTAATACGAGGAGATTAGCCCCAGGAGGCATGACACACCCACTCCAAATTTCAGAGTCTGCCTTTCACGGTGATCACTCCATCTTCATCCAGACCCAGGAGGACCTTGGAGACGGCACGGCCATCACATGCTCAGTGGACATTTAATTGATAATGAAGCTTATGAGGAGTCAGAGATGACCATTTCATGCCTAGCAAGGTGGTGTGCGGTGCATTCTACCAGGAAAACTATCAAACGCTGTGCAGCAGTTCCTCCTTTAAAAAGAAATATCACAAAAAAGTGTGTACCCTGCACCAGGCACTGTTCTAGGGAACAGAGCACTGAGCAAAGGGGGGAATTCCCATTCAAATGGGGCTCACATGCTTTTGGGGAGGAGGAGAGGTAGACCAGGCAGGGCATGGGTTATGCAGTGTTGGGTGGATGCTGAAATTCTCCCTGAGGAGAGAACCTTCGAGTAAAGACACTGTGGAGGGGAGAGTCTCCCTGTATGGTTGTAGAGGAAGATTGGTCCAGGCAGATGGAGCAGCAAGGACAAAGGCTGTGAGGTGGAGGACCTGGAATGTTCTGGAACAACCAGGAGGCCAGAGGGGCTAGTGCAGAATGAAGTGGGGGAGCCGGCAGGAGCAGTGGTCTCGTGATACTACTCAAGAGACAGACTTGGGCAACCAGTTAGAGCAGCAGAAAAAAGACCCACTTCCACTCAGATGTGAAAGTTTTAGTAATGTCTCACTGAGATTTGGTGCTCTTTCAGGAGGACAGAGTGTTCCAGGCCAGAGGTTTTTTAGGACTGGTGTGGTGAGCTTGCCTCTTGCATCATACCTAACTGGACTGATGCCTTTTCAATATTCATGTAATTAGATCATCAACTATTTCACGGATGCACATAGCATTTGAAGCTGAACTCCCCAAACACTGTCCTTAGATTGACAGATCTGTATTTGGGCTTGTCATCCGGTGTCCTTAAGCTTTGCTTTTTATTATTTGTTTGTTTGTTTATTTATTTATATTTTTTGGCCGCACCACACAGCATGCAGGATCTTAGTTCCCGGACCAGGGATTGAACCTGCGCTCCTTACAATGGAAGTGCAGTGTCTTAACCACTGGACCCGCCAGCCAAGTCCCAAGCTTTGGCTTTTTAGATCTGACTTCAAGTCTGGGGGATCATTTCTTGAACAGGAGATTTAAGAATGTGATTATGTGAGTCTGTGGAGCACGAGGCTTCCCTCTTATGAAAGGAAACCCCGAGAAAACCCCCTAAAACTAAAAAACACTTCCTGGGGGCTTGTGGCTTCCCCTGTTGGCCTGTGGCCTGGCTGCCCAGAGGCCTGTCTGTCTGAGAGGTGTGCTGGGTGCCTGGTCGGAAGAGGAGGTGCTGGGCCGTGGGGTTTGACGGGTTTCCACCCGGGTTTGAGAACACCACATGGGGCATGCATCAAACAGAGAGATGCGAGGTTCTGGGGTCAGAGATTCAGGACGGCACCTCTGAGTCCTGCTAGGCCCCTCCCACCTCCTTCCTCACCTGCATGGAGGCACCCATCCATCCTCCACCCTTTCCAGATCTTCCCTGATGCCTTCTCAGTGCCCAGGGATGATGCCTTCTGCATGCCAGGCCCTGGGCAGGAGCCTGGAGGCCCAGAGAGCTACAAGGCCTGGGGCCCCGTCCTCAAGGAACCAACAAACGGCAACATGGTCTTGAGAGTTTCTCCATAAGCTCAGTGCCACACTGAGTAGTACAGTTGACCGTTGAACAATGGGGGGTTAGCGGCTCCACCCTCCTGTGCAGTGGAAAACCCACACAACTGCCATCTCTGTCTGAAAAACAAAGGAATTGATAAGTGACTCACCCAAGGGCAGGAAGCAGAAACAGTTTGGACAGTCTGGACTCAAACCCTAGTTGTTTTGCATTCATATGTTGTGATCTCTAATCGGACAGAAACTTTCCCTCACACTTAGTTGATTTCAAGATCTGTAAAATGAAAATACATACTATATTTATTGAAAAAAGTACATGTGTAAGTGGACCTGTACAGTTCAGACCCATGGTGTTAGAGGGTCGGCTGTATTTCTCTTTTCCATTATGTGATAGTAGGAAATCATGCAACTCTACAGGAAGGAGAAAGAGCCGGAGGTCTTTACCTGGTTGGAAGTCACTGTCTGAATCTGATACACTGTGAAAACACCATGTGTATGCGTGCCTGTAACTCACTGTGTGTGTGTGTTTACATATGTGTATAATGTTTTCTTATCTCTCTTTTCCATCTAGTTCATTACAACATTAGACCAACAGAATGGTTCTTGTCTGGTCTTTTCATGCTTAATTTTTTGGTGTGCTCTCTTTTGTGTGTGTGTGTGTCTGTGCTCTCTTAATGTTTAATTGAGGAAATTACTGTTGGTCTCCTGTAGTCAGAGCTGATTCAAACGGGAAAAGATTTTTCCAGTGCAAATGTGAGTCTTTTCCACTACATTTACATTTCTCTGGTCATTATCATGTGTTTTCTGGCTCTCAACAGCAGTATGTGCTTGGCTAAGAGCTTGGGAGACCCTTTTGCTTGCTGAATTTCAAGGGGCAATGAAGTTGGGGTACATGAAGGTTTCATTGGGCAGACGTTTCTGATGTTAGTGATTTGTGAAACTCCTTCTGGATAGAGCTTGATTTTTTGCTGTGAATGAATGATCACACCACCCTCTGATCCTTGCTGCTTTACTCTGACATTTAACAGTAATATTTATTAGATGTTTCTTTCTGCTTCCAATAGAAATATTTAGGTGTGGAAAATGGAAAAAAAAAAAGTACAAAGGAGAAAATAAAAACAAGTGTCCAGTACCTGGAGATAAAGAAGTTAACGTTTGATATGATCTGTTCATCTGTTTATCTATCTCTAAAGTTTATCTTATAAATACAATTTTGGATCCTGCTTTTTTCACTTCTAAGCATACTCTGAGCTCATTTCTATATTAAAAGTGCTTTAGAATCTTGAGTTTTTCAAAACCCATTTCTGTACACATGCTAGTTTAGTTAATCATTTTTGGGCGTTCTGGTTGTTCCTGAGATTCTGCTCTGTGGATAATGCTCTGATGAATGGATGTCTTAGTATATCTTTTATTGGCACTCGGAGCATTCCTTTTCAGATCAGTTCTTAGAACGTATATTAGCTTTACGAGTATGAGCCTTTTAAAGGCCATTTTACTTTCTAGGAAGATTGTACTAATTTCTCCTTCCACCAGCAGGCAATAAAACTGCCTGTTTCGCTGTATCCTCATCATGCAGCACATTAATTATTAAAAATGTTGAAATGGCTTATTGGTCTTTGCAACAATCATACATGCTTATTGTAAATATTCAGATAACATAGATAGGTAAAATGCCAAATATGAAAATCGCTGATCTAGAGATAATTAAATTTTTTCGATATCAGTTGAGTCGTTTCTTATGCTACATGTAATCTACTTTTTTCCTTAGCAACTTATTGAGGCAATGTTTCCATTTCTGCACGTACACATCATTATTTCTAATTACTGCAATATATTCTGTATTTTGGATATTTTCATTTTTTAAACTTTTGACTTCCTGACGGACATTGAGGTTATTTCGAGTTTGTCATTTATGAGCACGACAGCCATTTGCATATATCTTTGCACACTGATCTGATTACTTTTAAGGACTTGTTGGGTCTTGAGTGTGGATCCACGTGGTGGGTCCTGTTATTTTCACAAAGACTTCTGCCTCTCCCTGGAGCAGTAGACTTCTCTCTCTGTAGCGTCATGTTTGGCTGGCCCTCTTGCTCTGGCAGATTCAGTGTGAGAAGTGACTTGAGTAGCTTTGCTCATGATTTTTAAGACCCAGCGTACGCTCTGCCATACCCTCTTTTCCCTCAGTGATGAAACTCGTGACATTCCAGGTAGAGAGAAAACAACATGGGAAAGAGCTGCAGCCCACTTACAGTGGACATGTCATGTGGGAAAGTAGGCTTTTGTCACAGCCATTGAAATTTGGGGGTTGCTTGTTACTGCCACATGACCTGCTTATCCTGACTGGCTATAATACCTGGTAACAAATTGCCCTTTAGGAAGAGTGAACCTGCTTGTGTTCACCAGCACGATAAGAGAGCGCCTTTCCTCCCACTTTGCCAAAGCTGGTTATTTTAACTCTTTTAATCTTTTCTAACTCATGGTCAAAAAATGATAACTCACTTTAACATGTGTGTCTTTGATGACTAGTGAGGTTAAAACATGTTTCCTATAACATGTTTCCTAGCCGTTTAGCTTTCTTCTTTCTTTGATTTACTTCTTCATATCCCTTGCTCTCTCTCTTTTTTTTTTTGGGTTAATCTGTCTTTTCTTCCTGAGTTCTAAGAACTTAAAAAATATGCTTAAGCTATTATTCTTTGTCTAGCACATGTTCCACATTGTTTTTCAAGTTGGCATGTATTTATTTATTTTTTTTGCGGTACGCGGGCCTCTCACTGTTGTGGCCTCTCCCGTTGCAGAGCACAGGCTCCGGACATGCAGGCTCAGCGGCCATGGCTCACGGGCCCAGCCGCTCCGCGGCATGTGGGATCCTCCCGGACCGGGGCATGAACCCGCGTCCCCTGCATCGGCAGGCGGACTCTCAACCACTGCGCCACCAGGGAAGCCCCGGCATGTATTTTTTAAATCTTATTTGGGGTTTGTAGAATTTCTTGAATTTTTGGCTTGATATCTTTTGTCAGTTTGGGAAGATTCTTTGCCACAGTCTTGTCAAATATTGTTTTGTCTCATTCTTTCCTGCCCCCCCCCCATTCTATGACACCACATTCCCATATATTAGACCTTTCTACCATGCTCCATGTATCTCTTACGGGGTTTTTTTCCCCCTATCTTTTCCATCCTTTTTTTCCCTGTCTGGGCATTTTTGGTCAACTCATCTTCCAGTTTACTAATTCTCTTTTTAGCTTAATCTGCTTCTTAATTCCTTTTAAAATTCTTAGTTTTAGTTATTATATACTTTATTTCTAAAACTTTTGATTCTTCTTTAGATTTCAGTTCTCTGCTAAAAGTCCCCTTTTGTCATTACATGTGAATTATGGTCTCATACCTTCAGTATCTGTGTCTCTTGGAGATGTTTTCTATTGTCTGTCTGTTTTTCTCTTGGTCCTTTCTCCTGATATCTCTGGTAATTTGTTGTTTTTAATGATAGACACTGTATATGAAAAATTGAAGTAGTTCTAGATAGTGTTGTGTTTCACCAGAGAAGATTTAATTTGCTTCTGGCAGCCAGAGTGGGGCAGATGATAGTAGGCTACATAGGTCTTTGTAAGGTCTGTCCTGTCTCTGGCTTGCCTGACTTGTGAGCCTAGCCCTTTGGGCTTCCCACAGAAAACGTGGGGTGTTCAACAGGCCTGTCACCCTGGGCAAGGCGTGAACTCCCAGGCTGTCTCCTTAACCCTTGAGACTGTGATGACTCTGCCTGAGGCCTCTGATCATTGCTGCTGCTCTCTGCTTGGTTTCTCAGTCTCTTAGCCTTTATGAATCAGCAAATACCATGATGGGAAAAGGGATGAGAGTAGAAGCTTATCTCAGGGCGTTCACCTTCTTTCTTGGACATTGGGCCCTCAAGTCCTGGTTGTCTGGGAAGTCTGACGCCTCCAAATAGATTTAAAAACAAATGGCTCAGTCTTACTGTTCTCAGTGGGAGAATGGATCAATCAAAGCTGGTTTTTCATGGCTGAACGGGGAAGTTCCTATCATTTGCCATTTTACTTTCTTTATACTATTTTGCTGAGAAGGAATAGATTTTTGTTTAGTCAGATGTATCTGTCCTTTTCTGTATGGTTTCTGGCTTTGCTACCATGCTTTGAAATGCTTTTTTAAAGCAAATTTAATAGTTATCTAAATTTTCTTGCAGCATTTTTATGGTTGTATGTTATTTAATGATTCATTTTGGCATAAGACGTAAGGTAAAGATCCACCCTTATTGTTTCCCAAATGGCTAGGGCATTTGTCCAACACCGTTAACTGAGTAATCCATCTTCTGTGAATATCTGAAGTACCATCTTTTTTGTTAGGTATGTGGTGTCTCATTACTATTTTAATTTGTTTACTAGTGATTTTTCTGTTATTTATCCATTTAAAATATTGTACTCTTAGTATATTTACGCTGATATTTAATATATTTCTGTGATTACTTAACTAGTCCTGTATATGTCATTAATTTTGGTTACTGCTTTTAAATTTCCTTTTAATTTTGCTTATGACTTTTTATATAAATGGAAATTATGTTTTCATGTACAGTAAAGTTTTTATTTGTTCTTTTATTCATTGTTATTACGCTGTTGAAACCCTTCCTTGTCTCACGATCAGTTAACTATTTTAGGATGTAAATGTGTATGTATATATTTATTTTTGCTCTTAATTTTCTTTGATCTGTATTTTGATATATGGAATGTGTATGTGTGTATTTTTCCTGCATAATTGTCAACTTTTCAACAATGTTGGTTAAATAACCCATCCGTTTTCTAGATTCTTCTTTAAACACACCTTGACCTTTAATGACAAGGGTCTTATTTGCTTAATTTTTTCCCATTTAATATACTTTTTTATCCTTCTTAGTATTTTGCTCTCCTCGTCCCATTTTTAAAAAACTGAGGTACAATTGACATATAACGTTATATTAATTTCAGGTGTACAAGATAATGATTAAATATTTGTATATACAGTCGCCCTTCTGTATCCACGGGTTCAGCACCTGCAGATCTGCCTCCATAGATCAAAAATATTTGGAAAAAAAATTCCGGAAAGTTCCCAAAAGCAAAACTTGAACTTGTTGCCAGCTGGCAACTATTTCCATAGCATTTCCATTGTATTTATAGCTATTAACATAGCATTTCCATTGTATTTATAGCTATTTCCATAACATTTCCATTGTTTTTATAGCTGTTAACATAGCATTTACGTTGTATTTATAGCTGTTAACATAGCATTTACGTTGTATTAGGTATTATAAGGAATCTAGAGATGATTTAAAATATATAGGACAATGTGTGTGGGTGATGTGCAAATACCATGCCATTTTTATATAAGGGACTTGAGAGTCTGCTGATTTTAGTATCCGTGGGTGTCTTGGAACCGATTCCCTGGGGATACCAAGGGCCGACTGTCTTGTGAAATGACCACCACAAGTCCAGTTAACATCCATCACCACCCATTAGCACATTTTTTTTTCCTTCTGATGATAATGTTTAAGATCGTCTCTCTTAGCAACTTTCAAATATAAAATACAATATTGTTAACTATAGTAACCGTGCTGTACATTACATCCTCACAGCTCATTTATTTCATAACCGGACGTTTGTACATTTGAACATCTTCCTCCTTTTCAGTTAAAGTCACGCACGTACATGGTAGAAAAGAGGCTCTTACAGATGGGCTCGTATGAACAGCCGCAGCTACTCACCCCAGACCGTTCCCTCTCCTGTCTGCTTCCCGGAACTGATAACCATCCCCACTTCCATTTCTTCTGGCAGCCACTCCCTGCTGATGTACAACTTGCTCATAATGGGCATATTGATTTATCCATTTGGGAGAATACCATTGACTCCCTGCAGTGACAGATGGAGATTTTGCTGAACTGCACTCCTATCTCCCCCTCTCTCTAATCAGACACACCCACCCAGAATTCTTCATATTTATGGTTCTAATGCCTTGTTGCTTTGTGTGTTCTCAGTCTATTGACAGTGATGCTGTAGGCTAGGCCCGCCTGGGGCACTCACCTGGGCCCACTCTACCTGTGGCAGCCTCCACAGACATTTCCCCACCAGAGCCAGGGTCATGCCTGGACCAGCCCTTGTGGTTCTTAGTAGGACTGCAAGACACACGTCAGCCACAATCAGCAGCAAACTTTGAAAGAACAAGTTTTATTACTTTCAGGACCTGTAGGGCACACGGCATGCTTGGGGCCACACAGCAGAGGGGGTGAGGGTCGTCGGGGTTGGGGGGGGAGAGAGAGAGAGGGAAAACGAACACCTGGGGTTCTGCCTTTATTGGCAGGGTGAGGGCCTAGGGTTCACTCTTTATGGGTGAATTTAAAACAAAAGAGTGGGAGTTAAAGTGCAGGAAGGGAAGCTGTCCACAGCTATCTAGATCACCTGGAGGTTTCTAAAAAGAGGAACATTATGTGCCGGTGGGGGGGGGGGGCTGCCTCTTTTTGTAGTCGAATAGCTGGTGATGTGTTTATTCGAGATGGGTGTCTTTGAAGTGGATGCCTCAGCAATCAAAAGCTTAATGTCAGGCACTTACGTTACAGATCACAAAAGCTAATCATCAGGCACCTACACATGTATTTTATTTCACCCTTGATTTCCTTTCCATCCGCTCTAGTCAGTATTTCTGGATTTCTCCTTTAGGGAAGGACATTCCTGGCCTTTCCCTACCTCCTCTGCTCCCATCACCTCTTGTTGTGCCCTCCTTATCTTTCTACTGACAAGATTAATAACATTTTTTCCCTTTAATCTGTAATTAAGCTTATGTACACCTCGATTTTATCTGTTGATTGATTCTAACAGTTGGAAACAAGTGACATTTGTATTACTATTATAACAATGAAACTCTTGTTAATTGAAGAATTGAGTGTGCTCAGACCACCTTTCCTTTTCTATGCAATCCCCCATTTTAAACTACGACATGTATTTACTCTATATTTCTTTTTCATTTCTTTTTTGTAAAGCTTTAGTGTTAACCTGTTACGCTCTTAAAAAAATAATAATAATATAAATAAAAGGCTAGTCTTAGCTTTTATAGCTGCACTGTTGCAATTTGAATGTAGCATGGGACTTCCTTTGCTCTGAACATCATTTCAGGTATCAAAGCTTTATAGCCAGGGAGCGCTTCCCTGGTGGCACAGTGGTTGAGAGTCTGCCTGCCAATGCAGGGGACACCGGTTCGAGCCCTGGTCTGGGAGGATCCCACATGCCTCGGAGCAGCTGGGCCCTGTGAGCCACAACTACTGAGCCCGCGCACCTAGAGCCCGTGCTCTGCAGCAGGAGAAGGTACCGCAACGGGAGGCCCGCACACCACAATGAAGAGTAGCCCCTGCTCTCTGCAACTGGAGGGAGCCCACGTGCAGCAGCGAAGACCCAATACATTTAAAAATGAATAAAATAAATAAATTTATTAAAAAAAACAACCAAACAAAAAACAAACATTACAGACAGGGAAATCTTTGCACCTTCCATCCGGTTTTGCTGTGAACCTAAAACTGCTCTATTTTTATTTTTTTGGCCGTGCAGCATGGCCTGTGGGATTTTAGTTCCCTGACCAGAGATGGAACCCGGGCCCTTGGCGGTGAGAGCATGGAGTCCTAACCATTGGGCCGCCAGGGAATTCCCTAAAACTGTTCTAAAAAATAAAATCTGTTGCAACAACAGCGACAAAATGTTGAGGGTGTGTGTTTGGAGCGTTTGATCAACTCACATGCTGATTTGGGAAGGACCCAAGGCACATGTCACTCTAAGTAAGAGACCGGAAACCAAGAGACCGGAAACCAGAATGAATTAGAGGCGTCAGGGGAGCATCAGTGTTCGCTGTTCATTGGTCTGTGACTTACAGGTGTGTTCCGTGCCAGGGCACCATCTTCCCGTGGGTAAATAATTCTTGTGAATGTAAAATTCTGCTTAGTTGGGAATTAGGAACTTGGTGTAGTGAGTGGGCTGAAAGCTGACGGGCTCTGCTCAGAACTCGTGTTCCAGAGAACCGTAAGCTCAGGCAGGCCTGGGGTCTCCCTGCTGTCGACGTCGGATGATGCGCTTTGATGGTGCCAGTGGCCCAGGTGGTTTGTTTTGTTTGCATTCAGCCACTTTGAAGGGACGGCATTCATATCACAGGGCTCTATTTACAGAGTATTCGTTCTGTTCATTTCCCTAATCAGCCGTATTTTCCCTTTTATTAAAAGTTGAGGTTACCAGTGGCCGGAGGAATAAAAAAACTGAGCAAATTACCAGGCATTTTGAGTATTTTACTGCGCAGCAGGGTTGGATCTTATTTTTTGCAAATGCACCAAACAATACTTGCTTCTACCACAAAGGTGTCTCCGACATTCATGGTGCCCTTTCAGGCTGGGGACGGGGGCAGGGGCCAACCTGGGCTTTTCTTCCTGAGGGTAACCAGGGATTTGCAGGAATTGACTTTTTTTTTTTTTTTTTCTTGTGGTACGCGGGCCTCTCACTGT